>NC_139224.1:141738754-143134414 GCF_055691185.1 Crinia signifera
TAGTATAGGGGTATATAGTGTAGTGATGTACTGCGGAGTATAAGGGTTGTATAGTGTTGTTATGTAGTGTGAAGTATAGGGGGTATATAATATAGTTTAGTGATGTAGTGCGGAGTATGAGGGGTATATAGTGTATTGATGTTGTGAGGAGTATAGGGGTTATATAGAGTAGTGATGTAGTGTGAAGTATAGGGGGTATATAGTGTAGTGATGTAGTGGGAATTATAGGGAGTATATAGTGTAGTGCAGAGTATATGGGGTATATAGTGTAGTGATGTAGTACGGAGTATAGGGTTTATATAGTTTAGTGATGTAGTATGTAGTATAGGGGTATATAGTGTAGTGATGTACTGCGGAGTATAAGGGTTGTATAGTGTAGTTATGTAGTGTGAAGTATAGGGGGTATATATTATAGTTTAGAGATGTAGTGCGGAGTATGAGGGGTATATAGTGTATTGATGTTATGAGGAGTATAGGGGTTATATAGAGTAGTAATGTAGTGTGAAGTATAGGGGGTATATTGTGTAGTGATGTAGTGGGAATTATAGGGAGTATATAGTGTAGTGCAGAGTATATGGGGTATATAGTGTAGTGATGTAGTACGGAGTATAAGGTTTATATAGTTTAGTGATGTAGTATATAGTATAGGGGTATATAGTGTAGTGATGTACTGCAGAGTATAAGGGTTGTATAGTGTTGTTATGTAGTGTGAAGTATAGGGGGTATATAATATAGTTTAGTGATGTAGTGCGGAGTATGAGGGGTATATAGTGTATTGATGTTGTGAGGAGTATAGGGGTTATATAGAGTAGTGATGTAGTGTGAAGTATAGGGGGTATATAGTGTAGTGATGTAGTGGGAATTATAGGGAGTATATAGTATAGTGCAGAGTATATGGGGTATATAGTGTAGTGATGTAGTACGGAGTATAGGGTTTATATAGTTTAGTGATGTAGTATGTAGTATAGGGGTATATAGTGTAGTGATGTACTGCGGAGTATAAGGGTTGTATAGTGTAGTTACAGTATGTAGTGTGAAGTTTAGGGGGTATATATTATAGTTTAGAGATGTAGTGCGGAGTATGAGGGGTATATAGTGTATTGATGTTATGAGGAGTATAGGGGTTATATAGAGTAGTAATGTAGTGTGAAGTATAGGGGCACATAGTTTAGTGATGTACTGCGGAGTATGAGGGGTATATAGTGTATTGATGTTGTGAGTATATGGGTTATATAGAGTAGTGATGTAGTGTGAAGTATAGGGGCATATAGTGTAGTGATGTACTGCGGTGTATGAGGGGTATATAGTGTATTGATGTTGTGAGTATATGGGTTATATAGAGTAGTGATGTAGTGTGAAGTATAGGGGCATATAGTGTAGTGATGTAGTGCGGAGTATGAGGGGTATATAGTGTATTGATATTATGAGGAGTACAGGGGTTATATAGAGTAGTGATGTAGTGTGAAGTATAGGGGATATATAGTGTAGTGATGTAGTGCGGAGTATGAGGGGTATATAGTATAGTGAGGTACTGTGGAGTATAGGGGTTATCTAGAGTAGTGATGTAGTGTGAAGTATAGGGGCTATATAGTGTAGTGATGTATTGCAGACCGTAGGGCAGGGGTGTTCAAACTTTTTGCGACGAGGGCCAGATTTGGTGAAGTGTAAATGTGTGGGGGCCGACCATTCAGCCTGACATTCTTTGAATCATTAATCACATCAGAATGGTCCCCCACTCTGCCCCCATTCACTGTATGTCCCCCAGCCTGCCCCTTCACTGTATTTCCCCCAGCCTGCTCCGATTCACTGTATGTCCCCTATTCACTGTATGTTCCCCACTCTGCACCCATTCGCTCTGTCCCGCAGCCTGCCACCCTTCACTTCACCATCAGTGCCTCCATTCATTGTATGTCCCCAAGCCTGACCCTCCTTCACTGTATGACTCCTATTCACTGTATGACCCCCATTCACTATGTACCTCACTCTGCCCCCATTCACTGTATGTTTCCCAGCCCCTTGTGTGAGCCAGAGGAAGCAGAGGCAAAGCAGGCACTGCAAGGACAGGAGATGCTTGGGCTCCCGCTGCTGCCCTCCTCCGCTCTGCATGTTACGGGAGCAAGCTTCCCCCTTGCTGCCCCCCTCCCCAAACACTGCTGTCACTGTGATTGTGGAGTAGGGTGATATACAATTGCAGCAGCAGGGGTAGGACGCCAAACACATCTGACTGTGGCGGCCGGCACCTCCTCACTGCAGCACACAGCAAGGTAAAGGCACGCTCGCTGGGGCCCCACCTTTAGTGTCCTGTGCTGTGCTTCACACAGCTGATGCTCTGCCCGCTTCTAGCTGGAGGCTGCGGGCCGCTTGAAATTACAGCTCGGGCCGCAATTGGCCCCCGGGCCTGCCTTTGGGCATGCCTGCCTTAGGGGGTATATAGTATAGTGAGGTACTGTGGAGTATAGGGGTTATCTAGAGTAGTGATGTAGTGTGAAGTATATGGGGATATATAGTTTAGTGATGTAGTGCTAAGTATAGGGGGTATATAGTTCATTGATGTAGTGCGAAGTATAGGGGTTATATAGTGTAGTGATGTAGTGCTAAGTATAGGGGGTATATAGTGTAGGGGTATAGGTCCATAATTGCTGACGCTGCAAATTTGTAGACTAAGCCTGAATCAGGCCCATAGTGTAGTGATTAGGTGCTGTATATATGTAGGGGTATATAGTGTAGTAATGTAGTGCAGGGTATAGGGGGCATATAGTGTAGTGTTGTAGTGCGGAGTATAGGGGTATACTGTATAGTGTAGTGATGTAGTGTGGAGTATAGGGGGTATATAGGGTAGAGATGCAGTGCAGAGAATATTGGTTATACAGGGCCAGATGGAGCTGCAGCTCCAGGCCTACACATAAAGTAGGCCCATCATCATGGCACCATGATGATCACCAGCTGGGCACAATGTGGGCCATAAATCATGTTTGTATTTTGATGTGTTTAGCAAGAAATTGGTTCTTATAGTGTATGGGTTCTACATTGCATTGGCCTCACTTCCTCCACTTCTCATAATAGGCCCTTGTACATTATCAGCAGAGCCGTGAGTAGAGTGGCCAATCCCGGGATCGGCAGGATCCCGGGATTTGGCCCCAATATTGCCCAATATTTCGGGATTAGACTACTCTAATGCTGGGCAGCGTCTGAGCACTTGCTCAGACGCTGCCCAGCTGCTCCGAGTCCTGTGCCGGCTGTGCAGCTCAGATGCGCAGCGTGATGTGGTCAGAGGTCATGCTGGGCGTCACACGCCCCCGCACCGCCGCCGCTCTCTACAACTGGAGGCTCTTCACTGAACGGAGGACTTTGGTGTTTATTTGTGTAATCCTGAATTGGATCTGGACTTCTTTTACCGACCGCAGAGAACTTTGGATGACGGATTCCGGACCATCATCCTTTGTATTTCAAGCGCTTTTGAGAACTGATTCAATTCAGATTCTCCATTCCATCCGGTACTTAGCTATTTTCTTTTCTTGTACATCACATGTTTGTCGTATATCAATAAAAGTGGTATTGCACCATACTGTATGTATCTTTTCTACATTTATTTTGGTGTCTCATCCGGACCGAGATAAATGATTTATGGTTGGGAGGATTGGTGTTCCACTATCCAAATAAGCAGTCGATTTGGGAGAAGAGGAGATGCTATTGGGACAGGAGGAACGTATGGTTATATAAATCTGTATATGCTAGTAGTAGTAGTTGGTTTAGTATGCTAGCCAGTATTTGGAGAAGAGGACCGTTCCTATATATCTAGGGACGTATTTTACATTCACAAGGGCGCCGGTGGAGGGAACATGCCATCTTTTGTCACTTTTTCCACTGTTTCTTGGGGGTCCAGGGTCACCCTTGTTGGATGTACCCACCATAGGCTGCCCAGGCGCACAGAACTTACTCTTTACCTTTCTTTCTTTGCTGAACTCACCAGGTTAGACATGACTGTGTGCGGCCGGGAGAGGTAGGGCGGCAAGCGAGTTGTGACACCAAAGCTGCAGCGAAGTGGCCTGCGCAGCGTGACCTATGGGTCACGCTGCGCAGGCCGCAGCACTGAACCCGCTCGCCGTCCGACTTCTCCCAGCTGCACAGTCTAGTGACACACTGACCTCCCTCCGGCATCACACTCGCAGCCTGCCTCCATTCCGCTGCCACCTGCCCCGCTTAAAGTAAAGCAACATGAGGGAGAGGGGGGTGGTTTTCTTTTAGGTACACCAATCCCAGGAATCCCGGTATTGAGCATTTTTCAATTTCCGATTTCCGGGATCTAAAAAATGCCCCAGGATTGGCATCCCTACCCGTGAGGCCCTGAAACTGGCCCTGGTCCTATGAATAGCGAATAGCGGGTGTGAGATCTGTGTGTCACAGAGGGTTAATCTCTGCAGCTGTTGCTCTTAGTTACATTGTTGCAGAAGCTGAGCTGGGAGCTGTAACCATGGACCAGCTGCACTCATTTCTCCTGTATATAACACAGCATCAGGGCCAGACTAACAATGGGGAGGATGGAGCTGCAGCTCCAGGCCTCCCCATAAAATAGGCCCATCCTTGGTGCAGCATGATGATCACCAGGCAGAATAGCGCCGCCTCCTCCTGCCTCTTGTACTTCCCGGAAAGACTCTAAGGGCTATTTCACACTGTCCGGCTCCTGCTGGACGGCGAAATCCCGCACGGCCATTAAGCCGTGCACAGTAGTTGTTATTGGACACTATTGTGTCCATTCACACGGGACGGCCACGGCCAGGCCGTCCAGTTGCATCTGGATCCCGCCACTGGAAGGGACGGCTGCCGGGCTGTGGCCATCCCCTCCACGATAAACTACTGTGTGCTGCACGGCTTTCTGGCCGTGCGGGTTTTCGCCGCCGGGCAGGAACCGGAGTGTGTGAAACCGCCCTAAGACAGTCAGAGGCTCTGCCTCCCAGACGAGGAGGGGCAGTCTCACTGAGAGAATGGTGGTCGCAGTAGGGGGTCTCTGGGGGTGTGTGTCACTGGCCCTGACTACTTAAAAAGGATTCTTGCAGTGTAATTTGTCCCACGGAGAGACACAGGAATGAGAAGCTGCCAATACTGTCACTGTAAGTTATGAAGAACATTCAGTTATATTGGGGGAAATTTACCAATATGAAAAACCTAGTTTTTCGTATTGGTATTTTCCCTACGACTGCATACGACTGTTTAAGTCGTATGCAAAGTCGTGTTCCGGAGGGGGATTTACAAAGCAGTCATATACGACTGCTTTGTAACCCTCCGATGGTGTAACAATTCGTATTAGCGGCCGTATATACGGCCGCTAATACGAATTATTTCTAGCAGTCTGCACGGATCAGTCAGATCCGTGCAGGCTGCAGTGTGTAAAAAAAAAATAGAAAAAATAAATAAATTTAAAAAAAAACGGCGTGGGGTCCCCCCCACAGCCGAAACCAGCACCAGGCTGACAGAGCCTGGAGCCGGTAATTAAAAATCAGGGAACCCGACAAATAGGGGTTCCCCGATTTTTAACAACCAGCCCCAGGCTCCTTCTCTGGGGCTGGTTCCCAAAATACGGGGGACAAAATGACTAGGGGTCCCCCGTATTTTAAGAACCAGCCCCAGGCAAAACCAGCCAGCAGGCTAATGCCACAGCCGGGGGGAGACTTTTTATGCAAGTCCCCCCGGCCAAAGCATTAACACTACCGACCAGTCAGCCTGGCCAGGGGCCCTGGGGGAGTGGGGACCCCCCCAATAAAGGGGTCCCCCCCCTCCAGGACTTACCTGACCAGGCTGAAGCCTGGTGCTGTCCTCGATGCCCCTGGGCGGTGGGCATCGAGCTGATGGTATGGTGTAAAAAATAGAATAAAAACCATTGTCTTTTACTGGTGAACTATGAGTCCCAGCAAGCCTCCCCCGCAAGCTGGGACTTGGAGAACCACAAGTCCCAGCCTGCGGGGCATTAAAGGGCCCGCTGGGTCTTGTAGTGCCACAGTAAAAGAAAGAGTTAAATAAACACACTGACACACGTGAAAAATAAAAGTTTAATACATACATAACACATACATACTGATACTCACCTTTCTTGATCCCGTAGGTAGCCCTGGTCCTGATGTCCTGTGTCGTCCATGTCGGCTGTCTGCGTCGTCCTCCAGGTCCATGTCGACGGTCCGTGTCGTCCTCCAGGTCCATGGCGGGGTCCGGGTCCGAAGAAATCCATGTTGGAGCTGTGGAAGGAAATCCTACTCACCTGTTCCTGCGCTGAAGAAGTCTTCTCTTGATCCGACGTAGTCCAGGTAATCTTCATGCTGTCGCCGGTCCCCGCTGTCTGCGCTGTCTCTGCATCGCGCTGAGGAGAGATGCTGAAGTTTCATATTCGGCGCCTCTCCTCAGACTGAATTCTATTGGCCGCCTAGCGGGCCAATCAGGAGCCGACTTTCTCGGCTCCTGATTGGCCCGCTAGGCGGCCAATAGAATTCAGTCTGAGGAGAGGCGCCGAATATGAAACTTCAGCATCTCTCCTCAGCGCGATGCAGAGACAGCGCAGACAGCGGGGACCGGCGACAGCATGAAGATTACCTGGACTACGTCGGATCAAGAGAAGACTTCTTCAGCGCAGGAACAGGTGAGTAGGATTTCCTTCCACAGCTCCAACATGGATTTCTTCGGACCCGGACCCCGCCATGGACCTGGAGGACGACACGGACCGTCGACATGGACCTGGAGGACGACGCAGACAGCCGACATGGACGACACAGGACATCAGGACCAGGGCTACCTACGGGATCAAGAAAGGTGAGTATCAGTATGTATGTGTTATGTATGTATTAAACTTTTATTTTTCACGTGTGTCAGTGTGTTTATTTAACTCTTTCTTTTACTGTGGCACTACAAGACCCAGCGGGCCCTTTAATGCCCCGCAGGCTGGGACTTGTGGTTCTCCAAGTCCCAGCTTGCGGGGGAGGCTTGCTGGGACTCATAGTTCACCAGTAAAAGACAATGGTTTTTATTCTATTTTTTACACCATACCATCAGCTCGATGCCCACCGCCCAGGGGCATCGAGGACAGCACCAGGCTTCAGCCTGGTCAGGTAAGTCCTGGAGGGGGGGGACCCCTTTATTGGGGGGGTCCCCACTCCCCCAGGGCCCCTGGCCAGGCTGACTGGTCGGTAGTGTTAATGCTTTGGCCGGGGGGACTTGCATAAAAAGTCTCCCCCCGGCTGTGGCATTAGCCTGCTGGCTGGTTTTGCCTGGGGCTGGTTCTTAAAATACGGGGGACCCCTAGTCATTTTGTCCCCCGTATTTTGGGAACCAGCCCCAGAGAAGGAGCCTGGGGCTGGTTGTTAAAAATCGGGGAACCCCTATTTGTCGGGTTCCCTGATTTTTAATTACCGGCTCCAGGCTCTGTCAGCCTGGTGCTGGTTTCGGCTGTGGGGGGGACCCCACGCCGTTTTTTTTTTTATTTATTTAATTTTTCTATTTTTTTACACTGTAGCCTGCACGGATCTGACTGATCCGTGCAGGCTAAAACGCAAATACGACATGAAAATGGTGTTCTATTTTCCTGTCGTATTTGCGTGGGTGTTTTACACCACTAAGCAGCCGTATTATCAGTACGGCTGCTTAGTAAATCAGAAACCACCATTCTTTTGAATGGTGATTTCTGTCGTATTCTATCGATGGTGTAGACATTCGTATTTGTAAATACAAATACGAATGTTCCATCTTTAGGACTACGAATTTTTGTATTTTTGGGATTGTAAATCCCGAAAATACAAATTCGTAAAAAAAAGGTGTATTTCTCCCTACGAATACACCTTTTTTCTACGAATCCATTTTGGTAAATGTCCCCCATTGTGTCTGTGTAATTACACCGTGTAGGCATCTGTATATGTGTTAGAGTATAGGTGTCTGTGTAATGGTAACGTGTATCTGTAACTCTGAATATATGTGTCTGTGACTACATGACGATGTAGAGTGGGGGGGCGTGGGGGGGGGGGTCGGTTCTGGCAGGCACTGTGACACTGTGTAATAGGGCAGGCACTCTCTGTAATAAGGCGGTCACTGTGACACTTTCTGTAATAGTGCGGGCACTGCAATACTCTGTAAGAAGGCAGGCACTGTGACATTGTCTGAAAGAAGGTGGGCACTGCGACACTTTCTGTAATAAGACGGGCACTGCGACATTGTCTGAAAGAAGGCAGGCACTGTGACACTTTCTGTAATAAGGCGGGCACTGCGTCACTCTCTGTAAGAAGGCGGGCACTGCGACACACTCTGTCAGAAGGCAGGCACTGCATCACTACATAAAAAGGCAGGCACTGTGAAACTATTTATTTATTCATAAACAGTTTCTTATATAGCGCATACATATTGAGCATCACTTTGGCACTGTGATACTCTGTAATAAGGCGGGCACTGCGACACTCTCTGTAACACTGTGTAATAAGGCGGGCACTGCAAAATTCTCTGTAATAAGGTTGGCACTTTGACACTCTCTGTAATAAGGTGGGCACTTGGACACTCTCTGTAATAAGGTGAGCACTGGGACACTGTCTATTAAGTAAGGCACTGCGACATGGTCAACATAAAAAGGCGGGCACTGCAAAACTTTCTGTAATAATGCGGGCACTGCGACACTCTGTGATAAGGAGGGCACTGTGACACTGTTTAAGTATGCGGGCACTGCGACACTTACTGTAATAATGCGGGCACTGCGACACTAAAAAGGAGGGCACTGTGGCACTGTTTAAGTATGCAGGCACTGTGACACTGTGTAATAAGGTGGGCACTTCAACACTATCTGTGTAATAAGACGGGTACTGCAACACTCTAATAAGGATGGCACTGCGACATTCTCTGTGTAATTAGGTGGGCACTTTGACACTCTCTATGTAACAAGGTGGGCACTGTACCACTCTTTGTAGTAGTAGTAGCACACTTATTTATAAGGCGCCACAAAGTGTCCACAGTGCCGTACATAGCAAACAAAAAAACAAATTATAAGGTAACATACAGGTTGCGTTGATAAAATACAGCATAAATAGGGGTATAGCTGGTAGAACTAAAATCAGCATCAGTTCTGAATTAGGTGTCGAAATTGTCGAGAAGACTGAAGATGAAGTAGAGGAAGGGAAGAACCGGGCAGGAGCAATGGTGAGGTATAGAGGTAGGGTGAGTACGTGAGGAAGGAGGGCCCTACTCATAAGAGTTAACATACTAAAAGGAGGTGGGTGGACGAACGAAAAACAATAGGATAAGTAGGAACGGATGGGAAGGAGGCAGGATTGGAGGATCAAAAGAGGTTAGGAGGAGGGAAAGGCTAGTCGAAAAAAGTAGGTTTTGAGGGAGCGCTTGAAGAAGGTAAGGGAATCAGAGAGCCTGATGGGTGGCAGGAGGTTGTTCCAGTGCAGGGGGGGCAGCGCGAGAGAAGTTTTGGACACGGGAGTGGGAGGAGATGATTAGGTGAGAGGTCAGTCGGAGGTCAGCGGCGGAGCGAAGAGGACGGGAGGGAGTGTGGATAGAGATCAGTGAAGAGAGGTAAGGAGCGGTGGAGGAGGAGAGAGCTTTGTAGGTGGTGGTGAGGATTTTAAAGAGAACTCAGAAAGGAATGGGGAGCCAGGGAAGAGATAGACAGAGTGGGGAGGTGGAGGTAGAGCGGCGGGAGAGGAAGATGAGCCTAGCAGCATCGTTAAGAATGGATTGGAGAGGTGCAAGGCGGGTGAGAGGTAGCCCAGAGAGAAGGATGTTGCAGTAGACAAGGCGGGAGATGACAAGAGAGTGAATGAGAATTTTGGTTGCGCCAGTTGAGAGGAATGGTCTGATGCGCGAGATGTTGCATAGGTGAAAGCGGCAAGACTGTGAGAGAGCACGAATGTGGGGGGTGAAAGAGCGGGAGGAGTCAATGATGACAACGAGGCAGCGCGTTTGGTCGATGGAGGTGATCTTGGTTTCACCAATGCTGATGGAGATAGTGGGAGAAGAGGGGATGTTCAGGGGATGGAAGATTAGAAGTTCAGTTTTAGCCATGTTTAGTTTCAGGAAGCGTTGGCTCATCCGAGCTGAGATGGCCGTGAGGCATTCGGAGACCTTGGACAGGAGTGATGGGGATAGGTCGGAGGAGGAGAGATAGATTAGGGTATCATCAGCATAAAGGTGGTAATGGAAACCATAAGAGCTGATGAGGGTGCCCAGAGAGGTGGTGTAGAGGGAGAAGAGGAGAGGGCCAAGGACTGACCCTTGGGGAACACCGACTGGCTGCTGGGTAGTAGGAGAGGAGGAACTCGGAGTGGAGACGGAGGAGCGATCGGAGAGGTATGAGGTGAACCAGGAGAAGACCGTGCCAGTGATGCCAAAGGAGGGGAGGGTGTTAAACAGGAGAGGGTGGTCAACAGTGTCAAAGGCAGCCGATAGATCAAGATGGATGAGGATAGAGAAGAGGCCTTTGGATTTAGCCGATAGTGGATCGTTAGTGACTTTAGTCAGGGCAGTTTCAGTGGAATGTAAAGGCCCGGATTGGAGGGGGTCTAGAATGGAGTTAGCAGTAAGGTGGCTTAGGAGACCATTATAGGTCAGACATTCTAGGAGCTTGGAGGCAAAAGGTAGGAGGGAGATGGGCCTGTAGTTGGATGGAGAGTTGGGGTCCAGATTTTTTTTTGAGATTTGGGGAGACAAGAGCGTGTTTGAAGGAGGAAGGGAAGATCCCAGAGGATAGGGAAAGATTAAAGAGGTGAGCCAGGTGAGAGCAGACTGAGGGACTGAGACGACGGATAATATTGGAGGGGATAGGATCGTGCGAGCAGGTGGAGGGAGAAGCGGATTGAAAGATAGAGTGGACTTCAGCGGCAGTGGTGGGGTAAAATGAGGAGGGGAGTGGGGATGTAGGAGGGAGAGGGTGAGGTCATGGCAGCAGCGATGGCACTCCTGAGAGAGGAGATTTTGGTTGAAAAGTAGGTAGCAAAATCAGCGGCTACGATGGAGGATGGAAGAGCTGGAGAAGGGGGGGGGGGGCGAGGAGTTGAAGGTGGCGAAGAGCCTTCGGGGGTTGGATGATTGGGAAAGGATGAGGGTCTTAAAGTAGGATTCCTTGGCCAGAGCAAGGGCAGAGCTGAAGGAGGAAAGAATGAATTTGAAATGGAGATAATCCACGAGGGAGCGTGATTTCTTCCAGAAGCGCTCAGCAATGCGAGAGCACTATTTAAGGAATCGGGTGATAGCCGAGTGCCACAGGTGGGGGTTGGAGCATCGAAGGGGGATAGAGGAGGGAGGGCAGGCAGAGTTCAATGCCGAAGATACCGTGTCATTATAGAGAGAGGCGGCGAGGTTTGGGCAGGACATGATGGCGATTGGGGCGAGAAGAAGACACAGCGTGTTTGAGAAGGCAGCAAGATCTAGTGTGTTGACGTTATGCCGTGAGACAATGCAGGCACTGCGACACTCTGTGTAATAAGGCGGGTACTGCAACACTCTGTGTGTAATAAGGCAGGCACTGCGACATTCTCTGTGTAATAAGGTTGGCACTGCGACAGTCTCTGTGTAACAAGGCGGGCACTGCACCACTCTCTATGTAATAAGGAGGGCACTGCAACACTCTGTGTAATAAGGAGGGCACTACGACAATCTGTTATACTTTGGGCACTGCGACACTCTCTATATAATAATGATGGCACTGCGACACTCTATGTAAAAAGGGTGGCACTGCGACAGTCTCTGTGTAACAAGGCGGGCACTGCACCACTCTATGTAATAAGGAGGGCACTGCAACACTCTCTGTAATAAGGAGGGCACTACGACAATCTGTTATAATGTGGGCTCTGCAACACTCTTTGTAATTATTCATAAACAGTTTCTTATATAGCGCATACATATTCTGCATCGCTTTGGCACGGAGACACTTTGTAATAAGGTGGGCACTGCAACTCTCTTTGTAACACTGTGTAATAAGGCGGGCACTGCAATACTGTGTAATAAGGTGGGCACTGCAACACTGTGTAATAAGGTGGGCACTGCGAGAGTCTCTGTAACATTGTGTAATAAGGTGGGCACTGCAACACTCTGTGTAACAAGATGGGCACTTCAACACTCTCTGTGTAATAAGGTGGGCATTGCAACATTCTGTGTAATATGGTGGGCTCTGCAACATTCTCTGTGTAATAAGGTGGGCACTGCACCACTCTCTGTGTAATAAGGAGGGCACTGCGACGCTCTGTGTAATAAGGCGGGCACTGCAACACTCTCTGTGTCATAAGGTGGGCACTACGACACTTTCTGTGTAATAAGGTGGGCTCTGCGACACTCTCTGTGTAATAAGGTGGGCACTCCGATACTCTCCATGTAATAAGGTGGGTACTGTGATACTCTGTAATAATGTGGGGACTGCGACACTCTGTGTAATAATGTGGGCTCTGCGACACTCTGTTTAAAAAGGAGGGCACTGCGTAATAAAGCGGGCACTGCGACAATCACTGTGTAATAAGGTGGGCACTGCAACACTCTGTGTAATAAGGTGGGCACTGCGACAATGTGTAATAAGGTGGGCACTGCGACACTGTGTAATAATGTGGGTTCTGCGACGCTCTCTGTGTAACAAGGCGGGCACTGCACCACTCTCGATGTAATAAAGAGGGCACTGCGACACTCTCTGTGTAATAAGGTGGGCACTTTGACACTCTTTGTGTAACAAGGTGAGTACTGTACCACTCTGTGTAAAAAGGAGGGCACTGTGACAATCTGTCATAATTTGGGCTCTGCAACACTCTCTATGTAATAAAGTGGGCACTGGGACACCCTGTAATAAGGTGGGCACTGGGACACTCTCTGTAATAAGGTGGACACTGCTCACTCTCTGTGTAATAAAGCTGGCACTGTGACACTATGTCTACTAAGTAAGGCACTGCGACACTGTCAACATAAAAAGGCAGGCACTGCAACACTTACTGTAATAATGCGGGCACTGCGACACTCTAATAAGGAGGGCACTGTGACACTGTTTAAGTATGCGTGCACTGCGACACTGTAATAAGGCGGGTAATGCATTAGTCTGTGTGTAATAAGGCAGGCACTGCAACATTCTCTGTGTAATAAGGTTGGCACTGTGACATTCTCTGTGTAGTAAGGTGGGCACTGGGACACTCTCTGTAATAAGGTGGGCACTGCGACAATCTGTTATAATGTGGGCTCTGCAACACTCTGTGTAATAAGACACTGGGACACTCTCTATGTAATAAGGTGGGCACTGCAATACTCTTTGTAATTATTTATTCATAAACAGTTTCTTATATAGCGCATACATATTCTGCATCGCTTTGGCACTGAGACACTTTGTAATAGTCACTTTGGCTCTGAGACACTTTGTAATAGTGACTTTGGCTCTGAGACACTTTGTAACACTCTCTGTAACACTGTGTAATAAGGCGGGCACTGCAATACTGTGTAATAAGGTGGGCACTGCGACACTGTGTAATAAGGTGGGCACTGTAACACTCTCTGTAACATTGTGTAATAAGGTGGGCACTGTGACACTGTCATAAGGTGGGCACTGCAACACTCTCTGCGTAATAAGATGGGCACTTCAACACTCTCTGTGTAATAAGGTGGGCACTGCAACACACTGTAATAAGGTGGGCATTGCAACACTGTGTAATAAGGAGGGCACTGCGACAATCTGTGATAATGTGGGCTCTGCGACACACTCTGTGTAATAAGGTGGGCACTATGACACTCTGTGTAATAAGGAGGGCACTGCAACACTGTGTAATAAGGTGGGCACTGCGACACTGTGTAATAATGTGGGTTCTGCGACACTCTCTGTGTAATAAGGCGGGCACTGTACCACTCTCTGTGTAACAAGGTGGACACTGTACCACTCTCTGTGTAATAAGGCGGGCACTGCACCACTCTCTATGTAATAAGGAGGGCACTGCAACACTCTCTGTGTAATAAGATAGGCACTTTGACACTCTCTGTGTAACAAGGTGGGCACTGTACCACTCTCTGTGTAATAAGATGGGCACTGTGACACTCTCTGTGTAATAAGGCGGGAACTGCACAACTCTCTGTGTAATAAGGTGGGCACTACGATACTCTGTATAATAAGGCGGGCACTATGACACTCTCTATGTAATTAGTCGGGCAGTGCGACACTCTGTGTGATAGGGCTGGCACTGGAAAATAGCCAGTTACCATGACGGCCTACGGGTCTTAAGCATGTGCAGTCTATCGATAATCGCCCAGTCTGCTACTTCGCAGAGTTTAAACAGAATAATGTCAGGCGCTCACCTGGTGTGAATTTATAGGTGCAGAGGGATATGTAAATGAGGTAGGATGCAATCTGGTGTATGAGAAATCGTTTATTATTAAGATGCAAATAAGTGATTGGAAATGTCATAAATGTCACCCATAGAGTCAGTGACCTGGAAATGTCGACAGGTCGGTACAGATAAGTCAATATGCAATGACCCCTGGTGGGAATGAGGGTGTCAGCATACCCCTTTTAACCATAAACCTCCTGTGGTGTATGTCTCATTGCATGTCATTATCAGATACATGTAATGAGACATAAACCACAGGAGGTTTATGGTTAAAAGGGTTCATTGCATATTGACTTATCTGTACCGACCTGTCGACATTTCCAGGTCACTGACTCTATGGGGGAAATTTACCAATATGAAAAACCTAGTTTTTCGTATTGGTATTTCCCCTACGGTTGCATACGACTGTTTAAGTCGTATGCAAAGTCGTGTTCCGGAGGATCAGTTACAAAGCAGTCAGATACGACTGCTTTGTAACCCTCCGATGGTGTAACAATTCGTATTAGCGGCCGAATATACGGCTGCTAATACGAATTATTTCTAGCAGTCTGCACGGAGTGCTGCAGTGTGTAAAAAAAAAATAGAAAAATAAATAAATAAAAAAAAAAAACGGCGTGGGGTCCCCCCCCCCACAGCTGTAACCAGCACCAGGCTGACGGAGCCTGGAGCCGGTAATTAAAAATCAGGGAACCCGACAAATAGGGGTTCCCCGATTTTTAACAACCAGCCCCAGGCTCCAGGTCCGGGGCTGGTTCCCAAAATACGGGGGACAAAATGACTAGGGGTCCCCCGTATTTCAAGAACCAGTCCCAGGCACAACCAGCCAGCAGGGTAATGTCACAGCCGGGGGACACTTATGATATAAGGTCCCGCGGCCAAAACATTAACCCTACCGACCAGTCAGCCTGGCCCGGGGCCCTGGGGGAGTGGGGACCCCCCCAATGAAGGGGTCCCCCCCCTCCAGGACTTACCTGACCAGGCTGAAGCCTGGTTCTGTCCCCGATGCCCCTGGGCGGTGGGCATCGGGCTGATTCAAGTGTAAAAAAAAGACTAATCTATTGTTTTTTACTGTGGCACTACAAGTGCCAGCAAGCTGGGACTTGGAGAACCACAAGTCCCAGCCTGCTGGGCATTAAAGGGCCCGCTGGCACTTGTAGTTCCACAGTTAAAAAAATAGTGCACAAAACACACTGACACACTTTTAAAATAAAACTTTAATACATACAAAGCCCACACATACTGATACTTAACTATCTTCTTTCCGTAGGTAGCCCTGATGTCCTGGTCCTGTGTCGTCGTCTTCTGGTCCTGTGTCGTCTTCTGGCTCCATGTCGACCGTCGCTGTCGCCGTTGCCATCCGGATCCGACGAAATCCATTTGGGAAGCTGTGGAAGGAAACCATACTCACCTGTCCCAGCGCGACGTAGTCCAGGAAAGTGTCTTGGCAAAAAAACAAACCGAGAACCCCGAATCCAGACCGGACTGAGAACCGCACAGTACTCTGTGTACATCGTGCGGCTCCGCCTCCCGAATGCCGCTATTGGCCGCCTTGCGGCCTAGCGGCCAATCAGGAGCAAGGCGGCCAATAGTGGCATTCGGGAGGCGGAGACATGGAGCCAGAAGACGACACAGGACCAGAAGTCGACGACACAGGACCAGGACATCAGGGCTACCTACGGAAAGAAGATAGGTAAGTATCAGTATGTGTGGGCTTTGTATGTATTAAAGTTTTATTTTAAGTGTGTGTCAGTGTGTTTTATTGTACTATTTGTAATACTGTGGCACTACAAGAGCCAGCGGGCCCTTTAATGCCCCACAGGCTGGGACTTGTGGTTCTCCAAGTCCCAGCTTGCGGGGGAGGCTTGCTGGGACTCATAGTGCCCCAGTATTAGACAATAGTTAAATCTTTTTTTTACACCGCTATCAGCTCGATGCCCACCGCCCAGGGGCATCGAGGACAGCACCAGGCTTCAGCCTGGTCAGGTAAGTCCTGGAGGGGGGGGGGCCCCTTCATTGGGGGGGTCCCCACTCCCCCAAGGCCCCTGGCCAGGCTGACTGGTCAGTAGGGATGAATGCTTTTGCCGGGGGGACTTGTATAAAAAGTCTCCCCCCGGCTGTGGCATTAGCCTGCTGGCTGGTTTTGCCTGGGGCTGGTTCTTAAAATACGGGGGACCCCTAGTCATTTTGTCCCCCGTATTTTGGGAACCAGCCCCAGAGCAGGAGCCTGGGGCTGGTTGTTAAAAATCGGGGAACCCCTATTTGTCGGGTTCCCTGATTTTTAATTACCGTCTCCAGGCTCTGTCAGCCTGGTGCTGGTTTCGGCTGTGGGGGGGACCCCACGCCGTTTTTTTTTTTATTTATTTAATTTTTCTATTTTTTTACACTGTAGCCTGCACGGATCTGACTGATCCGTGCAGGCTAAAACGCAAATACGACATGAAAATGGTGTTCTATTTTCCTGTCGTATTTGCGTGGGTGTTTTACACCACTAAGCAGCCGTATTATCAGTACGGCTGCTTAGTAAATCAGAAACCACCATTCTTTTGAATGGTGATTTCTGTCGTATCCTATCGATGGTGTAGGACATTCGTATTTGTAACTACAAATACGAATGTCCCATCTTTAGGACTACGAATTGTTGTATTTTTGGGATTGTAAATCCCGAAAATACAAATTCGTAAAAAAAAGGTGTATTTCTCCCTACGAATACACCTTTTTTCTACGAATCCATTTTGGTAAATGTCCCCCTATATGTACATTTATGACATTTTCGGTCACTTATTTGCATCTTAATAATAAACGATTTCTCATACACCAGATTGCATCCTACCTCATTTACATATCCCTCTGCACCTATAAATTCACACCAGGTGAGCGCCTGACACTATAAATGGTCTAATGCCTCTTTATGCTGTATGTCACGTGACCAGTCATTCTTGTCATACTCCACCTCTGCCGATGTTGCTGATATCCATAGTAATTTTTATGACGTGCCCAAGCTAATACTTTGTAAATGAATTATTACATACCAATAATACATATTCATCCACTGTATGTGGAAAGTCAGGTTACTTTAGGCCTACTTCCAAAATACCTAGACAATGATTCAGATTTGTACGCAACGCCGATGCTCACGCAGCTGAGCACTTATGGGAAGACTGTGCACGCGACAAGGTTCTCTTCCGATGCCGCCTGCAGTCAGCAGCAAATATATAGCGCTATTTGAGGAAGGTAGGCCCCAAATCGGTCTTGCGTAGGATCCCATGAGGTCTATATCCGCCTCTGGTATGGTATAGCTCACAGACAATAGGCCTAATGATGCGTACACTTGGGTTGGCGGCTGCCAGTATCAATTGACTTTCAATCGGATGGCAGGGGGGTGGAGGCGGGTTATGCACGTTCCTGCACAGTCTTTTTTTGTTTTTATCTCGGGCCACATATTGTGATCAAATCAGGATCGGGCACGGGAAAACACTGTGCGATTTGCAGGGTCCAGCAATCAGGTACAGCCAGCCAGAGTGAAATCCTGCCCTGTGCAAGCCTGCAAATTGCTTAGCGCTGCATGTGACACTATCACAGGCCTGGATTATTACATAGCAATAAGACGGATGTTACAATGAGTAAAATAGTCAGAGCAGAGGCGGATTTACACCTCATGGGGCCTGATGGAAAATTCCTGTTTGGGACCCTCCTCCCTCCAACTTTCCATAGCACTATATTTTGCTGCTGATTGGCATCAGTAGAGCAGCTTGGCATGTACGCAATCTACTGATAAATGCTCAACTGCGTGACCATCAGTATTGGAAGCCGGCCTAATACCTGTGTCACATTCACACAGTAATCTGACTGCAAAAGAGAAGGAAGAGGCGCTTGTTTGATGAAACTGATCAATTAGAAAATGAATACATACAATCACATAGAAATAAAAATAAAAAATATTGATAAAAAGCACTGAACATCCTAAGGTAAGAAAGGTGCATTTGACAAAATAACGGATGGATCTGGATCAGACTTGGTAAGGGAAACGGGTGAGGGTGAATGTCCTGTCTCAGCTGTAGTTAAGCGTGGCTTGATGCTGGATTATAGTAATGTCAGAGACGCCCAAATGGGGCTGATAATTACCCAAAGCCACTAGAGGATTTCCATCTCTTGGGATCGCATTGCATAAAATGTCCTCAAAGCTGTACGGCTGTATGACCAGTGGGTAGATTTGTAATCCAAGTGGTATTGCTGGTGGCTAGTTGTATTGCTTGTGCTCCCGATGTTTGGAGACAACCAAATGTATAGATGAAACCAGCAGCTGGAGAGAGTCCCAGTCCGCTTAAAGAAGATTGAAGTGTAAAGTCTGGTCCATACAGGGGGGGGGGGTTGTTTCCTACATGAGATTGACAACTCCATTATTAAGTGGCAGCTATTAACAAGGCACCCCTGGTAGCGCCTGCTAGTGCACCCCAGGGAGCACACCCCCTTCCTACAGTAATCTGACTGCCTGTTATACTTTACATACTTTTTTATCCTATCAAAGAACATCAAAGGGACTTTGGGAGTGTGAGCAGGTCCATGTGATGTCATGACATCATGCGGTAGTCCTACAATACTCCTCTATGAATGGTTTGGATGGCCAGGATATCTTTATGGGGCCCCCCTGGGACCTGCTGGGCCCTAGGCAGGTGCCTACATTGCCTTGTGGAAAATCCGCCTCTGAACCAGAGGGGTTCTGTTGGGTAATATCTAGCTTCCTTTAATCCAGGAATATCTGGGAGGCTCCTGCAATTGGTTCTTACTGACTGTGTACAGGTAGCAGAGAGAGATGTTGGCGTGATTCATGTGGCCCACACATACACCCACAACACATTAGCCGTCATAGAAGGGTGCACGTATGCCTGTATTATTACAGTGTCATTAAGTAACTACAATGTAACAGTAATCCTTACAGAAGTGTAGGTGTAGCAGTATAGGAGATGTAAGACTACAGAGGGGAGGGAGGTGTTAGGCACTAAGGGGGTAACGGTTTGGCTTTGATGGGGAGGCGGGGGTTTAGGCTGCAGGCTGGGCCGGCGCTCACCTGCTCCAGGGGGGCTGATGCGGCTGCCGCCGCTATGCTCCGTTGGGGGGATGATGCGACCGCAGCATCTCACTCCACCGGGGGAGTTAGAGATGCGGCTCCGAATGGGCTCGAGAGATGTGGCTGCGGCCCCTATCTATGTGTGGGCTCCAGGGGTGGCGGTGTGGCTCACTCACCTGCTCCCAGGTGCTTTCCTCCTGCTCTCCTCGGCGTCGGCGGGACATTTCCTGCTGCTGCTCCTCCTGCAGCTCATTACCGCCCTCCAGTGGCCGGCTCCCTAGGCAAATGCCTTAAGCTGCCTAGTGGTGGCACCGGCCCTTGCTGCAGGTAGGGCAGGTTGTGGGGGTTAGAATATGTACCAACCAGTTGTCAGGACTCTGTACATCAGGATGCCACTGTCGGTCCTCTGACTGCCAACATACCAAGCGCTGGGATGCTTATACCATCCCAAATGAAGACACGATGGAGCCATGGATATAGGATTGGCCGAGCCAAGTTTGGGGCTCCTCCACAGATGCCACTGAAGGGTTTGTGTACGTGGGTATATGTAACATCCCGCCCTAAATATTTTGTTCAGGACTGATGGGGAGTTCAAGGGAAATCTTAAGATCACAGATCTTTGTAGGTCGTGGGCAACTTTACTCTCAGCATCCAGGTGAAGGTATTGTGTAACAAGTACCAGCCTGTCCTCTAGATGCCGGTGCCCGCACGATTGCCTCCCCCCCCCTTCCCCCCGGCAATTTCACCTCTCTGGTGTCTTAGGTCTGCGGGTCCCTGTACGTGAAGCTATGGGGCAGCTGACATCTGCTGACCAACCACAGCCTGTCTATAACTTTCTAGGATGCAATAGAGAAAAGAGCGACTGAATCTGATTGGTTGCTATGGGCAACATCACCTCTTTTTATTTTTAGAAGGTCTAGTACAGTGGTAGCCAACCCTAGCCCTCGAGAGCTACCAACAGTGCACATTTTCCAGACAACCTAGCTGCTGCACAGCTGCAATCATTAATCACGGACACATTTTAAAAGATACACAGATGGAGCTAATTAGCTCACTTGTGATTCTGTGAGGAGACCTGCAAAACATGCACTGTTGGTAGCTCTTGAGGACTAGGGTTGGCTACCCCAGGTCTAGTATATTTACCCCATAGGGGCCTGAGTCAGACATTCCATCAAGGGCCTGATTCTGGTTCACTTGCAAAAGCAAATTCTCTCTCTAATGGACAAAACCATGTGCACTGCAGGTGGGGCAGATGTAACATGTGCAGAGTTAGATTTTGGTGTTATATTGTTTCTGTGCAGGGTAACTACTGGCTGCTTTATTTTTACACTGTAATATAGTCAGCATGGACACTGTATCAGTGTACCGCGTCCCCTTGCTATGCTCGCCATGCTTTGGGCGTGGTGATTTGCTGCAATTGGCACACTATAGTATTCTCCCTCCATGCCCTGGTGTATAGTAGGGTATGGTATACCGCCTGGTTTGTACAAAAACGGTGAAAAACTCATGTTGATCTGTTGACCTTCCCATTGTCATCCTAATGCTTGTGTTGACCTGTTGACCTTCCCATTGTTGTCCTAATGCTTGTGTTGACCTTTTGACCTTCCTATTGTCGTCCTAATGCTTGTGTCGACCTGTTGACCTTCCCATTGTCGTCCTAATGCTTGTCTTGAACTGTTGACCTTCCCATTGTCGTCCTAATGCTTGTGTTGACCTTTTGACCTTCCCATTGTCGTCCTAATGCTTGTGTCGACCTTTTGACCTTCCCATTGTCGTCCTAATGCTTGTCTTGAACTGTTGACCTTCCCATTGTCGTCCTGATGCTTGTGTTGACCCTGTCGGACCTGATTTACCTTGAACTCCCCCGGCAGCTCCCGGGAGGGCTCCATCTAACTTGTCACTTAATGGCGGGTGCTGCTGGGGGAGTTCAAGCGAAATCGGATGCTAAAAGCCCCCACGATGTTGCGCTGATGAGATTTATCTTATGCGCTTCATATAAGATCTCTGGGGTCTGATCCGCTGCATACGGGATTGCGGATTGTTGCAATCCCGGTCACAGATCGACAATCCACGGGCGTTTTCGCGGCCATGCCCCCTTTGCGCCGATCGGCAGGTGGGACATTTTTCAGCTGTCGGGCTGACCGCAAACGGGCCAGGATCACGGCAGGGATCGACAGCCGTGATCCTAGATTGAATATCCCCCTAAGTCTGGTTGTTGGCCAGTCCTTGGCAGTTGTCAGCCACGATTACTTGATATTTTAAATAAAATTGATACGTGCAATGTCTTACTATATAACATGTTTCTGTATAGAGGCCACAATAGTGTTATAATATGTATGTTATTCACGGGTGTCATTTGTTCCTTTTTCTGCAGGGTTCTGGCTTATCCCCATGTAATACTCCTGGTGCCCATCAATGCTGTGGAATACAGAAGAGTGATGGGTGGAACGCAGATCCTGGCTACGTGGCCCGTGATGCCTGAAGTGTGGCTGTTGGACTTTCAGGGGTGGGTGTCTGGTGAGAAAACGGGATAGCAGACACTGAGGGGTACTTATGGGGGTAAGTGTCTCTGATTCTCTGTTGGTCTGATATCTGCAGTTGCCATGAGAATGGGGCTACTTCCCCAAAAGCACTAGGCTATGCTACTTGTTTGAATACAATCTGTTGTACTAGTACCTGACTGAGACGCAGCGGGCACCTGCAGCTGTTTGTGCGCACACACATTCAATATTTTACTAATTGATATGAATATATTTAGTTCCTAATCATTTATTTTAATGTCGATATATGGAAATACCCCCATGAAAATCCTGCATTTGACCCTTGTGGAGTGTAGGGGGCATATAGTGTACTGATGTAGTGTGGAGTATAGGGAGCATATAGTGTACTGATGTAGTGTGGAGTATAGGGGGCATATAGTGTACTGATGTAGTGCGGAGTACAGGGGGCATATAGTGTACTGATGTAGTGTGGAGTGTAGGGGGCATATAGTGTACTGATGTAGTGTGGAGTATAGGGAGCATATAGTGTACTGATGTAGTGTGGAGTATAGGGGGCATATAGTGTACTGATGTAGTGCGGAGTACAGGGGGCATATAGTGTACTGATGTAGTGTGGAGTATAGGGGGCATATAGTGTACTGATGTAGTGTGGAGTATAGGGGGCATATAGTGTACTGATGTAGTGTGGAGTATAGGGGGCATATAGTGTACTGATGTAGTGTGGAGTATAGGGGGCATATAGTGTACTGATGTAGTGTGGAGTATAGGGGGCATATAGTGTACTGATGTAGTGTGGAGTGTAGGGGGCATATAGTGTACTGATGTAGTGTGCAGTGTAGGGGGCATATAGTGTACTGATGTAGTGTGGAGTATAGGGGGCATATAGTGTACTGATGTAGTGTGGAGTGGGCATATAGTGTACTGATGTAGTGTGGAGTATAGGGAGCATATAGTGTACTGATGTAGTGTGGAGTGTAGGGGGCATATAGTGTACTGATGTAGTGTGGAGTACAGGGGGCATATAGTGTACTGATGTAGTGTGGAGTATAGGGAGCATATAGTGTACTGATGTAGTGTGGAGTGTAGGGGGCATATAGTGTACTGATGTAGTGCGGAGTACAGGGGGCATATAGTGTACTGATGTAGTGTGGAGTATAGGGAGCATATAGTGTACTGATGTAGTGTGGAGTGTAGGGGGCATATAGTGTACTGATGTAGTGTGGAGTATAGGGGGCATATAGTGTACTGATGTAGTGTGGAGTATAGGGAGCATATAGTGTACTGATGTAGTGCGGAGTACAGGGGGCATATAGTGTACTGATGTAGTGTGGAGTATAGGGGGCATATAGTGTACTGATGTAGTGTGGAGTATAGGGAGCATATAGTGTACTGATGTAGTGCGGAGTACAGGGGGCATATAGTGTACTGATGTAGTGTGGAGTACAGGGGGTATATAGTGTACTAATGTAGTGTGGAGTACAGGGGGCATATAGTGTACTGATGTAGTGCGGAGTACAGGGGGCATATAGTGTACTGATGTAGTGTGGAGTATAGGGGGCATATAGTGTACTAATGTAGTGTGGAGTACAGGGGGCATATAGTGTACTGATGTAGTGTGGAGTATAGGGGGCATATAGTGTACTGATGTAGTGTGGAGTATAGGGGGCATATAGTGTACTGATGTAGTGTGGAGTATAGGGGGCATATAGTGTACTGATGTAGTGCGGAGTACAGGGGGTATATAGTGTACTGATGTAGTGTGGATTATAGGGGGTATATAGTGTACTGATGTAGTGTGGAGTATAGGGGGCATATAGTGTACTGATGTAGTGTGGAGTATAGGGGGCATATAGTGTACTGATGTAGTGCGGAGTGTAGGGGGCATATAGTGTACTGATGTAGTGTGGAGTATAGGGGGCATATAGTGTACTGATGTAGTGTGGAGTGTAGGGGGCATATAGTGTACTGATGTAGTGTGGAGTATAGGGGGCATATAGTGTACTGATGTAGTGTGGAGTATAGGGGGCATATAGTGTACTGATGTAGTGTGGAGTGTAGGGGGCATATAGTGTACTGATGTAGTGTGGAGTGTAGGGGGCATATAGTGTACTGATGTAGTGTGGAGTGTAGGGGCCATATAGTGTACTGATGTAGTGCGGCGTACAGGGGGCATATAGTGTACTGATGTAGTGTGGAGTGTAGGGGGCATATAGTGTACTGATGTAGTGCGGAGTACAGGGGGCATATAGTGTACTGATGTAGTGTGGAGTGTAGGGGGCATATAATGTACTGATGTAGTGTGGAGTATAGGGGGCATATAGTGTACTGATGTAGTGTGGAGTACAGGGGGCATATAGTGTACTGATGTAGTGTGGAGTACAGGGGGCATATAGTGTACTGATGTAGTGTGGAGTATAGGGAGCATATAGTGTACTGATGTAGTGTGGAGTATAGGGGGCATATAGTGTACTGATGTAGTGTGGAGTATAGGGGGCATATAGTGTACTGATGTAGTGCGGAGTACAGGGGGTATATAGGACCTTATTCATATCCATTTGGTCCTCTGTGCATTCACATTTTCTGCGCATGCTTAGAGACACTGTATCGCCGACCATCGAATGATTTCCCCCTGCCTGCAAATGGATGAGTATGTAAATCATCCATTCGCAGCCATGCGCGGGGGGGGGGGGAGGGGGGGGCTCACTGCGGACAGCACTCTGATTTCACAGCCTTGCAAGTCAATGAGAACAAGGTACATAGGGGGTTATTCTGTTTGGTACGGAGGGACCGTATACGGGCGGATCAGGCTTTTTTTTTCATCTGCGCATGCGTATCTTTCGCAATGCGCATGTGCGGCGACCTCACACTGCTCACGGACGGGTCTCTCCGTGCGAAAAAAACTGTCCGCTGGAGCGCGGTCATTGTGGGCGGCATGTGGGCGTTTTTATGGGAGCGGCCGGAATAATGAGGAAAACTGGGCATAAACATGGGCGTACACGGGGGTGTGCACACAAAATGTACAGTGCCACAACCTCCTCGATCGGCGAACGCACCGTGCATTTTGGCACAAAAACAGGCGGACACCAAAGATTGCTCCTGACCACCCCTAGAGATACCGCATGAGATCAGATGCCTGGGTCTGCTAATTAACGCTGATTACTAGTCAAACGCATACACCTGAATGTAATAAGCAATGCTGCAGCCTATTAAGTGAAAACCATTATTTCACTACCTGCAAGCCACACACAGCCCTCAAACACATTGGAAGCATATCTTTCTACACTTCAACATGTAAAGGTTGGTTTAATCGGTACTCTTTACTTAGTACGGCGCCCATCGCCGGTATCGCGACCATCGCATGCACTAAAAAAACGGGTGCGACGCGACCAACGCGATGGCCTCGATTTCCCATAGGGAACAATGTTAAAAGTCTCAATGGACGCGATTTTAGTGTTCAATGCCTCAATGCTCGCGATTTTTCCATAGGAAACAATGTTAAATGGGCCACAGAGCCCAAATAGTCCCCCTGAAGTCTGAAATGGGCCCCACAATTGTTAACGCCACCCCACGATCAACGTGAACCCGAAGCGTAGCGAGCGGCGGCGGTACGCGTCCTCCGACCTTTTCATACCCCCACTATCCACGTCGGCGTGGAGTTGAGAATAGAATAGTGTGGCGAGCGCAGCGAGCCACCGAGCCCGAAGCGTGGCGAGCGGACGCGGATACCTTCACAGGTAAACGCGTCCCTTTGCGGGCTTCACAGGTATCCGTGTCCCCTCGCGGGGCTCGCTGCGCTCGCCACACTATTCTATTCTCAACTCCACGCCGACGTGGATAGTGGGGGTATGAAAAGGTCGGAGGATGCGTACCGACGCCCCTCGTGGGCTCGCTGCGCTCGCCACGCTTCGGGTTCACGTTGATCGTGGGGTGGCGTTAACAATTGTGGGGGCCATTTCAGACTTCAGGGGGACTATTAGGGCTCTGTGGCCCATTTAACATTGTTTCCTATGGAAAAATCGCGGGCATTGAGGCATTGAACAGTAAAATCGCGTCCATTGAGACTTTTAACATTGTTCCCTATGGGAAATCGCGGGCATCGCGGCGGTCGCGTCGCACCCGTTTTTTTAGTGCATGCGATGGCCGCGATGCCCGTGATTTCTTAGCCCCGATGACCGTGATGAGAATCGTGGGCGCCGTGCTAGGTAAAGAGTACCGTTTAATCTTAGCTAATATTCATTCTAATACCTGGTTATATATGTCCAGGTAGTTATTTTATAACCATCTACACCCATTCAGAAAGTGTTTTTCTCTTTCAATGGTCCTGGTGACACAGCTCAACTTTGGGATGTAGTAGGGTCCGTAGGAGCCAGGCACCTATCCTAAAGCTTTTGGAGGGTAGGCTCCTCCCCTTCTGCATCCCAGACTCCTCAGTTCGTGTTAGGTGCCCACTGGAGTGGGTGCTATTCTAAAGGTCTGCTGGAGCAGCCGAAGGATTAGAGTTAGTTAGGAGTTTTTTATTTTAATAACTTTTACACTAGCTAGGTAGGCACAGTGTGAGGATTCTCATTGAATCCTCACACTGACAGCGCAGCAGGAGCTGGCAGAAGCGCTTCCTGTCAGCTCTCTGCGCACAGGGGAGACACTGTCTGGTCTCCCTGAGCAGCGCTTACAGCTTCTATTAAGAAGCTGCCTGGGCTCTGGAGCGCTCTGAAACCGGCTTCACGCTAGGTGGGGATCATGGGGGACAGGCGCTCCGTGATGGCGGCGGCCATTTTCTGTAGAGTTACACACTGAGCTCCTGTATGAGAGGACAGCAGTGTGTTACAGGCATGTTCCAAGTGGTCCCCAGCAGAGGGGGAGACACTGGAACTTGGAGATCCTGCAGTGGGAGCGGCTGTCTGGGGGTGGTTGGCGCCAAAAGCCACGGACCCCGCAACAGCAGGGACTTGGTCTCTTCCCTCACTCTGTTTTGGCGCCATTCAGAATGCTTGCAGCGGAGCTGAGCTGGCTGACAGATCCTAGCAGTGATTGGATTTCCTGGGCATCGTTTTCCCCACTTCTGAAAGCTTCAGACAGATAAGTGACTGTGGTACATTGGCTCTGTATAAAACGCCTGTACTTTGTGCACTGTGACTGTGTTACTTTTTGCATCATGTCTGAGCAACAGTCTGTGGTTTTGGGGGAGGGAGCCCTTAATGCATTGTGCGCTTGTAGTGTTTGTACACTAAAATTTGTCCCTGAGCAGATGGCCAAGGGGGGCTTGTGTATTACTTGCGCTGGTGTGAGACCCATGGGTAGTGAACCCCAGAGGGTAGAGCAATCGGAGCCTGCGTGGGCCAGTGCCCTGGGCAGGTCTGTAAATGCCTTAGTGCAATTGCTGGACAGGCAGAGTGATGTGTTGGTAGCTTCCCCTAGACCTATGTCATCATCTCAGCAGTCCTCTGGCTCCTTGCCTTTGACCCAAGCAGATCCTGGTTTCTTACAGGTCATGCAAGATACTGCTAAGGGGATCAGCAGGTTTAATGATTTCTTAGACAAATTTGATGGTGATACTGTAGGGACCCCAAAAAGGTCTTATTCAGTGCCATTGCTTGTTGCTGAAGAGGAGGGAGAGTACACAGACATCCCCTGGGATCAGGGTGATGACTCTGAGGATTCCTCTGCCCCAGGGGTGGAGGATTTGATTACTGCTGTTAAACAGGCTTTGGATTTGTCTGTGGAGGATAAAACTCCTGCAAAAGGTGTACTTAAGTGGCAGCGTAAGGAAACTGTTACCTTCCCTGCGGATGATGGTTTACACGATTTATTGGAAGGGGCTTGGAAAACACCCGATAAAAGGCTTCAGATGCCTAAGAGATTTTTAAGTCTATACCCCATGCCTGAGGCTCATGAAGACCTCTGGGAAAAAGTTGCGGTGGTAGACACTTCTGTGGCACGGCTTTGTAAAGCCACGGTGCTACCTGTCCAGGGGGGCAGCCTTTAAGGACCCCGTAGACAAGAAGCTTGAAGGTAACCTCAAGGCAATATTTGAAGGGGTGGGTTTTACTTTACGCCCTCTTATAGCATCAGCCTGGGTCTCTAAGGCCATGATTGTGTGGGCCAAAGACTTATGTACAATTTTGCATGCTGATCCAGGTGTGTTACTGCTTGCTGAGAAGCTAAAAGCATCTGCGGAGTATGTGCTTGAGGCTGAGGAGGAAGCTTTTAAAATGGCTTCCAGAGTATCCACGGTGTCCGTCAATGCCAGGAGAGTGCTTTGGCTTAAAGCCTGGGAGGCGGATAATGAATCAAAAAAGGCCTTAGAGGCATTAGCTTTTAAAGGAAAGCTGTTGTTTGGTTCAGAGCTGGAAGAGATTATTAGGCAGGCCACGGGAGGCAAAAGTATCTTCCTGCCGGCTCCTGCAGCTAAACAGGCCTCAGGGGGAGGGGGTGCGTCCTTTTGAGGACAGTCCTTTAGGGGAAAGTTTCAGTCCTCCAGGGGCAAGGGCCCAAAGTCAAAGTTCGGTTCCTTTCATAAGAAACTGAGCACCAAAGGTGAGGACAAGCCCTCAGCATGACTACCTGGGAAATATCCCAGCGGTAGTCAAGGTGGGGGGGCGTCTGAGATGGTTCCGGGACGCTTGGGCATTGTTGGGCCAGGATCCTTGGGTGTTGGACATTGTATCTCAGGGTTACAGGATTCCCTTCAAAGGTCTTCCTCCGAGAAGATTCATTCCTACACCACTGCCAAAGGAGTCTCGGCTCCATGCTGCTCTTCTGAGAACGGCTCAATCTATCTTAGAGAAAAGTGTGGTGATCCCGGTCCCTCGAGCGGAGTGGAAGAAAGGCTTTTATTCCACTCTGTTTTTGGTGCCCAAGCCAGACGGGTTCTTCAGACCAATCTTAAATGTAAAGTCTTTGAATCTCCATCTGTGGGTAGACCATTTCAAGATGGAATCTCTACGGTCTGTGCTGCTAAGCCTGGACCAGGGAGAATTTTTGGCGTCCATGGATGTCCAGGACGCATATCTGCATGTTCCTATCCACCCGGAACATCAGGCTCTCTTGAGGTTTGCGATAGGAGACCTGCATTTGCAATTCCAGGCGTTGCCCTTTGGTCTGGCCACAGCACCAAGGGTATTCACCAAAATGATGTCAGTAATGGCGGCTGCCCTCCGACTGAGGGGAATCACTGTGATTCCATATTTGGACGAAGTGCTGTTCAAAGCAGAGTCGGCGGAGAGATTGCAGAGTCACTTGGCAGCAGCCATCAGTTTTTTGCAAGCTCACGGTTGGCTTTTAAACTTACAAAAGTCTCAGCTTGTGTCGTCACAGAGAATCCAGTTCCTAGGGGTTATCCTGGATACCCATCTACAAAAGAGATCGGGTATTTCTACCAGAGACAAAGGCCAGGGACATAGCCACCTTGGTTCAGGAGATCCTGAGGGTCTCAGAGTCCATCGGTTTGGAGGTGTCTCAAACTGCTGGGGAAAATGGTGGCGACTTTGAGACGCTACAGTTTGCCAGGTTCCACTCTCGAGTGTTCCAGTGGGACATCCTGACATTTTGGTCGGGGAATACTCAGACCATGAAATCAGAGCACATAGTGTTGTCTCCAGAAACACGGTCTTCCCTGCAATGGTGGATGGAGGTGGATTTCCTTCAGTGGGGTCGGTCTCTGCTGTCCTGGGACTGGCTGGTAGTCACTACCGACGCCAGTTTCAGGGGCTGGGGGGCAGTGGTTCTGGACCTACGCCTTCAGGGCTTATGGACCTCGGAGGAGTCTGCCTCAATATCTTAGAACTGTGGGCTGTGTGGAAAGTGATATCTCTGGCAGGAGAAAGATTGCAGAGTCTTCCTTTGAGGTTTCAGACCGACAACGCCACGGCTGTGGTGTACCTGAATCATCAGGGAGGCACACACAGCAAGCTGGCCATGTGGAAGGTTTCCCGGATCTTCTTGTGGGCGGAACAGAATGTTCCAGCATCATCAGCGATATTCATCCCAGGGGTGGAGAATGTCGAGGCCGATTTCCTGAGCAGGGAGGAACTGCGAGAGGGGAAATGGAGCCTGAACCCACAGGTATTTCATCAGATTACAGTGAAGTGGGGAACTCCGGATGTGGACCTGATGGCATCAAGGTTAAATCATCAGGTGCCCAGGTTCTATGCCAGGACAAGAGATCCACTGGCCGAAGCAGTGGATGCAATGACTATCCCATGGGAGGGGAATCTACTTTATGCCTTCCCGCCGTTTCCAATGCAGGCGAGAGTGTTGAAAAGAATCCAGTCCCAAAGAATTCCGGTGATTCTTGTAGCTCCAGATTGGCCAAGGAGGTCCTGGTTCTCGAGGCTTCAGAGATTGTAGGTGGACTCGTGGTGTCTACCTCTGAGGTCAGATCTGTTAAGCCAAGGGCCGTTCTTACACCTGGATTCAGCTCGGCTAGATTTGACGGCTTGGCTATTGAGACCGCCATCTTTAAGAACAAGGGTTTCTCGGAGGCTGTGGTTAACACCATGGTGAAAGCTAGGAAGTCAGTGTCTTCAGCTAACTATTATAGGGTCTGGAAGACCTATATTAGGTGGTGTGAAAGGCAGAAGTCGCATACATCGTGATTTCGACTGTCTAAATTGCTGGAGTTTTTGCAGGATGGTTTCTCGTCTGGGTTAAGCCTTCAGTCACTCAAGGTACAGATATCGGCCTTGTCGATTTACTTCCAGAAAAGGATAGCATTGCTACCGGAGGTGCAAACTTTCCTGCAAGGGGTTTCATGATTGAAACCTCCCTACAAGCAACCAGTGGCTCCATGGGATTTATCGCTGGTACTGGAGTGTCTTCAAAAGGCGCCTTTTGAGCCGTTGAGGTCGGCTGACCTTAAGTTCCTTACATGGAAGCTTGTATTTTTGTTGGCAGTTGCATCAGCAAAGAAAGTATTGGAGTTGGGAGCATTGTCCTGCAAGTCTCCTTTTCTTATATTTCATGATGACAGGGCTGTTCTTCGAACAGTACCCCAATTTTTGCCAAAAGTAGTCTCTGCTTTTCATTTGAATCAGGAGATAGTTCTGCCTGTGTTCCAGCCCCCAGAGGGTTCAAGGAAAAGGGACAAATTGAGGAATTTGGACGTTGTGCGCGCCTTACGCATTTATGTGGACAGGGTGAAGGGTGTCAGAAAGACTGACACTCTGCTAGTCTTGTATGATGTGCACAAGATTGGTTGGCCTGCCTCTAAACAGACCATTGCTAGGTGGTTGCGTTCCGTCATTGCCTTGGCATATACTAAGGTTGGTAGGCCTGTTCCGGCCAGCATAAATGCGCATACCACCAGGTCGGTCGCCACCTCTTGGGTGGTTCGACATGGGGCCACAGCTGAGCAAGTTTGCAGGGCCGCCACTTGGTCATCTGTTCACACTTTTGCCAAATTCTATAGGTTTCATGAGTTTGCGTCGGAGGACGCATCATTCAGGCGAGCAGTGATGAGAGCTGCAGACCTGAGCGTACCCTCCCAAAGGACCGGCTCTGGAACGTCCCAATGATGAGCTGTTTCACCAGGACTATTGAAAGAGAAAATGGGATTTTTGTAAGAACTTACCATTGGAATCCCTTTCTCTGATATGGTCCTGGTGACACAGCGATCCCTCCCTTACACTCAGTAAGTATGCCAGTGTTCATGATGTTTCATGTTATATATGGTTGAAAAGTTATTTTTAAAATTGTGCATATAATATGTGCAGGCGTTTGTACTGAGTTAATGTATTCCAGTGGCTTTGCAAGATTGAACTGAGGAGTCTGGGATGCAGAAGGGGAGGAGCCTACCCTCCAAAAGCTTTAGGATAGGTGCCTGGCTCCTACGGACCCTCCTACATCCCAATGTTGAGCTGTGTCACCAGGACCATATCAGAGAAAGGGATTCGAACGGTAAGTTCTTACAAAAATCCCTTTTTTTATACTTTAAAAAGCAGGACACTCAATTCACAGGAGTCGACATGTATCAACTTTTTCACTGTAACACAAAGATACCAGTTTTTTATTATAAAAAGACACATAAACCACGTCTAAGAGCAACAATGATGTTTTTGGACTCCATTTCTACTTGCAATGGTGGAGCAATGTCCTAAGGCCATGGCCACTATTTTGCACACAATCTGTGTTTTTTCCGCCAAGAACATACAGATGGGGCAGGCCTCTTCCTGGCTGGCGAATCGCCAGAACGTCCCCGCTGGCGATCCGCCAGCAGCCTCGCCAGTTATCAGACTGAGAAGCGCGTGCGTCTCATGCGCACGCTCGTCTCAATCTCCGTCGGCGGGGCAACGGAAACCCTGTCCGTCTCCCCCTCAGGGAGACGGACAGGGTTAGAGGGGGGGGGGGGGCGGCGGGGACCCCGGGGGAGCAGCTGAAAGAGCCGTCGGAAGGGGACGCGCGCGCCTCTCGTGAGCGCGCGGCCCCTTCTCGCAATCGATATGGCGCTAGCGGGGGATGGCGGCTGGCATCGCCATCACCTTCCCCTGCCAAGATGGGACCTGCCCCATCTGTACATTATGCACTTTCATATCTGCTATGAACTTTATGTAGCACACTCTGTATGTAAGATGCCACCAAGCACATTATTGCAATCACATATCTCTAACAAAGGATCCCAACATCTGCCTATCACACTCTAAAGTCTTATTTTGAACAATAGTAGAACATGTTTGCATGTGGCGTATGCTCAGATATACGGAAGGTGTCGGTGGGAAAACAGGACGATATCCGTCGGTGCACTGTGGCGTACGCTCTGATGTACGACAGGTATCGGTGACTAAGAGGGAGATCTGTCCGTGCACGGTGGCGTACGCTCAAGTGAACGCCACTCCCCATTGTCGTGTCTGTGACCGTCCGTGTGCGGCTGTTCTGTGGGCAGCCTTACACTCACTGTGAGCGTACGGAAAACGCACGGTGTGATGGACCGTACGCACGTTTCACCGGACCAAACAGAATAACCCCCATAGTGCAGTGATGTAGTGCGGAGTACAGGGGTATATAGTGTAGTGATATAGTGCTGAGTATAGGGGGTATATAGTGTACTGATGCAGTTCGGAGTATAGGGGGGTATGTAGTGCAGAGTGTATGGGCATATATAGTATAGTGATGTAGTATAGGGGTATATAGTGCAGTGATGTACTGCGGAGTATAAGGGTTATATAGTGTAGTTATGTAGTGTGGAGTATAGGGGGTATATAGTGTAGTGATGTAGTGTGGAGTATAGGGGGTATATAGTGTTGTGATATAGTGCTGAGTATAGGGGGTATATAGTGTAGTGATGTCGTTCGGAGTATAGGGGTATATAGTGCAGTGATGTAGTGCAGAGTACAGGGGTATATAGTGTAATGATATAGTGCGGAGTATAGGGGGTATATAGTGTAGTGATGTAGTTCGGCGTATAGGGCTATATAGTGCTGTGATGTAGTGCAGAGTACAGGGGTATATAGTGTAGTGATATAGTGCGGAGTATAGGGGGTATATAGTGTAGTGATATAGTGCGGAGTATAGGGGGTATATAATGTAGTGCGGAGTATAGGGGGTATATAGTGTAGTGATATAGTGCTGAGTATAGGGGGGTATATAGTGTAGTGATGTCGTTCGGAGTATAGGGGTATATAGTGCTGTGATGTAGTGCAGAGTACAGGGGTATATAGTGTAGTGATATAGTGCGGAGTATAGGGGGTATATAGTGTAGTGATATAGTGCTGAGTATATGGGGTATATAGTGTAGTGATGTCGTTCGGAGTATAGGGGTATATACAGTAGTGCAGTGATGTAGTGCAGAGTACAGGGAGACCTACAGTATATTGCAGTGTAAAAATAAAGCAGTCAGTACTTTCCGTGCACAGAAACAAAATAACTCCAACAAATCTAATTCTCTCTGCACATGTTACATCTGCCCCACCTGCAGTGCTCATGGTTTTTTCCATTTGGGAAGGAATTTGCCTTTACGAGTGAACCAGAATAAGGGCCATAGTGTAGTGATGTAGTGCAGAGTATAGGGGGTATATAGTGTAGTGATGTAGTGTGGAGTATAGGGGTATACTGTATAGTGTAGTGATGTAGTGTGGAGTATAGGGGGTATATAGTGTAGTGATGTAGTGCGGAGTATAGCGAGTATATAGTATACCGATGTAGTGCGGAGTATAGGGGTATATAGTGTAATAATGTAGTAAGGAGTATAGGGGTATATAATTTAGTGATGTAGTACGGAGTACAGTGGGTATATACAGTAGTGATGTAGTGTGGAGTATAGGGGGTATATAGTGTAGTGATGTGTAGAGTATAGTAGGTATATAGGATCTCATTCTGATTGGTTCGCTGTTGCAAATTTCCAACGATGCGTGCTCGGAGACTTGCGTAGTCTTCATTCTTCATGCCGCTTACAGCGAGGGGGGGGGGCTTTCAGTATAGGAGGTATATAGTGTAGTGATTTAATCCACAGTATAGGGTATATAGTGTAGTGATGTACTGCAGAGTTTAGGGGTATATAGTGTAGTGTAATGATGTACTGCAGAGTATAGGGGTATATAGTGTAGGGATGTTCTGAGGAATATGGGGGTATATAGTGTGGAGTATAGGGCTATTTAGTGTAGTGATGCAGTATGGAGTATAGGGGCTATATAGTGTAGTGATGTAGTGCGGAGTATAGGGTATATATAGCGTAGTGTGGAGTATAGCGGTATATAGAGAATTGTTGTAGTGCAGAGTATAGGGGGTATATAGTGTAGGGATGCAGTGCATAGTATAGGGGTATATAGTGTAGTGATGTAGTGTGGAGTATAGGGCTATTTAGTGTAGTGATGCAGTATGGAGTATAGGGGCTATATAGTGTAGTGATGTAGTGCGGAGTATAGGGTATATATAGCGTAGTGTGGAGTATAGCGGTATATAGAGAATTGTTGTAGTGCGGAGTATAGGGGCTATATAGTGTAGTGCGGAGTATAGGGTATATATAGCGTAGTGTGGAGTATAGCGGTATATAGAGAATTGTTGTAGTGCGGAGTATAGGGGTATATAGTGTGGGGATGCAGTGCATAGTATAGGGGTATATAGTGTAGTGAAGATTATATGGTCTGCTGTATCAGTCAGCGGGTGCCCAGTCTGCTCTGCTGTATCAGTCAGGGGGTAGCTATTCCTTTATAAATGTTCAGGGTCCAGCCTGATAGCCGAGGTCCTTAATGAGAAGCAGCAGAACCCGATCCTCTTTTCTCATAATACCCCTTTCACACTAATTATTGTACATGGTTACAAGCCCTGTCTCAGCAACTGATTCCCTGTTCACACTGCCGGCTGGACCCGCAATATTACCAGGTAGAACCCTTTCAGACCGCACCCGTGTGTAGCCTACCTGATCTGCCGGTACTTGTAGATGAGGTCATTCCGCTCTCTTGTCCTTTTAGCGTGACCCAGGTCGCACTGTTCACACCAAAGGCACCCCGAGTCCCCCCCATGGTGGGGACCAGGGTAGGATTCCTGGGTAGCGGGAAAGCCAGTGACTTCTATCATCCTGGCTTTCCATGCTGCAGTATGCAGAGGACATAGGACCCTAGTTTCTGCACATTGGATCTGGCAGTACCGCCACATGCATGCAAACATCTATTTAGGTATTTATAAATCGGGACCTGTCTCGGCCGGTCCAGAAAAGGGATGGGTGTAAGGAGCAGTTGGGCGTGGCCTATCATCGCAACCTATTTTTTTTTTTTTTTGCATTTTCGGGACCATGCCAGCATTCCCCTGGAAGCTGGGCAGCTCCTGGTTTGCTCCCTCCATGTGGAGAGATGCAGTGCCATACAGAGTTGAGCAGCGGTAATCTCCGGCTCCCTACAACTGCCCCTCCCCCTCTCCCCACCAAGGGTACATTGCCACTAGCGGGAAAGATAGCGGCACAGTCTTCAAATAGCAGGACTGTTCCACTGTAATAGGGACAGTTGGGAGGTATGCAGGGCATGCGCAAAAATACTGACTTCTAGGGAATGCATGACTCATTATTTTGTATACTGAGCGTTGGCACTACCAATTTTTTTTCTATACATTTTTATAAAGGTTTCAAGTTTTTAATCACTGTAGGAGATACTAATTTACAGATACCAGGGCATTCTGGAACTTATTGAAATAAATACACATGCAAAATGGTTTGTTTGTTTGTTCATTTATTTATTGCAATATTTATTTACTCAAAGCATGCAGACATATGCAGACACTGCCGCCTACTTCTGTGGCATCACAAGTCGGAGAGAATTTGGCTGGTCTCAAGATAAAGTCAGTTACGTATGTGGAGCAGCATTTTAGATGAACAGACAAGTTGGTCAGTTGGATGGTTGGAGGAAAGTAAAGCCCCATACACACTTAATGAGTCCCCAATTACGGCGATATCTGCAGCGGCAGGGATGCCGACTCCGGCAACCTGTGCACACTTTCCGATGCGGGAGGGGAATAGAGCTACGGTCATGCTACAGCTGCAGCATGACCGTCAATAACGAGGACTCCCCCGTCTTCGTTAAACAATGAAAGGGAGTGAGCATCATTAACAATATGGAGTAGACACATTAGGCAATATTGTTTGTGTGTATGGGGCTTTACACTTTCCCCATCACCTTCTCACTTTACTACCACCGCCTGCTTCAGCCCTTTCCCCATTCACTTCCTCTCTTCTTTCTACTGCCAGCACATGCTTTTTTCATACCATTCCCTCACCTCCTCTCTATGACAGCACTGCCTGCTTTCTGCATTTCATTCCCTAACACTTCCTCTCCTCTCTCTGCTGACACCACCCACTTTCTGCATCCCATTCCCTAACACTTACTCTCCTCTCTCTGATGCCACCAACTGCTTTCTGCATTCCATTCCCTAACACTTCCTCTCCTCTCTCTGCTGACACCACCTGCTTTCTGCATTCCATTCCCTAACACTTCCTCTCCTCTCTCTGCTGACACCACCTGCTTTCTGCATTCCATTCCCTAACACTTCCTCTCCTCTCTCTGATGCCTCCACCTGTTTTCTGCATTCCATTCCCTAACACTTCCTCTCCTCTCTCTGCTGACACCACCTGCTTTCTGCATTCCATTCCCTAACACTTCCTCTCCTCTCTGCTGCCTCCACCTGTTTTCTGCATTCGGTACCCTAACACTTCCTCTCCTCTCTCTGATGCCTCCACCTGTTTTCTGCATTCCATTCCCTAACACTTCCTCTCCTCTCTCTGCTGACACCACCTGCTTTCTGCATTCCATTCCCTAACACTTCCTCTCCTCTCTCTGCTGCCTCCACCTGTTTTCTGCATTCCATTCCCTAACACTTCCTCTCCTCTCTCTGCTTTCACCACCTGCTTTCTGCATTCCATTCCCCATTGCTTCCTCTTCTCTATACTGCTACCTTCTGCTTTCTATGTCCCATTTACAGTCACCTCTTCTTTCTGCTACCACCACCTGCCTTACGCATCCCATTACCAGTCCGTTCCTCTCTCTGCTACTACCACCTGCTTTCCATTCCCCATTGCTTCCTCTTCTCTATAGTGCTACCGCCTGCTTTCTATGTCCCATTTACCATCACCTCCTCTCTTTTCTGACACTGCCTCCTTCCTGCGTCCCATTCCCCGTCACTTACTGTCTTTGCTGCCACCGCCTGCTTTTTCATCCCATTCCATCACCTCCTCTTCTCTCTGTACTTCCACTGCCTGCTTCCTGTATCCTATTCCACTTCACCCACTGTCTCTGCTGCCACCGTCTGTATTCTGTGTCCCATTCACCATCACCTCTACTCTTTGCTGCCACCACCTGCTTCCTGTGTCCCATTCCATCCCATCCTTTCTCTGCTGTCAGCGCCTGCTACCTGCGTCCCATTCCACCTGACCTACTATCTCTGCTGCCTTGGCCTGCTTTATGCATCCTTTTCCCTATCTCTTTCTCTACGCTTTCTGCTACCGCCACCTACTTTCTTCATCCATTTTTCCAATCTCCAACTGCTTCTCTCTATCCATGTTTTTTTGTTAGTTTATTTTTTCATAATACATCACAAAGTATTAAAATTAAAAAAAATCTCCTGGCCTCCACCACATGCTTCCTGCATCCCATTTCCCTTAACCTAATGTCTCTCCTGCCACTGGCTGCTTTCTTCATCCCATTCTGTCACCCTCTCTCGTCTCTCTACTGCCACCGCCTGCTTCCTGTGTCCCATTTCCCATCACCTCCTCTCTCTGCCACCACTGCCCCTTTCTAGCCATGTTTTGTGTTTTTTCTCATAATACAACATCACAAAAATATTAAAATGTAAAAAAAAAATTGGCCTCCAATCGTCCCCTCTAGCCAGACCATCAAGTGCCTTTATTGTGGTGTTGTATCATGAAAAAATAAACTGACGCAAAAATATTAGACCTCCTGTCTTTGCTGCCACCTCCTGCTTCATCCCTTTACCCATCACCTCCTCTCTTCTCTCAACCTCCACCGCCTGCTTTCTTTATCCTGTTCCCCATCACCTCTCCTATAACAGGTAAACTAACACAAAAGTATTCAAATGTATGTTGATTTCTTGACTTGTATATTTGATTTTGTATATTTTCACTATCATTTCTCATAACTTATATGATTTAAAATATTGTTAAAATGTACATTTTAAATTTTTGTTGCCACTGCTTCATCTCTTTCCCTGTCACCTCCTCTCTTCTCTACTGCCACGCCTGCATTTTTCATCCCATTCTGTCACGTCCTCTCCTCTATTTACTGCCACCGCCTGCTTCCTGCATCTCAATTCACATCCTCGCCTCTCCTTTCTATACTGCCACCGCCTATATTCTGTGTTTCATTCCCCGTCGCCTTCTCTCTTTTGCTGCAACCGCCTGCTTTCTTCATCCCATTCCTCTCCTTTCTTTGCCACCACCAACTGCTTTATGCCTCCTTCTGCATCCTATTCCCAAAATGCTCTTACCAGTGTCACCATCAAATACAAAGGTCTTATACTACTTGACCTGTGTGTAGCCTTTGCCACTGTAGATGACACTCATTTAAATGCTTCCACTGCCTGTAGTCTGCGTACCATTCCCCTTAACCTAGTGTCTCTGCTGTTACCGCCTGCTTTCTTCATTCCATTCCATCGCCTCCTCTCCTCTCTCTGCTGTCACTGCCTGCTTCCTGTGTCCCGTTCCCTGTCACCTACTGTCTCTGCTACCACCACCTGCTTTCTGCATCCTATTCCCTATGTCTTCCTCTATGCTTTCTGCTGCTGCCCCCTACTTACTGCATCCAGTTTCCAATCACCTTCTCTTTCTGCCACCACTGCCCCTTTCTAGCCATGTTTTGTGTTGTTGTTTTTTTCCATAATACAACATCACAAAATTATTGAAATGAAGAAAAAAAAACCTGGCCTCCATCCGTTCCCCCTCTAGCCAGACCATCACACGCCTTTATTGTGTTGTTGTATCATGAAAACATAAACTGACACAAAAATATGAAACCTGCTGCCACCGCCTGCTTCATCGCTGTCCCCATCACATCCACTCTTCTCTCTGCTGCTACGGCCTGCTTTCTACATCTCATTTAGTCACCTACTCTCCTCTTTACTGCCACTGCCTGCTTCCTGCGTCCCACTCCCCTTCACCTACTGTCTGCTGCCACCGCCTGCTTTCTTCATCCCATTCTGTCACCTCCTCTCTCTACTGCCACCACCTGTTTCCTACATCTATTCCCCTTCACCTACTGTCTCTGCTGCCACCGTTTGTTTTCTGTGTCCCATTCACTGTCACCTCCACTCTACTGCCACTGCCTGCTTCCTGCGTCCCACTCCCCTTCACCTACTGTCTGCTGCCACCGCCTGCTTTCTTCATCCCATTCTGTCACCTCCTCTCTCTACTGCCACCACCTGTTTCCTACATCCTATTCCCCTTCACCTACTGTCTATGCTGCCACCGTTTTTTTTTCTGTGTCCCATTCACCGTCACCTCCACTGTTTGCTGCCACCATTTGCTTCCTGTGTCCCATCCCCTGCCACCTACTGTCTCTGCTGCCACCGCCTGCTTTCTTCATACCTTTCCACATCACGTCCTCTCTTCTCTCAACCTCCACCGCCTGCTTTCTTTATCGCATTCCCCTATCTATCTACCCACTATCTATCTATCATCTACCTGTCTATCTATCTACTCACTATCTATCTATTCATCCACTATCTATCTATTTACCCACTAGATATCTATTTATCTATTCATCCACTATCTATTTATTTATTCACTCTCTATCTCACTATAGATCTCCCTCTAATATATATGTCTTCACTATAATTTCTTATAACTTTTATGCTTAAATTTTCTTTTGCTGCCACCGCCTGCTTCATCTCTTCCGTCACCTCTACTCTTCTCTCAACCTCCACCGCCTGCTATCTTTATCGCATTCCCCTATCTATCTATTAATCCACTATCTACTTATTTATCCACTCTCTATCTCACTATATATCTCACTCTACTATATCTTTTCACTTTAATTTCTTATAACTTATATGCTTAAAAAAAATTCAAATGTAAATTGAAATTTTTTTCTGCCACCGCCTGCTTCATCTCTTCCATCCCCTCCTTTTCTCTCTACTGCCACGCCTGTATTTTTCATCCCATTCTATCACCTCCTCTATTTACTGCCACCGCCTGCTTCCTGCGTCTCATTCCCTATCCTTGCCTCTCCTTTCTGTGCTGCCATCGCCTATATTCTGTGTCTCATTCCCTGTCGCCTCCTCTCTTTTGCTGAAATGTCCTGCTTTCTTCATCCCATTCCTCTCCTTTCTTTGCCACCACCTGCTTTATGCCTCCTTCTGCATCCTATTCCCAAAATGCTCTTACCAGCGTCACCATCAAATACAAAGGTCTTATACTACTTGACCTGTGTGTAGCCTTTGCCACTGTAGATGACACTGATTTAAATGCTACCACTGCCTGTAGTCTGCGTACCATTCCCCTTCACCTAGTGTCTCCGCTGCCACCGCCTGCTTTCTTCATTTCATTCCATCACCTCCTCTCCTCTCTCTGCTGTCACTGCCTGCTTCCTGTGTCCCATTCCCTGTCACCTACTGTCTCTGCTGCCACCACCTGCTTTCTGCAATCTATTTCCTATGTCTTCCTCTGTGCTTTCTGCTACTCTGCCCTACTTTCTGCATCCAGTTTCCCATCACCTTCTCTCTCTGTCACCACTGCCCCTTTCTAGGCATGTTTTGTGTTGAGTTTTTTTTTTTCATAATACAACATCACAAAATTATTGAAATGAAGAAAAAAAAAACTGGCCTCCATCCGTTTCCCCCTCTAGCCAGACCATCACACGCCTTTATTGTGTTGTTGTATTATGAAAAAATAAACTGACACAAAATATGAAACCTGCTGCCACCGCCTGCTTCTTCCCTGTCCCCATCACCTCCTCTCTTCTCTCAGCTGCCACGGCCTGCTCTCTACATCCAATTTAATCACCTACTCTCCTCTTTACTGCCACTGCGTGCTTCCGGCGTCCCACTCCCCTTCACCTACTGTCTGCTGCCACCGCCTGCTTTCTTCATCCCATTCTGTCACCTCCTCTCTCTACTGCCACCACCTGTTTACTACATCCTATTCCCCTTCACCTACTGTCTATGCTGCCACTGTTTGTTTTCTGTGTCCTATTCACCGTCACCTCCACTCTTTGCTGCCACCATCTGCTTCCTGTGTCCCATCCCCTGCCACCTACTGTCTCTGCTGCCACGGCCTGCTTTCTTCCTTTTCCACATCACGTCCTCTCTTCTCTCAACCTCCAACGCCTGCTTTCTTTATCGCACTCCCCAACCCACTATCTATCTACCCATTATCTGTCTGTCTATCTACCCACTATCTATCTATTCATCCACTATCTCTCTATTTACCCACTAGATATCTATCTATGTATTCATCCACCATCTATTTATTTATCCACTCTCTCTCTCACTAGACATCTCACTCTGATATATATGTCTTCACTATAATTTCTTATAACTTTTATGCTTAAATTTTCTTTTGCTACCACCGCCTGCTTCATCTCTTCCGTCACCTCTACTCTTCTCTCAACCTCCACCGCCTGCTTTCTTAATCGCATTCCCCTATCTATCTATTAATCCACTATCTACTTATATATCCACTCTCTATCTCACTATATATCTCACTCTACTATATCTTGTCACTTTAATTTCTTATAACTTATATGCTTAAAAAAAATTCAAATGTAAATTTAAATTTTTTTCTGCCACCGCCTTCCATCACCTCCTTTTCTCTCTACTGCCACGCCTGTATTTTTCATCCCATTCTGTCACCTCCTCTATTTACTGCCACCACCTGCTTCCTGCGTCTCATTGCCCATCCTCACCTCTCCTTTCTGTGCTGCCACCGCCTATATTCTGTGTCTCATTCCCTGTCGCCTCCTCTCTTTTGCTGCAACCGCCTGCTTTCTTCATCCCATTCCTCTCCTTTCTTTCCCACCACCACCTGCTTTATGCCTCCTTCTGCATCCTATTCCCAAAATGCTCTTACCAGCGTCACCATCAAATACAAAGGTCTTATACTACTTGACCTGTGTGTAGCCTTTGCCACTGTAGATGACACTCATTTAAATGCTGCCACTGCCTGTAGTCTGTGTACCATTCCCCTTCACCTAGTGTCTCTGCTGCCACTGCCTGTAGTCTGCGTACCATTCGCCTTAACCTAGTGTCTCTGCTGTTACCGCCTGCTTTCTTCATTCCATTCCATCACCTCCTATCCTCTCTCTGCTGTCACTGCCTGCTTCCTGTGTCCCATTCCCTGTCACCTACTGTCTCTGCTGCCACCACCTGCTTTCTGCATCCTATTCCCTATGTCTTCCTCTGTGCTTTCTGCTGCTGCACCCTACTTTCTGCATCCAGTTTCCCATCACCTTCTCTCTCTGCCACCACTGCCCCTTTCTAGGCATGTTTTGTGTTGAGTTTTTTTTTTTCATAATACAACATCACAAAATTATTGAAATGAAGAAAAAAAAACCTGGCCTCCATCCGTTTCCCCCTCTAGCCAGACCATCACACGCCTTTATTGTGTTGTTGTATTATGAAAAAATAAACTGACACAAAAATATGAAACCTGCTGCCACCGCCTGCTTCATCCCTGTCCCCATCACCTCCTCTCTTCTCTCTGCTGCCACGGCCTGCTCTCTACATCCAATTTAATCACCTACTCTCCTCTTTACTGCCACTGCGTGCTTCCGGCGTCCCACTCCCCTTCACCTACTGTCTGCTGCCACCGCCTGCTTTCTTCATCCCATTCTGTCACCCCCTCTCTCTACTGCCACCATCTGTTTCCTATATCCTATTCCCCTTCACCCTATGCTGCCACTGTTTGTTTTCTGTGTCCTTTTCACCGTCACCTCCACTCTTTGCTGCCACCATCTGCTTCCTGTGTCCCATCCCCTGCCACCTACTGTCTCTGCTGCCACGGCCTGCTTTCTTCCTTTTCCACATCTCGTCCTCTCTTCTCTCAACCTTCACCGCCTGCTTTCTTCATCGCACTCCCTTACCCACTATCTATCTACCCATTATCTGTCTGTCTATCTACCCACTATCTATCTATTCATCCATCCACTATCTATCTATCTATTTACCCACTAGATATCTATCTATCTATTCATCCATCCACCATCTATTTATTTATCCACTCTCTCTCTCACTAGACATCTCACTCTAATACAGTGGTCTCCAACCTTTTTTGGGGTGTGAGCTACTCGCGGCAAAATAAACCACAAAAAGAGCTACTAAATTGTAAAAAAAATAAAAAATCTGCCTAATAACCAAATAATGCCCTTTGCACATTATGCCACACACTGTAATGCCCCTGACACATTATACCACATACCGTACTGTGTGTGCGGTGTACACGCTCACCAAAAAATGGGTGTAACCACGCCACATCATGCGTCCAATGAAAATGGGGGTGTGATACACACATGCCCCCAATAGTGCCAGATACACATATGTCCCCAATAGTGACAAATACATATATGCTCCCACATTGCCAGGTATGCCCCCACAGAGCCAGAAACAGGAATACCCCCATGGTGCCAGGTATGACCTCATGGTGCTGGGTATGCCCCCACAGTGCCAGAAACCAGTATGCCCCCACAGTGTCCACAATGCCCCCACAGTGTCAGGAACACGTATGCCCCACAGTGCCGGATATGCCCCCAGTGCCAGAAACTGGTATGCCCCACAGTGTCCACAATGCCCCCACAGTGTCAGGAACACGTATGCCCCACAGTGCCGGGTATGCCCCCACAGGGCCAGAAACAGGTATGCCCCCACAGTGTCCAGAATGCCCCCACAGTGTCAGGAACATGTATGCCCCACAGTTCCAGCAATGCCCCCACAGTGCCAGATATGCCCACAATAGTGTCAGATATGCCCACAATATCGCCATACACAGTGTCTCTATGAGCCCTGCTGGGGTTTCAGGTGAGGCACCTTTAAGTGATTGGAATCGGTGAATGGGTAAGCGTTGTTGGGTAAGGGCCGAATTGGTGGATGGGATGACCAGGGGATGTTACCTCAGGACTGCCCCATATGCAGGCTCCGACCGTCACTCTCTCCCGCTGCGGCCTCCTCCTTTGATCTGCCGCCGTCCTCCTGTCAGTCACCGCCGGAGTACCCGGCTCGTAGATATGCGTCTCTTCACAGACGCCGGCTCGTCACCCGGCTCCCTGTCCACCCTGATGCTGTCGCACACACGTCGTCTCGCCTCTGCGTCTCTTGTCACTTCCCTTCCCTGTGACTGGGTCTGAGCGGTCAGCAAAGCAAAGCTTGCGGGCCGGCTCCTGATTGGCTGCCGGCCAGCGAGCTCTGATTGGCTGACAGCTCAGACCCAGTCACAGGGATATACACTGATAGAATGGAGAGACGCACAATGCTCTCTCCTCCCCTCTAGTCTGAACTAGTGCCGGGGATTGAGGGGGAGGGAGGGTGAGACGGGCAGGTGGGCAGCAGTGGTCGAGCCACCCGAATCGCTGCCGCAAGCTACCGGTAGCTCGCGAGCGACGGGTTGGCAACCACTGCTCTAATATATATGTCTTCACTATAATTTCTTATAACTTTTATGCTTAAATTTTCTTTTGCTGCCACAGCCTGCTTCATCTCTTCCGTCACCTCTACTCTTCTCTCAACCTCCACCGCCTGCTTTCTTTATCGCATTCCCCTATCTATCTATCTATCTATTAATCCATTATCTACTTATTTATCCACTCTCTATCTCACTATATATCTCACTCTACTATATCTTTTCACTTTAATTTCTTATAACTTATATGCTTAAGAAAAATTCAAATGTAAATTGAAATTTTTTTCTGCCACCGCCTGCTTCATCTCTTCCATCACCTCCTTTTCTCTCTACTGCCACGCCTGTATTTTTCATCCCATTCTGTCACCTCCTCTATTTACTGCCACCACCTGCTTCCTGCGTCTCATTCCCCATCCTTGCCTCTCCTTTCTGTGCTGCCACCGCCTATATTCTGTGTCTCATTCCCTGTCGCCTCCTCTCTTTTGCTGAAACGTCCTGCTTTCTTCATCCCATTCCTCTCCTTTCTTTGCCACCACCACCTGCTTTATGCCTCCTTCTGCATCCTATTCCCAAAATGCTCTTACCAGCGTCATCATCAAATACAAAGGTCTTATACTACTTGACCTGTGTGTAGCCTTTGCCACTGTAGATGACACTCATTTAAATGCTGCCACTGCCTGTAGTCTGCGTACCATTCCCCTTCACCTAGTGTCTCTGCTGCCACCGCCTGCTTTCTTCATTCCATTCCATCACCTCCTCTCCTCTCTCTGCTGTCACTGCCTGCTTCCTGTGTCCCATTCCCTGTCACCTACTGTCTCTGCTGCCACCACCTGCTTTCTGCATCCTATTCCCTATGTCTTCCTCTGTGCTTTCTGCTGCTGCGCCCCCTACTTTTTGCATTGCATCCAGTTTCCCATCACCTTCTCTCTCTGCCACCACTGCCCCTTTCTAGGCATGTTTTGTGTTGAGTTTTTTTTTTCATAATACAACATCACAAAATTATTGAAATTAAGAAAAAAAACCTGGCCTCCATCCGTTTCCCCCTCTAGCCAGACCATCACACGCCTTTATTGTGTTGTTGTATTATGAAAAAATAAACTGACACAAAAATATGAAACCTGCTGCCACCGCCTGCTTCATCCCTGTCCCCATCACCTCCTCTCTTCTCTCTGCTGCCACGGCCTGCTCTCTACATCCAATTTAATCACCTACTCTCCTCTTTACTGCCACTGCCTGCTTCCTGCGTCCCACTCCCCTTCACCTACTGTCTGCTGCCACCGCCTGCTTTCTTCATCCCATTCTGTCACCTCCTCTCTCTACTGCCACCACCTGTTTCCTACATCTTATTCCCCTTCATCTACTGTCTCTGCTGCCACTGTTTGTTTTCTGTGTCCTCCACTCTTTGCTGCCACCATCTGCTTCCTGTGTCCGATCCCCTGCCACCTATTGTCTCTGCTGCCACCGCCTGCTTTCTTCCTTTTCCACATCACGTCCTCTCTTCTCTCAACCTCCACCGCCTGCTTTCTTTATCGCACTCCCCTACCCACTATCTATCTACCCATTATCTGTCTGTCTATCTACCCACTATCTATCTATTCATCCACTATCTATCTATCTATCTACCCACTAGATATCTATCTATCTATTCATCCACCATCTATTTATTTACCCACTCTCTCACTAGACATCTCACTCTGATATATATGTCTTCACTATAATTTCTTATAACTTTTATGCTAAAATGTTCTTTTGCTTCCACCGCCTGCTTCATCTCTTCCGTCAACTCCTTTCTTCTCTCAACCTCCACCACCTGCTTTCTTTATCGCATTCCCCTATCTATCTATTCATCCACTATCTATTTATTTATCCACTTTCTATCTCACTATATATCTCACTCTACTATATATTTCCGCTTTAATTTCTTATAACTCATATGCTTAAAAAAAAATTAAAATTTAAATGTAACATTTTTTGTGCCACCGCCTGCTTCATCTCTTCCGTCACCTCCTCTCTTCTCTCAACCTCCACCGCCTGCTTTCTTTATCGCATTCCCCTATCTATCTATTCATCCACTATATATTTATTTATTCCATCTATATATCACTATATATCTCACTCTACTATAATTTTTCACTATAATTTCTTATAATTTCTATGCTTAAAATTTTTTTCAAATGTAAATTTACATATTTTTCTGCCACCGCCTGCTTCCTCTCTTCCGTCACCTCCTCTCTTCTCTCAACCTCCACCGCCTGCTTTCTTTATCGCATTCCCATATCTATCTATTAATCCACTATATATTTATTTATTCACTCTATATCTCACTCTACTATATCTTTTCACTATAATTTCTTATAATTTATATGCTTAAAATTTTTTTCAAAAGTAAATTTAACATTTTTTTGCTGCCACCGCCTGCTTCATCTCTTCCGTCACCTCCTCTCTTCTCTCAACCTCCACCGCCTGCTTTCTTTATCGCATTCCCCTATCTATCTATCTATCTATCTATTCATCCACTATCTATTTATTTATTCACTCTATATCTCACTATATATCTCACTCTACTATAATTTTTCAATATAATTTGTTATAATTTCTATGCTTAAAATTTTTTTCAAATGTAAATTTACAGATTTTTTTGCCACCGCCTGCTTCATCTCTTCCGTCACCTCCTCTCTTCTCTCAACCTCCAACGCCTGCTTTCTTTATCGCATTCCCCTATCTATCTATTCATCCACTATCTATTTATTCATTCACTCTATATCTCACTCTACTATATCTTTTCACTATAATTTCTTATAATTTATATGCTTAAATTTTTTTTGCCACCGCCTGCTTCATCTCTTCCGTCACCTACTCTCTTCTCTCAACCTCCACCGCCTGCTTTCTTTATCGCATTCCCCTATCTATCTATTCATCCACTATCTATTTATTTATGCACTCTATATCTCACTCTACTATATCTTTTCACTATAATTTCTTATAATTTATATGCTTAAAATTTTTTTCAAAAGTAAATTTAACATTTTTTCTGCCACCGCCTGCTTCATCTCTTCCGTCACCTCCTCTCTTCTCTCAACCTCCTCCGCCTGCTTTCTTTATCACATTCCCCAATCTATCTATTCATCCACTATCTATTTATTCACTCTATATCTCACTATATATCTCACTCTACTATATCTTTTCACTATAATTTACTTATAACTTATATGCTTTAAAAAAAATTTTGCTGCCACCGCCTGCTTCATCTCATCCGTCACCTCCTCTCTTCTCTCAACCTCCACCGCCTGCTTTCTTTATCGCATTCCTCTTTTCTTCCACTATCTATTTATTACTCTATATCTTACTATATATCTCACTCTACTATATCTTTTCACTATAATTTCTTATAATTTATATGCTTACATTTTGTTTTGCTGCCACCGCCTGCTTCATCTCTTCCATCACCTCCTCTCCTCTCAACCTCCACCGCCTGCTTTCTTTATCTCATTCCCCTATCTATCTATTCATCCACTATCTATTTATTTTTTCACTCTATATCTCACTCTACTATATCTTTTCACTATAATTTGTTATAATTTATATGCTTAAAAATTTTTTTTGCTGCCACCGCCTGCTTCATCTCTTCCATCACCTCCTCTCTTCTCTCAACCTCCACCGCCTGCTTTCTTTATCGCATTCCCCTTTCTATCTATTCATCCACTATATATTTATTTATTCACTCTATATATCACTATATATCTCACTCTACTATAATTTTTCACTATAATTTCTTATAATTTCTATGCTTACAATTTTTTTCAAATGTAAATTTACATATTTTTCTGCCACCGCCTGCCTCATCTCTTCCGTCACCTCCTTTCTTCTCTCAACCTCCATCGCCTGCTTTCTTTATCGCATTCCCCTATCTATCTATTAATCCACTATCTATTTATTTATTCACTCTATATCTCACTCTACTATATCTTTTCACTATAATTTCTTATAATTTATTTGCTTAAATTTTTTTAGCTGCCTCCGCCTGCTTCATCTCTTCCGTCACCTCCTCTCTTCTCTCAACCTCCACCGCCTGCTTTCTTTATCTCATTCCCCTATCTATCTATCTATTCATCTACTATCTATTTATTTATTCACTCTATATATCACTATAGATCTCACTCTACTATATCTTTTCACTATAATTTCTTATAATTTATATGCTTACATTTTTTTTCTAATGTAAATTTAAAAGAAATTCTGCCACCGCCTGCTTTATCTCTTCCGTCACCTTCTCTCTACTGCCACCGCCTGCATTTTTTATCCCATTCTGTCACCTCTTCTCCTTTATTTACTGCCACCGCCTGCTTAATGCGTCTCATTCCCCATCCTCTCCTCTCCTTTCTATGCTGCCACCGCCTATATTCTGCGTCTCATTCCCTGTCACCTCCTCTCTTTGCTGCCACCGCCTGCTTTTTTCATCCCATTCCTCTCCTCTCCTTTCTTTTCCACCACCACCACCACCTTTCTGCCTCCTGCATCCTATTACCAAACTGCTCTTACCAGCGTCACCACCAAATACAAAGGTCTCATACTACCTGACCGGTGTGTAGCCTTTGCCACTGTAGATCACACGCCTTCATATCTTACCTGTTGACATCCATCCTCTTACCTTCTGTATTTCAGCTGATGTTCTATATGATAACAAAAGAACATTGTACCTATTACTCCATGTGCAATCTGGTCACATTTATAACAAGATACAAAATAGCATAATATATATCTTTTGTTTCCATGATGAAATCTATAGACACTTGGATAAGTTACTAGAATGTAACATTACAGGACTGTAGAGCATAAGCTGCTTTGTGACGCTTATGTTTGCACTAATGCGCTCATCTGTAGAGTAAGCACCTGGACCTGCACATCAGGGGGTTCTATGGGGAGGGGTCACATCTTATGGGAAATGGAGGATGGTATAGAGTGTTTGTAAGTAATTGTACGCTGGCTGCATTTACAGGATATAATATGTAAATGAGACTGAAGGGGTACAGACTGAGTATCTTTAGTTACAGAGAGGTCGCAAAATCTCTTCCCTGCTTACGGATCTTTCTTTTACAGGTTCTCAGTAAAGACCTTATTCTGGTCCCCATGAAATGAATTTCACAGCGTTGCGTGTGGACCAAACTACTTCCGCAGTGCCTGCGTACCCCCCTCCCCCTGCACGGCTGCGACTCAGGGCCAGGGTGATCATAATGAATAGCAGGTAGGAAATAAATATGTGGTACACAGAAGTGGCAAGTTGCTCAAATGAACTCATTGGTCCATTGCAAATGCTTGCAAGGGAGGGGCTAGTTCAGGCAAGGGAGGGGCTAGTTCAGGCAAGGGAGGGGCTAGTTCAGGCAAGGTAGGGGCTAGTTCAGGCAAGGTAGGGGCTAAACAAGGCAAGAGAATCACAGAATTCCCCCACCCTACAGTATAGTAATAATGCAGAAAATGCAGTTTATTTCTCCTTCGCTCCATAGGGATATATGTACACTGAGTTCTCCGCATTACTACTATCATACATATATTCCAATACACTGATTAATCCTTTTGCTGTACGTACCATCTATGTATATTACATGCCGCATAGATAATGTAGTGCTGGAATAATTCACCAGCACATGTAGGGGCATTTCTAGTGAGATCACTTAGAGAATGACCTGAAATCACCCCGGGTGTACGCCCCATTCTGAACATGTATTATTGGTTTGTATAATACTGCTATACCCAGATCTAGCTCCATTTTTCTTTATTTATCATGTCCCCATTTAAAGTTGAAGTCTTCAATTAAACATGGTTAAAAATAATAAGAAAAATGAAGATATAATGTACTTACATGCAGAACCTGGCATGGTCGCATCCAGCAGTGCCTCTGCCTCACTAGATGAACTTAGACCAGGTGGATTTGGGAAGCTTCTCCAGCTGGAGGTAATTGACGAGAAACCCGTAAAATTTGCCTGCTCCGCCGCTGTAATTGGTGGGTAATTGGCCTCTTCTGCCTCCATTAGTTCTAGATAGTTATTACTGGAGGCAGAGGGTGGAAAGAATGCCTACAGAAATAAGAAGTAACATTGTATATCAGTGATTATTACATCTACCATAGGACTGTGTAAGACAGACAGAGGCATTTAGCAAACTTCTTTATATAAAGGTTATTTATAGTAGTTTCTATTATAGACCCTAAGAAAATGCCTATATATAAAGCTAAAGGCAGTGGCATAAATGTTGCACAAATGTATAAAGGTGTCGCTCAGAACATATATATATATATATATATATATATATCCACAGCATTGCAGTAGATGTGAGGTCGCTATGGTGCAATTACAGGTGTCCATCTACTCTGTGCTATTGAGACATCTATATACTCTAGAAGTGCAGAGAGGACAATGATATTCCAGAAGCTCACTATGGAAAGTGTAACCTGTGCTCTATAGTCCACTTTGTCTCCTTGTCAGTTTATTATGAGGCGCAGGATTATCAATTATATTAGAAAAATGTCAGAAGATGTAACGGAGCTCACATCTGGGACAATAAGAAAGTATTGGTAACAAAGTAATAATGTCCTTTCTACTTGTGTTTCCCCTGCTAGAAAGAAAACTAAAAATGTGTCTTTGTCAGTGATTTTTATGTAACCCTGAGCACAAGAATAACTGTGTTAGGGAACTTTACACTGTTAAGGCCCCCATAGTGTATGTTACGCGATTTGGGCCAGAGGATCCAGCAGATTGTCTGTGACATTCACTCGGATCCGATGTGCAGTCCCATGCGCATCGGATTAGAGCTCGGACGGGCTGCACATAAAATACATCTTATGTGCAGCAGTCAGCAGAAAATCCTGGGTGCGATGAGCAGGGTGCTGCAGGTGGCAAGGAGAATTGAAAAATCCTATTCAAAAGACTGGGTGGCCACTATTTGGCTGAAAGATCTCTTTCAGCCAATCAGCAGCCACCTGATCTTTTAAATAGTATTTTTCAATTCATACACCCACTGCCTGCAGCTCTCCAAGATTATGTGTGATAAATTGCATGTAATTAATTTGTAAAAAAAAAAAAGGCACATCATGTGCCAAATCTTATTGTGCTCTCTCAGGTAGGGTTAGGATTAAGGTCAAGGTTAAGGTGGCCATACATCAGAAAGATATTGTACCCAATCATACAATCTCAATTGATTGTAAGATGGATTGTATGCAGATTGTGTGCACATATTGTGTACACAATCATACAATCTATCAGCAGATGGATTGTATGACTGATTGTATGATGGATTGTGAGTAGATTGTGTGTCCAAAAACCACCAAGGACTGCCGGGGATTTCAAGGGAAATTGTACACAATCTTGAGTGCAATCGATTGATCTTTCTGATGTATGGCTAGCTTTAGTCTGCAGAAGAGTACAGTTAGGGTTAGGCACTAGGGGGCAGTTAGGATTAGGCATTAGGGCAGGGGTGTCAAACTCAAATTCATCGGGGGCCGCATCAGCAGTTTGGTCACCCTCAAAGGGCCGGTTGTATCTGTAGGTCCCCCTGTATAACTATAATGCCATGACACCACAGGCTGCTCCCCCTGTATAATAATAATACCATGACACCACAGACTGCTCCCCCTGTATAATATAATAAAAGTAATGCCATGACACATAAATGATTATACAGGAGGAGCAGCCTGTGGTGTCATGGCATTATTATTATTTTACACGGGGACACCTCAGGAAACAGCAGATATATATATATTTTTTATTGTGAGTGTGATCCTCATCCTCACTTACTGTTTCTCCGTCTGTCCTGCAGCTGCAGCTGTTTCTTCACTGCTTGCTGCGGCCACACTGTCCCCGACTCACGGTCCAGCTTCCCTGCCTGCTCCTACTTCTCTACAGATGCATGGGCAGGCTGCGTCATCGTCATGACGTCCCCACCCAGTGTCTGTCACTGCTGGGCATCAGAGGGAACAGGCGGCCGGGCCCTCCTCCACGTAGCCGTGGAGGCCGGCGACCATGTTTCTGTAGCCGCATAGATATATGCCTACAGGAACATGGCCGCCGACAGTGGAGGAACAGGTAAGGCGTCCGCGGTGGGGTGGGTGAGAGGAGGTGGCCTAGGCAGGAGCTGGGACACAGTGCCCTGCATGCTATCTCCTCACGCGGGCCACATGACGAGGTCTGGCGGGCCGGATTTGGCCCGCGGGCCTTGTGTTTGACACCTGTGCATTAGGGGGTCGAGTAGGGCTAAAATGACTTAAACTTGACAATTTGTCAGTGAAACGTTTCACCCTGTCTATCCTAGACACTGTCTAATTAGTGACCCTGTCAGCCTATTGCATGCTGACATAATGGCTGTCTATATACAGTAGATCCCTTAATCCACACCCCAAGTATGTGTTTGGCACTTATACATTATCTGCTGACCAGCAATGAGTAGCTCATGGAAGTTCTGTTTTATACTTACAGGGAAGTATGGGGGCTCCATCCCAAGGGATTCCATGGCGACCCAATCAATGTGCTGGAAGAAGGGGTGGTGGCGAATGCTGTCAGTAACTCCTGGTTCTTGGCCCAGATGGTTATTGACAAGCTGAAAAAGGTATTTGGATGTAATTATACAGCACAGTTCCTCAATACAATCATTGTACAAACATTTCTGCTGCCGGCACAGAAGAATATAAAGGGATTTCTCCATGGCAAAAGTATGTTACTACTGACATTCTATCTGGGATCTGTCGTGTGTCTCACATTACATTCCCCATTCCAAGAACATGTAACCATTCTGTCATTTCCTGTCATATGTGTCCTAAAGGTCCATACACACTGGGCTATTATGCCCAGGGTGTGTGCACAGCGATGATTGCTATCATCGCTGAGGGGGAAAGCTGCTCAGTGCATACACACTGGGCGGCTTTCCCCCTGCCCGGCGGGGAGGACGGCTTTGCATAGTGCAGAGCTATGCAATGCCGTCCTCAAAGCCGCTCATCTGCTTGTAATAGCAGCAGATGAAGGGCTTTCCTGGCGATGATGCGGGAGCGTGCAGCAGCACTCACCGCTCATCGCCGGGGCACACACACTGGGCGGCGGGGGAGGACGGCTTTGCATAGTGCAGAGCTATGCAAAGCCGTCCTCAAAGCCACTCATCTGCTTGTAAGTAATAGCAGTAATTTTTATATTGTCACTATACAATAGTCTAACGTTACTTATCTGATTATTGTCTGTCTAACAGGAATGACTGCAGAGAAACCAGTGGGATGATGCAGGTGAGGGGCAAACACACGGGCGATTTATGCCCTATTTCTAAGCGATCTGTCTAGGACACTTAGAAATGAAGCTCGGATCGCTCCCTTTGTACACCCTATAGCTATGGCGGTTCGCAGCCCTGCACGTCACTATCGCCCACAGATATAGACATTGCATGCACGTTCTATCCTGCTTACATCACCAATCTGCATAGGCAAACACTGCTCAGCACAGATGGCTCAGCGCATATAGCAGGTGATTCCCATGTGTGCAGCGATGTGTGCTGAGCCACCTGTGCTTAAGCAGCACAGGACTCAAGTCTCCCCGTGTGTACAGGGCTTTAGTTGAGTATGTACTCCATTGTGATGCTCTTTATATTTATTAATCCTATTTATAAAATGCAGAAAAGTCGCCTCTCAATAAAAAACACCCATGTAGATCTTTTACTTATCTGCCAATAGTTATAGCATAGCTAACAGCTGCGTCAGCCGTCGCCAGAGAAAAGATTCAGCTATTTTCCATAAAGCCACAATCTTTATTCACTGCTGCACAATGCGCGACATAGCGGGGCATATGGTATGCGTACACTCCCGCTATGCATTCACTTATATAGGAGCTGGCTGGTGCGGGCGCATACACCCTGCTGCTTTATGGGAGCCTGCTGCGATGCGCTCACACTGCAATCCCACTACAGCAAGCTGCTATACGCAGCAAAGCTGTAGCAGGACACATCTGTAGTCAGTAATAGTGGCCGGCTGTCAGAGTGCAGAGTTTACTTGTAGCAGTAATTGGACAGTACAGTAGATCAGATACTCTGGTTTTCAATAGAGATCAGAGGACTGAACAGATTGATCCTATAACACAGTGACTAATGGTTACTTACATCCAACATCTTATAAAGTTATATACAACCAATTACATAATTTACATTAATAATTTATAAATGTAATATCATATTTACCATGTTAATGAGGTCCATGGCTGCAGATTCTGTTGCGCAGAATCTTGAGTGAGCAGCATGACCCCCGGTTATCATTTCGTTCAGGATGACTCCAAATGAGAACCAGTCTTCGCCAATCATGTACTCCTTGCCGAAATACAGCTACCAGAAGAGAGCAATTGGTTACCAACATTTTAATAATAATAATCACTTTTTTTTTTTTTGCTTTTTTTTTTAATTAACAAAATAGCGGTAAAGATAACCCCTACATGTTATAGTAACAGCAGCAATATTTTATATTGTTTATAAATAATAAGTACTTCGCTGTTTTTAGGTATATTCTGTCCCGAGTTATTGCTCTTTCACTTGTATATGCCAGTTCACGTACTATATATTGTTTACAGCAGCTGTCCTGCCAACACACGGCAACAGTCTCACGTCATCTTTCCCTGGTAAGAGCCGGACCGGAAGTTGCATGTACAGTACCCGTTCCCGTGGAGGACGCTATGGTGGAGCGTAGTCACTTAAGGTAATGCTGGTTACACACCAGAACGATTTATGCTCAGTCCCATCAATGTTGATGCAATTTCGACCGATTTTATGTAAATTGGGCATGTTTTGGCATGTTTTAGATCCGATTCCGATCTGATGGTTACCCTTTGAGCGCTTATTGTATGTATGCACTATTTCCATCTTTATCACTCTTGGGATTATTACTTTGTGCATGATATGTTTGCAGCACTTTGGGTTCAGCTGCGCACTTTGGTCTGATTTGTATTTTTCAATAATGATCATTCTGGTGTGTACCCAACATAAGAGTCGTATTGTTTACTGTTAATTCTGCACCAGACCCAGAAGTCCAATGCCAGAGCTGCATCGCTATTGACAGCTCTTATGGAAAGAGCTGTCCTCTGCATTAATAATCGCATATGTTAGTGCATGTGGGATTAGTAATAATGCGGTACCCGGGGAATGCTGGTGATGTGGTGGGGGGGGGGGGGGGGGATGTTAGTGCATCTTCCACATGGAGAGAAATTGCCAACACTTGGTAGACTCAGAATTACCCAGAAATGTGCAACGATGCATGTGCGTGCTACAGTGAATGCCCTTTTTACCCAACTTGGCTATATACCGTCACATACGGGGTTGGAATCAGGCCCCATGTACATAGTTACATGAGGAAACAGTAGGAAACCCTTTGCATTTACCTCAGGAATAATGACACCACACCTTCTAGCACAGCCAGTAACACCCTCGTCTCTAGGCGTGATCTCAAGGGCCAGACCGAAGTCGGCGATCTTGAGATGTCCTGTTGGAGTCACCAAGATGTTCTCTGGTTTTAGGTCGCTGTGAAGAAAATAAAATCTTTGTTTTCATACAAACAGGAATTATTTGGTACATAGATTATATTGCACGTTACATGTGTACATTCTAACTAATAGTAGTTTCATATGTTTGGGAGCAAGGACTAATGTAATCATATTTAGGTTAGTGTCCATGTGATTCCACCATGTCATGTACATCTGTTTGTGTTCTGCAGAATTCTAGGTTATTTAATAGTGGAACCTTCCTCAGCCCAATAACCCCTGTGATACTAATATGTGTGGTTACAGCAGACTGTAAATAACTAGTGATATTGATGTCATAGGAAGCGGCAAATGGAGGCTGATGCTGGTCGTTCCCAGCTGGGGAAGGGGAGCAGCTTATAAATGGGGTCAGTTTATTCTTATTTGTAACCAGAAAATAAATAATAACAATACACTGACACGTGGGCCAGGCAGCACATTGTGCTTATTGTGCTGTTATTCCCTGAGTGCAGCCGCTGCAATTTATCATTGGGGATTGTAAGCTTTTAGGGGTACTGGGCCTTATTCAGATCTGAGCTCAGTACTAATTTGTTTGGAAAATGGGCAAAACCATGTGCACTGCAGGTGGGGCAGATGAAACCTGTGCAGAGAGAGTTACATTTGGGTGGGGTGTGCTGAAACTGAAATCTAAATTGCAGTGTAAAAATAATGCAGCCAGTATTTACCCTGCACATAAACAAAATAGCTCACACAAATCTAACTCTCGATACATGTTACATTTGCCCCACCTGCAGTGCACATGGTTTTGCCCATTTTCCAAACATATTTGTACTGAGCTCAGATCTGAATAAGGCCCAATGGGTGAGTTATTTACCTGTGTAGTGAGTGCCAGATACCTTTAGATTCATATAAATAGCAATTGGAGATGGAATTAAAGGAACCATATTAGGTGAAGTTATCCAACATGTGTCCATCCACCTCTTCCGCAATTATTTATTTTAGCTTTCCTTAATTTGTCATCTGTCACTCCTGCTCCTCTTACTTCCCTTACTACACCTCTCATAACCTCCGTCCTCCTCTTTTTTATGTACCTCCCACTCCTTCCAACATATTACCCTGCACCTCCCACTCTCTCCCTCCACCTCCTTCCCCTCCACCTCCCACTTCTTTCTCCTCTGCACCTCCCACTCCATCCCTCCACCTCCTTTCCCTGCATGTTTACTCCCTCCTTGCTCCTCTGCCCCTCCCACTCCCTCCCTCCACCTGCTTCCCATGCACCTCTCACTACCTACTTCCTCCTCCTTCCTCGGCACCTCCCCCTCCACCTCCTTCCCCTGCACTTCTTACTCCATCCTTTCACCTCCTTCCCCTGCAACTCTCACATCCTCCTCCTTGCCCTGCATCTCTCACTCCCTCTTTCCTCCTCTACACCTCCCACTTCCTTCCTCTACCTCCTTCCCCTGCACTTCTTACTCCATCCTTCCACCTCCTTCCCCTGCACCTCTCCCTCCCTTCCTCCACCTCCCTCCTCTGCACCTCTCACTCCCTCCCACCTCCTTTCCCTGCACCTCTCACTCCCTACTCAATACTCTCCTCAGCCATAATTGACAATAAAAGCATAAAACAATTGTGCAGAGACAGCCTCTGTGTCTACTGAGAGCTGTAGATAATGATTGTACATTACTATGTAAAGGAGGCATGTACCATGTAAGTGGGAAATATGTGCTAATTGGTAACATGTATAGCGTGTAGAATGTAGGAAGCAGACATGATCAGCATATTACATTCTGCATAATACACTCCATAGTAATATTGCTTTATTACACTATTATCATACTGTAACTATATAATTACCCATGGACTATTCCCTTGGAATGGAGGAATTGAATCCCGCATACTATCTCTGCTGCATAGAACCTGTTGGATAGAAAACAGGTTAATGTTATATTGTAGGATGTATAAATAATGGGTGTGGTATAGGGGTCCGACAGTCGGGATCCCGACAGTCATTAGCCCGACATCGGGATCCCGACTGGCCGGAATCAGACAGCATGGTGGGCGCAATAAAGCCCCTTGCGGGCTCGCTGCGCTCCCCACACTGGGGGCACGGAGGCTCGCTACGCTTGCCACCCATTGTATTCTTCCTCTATGGGGGTTGTGGACCCCCACGAGGGAGAATAGCCGGTGGCCGTCGGGCATATGAGGTTAATATGAGGATTCTCTTTTTGTGCATTGGTGAAACTCACTTCATATTGGGGGTTATTCTGGTTGATTCCCAAGGCTATGAATTCGCTGGCAGGGACTGCGAATGGATGTTACACAGTAACATCCAATCGCTGCCTTGTGCGATCAGCCCATATAATTCCATGGTCACCGGCCATGGAACTATGGGGAAGGCGTACGCATATAAAAGTGACTTATCCTACTAGCCGCTGTCATTCACTGTTACTAATAGGTTACACAAAGGGGATATGGTCATTGGGTCACCAGCAAGTTGGTTGACAGTCATTAGGTCGACATGCATTTAGGTCGACATGAGTCTAGGTCGACAGGTTCATTAATTTGACAGCATCAAAAGGTCAACACGGATTAGGTCTACAGTCAAAAAGTCGACATGGGATTTTCAAAAAATTTTGTCCCAAATGTTGTACGCATGGTGGTGGGGGGGTGGGGCATTCGCTCACCCAGCAGGTGGCGGTACAGGTACTGGTACTGAATTAGGCCCTGAGTCTCAAACCATGGAATAGTAAATGCAACAGTTTTTATCTGAAATTTACATCTGACGTGTGTCATTTCCCAAACCACATACACAGCTGCCCCTTAGTACACGGCCACCTTCATGTTGCTGCACACAGTGATGACAGCAGCTGTATAATCCTGTCACATGTGACGTGTGTCATTTCCCAAACCACATACACAGCTGCCCCTTAGTACACGGCCACCTTCATGTTGCTGCACACAGTGATGACAGCAGCTGTATAATCCTGTCACAGCTGGAGTTTGTTACTACTAATAGTATTACTTTGCCCAATATTAGGTGACACATATAAGGCATGCTTTTCTATACTGTATTATATATTGATACATCAGAAACCTTCTGACTGAATACAAAATGTATATGTATAATATATAATCTATCAGTAAGTCCTCCCTCTATCAGCGGCTGTAACAACACATTACTCTATATCCTCACCTTGCACTGGAGATGTCCATGGGCCCATTCCTCATCAGGAGACTACGGAAGTCTCCGCCACTGGCATACTCCATCCCAAAGAACACGTGATTCTGTGTATGGTAGAAACAATTGTGTTATTATAATATAATAACAGCAATAGCAAAGGTTAGCATGGCTTCTGTACCAATTACATAAATAACCGTACGTAACTGCTGCTGCAAAAAAAATACAAGAACACTGTCCGTAAAGTAAGGACAAAATCTGTAGTGTAAAGTCGTGGCAGCCGGACTGTTTTGTAGAAGAGATTTTTACTCATGCCCTGTACTGTTTGGGAAAAGTGACATCTGGTGGTCAATGAGTGTAATTGCAGGTTACATTTACAAGATTACGTTACATTTATAACGCAATCTATAACGTGACTATAGCGCAAGGAGCAGGCGCGATTCATGCGCGATTTGCATAGCGCACGTTATGCGCAACGCAGCTACGATGTACTTGGCCACATCTGTACATGGCAGGACAGGCAGGAGGGACAGAGCTAGGGCGAGGGGAATGTCACCTTTGTCCGAAATAACTAAGTAAGGAGAAATTCTATACATTACTCATTCACTTCTCATCTTCTCATGGGAATATAATGGACAGTCTAGTGATGGCCATCGGTGCCTTTGCCATCGATGGTTGCCATCAATGGCAAAAGTGCAACAGGCCATCAATAGTGTAAAACTATGCAATGGGTGTCCATCGATAGTTTTACATATTGATGGTCATCTATTATGTTTGAGTGATTGGCCTGTAGGCCAATCAAAACAAATGGGCGGGGCTTCGCGGGTGTCGGGGGCAGAGCCATCTGGTTCTCCCCCATTGATGGCAAAAGTATTCAACATCGGCCATAAACCATTGATGATTTTGAATCATCGATGGTCGATGGCCATCCCTAGGACTGTCATGGGGAGAGGACGGGACCAGGGGGGCGGTGCCTAGGCCAACAGTACATAGGTGGACAGTCATTAGGCTGACCACTATAGGTCAATAGTCAATACGTCAACACATGAAATATGTCGACCTGCATTAGGTAGACATGATGACAAGGTTGACACAAGCATTAGGTCGACATGCAAAAGGTCAGAGGCAGTCACAGCCGTACCGTGCTCTGATGGGAGAAGTAGCCATGGATGAGGAATGGGCACCCAGATGCAAGGTCTAGCACTTTTCTTTCCATGAATGCATGTTCTACGCCGATCTCTAGGAGCCATCTCTTGCTCATGACCTTCACAGCCAACAACTGGCTGTGAGCTGAGTGTGAGGCCAGGAGAACCTAGAGGAAATATTACAGTGTTAACCTCATAACCACAGTGTCCTGGTGACGTCATCCCTTGTGGGTCCCTAACACTAAGCTGATTTGGTCCAATTTCATCCGAATCTGATGGATCGGGCCGAGCAATGTGTATGACATGCCATCAGATTCAGTGCATGGTCCCCTATCATAATGGAGGCTAACGGATGGCATGCAATGTTGCCATCCGATAAGATCCAAGGCTGCTCCGGGGGGGCGATGGCCATACACTTATGTGATACATCGCAATAGTGTATGGCCAGCTTTACATCTGGGACGCGGAATCCCCCCATGCCGGTAAAGCCCAGCCACCACCGGGCACCACCCTAGAAATATGTTAATAAGAAAAACATGAGCTATGTGCTAAGGAGTGATATATAAGTGATGGACATAAATTAGACTGTGTTACACTGGTAAACAATAATAAAGTGCTACATTGAATGCTACCATGTGATGCCCCAAGCAGCCAGGCCGTGCCCACTCTGGTGTATTATATAATACTTTTACTGCCAGAGATTTTGCACCTTGCAGGTTGCGTTTCAGTGAAGCAGCATCTTCTACACAATGTAAAGACGTTTCACACGTATATAAGTGCCACATGTAATACAGGCAACATTCCCTGATGTTCTAGCTGATGCTGCACTGATAATGTAAGAAAAGGGGCCACTCTATAGCGGTAGGAGGTCACACATTACACAGTGCGTCTATCTTTCCATGCTTCTATCACCCCACATACTGTAACCTTATTACAGTGACTACTAGAAGAGGTCGCCCTACCAGAACCATCGGACACTGTAGTGTTATATTATAGCGGGGGAATGTTACACCTCATGCAGTTATACTGTGTGCAATATCATTACATGGAATGGTGAATCACAACTGACATTGAATGATATTGCACTGCAGCCTTGTTCACCTCTAATAATATGGAGACATATAGTAATTCCCCTGTGACAACTGAAACCTCATTGCTTACCTTCCCAAAACCACCTTGGCCTAACTGATGGGATAACGTCAGTCCCTGGATGGTACGAGAGACTGCATCTCTGAGGCAGGATGATGGAGCACTGCTGGTTTCTGATGGAGAGAGAAGCCAGAGGAGAACATTTCAACAGTGCCCATATATGATAGAACATGAATTAAGTGACATTTATATTACCATGCCCCCCCCCCAACTTTGGCAGATGAGGAAGAAGGACGCTTGTGTGTGCCCAAATTTCTGTGGGCGTGGCCTCAAGCTCCATGGGTGTGACCTATGCTCATGGAACTGCTGCGAGGCACGCCCCATCTATGCAGCTCTGGGGGCATGTCCAGCACTTAGTGAGCTGCTGGCCATGCCCCATCCGCTCTGCCTACCTGAATAGATGCAGTGCGCATGCACACAGCATTAAATCCCCGCTGAGCAGCGGCAGGAGGGGGGGATTCCCTGCTGCCCCACCATCACCAGCACCGATTGCTGCTGGCCCTGGGTGGGATGCCAGACCGTTGGGAAGAATGTATAAACTCAACATTGGGTATCTATGGTGGCGGCACTAAAGAACAGTCAGGGGAAAGGGGTAACATCACACACGATTCACACACCGCTGGTGATCAACCCTCCCTTCATAACCCACCTGTGCAGGTGATGTAAGCCATCTCCCAACCAGGAGCATGGGCTAATGACATATCACTGGCCCTTATTTTGATCGGCACGGTACGGCCCGCGTGCGGCCGTCCTGCCGATGCTTTTTGTCTGCACATGCGCAGAGGTCATTCTGCGCATGTGCAGCCCCCTTCGCCGCAGACGGATTTCGTCCGCCGCAAAGGGGGCGTATAGAGGCGTGAGGGGCTTCAGCCCCTCATTTCCCTATGTGTACGCCCCGCGTTTCATGGGCGTTCCCATGCAAACGCGGGGCGTATGCATGGTAATGAGGGCATGACGCCATCATTACCATGACATGGGGGCGGAAAGCTGACGTCGCCGGATGTCAGCTTTCAGCCCCCTTACAAGCTCCCACACGGACGATTGTCCGTGTGGTCTGAGCTTGCGGGAGCTGCCGCGGCGTGCGGGCCTGCCTTCGATGGTCGTCGACCATCGAAGGCAGGGGGCAGCTCCCACCATGGTGGAGGCGTAGCCTCCACCATTTTTGTGCGGATCGCCAGCCGTCCGTGTATGGACGGCCGTGGCGATCCGTCCGGTGGGCGGCCCTTGGTTTGTGCGGTCGGAGCCCCGTGTGCGGCTCTGACCGCACCAACCAGAATAAGGGCCACTGTCGGGAGAGCGCACCCACTACTTACATATTATTGCATATAAGGACCGTTCTTTACCACCACCGAGAATAGAAAAATAGGGATGGGAGGGAGGGGAAAGCTTCACAAAGAGGCCGATCACCTGACTCCCTGTCCACTCATAGCCTTCCAACTCCTCCCCTGTACACCCATTGGCTATTCCCTACCTCATCAGATATCATAGCGAGTACAACATGCTACTTATAGTGACAGCATCAAAGAACCCTTCAGTGGTTTATGTCTTCTCAGTGCTTAATCAGTCATCGGTTCTCTTTACAGCAGAGAAACAGGGTAAAGTGACCAGAAAATCAGCCAAGTGACATGAAGATTTCCATTCAGTTATCCTACTGGGGAAAATGTTAGTCCAGTAGCATCAGGAGGCTAATAAGCTATTTTGCTTCGAGATTTTCTTTTATGAAAACAGGACAGAGCGATGCACATTGTCATATGCACACGTGTGCGGGACGGGAGAAGTACATATCCAACTCCACCAACTGTATCTTGTCCCCATTGGGTAATGCTATCTTCAGATAGGGGGGAGTGTGCAACAAATAAGGTACTTATGTATTAGCAGGGCGCCCATTGCGTGGTGGTGTAATGAGAATACCAATACACCACTATGCTGGCTACGTAAACTACGTAATTTTCGTAACTGGAGCTGTGCTAATACATAATGGATCATATCCCCACTATCCACGTCATACCCCCATTATCCATGGGGGCGTGGAGTTAATTTTATAAAGTGTGGCGAGTGTAGCGTGCCAGCTGAGCCCGAAGCGTGGCGAGCCCAGCGAGGCGTCCCTTCGCGGGGCTCGCCACGCTTCGCTCGCCCATGTGGATAATGGAGGTATGACTTGGATAGTGGGGATATGATTGTGTTAGTGATTGTGTGTAGTGCATCATACTTACCCCTCAACGATGTCCACAGCGCCTCCGGCAGTCGGATCCCCGCACAGGCGGGCGTCATGACAGTCCTCCCCGGCCTCAATGTACTCAATTAGCGTATTGCCGCTGGGGGAGCAGGGAAACGATGTGATGCTCCCCCAGTGGCGTTTCAGCGAATTACATAAATTTCTCCGGCGGCCGCCATATCCCCCCCCCTTCCGGCCGCCCGCCCAAGTTCCGCCGCTGCCCGCCGGGATGTCCCCCTAAGCAGTAAGTCACATACAGTATTAGCCGGGCGCCCGTCAGTGGCTACGCTGACAATGTAGCATAAGCTACGTTGTCAGCGTAGCGTAGCCGGGTGCCCAGCTAATACATAAGTACCACAAATAATTACTGGCTGAGTAAGTTACATGGTCAGAGGAATTATTGTATGGTTGGATGGAGACCACATCTGGTGGACACTTCGTCCCTCCCTTATTGGTTGGGTAAAGGAGACGGATGCCAGCAGCTGTTTATGTTTAATCTGAGGAAGGGGCTGGAGGGGAGGAGCTTATGTACCGCTCTCATTAAGTGCTGACTACCTTTATCTACACCTCTATCTGCTTCTCTCACAGACAGTGCTCAGCGCTGGGCCTTACCCACTTACACTACCTATAACGACTATTATAAAACTGACACTTGTTAATATTAAACATGATTTACAGAAATAATTTTTTAAACTGATGGGATAACTAGTCTGTTAAATTAATAAAAATAAACATAGGTCGAAAACAGCAGAAATAGCTCCTTTACTGTCAGCAAGAAAAGCGCTGCTGCTGGCGGAGAGAGGGAGTCACACTGCAGGGGGGGACAGATTATAGGAGAGAGTCACGCTGCAGTGGGGACAGATTATAGGAGGGAGTCACGTTGCTGGGGGATAGGCTGCAGGAGGGAGTCACGCTGCGGGGTGGACAGTCTATAGGAGGGAGTCACGCTGTGGGGGGTGACAGACTGCATGAGGGAGTCACGCTGCAGTGGGGACAGATTATAGGAGGGAGTCATGCTGCGGGGGGATAGACTGCAGGAGGGAGTCACACTGCAGGGGGGGTCAGAACGGTGCATGGGGGAGTCATGCTGAGGGGGGGGGCAGAAAGAGTGAGTTGCGGTGGTGAGACCAGTACGTGGAGTTGTCATGCTGGGAGGAGGGGGGGGACAGACTGCGGAAGCAGGTGATCCAGCACAACACAGTTATCTTGGTATACCTGTACTGCTAAATAAAAGTGTTACTGGATTTAACAATAAGGTACAGTAGATATCACTGAATTAGATTTGGATGCAAGTAACTGAGCATGTTGTACATAAATTCATGGAGATGTATTTTCTAATATAAGTAGTAGACACAGAGGCCTTAGCACCTAGCTCCTATACTACAGATACCAAACTACATTCAGTGCCTGTATAACCACCGTGTGTGTGTATGTATCACTTACTTCTTCGGTCTGCATCTGCTTGTGGGTCTTCTCTCTTCTTTCTTACCGCGCTGGTCTCCTCTGAGCAGGGTGATGTCCTCCTGCAGATCTTCTTTCTCCTTGTGGCCGCCTTCCTCCTCGTCGCCGTCCTTTTCTGCATGCCAAAACTCCACTTGGCCTTCCACCGCATGGCCAAACTCCACCTGGTCATCCTCCGCATCGCCATGCTCCACATCGCCGTCTTCGTAGCCGTCCTCTTCATCTCTTCTCTCTGCAAAGCCGTCCTCCTCCACGTAGCAATCTTGCCTGTAGCTCTCCTTCACATCTCTAGCTACCAACTGTCATCTGCCTACCAACTGCCACTTATGCAGCAGAGGGTGGAAAGTAAACAGCTTGGTTGCCATGACAACATTCAAAGCAGCAAGTGCTGTGCTGTGGCATTACCCAGTTATATTTGTGCACTACATACAAGTTGTATATGTTATATCAATTAGGGGGAATGTGTGATATTAGCATTGGATTTAATAGTGATTTCCTAAATTATGGTGGGGGGACATTTTTATAAGCAGACTGATTAGAATACAATTTATATATATTGAGGTACATATTTGGGGGACTTGTGTATTATCCACTAATACCACTAATTAAGGTATGCGATGGACACGATTTCAGACTTTTTCAGGGCTGAGTATTTTAAAATCGGGTCACATCGCATGCCATTACAATGGCGCATAATCAGCACTGACGGCATGGCACTCATACAGGAGGGGGGAGTGGGTTGTGGCGGCTTTGGGCCGTGGGAACGCCCAGCATTTCACGGACGTTCCCGGGGTTTCCGGTAGCAGGTGGCTGACATCACATGATGTTAAGGGTCCCATACATCAGCAATTAATTGTGACAATTTTTTAGATATGGAGATGATTGCCACAATTAATTTTAGATGTGTGGGCTCCCCCTTTTGGCAATCCCAATCAAAATCGCCAATCAATTGCTTAATCAGGTTTTTAAACATGTTTAATAATCTGGTATTATCTGCAGATCTTTTTTATATGTGTGGGCATTCCCAATTCGTCTTCTTTATCTATTTACATTATGAACAGCTGAAATGACAATCGATTGAGCAATTTCCAGATATGAAGATGCAATCTTTAGATGGAAAAATCTGCCGATCACTGAAATAAATCTGTAATGTGTGGGCAAGTCAGATAGATTGTAAAATCCATTAACTGTGATTGCTGATGTATGTGGCCCATTATTAGCCGCTCGCCCTGTCTTCAGCCGGAAGCCCTTAAATATAACTCAGTCTCCACTGACTATATATGTGAGCCCTGCAGAAATCATTCGATGGTCACCAACCATCGAATGATTTCTCCAGCAGCGGGACATGTAAGGGGATGTGTTTTCATACCATGGTTGCGAAAGGGATACGGCGGCGGCAGGTCAGCGATTCGTGGGGGCGGGCAAACTGGCACTCGATAAGCTGCGAGCTTTGCAATTTACTGAGTTAACCAGAATCATGCCCATAGTGTACTGATGTACTGCGGCGTATAGGGGGTATGTATTGTAGTGATGTAGTGTGGAGCATTGGGGATATATAGTGTAGTGATGTACTGCGGAGTATAGGGGGTATGTATTGTAGTGATGGACTGACTGCTGGCTGCACTGATGTCACGCAGCCGCAGCACCTCCGCCGCTAGCTGACCCTGCGCTCCTACAGACCTGGCACCCGCCACCGGCTAAATAATAATAAAAAAAAGTGTGTTTGTACGGACCAGGGCCCCCCTGACAGGCACGGGCCCTGGTAAATTGTACCCGCTCCCCCCCTCTTGGCGGCCGTGGTAGTAGGTAGTATAGGGGTATATAGTGTAGTGATGTACTGCAGAGAATAAGGGTTGTATAGTGTTGTTATGTAGTGTGAAGTATAGGGGGTATATAATATAGTTTAGTGATGTAGTGCGGAGTATGAGGGGTATATAGTGTATTGATGTTTTGAGGAGTATAGGGGTTATATAGAGTAGTGATGTAGTGTGAAGTATAGGGGGTATATAGTGTAGTGATGTAGTGTGAATTATAGGGAGTATATAATGTAGTGCAGAGTATATGGGGTATATAGTGTAGTGATGTAGTACGGAGTATAGGTTTTATATAGTTTAGTGATGTAGTATAGGGGTATATAGTGTAGTGATGTACTGCGGAGTATAAGGGTTGTATAGTGTAGTTATGTAGTGTGAAGTTTAGGGGGTATATATTATAGTTTAGTGATGTAGTGCGGAGTATGAGGGGTATATAGTGTATTGATGTTATGAGGAGTATAGGGGTTATATAGAGTAGTTATGTAGTGTGAAGTATAGGGGCATATAGTGTAGTGATGTACTGCGGAGTATGAGGGGTATATAGTGTATTGATGTTGTGAGTATATGGGTTATATAGAGTAGTGATGTAGTGTGAAGTATAGGGGCATATAGTGTAGTGATGTAGTGCGGATTATGAGGGGTATATAGTGTATTGATAATGTGAGGAGTATAGGGGTTATATAGAGTAGTGATGTAGTGTGAAGTACAGTATAGGGGATATATTGTGTAGTGATGTAGTGCGGAGTATGAGGGGTATATAGTATAGTGAGGTACTGTGGAGTATAGGGGTTATCTAGAGTAGTGATGTAGTGTGAAGTATATGGGGATATATAGTGTAGTGATGTAGTGCTAAGTATAGGGGGTATATAGTGTAGGGGTATAGGTCCATAATTGCTGACGCTGCAAATTTGTAGACCAAGCCTGAATCAGGCCCATAGTGTAGTGATTAGGTGCTGTATATATATATGGCGCATATGGGACCTTATTCTGGTCCACTTGCTCCCCCGCCAGCTGTGCGGGTGAATTCGTCGAACGAAGGGGGGGGGGGTTAATCCACAGGTTATACAGGGCCAGATGGAGCTGCAGCTCCAGGCCTACAAATAAAGGCACTTGCTCAGACGCTGCCCAGCTGCTCCGAGTCCTGTGCCGGCTGTGCAGCTCAGATGCGCTGCGTGATGTGGTCAGAGGTCATGCTGGGCGTCACACGCCCCCGCACCGCCGCCGCTCTCTACAACTGGAGGCTCTTCGCTGAACGGAGGACTTTGGTGTTTATTTGTGTAATCCTGAATTGGATCTGGACTTCTTTTACCGACCGCAGAGAACTTTGGATGACGGATTCTGGACCATCATCCTTTGTATTTCAAGCGCTTTTGAGAACTGATTCAATTCAGATTCTCCATTCCATCCGGTACTTAGCCATTTTCTTTTCTTGTACTATCACATCACATGTTTGTCGTATATCAATAAAAGTGGTATTGCACCATACTGTATGTATCTTTTCTACATTTATTTTGGTGTCTCATCCGGACCGAGATAAATGATCTATGGTTGGGAGGATTGGTGTTCCACTATCCAAATAAGCAGTCGATTTGGGAGAAGAGGAGATGCTATTGGTGCAGGAGGAACGTATGGTTATATATATCTGTATATGCTAGCCAGTATTTGGAGAAGAGGACCGTTCCTATATATCTAGGGACGTATTTTAAATTCACAAGGGCGCCGGTGGAGGGAACATGCCATCTTTTGTCACTTTTTCCACTGTTTCTTGGGGGTCCAGGGTCACCCTTGTTGGATGTACCCACCATAGGCTGCCCAGGCGCACAGAACTTACTCTTTACCTTTCTTTCTTTGCTGAACTCGCCTGCCACTGTGACCAGGTTAGGCATGACTGTGTGCGGCCGGGAGAGGTCGGGCGGCAAGCGAGTTGTGACACCAAAGCTGTAGCGATGCGGCCTGCGCAGCGTGACCTATGGGTCACGCTGCACAGGCCGCAGCACTGAACCCGCTCGCCGTCCGACTTCTCCCGGCTGCACAGTCTAGTGACACACTGTCCTCCCTCCGGCATCACACTCGCAGCCTGCCTCCATTCCGCTGCCACCTGCCCCGCTTAAAGTAAGGCAACATGAGGGAGAGGGAGGTGGTTTTCTTTTAGGTAAACCAATCCCAGGAATCCCGGTATTGAGCATTTTTCAATCCCGATTTCCGGATCTAAAAAATGGCCCAGGATTGGCATCCCTACCCGTGAGGCCCTGAAACTGGCCCTGGTCCTATGAATAGCGGGTGTGAGATCTGTGTGTCACAGAGAGGGTTAATCTCTGCAGCTGTTGCTCCTAGTTACATTGTTGCAGAAGCTGAGCTGGGAGCTGTAACCATGGACCAGCTGCACTCATTTCTCCTGTATATAACACAGCATCAGGGCCAGACTAACAATGGGGAGGATGGAGCTGCAGCTCCAGGCCTCCACAAAAAATAGGCCCACCCTTGTGGCAGCATGATGATCACCAGGCAGAATAGCGCCGCCTCCTCCTACCTCTTGTACTTCCCGGTAAGACTCTAATGGCTATTTCACACTGTCCGGCTACTGCCGGACGGCGAAATCCCGCACGGCCAGGAAGCCGTGCACGGTAGTTGTTAATGGACACTATTGTGTCCATTCATACGGTACGGCCACGGCCCGGCCGTCCGGTTGCAGCCGTATCCCGCCACTGGAAGGGACGGCTGCCGGGCTGTGGCCTTCCCCTCCAGGATAAACTACTGTGTGCTGCACGGCTTTCTGGCCGTGCATGTTTTCGCCGCCGGGCAGGAGCCGGAGTGTGTGAAACCGCCCTAAGACAGTCAGAGGCTCTGCCTCCCAGACGAGGAGGGGCAGTCTCACTGACAGAATGGGGGTCACAGTAGGGGGACTCTGGGGGTGTGTGTCACTGGCCCTGACTACTTAAAAAGGATTCTTGCAGTGTAATTTGTCCCACGGAGAGACACAGGAATGAGAAGCTGCCAATACTGTCACTGTAAGTTATGAAGAACATTCAATGCTATTATTATGTGTAATTACACCATGTAGGCATCTGTATATGTGTTAGAGTATAGGTGTCTGTGTAATGGTAACGTGTATCTGTAACTCTGAATATATGTGTCTGTGACTACATGATGATGTAGAGTGGGGGGGTCGGTTCTGGCAGGCACTGTGACACTGTGTAATAGGGCAGGCACTCTCTGTAATAAGGCGGTCACTGTGACACTTTCTGTAATAATGCGGGCACTGCAATACTCTGTAAGAAGGCAGGCACTGCGACATTGTCTGAAAGAAGGCAGGCACTGTGACATTGTCTGAAAGAAGGCAGGCACTCTGACACTTTCTATAATAAGGCGGGCACTGCGTCACTCTCTGTAAGAAGGCGGGCACTGCGACACACTCTGTAAGAAGGCAGGCACTGCTTCACTACATAAAAAAGCAGGCACTGTGAAACTATTTATTTATTCATAAACAGTTTCTTATATAGCGCATACATATTGAGCATCACTTTGGCACTGTGATACTCTGTAATAAGGCAGGCACTGCGACACTCTCGGTAACACTGTGTAATAAGGCGAGCACTGCAAAATTCTCTGTAATAAGGTTGGCACTTTGACACTCTCTGTAATAAGGTGGGCACTGGGACACTCTCTGTAATAAGGTAGGCAATGCACCACTCTCGATGTAATAAGGAGGGCACTGTGACACTATTTAATGAGGAGGGCACTCTGACACTGTCAACACAAAAAGGTGGGCACTGCGACACTTTCTGTAATAATGCAGGCACTCTGACACTGTAATAAGGAGGGCACTGTGACACTCTTTAAGTATGCGGGCACTGAGACTCTTACTGTAATAATGCGGGAACTGCGACACTCTGTAATAATGCGGGCACTGCGACACTCTATGTAATAAGGTGGGCACTTCAACACTCTGTGTAGTAAGGCGGGTACTGCAACACTTTGTGTAATAAGGTGGACACTGCGACATTCTCTGTGTAATAAGGTGGGCACTGCAACACTCTCTGTGTAAGTAGGTGGGCACGGTACCACTCTGTGTAATAAGGAGGGCACTGTGACAATCTGTTTTAATTTGAGCTCTGCTACACTCTCTATGTAATAAGGTGGGCACTGGGACACTCTCTGTAATAAGGTGAGCACTGGGACACTGTCTATTAAGTAAGGCACTGCAACACGGTCAACATAAAAAGGCGGGCACTGCAAAACTTTCTGTAATAATGCGGGCACTGTGACACTCTGTGATAAGAAGGGCACTGTGACACTGTTTAAGTATGCGGGCACTGCGACACTTACTGTAATAATGCGGGCACTGCGACACTAATAAGGAGGGCACTGTGACACTGTTTAAGTATGCAGGCACTGTGACACTGTGTAATAAGGTGGGCACTTCAACACTATCTGTGTAATAAGACGGGTACTGCAACACTCTAATAAGGTGGGCACTGCGACATTCTCTGTGTAATAAGGTGGGCACTTTGACACTCTCTATGTAACAAGGTGGGCACTGTACCACTCTCTGTAGTAGTAGTAGTAGCACGCTTATTTATAAGGCGCCACAAAGTGTCCGCAGTGCCGTACATAGCAAACCAAAAACAAATTATAAGGTAACGTAAAGGGTGCGTTGATAAAATACAGCATAAATAGGGGTATAGCTGGTAGAACTAAAATCAGCATCAGTTCTGAATTAGGTGTCGAAATTGTCGAGAAGACTGAAGATGAAGTAGAGGAAAGGAAGAACCAGGCAGGAGCACAGGTGAGGTAAAGAGGTAGGGTGAGTACGTGAGGAAGGAGGGCCCTACTCATAAGAGTTAACATACTAAAAGGAGGTGGGTGGACGAACGAAAAACAATAGGATAAGTAGGAACGGATGGGAAGGAGGCAGGATTGGAGGATCAAAAGAGGTTAGGAGGAGGGATAGGCTAGTCGAAAAAAAATGGATTTTGAGGGAGCGCTTGAAGAAGGTAAGGGAATCAGAGAGCCTGATGGGTGGCAGGAGGTTGCTCCAGTGCAGGGGGGGGCAGCGCGAGAGAAGTTTTGGACACGGGAGTGGGAGGAGGTGATTAGGTGAGAGGTCAGTCGGCGGTCAGCGATGGAGCGAAGAGGACGGGAGGGAGTGTGCATAGAGATCAGTGAAGAGAGGTAAGGAGCGGTGGAGGAGGAGAGAGCCTTGTAGGTAGTGGTGAGGAGTTTAAAGAGAACTCGGAAAGGAATGGGGAGCCAGTGAAGAGATAGACAGAGGGGGCAGGTGGAGGTAGAGCGGAGGGAGAGGAAGATGAGCCTAGCAGCAGCGTTAAGAATGGATTGGAGAGGTGCAAGGAGAATTTTGGTTGCGCCAGTGGAGAGGAATGGTCTGATGCGCGAGATGTTGCGTAGGTGAAAGCGGCAAGACTGTGAGAGAGCACGAATGTGGGGGGTGAAAGAGCGGGAGGAGTCAATGATGACAACGAGGCAGCGCGTTTGGTCGATGGAGGTGATCTTGGTTTCACCAATGCTGATGGAGATAGTGGGAGAAGAGGGGATGTTCAGGGGATGGAAGATTTGAAGTTCAGTTTTAGCCATGTTTAGTTTCAAGAAGCGTTGGGTCATCCGGGCTGAGATGGCCGTGAGGCATTCGGAGACCTTGGACAGGAGTGATGGGGATAGGTCGGAGGAGGAGAGATAGATTAGGGTATCATCAGCATAAAGGTGGTAATGGAAACCATAAGAGCTAGGAGAGGAGGAGCTCGGAGTGGAGACGGAGAAGGAGCGATCGGAGAGGTATGAGGTGAACCAGGAGAAGACCGTGCCAGTGATGCCAAAGGAGGGGAGGGTGTTAAACAGGAGAGGGTGGTCAACATTGTCAAAGGTAGCCGATAGATCAAGATGGATGAGGATAGAGAAGAGGCCTTTGGATTTAGCCGATAGTAGATCGTTAGTGACTTTGGTCAGGGCAGTTTCAGTGGAATGTAAAGGGCGGAACCCAGATTGGAGGGGGTCTAGAATGGAGTTAGCAGTAAGGTGGCTTAGGAGACCATTATAGGTCAGACATTCTAGGAGCTTGGAGGCAAAAGGTAGGAGGGAGATGGGCCTGTAGTTGGATGGAGAGTTGGGGTCCAGATTATTTTTTTGAGAATTGGGGAGACAAGAGCGTGTTTGAAGGAGGAAGGGAAGATCCCAGAGGATAGGGAAAGATTAAGAAAGAGATTAAGAAAGAGGTGAGCCAGGTGAGAGCAGACTGACGGACTGAGACGACGGATAATATTGGAGGGGATAGGATCGAGCGAGCAGGTGGAGGGAGAAGCGGATTGAAGGATAGAGTGGACTTCAGCGGCAGTGGTGGGGTAAAATGAGGACAGGGGATGGAAGGAGGGGAGTGGAGATGTAGGAGGGGAGGAGGGAGAGGGTGAGGTCATGGCAGCAGCGATGGCACTCCTGAGAGAGGAGATTTTGGTTGAAAAGTAGGTAGCAAAATCAGCGGCTACGATGGAGGATGGAAGAGCTGGAGGGGGGGGGGGGGGGAGAGCAAGGAGTTGAAGGTGGCGAAGAGCCTGCGGGGGTTGGATGATTGGGAAAGGATGAGGGTCTTAAAGTAGGATTCCATGGACAGAGCAAGGGCAGAGCTGAAGGAGGAAAGAATGAATTTGAAATGGAGATAATCCGCGAGGGAGCGTGATTTCTTCCAGAAGCGCTCAGCACTTTTTAAGGAATCGGGTGATAGCCGAGTGCCACAGTTGGGGGTTGGAGCATCGAAGGGGGATAGAGGAGGGAGGGCAGGCAGAGTTCAATGCCGAAGATAGGGTGTCATTATAGAGGGAGGCGGCGAGGTTTGGGCAGGACATGACGGCGATTGGGGCGAGAAGACACAGCGTGTTTGAGAAGGCAGCAAGATCTAGTGTGTTGACGTTATGCCGTGAGACAATGCGGGCACTGCGACACTCTGTGTAATAAGGCGGGTACTGCAACACTCTGTGTGTAATAAGGCATGCACTGCGACATTCTCTGTGTAATAAGGTTGGCACTGCGACAGTCTCTGTGTAACAAGGCGGGCACTGCACCACTCTCTATGTAATAAGGAGGGCACTGCAACACTCTGTAATAAGGAGGGCACTACGACAATCTGTTATAATGTGGGCTCTGCGACAATCTCTATATAATAATGTTAGCACTGCGACACTCTCTATGTAAAAAGGTTGGCACTGCGACAGTCTCTGTGTAACAAGGCGGGCACTGCACCACTCTATGTAATAAGGAGGGCACTGCAACACTCTGTGTAATAAGGAGGGCACTACGACAATCTGTTATAATGTGGGCTCTGCAACACTCTATGTAATAATGTGGGCACTGCAACACTCTTTGTAATTATTCATTAACAGTTTCTTACTGTATATAGAACATACATATTCTGCATCGCTTTGGCACGGAGACACTTTGTAATAAGGTGGGCACTGCAACTCTCTCTGTAACACTGTGTAATAAGGAGGGCACTGCAATACTGTGTAATAATGTGGGCACTGCGACACTGTAATAAGGTGGGCATTGCCACACTCTCTGTAACGTGTTATAAGGTGGGCACTGCGACACTGTCATAAGGGGGGCACTGCAACACTCTGTGTAATAAGATGGGCACTGTGACACTCTCTGTGTAATAAGGTGGGCTCTTTGACACTCTGTAATAAGGTGGGCACTGTGACACTCTCTGTGTACTCTGTGTAATAAGGTGGGCTCTTTGACACTCTGTGTAATAAAGTGGGCACTGTGATACTCTGTAATAAGGTTGGCTCTGTGACACTCTCTGTGTAATAATGTGGGCACTTCAACACTCTCTGTGTAATAATGTGGGCACTGCGACACTGTGTAATTATGTGGGTTCTGCAACACTCTGTGTGTAATAAGGCAGGCACTGCGACGCTCTCTGTGTAACAAGGCGGGCACTGCACCACTCTAGGTAATAAGGAGGGCACTTTGACACTCTCTGTGTAACAAGGTGGGCACTGTACCACTCTCTGTGTAATAAGGAGGGCACTGTGACAATCTGATAATTTGGGCTCTGCGACACTATCTATGTAATAAGGTGGGCACTGGGATACTCTCTGTAATAAGGTGGGCACTGCGACAATCTGTGATAATTTGGGCTCTGCGACACTATGTAATAAGGTGGGCACTGGGACACTCTATGTAATAAGGTGGGCACTGGGACACTATGTAATAAGGTGGGCACTGGGACACTCTCTGTAATAAGGTGGACACTCTGTAATAAGAAGGGCACTGTGGCACTGTTTAAGTATGCGGGCACTGCAACACTCTGTGTAATAAGACGGGTACTGTAACACTCTGTAATAAGGCAGGCACTGCAACATTCTCTGTGTAATAAGGAGGGCACTGCGACGCTCTGTGTAATAAGGAGGGCACTACGACAATCTGTTATAATGTGGGCTCTGCGACACTCTCTATGTAATAATGTGGGCACTGCAAAACTCTCTATGTAATAAGGTGGGCACTGCGACACTTTATGTAAAAAAGCATGCACTGCAACACTCTTTGTAATTATTTATTCATAAACAGTTTCTTATATAGCGCATACATATTCTGCATCGCTTTGGCACTGAGACACTTTGTAATAAGGTGGGCATTGCAACACTCTCTGTAACACTGGGCCTTATTCTGGTCGGTGCGTACTTTCCCGAATTCTTACGGAGCGGTCCGCACGCCACGCTTTGCGGACATCGTCCGTAGAAACGCCCACCGAGCCTCCGCATTCGGACGGACTCACTGTTTAAGAAGAGGGCGTGTGTACGGACGACATACAAACCTTGCGTGTGCGGTGGAAACGAACAGATTCTGCACGGTCTTACCGCATCAGAACGTATGGGAACCTTGCCGTACGCACCGATGCTGTGTATTTACACTCAAATCACCACTATTCTCATAAGACCCAAATCTGTACCATGACCCGCTTATGCAATTAGGCAACCTCATTAAAAAGGGATTGTTTTTAATGGTTATCTATTATTTATCTAATTGATAATTTAACACTTTACTACCACTTTAGATTAACCCTTTCATCATGCTAAGTTCACAACATTCTTTCTTGCCCCTTTACGCCCATGTGTTATGTATGCATATGTATATACCTTTTGCACCTTACATAAATAAACAGCATTATTTATACTTATAGTTATACTTATACTGTAAAATAAAACAATTACACACAGACCACTTCGAACTTTTAACACAAAAATTTATAAACTCCACACAGACATAGGCATTCATCCACACTCACACCACTTATCTAAGAAATAAAGACGCGTACAACTGAATTGGGCTTAAAGGGGACGGCTTATTTATTTTGAGCAGGGGCGGCCTATTTGAATCTAACTAAAATTTATGTCCCTGCTCTAACTAAGGTGGCGGGCAAAGAACGGCATGCAAGATAAATAACATCGCTGGAAAAATAACAAAGTAATAAAAATAATAAACTCCGGATCTAAGGGCCTCCTGCCCTTAATTGCCTAGGACCGGCCACCTGCCAGCGTCCATGACAACGGCACAATTTCGAAGCGGACTTTTCAAAGGGGCCATTTGCCCTTAAGGTCAGGGGGTTGACCTTCTGCCTCTGCCCCTGACCTCGCATATCACTAAGGCAGAGCTCACCACTCTGCCCGAGTCAGAAAAAATTGGGCCACCTGCCCTAACCTACAAATGTCCGCAACAATTTACCTATCCAAAGTAAATGATTGTTAAGGTCCAGATGTGGGCCCACCTGGATCGGTGATGCCCACATCTCGACATCAACCACCAGCTAAATGTAAATACGGCTCTAATTTAAACTACCGTTCTTTCCGCCACAACAGTTCAACCTGAACTGACCCGCCACCAACCTAATGACAAAATCTCCCTCAACTAACCCTCTAATCTTCTCAAGGCGTCTATCAAGTTCTGAAAGAACAAATCCATGCCAACTATAGAGAGATGCACCCCATCCGGCCTATAGAGGGTCTCGTTTCTAAAGGTTATGGCCTCGTGCCTGACGAACACTCCGCCATCCACTACTATAGCCCTGCCGACAACTGAATTGATCCGCCTCCGTACCAAATCAATGGCACCCGGATTGAGAGCATCCCTCCAAACCCTCCTAGGAATAATCTCTGACCAAAAGAAACGGCAAAATCGCCATTCTCTGATCAAATCGAGCATTAAATTCCTAATCTCAAATCGTATATTGAGACCGGAATTATGCGTGAGGTCGTTGCCCCCCAGGTGTATGATGACAAAAAGCGGGTAACCAAACGACCTAACCGACTCCTCCAGAAGACCCCTCAACGCGGACCACCTCATACCTCTACGCCCCAGCCAACGGATAAATTGCGTCTCAGGGAAACGCTCCGTATCCGTGGTTACCTGGGACAAGGACAACCAATAAATAAATGAATGCCCCACCATCCAAATCATATTGGTGTCCAAGCGTTGACCTGTAATTCGAAATGATAGATACTGTTAGAAAGATTGAATATAAGCAGACATTGGGAAAAAATTAACGCGCCCGGGAATTCCCTTAAAGGTGATTTTGGATTTCTATATTAAATTGGTAATAACTAATAGGAATGTGATTTAGGTGATCTATTTAAGACTAGTTGTTTTTTGACCCACTTAAATTATTGATAATCTCTTCTAATTTACCGCTAATCGTTTAGTGGAAAAAGGGGGTTTGGGGGGGGGTCACCCGATTTGACTTGAGGCAAAAAACACAAATCGTCCACCAGTTGGCTAGAGCCTAATTTAAGACTGGTGGTAACACAAAAAATTCCTCAAGGCCCCCCAAACACTAAAGCGCGTTTGGGCGAGCGGCTACTCCTCAAATGGGCTCACTGGACTATATCGGTCTGATGTATCGCCTAAATGCACCAGACCGCCATCTTCCGAGTGCTCGTATGTCGACCTGAGACCAACCCGCCGCAGCGGCTGCCAAAGCGGCGCCGATACGGAAAGAGTGTGTCCCAAAGTCGGCTGGAGAAAGACCCTGATGCAATATACAGCGCCTGAAAACCGACCTAAACTGAAAGTTAGTAAGGGGGGACCCGTCGATGTGCATCAGCCAGGCCCCGGGCAATTGGGGCCGCAACTCCACGTAAGCCAGAGCCGCCGCCACCGGACAGATCCGGCGGTCGCCACTCCGACCCAAATGGACCCACTGACCCCTGCCTGCTACATCGGTCTTTGAGCGCTGTATCTTGCACCATAAACCGTCGTGGTGCACGTCGACATGGCCGAACAGCATAGGCGAGGGAGATGCCCTGGTTGCGGACACCAGTTTGCCTACTCTGAACGCCCCATGGAAAGCCATGACAAAGGCCAGCCTGAAAAGTCGAACCTCGTAATCGGTTGAGCAAATTACTCTTAAAGACCTCGAGATTCGACGCAACAGACCGGCATCAATCGGCCGGCGCCTGTCTGGCAAAACCGGCCTGGTTCTGGCCCATCCCTTTAGCATCCTGGAAAGGATGAAAGACTTGGTGATGTCTCTCCTCCCACCAAGACGCAAAAAGAATGAGATACCTGCCAGAGAGCGTCCCACAAAACTTCGGGACTTACCCTCCAAGTACAGGCTCCATACAAAGGCAATAATAAGATGCTTAGAGCTCTTACCTGTGCCACCCCGTTCAAGAATGAACTCGCTCCAGCGCTCCCATGAGGCCAGATACGCTCTGAAAGTCGCCGGCGCTAACGACCGCAGTGCCAGCTCCACTACCCCTCCAGAGGCACCTGCCATAAAAAAGATGGACACTGTTCACCATATTTCTGGGCTAAAGGCACAAGTTGCCTAAATCTTACCCATTCAAAACGAGACAGTGCATCCGCTACTTCGTTAAGCACGCCTGGGACGTGCTTGGCTCGCAACGTAATGTTGTTCGCCAAGCACAGCATCACTATCCGAGCTAAGATACGCAAAACTGGGAGAGAAGTTGACTTTAGGCGGCTAATGGCTTGTACAACCCCTAGGTTATTGCACCAAAAGACAACTTCCCTGTTACCCAATTCCGCGCCCCAAAGCTCTAAGGCGACCATTATTGGAAATATTTCCAATAATAGCATATTTCTAGTCATGCCGTCTCGTGCCCAAGACTCGGGCCAATCATCCGCGCACCAACGTCCTGCATAGAATGCGCCGAATCCAGAAGATCGTGCCGCATCTGTATATAATTCCAACTCCGCATTCGCAACGGCTGGAGCTTGCCATATGCAAATGCCGTTAAAATTATCCAGAAACATTTCCCACACTTTCAAATCCCTCTTCATTTCTGAAGATAGACGTAGAAAATGGTGGGGTTTGCGAATTCCGACAGTCGCTCGCTGAAGTTTCCTACAAAATATTTTGCCCATGGGTATAACTCTACATGCGAAATTAAACAGGCCCAAAAGGGATTGGGCCTGTCTAAGTGTTAACTTAGCCGCCACCATGGCATAAAGTATTTCGTCATGTAGGCGACGTACCTTATCCAGAGGAAGTTTACACAGGCCCAGCTCGGAATCAATTTCTATTCCAAGGTACACCAGCTTCGTAGTAGGTCCCTCGGTTTTTTCCCCTGCCACGGGAACACCGAAATCCTTAAATAAATCGAGCGCTGTTTCTAATAACTTAAAGCACAAGTCAGAATTCGGAGGACCCACTAGAAGAAAGTCATCCAAATAATGAGTAATGCTGTCAGCTCCCGTCACTTCCTGTAGGCACCACTGTAAAAATGTGCTAAAACGCTTAAAATAAGCACATGAAATAGAGCAACCCATGGGCAAACATTTATCTATGTAAAAACCCCCATTCAATTTAAATCCCGTGTATTGAAATGCGTTTTTATTCAATGGTAACAGTCTAAAAGCTGATTCAACATCCAACTTGCACATGAGGGCACTAGGACCAAGCTTTCGAATAATTTCTATAGCGTCCTCAAATAAAAAATAATTAACAGTGCATAAATCGTCATCAATGGCGTCATTGACAGACGACCCTCTAGGACATGAAAGATGCTGAATCAGCCTGAACTTCCCTTTAACCTTCTTGGGAACCACCCCAATAGGGGACAAAATTAGTCCCTCAACTGGTGGTGTTGAAAATGGGCCTGCCATGCGACCTAGTTTAACCTCGGCCTCAACTTTTTGCGATATTATGTCAGGATATTCCATGGCAGAATGTAAATTTCCCCTAGCTTCCGTATTAATTGGAGCGGAAACAGGTAATTGAAAACCCTCTGAAAATCCGGACTGTAAAAATTTTGCTCCATCTCTGTCCGGATACCGTTCCAGCCATGGTAACATCCTGACTAATGATATTGGAGTTGAGGCTCTATCCAACGACAGGTGCTGCTGGACCGCGGCTCTGTTTTGTCGTGGACTGAGCCCCACTTCCCCCTCCAGTTGGTGGTTTTGTGCAATCCTTGATTGCATGTGGACCTCCGCATCTGAGACAAAGGTGCCGAAAACGACACCGGTTTCCCAGGTTGCACTGGCCATTATTAAATGCGTAGCACTTACCATGGCCAGGCTTACTATTACCTCCCTTATTATTGCTATTATAAGGCCTATTCCCATACTGTCTTATCCATCCCTTATTCTCAGCAGCCCTGAGAGGCGTAGCTGATTCGGTAACTTCGACATATAACTCTACGTCTTTCTTACCGAAATCAAACACCTCTCGGCCTTGCTGCTTCCTCCTAAGCTCTTCGTCATAGATCCGCCAGCCGGGACCCACATACGAAGTGTAGAGTTTATGAATGCGAAACTGGTATCTCACCAGGTTCACATATTCATCTGGATGTGTTTCTAAATAACAGGCCGCAAAAATAAGTATGCCTCTTACCCAGTTATTATAAGTACGAAAGGCATCCTCATTGAAGGGTCCTTTCTTCCTAGCCGCCAGGAGGGCCCGCCTATCTTTGCTTGTTAAAGCAAAGATATCTACATAGCGCCCTTTTCTGATCCTGTCCCTAGCCCTAGGGCGCAAACCCCGCTTAACAGCGGTGTTTGCACACTGCACTGTGTCGGACTCCACTGATACATTAGAGGAGCCTGAGCTATGGGACCTATACTCTCTACGCCTCTTTCGCTTGCGCCTCCGCACGCCGCCGTCCGAAGATGAATTCCCTTCGGAAGACGTCGATGCCAACGAGGAATCTGAAGTTTCGTGTCTGCGTCGCCTCTTCAGAGACTTGGCAGACCTTTTTCGCTTAGATTTTTCCCCTGAAGATGAGCCCCTTGACCCATCACTGTTAGACCCAGCATTATCCTCGTTTGTCCAATCAGGATCATTTGTGGACTCACCAGTATCAGATGATGCTGCCCTCCTTCTTCCACCTTCACCCCTTCCACGACTTGATGATGTTCCTTCCATAGCTTGCTGCGCTGATCCTTGACCTGTCAATAGAGGTTCAGTAACAACCCCCATAACAGTTGAAACATTAGGCGATGCCCCTTCCGCTGAGGAAACGGCGTTTCCCCCTCGCGCCGCAGTAATAGTCGGAGCTATGGCTTTAGCTATGATGTCAGATACTGACTCCACAGTCGCCGTAGGAGCAGTGTTCCCCTGTCCACCTGGACCGGTGGTTAACAAAGGAGCCACTGACGACACCACTGCAGCGCATATGGATGTAAGCGTCGATGCATCCAATGATACCGTGTTAGTAGCTGTATTACTCCCTCTAACCGCATCAGCATAGGAGAGACCCGGCTGCAGCCTAGACCCTTGTGGAACCCTATGGGCCTCTTTAGCTTTTTCTGCGGCCAGCCTTCTCCGTGCTGTGCGTCTAGATCTAGCGTTAAAATTTCTGAACCCCTCTACCGAATTCAAGTGTAAATCACTTTGTCGGTCCCGATCACTACCCCCATTTTCTTCGTTTGACCCAGCCAAGGGCCCTTGCTCTTGGTGACCGGATCCGCTACTTAAAGAACGCACTTCACCTGACTCACGGCTTGAGGACCCGGATTCAACGGACTCCTCAATATTAGACTGCCACATACCTACAGCCGATTTGAGCATGGCAAATTCGGCCTCAGTGAGCTTATGTCTCATGTCATTAATGAATTGTCCCCTGGGGTTGCTATCAGAGCTAATTCCACCAGATGGCGCTGCCCCCTCATTCCTTTTATTCCCTCTAACTTGGGTCCTCCTGCCATTTCCCCTTCTTACAGCAGAGGGTGCTCCAGACAGTGAAGTGCCTGCAACACCCTCTGCATTGTCAGTAGCATCACCCCTGCGGCCACTTTTTCCCCTGGCAGCAGTAATGCTCCCAGTGCTCATAGGCACTGCACCCCCCTTATTGTTTTTTGGGCGCGCTCCGGTCCCCCGACCGTTGCGCTGTGCCCGCACTTTTTTCCCTGTGTTTACAGAGGATGCGGGTCCGGAGTGACTCCCGGCCCCCGCATCCCTCATTACTATTGATCGGGCGGATGCTTCAGGCCTAGCGCCTGAGCTCCGCCGAGTGAGGCGTCTGTTATGAGACCCGGCAGGGACAGGCGCCGGCTCTGACGCCCTTGTCCCCGCCGCTCGCCCCCGTGTGCGCGACTGCCGTGTGGGGCTTGCCGGAGGAAGTCCTGAACCTCCGGCAGCCCCGCCACGACGCGCTGATCTGCCGGGCGGATGACTGCTGACCGCCGGAGAGGGCGATCCCGCCCGCGTTCCGGCAGCCCTCCGGCGAGGAGAGGGGGATAGTCCCCGCTCATCGCCCCTACAGGGAGGCCTAGCTCTGGCCCTGACTGTCCCTGCAGCTTCGCCTAGCGCAGCATACAGCCCCGCAGCGCGCTTAGGCCTAGCTGACATATTGAAAAGAAAAGCACTTATAGGAGAATTATAGAAAGCAGGGAAAGATATTAAAGTAATGAAATTATAGCTTAGCAGTAAGAGTAGAAAGAAATAGAGTGAGAAAGGAAAGTGATAGGGAGAGAAGAATATACAGAAAATATTAGATCTCTAAAACAGGCTAATAATTGTCTGTACTCAACAGTCCACGATTCCTGAAGCAAGAGGCAGAATCTTCTGGAAGCAGGATCATCATCCCATCAATCTCCACCTCTAACTTCAAGACAGCCTATCCTGGACCATCATTCAAATCAGCCACCCGTCAATCAAGACAAGCCAAACCCCCGGGCCCAGATCCAGTGTGTGAGCTAAGGATTCCTGCCAATAGCCAGGTGAGTTTATGCTGTTTTCAGCCAGACAAGCTGGCTTCTACAGTCTTTATTAAATACAAAACTATTAACCCCCCAAAAAAAAATCAAAGCAGGAGGTCACAAACGGTCTGCACCTCTGCGGCCATGTCCAGAAGGTGCTGCCGCAGCCTGAGTAGGGCCCCTCTTAACCCCTCGCCTTCTTGCCTCTGGTGATCTGTGGGCATGTTAAAGGGGGATCAACATTAATTATGCTATTCAGGTTTACCTTGTACAGTCAATCCTAAGTACCTACAGCATGAGAATTCATACATACAAACAATTACATAGCCAATACTGTTTGTAATGGAAAAAATAAAAATGGGCCCACACACACACAGTGGCTTACACTACTGAATATGTGAGTGATAAAATTGGCAATGTATGTATCAAAATCATAACAACACTTGAGCCTCACTCACAATTCTCCTGCCTTAACACTCACCAATCTACTAGAAAGCTACATCCAATACAACATGCCACATTTTGCCATACATATATACCTGCATGTCACTGCTTAATAGCTAAACTGCATGATAGATAGATACATAGATGGATACATAGATACATAGATGGATACATAGATACATGGATGGATGGATACATGGATACATGGATGGATGGATGGATACCACATTTAAAGGCTAGCCTAGTCCCTCTACCCCTTACTTCCTGAATCAATGTCACATTGCCGGATAGGTGAAACTGCAGCACTAATCCGCTTCCTTACACCAAACAATTTCTAAAGTCAATCCATCCAACAAAATAGCTTTGCTAAATACATGGCAACAACACGGCCAACTGGCTAGAGGGGGGCCCAGGGGAACTGCCCTCTTGTGACTCCATTATAAATCACGCCTGACCATACTCCATTGATGTTTTATATGTGCTTGTATAGAAAGGCCCTCCATAAATAAACACTCCTCACCTACGTGTGCCTCCAGATTCCACGTTTTCAGCTTGGGCCTATAACCCCTAAGTGTGTCTGTTGTAACCCACTTTTGTTTATTAATTAATAATAGAGTAAAACACACTAGATTCACCAGTGATACCTAACAAATAGTAGTACCACCAATTATTAATGATGCCTTATGTTTACCTACCAATTCCTTCTACCTCCACCACCTCACACGCCTCCTCCTCGTCCAAGACCTCCAAGGCCACCTCCTCCTGGGCCACTTCCTCTGCGGCCTCCTCCTCCAGGCCCATCTCCTCTGCGGCCTCCTCCTCCAGGCCCATCTCCTCTGCGGCCTCCTCCTCCAGGCCCATCTCCTCTGCGGCCACCTCCTCCTGGGCCACTTCCTCTGCGGCCTCCTCCTCCAGGCCCATCTCCTCTGCGGCCTCCTCCTCCAGGCCCATCTCCTCTGCGGCCTCCTCCTGCAGGCCCACTTCCTCTGCGGCCTCCTCCTCCAGGCCCATCTCCTCTGCGGCCACCTGCTCCTGGGCCACTTCCTCTGCGGCCTCCTCCTCCTGGGCCACTTCCTCTGTGGGCACCTCCTCCTGGCCCTGCTCACGGGCCTGTCTTGCACGGTCACGTGCTGTAAGAAAAATCAAAATGCAGAGTGTTAAATAAGGCACATGATTTGTTCATTCATCATGCAGCAAAAACAATGACATATTAGACCCACATTACAGCATGTCAAACATGAAGTACCACACAGATAGTGTATGCCATGTTTAACTCATGATCAACCAGGTTACCTTATTGCCAAAAAAAAGGTCATGGAAGCATTAATGTACAATTGGCCATTTAATGTGTTAACACTTACGGCGTGCTATGCTGGCCCTTATTTGCTGGAGCAATTCGGGCTGCCGGCGCCTCAGATCAGTCCATCGCCGCTCCAGCTGGGCGATGGTCCTGCGCACCTGGGTGCGCGCGAATATGCGGCTGCGGGCAGCGGCATACGCATGGCGCTTCTGGCGGTTCGTGATGAACGGCCCAGCCTGGTCTCCATAACGGAGACCAGTGCCCTCAGCTCCGCGGGAGAGAAGGGTTCTGCTCTCCCATAGGCCGCCATCTTAGCAATGGCACAATTCAAGCAATCATGTCCTGTAACTGGTTGTTCAGAGTGATATTTGGTATTAATTTTATTGTTCATTTTGTCATTAACAGCGTGTATGCGCCACAACAGACGGCTAACCCATTGCATTGCCAAACCACACTTGCTGTACCTTTGCATAGTTGAGCAGACCATGCCATTACTTAGTATCTCCTAAACAGACAGGGTGAAAGAAGTTTGCAACCCATTATATATAATATATTACATTCACCAAACATGGGTGAAAACAACAGGTGAAATAGTGTGCATCACTAGCCAGTTACACCTAACTGTACAAGGTACTAAACTAGACAGCTTTATTATAGTGAAAGCTATACAGCAGAAACATAGCAAATAGTGCAAGACCTTTTCCCAATATTAGGCCATGATGCCATGTGTACACTTACCTTCTACCGGGCCACACTAGAGATGTGGAATGAAATGTACCTAGCATCAAGCCAGTATTTGGAGACCTTTCACGTGATTTGGATGCAAGCACTGATTACTATTGCCTGAGTGGTGGACTGGATTTACATATGGAATGGGTTAGTGTCATTTGTAGTACATACCAAACAAGTGCACAGTACAAATGTACATTCACATATACATTTCATGTCTGGCCACAGTTTGAGGTGTTTATTGGTGTTCAAATCTGCAATTAGCTACTAAATCAGACTTAGTAAGTTTGCCAGTTTTTTTTATATTTTTTTCGCTGGTATGGGCGTGGCCTATGCGCCGCACGGTCTACGCTGCTGTACGGAAGCTGCCGCACGGAACGCAGGGTGTCGCTGATGTACACCAATTACAGAAATAGGATATAAAGGTGTGCTAGAAAACCAAAATGTTGTTGCAAACATGGCTGGATCACAATCTGAAGGAGACCAGGAGTGCCAGGACCTTTTCCAACGCATGGACTCCAGCACCTCCTATGTGCCCCTCAGCACAGACCAGCCAGGGGCAGATGAGCAGGCTGCTGGGCCATCCACATCAGCCCAAGCAGCAGCTGGCCCATCTTCTGCCTCAGCAGAATCATTGGGAACACAACAGGTGGCTTCCCAACAGAGTAGCCTGGCCAGCACTTCAAGTACAGCGACAGGTAGACGTGGCCCTGGGCGTGGCCGAAATAGGCCAACGGAGGAACCAAGCAGCAGAAACATGGCATTCGAACCGCAGGAGCTTGCCATCCTGGTACCCCACGCACGTGATTGGATCGAGTGTCCACAGGACAGGTTGACACACACAAGGAGATGGAAGATTTGGGAGGACATAACAGCGGAGATTAATGCGGTAGCTCCACAAGTTCGTGAGGCGGAGCACGTTAAGAAGAGGCAAGTTCATGTGTGTTACATTTGACCAGTACAAGACCAGTAGGGTGAAATTCTATGGGATGAGATAATCTGACTTTGGCGAATTTTTTCGCAAAAACGGCCGTTTTCGCACTTTTTCCCGAATTCGCATATTTAATGAGATGCGAAAATCGCACTTTTAGAAGTGCGATTTTTAGAAGTGCGATTTTTAGTTTTCGCCAGAACTCGCATCCAGATGTTTTCACATTGAAAAGTATACAATTCGCATATTTAATGAGATGCGAATTTGAAAAATGTGTGTAAAAATCTAAAAAAAATCAGACCAGGTTCTGATATGCGATTTGGCCAAAACCCTGCACAGATCATAGAGATCTGTACATGGCCCTGTGTTAAAAAATGTGGAAAAGTGTTTTTTGACAAAAAAAATTGCGTGGGGTCCCCCCTCCTGAGCATAACCAGCCCCGGGCTCATTGAGCTGGGGCTGGTTCCAAAAATACGGGGGACAAAAAGCATAGGGGTCCCCCCGTATTACTGAAACCAGCCCCGGACTCATGGACCTGTCCTGGTTCCAAAAATACGGGGGACAAAAAATCTGGGGGTCCCCCGTATTTTGAAACCAGCACCGGGCTCCAACAGCCCTCGGTGTCATGCCACAGCCGGGGGACACTTTTTATATAAGGTCCCCCGGCCGAAACATGAGCACCGTGGCTGGTCAGCCTTGGACGGGGTACCTGGAGGAGTGGGGACCCCCCCATAAAGGGGTCCCCCCCCAGGCTTCACCCGTCCAGGGCTGAAGCCCGGGGCTGTCACCGGCGTCCGTGGCCAGTGGACGCCGGCCTGATAGTGTTTAATCTTCCATACATAACATTGCTTGATACAGAAGAACTACAAGTGCCAGCAGACCTCCCCCGCATGCTGGGACTTGGAGAACCACAAGTCCCAGCATGCGGGGCATTAATGGGCCCGCTGGGACTTGTAGTCCACCTGTAAAAAGAATGTTAAAAAACACACACACACAGAGAAGTAAAACTTTATTACACACACACACACCTCACTTTTACACCCACATACTCACCGATCCAGGATCCAGCGCTGGTCTCCCTTCTGCTGCAGAACCGGCTACCCCCGCACTGACAGCGGGGACAACCGGCTCTCTCCGATGCCGCTAACAGCCTATGTAGCGCTGTCCCAGCGCTACAGAGGCTGAGAGCGTGATTGGCCGATGCGTCTCCATGGAGACGCATAGCTCAGCCCTGATTGGCTGAGCTATGCGTCTCCATGGAGACGCATAAGCCAAAGACGCTCTCAGCCTCTGTAGCGCTGGGACAGCGCTACATAGGCTGTTAGCGGCATCGGAGAGAGCCGGTTGTCCCCGCTGTCAGTGCGGGGGTAGCCGGCTCTGCAGCAGAAGGGAGACCAGCGCTGGATCCTGGAACGGTGAGTATGTGGGTGTAAAAGTGAGGTGTGTGTGTGTGTGTAATAAAGTTTTACTTCTCTGTGTGTGTGTGTTTTTTAACCTTCTTTTCTACAAGTCCCAGCGGGCCCATTAATGCCCCGCATGCTGGGACTTGTGGTTCTCCAAGTCCCAGCATGCAGGGGAGGTCTGCTGGCACTTGTAGTTCTTCTGTATCAAGCAATGTTATGTATGGAAGATTTAACACTATCAGGCCGGCGTCCACTGGCCACGGACGCCGGTGACAGCCCCGGGCTTCAGCCCTGGACGGGTGAAGCCTGGGGGGGGACCCCTTTATGGGGGGGTCCCCACTCCTCCAGGTACCCCGTCCAAGGCTGACCAGCCACGGTGCTCATGTTTCGGCCGGGGGACCTTATATAAAAAGTGTCCCCCGGCTGTGGCATGACACCGAGGGCTGTTGGAGCCCGGTGCTGGTTTCAAAATACGGGGGACCCCAGATTTTTTGTCCCCCGTATTTTTGGAACCAGGACCGGTCCATGAGTCCGGGGCTGGTTTCAGTAATACGGGGGGACCCCTATGCTTTTTGTCCCCCGTATTTTTGGAACTAGCCCCAGCTCAATGAGCCCGGGGCTGGCTATGCTCAGGAGGGGGGACCCCACGCCAATTTTTTTTTTTTTTTGATGAACAAAAAATCGCACATTTCCTTAAATTCGCACATTTTCATGCCTAAAATTCACACATTTTCATGCCTAAAATTCGCACATTATCGCACCTAATCGCACTTTTCATTCCAGAATTCGCACCTCATTAAATATGCGAATTCGCGGCAAAAATGCAATATTAAAAAAGTGCGATAATGGGCGATTTTGAAAGTGCGAAAAAATCTCATCCCATAGAATGTCACCCGTAATGTTTAAAATAGATGTTAGATGGAGTTGGTAAATGGCCGGTCACGTTGCTTGGAGCCACAGACATGATTACCATGTAATTTAATCGATAGTTATTGTAGGGTGAGTGTGAATGTATCTTCTAAGGGTTGTTTTTATATTTTCATTGAATGTAAGTTGTGTGTAATAAAGCACATGTTGTAATCTGTTGCAGATTGCAAAGGTTGCTACAGCAAACATCAGGAGTGACATGTAGTAATATGTAAACTTTGATTGCAGGTGGCACGACTTCAAAACCAACCTCAAGAAGAAATTGACCAAGCGGTGTGAACACAGCCACACCTCTGGGGCTGGCCCCATGCCAGGCCGGCTGAAGCTCACCCCCCTGGAGGAGATGGCAGAGTGCTGCATTGCAGTAGAGGAGGTATGGGGGGTGAGCAACATGGATAGCGAGGCCCCAGCGGAAGTCTTTGCTGCTTTTCTTGAAGGTAATTATTTGCAATGGCATAAGTAGTTGGTCCTAATTTGCTTGGAATGTGTTGTAATTGTAATTTTCTCTTTCACCAGCATCCCCAACGCTTGGTCAAGAATCTCTTGAGGAGGTTGAGGAGTCTGTGCCACCTGCCACCAGTGCCAGGCATGTGCAGCGGCCACCGGCCGAGCCCGAATACGACAGGTGGGTGCAGGTGCTTAGCCAGATTCACCAGCAGGGAGACTTAGCATCAGAGCGGATGCATAGGACAGAGGAGGTCATGCAGGGTTTGGTCAGCACCCAGCAGACTATAGCTGGGAGCCTGCAGGCTATGGCTGAGGCCCAGCAGGCCATGGCTGCCAGCCAGCAGTCTATAGCTGCAAGCCTGCTGGTGCTGGCAGATCAAGCCCTGCGCCAAAATGACCTCCTCCTCCACCATAATGAGCTTATGGTAGAGCTAGTTTCCAGCAATAGGGTCCTATTGTCATCCGTTTCTGGTGCATTACCACCAGCAGCACTCCCTGCTGGCAGAGGGGGAACACCATCCCCCCCCCTCACCAGCATCTGCTCCACCTGGGCCATCATCTGAACGTGGCCGTGGCCGTGGCCGAAGAGCTGCTGCACGTGGCAAGGAGCCTACCAGGGCCAAACGTGCCCGCAAATGAACTTGTGTCCGCATTAATCTCCACCCTTATGTCTTCCCAAATCTTTCATTGAGCTGTGTGTGTCAGCTTCCTGTGTCCAATCCCGTGCAGAGGGTACCCACATTTGCCCTCGGTTCAAATGTCTTGTTTGGTTCCCCTGTTGGCCTCTTTCGGCTACCATTACTGTCTGCTGTACTTGAAGTGTTGGTGCTATACTTTTGTTGTGAAGCCACCTGATGTGTTCCTAATGATTCTGCTGTGGCTATGTATGTCATAAATATTTTATTTTAACATTTTTTTTTTTGTTTCATTCCTGCCATGGTACCTTTTAATTTGTTGCATGTCAGACATAACATGCTTTCCATTTTATTTTTGAATTTATTGTAATAAATGTATTTTTTTATCCCCAAATGTGTGATTTAATTGTTACATGTAGAAGTGACATGTCTATTTCTATTAGTGATAGTAAGTTCTATCCATTGTTTGCAGTGTAAATGTGTGTGAAAACTGCAGCATATATGTGTGTGTTTAGTAATGGTCCATTTAAGCTGCAATGTTTCCAATAGAAGCACTGACAAGCGTGTAATTAATGAGTAATGAGTAAAGGAGTGGATTGTATTGTGTTCAGCTGACATTGGTTGAGGTGCGCCCGTCCTGATTAGGCGTTCCGATTGCCTAGCGCATGAACGAGTTTTGTCCTCAAAGCAATACTTGCTTATGGACACCGCATATTTCTTGCCTTTTTGTTCGCGTGCATTCGGTGTGCTGTCCGAATGCACGCCTACCAGAATAAGTGCACTCCCTCGTGTCCGCCCATGTTTTCGCCCAGTTTAGCCCACTTTGAAACTACGCCCCTGTGTAGTTCCGAATGACGCCCATAATACGCCCATATTTCCCGAGTGATTACGGTGCACAATTCTGTACGGTATTAGTGAGAACAAGTACGTAGACCATGCATGGCACATGCGCATAGCGTTCCCCACGCATGCGCAGACGGCTGAAAAACGCCATCCGAAAGTATTCGGAAATTTACGCATCGACCAGAATAAGGCCCACTGTGTAATAAGGCGGGCACTGCAATACTGTGTAATAAGGTGGGCACTGCGACACTGTGTAATAAGGTGGGCACTGCGACAGTCTCTGTAACATTGTGTAATAAGGTGGGCACTGTGACACGGTCATAAGGTGGGCACTGCAACACTCTGAGTAATAAGATGGGCACTTCAACACTCTCTGTGTAATAAGGTGGGCATAGCAACATTCTGTGTAATATGGTGGGCACTGCGACATTCTCTGTGTAATAAGGTGGGCACTGCACCACTCTCTGTGTAATAAGGAGGGCACTGCGACACTCTCTGTGTAATAAGGTGGGCACTGCGACATTCTCTGTGTAATAAGGTGGGCACTGCACCACTCTCTGTGTAATAAGGTGGGCACTACGACACTTTCTGTGTAATAAGGTGGGCTCTGCGACACTCTCTGTGTAATAAAGTGGGCACTCCGGTACTCTCTATGTAATAAAGTGGGCACTGTGATACTCTGTAATAATGTGGGCACTGCGACACTCTGTGTAATAATGTGGGCTCTGCGACACTCTGTTTAAAAAGGAGGGCACTGCGTAATAAAGCGGGCACTGCGACAATCACTGTGTAATAAGGTGGGCACTGCAACACTCTGTGTAATAAGGTGGGCACTGCGACAATGTGTAATAAGGTGGGCACTGCGACACTGTGTAATAATGTGGGTTCTGCGACGCTCTCTGTGTAACAAGGCGGGCACTGCACCACTCTCGATGTAATAAAGAGGGCACTGCGACACTCTCCGTGTAATAAGGTGAGCACTTTGACACTCTTTGTGTAACAAGGTGAGCACTGTACCACTCTGTGTAAAAAGGAGGGCACTTTGACAATCTGTGATAATTTGGGCTCTGCAACACTCTCTATGTAATAAAGTGGACACTGGGACACCCTGTAATAAGGTGGGCACTGGGACCCTCTCTGTAATAAGGTGGACACTGCTCACTCTCTGTGTAATAAAGCTTGCACTGTGACACTATGTCTACTAAGTAAGGCACTGTGACACTGTCAACATAAAAAGGCGGGCACTGCAACACTTACTGTAATAATGCGGGCACTGCGACACTCTAATAAGGAGGGCACTGTGACACTGTTTAAGTATGCGTGCACTGCGACACTGTGTAATAAGGCGGGTAATGCATTACTCTGTGTGTAATAAGGCAGGCACTGCAACATTCTCTGTGTAATAAGGTTGGCACTGTGACATTCTCTGTGTAGTAAGGTGGGCACTGGGACACTCTCTGTAATAAGGTGGGCACTGCGACAATCTGTTATAATGTGGGCTATGCAGCACTCTCTGTGTAATAAGACACTGCGACACTCTCTATGTAATAAGGTGGGCACTGCAATACTCTGTAATTATTTATTCATAAACAGTTTCTTATATAGCGCATACATATTCTGCATCGCTTTGGCACTGAGACACTTTGTAATAGTAACTTTGGCACTGAGACACTTTGTAACACTCTCTGTAACACTGTGTAATAAGGCGGGCACTGCAATACTGTGTAATAAGGTGGGCACTGCGACACTGTGTAATAAGGTGGGCACTGCAACACTCTCTGTAACATTGTGTAATAAGGTGGGCACTGTGACACTGTCATAAGGTGGTCACTGCAACACTCTCTGCGTAATAAGATGGGCACTTCAACACTCTGTGTAATAAGGTGGGCACTGCAACACTCTGTAATAAGGTGGACATTGCAACACTGTGTAATAAGGTGGGCACTGCGACATTCTCTGTGTAATAAGGTGGGCACTGCACCACTCTCTGTGTAATAAGGAGGGCACTGCGACAATCTGTGATAATGTGGGCTCTGTGACACTCTCTGTGTAATAAGATGGGCATTTCGACACTCTGTGTAATAAGGTGGGCACTACGACACTTTCTGTGTAATAAGGTGGGCTCTGCGACACTCTGTGTAATAAGGTGGGCACTCCAACACTCTCTATGTAATAAGGTGGGCACTGCGATACTCTGTAATAAGGTGGTCACTGCGACACTCTGTGTAATAAGGTGGGCACTCCAACACTCTCTATGTAATAAGGTGGGCACTGCGATACTCTGTAATAAGGTGGTCACTGCGACACTCTGTGTAATTATGTGGGCACTGCAACACTCTCTGTAATAATGTGGGCTATGCGACACACTCTGTATAATAAGGTGGGCACTACGACACTCTCTGTGTAAGAAGGTGGGCACTGCACCACCCTCTATGTAATAAGGAGGGCACTGCGACACTCTGTGTAATAAGGAGGGCACTGTGACAATCTGTTATAATGTGGGCTCTGCGACACTCTCTATGTAATAATGTGGGCACTGCGACACTCTCTATGTAATAAGGTGGGCACTGCAACACTCTGAGTAATAAGATGGGCACTTCAACACTCTCTGTGTAATAAGGTGGGCATAGCAACATTCTGTGTAATATGGTGGGCACTGCGACATTCTCTGTGTAATAAGGTGGGCACTGCACCACTCTCTGTGTAATAAGGAGGGCACTGCGACACTCTCTGTGTAATAAGGTGGGCACTACGACACTTTCTGTGTAATAAGGTGGGCTCTGCGACACTCTCTGTGTAATAAAGTGGGCACTCCGGTACTCTCTATGTAATAAGGTGGGCACTGTGATACTCTGTAATAATGTGGGCACTGCGACACTCTGTGTAATAATGTGGGCTCTGCGACACTCTGTTTAAAAAGGAGGGCACTGCATAATAAAGCGGGCACTGCGACAATCACTGTGTAATAAGGTGGGCACTGCAACACTCTGTGTAATAAGGTGGGCACTGCGACAATGTGTAATAAGGTGGGCACTGCGACACTGTGTAATAATGTGGGTTCTGCGACGCTCTCTGTGTAACAAGGCGGGCACTGCACCACTCTCGATGTAATAAAGAGGGCACTGCGACACTCTCCGTGTAATAAGGTGAGCACTTTGACACTCTTTGTGTAACAAGGTGAGCACTGTACCACTCTGTGTAAAAAGGAGGGCACTTTGACAATCTGTGATAGTTTGGGCTCTGCAACACTCTCTATGTAATAAAGTGGACACTGGGACACCCTGTAATAAGGTGGGCACTGGGACCCTCTCTGTAATAAGGTGGACACTGCTCACTCTCTGTGTAATAAAGCTTGCACTGTGACACTATGTCTACTAAGTAAGGCACTGTGACACTGTCAACATAAAAAGGCGGGCACTGCAACACTTACTGTAATAATGCGGGCACTGCGACACTCTAATAAGGAGGGCACTGTGACACTGTTTAAGTATGCGTGCACTGCGACACTGTGTAATAAGGCGGGTAATGCATTACTCTGTGTGTAATAAGGCAGGCACTGCAACAGTCTCTGTGTAATAAGGTTGGCACTGTGACATTCTCTGTGTAGTAAGGTGGGCACTGGGACACTCTCTGTAATAAGGTGGGCACTGCGACAATCTGTTATAATGTGGGCTCTGCAGCACTCTCTGTGTAATAAGACACTGCGACACTCTCTATGTAATAAGGTGGGCACTGCAATACTCTGTAATTATTTATTCATAAACAGTTTCTTATATAGCGCATACATATTCTGCATCGCTTTGGCACTGAGACACTTTGTAATAGTAACTTTGGCACTGAGACACTTTGTAACACTGTGTAATAAGACGGGCACTGCAATACTGTGTAATAAGGTGGGCACTGCGACACTGTGTAATAAGGTGGGCACTGCAACACTCTCTGTAACATTGTGTAATAAGGTGGGCACTGTGACACTGTCATAAGGTGGTCACTGCAACACTCTCTGCGTAATAAGATGGGCACTTCAACACTCTGTGTAATAAGGTGGGCACTGCAACACTCTGTAATAAGGTGGGCATTGCAACACTGTGTAATAAGGTGGGCACTGCGACATTCTCTGTGTAATAAGGTGGGCACTGCACCACTCTCTGTGTAATAAGGAGGGCACTGCGACAATCTGTGATAATGTGGGCTCTGTGACACTCTCTGTGTAATAAGATGGGCATTTCGACACTCTGTGTAATAAGGTGGGCACTACGACACTTTCTGTGTAATAAGGTGGGCTCTGCGACACTCTGTGTAATAAGGTGGGCACTCCAACACTCTCTATGTAATAAGGTGGGCACTGCGATACTCTGTAATAAGGTGGTCACTGCGACACTCTGTGTAATAAGGTGGGCACTCCAACACTCTCTATGTAATAAGGTGGGCACTGCGATACTCTGTAATAAGGTGGGCACTGCAACACTCTCTGTAATAATGTGGGCTATGCGACACACTCTGTATACTAAGGTGGGCACTACGACACTCTCTGTGTAAGAAGGTGGGCACTGCACCACCCTCTATGTAATAAGGAGGGCACTGCGACACTCTGTGTAATAAGGAGGGCACTGTGACAATCTGTTATAATGTGGGCTCTGCGACACTCTCTATGTAATAATGTGGGCACTGCGACACTCTCTATGTAATAATGTGGGCACTGCGACACTCTCTATGTAATAAGGTGGGCACTGCGATACTTTATGTAAAAAGGCATGCACTGCTACACCCTATGTAATTATTTATTCATAATCTGTGTCGTATATAGCGCATACATATTCTGCATAGCTTTGGCACAGAGACACTTGGTAATAAGGTGGGCACTGCGACACTCTTGTAACACTGTGTATTAAGGCGGGCACTGCAATACTGTGTAATAAGGTGGGCACTGCGACACTGTAATAAGATGGGCACTGCAACACTCTGTAACATTGTGTAATAAGGTGGGCACTGCGACACTGTCATAAGGTGGGCACTGCAACACTCTGAGTAATAAGATGGGCACTGTGACACTCTCTGTGTAATAAAGCGGGAACTGCACCACTCTCTATGTAATAAGGTGGGCACTACGATACTCTGTGTAATAAGGCGGGCACTATGACACTCTCTGTAATTAGTTGGGCATTCCGACACTCTGTGTGATAGGGCCGGCACTGGAAAATAGCCAGTTACCAGGACTGCCTACAGCATGCGTACTACGGGTCTTAAGCATGTGCAGTCTATCGATAATCGTCCAGTCTGCTACTTCGCAGAGTTTAAACAGAATAATGTCAGGCGCTCACCTGGTGTGAATTTATAGGTGCAGAGGGATATGTAAATGAGGTAGGATGCAATCTGGTGTATGAGAAATCGTTTATTATTAAGATGCAAATAAGTGATTGGTCGGTACAGATAAGTCAATATGCAATGACCCCTGGTAAGAATGAGGGTGTCAGCAGACCCCTTTTAACCATAAACCTCCTGTGGTGTATGTCTCATTGCATGTCATTACCAGATACATGCAATAAGACATAAACCACAGGAGGTTTATGATTAAAAGGGCTCATTGCATATTAACTTATCTGTACCGACCTGTCGACATTTGCAGGTCACTGACTCTATATGTACATTTATGACATTTTCAGTCACTTATTTGCATCTTAATAATAAACGATTTCTCATATACCAGATTGCATCCTTCCTCATTTACATATCCCTCTGCACCTATAAATTCACACCAGGTGAGCGCCTGACACTATAAATGGTCTAATGCCTCTTTATGCTGTATGTCACGTGACCAGTCATTCTTGTCATACTCCACCTCTGCCGATGTTGCTGATATCCATGACGTGCCCAAGCTAATACTTTGTAAATGGATTATTACATACCAATAATACATATTCATCCACTGTATGTGTAGTTACACTGTATGTGTAGTTAGGCCTACTTCCAAAATGCCTAGACAATGATTCAGATTTGTACGCAACGCCGATGCTCACGCAGCTGAGCACTTATGGGAAGACTGTGCACGTAAGTGCGTGGCACATGCGCATAGCGTTCCCCACGCATGCGCAGACGGCTGAAAAACGCCATCCGAAAGTATTCGGAAATTTACGCATCGACCAGAATAAGGCCCACTGTGTAATAAGGCGGGCACTGCAATACTGTGTAATAAGGTGGGCACTGCGACACTGTGTAATAAGGTGGGCACTGCGACAGTCTCTGTAACATTGTGTAATAAGGTGGGCACTGTGACACTGTCATAAGGTGGGCACTGCAACACTCTGAGTAATAAGATGGGCACTTCAACACTCTCTGTGTAATAAGGTGGGCATAGCAACATTCTGTGTAATATGGTGGGCACTGCGACATTCTCTGTGTAATAAGGTGGGCACTGCACCACTCTCTGTGTAATAAGGAGGGCACTGCGACACTCTCTGTGTAATAAGGTGGGCACTACGACACTTTCTGTGTAATAAGGTGGGCTCTGCGACACTCTCTGTGTAATAAAGTGGGCACTCCGGTACTCTCTATGTAATAAGGTGGGCACTGTGATACTCTGTAATAATGTGGGCACTGCGACACTCTGTGTAATAATGTGGGCTCTGCGACACTCTGTTTAAAAAGGAGGGCACTGCGTAATAAAGCGGGCACTGCGACAATCACTGTGTAATAAGGTGGGCACTGCAACACTCTGTGTAATAAGGTGGGCACTGCGACAATGTGTAATAAGGTGGGCACTGCGACACTGTGTAATAATGTGGGTTCTGCGACGCTCTCTGTGTAACAAGGCGGGCACTGCACCACTCTCGATGTAATAAAGAGGGCACTGCGACACTCTCCGTGTAATAAGGTGAGCACTTTGACACTCTTTGTGTAACAAGGTGAGCACTGTACCACTCTGTGTAAAAAGGAGGGCACTTTGACAATCTGTGATAATTTGGGCTCTGCAACACTCTCTATGTAATAAAGTGGACACTGGGACACCCTGTAATAAGGTGGGCACTGGGACCCTCTCTGTAATAAGGTGGACACTGCTCACTCTCTGTGTAATAAAGCTTGCACTGTGACACTATGTCTACTAAGTAAGGCACTGTGACACTGTCAACATAAAAAGGCGGGCACTGCAACACTTACTGTAATAATGCGGGCACTGCGACACTCTAATAAGGAGGGCACTGTGACACTGTTTAAGTATGCGTGCACTGCGACACTGTGTAATAAGGCGGGTAATGCATTACTCTGTGTGTAATAAGGCAGGCACTGCAACAGTCTCTGTGTAATAAGGTTGGCACTGTGACATTCTCTGTGTAGTAAGGTGGGCACTGAGACACTCTCTGTAATAAGGTGGGCACTGCGACAATCTGTTATAATGTGGGCTCTGCAGTACTCTCTGTGTAATAAGACACTGCGACACTCTCTATGTAATAAGGTGGGCACTGCAATACTCTGTAATTATTTATTCATAAACAGTTTCTTATATAGCGCATCGCTTTGGCACTGAGACACTTTGTAATAGTAACTTTGGCACTGAGACACTTTGTAACACTCTCTGTAACACTGTGTAATAAGGCGGGCACTGCAATACTGTGTAATAAGGTGGGCACTGCGACACTGTGTAATAAGGTGGGCACTGCAACACTCTCTGTAACATTGTGTAATAAGGTGGGCACTGTGACACTGTCATAAGGTGGTCACTTCAACACTCTCTGCGTAATAAGATGGGCACTTCAACACTCTGTGTAATAAGGTGGGCACTGCAACACTCTGTAATAAGGTGGGCATTGCAACACTGTGTAATAAGGTGGGCACTGCGACATTCTCTGTGTAATAAGGTGGGCACTGCACCACTCTCTGTGTAATAAGGAGGGCACTGCGACAATCTGTGATAATGTGGGCTCTGTGACACTCTCTGTGTAATAAGATGGGCATTTCGACACTCTGTGTAATAAGGTGGGCACTACGACACTTTCTGTGTAATAAGGTGGTCTCGGCGACACTCTGTGTAATAAGGTGGGCACTCCAACACTCTCTATGTAATAAGGTGGGCACTGCGATACTCTGTAATAAGGTGGTCACTGCGACACTCTGTGTAATAAGGTGGGCACTCCAACACTCTCTATGTAATAAGGTGGGCACTGCGATACTCTGTAATAAGGTGGTCACTGCGACACTCTGTGTAATTATGTGGGCACTGCAACACTCTCTGTAATAATGTGGGCTATGCGACACACTCTGTATAATAAGGTGGGCACTACGACACTCTCTGTGTAAGAAGGTGGGCACTGCACCACCCTCTATGTAATAAGGAGGGCACTGCGACAGTCTGTGTAATAAGGAGGGCACTGTGACAATCTGTTATAATGTGGGCTCTGCGACACTCTCTATGTAATAATGTGGGCACTGCGACACTCTCTATGTAATAAGGTGGGCACTGCGATACTTTATGTAAAAAGGCATGCACTGCTACACCCTATGTAATTATTTATTCATAATCTGTGTCGTATATAGCGCATACATATTCTGCATAGCTTTGGCACAGAGACACTTGGTAATAAGGTGGGCACTGCGACACTCTTGTAACACTGTGTATTAAGGCGGGCACTGCAATACTGTGTAATAAGGTGGGCACTGCGACACTATTAAGATGGGCACTGCAACACTCTGTAACATTGTGTAATAAGGTGGGCACTGCGACACTGTCATAAGGTGGGCACTGCAACACTCTGAGTAATAAGATGGGCACTGTGACACTCTCTGTGTAATAAAGCGGGAACTGCACCACTCTCTATGTAATAAGGTGGGCACTACGATACTCTGTGTAATAAGGCGGGCACTATGACACTCTCTGTAATTAGTTGGGCATTCCGACACTCTGTGTGATAGGGCCGGCACTGGAAAATAGCCAGTTACCAGGACTGCCTACAGCATGCGTACTACGGGTCTTAAGCATGTGCAGTCTATCGATAATCGTCCAGTCTGCTACTTCGCAGAGTTTAAACAGAATAATGTCAGGCGCTCACCTGGTGTGAATTTATAGGTGCAGAGGGATATGTAAATGAGGTAGGATGCAATCTGGTGTATGAGAAATCGTTTATTATTAAGATGCAAATAAGTGATTGGTCGGTACAGATAAGTCAATATGCAATGACCCCTGGTAAGAATGAGGGTATCAGCAGACCCCTTTTAACCATAAACCTCCTGTGGTGTATGTCTCATTGCATGTCATTACCAGATACATGCAATAAGACATAAACCATAGGAGGTTTATGATTAAAAGGGCTCATTGCATATTAACTTATCTGTACCGACCTGTCGACATTTGCAGGTCACTGACTCTATATGTACATTTATGACATTTTCAGTCACTTATTTGCATCTTAATAATAAACGATTTCTCATATACCAGATTGCATCCTTCCTCATTTACATATCCCTCTGCACCTATAAATTCACACCAGATGAGCGCCTGACACTATGGCCAGTATTCAATGAGAAAAATTCGCTGTGATTTCTGGAGAGTTTGTGCTTTTCACGCGGTGGAGAGAGGTTTTTTTTCTCCAAAGGCGAGCCACCCTATTCAATGTGAAATATTCTCCGTCTTTCTAAGTGATTCTCGCCGTCTCTCTCCGTGTAGAAATTCTCCATCTTTTGATGGAGAGCAGGAATGTGAACTTTTAAACTAAAAGGGTGTTTTTTTTAATTTTGGTGTCAAAAAATCAGGTTTTTTTTTCTGTGAAGGGCCATGTTATTTTTATTCATGTGCCTATAGCACATGAATATATATTTAACCCCTTCACGACATTTGACGTATATATACGTCATGGCCGGGAAGTACTTCCCGACCGTTGACGTATATATACGTCATGGCTTAAAACTGTCACTGCGTCTAGAGACGCAGTGACAGAGGGACGATGTCTGCTGTCCCCGACAGCAGACATGTCCGTGCATGCCCAGGGGGGGCTGCGATGCCGCCCCCCCATCGGCGATCGCTGTGATTGGCTGTTCAGTGTGAACAGCCATTCACAGCGTTTTTCTGTGTCACCGGCGAATAACGTTCGCCGGTGACAGGGGATCGGAGGTGATTGGTGCTGTAAAGTACAGCACCAATCACCGCGGGGTGTAAGGGTGACACTGGTGTCACCCCACCTCACCCCGCCCGCCCCCAAAGGCCGTGATTGGTCCGTCGGACCGACGGACCAATCACAGCCATGGAGGGGGGTTTAAACTAACGGTGACTGCACTGCAGACGCCATTCCGGTCTGGAATAGCGTGCAGTGCGGTCACCGTGCCCTGCTGCCGTCTATACTGACCAGAACCCATCGAAAATACTTACCTGATCATTGATTATTCTTGTGACATTCTTGTGACATCTTGTGACATCCTGTGACATCTTGTGCTGCTGCGAGTTATAGAGAGAGAGTTAGAGAGAGAGAGATAGAGAGAGATAGAGAGAGATAGAGAGGCCTAGTGCTATATTTTGTGCTGCTGCAGTGTGATAGAGCTATAGCTAGAGAGATAGAGAGAGATAGAGAGAGATAGAGAGAGAGAGATAGAGAGAGAGATAGTGACAGATTGTGCTATATATTTTTTATATAACTGAAAGAGATAGAGAGAGATAGAGAGAGATAGAGAGAGATAGAGAGAGATAGAGAGGCCTAGTGCTATATTTTGTGCTGCTGCAGTGTGATAGAGCTATAGATAGATAGAGAGAGATAGAGAGAGAGAGATAGAGAGATAGTGACAGATAGTGCTATATATTTTTTATATAACTGACTGCTGCCCCCCCTTTTGTGCTGATCAGTATAAATTAACTGATCAGCAACTTTTTGGGGGCGCAGGTTTTTTTTTATATATAGATATACCTGTCAGTGCTGCTGCTGCAGTGTCATAGAGTGATAGATAGTGAGAGATAGAGAGATAGAGAGAGATAGTGATAGAGAGTGCTAAATTTTGTGTCTGCTGCCCCCGCCTTTTGTGCTGATCACTATATCTGAGGTGATCAGCAACTTTTTGGGGGTACAGAGGTTTTTTTTTTTATATATACCTGCTGCCCCTCACTGGTAATCAGTGTCGCATCACTGATCACCTTTTTTTATTTTTTGTGAGTGCTGTGGGGTCTTTTTTAAATTTTTTTTACACACACTGTGATTTTGTGTGTGTCCTGTGGCCACTGTGCACTGATCAGTGACGTACATCACTGATCAGCTTTTTCGGCACAGGGTTGATCTATTTTTTTTTTTTTTTGATCAAATTCCTGTTGCCTTTGAGCGCTGTTCAGTGACAGACGTTACTGACCAACATCTGTGCTCAATTTTTGGCGCAGGACCTTTTTTTTTTTAACCCCTTCCATTTATTTATTTTTTTAACCCCTTCCATTTTTTTTTTTTTTAACCCCTTCCATTTTTTTTTTTTTTAACCCCTTCCATTTTTTTTTTTTTAACCCCTTCCATTTTTTTTTTTGAACCCTTCAATTTTTTTTTTTTGTATTTTTTTTTTTTCTGCACTACATACACACTACACACTACATACCCCCCGGGTTGAAATAAAGTTTGTACCCCCCCCTACACTATACACGTGTTGAAACATTTCACTACCAGTAACACAAAAATATAAATGGCATCCCAAATGTCCTCCCAAATGTCCTCCCAAATGTCCTCCCAAATGTCCTCCCAGTCATCCAGGAGAATGTATTCGGTGGAGGAGGCATATGCCATGCTTGCCTCTGACTCTGACACAGGCAGTGAGGCAAGCGGGGAATTTGAAGGATTTGTCTTAAGCTCCTCTTCCTCCTCTGATGATGAGGGACCCCCTCAAAGACGCCCCCGTAGAGCAGCTGAGACCCCCCCCCCAATAATTGATCTCGTATGGACCCCACCACCAGACAATTTTGAGCCCCAGGTTCCTGAGTTTTTGGCCATCCCAGGAATCCAATTTGATTCAACAGGTCTCAGAGAAATTGACTTTTTCAAATTATTTTTCTCTGATGATTTTATAAATTTAATGGTGGACCAAACTAATTTATATGCCCAGCAGTTTATTGCTCAAAACCCCACGTCATCATTTGCTAGGTGGACCCCTGTAGATGCAGTAGAGATGATGACGTTTTGGGGTCTGGTGTTACATATGGGCATAGTAAAAAAGCCACAAATTAGGCAATATTGGAGTACAGATGTTCTGTACAGCACCCCATTTCACCGTATGGCCATGCCCCGGGCTCGTTTTGAGGCAATCCATAAATTTATACATTACACCGATAATGCACAGTGCCCACCCAGAGATGATCCCACCTTTGACAGGCTATTCAAAGTCAGGCCGGTCATTGATCATTTCAGTGCCAAATTTGCAGAGCTATACATCCCTGATAAATGTATTAGTATCGACGAGTCCCTTATACATTTTAAAGGAAGGGTTAAATTCCGCCAGTACCTTCCCAGTAAGAGGGCAAGGTATGGCATAAAAATGTATAAGCTGTGTGAAAGCACCACAGGGTACACCCACAAGTTTAGGGTATATGAAGGGAAGGATTCAAGAATTGAACCACCAGAATGCCCCCCCTCCCTCGTAGGTGTTAGTGGAAAAATTGTCTGGGATTTAATGCACCCCTTCCTGGATAAGGGTTATCACCTGTATGTGGATAACTTTTACACCAGCATCCCCCTGTTTAAGGCCCTTGGTTCAAGAGGTACAGCAGCTTGCGGTACTGTGCGCAAGAACCAAAGAGGCCTCCCCAAAACGCACATTGCCCAAGTAATGAGAAGGGGTGAAAGCAGGGGAATATGCACCGAAAATATGTTGTTGGTCAAATATAAGGACAAGAGGGATGTCCTTATACTGACAACAATTCATGGAGACAGTACCACCTCCATCCCTGTACGAGGTACCAGTACCCACACCTCCAAACCAAATTGTATCCTAGATTACAATAAGTACATGGGCGGAGTGGATCTTTCAGATCAGGTACTAAAGCCGTACAGTGCCCTGCGGAAAACAAATATCTGGTACAAGAAGCTGGCCGTGTATATCATCCAGATGGCACTGTATAACGCTTACGTGCTATTCCGTTCTACCGGCCAGAGGGGGACATTTATGCACTTTCAAGAGGAAGTCATAAAGAGCCTAACATTTGGGAATCAGCAGGCAGAGGGCCCCAGTACTTCTAGTACTGGCCCCCGTATTGTACCAGGGCAGCATTTTCCCAACGAAATCCCCTCCACTGCAAGAAAGGGCAGGACACAAAAAAGGTGCAAAGTTTGTTATAAAAAGGGAATAAGAAAGGAAACTATTTTCCACTGTGAAACTTGCCCCGACAAACCCGGCCTATGTATAAAGGAGTGTTTCAAAATATACCACACATCTATGGATTATTAGGTTCATCATTTCACCGTGCTTCGGGGGTCTTGCTAATGCCACATAGCACCCACCATTCATTCCACCAGAATCTGAGCTGCAAAATCCAAAAATCACTCCTTCCCTTCTGAGTCCTGCCATGCACCCAACTGGTATTTTTTGGTCACATGTGAGGCATTGCCGTACTCTGGAGAAATGGGGGCACAGATTTTGGGGTGCTTTGTCTCCTTCATTCCTTGTGAAAATGAAAAATTTTGAGCCAGAAGTACATTTTTGTGTAAAAAAATGTATTTTTTTCATTTTCACTGCCCAGTTGTACCAAAATTGATGAAACCCCTGGGGGTTTGAAATGTACACTATACCCCTAGATGAATTCCCTGAGGGGTGTAGTTTGCAAAATGGGGTCACTTGTGGGGGGGTTCCACTGTATTGGTAATGCAACATAGCACCCACCATTCATTCCACCAAAATCTGTGCTCCAAAATCCAAAAATCACTCCTTCCCTTCTGAGTCCTGCCATGCACCCAACTGGTATTTTTTGGTCACATGTGAGGCATTGCCGTACTCTGGAGAAATTGGGGCACAGATTTTGGGGTGCTTTGTCTCCTTCATTCCTTGTGAAAATGAAAAATTTTGAGCCAGAAGTACATTTTTGTGTAAAAAAATGTATTTTTTTCATTTTCACTGCCCAGTTGTACCAAAATTGATGAAACCCCTGGGGGTTTGAAATGTACACTATGCCCCTAGATGAATTCCCTGAGGGGTGTAGTTTGCAAAATGGGGTCACTTGTGGGGGGGTTCCACTGTATTGGTTATGCAACATAGCACCCACCATTCATTCCACCAAAATCTTTGCTGCAAAATCCAAAAATCACTCCTTCCCTTCTGAGTCCTGCCATGCACCCAACTGGTATTTTTTGGTCACATGTGAGGCATTGCCGTACTCGGGAGAAATTGGGGCACAGATTTTGGGGTGCTTTGTCTCCTTCATTCCTTTTGTAAATGAAAAATTTTGAGCCATAACTGCATGTTTGTGTAAAAAAATGTAATTTTCCATTTTCACATCCCAGTTATACCAAAATTGGTGAAACCCCTGGGGGTTTGAAATGTACACTATACCCCTAGATGAATTCCCTGAGGGGTGTAGTTTGCAAAATGGGGTCACTTGTGGGGGGGTTTCACTGTATTGGTGCTTGGGGGGTCTTGCTAATGCGACATAGCACCCACCAAAATTCCACCAGAATCTGAGCTGCAAAATCCAAAAATCACTCCTTCCCTTCTAAGTCCTGCCATGCACCCAACTGGTATTTTTTGGTCACATGTGAGGCATTGCCGTACTCGGGAGAAATTGGGGCACAGATTTTGGGGTGCTTTGTCTCCTTCATTCCTTGTGAAAATGAAAAATTTTGAGCCAGAACTGCATGTTTGTGTAAAAAAATTTAATTTTCCATTTTCACATCCCAGTTGTACCAAAATTGGTGAAACCCCTGGGGGTTTGAAATGTACACTATACCCCTAGATGAATTCCCTGAGGGGTGTACTTTGCAAAATGGGGTGAGTTGTGGGGGGGTTCCACTGTATTGGTGCTTTGGGAGTCTTGCTAATGCAACATAGCACCCACCATTCATTCCACCAAAATCTTTGCTGCAAAATCCAAAAATCACTCCTTCCCTTCTGAGTCCTGCCATGCACCCAACTGGTATTTTTTGGTCACATGTGAGGCATTGCCGTACTCGGGAGAAATTGGGGCACAGATTTTGGGGTGCTTTGTCTCCTTCATTCCTTGTGGAAATGAAAATTTTTGAGCCATAACTGCATGTTTGTGTAAAAAAATGTAATTTTCCATTTTCACATCCCAGTTATACCAAAATTGGTGAAACCCCTGGGGGTTTGAAATGTACACTATACCCCTAGATGAATTCCCTGAGGGGTGTAGTTTGCAAAATGGGGTCACTTGTGGGGGGGTTCCACTGTATTGGTGCTTGGGGGGTCTTGCTAATGCGACATAGCACCCACCAAAATTCCACCAGAATCTGAGCTGCAAAATCCAAAAATCACTCCTTCCCTTCTAAGTCCTGCCATGCACCCAACTGGTATTTTTTGGTCACATGTGAGGCATTGCCGTACTCGGGAGAAATTGGGGCACAGATTTTGGGGTGCTTTGTCTCCTTCATTCCTTGTGAAAATGAAAAATTTTGAGCCAGAACTGCATGTTTGTGTAAAAAAATGTAATTTTCCATTTTCACATCCCAGTTGTACCAAAATTGGTGAAACCCCTGGGGGTTTGAAATGTACACTATACCCCTAGATGAATTCCCTGAGGGGTGTACTTTGCAAAATGGGGTGACTTGTGGGGGGGTTCCACTGTATTGGTGCTTTGGGAGTCTTGCTAATGCAACATAGCACCCACCATTCATTCCACCAAAATCTTTGCTGCAAAATCCAAAAATCACTCCTTCCCTTCTGAGTCCTGCCATGCACCCAACTGGTATTTTTTGGTCACATGTGAGGCATTGCCGTACTCGGGAGAAATTGGGGCACAGATTTTGGGGTGCTTTGTCTCCTTCATTCCTTGTGGAAATGAAAAATTTTGAGCCATAACTGCATGTTTGTGTAAAAAAATGTAATTTTCCATTTTCACATCCCAGTTATACCAAAATTGGTGAAACCCCTGGGGGTTTGAAATGTACACTATACCCCTAGATGAATTCCCTGAGGGGTGTAGTTTGCAAAATGGGGTCACTTGTGGGGGGGTTCCACTGTATTGGTGCTTGGGGGGTCTTGCTAATGCGACATAGCACCCACCAAAATTCCACCAGAATCTGAGCTGCAAAATCCAAAAATCACTCCTTCCCTTCTAAGTCCTGCCATGCACCCAACTGGTATTTTTTGGTCACATGTGAGGCATTGCCGTACTCGGGAGAAATTGGGGCACAGATTTTGGGGTGCTTTGTCTCCTTCATTCCTTGTGGAAATGAAAAATTTTGAGCCAGAACTGCATGTTTGTGTAAAAAAATGTAATTTTCCATTTTCACATCCCAGTTGTACCAAAATTGGTGAAACCCCTGGGGGTTTGAAATGTACACTATACCCCTAGATGAATTCCCTGAGGGGTGTACTTTGCAAAATGGGGTGACTTGTGGGGGGGTTCCACTGTATTGGTGCTTTGGGAGTCTTGCTAATGCAACATAGCACCCACCATTCATTCCACCAAAATCTTTGCTGCAAAATCCAAAAATCACTCCTTCCCTTCTGAGTCCTGCCATGCACCCAACTGGTATTTTTTGGTCACATGTGAGGCATTGCCGTACTCGGGAGAAATTGGGGCACAGATTTTGGGGTGCTTTGTCTCCTTCATTCCTTGTGGAAATGAAAAATTTTGAGCCAGAACTGCATGTTTGTGTAAAAAAATGTAATTTTCCATTTTCACATCCCAGTTGTACCAAAATTGGTGAAACCCCTGGGGGTTTGAAATGTACACTATACCCCTAGATGAATTCCCTGAGGGGTGTACTTTGCAAAATGGGGTGACTTGTGGGGGGGTTCCACTGTATTGGTGCAACATAGCACCCACCATTCATTCCACCAAAATCTGTGCTGCAAAATCCAAAAATCACTCCTTCCCTTCTGAGTCCTGCCATGCACCCAACTGGTATTTTTTGGTCACATGTGAGGCATTGCCATACTCGGGAGAAATTGGGGCACAGATTTTGGGGTGCTTTGTCTCCTTCATTCCTTGTGAAAATGAAAAATTTTGAGCCAGAACTGCATGTTTGTGTAAAAAAATTTAATTTTTCATTTTCACATCCCAGTTGTACCAAAATTGGTGAAACCCCTGGGGGTTTGAAATGTACACTATACCCCTAGATGAATTCCCTGAGGGGTGTAGATTGCAAAATGGGGTGACTTGTGGGGGAGGTTCCTAACTTTTAGCACTTATGGTGCCTAGAAACCTACATGGTGCCTAAAAAAAAATCTCATAAAAAGGAGGCTCCAAAATCAAGTAGGTGCTCCTTCTATTATGAAGCCTGTGGTTTGGTCAACGTGCACACTAGGGCCACATATAGGATATTTTTGAAAACAAAAGAATTGGGGGAATCAATTTTTAGTCACATTTCTCTAGTAAAATCTACTGTATTCGTTAGAAAAATGTATTAAAATTGAAACTCTGCAAAAAAAAAGAAATTTTGAAATTTCACCTACACTTTGTTTTAATTACTGTGAAACACCTAAAGGGTTAACAAACTTCCAAAATGCTGTTTTGAATACTGTAAAGGGTGCAGTTTTTGAAATGGCATCATTTATGGGGGTGTCTCACATACAAGTCCCTCAAAGTCACATCAGAACTGAACTGGTCCCTAAAAAAATCAGTGTTTGAAATTTTCATGAAAATTTGAGAATTTGCTATTCATATTGTAAGCCTCCTAGTGTCCAAAAAAATTAAAAGGAAGTTGAAATAATGATGGAAACATAAAGTAGACATATGGTCTATGTTAGTTATTAACTATTTTGAGTGGTATGATTATTTGTCTCACAAGCAGAAAATTGAACATTTTGCAAATTGCTAAATTTTCCATTTTTTCACGATATTTTGGTATTTTTCACAAAAAAACACAGACTGTATCGACCCAAATTTACCACTAACTTGAAGTACAATGTGTCACGAGAAAACAATCTCAAAATCACTGGGATAAGTAAAAGCAAAAAAAAAGTTATCCCCACTTAAGTGAGACATGTCAGATTTGAAAAAAAGGGCTCTGTCATGAAGGCACAAACTGGCTCTGTCATGAAGGGGTTAATTTAAAAAAAAAATATTTTTTTACAATTTTTTTTTTTTACACAGTGCAGCCAGCAGGGGGCCGGAGCGCTCGAGCCGCTCATTAGATATTCATATATTCACTGCACCCGAAGCACGTTCGGGTACAGTGAATACTGGGTCCCCCGCTGGCTATAGGGGGGGCAGCCTGTGCTGCCTGGGTCCCGGGGAGCCCTGCTCCCCTCCCCATATCCCCTGCAGCAGCCAAGAGAGACTTTAATCTCTCTTGGCTGCTACGTCCCCCGGCTCCCTGACAGCTCCCTGCCGCGGACGCTCGTCCGCTGCAGGGGTTAAGACTCGCCGCGAGTGGCGGCGAGTCTTTAACACGTTGAATAGTGGGAGCAGGAGGCTCCGGAACACGGAGAGTGCATGGCGAGAGAAAAAATCTCTCGCCATGCACGGAGAACATTTCTTATTGAATACTGGCCTATAAATGGTCTAATACCTCTTTATGCTGTATGTCACGTGACCAGTCATTCTTGTCATACTCCACCTCTGCCGATGTTGCTGATATCCATAGTCATTTTTATGACGTGCCCAAGCTAATACTTTGTAAATGGATTATTACATACCAATAATACATATTCATCCACTGTATGTGTAGTTACACTGTATGTGTAGTTAGGCCTACTTCCAAAATGCCTAGACAATGATTCAGATTTGTACGCAACGCCGATGCTCACGCAGCTGAGCACTTATGGGAAGACTGTGCACGTGACAAGGTTCTCTTCCGATGCCGCCTGCAGTCAGCAGCAAATATATAGCGCTATTTGAGGAAGGTGGGCCCCAAATCGGTCTTGCTTAGGACCCCATGAGGTCTATATCCGCCTCTGGTATGGTAAAGCTCACAGACAATAGGCCTAATGATGCGTACACTTGGGTTGGCGGCTGCCAGTATCAATTGACTTTCAATCGGATGGCAGGGGGGTGGAGGCGGGTTATGCACGTTCCTGCACAGTCTTTTTTTGTTTTTATCTCGGGCCACACATTGTGATCAAATCAGGATCGGGCACGGGAAAACACTGTGCGATTTGCAGGGTCCAGCAATCAGGTACAGCCAGCCAGAGTGAAATCCTGCCCTGTGCAAGACTGCAAATTGCTTAGCACTGCATGTGACACTATCACAGGCCTGGATTATTACATAGCAATAAGACGGATGTTACAATGAGTAAAATAGTCAGAGCAGAGGCGGATTTACACCTCATGGGGCCTGATGGAAAATACCTGTTTGGGACCCTCCTCCCTCCAACTTTCCATAGCACTATATTTTGCTGCTGATTGGCATCAGTAGAGCAGCTTGGCACGTACGCAATCTACTGATAAATGCTCAACTGCGCGACCATCAGTATTGAAAGCCGGCCTAATACCTGTGTCACATTCACACAGTAATCTGACTGCAAAAGAGAAGGAAGAGGCGCTTGTTTGATGAAACTGATCAATTAGAAAATGAATACATACAATCACATAGAAATAAAAATAAAAAATATTGATAAAAAGCACTGAACATCCTAAGGTAAGAAAGGTGCATATGACAAAATAACGGATGGATCTGGATCAGACTTGATAAGGGAAATGGGTGAGGGTGAATGTCCTGTCTCAGCTGTAGTTAAGCGTGGCTTGGTGCTGGATTATAGTAATGTCAGAGACGCCCAAATGGGGCTGATAATTACCCAAAGCCACTAGAGGATTTCCATCTCTTAGGATCGCATTGCAGAAAATGTCCTCATAGGTGTACGGCTGTATGACCAGTGGGTAGATTTGTAATCCAAGTGGTATTGCTGGTGGCTAGTTGTATTGCTTGTGCTCCCGATGTTTGGAGACAACCAAATGTATAGATGAACCAGCAGCTGAAGAGAGTTCCAGTTCGCTTAAAGAAGATTGAAGTGTAAAGTCTGGTCCATATAGGGGGGAAGGGTTTGTTTCCTACATGGGACTGACAACTCCATTATTAAGTGGCAGCTATTAACAAGGCACCCCTGGTAGCACCTGCTAGTGCACCCTAGGGAGCACATCCCCTTCCTACAGTAATCTGACTGCCTGTTATACTTTACATACTTTTTTCATCCTATCAAAGAACATCAAAGGGACTTTGGGAGTGTGAGTAAGTCCATGTGATGTCATTACATCATGCGGTAGTCCCACAATACTCCTCTATGAATGGTTTGGATGGCCAGGATATCTTTATGGGGCCCCCCTGGGACCTGCTGGGCCCTAGGCAGGTGCCTACATTGCCTTGTGGAAAATCCGCCTCTGAACCAGAGGGGTTCTGTTGGGTAATATCTAGCTTCCTTTAATCCAGGAATATCTGGGAGGCTCCTGCAATTGGTTCTTACTGACTGTGTACAGGTAGCTGATAGAGATGTTGGTGTGATTCATGTGGCCCACCCTAAATATTTTGTTCAGGACTGATGGGGAGTTCAAGGGAAATCTTAAGATCACAGATCTTTGTAGGTCGTGGGCAACTTTACTTGCAGCATCCAGGTGAAGGTATTGTGTAACAAGTACCAGCCTGTCCTCTAGATGCCGGTGCCCGCACGATTGCCTCCCCCCCCCTTCCCCCCGGCAATTTCACCTCTCTGGTGTCTTACGTCTGCGGGTCCCTGTACGTGAAGCTATGGGGCAGCTGACATCTGCTGACCAACCACAGCCTGTCTATAACTTTCTAGGATTTTAGTGTTCAATGCCTCAATGCTCGCGATTTTTCCATTGGAAACAATGTTAAATGGGCCACAGAGCCCAAATAGTCCCCCTGAAGTCTGAAATGGGCCCCACAATTGTTAACGCCACCCCACGATCAACGTGAACCCGAAGCGTAGCGAGCGGCGGCGGTACGCGTCCTCCGACCTTTTCATACCCCCACTATCCACGTCGGCGTGGAGTTGAGAATAGAATAGTGTGGCGAGCGCAGCGAGCCACTGAGCCAGAAGCGTGGCGAGCGGACGCGGATACCTTCACAGGTAAACGCGTCCCTTTGCGGGCTTCACAGGTATCCGTGTCCCCTCGCGGGGCTCGCTGCGCTCGCCACGCTTCGGGCTCGGTGGCTCGCTACGCTCGCCACACTATTCTATTCTCAACTCCACGCCGACGTGGATAGTGGGGGTATGAAAAGGTCGGACGATGCGTACCGACGCCCCTCGTGGGCTCGCTGCGCTCGCCACGCTTCGGGTTCACGTTGATCGTGGGGTGGCGTTAACAATTGTGGGGGCCATTTCAGACTTCAGGGGGACTATTAGGGCTCTGTGGCCCATTTAACATTGTTTCCTATGGAAAAATCGCGGGCATTGAGGCATTGAACAGTAAAATCGCGTCCATTGAGACTTTTAACATTGTTCCCTATGGGAAATCGCGGGCATCGCGTCGGTCGCGTCGCACCCGTTTTTTTAGTGCATGCGATGGCCGCGATGCCCGTGATTTCTTAGCCCCGATGACCGTGATGAGAATCGTGGGCGCCGTGCTAGGTAAAGAGTACCGTTTAATCTTAGCTAATATTCATTCTAATACCTGGTTATATATGTCCAGGTAGTTATTTTATAACCATCTACACCCATTCAGAAAGTGTTTTTCTCTTTCAATGGTCCTGGTGACACAGCTCAACTTTGGGATGTAGTAGGGTCCGTAGGAGCCAGGCACCTATCCTAAAGCTTTTGGAGGGTAGGCTCCTCCCCTTCTGCATCCCAGACTCCTCAGTTCGTGTTAGGTGCCCACTGGAGTGGGTGCTATTCTAAAGGTCTGCTGGAGCAGCCGAAGGATTAGAGTTAGTTAGGAGTTTTTTATTTTATTAACTTTTACACTAGCTAGGTAGGCACAGTGTGAGGATTCTCATTGAATCCTCACACTGACAGCGCAGCAGGAGCTGGCAGAAGCGCTTCCTGTCAGCTCTCTGCGCACAGGGGAGACACTGTCTGGTCTCCCTGAGCAGCGCTTACAGCTTCTATTAAGAAGCTGCCTGGGCTCTGGAGCGCTCTGAAACCGGCTTCACGCTAGGTGGGGATCATGGGGGACAGGCGCTCCGTGATGGCGGCGGCCATTTTCTGTAGAGCTTACACACTGAGCTCCTGTATGAGAGGACAGCAGTGTGTTACAGGCATGTTCCAAGTGGTCCCCAGCAGAGGGGGAGACACTGGAACTTGGAGATCCTGCAGTGGGAGCGGCTGTCTGGGGGTGGTTGGCGCCAAAAGCCACGGACCCCGCAACAGCAGGGACTTGGTCTCTTCCCTCACTCTGTTTTGGCGCCATTCAGAATGCTTGCAGCGGAGCTGAGCTGGCTGACAGATCCTAGCAGTGATTGGATTTCCTGGGCATCGTTTTCCCCACTTCTGAAAGCTTCAGACAGATAAGTGACTGTGGTACATTGGCTCTGTATAAAACGCCTGTACTTTGTGCACTGTGACTGTGTTACTTTTTGCATCATGTCTGAGCAACAGTCTGTGGTTTTGGGGGAGGGAGCCCTTAATGCATTGTGCGCTTATAGTGTTTGTACACTAAAATTTGTCCCTGAGCAGATGGCCAAGGGGGGCTTGTGTATTACTTGCGCTGGTGTGAGACCCATGGGTAGTGAACCCCAGAGGGTAGAGCAATCGGAGCCTGCGTGGGCCAGTGCCCTGGGCAGGTCTGTAAATGCCTTAGTGCAATTGCTGGACAGGCAGAGTGATGTGTTGGTAGCTTCCCCTAGACCTATGTCATCATCTCAGCAGTCCTCTGGCTCCTTGCCTTTGACCCAAGCAGATCCTGGTTTCTTACAGGTCATGCAAGATACTGCTAAGGGGATCAGCAGGTTTAATGATTTCTTAGACAAATTTGATGGTGATACTGTAAGGACCCCAAAAAGGTCTTATTCAGTGCCATTGCTTGTTGCTGAAGAGGAGGGAGAGTACACAGACATCCCCTGGGATCAGGGTGATGACTCTGAGGATTCCTCTGCCCCAGGGGTGGAGGATTTGATTACTGCTGTTAAACAGGCTTTGGATTTGTCTGTGGAGGATAAAACTCCTGCAAAAGGTGTACTTAAGTGGCAGCGTAAGGAAACTGTTACCTTCCCTGCGGATGAAGGTTTACAGGATTTATTGGAAGGGGCTTGGAAAACACCCGATAAAAGGCTTCAGATGCCTAAGAGATTTTTAAGTCTATACCCCATGCCTGAGGCTCATGAAGACCTCTGGGAAAAAGTTGCGGTGGTAGACGCTTCTGTGGCACGGCTTTGTAAAGCCACAGTGCTACCTGTCCAGGGGGGGGGCAGCCTTTAAGGACCCCGTAGACAAGAAGCTTGAAGGTAACCTCAAGGCAATATTTGAAGGGGTGGGTTTTACTTTACGCCCTCTTATAGCATCAGCCTGGGTCTCTAAGGCCATGATTGTGTGGGCCAAAGACTTATGTACAATTTTGCATGCTGATCCAGGTGTGTTACTGCTTGCTGAGAAGCTAAAAGCATCTGCGGAGTATGTGCTTGAGGCTGAGGAGGAAGCTCTCAAAATGGCTTCCAGAGTATCCACGGTGTCCGTCAATGCCAGGAGAGTGCTTTGGCTTAAAGCCTGGGAGGCGGATAATGAATCAAAAAAGGCCTTAGAGGCATTAGGTTTTAAAGGAAAGCTGTTGTTTGGTTCAGAGCTGGAAGAGATTATTAGGCAGGCCACGGGAGGCAAAAGTATCTTCCTGCCGGCTCCTGCAGCTAAACAGGCCTCAGGGGGAGGGGGTGCGTCCTTTTGAGGACAGTCCTTTAGGGGAAAGTTTCAGTCCTCCAGGGGCAAGGGCCCAAAGTCAAAGTTCGGTTCCTTTCATAAGAAACTGAGCACCAAAGGTGAGGACAAGCCCTCAGCATGACTACCTGGGAAATATCCCAGCGGTAGTCAAGGTGGGGGGGCGTCTGAGATGGTTCCGGGACGCTTGGGCATTGTTGGGCCAGGATCCTTGGGTGTTGGACATTGTATCTCAGGGTTACAGGATTCCCTTCAAAGGTCTTCCTCCGAGAAGATTCATTCCTACACCACTGCCAAAGGAGTCTCGGCTCCATGCTGCTCTTCTGAGAACGGCTCAATCTATCTTAGAGAAAAGTGTGGTGATCCCGGTCCCTCGAGCGGAGTGGAAGAAAGGCTTTTATTCCACTCTGTTTTTGGTGCCCAAGCCAGACGGGTCCTTCAGACCAATCTTAAATGTAAAGTCTTTGAATCTCCATCTGTGGGTAGACCATTTCAAGATGGAATCTCTACGGTCTGTGCTGCTAAGCCTGGACCAGGGAGAATTTTTGGCGTCCATGGATGTCCAGGACGCATATCTGCATGTTCCTATCCACCCGGAACATCAGGCTCTCTTGAGGTTTGCGATAGGAGACCTGCATTTGCAATTCCAGGCGTTGCCCTTTGGTCTGGCCACAGCACCAAGGGTATTCACCAAAATGATGTCAGTAATGGCGGCTGCCCTCCGACTGAGGGGAATCACTGTGATTCCATATTTGGACGAAGTGCTGTTCAAAGCAGAGTCGGCGGAGAGATTGCAGAGTCACTTGGCAGCAGCCATCAGTTTTTTGCAAGCTCACGGTTGGCTTTTAAACTTACAAAAGTCTCAGCTTGTGTCGTCACAGAGAATCCAGTTCCTAGGGGTTATCCTGGATACCCATCTACAAAAGAGATCGGGTATTTCTACCAGAGACAAAGGCCAGGGACATAGCCACCTTGGTTCAGGAGATCCTGGGGGTCTCAGAGTCCATCGGTTTGGAGGTGTCTCAAACTGCTGGGGAAAATGGTGGCGACTTTGAGACGCTACAGTTTGCCAGGTTCCACTCTCGAGTGTTCCAGTGGGACATCCTGACATTTTGGTCGGGGAATACTCAGACCATGAAATCAGAGCACATAGTGTTGTCTCCAGAAACACGGTCTTCCCTGCAATGGTGGATGGAGGTGGATTTCCTTCAGTGGGGTCGGTCTCTGCTGTCCTGGGACTGGCTGGTAGTCACTACCGACGCCAGTTTCAGGGGCTGGGGGGCAGTGGTTCTGGACCTACGCCTTCAGGGCTTATGGACCTCGGAGGAGTCTGCCTCAATATCTTAGAACTGTGGGCTGTGTGGAAAGTGATATCTCTGGCAGGAGAAAGATTGCAGAGTCTTCCTTTGAGGTTTCAGACCGACAACGCCACGGCTGTGGTGTACCTGAATCATCAGGGAGGCACACACAGCAAGCTGGCCATGTGGAAGGTTTCCCGGATCTTCTTGTGGGCGGAACAGAATGTTCCAGCATCATCAGCGATATTCATCCCAGGGGTGGAGAATGTCGAGGCCGATTTCCTGAGCAGGGAGGAACTGCGAGAGGGGAAATGGAGCCTGAACCCACAGGTATTTCATCAGATTACAGTGAAGTGGGGAACTCCGGATGTGGACCTGATGGCATCAAGGTTAAATCATCAGGTGCCCAGGTTCTATGCCAGGACAAGAGATCCACTGGCCGAAGCAGTGGATGCAATGACTATCCCATGGGAGGGGAATCTACTTTATGCCTTCCCGCCGTTTCCAATGCAGGCGAGAGTGTTGAAAAGAATCCAGTCCCAAAGAATTCCGGTGATTCTTGTAGCTCCAGATTGGCCAAGGAGGTCCTGGTTCTCGAGGCTTCAGAGATTGTAGGTGGACTCGTGGTGTCTACCTCTGAGGTCAGATCTGTTAAGCCAAGGGCCGTTCTTACACCTGGATTCAGCTCGGCTAGATTTGACGGCTTGGCTATTGAGACCGCCATCTTGAAGAACAAGGGTTTCTCGGAGGCTGTGGTTAACACCATGGTGAAAGCTAGGAAGTCAGTGTCTTCAGCTAACTATTATAGGGTCTGGAAGACCTATATTAGGTGGTGTGAAAGGCAGAAGTCGCATACATCGTGATTTCGACTGTCTAAATTGCTGGAGTTTTTGCAGGATGGTTTCTCGTCTGGGTTAAGCCTTCAGTCACTCAAGGTACAGATATCGGCCTTGTCGATTTACTTCCAGAAAAGGATAGCATTGCTACCGGAGGTGCAAACTTTCCTGCAAGGGGTTTCATGATTGAAACCTCCCTACAAGCAACCAGTGGCTCCATGGGATTTATCGCTGGTACTGGAGTGTCTTCAAAAGGCGCCTTTTAAACCGTTGAGGTCGGCTGACCTTAAGTTCCTTACATGGAAGCTTGTATTTTTGTTGGCAGTTGCATCAGCAAAGAGAGTACTGGAGTTGGGAGCATTGTCCTGCAAGTCTCCTTTTCTTATATTTCATGATGACAGGGCTGTTCTTCGAACAGTACCCCAATTTTTGCCAAAAGTAGTCTCTGCTTTTCATTTGAATCAGGAGATAGTTCTGCCTGTGTTCCAGCCCCCAGAGGGTTCAAGGAAAAGGGACAAATTGAGGAATTTGGACGTTGTGCGCGCCTTACGCATTTATGTGGACAGGGTGAAGGGTGTCAGAAAGACTGACACTCTGCTAGTCTTGTATGATGTGCACAAGATTGGTTGGCCTGCCTCTAAGCAGACCATTGCTAGGTGGTTGCGTTCCGTCATTGCCTTGGCATATACTAAGGTTGGTAGGCCTGTTCCGGCCAGCATAAATGCGCATACCACCAGGTCGGTCGCCACCTCTTGGGTGGTTCGACATGGGGCCACAGCTGAGCAAGTTTGCAGGGCCGCCACTTGGTCATCTGTTCACACTTTTGCCAAATTCTATAGGTTTCATGAGTTTGCGTCGGAGGACGCATCATTCAGGCGAGCAGTGATGAGAGCTGCAGACCTGAGCGTACCCTCCCAAAGGACCGGCTCTGGAACGTCCCAATGATGAGCTGTTTCACCAGGACTATTGAAAGAGAAAAAGGGATTTTTGTAAGAACTTACCATTGGAATCCCTTTCTCTGATATGGTCCTGGTGACACAGCGATCCCTCCCTTACACTCAGTAAGTATGCCAGTGTTCATGATGTTTCATGTTATATATGGTTGAAAAGTTATTTTTAAAATTGTGCATATAATATGTGCAGGCGTTTGTACTGAGTTAATGTATTCCAGTGGCTTTGCAAGATTGAACTGAGGAGTCTGGGATGCAGAAGGGGAGGAGCCTACCCTCCAAAAGCTTTAGGATAGGTGCCTGGCTCCTACGGACCCTCCTACATCTCAATGTTGAGCTGTGTCACCAGGACCATATCAGAGAAAGGGATTCGAACGGTAAGTTCTTACAAAAATCCCTTTTTTTTATACTTTAAAAAGCAGGACACTCAATTCACAGGAGTCGACATGTATCAACTTTTTCACTGTAACACAAAGATACCAGTTTTTTATTATGAAAAAGACACATAAACCACGTCTAAGAGCAACAATGATGTTTTTGGACTCCATTTCTACTTGCAATGGTGGAGCAATGTCCTAAGGCCATGGCCACTATTTTGCACACAATCTGTATTTTTTCCGCCAAGAACATACAGATGGGGCAGGCCTCTTCCTGGCTGGCGAATCGCCAGAACGTCCCCGCTGGCGATCCGCCAGCAGCCTCGCCAGTTATCAGACTGAGAAGCGCGTGCGTCTCATGCGCACGCTCGTCTCAATCTCCGTCGGCGGGGCAACGGAAACCCTGTCCGTCTCCGCCTCAGGGAGACGGACAGGGTTAGAGGGGGGGGGGGGCGGCGGGGACCCCGGGGGAGCAGCTGAAAGAGCCGTCGGAAGGGGACGCGCGCGCCTCTCGTGAGCGCGCGGCCCCTTCTCGCAATCGATATGGCGCTAGCGGGGGATGGCGGCTGGCATCGCCATCACCTTCCCCTGCCAAGATGGGACCTGCCCCATCTGTACATTATGCACTTTCATATCTGCTATGAACTTTATGTAGCACACTCTGTATGTAAGATGCCACCAAGCACATTATTGCAATCACATATCTCTAACAAAGGATCCCAACATCTGCCTATCACACTCTAAAGTCTTATTTTGAACAATAGTAGAACATGTTTGCATGTGGCGTATGCTCAGATATACGGAAGGTGTCGGTGGGAAAACAGGACCATATCCGTCGGTGCACTGTGGCGTACGCTCTGATGTACGACAGGTATCGGTGACAAAGAGGGAGATCTGTCCGTGCACGGTGGCGTACGCTCAAGTGAACGCCACTCCCCATTGTCGGTGTCTGTGACCGTCCGTGTGCGGCTGTTCTGTGGGCGGCCTTACACTCACTGTGAGCGTACGGAAAACGCACGGTGTGATGGACCGTACGCACGTTTCACCGGACCAAACAGAATAACCCCCATAGTGCAGTGATGTAGTGCGGAGTACAGGGGTATATAGTGTAGTGATATAGTGCTGAGTATAGGGGGTATATAGTGTACTGATGCAGTTCGGAGTATAGGGGGGTATGTAGTGCAGAGTGTATGGGCATATATAGTATAGTGATGTAGTATAGGGGTATATAGTGTAGTGATGTACTGCGGAGTATAAGGGTTATATAGTGTAGTTATGTAGTGTGGAGTATAGGGGGTATATAGTGTAGTGATGTAGTGCGGAGTATAGGGGGTATATAGTGTTGTGATATAGTGCTGAGTATAGGGGGTATATAGTGTAGTGATGTCGTTCGGAGTATAGGGGTATATAGTGCAGTGATGTAGTGCAGAGTACAGGGGTATATAGTGTAATGATATAGTGCGGAGTATAGGGGGTATATAGTGTAGTGATGTAGTTCGGCGTATAGGGCTATATAGTGCTGTGATGTAGTGCAGAGTACAGGGGTATATAGTGTAGTGATATAGTGCGGAGTATAGGGGGTATATAGTGTAGTGATATAGTGCGGAGTATAGGGGGTATATAATGTAGTGCGGAGTATAGGGGGTATATAGTGTAGTGATATAGTGCTGAGTATAGGGGGGTATATAGTGTAGTGATGTCGTTCGGAGTATAGGGGTATATAGTGCTGTGATGTAGTGCAGAGTACAGGGGTATATAGTGTAGTGATATAGTGCGGAGTATAGGGGGTATATAGTGTAGTGATATAGTGCTGAGTATAGGGGGTATATAGTGTAGTGATGTCGTTCAGAGTATAGGGGTATATACAGTAGTGCAGTGATGTAGTGCAGAGTACAGGGAGACCTACAGTATATTGCAGTGTAAAAATAAAGCAGTCAGTACTTTCCGTGCACAGAAACAAAATAACTCCAACAAATCTAATTCTCTCTGCACATGTTACATCTGCCCCACCTGCAGTGCTCATGGTTTTTTCCATTTGGGAAGGAATTTGCCTTTGCGAGTGAACCAGAATAAGGGCCATAGTGTAGTGATGTAGTGCAGAGTATAGGGGGTATATAGTGTAGTGATGTAGTGTGGAGTATAGGGGTATACTGTATAGTGTAGTGATGTAGTGTGGAGTATAGGGGGTATATAGTGTAGTGATGTAGTGCGGAGTATAGCGAGTATATAGTATACCGATGTAGTGCGGAGTATAGGGGTATATAGTGTAATAATGTAGTAAGGAGTATAGGGGTATATAATTTAGTGATGTAGTACGGAGTACAGTGGGTATATACAGTAGTGATGTAGTGATGAGTATAGGGGGTATATAGTGTAGTGATGTGTAGAGTATAGTAGGTATATAGGATCTCATTCTGATTGGTTCGCTGTTGCAAATTTCCAACGATGCGTGCTCGGAGACTTGCGTAGTCTTCATTCTTCATGCCGCTTACAGCGAGGGGGGGGGGGGGGGGGCTTTCAGTATAGGAGGTATATAGTGTAGTGATTTAATCCACAGTATAGGGTATATAGTGTAGTGATGTACTGCAGAGTTTAGGGGTATATAGTGTAGTGTAATGATGTACTGCAGAGTATAGGGGTATATAGTGTAGGGATGTTCTGAGGAATATGGGGGTATATAGTGTGGAGTATAGGGCTATTTAGTGTAGTGATGCAGTATGGAGTATAGGGGCTATATAGTGTAGTGATGTAGTGCGGAGTATAGGGTATATATAGCGTAGTGTGGAGTATAGCGGTATATAGAGAATTGTTGTAGTGCAGAGTATAGGGGGTATATAGTGTAGGGATGCAGTGCATAGTATAGGGGTATATAGTGTAGTGATGTAGTGTGGAGTATAGGGCTATTTAGTGTAGTGATGCAGTATGGAGTATAGGGGCTATATAGTGTAGTGATGTAGTGCGGAGTATAGGGTATATATAGCGTAGTGTGGAGTATAGCGGTATATAGAGAATTGTTGTAGTGCGGAGTATAGGGGCTATATAGTGTAGTGCGGAGTATAGGGTATATATAGCGTAGTGTGGAGTATAGCGGTATATAGAGAATTGTTGTAGTGCGGAGTATAGGGGTATATAGTGTGGGGATGCAGTGCATAGTATAGGGGTATATAGTGTAGTGAAGATTATATGGTCTGCTGTATCAGTCAGCGGGTGCCCAGTCTGCTCTGCTGTATCAGTCAGGGGGTAGCTATTCCTTTATAAATGTTCAGGGTCCAGTCTGATAGCCGAGGTCCTTAATGAGAAGCAGCAGAACCCGATCCTCTTTTCTCATAATAGCCCTTTCACACTAATTATTGTACATGGTTACAAGCCCTGTCTCAGCAACTGATTCGCTGTTCACACTGCCGGCTGGACCCGCAATATTACCAGGTAGAACCCTTTCAGACCGCACCCGTGTGTAGCCTACCTGATCTGCCGGTACTTGTAGATGAGGTCATTCCGCTCTCTTGTCCTTTTAGCGTGACCCAGGTCGCACTGTTCACACCAAAGGCACCCCGAGTCCCCCCCATGGTGGGGACCAGGGTCGGATTCCTGGGTGACTTCTATCATCCTGGCTTTCCATGCTGCAGTATGCAGAGGACATAGGACCCTAGTTTCTGCACATTGGATCTGGCAGTACCGCCACATGCATGCAAACATCTATTTAGGTATTTATAAATCGGGACCTGTCTCGGCCGGTCCAGAAAAGGGATGGGGCTAAGGAGCAGTTGGGCGTGGCCTATCATCGCAGGCTTTTTTTTTTTTTTTTTTCGGGACCATGCCAGCATTCCCCTGGAAGCTGGGCAGCTCCTGGTTTGCTCCCTCCATGTAGAGAGATGCAGTGCCATACAGAGTTGAGCAGCGGTAATCTCCGGCTCCCTACAACTGCCCCTCCCCCTCTCCCCAGCAAGGGTACATTGTCACTAGCGGGAAAGATAGCGGCACATTCTTCAAATAGCAGGACTGATCCACTGTAATAGGGACAGTTGGGAGGTATGCAGGGCATGCACAAAAATACTGACTTCTAGGGAATGCATCACTCATTATTTTATATATTGAGCGTTGGCACTACCAATTTTTTTTTCTATACATTACAACAGAGGTTCCCAATCTTTTTTGATTCACGGCACCCTAGAAAATCAGAATTTTTTTCACGGCACCCCTAGGTCCAAAAAAAATGAATTAGATTGGGTTTATATGCGATTCTTAGCGGCAGTTATTTGGTAAAGGGCAGGATTTGCTTCTGTTTGTACACATTCTATGATTGGCAGCCACCAGCACTGGTTTTGCTCCTAAATAATTAACCATTAATAATTTTAGTTGGTATTGGACCACCAAGCCGCGGCACCCCAGCATGTGTCCCGAGGCACCCCAGGGAGCCACGGCACACAGTTTGGGAACCTTTTTATAAAGGTTTCAAGTTTTTAATCACTGTAGGAGATACTAATTAATGCCCCTTTCCCACTGCAGCCTTAAAACGGTATTTTGCCGATTTTTGAGGGCAAAATACCGTTTAAGGCTGCAGTGGGAAAGCGCCAGAGTTGAAATACCGTTTAAAGTTAAACGGTATTTCAACCCGTTTTCAGAGCAGGGTTTTGCACGGTAATCTACCGTTTAAGATGCAATGGGAATGCATCTTTAAACGGTAGAGATGATTGCTGATTTTTTTCAGCAATCATCTCCGTGTGTGTACGCTGCCGGGCTGAAAGATTAACCACTTTCAGCCCGCAGCGGGTCCACAGCGTGCAGCGCTGGGCAAGATGTGCCCAGGTGCTGCGGGAGGAGGGGGGTCCCTGCTGCTGCTGAGGGGAGAGGGGGTACCTGTCAGCCTGACACGGCGCTGCCGCTGCTGTATCTCCCCCCCGGCTGCCGCTGCCGCTGCTGTATCTCCCCCCCCCCCCCCCCCGGCGGCCGCTGCCGCATCTCCCCCCCGGCGGCCGCTGCCGCTGCTGTATCTCCCCCCCGGCGGCCGCTGCCGCTGCTGTATCTCCCCCCCCCCCGGCGGCCGCTGCCGCTGCTGTATCTCCCCCCCCGGCGGCCGGTCCTTGCGGCGGATGTACAGTCAGTGTCGGCGGTCCCTCTGGCGCAGGGGAAATAGTACTTATTTCCCCTGCGCCAGAGGGACCGCTGACACTGACTGTACATACGCCGCAAGGACCGGCCGCCGGGGGGGAGATACAGCAGCGGCAGCGCCGTGTCAGGCTGACAGGTACCCCCTCTCCCCTCAGCAGCAGCAGGGACCCCCCTCCTCCCGCAGCACATGGGGACAGCTTCCCCCCTCTACCCCCACAGCACCCGGGGACAGCTTCCCCCCTCTACCCCCTCCAAGCTGCCTGTCTATCCTTGTTGATAGATATATATCTATCTATATAAATATAGATCTATATAGATCTATATATATATATATATATAGATATATATAGATATATATATATATATAGATCTATATATATATTTATATAGATCTATATATATATATATATATATATATATATAGATATATATATAGATATATATATAGATCTATATATATATATATATATATATATATATATATATATATATATATATATATATATATAGATCTATATATATATATATATATATATATATATGCAGGTGGGTGAGGATAACTCCAGAGAGGTAAATCACCAACGCGGCACTCCAGGGCTTGTGAGAAAATAAGCAATTTTATTCGTGCAACAGTTTCGGGGACAACGTTCCCCTTCCTCAGGCAGACAGCAATACAACATAACAAACATAGGGTCCTACCTTATAACAGTGTGTGCAGCAAGAAGGCACCTCCTTCCGTTGTACGTGGCCGGTGGACTGGTTCAGAGCGGGGGAGACGCCGCCAGCGGGATGCAGAGCGGGCGTTACTTCCTGTATCTGACGTCACCTTGCTGCGTCTGGCACGCTGACGCCCGTTGCCAAGCATACAGGGTAGCGTGAGTTGTTTACAGACGGTAGCTAGGTTACCTGGCTCAACGTAACAGCGGCAATAAGGATTGGTGCTATTAGTGAGGCATATTGTGCTGTGAAAATTAAAGAATGCATACAAACACTGATTATAAAAACATGATGCTGGTGTAAATATCGCAAGTGGTAATACTGTAAAACGTGCAGCATATATGTAGCGCACGTAAGTGCTAAACAGTAAAAATTAGGTCAAAGACACATGTAAAACATTTTCACATCCAGGGGACTAATCCGAGGGTATCATGAATAAAGATAATATATCTAAAAGAGTAATATATCCAAAGAAAGAGGGTCAGTCATTTATCCATACTAGATGGATTAATAACCCTGCAAGGGGAAGGGTCAGGCCATCGAGCCCTGCTGTAGGCAACAATCAGGAAGACACATCGTCCAAAAACATCGATCATTAAAGGCACGTCTTTGGACCGCAAAGGGTTTAGGTTAGTGTGTTCCACATAATACGCTCATTGAGCCCGTTGGGTGAAACAGTATTGAGCCTGTAAATCCATCGGGCTTCCAGTCTTAGGAGGGCTTTCTGGCGATCTCCCCCCCTAGGCATTGGTGGAATATGATCGATCATAAAGTAGCGTAATGTTGCCAGTGGGTGGCCCTTAGCCTTAAAATGAGCCGCTACTGGCTGGTCCATAGGTTTGTTCATTAGGGCAGCATTTATAGCCGAGCGGTGTGCGGCCATCCGCTCCTTAAATTGTCGAGTGGACATACCAACATAGTATAGTCCACACGGACATACTATGACGTATACGATGTATCGGGTGCTACAGGTCAGGATGTGTCGGATCTGTAGCCTTTTATCTTCATGGGGGTGTTTGAAAGATGAGCCTTGGATCAGATAGTTACATGTGGTACACTTAATACATTTATAGCATCCCGGGGTTTTTCTTTGCCTTGTGGATGCTCTGTTGTCATCAAACCCGGTAATGTCCGTGTGTACCAATAAGTCTTTCAAGTTACGTCCCCTCTTGTAGCATGTCATCGGTCTTATTTGGGAGAAGCATGGCAGTTTGGGGTCTGTGGCTAGAATTGGCCACAGTGCTTTACTCGCAATGGGTATAAGGCTGCTGTTGGTATCAAATGTGGTGGACCATGGGAATACCTTAGTATTGTCCCCTTTGGCGTTTTTGGGTTTAAGTAAATCTTCACGTTTGAGTTTAAGTACTTTTGCTTTGGCCTGGTGCAGGGCTGGCAGATGGTAACCTCTTTCATGAAACTTGTCGATAAGTTTGTCGAGCTGTAACGGGAGTGTTTCTGTATTACTACAGATCCGAGCCGCCCGAAGCATTTGGGAATAGGCCAGTCCCTTTTTCAATGGTGGGGGGTGATGGCTGCTGGAGAGCAAGAGGGTATTCCTATCTGTTTCTTTGTAAAAGATAGAGGTGCTGATGTTACCTTCATTCAACGTCACGGTCACGTCTAAGAAGTTGATAGTGTGACTGCTATGTGCATATGTGAGTTTGATGGGTCCTGGCATTGCATTGATAGTGGTCATTAAGTCAACGAACTCATCTGTCATGCCCTGCCACAGCATGAACAGATCGTCGATGTATCGACACAGGAGAATGATGTTGTCCTTGGCGATTTGATCTTGAAAGAATATACGTTCCTGGGCGACCATAAAGACATTGGCATATGCCGGTGCCACGGCCGATCCCATGGCACAGCCTGCCTGTTGGAGGTAAATTTGGCCATCAAATCGAAAGTAATTACGTCGTAGGACCAGTTCAAGCAATTGCAGGTAAAGATTTTTATTAAAAGTGAAACCTTCTCCCAGAGAGTTCAGAAATTCTTTCATGGCCAGGAGCCCCTGGTCATGAGGGATCGAGGTGTATAACGATGTTACATCCATAGTGCATAACATAGCAGTCAAGGGTAATCTGGGTAGTTGTTTTAGACGATTGAGGAAGCTTGTGGTATCCATAAGGTGTGTGTCTTGAACGATGACATGCGGTTGGATCAAGACATCCAATAATTGGGAAACCGGTTGAAAAAGGCTACCTTGAGCAGATATTATAGGGCGACCGGGTGGAAATGTAGCATGTTTGTGGATTTTGGGTACACTGTACAGGATTGGTAAGATGGGGTAAGTAGTATGTAGTGCTTCTTTGAGCTTGATGTCAATAATCTGTTGGTCGACCGCCTCCTTGAGTAGTGCCGTTAATTCTTTTTGGTACTTCTCCGTGGGGTCACTGTATAATTTCCTGTACGTGTTCCCGTCCGCTAGTTGGCGCATAATTTCTGCTCGGTAGGTGCTCAAGTTCTGAATTACGATGCCCCCGCCTTTATCGGCGGGGCGAATGACGATGCTGTGGTCCTCTTGCAGGGATTTTAGAGCTTGGGTTTCACCTCTGGATAAATTGGCATGGAATGGAATGGGGGCTGCTTTAAATCGCTCCATCGACGCATCCAGTAGACGTGTGTACGTTTTTATAGATGGATTGTAAGACATGGGGTCAAATGTAGATTTGCTATGAGACTTAATGAATTGAGAAGTGGGGGTGGGCTGAGGGGGGGTCTCGTGGTGCTGGAAGAACTCACGTAGTCGGAGTTTACGGTTCATCTTGTGAATGTCGAGTTGCCAATCGAAAGGGTCATGTCGATTCGTCGGGATAAAGGAGAGGCCTTTGTTAAGGACGTTTTCTTCATCGGGAGTGAGCAGACGATCCGATAGATTGAAAATGGCTTTTATTTTGGTCCTGCTCGCTTTGAAGTTCCTCTCCCTTTGGCCGCCACGACGGGTTCTTTTATTGTGGGACCCCTGCGGGTGGTAACCCCTAAAGGGGGACGTCTGGTGATGGTGCCATCATCAGATTCTGCCGGGGCAAAATCGCTGTCTGATTGGGAGGACCCTGGTTGTGGGGCAGCGGGGTTTCTCCGTGATCTCCAACCTCGTCTAGCAGTAGCTTGGAAGCTGCGGGGCTGGGGCTCGCTGCCTGTAAGCCATCGGTAGACCTGGTTGGACTCATAGTCTGCCTCTACTGTGGCTAATTTGGTCCTCTTGAATCTTAACAGATCTCGTCGGTAATTGTCGCATTGATTTTTGAGCTTGGATGCCCAGGCGTCAAATTCAGGGGAGGCTATCAGATTTGCATTAGCCGTTTTAAGGTCATCAATTTTGCTCCGGGTATTTCTGAGTTCTTTACCGGCCTCCTCTACCACCAGCACCATCAAGTCCAGGCTGCATTTGTTGAGTATTGCTACCCAACGCCTGCAGAACTCTGGACTTGACCGGCCGATGGTGGGGATGTTCCGGACTCGGAATCCACGAGGTATAAACTTTTTACGGTAATAGTCCGATAGAGACTGGCCGTGCAGTAAATAGTCAATTTCACGGCGTCTTAACTTGAATAATAAGTTATATATATCCTCAGCCTCAATTTCAGGATTAGCTTCCTCTTCAAACAGTATATGGGAAATTTCATCCTCTGAAAAATTCAGAATTTCTCCGGGGGGGGTTACAGCAATCCCTTTAGATCCAAGTGGATGTTGTGATGCCTCCATGTTGGTTTGAGGAGAAGAGCTGGAGTAGACTCAGCAAGATGTGGGCTGGACGTCCTAGGAAAATTTAGGAGAGTGGGTGCCACGATCCTATGCCAACCGGGCAGGCTGGCGAATACAGGATACTTGCGATCTGGCACTCCGGGTACCTTGGTCAATGGCCTGGGTGCCTTCGTAGAAATAGTATATGCAGGTGGGTGAGGATAACTCCAGAGAGGTAAATCACCAACGCGGCACTCCAGGGCTTGTGAGAAAATAAGCAATTTTATTCGTGCAACAGTTTCGGGGACAACGTTCCCCTTCCTCAGGCAGACAGCAATACAACATAACAAACATAGGGTCCTACCTTATAACAGTGTGTGCAGCAAGAAGGCACCTCCTTCCGTTGTACGTGGCCGGTGGACTGGTTCAGAGCGGGGGAGACGCCGCCAGCGGGATGCAGAGCGGGCGTTACTTCCTGTATCTGACGTCACCTTGCTGCGTCTGGCACGCTGACGCCCGTTGCCAAGCATACAGGGTAGCGTGAGTTGTTTACAGACGGTAGCTAGGTTACCTGGCTCAACGTAACAGCGGCAATAAGGATTGGTGCTATTAGTGAGGCATATTGTGCTGTGAAAATTAAAGAATGCATACAAACACTGATTATAAAAACATGATGCTGGTGTAAATATCGCAAGTGGTAATACTGTAAAACGTGCAGCATATATGTAGCGCACGTAAGTGCTAAACAGTAAAAATTAGGTCAAAGACACATGTAAAACATTTTCACATCCAGGGGACTAATCCGAGGGTATCATGAATAAAGATAATATATCTAAAAGAGTAATATATCCAAAGAAAGAGGGTCAGTCATTTATCCATACTAGATGGATTAATAACCCTGCAAGGGGAAGGGTCAGGCCATCGAGCCCTGATGTAGGCAACAATCAGGAAGACACATCGTCCAAAAACATCGATCATTAAAGGCACGTCTTTGGACCGCAAAGGGTTTAGGTTAGTGTGTTCCACATAATACGCTCATTGAGCCCGTTGGGTGAAACAGTATTGAGCCTGTAAATCCATCGGGCTTCCAGTCTTAGGAGGGCTTTCTGGCGATCTCCCCCCCTAGGCATTGGTGGAATATGATCGATCATAAAGTAGCGTAATGTTGCCAGTGGGTGGCCCTTAGCCTTAAAATGAGCCGCTACTGGCTGGTCCATAGATATATAGATATATATATATATATATATATATATATATCAACAAGGAAAGACAGGCCTGACCCATTGTCACAGGCACTAAACGTTTTGAAGAGCTAAAACGTTTTACCTGCAATGGGAATGGTACTTAAATGGCATTTGAAACTGTAATCTGCTGCAGTGGGAATGCTAAATACCATTTAAGATTACCTGTAAACTAAAACGGGTCTGCAGTGGGAAAGCAGCATTACAGATACCAGGGCATTCTGGAACTTATTGAAATAAATACACATGCAAAATGGTTTGTTTGTTTGTTTATTTATTTATTGCAATATTTATTTACTCAAAGCATGCAGACGTATGCAGACACTGCCGCCTACTTCTGTGGCATCACAAGTCGGAGAGAATTTGGCTGGTCTGATAATAAAGTCGGTTACGTATGTGGAGCAGCATTTTAGATGAACAGACAAGTTGGGTAGTTGGTCAGTTGGATGGTTGGAGGAAAGTAAAGCCCCATACACACTTAATGAGTCCCCAATTACAGCAATATCGGCAGCGGCAGGGATGCCGAATCCGGCAACCTGTGCACACTTTCCGATGCGGGAGGGGAATAGAGCTACAGTCATGCTACAGCTGCAGCATGACCGTCAATAACGAGGACTCCCCCATCTTCGTTAAACAATGAAAGGGAGTGAGCATCATTAACAATATGGAGTAGACACATTAGGCAATATTGTTTGTGTGTATGGGGCTTTATACTTTCCCCATCACCTTCTCACTTTACTACCACCGCCTGCTTCAACCCTTTCCCCAGTCACTTCCTCTCTTCTTTCTTCTGCCAGCACATGCTTTTTTCATACCATTCCCTCACCTCCTCTCTATGACAGCACTGCCTGCTTTCTGCATTCCATTCCCTAACACTTCCTCTCCTCTCTCTGCTGACACCACCCGCTTTCTGCATTCTGTACCCTAACACTTCCTCTCCTCACTCTGTTGCCACCACCTGCTTTCTGCATTCCATTCCCTAACACTTCCTCTCCTCTCTCTGATGCCACCACCTGCTTTCTGCATTCCATTCCCTAACACTTCCTCTCCTCTCTCTGCTGACACCACCTGCTTTCTGCATTCGGGACCCTAACACTTCCTTTCTTCTCTCTGCTGACACCACCTGCTTTCTGCATTCCATTCCCTAACACTTCCTCTCCTCTCTCTGCTGCCTCCACCTGTTTTCTGCATTCCATTCCCTAACAGTTCCTCTCCTCTCTCTGCTGACACCACCTGCTTTTTGCATTCCATTCCCTAACACTTCCTCTCCTCTCTCTGCTGCCTCCACCTGTTTTCTGAATTCGGTACCCTAACACTTCCTCTTCTCTCTCTGCTGGCTCCACCTGCTTTCTGCATTCCATTCCCTAACACTTCCTCTCATCTCTCTGCTTTCACCACCTGCTTTCTGCATTCCATTCCCCATTGCTTCCTCTTCTCTATACTGCTACCGCCTGCTTTCTATGTCCCATTTACTGTCACCTCCTCTCTCTGCTACCACCACCTGCCTTACGCATCCCATTACCAGTCAGTTCCTCTCTCTGCTACTACCACCTGCTTTCTGCATTCCATTCCCCATTGCTTCCTCTTCTCTATAGTGCTACCGCCTGCTTTCTATGTCCCATTTACTGTCACCTCCTCTCTCTGCTACCACCACCTGCCTTATGCATCCCATTACCAGTCAGTTCCTCTCTCTGCTACTACCACCTGCTTTCTGCATCCCATTCACCTTCTCTCCTCTATGCCGCTACTGCCTGCTTTCTCCATCCCATTCCCTGTCACGTACTGTATCCTCTTTCTGCCACCACCAACTGCTTTCTAAATCCTAATCCCTATCTCTTCCTCTACACTTTCTGCTGCCGTCGCCTACTTTCTGCATCCAGTTTCCCATCACCTCTCTCTGCCACCACTGCCCCTTTCTTGTAATATTTTGTGCTAGTTTATTTTTTCATTATACAACATCACAAAAATATTAAACTGTACATAATAAACCTGGATTCCACACGCCTTTATTGTATTGTTGTATCATGAAAAAATGTAAAAAAAAAAAAAAAACAGTCTTCCAGTGCCACTTCTAGGCAGACCATCGCATACCTTTCTTTGTGTTGTTGTTGTTGTCGTATCAAAAACAATAAAAAAAATGTAAATTGTAAACAAAATAGAAACAGCCACCAACCTCCCATTCTCCTCTTTCTGCCACCACCGCCTTCATTTCTGAATCCCATTTCTCCTCTCCTCCTCTCTCTGCTATTACTACCTGCTTTCTGCCTCCCATTCCTCTTCACCTCTTCTCTCTGCTGCTACCACCTGTTTTCTGCATCCCATTCTCCTCCTCTCCTTTATGCCACCACGTCTACTTTCTGCATTCACTATTCACTAACACCTATCCTCGCTCTGCCGCCACCAACTGCTTTCTGCATTTCATTCCCTGACATGTATCCTCTCTCTACCGCCACCACCTGCTTTCTGCATCCCATTCCCCTACTCTCCTCTATGGTGCCATTGCCTGCTTTCTGCATTCCATTCCCTATCTCTTCCTCTACGCTTTCTGTTGCTGCCACTTACTTTCTACATCCAGTTTCCCATCACCTCCTCTCTCTGCCACCACTACCCCTTTCTTGCCATGTTTTGTGTTAGTTTATTTTTCCATAATATAACATCACAAAAATATTATAAATACAAAAAATTTAAAAAAAAAACCTGGCCTCCAACCGTCCCCCCTCTAGCCAGACCATCACACGCCTTTATTGTGTTGTTGTATCATGAAAAAATATACTGACACAAAAATATTCGGGTGTGGTATAGGGGTCCGACAGTCGGGATCCCGACGACGGGATCCCGACTGGCCGGACCCAGACAGCATGGCGAGCGCAACAAAGCCCCTTGCGGACTCGCTAGGCGAGCCACCTATTCTATTCTCCCTCTATGCGGGTTGTGGACCCCGGCTGTCTGTGTTTTGACAGTCGAGATCTCGACGTTGGGTGAATGCATGTCGGGATCCCGACTGTCGGGACCCCATCCGGCACCGAAATATTCGACCGCCTGTCTCTGCTGCCACCGCCTGCTTCATCCCTTTCCCCATCACCTCCTTTCTTCTCTCTGCTGCCACTGTCTGATCTCTATATACCATTCTGTCACCTACTCTCCTCTCTTTACTACCACTGCCTGCTTCCTGCATCCCACTCCCCTTCACCTACTGTCTCTACTGCCACCATCTGTATTCTATGTCCCATTTACCATCACCTCCTCTCTTTTCTGACACTGCCTCCTTCCTGCGTTCCATTCCCCGTCACTTACTGTCTTTGCTGCCACCGCCTGCTTTTTCATCCCATTCCATCACCTCCTCTTCTCTCTGTACTTCCACTGCCTGCTTCCTGCATCCTATTCCACTTCACCCACTGTCTCTGCTGCCACCGTCTGTATTCTGTGTCCCATTCACCATCACCTCTACTCTTTGCTGCCACCACCTGCTTCCTGTGTCCCATTCCGTCACATCCTTTCTCTGCTGTCAGCGCCTGCTACCTGCGTCCCATTCCACCTGACCTACTATCTCTGCTGCCTTGGCCTGCTTTATGCATCCTTTTCCCTATCTTTTTCTCTACGCTTTCTGCTACCGCCACCTACTTTCTTCATCCATTTTTCCAATCTCCACCTGCTTCTCTCTATCCATGTTTTTTTGTTAGTTTATTTTTTCATAATACATCACAAAGTATTAAAATTAGAAAAAATAACCTGGCCTCCACCACATGCTTCCTGCATCCCATTTCCCTTAACCTAATGTCTCTCCTGCCACTGGCTGCTTTCTTCATCCCATTCCGTCACTCTCTCTCGTCTCTCTATTGCCACCACCTGCTTCCTGTGTCCCATTTCCCATCACCTCCTCTCTGCCACCACTGCACCTTTCTAGCCATGTTTTGTGTTTTTTCTCATAATACAACATCACAAAAATATAAAAATGTAAAAAAAAAAAATTAGCCTCCAATCGTCGCAAAAATTGGACGCAAAAATATTAGACCTCCTGTCTTTGCTGCCACCTCCTGCTTCGTCCCTTTACCTCATCTCTTCTCTCAACCTCCACCACCTGCTTTCTTTATCCTGTTCCCCATCACCTCTCCTATAACAGGTAAACTAACACAAAATTATTCAAATGTATGTTGCTTTCTTTATCGCACTCCCCTACCCACTATCTATCTACCCATTATCTGTCTGTCTATCTACCCACTATCTATCTATTCATCCATCCACTATCTATCTATTTACCCACTAGATATCTATCTATTCATCCATCCACCATCTATTTATTTATCCACTCTCTCTCTCACTAGACATCTCACTCTAATACAGTGGTCTCCAACCTTTTTTGGGGTGTGAGCTACTCGCGGCAAAATAAACCACAGAGCTTCTAAATTGTAAAAAAAATAAAAAATCTGCCTAATAACCAAATAATGCCCTTTGCACATTATGCCACACACTGTAATGCCCCTGACACATTATACCACATACCGTACTGTGTGTGCGGCGTACACGCTCACCAAAAAATGGGTGTAACCACGCCACATCATGCGTCCAATGAAAATGGGGGTGTGATACACACATGCCCCCAATAGTGCCAGATACACATATGTCCCCAATAGTGACAAATACATATATGCTCCCACAGTGCCAGGTATGCCCCCACAGAGCCAGAAACAGGAATACCCCCATGGTGCCAGGTATGACCTCATGGTGCTGGGTATGCCCCCACACTGTCCACAATGCCCCCACAGTGTCAGGAACACGTATGCCCCACAGTGCCGGATATGCCCCCACAGTGTCAGGAACATGTATGCCCCACAGTGCCGGATATGCCCCCACAGTGCCAGAAACAGGTATGCCCCCACAGTGTCCACAATGCCCCCACAGTGTCAGGAACAGGTATCCCCCACAGTGTCCACAATGCCCCCACAGTGTCAGGAACAGGTATGCCCCACAGTGCCGGGTATGCCCCCAGTGCCAGAAACAGGTATGCCCCACAGTGTCCACAATGCCCCCACAGTGTCAGGAACACGTATGCCCCACAGTGCCGGGTATGCCCCCACAGTGCCAGAAACAGGTATGCCCCCACAGTGTCCACAATCTATCTATCTATTTACCCACTAGATATCTATCTATCTATTCATCCACCATCTATTTATTTATCCACTCTCTCTCTCACTAGACATCTCACTCTAATACAGTGGTCTCCAACCTTTTTTGGGGTGTGAGCTACTCGCGGCAAAATAAACCACAGAGCTTCTAAATTGTAAAAAAAATAAAAAATCTGCCTAATAACCAAATAATGCCCTTTGCACATTATGCCACACACTGTAATGCCCCTGACACATTATACCACATACCGTACTGTGTGTGCGGCATACACGCTCACCAAAAAATGGGTGTAACCACGCCACATCATGCGTCCAATGAAAATGGGGGTGTGATACACACATGCCCCCAATAGTGCCAGATACACATATGTCCCCAATAGTGACAAATACATATATGCTCCCACAGTGCCAGGTATGCCCCTTCAGAGCCAGAAACAGGAATACCTCCATGGTGCCAGGTATGACCTCATGGTGCTGGGTATGCTCCCACAGTGCCAGAAACCGGTATGCCCCCACAGTGTCCACAATGCCCCCACAGTGTTAGGAACACGTATGCCCCACAGTGCCGGATATGCCCCCACAGTGTCAGGAACATGTATGCCCCACAGTGCCGGATATGCCCCCACAGTGCCAGAAACAGGTATGCCCCCACAGTGTCCACAATGCCCCCACAGTGTCAGGAACAGGTATCCCCCACAGTGTCCACAATGCCCCCACAGTGTCAGGAACAGATATGCCCCACAGTGCCGGGTATGCCCCCAGTGCCAGAAACAGGTATGCCCCACAGTGTCCACAATGCCCCCACAGTGTCAGGAACACGTATGCCCCACAGTGCCGGGTATGCCCCCACAGTGCCAGAAACAGGTATGCCCCCACAGTGTCCACAATGCCCCCACAGTGTCAGGAACACGTATGCCGCCCCCACAGTGCCAGAAACAGGTATGCCCCCACAGTGTCCAGAATGCCCCCACAGTGTCAGGAACATGTATGCCCCACAGTTCCAGCAATGCCCCCACAGTGCCAGATATGCCCACAATAGTGTCAGATATGCCCACAATATCGCCATACACAGTGTCTCCATGAGCCCTGCTGGGGTTTCAGGTGAGGCACCTTTAAGTGATTGGAATCGGTGAATGGGTAAGCGTTGTTGGGTAAGGGGCGAATTGGTGGATGGGATGACCAGGGGATTTTACCTCAGGACTGCCCCATATGCAGGCTCCGACCGTCACTCTCTCCCGCTGTGGTCTCCTCCTTTGATCTGCCGCCGTCCTCCTGTCAGTCACCGCCGGAGCACCGGCTCGTAGATATGCGTCTCTTCACAGACGCCGGCTCGTCACCCGGCTCCCTGTCCACCCTGATGCTGTCGCACACGCGTCGTCTCGCCTCTGGGTCTCTTGTCACTTCCCTTCCCTGTGACTGGGTCTGAGCGCTCAGCAAAGCAAAGCTCGCGGGCCGGCTCCTGATTGGCTGCTGGCCGGCGAGCTCTGATTGGCTGACCGCTCAGACCCAGTCACAGGGATATACACTGAGGGGAATGGAGAGACGCACGATGCTCTCTCCTCCCCTCTAGTCTGAACTAGTGCCGGGGATTGAGGGGGAGGGAGGGGGAGACGGGCAGGTGGGCAGCAGTGGTCGAGCCAACCGAATTGCTGCCGCGAGCTACCGGTTGCTCGCGAGCGACGGGTTGGCGACCACTGCTCTAATATATATGTCTTCACTATAATTTTTTATAACTTTTATGCTTAAATTTTCTTTTGCTGCCACAGCCTGCTTCATCTCTTCCGTCACCTCCTCTCTTCTCTCAACCTCCACCGCCTGCTTTCTTTATCGCATTCCCCTATCTATCTATCTATCTATTAATCCACTATCTACTTATTTATCCACTCTCTATCTCACTATATATCTCACTCTACTATATCTTGTCACTTTAATTTCTTATAACTTATATGCTTAAAAAAAAATTCAAATGTAAATTTACATTTTTTTCTGCCACCGCCTGCTTCATCTCTTCCATCACCTCCTTTTCTCTCTACTGCCACGCCTGTATTTTTCATCCCATTCTGTCACCTCCTCTATTTACTGCCACCACCTGCTTCCTGCGTCTCATTCCCCATCCTTGCCTCTCCTTTCTGTGCTGCTACCGCCTATATTCTGCGTCTCATTCCCCATCATTGCCTCTCCTTTCTGTGCTGCCACCGCCTATATTCTGTGTCTCATTCCCTGTCGCCTCCTCTCTTTTGCTGCAACCGCCTGCTTTCTTCATCCCATTCCTCTCCTTTCTTTGCCACCACCACCTGCTTTATGCCTCCTTCTGCATCCTATTCCCAAAATGCTCTTACCAGCGTCACCATCAAATACAAAGGTCTTATACTACTTGACCTGTGTGTAGCCTTTGCCACTGTAGATGACACTCATTTAAATGCTGCCACTGCCTGTAGTCTGCGTACCATTCCCCTTCACCTAGTGTCTCTGCTGCCACCGCCTGCTTTCTTCATTCCATTCCATCACCTCCTCTCCTCTCTCTGCTGTCACTGCCTGCTTCCTGTGTCCCATTCCCTGTCACCTACTGTCTCTGCTGCCACCACCTGCTTTCTGCATCCTATTCCCTATGTCTTCCTCTGTGCTTTCTGCTGCTGCGCCCTACTTTCTGCATCCAGTTTCCCATCACCTTCTCTCTGCCACCACTGCCCCTTTCTAGGCATGTTTTGTGTTGAGTTTTTTTTTCATAATACAACATCACAAAATTATTGAAATGAAGAAAAAAAAACCTGGCCTCCATCCGTTTCCCCCTCTAGCCAGACCATCACACGCCTTTATTGTGTTGTTGTATTATGAAAAAATAAACTGACACAAAAATATGTAACCTGCTGCCACCGCCTGCTTCATCCCTGTCCCCATCACCTCCTCTCTTCTCTCTGCTGCCACGGCCTGCTCTCTACATCCAATTTAATCACCTACTCTCCTCTTTACTGCCACTGCGTGCTTCCTGCGTCCCACTCCCCTTCACCTACTGTCTGCTGCCACTGCCTGCTTTCTTCATCCCATTCTGTCACCTCCTCTCTCTACTGCCACCACCTGTTTCCTACATCCTATTCCCCTTCACCCTATGCTGCCACTGTTTGTTTTCTGTGTCCTTTTCACCGTCACCTCCACTCTTTGCTGCCACCATCTGCTTCCTGTGTCCCATCCCCTGCCACCTACTGTCTCTGCTGCCACCGCGTGCTTTCTTCCTTTTCCACATCACGTCCTCTCTTCTCTCAACCTCCACCGCCTGCTTTCTTTATCGCACTCCCCTACCCACTATCTATCTACCCATTATCTGTCTGTCTATCTACCCACTATCTATCTATTCATCCATCCACTATCTATCTATCTATTTACCCACTAGATATCTATCTATCTATTCATTAATCCACCATCTATTTATTTATCCACTCTCTCTCTCACTAGACATCTCACTCTAATACAGTGGTCTCCTACCTTTATTGGGGTGTGAGCTACTCGCGGCAAAATAAACCACAAAAAGAGCTACTAAATTGTAAAAAAAATAAAAAATCTGCCTAATAACCAAATAATGCCCTTTGCACATTATGCCACACACTGTAATGCCCCTGACACATTATACCACATACCGTACTGTGTGTGCGGCGTACACGCTCACCAAAAAATGGGTGTAACCACGCCACATCATGCGTCCAATGAAAATGGGGGTGTGATACACACATGCCCCCAATAGTGCCAGATACACATATGTCCCCAATAGTGACAAATACATATATGCTCCCACAGTGCCAGGTATGCCCCCACAGAGCCAGAAACAGGAATACCCCCATGGTGCCAGGTATGACCTCATGGTGCTGGGTATGCCCCCACAGTGCCAGAAACCAGTATGCCTCCACAGTGTCCACAATGCCCCCACAGTGTCAGGAACACGTATGCCCCACAGTGCCGGATATGCCCCCACAGTGTCAGGAACATGTATGCCCCACAGTGCCGGATATGCCCCCACAGTGCCAGAAACAGGTATGCCCCCACAGTGTCCACAATGCCCCCACAGTGTCAGGAACAGGTATCCCCCACAGTGTCCACAATGCCCCCACAGTGTCAGGAACAGGTATGCCCCACAGTGCCGGGTATGCCCCCAGTGCCAGAAACAGGTATGCCCCACAGTGTCCACAATGCCCCCACAGTGTCAGGAACACATATGCCCCACAGTGCCGGGTATGCCCCCACAGTGGCAGAAACAGGTATGCCCCCATAGTGTCCACAATGCCCCCACAGTGTCAGGAACACATATGCCCCAAAGTGCCGGGTATGCCCCCACAGTGCCAGAAACAGGTATGCCCCCACAGTGTCCAGCAATGCCCCCACAGTGTCAGGAACATGTATGCCCCACAGTTCCAGCAATGCCCCCACAGTGCCAGATATGCCCACAATAGTATCAGATATGCCCACAATATCGCCATACACAGTGTCTCTATGAGCCCTGCTGGGGTTTCAGGTGAGGCACCTTTAAGTGATTGGAGTCGGTGAATGGGTAAGCATTGTTGGGTAAGGGGCGAATTGGTGGATGGGATGAGCAGGGGATGTTACCTCAGGACTGCCCCATATGCAGGCTCCGACCGTCACTCTCTCCCGCTGCGGCTTCTCCTTTGATCTGCCGCCGTCCTCCTGTCAGTCACCGCCGGAGCACCCGGCCCGTAGATATGCGTCTCTTCACAGACGCCGGCTCGTCACCCGGCTCCCTGTCCACCCTGATGCTGTCGCACACGCGTTGTCTCGCCGCTGCGTCTCTTGTCACTTCCCTTCCCTGTGACTGGGTCTGAGCGGTCAGCAAAGCAAAGCTCGCAGGCCGGCTCCTGATTGGCTCAGACCCAGTCACAGGGATATACACTGAGGGGAATGGAGAGACGCACGATGCTCTCTCCTCCCCTCTAGTCTGAACTAGTGCCGGGGATTGAGGGGGAGGGAGGGGGAGACGGGCAGGTGGGCAGCAGTGGTCGAGCCACCCGAATCGCTGCCGCGAGCTACCGGTAGCTCGCGAGCGACGGGTTGGCGACCACTGCTCTAATATATATGTCTTCACTATAATTTCTTATAACTTTTATGCTTAAATTTTCTTTTGCTGCCACAGCCTGCTTCATCTCTTCCATCACCTCTACTCTTCTCTCAACCTCCACCGCCTGCTTTCTTTATTGCTTTCCCCTATCTATCTATCTATCTATCTATTAATCCACTATCTACTTATTTATCCACTCTCTATCTCACTATATATCTTACTCTACTATATCTTTTCACTTTAATTTCTTATAACTTATATGCTTAAAAAAAAATTCAAATGTAAATTTACATTTTTCTGCCACCGCCTGCTTCATCTCTTCCATCACCTCCTTTTCTCTCTACTGCCACGCCTGTATTTTTCATCCCATTCTGTCACCTCCTCTATTTACTGCCACCACCTGCTTCCTGCGTCTCATTCCCCATCATTGCCTCTCCTTCCTGTGCTGCCACCGCCTATATTCTGTGTCTCATTCCCTGTCGCCTCCTCTCTTTTGCTGAAACGTCCTGCTTTCTTCATCCCATTCCTCTCCTTTCTTTGCCACCACCACCTGCTTTATGCCTCCTTCTGCATCCTATTCCCAAAATGCTCTTACCAGCGTCACCATCTACTTGACCTGTGTGTAGCCTTTGCCACTGTAGATGACACTCATTTAAATGCTGCCACTGCCTGTAGTCTGCGTACCATTCCCCTTCACCTAGTGTCTCTGCTGCCACCGCCTGCTTTCTTCATTCCATTCCATCACCTCCTCTCCTCTCTCTGCTGTCACTGCCTGCTTCCTGTGTCCCATTCCCTGTCACCTACTGTCTCTGCTGCCACCACCTGCTTTCTGCATCCTATTCCCTATGTCTTCCTCTGTGCTTTCTGCCGCTGCGCCCTACTTTCTGCATCCAGTTTCCCATCACCTTCTCTCTCTGCCACCACTGCCCCTTTCTAGGCATGTTTTGTGTTGAGTTTTTTTTTCATAATACAACATCACAAAATTATTGAAATGAAGAAAAAAAAAACCTGGCCTCCATCCGTTTCCCCCTCTAGCCAGACCATCACACGCCTTTATTGTGTTGTTGTATTATGAAAAAATAAACTGACACAAAAATATGAAACCTGCTGCCACCGCCTGCTTCATCCCTGTCCCCATCACCTCCTCTCTTCTCTCTGCTGCCACGGCCTGCTCTCTACATCCAATTTAATCACCTACTCTCCTCTTTACTGCCACTGCGTGCTTCCTGTGTCCCACTCCCCTTCACCTACTGTCTGCTGCCACCGCCTGCTTTCTTTATCCCATTCTGTCACCTCCTCTCTCTACTGCCACCACCTGTTTCCTACATCCTATTCCCCTTCACCCTATGCTGCCACTGTTTGTTTTCTGTGTCCTTTTCACCGTCACCTCCACTCTTTGCTGCCACCATCTGCTTCCTGTGTCCCATCCCCTGCCACCTACTGTCTCTGCTGCCACCGCGTGCTTTCTTCCTTTTCCACATCACGTCCTCTCTTCTCTCAACCTCCACCGCCTGCTTTCTTTATCGCCCTCCCCTACCCACTATCTATCTACCCATTATCTGTCTGTCTATCTACCCACTATCTATCTATTCATCCATCCATCCACTATCTATCTATCTATTTACCCACTAGATATCTATCTATCTATTCATCCACCATCTATTTATCCACTCTCTCTCTCACTAGACATCTCACTCTAATACAGTGGTCTCCAACCTTTTTTGGGGTGTGAGCTACTCGCGGCAAAATAAACCACAGAGCTTCTAAATTGTAAAAAAAATAAAAAATCTGCCTAATAACCAAATAATGCCCTTTGCACATTATTCCACACACTGTAATGCCCCTGACACATTATACCACATACCGTACTGTGTGTGCGGCGTACACGCTCACCAAAAAATGGGTGTAACCACGCAACATCATGCGTCCAATGAAGATGGGGGTGTGATACACACATGCCCCCAATAGTGCCAGATACACATATGTCCCCAATAGTGCCAAATACATATATGCTCCCACAGTGCCAGGTATGCCCCTTCAGAGCCAGAAACAGGAATACCCCCTTGGTGCCAGGTATGACCTCATGGTGCTGGGTATGCTCCCACAGTGCCAGAAACCGGTATGCCCCCACATTGTCCACAATGCCCCCACAGTGTCAGGAACACGTATGCCCCACAGTGCCGGATATGCCCCCACAGTGTCAGGAACATGTATGCCCCACAGTGCCGGATATGCCCCCACAGTGCCAGAAACAGGTATGCCCCCACAGTATCCACAATGCCCCCACAGTGTCAGGAACAGGTATCCCCCACAGTGTCCACAATGCCCCCACAGTGTCAGGAACAGATATGCCCCACAGTGCCGGGTATGCCCCCAGTGCCAGAAACAGGTATGCCCCACAGTGTCCACAATGCCCCCACAGTGTCAGGAACACGTATGCCCCACAGTGCCGGGTACGCCCCCACAGTGCCAGAAACAGGTATGCCCCCACAGTGTCCACAATGCCCCCACAGTGTCAGGAACACGTATGCCGCCCCCACAGTGCCAGAAACAGATATGCCCCCACAGTGTCCAGAATGCCCCCACAGTGTCAGGAACATGTATGCCCCACAGTTCCAGCAATGCCCCCACAGTGCCAGATATGCCCACAATATCGCCATACACAGTGTCTCTATGAGCCCTGCTGGGGTTTCAGGTGAGGCACCTTTAAGTGATTGGAATCGGTGAATGGGTAAGCGTTGTTGGGTAAGGGGCGAATTGGTGGATGGGATGACCAGGGGATGTTACCTCAGGACTGCCCCATATGCAGGCTCCGACCGTCACTCTCTCCCGCTGCGGCCTCCTCCTTTGATCTGCCGCCGTCCTCCTGTCAGTCACCGCCGGAGCACCCGGCTCGTAGATATGCGTCTCTTCACAGACGCCGGCTCGTCACCCGGCTCCCTGTCCACCCTGATGCTGTCGCACACGCGTTGTCTCGCCTCTGCGTCTCTTGTCACTTCCCTTCCCTGTGACTGGGTCTGAGCGCTCAGCAAAGCAAAGCTCGCGGGCCGGCTCCTGACTGGCTGCCGGCCAGCGAGCTCTGATTGGCTGACCGCTCAGACCCAGTCACAGGGATATACACTGAGGGGAATGGAGAGATGCACGATGCTCTCTCCTCCCCTCTAGTCTGAACTAGTGCCGGGGATTGAGGGGGAGGGAGAGTGAGACGGGCAGGTGGGCAGCAGTGGTCGAGCCACCCGAATCGCTGCCGCGAGCTACCGGTAGCTCGCGAGCGACGGGTTGGCGACCACTGCTCTAATATATATATCTTCACTATAATTTCTTATAACTTTTATGCTTAAATTTTCTTTTGCTGCCACAGCCTGCTCCATCTCTTCCGTCACCTCTACTTTTCTCTCAACCTCCACCGCCTGCTTTCTTTATCGCATTCCCCTATCTATCTATCTATCTATTAATCCACTATCTACTTATTTATCCACTCTCTATCTCACTATATACCTCACTCTACTATATCTTTTCACTTTAATTTCTTATAACTTATATGCTTTAAAAAAAATTCAAATGTAAATTTACATTTTTTTCTGCCACCGCCTGCTTCATCTCTTCCATCACCTCCTTTTCTCTCTACTGCCACGTCTGTATTTTTCATCCCATTCTGTCACTCCTCTATTTACTGCCACCACCTGCTTCCTGCGTCTCATTCCCCATCCTTGTCTCTTCTTTCTCTGCCGCCACCGCCTATATTCTGTGTCTCATTCCCTGTCGCCTCCTCTCTTTTGCTGAAACGTCCTGCTTTCTTCATCCCATTCCTCTCCTTTCTTTGCCACCACCACCTGCTTTATGCCTCCTTCTGCATCCTATTCCCAAAATGCTCTTACCAGCGTCATCATCAAATACAAAGGTCTTATACTACTTGACCTGTGTGTGGCCTTTGCCACTGTAGATGACACTCATTTAAATGCTGCCACTGCCTGTAGTCTGCGTACCATTCCCCTTCACCTAGTGTCTCTGCTGCCACCGCCTGCTTTCTTCATTCCATTCCATCACCTCCTCTCCTCTCTCTGCTGTCACTGCCTGCTTCCTGTGTCCCATTCCCTGTCACCTACTGTCTCTGCTGCCACCACCTGCTTTCTGCATCCTATTCCCTATGTCTTCCTCTGTGCTTTCTGCTGCTGCGCCCCCTTCTTTCTGCATCCAGTTTCCCATCACCTTCTCTCTCTGCCACCACTGCCCCTTTCTAGGCATGTTTTGTGTTGAGTTTTTTTTTTCATAATACAACATCACAAAATTATTGAAATTAAGAAAAAAAAACCTGGCCTCCATCCGTTTCCCCCTCTAGCCAGACCATCACACGCCTTTATTGTGTTGTTGTATTATGAAAAAAAAAACTGACACAAAAATATGAAACCTGCTGCCACCGCCTGCTTCATCCCTGTCCCCATCACCTCCTCTCTTCTCTCTGCTGCCACGGCCTGCTCTCTACATCCAATTTAATCACCTACTCTCCTCTTTACTGCCACTGCGTGCTTCCTGCGTCCCACTCCCCTTCACCTACTGTCTGCTGCCACCGCCTGCTTTCTTCATCCCATTCTGTCACCTCCTCTCTCTACTGCCACCACCTGTTTCCTACATCCTATTCCCCTTCACCTACTGTCTATGCTGCCACTGTTTGTTTTCTGTGTCCTCCACTCTTTGCTGCCACCATCTGCTTCCTGTGTCCGATCCCCTGCCTCCTGTTGTCTCTGCTGCCACCGCCTGCATTCTTCCTTTTCCACATCACGTCCTCTCTTCTCTCAACCTCCACCGCCTGCTTTCTTTATCGCACTCCCCTACCCACTATCTACCTACCCATTATCTGTCTGTCTATCTACCCACTATCTATCTATTCATCCACTATCTATCTATTTACCCACTAGATATCTATCTATCTATTCATCCACCATCTATTTATTTACCCACTCTTTCTCTCACTAGACATCTCACTCTAATATATATGTCTTCACTATAATTTCTTATAACTTTTATGCTAAAATTTTCTTTTGCTTCCACCGCCTGCTTCATCTCTTCCGTCAACTCCTTTCTTCTCTCAACCTCCACCACCTGCTTTCTTTATCGCATTCCCCTATCTATCTATTCATCCACTATCTATTTATTTATCCACTTTCTATCTCACTATATATCTCACTCTACTATATATTTCCGCTATAATTTCTTGTAACTCATATGCTTAAAAAAATTTTCAAATTTAAATGTAACATTTTTTGTGCCACCGCCTGCTTCATCTCTTCCGTCACCTCCTCTCTTCTCTCAACCTCCACCGCCTGCTTTCTTTATCACATTCCCCTATCTGTCTATTCATCCACTATCTATTTATTTATTCACTCTATATATCACTATATATCTCACTCTACTATAATTTTTCACTATAATTTCTTATAATTTATATGCTTACATTTTTTTTCAAATGTAAATTTAAATTTTTTTCTGCCACCGTCTGTTTCATCTCTTCCGTCACCTCCTCTCTTCTCTCAACCTCCACCGCCTTCTTTCTTTATCGCATTCCCCTATCTATTAATCCACTATCTATTTATTTATTCACACTATATCTCACTATATATCTCACTCTACTATATCTTTTCACTATAATTTCTTATAATTTATATGCTTACATTTTTTTTTGCTGCCACCGCCTGCTTCATCTCTTCCGTCACCTCCTCTATTCTCTCACTATATATCTCACTCTACTACTATATCTTTTCACTATAATTTCTTATAACTTATATGCTTAAAAAAAAATTCAAATTTAAATATAAAATTTTTTGTGCCACCGCCTGCTTCATCTCTTCCGTCACCTCCTCTCTTCTCTCAACCTCCACCACCTGCTTTCTTTATCACATTCCCCTATCTATCTATTCATCCACTATCTATTTATTTATGCACTCTATATCTCACTATATATCTCACTCTACTATATCTTTTCACTATAATTTCTTATAATTTATATGCTTAAAAATTTTTTTCAAACGTAAATTTAACATTTTTTCTGCCACCGCCTGCTTCATCTCTTCCGTCACCTCCTCTCTTCTCTCAACCTTCACCGCCTGCTTTCTTTATCGCATTCCCCAATCTATCTATTCATCCACTATCTATTTATTCACTCTATATCTCGCTATATATCTCACTCTACTATATGTTTTCACTATAATTTCTTATAACTTATATGCTTTAAAAAATTTTTTGCTGCCACCGCCTGCTTCATCTCTTCCGTCACCTCCTCTCTTCTCTCAACCTCCACCGCCTGCTTTCTTTATCGCATTCCCCTATCTATCTATTCATCCACTATCTATTTATTTATGCACTCTATATCTCACTCTACTATATCTTTTCACTATAATTTCTTATAATTTATATGCTTTAATTTTTTTTGCTGCCACCTCCTGCTTCATCTCTTCCGTCACCTCCTCTCTTCTATCAACCTCCACCGCCTACTTTCTTTATCGCATTCCCCTATCTATCTATTCATCCACTATCTATTTATTTATGCAGTCTATATCTCACTCTACTATATCTTTTCACTATAATTTCTTATAATTTATATGCTTAAAATTTTTTTCAAAAGTAAATTTAACATTTTTTTGCTGCCACCGCCTGCTTCATCTTTTCCGTCACCTCCTGTCTTCTCTCAACCTCCACCGCCTGCTTTCTTTATCGCATTCCCCTATCTATCTATTCATCCACTATATATTTATTTATTCACTCTATATATCACTATATATCTCACTCTACTATAATTTTTCACTATAATTTCTTATAATTTCTATGCTTAAAACTTTTTTCAAATGTAAATTTACATATTTTTCTGCCACCGCCTGCTTCCTCTGTTCTGTCACCTCCTCTCTTCTCACAACCTCCACCGCCTGCTTTCTTTATCGCATTCCCCTATCTATCTATTAATCCACTATCTATTTATTTATTCACTCTATATCTCACTCTACTATATCTTTTCACTATAATTTCTTATCATTTATATGCTTAAATTTTTTTTTGCTGCCACCGCCTGCTTCATCTCTTCCGTCACCTCCTCTCTTCTCTCAACCTCCACCGCCTGCTTTCTTTATCTCATTCCCCTATCTATCTATCTATTCATCCACTATCTATTTATTTATTTATTAACTCTATATCTCACTATATATCTCACTCTACTATAATTTTTCACTATAATTTCTTATAATTTCTATGCTTAAAATTTTTTTCAAATGTAAATTTACATATTTTTTTTTGCCACCGCCTGCTTCATCTCTTCCGTCACCTCCTCTCTTCTCTCAACCTCCACTGCCTGCTTTCTTTATCGCATTCCCCTATCTATCTATTCATCCACTATCTATTTATTTATTCACTCTATATCTCACTATAGATCTCACTCTACTATATCTTTTCACTATAATTTCTTATAATTTATATGCTTAAATTTTTTTTCAAATGTAAATTTAAAAAATGTTCTGCCACCGCCTGCTTCATCTCTTCCGTCACCTTCTCTCTACTGCCACCGCCTGCATTTTTTATCCCATTCTGTCACCTCTTCTCCTCTATTTACTGCCACCGCCTGCTTAATGCGTCTCATTCCCCATCCTTCTGCATCCTATTCCCAAACTGCTCTTACCAGCGTCACCACCAAATACAAAGGTCTTATACTACCTGACCGGTGTGTAGCCTTTTCCACTGTAGATCACACGCCTTCATATCTTACCTGTTGACATCCATCCTCTTACCTTCTGTATTTCAGCTGATGTTCTATATGATAACAAAAGAACATTGTACCTATTACTCCATGTGCAATCTGGTCACATTTATAACAAGATACAAAATAGCATAATATATATCTTTTGTTTCCATGATGAAATCTATAGACACTTGGATAAGTTACTAGAATGTAACATTACGGGACTGCAGAGCATAAGCTGCTTTGTGACGCTTCTGTTTGCACTAATGCGCTCATCTGTAGAGTAAGCACCTGGACCTGCACATCAGGGGGTTCTGCGGGGAGGGGTCACATCTTATGGGAAATGGAGGATGGTATAGAGTGTTTGTAAGTAATTGTACGCTGGCTGCATTTACAGGATATAATATGTAAATGAGACTGAAGGGGGTACAGACTGAGTATCTTTAGTTACAGAGGGGTCGCAAAATCTCTTCCCTGCTTACGGATCTTTCTTTTACAGGTTCTCAGTAAAGACCTTATTCTGGTCCCCATGAAATGAATTTCACAGCGTTGCGTGTGGACCAAACTTCTTCCGCAGTGCCTGCGTACCCCCCTCCCCCTGCACGGCTGCGACTCAGGGACGGGGTGATCATAATGAATAGCAGGTAGGAAATAAATATGTGGTACACAGAAGTGGCAAGTTGCTCAAATGAACTCATTGGTCCATTGCAAGTGCTTGCAAGAGAGGGGCTAGTTCAGGCAAGGGAGGGGCTAGTTCAGGCAAGGTACGTGCTAGTTCTTGCAAGGTAGGGGCTAGTTCAGGCAACGGAGGGGCTAAACACGGCAAGAGAATCACAGAATTCCCCCACCCTACAGTATAGTAATAATGCAGAAAACTCAGTTTATTTCTCCTTTGCTCCATAGGGATATTCGTACACTGAGTTCTCTGCATTACTACTATCATACATATATTCCAATACACTGATTAATCCTTTTGCTGTACGTACCATCTATGTATATTACATGCCGCATAGATAATGTAGTGCTGGAATAAATTCACCAGCAAATGTAGGGGCATTTTCTAGTGAGATCACTTAGAGAATGACCTGAAATCACCCCGGGTGTACGCCCCATTCTGAACATGTATTATTGGTTTGTATAATACTGCTATACCCAGATCTAGCTCTATTTTTCTTTCTTTATCATGCCCCCATTTAAAGTTGAAGTCTTCAATCAAACATGGTTAAAAATAATAAGAAAAATGAAGATATAATGTACTTACATGCAGAACCTGGCATGGTCGCGTCCAGCAGTGCCTCTGCCTCACTAGATGAACTTAGACCAGGTGGATTTGGGAAGCTTCTCCAGCTGGAGGTAATTGACGAGAAACCCGTAAAATTTGCCTGCTCCGCCGCTGTAATTGGTGGGTAATTGGCCTCTTCTGCCTCCATTAGTTCTAGATGGTTATTACTGGAGGCAGAGGGTGGAAAGAATGCCTACAGAAATAAGAAGTAACGGTGTATATCAGTGATTATTACATGTACCATAGGACTGTGTAAGACAGAACAGAGGCATTTAGCAAACTTCTTTATATAAAGATTATTTATAGTAGTTTCCATTATAGACCCTAAGAAAATGCCTATATATAAAGCTAAAGGCAGTGGCATAAGTGTTGCATAAATGTATAAAGGTGTCGCTCAGACCATATATATATATATATATATATATATATATATATATATATTTATATATAAAATCACAGCATTACAGTAGATGTGAGGTCGCTATGGTGCAATTATAGGTGTTCGTCTACTCTGTGCTATCAAGAGACATCTATATACTCTAGAAGTGCAGAGAGGAAAATGACATTCCAGAAGCTCACTATGGAAAGTGTAACCTGTGCTCTATAGTCCACTTTGTCTCCTTGTCAGCTTATTATGAGGCGCAGGATTATCAATTATATTAGAAAAATGTCAGAAGATGTAACAGAGCTCACATCTGGGACAATAAGAAAGTATTGGTAACATAGTAATTATGTCCTTCCTACTTGTGTGTCCCCTGCTAGAAAGAAAACGGTACTTGTTTCCTAGCACGGCCACACCGATTTACATCGGGGTGGTCGTGTCGGAAAAATCGGGTCGATCGCATCGCATGCGATTTGGTCGCATGCGATGCGATCGACGCGACCGACCCGATTTTTGACCCGATTTTTTGATTGAATGAAATGTAAATCGGGTCCCTGGGACCCGATTTTACATTGGATTCAATGTAAAATATTCCCTAGACCCCCAAATTTAACGACGTAAACCTCACCCCACGATAGACGCCAACCCGAAGCGTGGCGAGCGCAGCGAGCCCGCGAGGGGCGGCGGTTCGCGTCCTCCGACCTTTTCATGCCCTACTATCCACGTCGGCGTGGAGTTGAGAATAGAATAGTGTGGCGAGCGCAGCGAGCCACCGAGCCCGAAGCGTGGCGAGCTCAGCGAGCCCCGCGAGGGGACGCAGATACCTTCACAGGTAAACGCGTCCCCTCGCGGGCTTCCCAGGTGTTCATGGCGACGCGGACACCTGGGAAGCCCGCGAAGGGACGCGTTTACCTGTGAAGGTATCCGCGTCCCCTCGCGGGGCTCGCTGCGCTCGCCACGCTTCGGGCTCGGTGGCTCGCTGCGCTCGCCACACTATTCTATTCTCAACTCCACGCCGACGTGGATAGTAGGGGAATTAAAAGGTCGGAGGACGCGCACCGCCGCCCCTCGCGGGCTCGCTGCGCTCGCCACGCTTCGGGTTGGCGTCTATCGTGGGGTGACGACGGGGACATCTATAATGTGAAATGGGTCATATTGGCCCATTTCACATTTTTCACATTTTTTAAAAGGTGAGATGGACTTAATCAAGTCCATCTCATCTTGTGCCATTATAATGGCACAAGACCGACGCGATCCTCACGATTTCAATGTTAAAAAATATTTTAACATTGAAGCCTATGGGGAAATCGGGGGCATCGCGTCGGTCGCGTCGGGACCAATGTTAATGGTCCCGACCGACGCGATGCCCCCGATTTTGTACCTTTGCCGGCAAAATGGACCTGATTTCAAAGGAAATCGGGTCCATCGTGTGGATCGTGTACCTTAACTTAAAGGTACACGATCCACAAGATTGTGGCCGTGCTAGGAAACAAGTACCAAGAAAACTAAAAATGTGTCTTTGTCAGTGATTTTTATGTAATCCTGAGCACAAGAATAACTGTGTTAGGGAACTTTACACTGTTAAGGTCCCCATATGTTATGCGATTTGGGCCAGAGGATCCAGCAGATTGTCTCTGACATCCGATCGGATCCGATGCGCAGTCCCGTGCGCATCGGATCAGAGCTCGGACGGGCTGCACATAAAATACATCTTATGTGCAGCAGTCAGCAGGACATTCTGGGTGCGGTGAGCAGGGTGCGGCAGGTGGCAAGGAGAATTGAAAAATCCTATTCAAAAGACTGGGTGGCCACTATTTGGCTGAGAGATCTCTTTCAGCCAATCAGCAGCCACCTGATCTTTTGAATAGTATTTTTCAATTCATACACCCCCTGCCTGCAGCTCTCCGAGATTATGTGTGATAAATCACATGTAATTCATGTGTAAGAAAAGGCCCATCATGTGCCAAATCTTATTGAGCTCTCTCAGGTAGTGTTAGGATTAAGGTCAGGGTTAGTCTGCAGAAGAAGACAGTTAGGGTTAGGTACTAGGGGGCAGTTAGGATTAAGGTCAGGGTCAGGCTGCAGAAGGGGAGAGTTAGGCTTAGACACTGGGGTGGATAGTTAGGGTTAGGCATTAGGGGGTGGAGTAGGGCTAAAATGACTAAAACTTGACAATTTGTCAGTTAAACGTTTCACCCTGTCTATCCTAGACACTGTCTAATTAGTGACCCTGTCAGCCTATTGCATGCTGACATAATGGCTGTCTATATAGACAGAGCCGATCCCTTAATCCACACCCCATGTATGTGTTTGGCACTTATACATTATCTGCTGACCAGCAATGAGTAGCTCATGGAAGTTCTGTTTTATACTTACAGGGAAGTATGGGGGCTCCATCCCAAGGGATTCCATGGCGACCCAGTCAATGTGCTGGAAGAAGGGGTGGTGGCGGATGTTGTCAGTAACTCCTGGTTCTTGGCCCAGATGGTTATTGACAAGCTGAAAAAGGTATTTGGATGTAATTATACAGCACAGTTGCTCAATACAATCATTGTACAAACATTTCTGCTGCCGGCACAGAAGAATATAAAGGGATTTCTCCATGGCCACAGTATGTTACTACTGACATTCTATCTGGGATCTGTTGTGTGTCTCACATTACATTCCCAATTCCAAGAACATGTAACCATTCTGCCATTTCCTGTCATATGTGTCCTAAAGGTCCATACACACTGGGCGATTATGCCCAGTCGGTGTGCACAGCGATGATCGCTATCATCGCTGAGGGGGAAAGCTGCTCAGTGCATACACACTGGGCGGCTTTCCCCCTGCCCGGCGGGGGAGGACGGCTTTGCATAGTGCAGAGCTATGCAATGCCGTCCTCAAAGCCGCTCATCTGCTTGTAATAGCAGCAGATGAACGGCTTTCCTGGCGATGATGCGGGAGCGTGCAGCAGCGCTCATGGCCGGGGCACACACTGGGCGGCTTTGAGCTGAAAGCCGCTCAAACCTGCTTTTTTGAGCGACTTTCTGCTTAAAGTCACCCCATGTCTATGGGCCTTAATGCTGATGTGTCTGTGTAACAATGGCTGCTCAGGTCTTGCTTGGCAATTGTATAGACATTTGTAAATAAGACTACATGCATTACTTACACGCATCTTATAGATATACACAACATATCACATAGGCATGGGGCACTAAGTGACATCGGCCGGAACTTTCTATACCTGTTATCACTAGAAATATATGTATTGGTGTTTGATAGAAACATATCTGTACATTGTTATATTGTCACTATACAATAGTCTAACGTTACTTATCTGATTATTGTCTGTCTAACAGGAATGACTGCAGAGAAACCAGTGGGATGATGCAGGTAAGGGGCAAACACACGGGCGATTTATGCCCTATTTCTAAGCGATCTGTCTAGAACACTTAGAAATGAAGCACACTCCCTTTGTACACCCTATAGCTATGGCGGTTCGCAGCCCTGCACGTCACTATCGCCCACAGATATAGACATTGCATGCACGTTCTATCCTGCTTACATCACCAATCCGCATAGGCAAACACTGCTCAGCACAGATTGCTCAGCGCATATAGCAGGTAATTCCCATGTGTGCAGCGATGTGTGCTGAGCCATCTGTGCTTAAGCAGCACAGGACTCAAGTCTCCCCGTGTACAGGGCTTTAGTTGAGTATGTACTCCATTGTGATGCTCTTTATATTTATTAATCCTATTTATGAAATGCAGAAAAGTCACCTCCCAATAAATAAACACCCATGTAGATCTTTTACTTATCTGCCAATAGTTATAGCATTGGTTAAGTAAAACAAGAAATTTTTTCCCTCAACACACTGAGCAATGCTAGTAACCAATCTAGAACACTACATGATAATAGAATTCAGAGATATTGGTTACATATACCTGCGCAGGTTGTATGATAAGCCCCCAAGCCGCGTCAAGGCTTCTCTGTATATTGGGGGTCCCTAGCGCTATATCTAGGTGCAGGGTGCGGCACCCCAAAAAACTATCATAAGCTGGGAAGCCCAGCGCGGCATGCCAGTGATATACTAAGTGTTAATAATTAGTGATAGGAAGCCGAAGCTATATAAAAGGGAGAGATAAATGAATGTAATTAAAATAGGATAGAGATAGTGTTAGTGAGGGAAAAGTGTTAATAGAATGTAAGGGCATGCCGCACTAAAGTCACCCAGCCCATCCAGTCCAGGAGCACCGCACCCCACACCACCGTTACCCTAAATTGGGTCTACGATTAACCAGCAAGGAGCCACATGATAATGGCTCCTTACTTGATATATCCAAACTAAGAGCTACCTACCTTGGAGCAACCCCAAACTACTCCATGTGGCATATCAGGACCCACATCTCCTCCTAATATGGGCTCCCTTCTGCCTCTAACAACATACATACAGATAGTGGTAGATGCTCAATTAGTTCAGTAGCATTTCCCAGGTGCATGAGGGAGGGGTTAAATACTGGTTAAGTAAAACAAGACATTTTTTCCCTCAACACACTGAGCAATGCTAGTAACCAATCTAGAACACTACATGATAATAGAATTCAGAGATATTGGTTACATATACCTGCGCAGGTTGTATGATAAGCCCCCAAGCCGCGTCAAGGCTTCTCTGTATATTGGGGGTCCCTAGCGCTATATCTAGGTGCAGGGTGCGGCACCCCAAAAAACTATCATAAGCTGGGAAGCCCAGCGCGGCATGCCAGTGATATACTAAGTGTTAATAATTAGTGATAGGAAGCCGAAGCTATATAAAAGGGAGAGATAAATGAATGTAATTAAAATAGGATAGAGATAGTGTTAGTGAGGGAAAAGTGTTAATAGAATGTAAGGGCATGCCGCACTAAAGTCACCCAGCCCATCCAGTCCAGGAGCACCGCACCCCACACCACCGTTACCCTAAATTGGGTCTACGATTAACCAGCAAGGAGCCACATGATAATGGCTCCTTACTTGATATATCCAAACTAAGAGCTACCTACCTTGGAGCAACCCCAAACTACTCCATGTGGCATATCAGGACCCACATCTCCTCCTAATATGGGCTCCCTTCTGCCTCTAACAACATACATACAGATAGTGGTAGATGCTCAATTAGTTCAGTAGCATTTCCCAGGTGCATGAGGGAGGGGTTAAATACTGGTTAAGTAAAACAAGAAATTTTTTCCCTCAACACACTGAGCAATGCTAGTAACCAATCTAGAACACTACATGATAATAGAATTCAGAGATATTGGTTACATATACCTGCGCAGGTTGTATGATAAGCCCCCAAGCCGCGTCAAGGCTTCTCTGTATATTGGGGGTCCCTAGCGCTATATCTAGGTGCAGGGTGCGGCACCCCAAAAAACTATCATAAGCTGGGAAGCCCAGCGCGGCATGCCAGTGATATACTAAGTGTTAATAATTAGTGATAGGAAGCCGAAGCTATATAAAAGGGAGAGATAAATGAATGTAATTAAAATAGGATAGAGATAGTGTTAGTGAGGGAAAAGTGTTAATAGAATGTAAGGGCATGCCGCACTAAAGTCACCCAGCCCATCCAGTCCAGGAGCACCGCACCCCACACCACCGTTACCCTAAATTGGGTCTACGATTAACCAGCAAGGAGCCACATGATAATGGCTCCTTACTTGATATATCCAAACTAAGAGCTACCTACCTTGGAGCAACCCCAAACTACTCCATGTGGCATATCAGGACCCACATCTCCTCCTAATATGGGCTCCCTTCTGCCTCTAACAACATACATACAGATAGTGGTAGATGCTCAATTAGTTCAGTAGCATTTCCCAGGTGCATGAGGGAGGGGTTAAATACTGGTTAAGTAAAACAAGACATTTTTCCCTCAACACACTGAGCAATGCTAGTAACCAATCTAGAACACTACATGATAATAGAATTCAGAGATATTGGTTACATATACCTGCGCAGGTTGTATGATAAGCCCCCAAGCCGCGTCAAGGCTTCTCTGTATATTGGGGGTCCCTAGCGCTATATCTAGGTGCAGGGTGCGGCACCCCAAAAAACTATCATAAGCTGGGAAGCCCAGCGCGGCATGCCAGTGATATACTAAGTGTTAATAATTAGTGATAGGAAGCCGAAGCTATATAAAAGGGAGAGATAAATGAATGTAATTAAAATAGGATAGAGATAGTGTTAGTGAGGAAAAAGTGTTAATAGAATGTAAGGGCATGCCGCACTAAAGTCACCCAGCCCATCCAGTCCAGGAGCACCGCACCCCACACCACCGTTACCCTAAATTGGGTCTACGATTAACCAGCAAGGAGCCACATGATAATGGCTCCTTACTTGATATATCCAAACTAAGAGCTACCTACCTTGGAGCAACCCCAAACTACTCCATGTGGCATATCAGGACCCACATCTCCTCCTAATATGGGCTCCCTTCTGCCTCTAACAACATACATACAGATAGTGGTAGATGCTCAATTAGTTCAGTAGCATTTCCCAGGTGCATGAGGGAGGGGTTAAATACTGGTTAAGTAAAACAAGACATTTTTTCCCTCAACACACTGAGCAATGCTAGTAACCAATCTAGAACACTACATGATAATAGAATTCAGAGATATTGGTTACATATACCTGCGCAGGTTGTATGATAAGCCCCCAAGCCGCGTCAAGGCTTCTCTGTATATTGGGGGTCCCTAGCGCTATATCTAGGTGCAGGGTGCGGCACCCCAAAAAACTATCATAAGCTGGGAAGCCCAGCGCGGCATGCCAGTGATATACTAAGTGTTAATAATTAGTGATAGGAAGCCGAAGCTATATAAAAGGGAGAGATAAATGAATGTAATTAAAATAGGATAGAGATAGTGTTAGTGAGGGAAAAGTGTTAATAGAATGTAAGGGCATGCCGCACTAAAGTCACCCAGCCCATCCAGTCCAGGAGCACCGCACCCCACACCACCGTTACCCTAAATTGGGTCTACGATTAACCAGCAAGGAGCTTCGACGCTTATATAGCTTCGGCTTCCTATCACTAATTATTAACACTTAGTATATCACTGGCATGCCGTGCTGGGCTTCCCAGCTTATGATAGTTTTTTGGGGTGCCGCACCCTGCACCTAGATATAGCGCTAGGGACCCCCAATATACAGAGAAGCCTTGACGCGGCTTGGGGGCTTATCATACAACCTGCGCAGGTATATGTAACCAATATCTCTGAATTCTATTATCATGTAGTGTTCTAGATTGGTTACTAGCATTGCTCAGTGTGTTGAGGGAAAAAATGTCTTGTTTTACTTAACCAGTATTTAACCCCTCCCTCATGCACCTGGGAAATGCTACTGAACTAATTGAGCATCTACCACTATCTGTATGTATGTTGTTAGAGGCAGAAGGGAGCCCATATTAGGAGGAGATGTGGGTCCTGATATGCCACATGGAGTAGTTTGGGGTTGCTCCAAGGTAGGTAGCTCTTAGTTTGGATATATCAAGTAAGGAGCCATTATCATGTGGCTCCTTGCTGGTTAATCGTAGACCCAATTTAGGGTAACGGTGGTGTGGGGTGCGGTGCTCCTGGACTGGATGGGCTGGGTGACTTTAGTGCGGCATGCCCTTACATTCTATTAACACTTTTCCCTCACTAACACTATCTCTATCCTATTTTAATTACATTCATTTATCTCTCCCTTTTATATAGCTTCGGCTTCCTATCACTAATTATTAACACTTAGTATATCACTGGCATGCCGCGCTGGGCTTCCCAGCTTATGATAGTTTTTTGGGGTGCCGCACCCTGCACCTAGATATAGCGCTAGGGACCCCCAATATACAGAGAAGCCTTGACGCGGCTTGGGGGCTTATCATACAACCTGCGCAGGTATATGTAACCAATATCTCTGAATTCTATTATCATGTAGTGTTCTAGATTGGTTACTAGCATTGCTCAGTGTGTTGAGGGAAAAAATGTCTTGTTTTACTTAACCAGTATTTAACCCCTCCCTCATGCACCTGGGAAATGCTACTGAACTAATTGAGCATCTACCACTATCTGTATGTATGTTGTTAGAGGCAGAAGGGAGCCCATATTAGGAGGAGATGTGGGTCCTGATATGCCACATGGAGTAGTTTGGGGTTGCTCCAAGGTAGGTAGCTCTTAGTTTGGATATATCAAGTAAGGAGCCATTATCATGTGGCTCCTTGCTGGTTAATCGTAGACCCAATTTAGGGTAACGGTGGTGTGGGGTGCGGTGCTCCTGGACTGGATGGGCTGGGTGACTTTAGTGCGGCATGCCCTTACATTCTATTAACACTTTTCCCTCACTAACACTATCTCTATCCTATTTTAATTACATTCATTTATCTCTCCCTTTTATATAGCTTCGGCTTCCTATCACTAATTATTAACACTTAGTATATCACTGGCATGCCGCGCTGGGCTTCCCAGCTTATGATAGTTTTTTGGGGTGCCGCACCCTGCACCTAGATATAGCGCTAGGGACCCCCAATATACAGAGAAGCCTTGACGCGGCTTGGGGGCTTATCATACAACCTGCGCAGGTATATGTAACCAATATCTCTGAATTCTATTATCATGTAGTGTTCTAGATTGGTTACTAGCATTGCTCAGTGTGTTGAGGGAAAAAATGTCTTGTTTTACTTAACCAGTATTTAACCCCTCCCTCATGCACCTGGGAAATGCTACTGAACTAATTGAGCATCTACCACTATCTGTATGTATGTTGTTAGAGGCAGAAGGGAGCCCATATTAGGAGGAGATGTGGGTCCTGATATGCCACATGGAGTAGTTTGGGGTTGCTCCAAGGTAGGTAGCTCTTAGTTTGGATATATCAAGTAAGGAGCCATTATCATGTGGCTCCTTGCTGGTTAATCGTAGACCCAATTTAGGGTAACGGTGGTGTGGGGTGCGGTGCTCCTGGACTGGATGGGCTGGGTGACTTTAGTGCGGCATGCCCTTACATTCTATTAACACTTTTCCCTCACTAACACTATCTCTATCCTATTTTAATTACATTCATTTATCTCTCCCTTTTATATAGCTTCGGCTTCCTATCACTAATTATTAACACTTAGTATATCACTGGCATGCCGCGCTGGGCTTCCCAGCTTATGATAGTTTTTTGGGGTGCCGCACCCTGCACCTAGATATAGCGCTAGGGACCCCCAATATACAGAGAAGCCTTGACGCGGCTTGGGGGCTTATCATACAACCTGCGCAGGTATATGTAACCAATATCTCTGAATTCTATTATCATGTAGTGTTCTAGATTGGTTACTAGCATTGCTCAGTGTGTTGAGGGAAAAAATGTCTTGTTTTACTTAACCATTATTTAACCCCTCCCTCATGCACCTGGGAAATGCTACTGAACTAATTGAGCATCTACCACTATCTGTATGTAATAGTTATAGCATAGCTAAGAGCTGCGTCAGCCGTCGCCAGAGAAAAGATTCAGCTATTTTCCATAAAGCCACAATCTTTATTCACTGCTGCACAATGCGCGGCATAGCGGGGCATATGGTATGCGTACACTCCCGCTATGCATTCACTTATATAGGAGCTGGCTGGTGCGGGCGCAAGCACCCTGCTGCTTTATGGGAGCCTGCTGCGATGCGCTCACACTGCAATCCCACTACAGCAAGCTGCTATACGCAGCAAAGCTGAAGCAGGACACATCTGTAGTCAGTAATAGGGGCCGGCTGTCAGAGTGCAGAGTTTACTTGTAGCAGTAATTGGACAGTAGAGTAGATCAGATACTCTGGTTTTCAATAGAGATCAGAGGACTGAACAGATTGATCCTATAACACAGGAGGTTATTCTGGTTGGTGCGTACATTTCCGAAATCTTTCGGAGCGGGCCGCACGCCACGCTGTGCGGACATCGTCCGAAGAAACGCCCACCGGACCTCCGCATATGGACGGACTCACACTGGAAGAACAGGGCGTGTTTACGGACGACATCCAAACCTTGCGTGTGCGGTGGAAACACACATATTCTGCACGGTCTTACAGCGTTTGCACGGTCTTACCGCGTCAGAACGGACGGGAACCTGGCCGTACGCTCCGATGGGGTGTATTTATTTATTATTGAAGCAATGACAAGAGTGTAATTAATGAGTAATGAGTAAAGGAGTGGATTGTATTGTGTTCAGCTGACATTGGTTGAGGTGCGCCCGTACTGATCTGGCGTTCCGATTGCCTAGCGCATGACCGAGTGGTGTCCGCAAAGAAATACTTGCTTATGGACACCGCATATTTCTTGCCTTTTGGTTCGTGTGCATTCGGTGTGCATTCGGTGTGCTGTCCGAATGCACGCCTACCAGAATGAGTGCACTCCCTCGTGCACGCCCATGTTTACGCCAAGTTTAGCCCACTTTGAAACTACGCCCCTGTGTAGTTCCAAATGACGCCCATAAGACGCCCATATTTCACGAGTGAATGCGGTGCACATTTCTGTACGGTATTAGTGCGAACAAGTACGGAGACCATGTGTGGCACATGCGCATAGCGTTGCCCACGCATGCGCAAAAAAAAGAATTCGGGAAAGTACGCATCGACCACAATAAGGCCCACAGTGACTAATGCTTACTTACATCCAACATCTTATAAAGTTATATACAACCAATTACATCATTTATATTAATAATTTATAAATGTAATATCATATTTACCATGTTAATGAGGTCCATGGCAGCAGATTCTGTTGCGCAGAATCTTGAGTGAGCAGCATGACCTCCGGTTATCATTTCGTTCAGGATGACTCCAAATGAGAACCAGTCTTCGCCAATCATGTACTCCTTGCCGAAATACAGCTACCAGAAGAAAGCGATTGGTTACCAACATTTTAGCAATCACTTTATTTTTTTAATTTTTGCTTTTCTTTTTAATTAACAAAATAGCGGTAAAGATAACCCCTACATGTTATAGTAACAGCAGCAATATTTTATATTGTTTATAAATAATAAGTGCTTCGCTGTTTTTAGGTATATTCTGTCCCGAGTTATTGCTCTTTCACTTGTATATGCTAGTTCACGTACTATATATTCTTTACAGCAGCTGTCCTGCCAACACACGGCAACAGTCTCACGTCATCTTCCCCTGGTAAGAGTCGGACCGGAAGTCGCATGTACCCGATCCCATGGAGGACGCTATGGTGGAGGGTAGTCCCTTAAGGTAATGCTGGTTACACACCAGAATGATTTTTCTCAGTCCCATCAATGTCGATAAAATTTAGTCCGATTTTATGTAAATTGGGCACGTTTTGGCATGTTTTAGATCCGATTCCGATCTGATGGTTACCCTTTGAGCGCTTATTGTATGTATGCACTATTTCCATCTTTATCACTCTTGGGATTATTACTTTGTGCATGATATGTTTGCAGCACTTTGGGTTCAGCTGCGCACTTTGGTCTGATTTGTATTTTTCAATCATGATCATTCCGGTGTGTACCCAACATAAGAGTCATATTGTTTACTGTTAATTCTGCACCAGACCCAGAAGTCCAATGCCAGAGCTGCATCGCAATTGACAGCTCTTATGGAAAGAGCTGTCCTCTGCATTAATAATCGCATATGTTAGTGCATGTGGGATTAGTAATAATGCGGTACCCGGGGAATGCTGGTGATGTGGTGGTGGTGGGGGGATGTTAGTGCATCTTCCACATGGAGAGAAATTGCCAACACTTGGCAGAATCAGAATTACCCAGAAATGTGCAATGATGCATGTGCGTGCTACAGTGAATGCCCTTTTTACCCAACTTGGCTATATGCCGTCACATACGGGGTTGGAATCAGGCCCCATGTACATAGTTACATGAGGAAACAGTAGGAAACCCTTTGCATTTACCTCAGGAATAATGACTCCACACCTTCTAGCACAGCCAGTAACACCCTCGTCTCTAGGCGTGATCTCAAGGGCCAGACCGAAGTCGGCGATCTTGAGATGTCCTGTTGGAGTCACCAAGATGTTCTCTGGTTTTAGGTCGCTGTGAAGAAAATAAAATCTTTGTTTTCATACAAACAGGAATTATTTGGTACATAGATTATATTGCACGTTACATGTGTACATTCTAACTAATAGTAGTTTTATATGTTTGGGAGCAAGGACTAATGTAATCATATTTAGGTTAGTGTCCATGTGATTCCACCATGTCATGTACATTTGTATGTGTTCTGCAGAATTCTAGGTTATTTAATAGTGGAACCTTCCTCAGCCCAATAACCCCTGTGATACTAATATGTGTGGTTACAGCATACTGTAAATAACTAGTGATATTGATGTCATAGGAAGCGGCAAATGGAGGCTGATGCTGGTCGTTCCCAGCTGGGGAAGGGGAGCAGCTTATAAATGGGGTCAGTTTATTCTTATTTGTAACCAGAAAATAAATAATAACAATACACTGACACGTGGGCCAGGCAGCACATTGTGCTTATTGTGCTGTTATTCCCTGAGTGCAGCCGCTGCAATTTATCATTGGGGATTGTAAGCTTTTAGGGGTAATGGACCTTATTCAGATCTGAGCTCAGTACTAATTTGTTTGGAAAATGGGCAAAACCATGTGCACTGCAGGTGGGGTAGATGAAACCTGTGCAGAGAGAGTTACATTTGGGTGGGATGTGCTAAAACTGAAATCTAAATTGCAGGGTAAAAATAATGCAGCCAGTATTTACCCTGCACAGAAACAAAATAACTCACACAAATCTAACTCTCGATACATGTTACATTTGCCCCACCTGCAGTGCACATGGTTTTGCCCATTTTCCAAACATATTTGTACTGAGCTCAGATCTGAATAAGGCCCAATGGGTGAGTTATTTACCTGTGTAGTGAGTGCCAGATACCTTTAGATTCATATAAATAGCAATTGGAGATGGAATTAAAGGAACCATATTAGGTGAAGTTATCCAACATGTGTCCATCCACCTCTTCCGCAATTATTTATTTTAGCTTTCCTTAATTTGTCATCTGTCACTCCTGCTCCTCTTACTTCCCTTACTACACCTCTCATAACCTCCGTCCTCCTCTTTTTTATGTACCTCCCACTCCTTCCAACTTATTACCCCGCACCTCCCACTCCATCCCTCCACCTCCTTTCCCTGCATGTCTACTCCCTCCTTGCTCCTCTGCGCCTCCCACTCCCTCCCTCCACCTGCTTCCCCTGCACCTCTCACTACCTACTTCCTCCTCCTTCCTCAGCACCTCCCCCTCCTTCCCCTGCACTTCTTACTCCATCCTTCCACCTCCTTCGCCTGCACCTCTCACTTCCTCCTCCTTGTTCTGCATCTCTCACTCCCTCTTTCCTCCTCTACACCTCCCACTTCCTTCCTCTACCTCCTTACCCTGCACTTCTTACTCCATCCTTCCACCTCCTTCCCCTGCACCTCTCACTCCCTACTCAATACTCTCCTCAGCCATAATTGACAATAAAAGCATAAAACAATTGTGCAGAGACAGCCTCTGTGGCTACTGAGAGCTGTAGATAACGATTGTACATTACTATGTAAAGGAGGCCATGTAACATGTAAGTGGGAAATATGTGCTAATTGGTAACATGTATAGCGTGTAGAATGTAGGAAGCAGACATGATCAGCATATTACATTCTGCATTATACACTCCATAGTAATATCGCTTTATTATACTATTATCATACTGTAACTATATAATTACCCATGGACTATTCCCTTGGAATGGAGGAATTGAATCCCGCATACTATCTCTGCTGCATAGAATCTGTTGGATAGAAAACAGGTTAATGTTATATTGTAGGATGTATAAATAATGGGTGTGGTATAGGGGTCCGACAGTCGGGATCACGACAGTCATTAGCCCGACATCGGGATCCCGACTGGCCGGAATCAGACAGCATGGTGAGCGCAATAAAGCCCCTTGCGGGCTCGCTGCGTTCTCCACCCTGCGGGCACGGAGGCTCGCTACGCTTGCCACCTATTGTATTCTCCCTCTATGGGGGTCGTGGACCCACACGAGGGAGAATAGCCGGTGGCCGTCGGGCACCCGGCTGTCTGTGTTTTGACAGTCGGGACCCCGTCCGGCACCCATAAATAATGGCTGAGTGATTCCCAGATGACGCTCCCCCATTCTCTGACAAAGGCCTCATTTGGTTTGTTTCACATTCACCAGCTGAGGTTTCCCATATGAGGTTAATATGAGGTTTCCCATATGAGGTTAATATGAGGTTTCCCATATGAGGTTAATATGAGGTTTCTGTTTTTGTGCATTGGTGCAATTCACTTCATATTGGGGGTTATTCTGGTTGATTCACAAAGCTACGAATTTGCAGCCTTGCGAATCCATGTAACCCCGCAGTGCGGATGGTGGTACACCATCCCTCCATTCGCAAGGGCGATTCGCTGGCAGGGACTGCGAATGGATATTACACAGTAACATCCATTCGCTGCCTTGTGCGATCAGCCCATGTAATTCCATGGTCACCGGCCATGGAACTATGGGGAAGGCGTACGCATATAACAGTGACTTCTCCTACTAGCCGCTGTCATTCACTGCTACTAATAGGTTACACAGAGGGGATATGGTCATTGGCTCACCAGCATGTTGGTTGACAGTCATTAGGTCGACATGCATTTAGGTCGACAGGTTCATTAATTTGACAGCATCAAAAGGTCAACACGGGTTAGGTCTACAGTCAAAAAGTTTTCACATTTTTTTGTCCCAAATGTTGTACGCATGGTGGTGGGGGGTGGGGCATTTGCTCACCCAGCAGGTGGCGGTACAGGTACTGGTACTGAATTAGGCCCTGAGTCTCAAACCATGGAATAGTAAATGCAACAGTTTTCATCTGAAATTTACATCTGACGTGTGTCATTTCCCAAACCACATACACAGCTGCCTTAGTACACGGCCACCTTCATGTTGCTGCACACAGTGATGCCAGCAGCTGTATAATCCTGTCACATCTGACGTGTGTCATTTCCCAAACCACATACACAGCTGCCCCTTAGTACACGGCCACCTTCATGTTGCTGCACACAGTGATGACAGCAGCTGTATAATCCTGTCACATCTGACGTGTGTCATTTCCCAAACCACATACACAGCTGCCCCTTAGTACACGGCCACCTTCATGATGCTGCACACAGTGATGACAGCAGCTGTATAATCCTGTCACATCTGACGTGTGTCATTTCCCAAACCACATACACAGCTGCCCCTTAGTACACGGCCACCTTCATGTTGCTGCACACAGTGATGACAGCAGCTGTATAATCCTGTCACATCCCATACCTCCCAACTTTGTAGCTGCAGAATTCGCCGCGCGAGCGGCCAACGAGGGGTGGGGCTTATGTAAATGAGGGGCGCAGCTTATGCTAATGAGACGCGTCCCCTTTTTGGCCGGGAATAGACGCTGTGCGCTTGCGCACTGCGTCTATTCTGTCAAATTGGGGGCTCCCAACTGCCCCCCCCCCCCCCCAGGCGGGACACCTCCGGCCACGGGTGGGACAGCGGGACAGGACCCGGTAATCGGGACTGTCGCGATGAAATCGTGAGTGTTGGGAGGTATGTAATCCTGTCACAGCTGGAGTTTGTTACTACTAATAGTATTACTTTGCCCAATATAAGGTGACACATATAAGGCATGCTTTTCTATACTGTATTATATATTGATACATCAGAAACCTTCTGACTGAATACAAAATGTATATGTATAATATATAATCTATCAGTAAGTCCTCCCTCTATCAGCAGCTGTAACAACACATTACTCTATATCCTCACCTTGCACTGGAGATGTCCATGGGCCCATTCCTCATCAGGAGACTACGGAAGTCTCCGCCACTGGCATACTCCATCCCAAAGAACACGTGATTCTGTGTATGGTAGAAACAATTGTGTTATTATAATATAATAACAGCAATAGCAAAGGTTAGCATGGCTTCTGTACCAATTACATAAATAACCGTACGTAACTGCTGCTGCAAATAAAATACAAGAACACTGTCCGTAAAGTAAGGACAAAATCTGTAGTGTAAAGTCGTGGCAGCAGGACTGTTGTGTAGAAGAGATTTTTACGCATGCGCTGTACTGTTTGGGAAAAGTGACATCTGGTGGTCAATGAGTGTAATTGCAGGTTACATTTACAAGATTACATTACATTTATAACGCCATCTATAACGGGACTATAGCGCAAGGAGCAGGCGCGATTCATGCGCGATTTGCATAGCGCACATTATGCGCAACGCAGCCACGATGTACTTGGCCACATCTGTACATGGCAGGACAGGCAGGAGGGACAGAGCTAGGGCGAGGGGAATGTCACCTTTGTCCGAAATAACTAAGTAAGGAGAAATACTATACATTACTCATTCACTTCTCAGGCCATCAATAGTGTAAAACTATGCAATGGGTGTCCATCGATAGTTTTACATATTGATGGTCATCTATTATGTAAAACAAATGGGCGGGGCTTCGCGGGTGTCGGGGGCAGAGCCATCTGGTTCTCCCCCATTGATCACAAAAGTATTCAATATCGGCCATAACCCATTGATGATTTTGAATCATCGATGGTCGATGGCCATCCATAGGACTGTCATGGGGAGGGGACGGGACCAGGGGGGCGGTGCCTAGGTTAACAGTACATAGGTGGACAGTCATTAGGCTAACCACTATAGGTCAATAGTCAATAGATCAACACATGAAATATGTCGACCTGCATTAGGTGGACATGATGAAAAGGTTGACACAAGCATTAGGTCGACATGCAAAAGGTCAGAGGCAGTCACAGCCGTACCGTGCTCTGATGGGAGAAGTAGCCATGGATGAGGAATGGGCACCCAGATGCAAGGTCTAGCACTTTTCTTTCCATGAATGCATGTTCTACGCCGATCTCTAGGAGCCATCTCTTGCTCATGACCTTCACAGCCAACAACTGGCTGTGAGCTGAGTGTGAGGCCAGGAGAACCTAGAGGAAATATGACAGTGTTAACCTCATAACCACAGTGTCCTGGTGACGTCATACCTTGTGGGTCCCTAACACTAAGCTGAAAGGCCCCCATACAGTAATTCGATTTGGTCCAATTTCATCCGAATCTGATGGATAGGGCCGAGCCATGTGTATGACATGCCATCGGATTTAGTGCATGGTCCCCTATCATAACGGAGGCTAACGGATGGCATGCGATGTTGCCATCCGAGAAGATCCAAGGCTGCTCCCGGGGGGCGGTAGGGAGGGGGGGGTCGATGGCCATACACTTATGTGATACATCGCAATAGTGTATGGCCAGCTTTACATCTGGGACGCGGAATCCCCCCATGCCGGTAAAGCCCAGCCACCACCGGGCACCACCCTAGAAATATGCTTTTGTGTTACTGTTAATAAGAAAAACATGAGCTATGTGCTAAGGAGTGATACATAAGTGATGGACATAAATTAGACTGTGTTACACTGGTAAACAATAATAAAGTGCTACATCGAATGCTACCATGTGATGCCCCAAGCAGCCAGGCCGTACCCACTCTGGAGTATTATATAATACTTTTACTGCCAGAGATTTTGCACCTTGCAGGTTGCGTTTCAGTGAAGCAGCATCTTCTACACAATGTAAAGACGTTTCACACGTATATAAGTGCCACATGTAATACAGGCAACATTCCCTGATGTTCTAGCTGATGCTGCACTGATAATGTAAGAAAAGGGCCACTCTATAGCGGTAGGAGGTCACACATTACACAGTGCGTCAAATCCTTCCATGCTTCTATCCCCCCACATACTGTAACCTTATTACAGTGACTACTAGAAGAGGTCGCCCTACCAGAACCATCGGACACTGTAGTGTTATATTATAGCGGGGGAATGTTACACATCATGCAGTTATACTGTGTGCAATATCATTACATGGAATGGTGAATCACAACTGACATTGAATGATATTGCACTGCAGCCTTGTTCACCTCTAATAATATGGAGACATATAGTAATTCCCCTGTGACAACTGAAACCTCATTGCTTACCTTCCCAAAACCACCTTGGCCTAACTGATGGGATAACGTCAGTCCCTGGATGGTGCGAGAGACTGCATCTCTGAGGCAGGATGATGGAGCACTGCTGGTTTCTGATGGAGAGAGAAGCCAGAGGAAAACATTTCAACATTGCCCATATATGATAGAACATGAATTAAGGTGACATTTATATTACCATGCCCCCCAACTTTGGCAGATGAGGAAGAAGGACGCTTGTGTGTGCCCAAATTTCTGTGGGCGTAGCCTCATGCTCCATGGGTGTGACCTATGCTCATGGAACTGCTGCGAGGCACGCCCCATCTATGCAGCTCTGGGGGCATGTCCAGCACTTATTGAGCTGCTGGCCATGCTCCCAGCCTGCCTGAATAGATGCAGTGCGCATGCACACAGCATTAAATTCCCGCTGAGCAGCGGCAGGCAGGGGGGATTCCCTGCTGCCCCACCAGCACTGAATGCTGCTGACCCTGGGTGGGATGCCAGACCGTTGGGAAGAATGTATAAACTCAACATTGGGTATCTTTATGCATACACTTTAACAAAACTCAACCTTTATCAACTTATAGCTTATAACCTTAACACTTAGAATAAGACACGGACACAAGTGCTGGCATTTCAAAAATGAATGTCAAATTTATTGATTGACAACTATGACCTGACTATATATGGTGGCGGCACTAAAGAACAGTCAGGGGAAAGGGGTAACATCACACACGATTCACACACCGCTGGTGATCAACTCTCCCTTCATAACCCACCTGTGCAGGTGATGTAAGCCATCTCCCGTCCAGGAGCATGGGCTAATGACATATCAATGTCGGGAGAGCGCACCCACTATTTACATATTATTGCATATAAGGACCGTTCTTTACCACCACCGAGAATAGAAAAATAGGGATGGGAGGGAGGGGAAAGCTTCTCAAAGAGGCCGATCACCTGACTCCCTGTCCACTCATAGCCTGCCAACTCCTCCCCTGTACACCCATTGGCTATTCCCTACCTCATCAGATATCATAGCGAGTACAACATGCTACTTATAGTGACAGCATCAAAGAACCCTTCAGTGGTTTATGTCTTCTCAGTGCTTAATCAGCCATCGGTTCTCTTTACAGCAGAGAAACAGGGTAAAGTGACCAGAAAATCAGCCAAGTGACATGAAGATTTCCATTCAGTTATCCTACTGGGGAAAATGTTAGTCCAGTAGCATCAGGAGGCTAATAAGCTATTTTGCTTCGAGATTTTCTTTTATGAAAACAGGACAGAGCGATGCACATTGTCATATGCACACGTGTGCGGGACGGGAGAAGTACATATCCAACTCCACCAACTGTATCTTGTCCCCATTGGGTAATGCTATCTTCAGATAGGGGGGAGTGTGCAACAAATAAGGTACTTATGTATTAGCAGGGCGCCCATTGCGTAGTGGTGTAATGAGAATACCAATACACCACTATGCTGGCTACGTAAACTACGTAATTTTCGTAACTGGAGCTGTGCTAATACATAATGGATCATATCCCCACTATCCACGTCATACCCCCATTATCCATGGGGGCGTGGAGTTAATTTTATAAAGTGTGGCGAGTGTAGCGTGCCAGCTGAGCCCGAAGCGTGGCGAGCCCAGCGAGGCGTCCCTTCGGGGGGCTCGCCACGCTCCGCTCGCCTATGTGGATAATGGAGGTATGACTTGGATAGTGGGGATATGATTGTGTTAGTGATTGTGTGTAGTTTGTGTTTGTGTGTAGTGCATCATACTTACCCCTCAACGATGTCCACAGCGCCTCCAGCAGTCGGATCCCCGCACAGGCGGGCGTCATGACAGTCCTCCCCGGCCTCAATGTACTCAATTAGCGTATTGCCGCTGGGGGAGCAGGGAAACGATGTGATGCTCCCCCAGCGGCATTTCAGTGAATTACATAAATTTCTCCGGCGGCCGCCATATCCCCCCCCCCCTTCCGGCCGCCCGCCCAAGTTCCGCCGGGATGTCCCCCTCCGCCCGCAGAAACTCCGGCGCTGGCCGCCGGGATGTCCCCCGCCGGCCACCCTAAGCAGTAAGTCACATACAGTATTAGCCGGGCGCCCGTCAGTGGCTACGCTGACAATCTAGCATAAGCTACGTTGTCAGCGTAGCGTAGCCTGGTGCCCAGCTAATACATAAGTACCACAAATAATTGGCTGAGTAAGATACATGGTAAGAGGAATTATTGTATGGTTGGATGGAGACCACATCTGGTGGATTGGTTGGGTATAGGAGACGGATGCCAGCAGCTGTTTATGCAATTTGACCCATCACGCTTTTTATGTTTAATCTGAGGAAGGGGCTGGAGGGGAGGAGCTTATGTACCGCTCTCATTAAGTGCTGACTACCTTTATCTACACCTCTATCTGCTTCTCTCACAGACAGTGATCAGCGCTGGGCCTTACCCACTTACACTACCTATAACGACTATTATAAAACTGGCACTTGTTAATATTAAACATGATTTACAGAAATAATTTTTTAAACTGATGGAATAACTAGTCTGTTAAATTAATAAAAATAAACATAGGTCGAAAACAGCAGAAATAGCTCCTTTACTGTCAGCAAGAAAAGCACTGCTGCTGGCGGAGAGAGGGAGTCACACTGCAGGGGGGGACAGTTTATAGGAGAGAGTCACGCTGCAGTGGGGACAGATTATAGGAGGGAGTCACGTTGCTGGGGGATAGGCTGCAGGAGGGAGTCATGCTGCAGGAGGGAGTCACGCTGCGGGGTGGACAGTCTATAGGAGGGAGTCACGCTGTGGGGGGTGAAAGACTGCAGGAGGGAGTCACGCTGCAGTGGGGACAGATTATAGGAGGGAGTCATGCTGCGGGGGGATAGACTGCAGGAGGGAGTCACACTGCAGGGGGGGTCAGAACGGTGCATGGGGGAGTCATGCTGAGGGGGGGGGGGGGGGCAGAAAGAGTGAGTTGCGGTGGTGAGACCAGTACGTGGAGTTGTCATGCTGGGAGGGGGGGGGGGGGGAACAGACTGCGGGAGCAGGTGATCCAGCACAACACAGTTATCTTGGTATACCTGTACTGCTAAGTAAAAGTGTTACTGGATTTAACAATAAGGTACAGTAGATATCACTGAATTAGATTTGGATGCAAGTAATTGAGCATTTTGTACATAAATTCATGGAGATGTATTTTCTAATATAAGTAGTAGACACAGAGGCCTCAGCACCTAGCTCCTATACTACAGCTACCAAACTACATTCAGTGCCTGTATAACCACGTGTGTATGTATGTATCACTTACTTCTTCGGTCTGCATCTGCTTGTGGGTCTTCTCTCTTCTTTCTTACCGCGCTGGTCTCCTCTGAGCAGGGTGATGTCCTCCTGCAGATCTTCTTTCTCCTTGTGGCCGCCTTCCTCCTCGTCACCGTCCTTTTCTGCATGCCAAAACTCCACTTGGCCTTCCACCGCATGGCCAAACTCCACCTGGTCATCCTCCGCATCGCCATGCTCCACATCGCCGTCTTCGTAGCCGTCCTCTTCATCTCTTCTCTCTGCAAAGCCGTCCTCCTCCACGTAGCAATCTTGCCTGTAGCTCTCCTTCACATCTCTAGCTACCAACTGTCATCTGCCTACCAACTGCCACTTATGCAGCAGAGGGTGGAAAGTAAACAGCTTGGTTGCCATGACAACATTCAAAGCAGCAAGTGCTGTGCTGTGGCATTACCCAGTTATATCTGTGCACTACATACAAGTTGTATATGTTATATCAATTGGGGGGAATGTGTGATATTAGCATTGGATTTAATAGTGATTTCCTAAATTATGGTGGGGGGACATTTTTATAAGCAGACTGATTAGAATACAATTTATATATATTGAGGTACATATTTGGGGGACTTGTGTATTATCCACTAATACCACTAATTAAGGTATGCGATGGACACGATTTCAGACTTTTTCAGGGCTGAGTATTTTAAAATCGGGTCACATCGCATGCCATTACAATGGCGCATAATCAGCACTGACGGCATGGCACTCATACAGGAGGGGGGAGTGGGTTGTGGCGGCTTTGGGCCGTGGGAACGCCCAGCATTTCACGGACGTTCCCGGGGTTTCCGGTAGCAGGTGGCTGACATCACATGATGTTAAGGGTCCCATACATCAGCAATTAATTGTGACAATTTTTTAGATATGGAGATGATTGCCACAATTAATTTTAGATGTGTGGGCTCCCCCTTTTGGCAATCCCAATCAAAATCGCCAATCAATTGCTTAATCAGGTTTTTAAACATGTTTAATAATCTGGTATTATCTGCAGATCTTTTTTATATGTGTGGGCATTCCCAATTCGTCTTCTTTATCTATTTACATTATGAACAGCTGAAATGACAATCGATTGAGCAATTTCCAGATATGAAGATGCAATCTTTAGATGGAAAAATCTGCCGATCACTAAAAATAATCTGTAATGTGTGGGCAAGTCAGATAGATTGTAAAATCCATTAACTGTGATTGCTGATGTATGTGGCCCATTATTAGCCGCTCGCCCTGTCTTCAGCCGGAAGCCCTTAAATATAACTCAGTCTCCACTGACTATATATGTGAGCCCTGCAGAAATCATTCGATGGTCACCAACCATCGAATGATTTCTCCAGCAGCGGGACATGTAAGGGGATGTGTTTTCATACCATGGTTGCGAAAGGGATACGGCGGCGGCAGGTCAGCGATTCGTGGGGGCGGGCAAACTGGCACTCGATAAGCTGCGAGCTTTGCAATTTACTGAGTTAACCAGAATCAGGCCCATAGTGTACTGATGTACTGCGGCGTATAGGGGGTATGTATTGTAGTGATGTAGTGTGGAGCATTGGGGATATATAGTGTAGTGATGTACTGCGGAGTATAGGGGGTATGTATTGTAGTGATGGACTGACTGCTGGCTGCACTGATGTCACGCAGCCGCAGCACCTCCGCCGCTAGCTGACCCTGCGGCTGCACTCATGTCATGGCCGCTAGCTGACCCTGCGCTCCTACAGACCTGGCGCCCGTGCACCCGCCACCGGCTAAATAATAATAAAAAAAAGTGTGTTTGTACGGACCAGGGCCCCCCTGACAGGCACGGGCCCTGGTAAATTGTACCCGCTCCCCCCCCTCTTGGCGGCCGTGGTAGTAGGTAGTATAGGGGTATATAGTGTAGTGATGTACTGCAGAGAATAAGGGTTGTATAGTGTTGTTATGTAGTGTGAAGTATAGGGGGTATATAATATAGTTTAGTGATGTAGTGCGGAGTATGAGGGGTATATAGTGTATTGATGTTTTGAGGAGTATAGGGGTTATATAGAGTAGTGATGTAGTGTGAAGTATAGGGGGTATATAGTGTAGTGATGTAGTGTGAATTATAGGGAGTATATAATGTAGTGCAGAGTATATGGGGTATATAGTGTAGTGATGTAGTACGGAGTATAGGTTTTATATAGTTTAGTGATGTAGTATGTAGTATAGGGGTATATAGTGTAGTGATGTACTGCGGAGTATAAGGGTTGTATAGTGTAGTTATGTAGTGTGAAGTTTAGGGGGTATATATTATAGTTTAGTGATGTAGTGCGGAGTATGAGGGGTATATAGTGTATTGATGTTATGAGGAGTATAGGGGTTATATAGAGTAGTAATGTAGTGTGAAGTATAGGGGCATATAGTGTAGTGATGTACTGCGGAGTATGATGGGTATATAGTGTATTGATGTTGTGAGTATATGGGTTATATAGAGTAGTGATGTAGTGTGAAGTATAGGGGCATATAGTGTAGTGATGTAGTGCGGATTATGAGGGGTATATAGTGTATTGATAATGTGAGGAGTATAGGGGTTATATAGAGTAGTGATGTAGTGTGAAGTATAGGGGCATATAGTGTAGTGATGTAGTGCGGATTATGAGGGGTATATAGTGTATTGATAATGTGAGGAGTATAGGGGTTATATAGAGTAGTGATGTAGTGTGAAGTACAGTATAGGGGATATATTGTGTAGTGATGTAGTGCGGAGTATGAGGGGTATATAGTATAGTGAGGTACTGTGGAGTATAGGGGTTATCTAGAGTAGTGATGTAGTGTGAAGTATATGGGGATATATAGTTTAGTGATGTAGTGCTAAGTATAGGGGGTATATAGTTCATTGATGTAGTACGAAGTATAGGGGTTATATAGTGTAGTGATGTAGTGCTAAGTATAGGGGGTATATAGTGTAGGGGTATAGGTCCATAATTGCTGACGCTGCAAATTTGTAGACCAAGCCTGAATCAGGCCCATAGTGTAGTGATTAGGTGCTGTATATATATATGGCGTATATGGGACCTTATTCTGGTCCACTTGCTCCCCCGCCAGCTGTGCGGGTGAATTCGTCGAACGAAGGGGGGGGGGGGGTTAATCCACAGGTTATACAGGGCCAGATGGAGCTGCAGCTCCAGGCCTACAAATAAAGTAGGCCCATCATCATGGCACCATGATGATCACCAGCTGGGCACAGTGTGGGCCATAAATCATGTTTGTATTTTGATGTGTTTAGCAAGAAAAGAAACACAGAAGGCTGAATAAGCCTGAAGTGACATAAACCACTAAGGGTTCTCACAGGTTACACTCTGCTGTTGGTCACATGGCTATGGTAATAAGGATGGGCACAAGGCCTATCAGAGCAGGGGGAGGGTCTAAGCAGGGTAGGAATGATCACGAGTTTAGAGTGATCAACCCCTGTCCAAGAAGCCCCACCCACCCTTCCCTGTTTCTTTTCCTCTTCGGCGGCGGTAAAGAACGGTCATTCTTTAAGAACTCTGTATGTGTGTAGGTAGTGGGGTGCACTCTCCCTCGACAACGATTGTCATGGGCCACGCTTCTGCCCGGGGGATGGCCGTCACCACCAGGCCTGGTGGCTGACCAGGGAGAGTGGTCATCCAGCGTTGTATGTATGATTAAGTGATCTTTAACCCCACCTTTCCTATAATGACCGTTCTTTGGCGCCGCCACCATTCATAGTCTTAGTTTAATTGTCAAATAAATTTGACATTCTGTTTTGAAACGCCAGCACTTTGTGTCGTGTCTTTATTTTAGGTTAAGTTTAGATAAGGTTATATATAAGTTGTATTTAAGTGTATCAACGGACAAGTGGGGCCAGGGGGATACCCGATGGTGAGTTTAGTGGTTCTTATAGTGTATGGGTTCTACATTGCATTGGCCTCACTTCCTCCACTTCTCATAATAGGCCCTTGTACATTATCAGCAGAGCCGTGAGTAGAGTGGCCAATCCCGGGATCGGCGGGATCCCGGGATTTGGCCCCAATATTGCCCAATATTTCGCGATTAGACTACTCTAATGCTGGGCAGCGTCTGAGCACTTGCTCAGACGCTGCCCAGCTGCTCCGAGTCCTGTGCCGGCTGTGCAGCTCAGATGCGCATCGTGATGTTGTCAGAGGTCATGCTGGGCGTCACACGCCCCCGCACCGCCGCCGCTCTCTACAACTGGAGGCTCTTCGCTGAACGGAGGACTTTGGTGTTTATTTGTGTAATCCTGAATTGGATCTGGACTTCTTTTACCGACCGCAGAGAACTTTGGATGACTGATTCCGGACCATCATCCTTTGTATTTCAAGCGCTTTTGAGAACTGATTCAATTCAGATTCTCCATTCCATCCGGTACTTAGCCATTTTCTTTTCTTGTACTATCACATCACATGTTTGTCGTATATCAATAAAAGTGGTATTGCACCATACTGTATGTATCTTTTCCACATTTATTTTGGTGTCTCATCCGGACCGAGATAAATGATCTATGGTTGGGAGGATTGGTGTTCCACTATCCAAATAAGCAGTCGATTTGGGAGAAGAGGAGATGCTATTGGTGCAGGAGGAACGTATGGTTATATATATCTGTATATGCTAGCCAGTATTTGGAGAAGAGGACCGTTCCTATATATCTAGGGACGTATTTTAAATTCACAAGGGCGCCGGTGGAGGGAACATGCCATCTTTTGTCACTTTTTCCACTGTTTCTTGGGGGTCCAGGGTCACCCTTGTTGGATGTAGCCACCATAGGCTGCCCAGGCGCACAGAACTTACTCTTTACCTTTCTTTCTTTGCTGAACTCGCCTGCCACTGTGACCAGGTTAGGCATGACTGTGTGCGGCCGGGAGAGGTCGGGCGGCAAGCGAGTTGTGACACCAAAGCTGTAGCGATGCGGCCTGCGCAGCGTGACCTATGGGTCACGCTGCACAGGCCGCAGCACTGAACCCGCTCGCCGTCCGACTTCTCCCGGCTGCACAGTCTAGTGACACACTGTCCTCCCTCCGGCATCACACTCGCAGCCTGCCTCCATTCCGCTGCCACCTGCCCCGCTTAAAGTAAGGCAACATGAGGGAGAGGGAGGTGGTTTTCTTTTAGGTAAACCAATCCCAGGAATCCCGGTATTGAGCATTTTTCAATCCCGATTTCCGGATCTAAAAAATGGCCCAGGATTGGCATCCCTACCCGTGAGGCCCTGAAACTGGCCCTGGTCCTATGAATAGCGGGTGTGAGATCTGTGTGTCACAGAGAGGGTTAATCTCTGCAGCTGTTGCTCCTAGTTACATTGTTGCAGAAGCTGAGCTGGGAGCTGTAACCATGGACCAGCTGCACTCATTTCTCCTGTATATAACACAGCATCAGGGCCAGACTAACAATGGGGAGGATGGAGCTGCAGCTCCAGGCCTCCACAAAAAATAGGCCCACCCTTGTGGCAGCATGATGATCACCAGGCAGAATAGCGCCGCCTCCTCCTACCTCTTGTACTTCCCGGTAAGACTCTAATGGCTATTTCACACTGTCCGGCTACCGCCGGACGGCGAAATCCCGCACGGCCAGGAAGCCGTGCACGGTAGTTGTTAATGGACACTATTGTGTCCATTTATACGGTACGGCCACGGCCCGGCCGTCCGGTTGCAGCCGGATCCCGCCACTGGAAGGGACGGCTGCCGGGCTGTGGCCTTCCCCTCAAGGGTAAACTACTGTGTGCTGCACGGCTTTCTGGCCGTGCATGTTTTCGCCGCCGGGCAGGAGCCGGAGTGTGTGAAACCGCCCTAAGACAGTCAGAGGCTCTGCCTCCCAGACGAGGAGGGGCAGTCTCACTGACAGAATGGGGGTCACAGTAGGGGGACTCTGGGGGTGTGTGTCACTGGCCCTGACTACTTAAAAAGGATTCTTGCAGTGTAATTTGTCCCACGGAGAGCCACAGGAATGAGAAGCTGCCAATACTGTCACTGTAAGTTATGAAGAACATTCAATGCTATTATGTCTGTGTAATTACACCATGTAGGCATCTGTATATGTGTTAGAGTATAGGTGTCTGTGTAATGGTAACGTGTATCTGTAACTCTGAATATATGTGTCTGTGACTACATGACGATGTAGAGTGGGGGGGTCGGTTCTGGCAGGCACTGTGACACTGTGTAATAGGGCAGGCACTCTCTGTAATAAGGCGGTCACTGTGACACTTTCTGTAATAATGCGGGCACTGCAATACTCTGTAAGAAGGCAGGCACTGCGACATTGTCTGAAAGAAGGCAGGCACTGTGACATTGTCTGAAAGAAGGCAGGCACTCTGACACTTTCTATAATAAGGCGGGCACTGCGTCACTCTCTGTAAGAAGGCGGGCACTGCGACACACACTGTAAGAAGGCAGGCACTGCTTCACTACATAAAAAGGCAGGCACTGTGAAACTATTTATTTATTCATAAACAGTTTCTTATATAGCGCATACATATTGAGCATCACTTTGGCACTGTGATACTCTGTAATAAGGCAGGCACTGCGACACTCTCGGTAACACTGTGTAATAAGGCGAGCACTGCAAAATTCTCTGTAATAAGGTTGGCACTTTGACACTCTCTGTAATAAGGTAGGCAATGCACCACTCTCGATGTAATAAGGAGGGCACTGTGACACTATTTAATAAGGAGGGCACTCTGACACTGTCAACACAAAAAGGTGGGCACTGCGACACTTTCTGTAATAATGCAGGCACTCTGACACTGTAATAAGGAGGGCACTGTGACACTCTTTAAGTATGCGGGCACTGAGACTCTTACTGTAATAATGCGGGAACTGCGACACTCTGTAATAATGCGGGCACTGCGACACTCTATGTAATAAGGTGGGCACTTCAACACTCTGTGTAGTAAGGCGGGTACTGCAACACTTTGTGTAATAAGGTGGACACTGCGACATTCTCTGTGTAATAAGGTGGGCACTGCAACACTCTCTGTGTAAGTAGGTGGGCACGTTACCACTCTGTGTAATAAGGAGGGCACTGTGACAATCTGTTTTAATTTGAGCTCTGCTACACTCTCTGTAATAAGGTGAGCACTGGGACACTGTCTATTAAGTAAGGCACTGCAACACGGTCAACATAAAAAGGCGGGCACTGCAAAACTTTCTGTAATAATGCGGGCACTGTGACACTCTGTGATAAGAAGGGCACTGTGACACTGTTTAAGTATGCGGGCACTGCGACACTTACTGTAATAATGCGGGCACTGCGACACTAATAAGGAGGGCACTGTGACACTGTTTAAGTATGCAGGCACTGTGACACTGTGTAATAAGGTGGGCACTTCAACACTATCTGTGTAATAAGACGGGTACTGCAACACTCTAATAAGGTGGGCACTGCGACATTCTCTGTGTAATAAGGTGGGCACTTTGACACTCTCTATGTAACAAGGTGGGCACTGTACCACTCTCTGTAGTAGTAGTAGTAGCACGCTTATTTATAAGGCGCCACAAAGTGTCCGCAGTGCCGTACATAGCAAACCAAAAACAAATTATAAGGTAACGTAAAGGGTGCGTTGATAAAATACAGCATAAATAGGGGTATAGCTGGTAGAACTAAAATCAGCATCAGTTCTGAATTAGGTGTCGAAATTGTCGAGAAGACTGAAGATGAAGTAGAGGAAAGGAAGAACCAGGCAGGAGCACAGGTGAGGTAAAGAGGTAGGGTGAGTACGTGAGGAAGGAGGGCCCTACTCATAAGAGTTAACATACTAAAAGGGTGGGTGGACGAACGAAAAACAATAGGATAAGTAGGAACGGATGGGAAGGAGGCAGGATTGGAGGATCAAAAGAGGTTAGGAGGAGGGATAGGCTAGTCGAAAAAAAATGGATTTTGAGGGAGCGCTTGAAGAAGGTAAGGGAATCAGAGAGCCTGATGGGTGGCAGGAGGTTGCTCCAGTGCAGGGGGGGGCAGCGCGAGAGAAGTTTTGGACACGGGAGTGGGAGGAGGTGATTAGGTGAGAGGTCAGTCGGCGGTCAGCGATGGAGCGAAGAGGACGGGAGGGAGTGTGCATAGAGATCAGTGAAGAGAGGTAAGGAGCGGTGGAGGAGGAGAGAGCCTTGTAGGTAGTGGTGAGGAGTTTAAAGAGAACTCGGAAAGGAATGGGGAGCCAGTGAAGAGATAGACAGAGGGGGCAGGTGGAGGTAGAGCGGAGGGAGAGGAAGATGAGCCTAGCAGCAGCGTTAAGAATGGATTGGAGAGGTGCAAGGAGAATTTTGGTTGCGCCAGTGGAGAGGAATGGTCTGATGCGCGAGATGTTGCGTAGGTGAAAGCGGCAAACCTGTGAGAGAGCACGAATGTGGGGGGTGAAAGAGCGGGAGGAGTCAATGATGACAACGAGGCAGCGCGTTTGGTCGATGGAGGTGATCTTGGTTTCACCAATGCTGATGGAGATAGTGGGAGAAGAGGGGATGTTCAGGGGATGGAAGATTTGAAGTTCAGTTTTAGCCATGTTTAGTTTCAAGAAGCGTTGGGTCATCCGGGCTGAGATGGCCGTGAGGCATTCAGAGACCTTGGACAGGAGTGATGGGGATAGGTCGGAGGAGGAGAGATAGATTAGGGTATCATCAGCATAAAGGTGGTAATGGAAACCATAAGAGCTAGGAGAGGAGGAGCTCGGAGTGGAGACGGAGAAGGAGCGATCGGAGAGGTATGAGGTGAACCAGGAGAAGACCGTGCCAGTGATGCCAAAGGAGGGGAGGGTGTTAAACAGGAGAGGGTGGTCAACATTGTCAAAGGTAGCCGATAGATCAAGATGGATGAGGATAGAGAAGAGGCCTTTGGATTTAGCCGATAGTAGATCGTTAGTGACTTTGGTCAGGGCAGTTTCAGTGGAATGTAAAGGGCGGAACCCAGATTGGAGGGGGTCTAGAATGGAGTTAGCAGTAAGGTGGCTTAGGAGGCCATTATAGGTCAGACATTCTAGGAGCTTGGAGGCAAAAGGTAGGAGGGAGATGGGCCTGTAGTTGGATGGAGAGTTGGGGTCCAGATTATTTTTTTGAGAATTGGGGAGACAAGAGCGTGTTTGAAGGAGGAAGGGAAGATCCCAGAGGATAGGGAAAGATTAAGAAAGAGATTAAGAAAGAGGTGAGCCAGGTGAGAGCAGACTGACGGACTGAGACGACGGATAATATTGGAGGGGATAGGATCGAGCGAGCAGGTGGAGGGAGAAGCGGATTGAAGGATAGAGTGGACTTCAGCGGCAGTGGTGGGGTAAAATGAGGACAGGGGATGGAAGGAGGGGAGTGGAGATGTAGGAGGGGAGGAGGGAGAGGGTGAGGTCATGGCAGCAGCGATGGCACTCCTGAGAGAGGAGATTTTGGTTGAAAAGTAGGTAGCAAAATCAGCGGCTACGATGGAGGATGGAAGAGCTGGAGGGGGGGGGGAGAGCAAGGAGTTGAAGGTGGCGAAGAGCCTGCGGGGGTTGGATGATTGGGAAAGGATGAGGGTCTTAAAGTAGGATTCCATGGACAGAGCAAGGGCAGAGCTGAAGGAGGAAAGAATGAATTTGAAATGGAGATAATCCGCGAGGGAGCGTGATTTCTTCCAGAAGCGCTCAGCACTTTTTAAGGAATCGGGTGATAGCCGAGTGCCACAGTTGGGGGTTGGAGCATCGAAGGGGGATAGAGGAGGGAGGGCAGGCAGAGTTCAATGCCGAAGATAGGGTGTCATTATAGAGGGAGGCGGCGAGGTTTGGGCAGGACATGACGGCGATTGGGGCGAGAAGACACAGCGTGTTTGAGAAGGCAGCAAGATCTAGTGTGTTGACGTTATGCCGTGAGACAATGCGGGCACTGCGACACTCTGTGTAATAAGGCGGGTACTGCAACACTCTGTGTGTAATAAGGCATGCACTGCGACATTCTCTGTGTAATAAGGTTGGCACTGCGACAGTCTCTGTGTAACAAGGCGGGCACTGCACCACTCTCTATGTAATAAGGAGGGCACTGCAACACTCTGTGTAATAAGGAGGGCACTACGACAATCTGTTATAATGTGGGCTCTGCGACAATCTCTATATAATAATGTTAGCACTGCGACACTCTCTATGTAAAAAGGTTGGCACTGCGACAGTCTCTGTGTAACAAGGCGGGCACTGCACCACTCTATGTAATAAGGAGGGCACTGCAACACTCTGTGTAATAAGGAGGGCACTACGACAATCTGTTATAATGTGGGCTCTGCAACACTCTATGTAATAATGTGGGCACTGCAACACTCTTTGTAATTATTCATTAACAGTTTCTTACTGTATATAGAACATACATATTCTGCATCGCTTTGGCACGGAGACACTTTTTAATAAGGTGGGCACTGCAACTCTCTCTGTAACACTGTGTAATAAGGCGGGCACTGCAATACTGTGTAATAAGGTGGGCACTGTGACACTGTAATAAGGTGGGCATTGCCACACTCTCTGTAACGTGTTATAAGGTGGGCACTGCGACACTGTCATAAGGGGGGCACTGCAACACTCTGTGTAATAAGATGGGCACTGTGACACTCTCTGTGTAATAAGGTGGGCTCTTTGACACTCTGTAATAAGGTGGGCACTGTGACACTCTCTGTGTACTCTGTGTAATAAGGTGGGCTCTTTGACACTCTGTGTAATAAAGTGGGCACTGTGATACTCTGTAATAAGGTTGGCTCTGTGACACTCTCTGTGTAATAATGTGGGCACTTCAACACTCTCTGTGTAATAATGTGGGCACTGCGACACTGTGTAATTATGTGGGTTCTGCAACACTCTGTATGTAATAAGGCAGGCACTGCGACGCTCTCTGTGTAACAAGGCGGGCACTGCACCACTCTAGGTAATAAGGAGGGCACTTTGACACTCTTTGTGTAACAAGGTGGGCACTGTACCACTCTCTGTGTAATAAGGAGGGCACTGTGACAATCTGATAATTTGGGCTCTGCGACACTATGTAATAAGGTGGGCACTGGGATACTCTCTGTAATAAGGTGGGCACTGCGACAATCTGTGATAATTTGGGCTCTGCGACACTATGTAATAAGGTGGGCACTGGGACACTCTATGTAATAAGGTGGGCACTGGGACACTCTCTGTAATAAGGTGGACACTGGGACACTCTAATAAGAAGGGCACTGTGGCACTGTTTAAGTATGCGGGCACTGCAACACTCTGTGTAATAAGACGGGTACTGTAACACTCTGTAATAAGGCAGGCACTGCAACATTCTCTGTGTAAAAAGGAGGGCACTGCGACGCTCTGTGTAATAAGGAGGGCACTGCGACGCTCTGTGTAATAAGGAGGGCACTACGACAATCTGTTATAATGTGGGCTCTGCGACACTCTCTATGTAATAATGTGGGCACTGCAAAACTTTCTATGTAAGTAGGTGGGCACTGCGACACTTTATGTAAAAAAGCATGCACTGCAACACTCTTTGTAATTATTTATTCATAAACAGTTTCTTATATAGCGCATACATATTCTGCATCGCTTTGGCACTGAGACACTTTGTAATAAGGTGGGCATTGCAACACTCTCTGTAACACTGGGCCTTATTCTGGTCGGTGCGTACTTTCCCGAATTCTTACGGAGCGGTCCGCACGCCACGCTTTGCGGACATCGTCCGTAGAAACGCCCACCGAGCCTCCGCATTCGGACGGACTCACTGTTTAAGAAGAGGGCGTGTGTACGGACGACATACAAACCTTGCGTGTGCGGTGGAAATGAACAGATTCTGCACGGTCTTACCGCGTCAGAACGTATGGGAACCTTGCCGTACGCACCGATGCGGTGTATTTACGCTCAAATCACCACTATTCTCATAAGACCCAAATCTGTACCATGACCCGCTTATGCAATTAGGCAACCTCATTAAAAAGGGATTGTTTTTAATGGTTATCTATTATTTATCTAATTGATAATTTAACACTTTACTACCACTTTAGATTAACCCTTTCATCATGCTAAGTTCACAACATTCTTTCTTGCCCCTTTACGCCCATGTGTTATGTATGCATATGTATATACCTTTTGCACCTTACATAAATAAACAGCATTATTTATACTTATAGTTATACTTATACTGTAAAATAAAACAATTACACACAGACCACTTCGAACTTTTAACACAAAAATTTATAAACTCCACACAGACATAGGCATTCATCCACACTCACACCACTTATCTAAGAAACAAAGACGCGTACAACTGAATTGGGCTTAAAGGGGACGGCTTATTTATTTTGAGCAGGGGCGGCCTATTTGAATCTTACTAAAATTTATGTCCCTGCTCTAACTAAGGTGGCGGGCAAAGAACGGCATGCAAGATAAATAACATCGCTGGAAAAATAACAAAGTAATAAAAATAATAAACTCCGGATCTAAGGGCCTCCTGCCCTTAATTGCCTAGGACCGGCCACCTGCCAGCGTCCATGACAACGGCACAATTTCGAAGCAGACTTTTCAAAGGGGCCATTTGCCCTTAAGGTCAGGGGGTTGACCTTCTGCCTCTGCCCCTGACCTCGCATATCACTAAGGCAGAGCTCACCACTCTGCCCGAGTCAGAAAAAATTGGGCCACCTGCCCTAACCTACAAATGTCCGCAACAATTTACCTATCCAAAGTAAATGATTGTTAAGGTCCAGATGTGGGCCCACCTGGATCGGTGATGCCCACATCTCGACATCAACCACCAGCTAAATGTAAATACGGCTCTAATTTAAACTACCGTTCTTTCCGCCACAACAGTTCAACCTGAACTGACCCGCCACCAACCTAATGACAAAATCTCCCTCAACTAACCCTCTAATCTTCTCAAGGCGTCTATCAAGTTCTGAAAGAACAAATCCATGCCAACTATAGAGAGATGCACCCCATCCGGCCTATAGAGGGTCTCGTTTCTAAAGGTTATGGCCTCGTGCCTGACGAACACTCCGCCATCCACTACTATAGCCCTGCCGACAACTGAATTGATCCGCCTCCGTACCAAATCAATGGCACCCGGATTGAGTGCATCCCTCCAAACCCTCCTAGGAATAATCTCTGACCAAAAGAAACGGCAAAATCGCCATTCTCTGATCAAATCGAGCATTAAATTCCTAATCTCAAATCGTATATTGAGACCGGAATTATGCGTGAGGTCGTTGCCCCCCAGGTGTATGATGACAAAAAGCGGGTAACCAAATGACCTAACCGACTCCTCCAGAAGACCCCTCAACGCGGACCACCTCATACCTCTACGCCCCAGCCAACGGATAAATTGCGTCTCAGGGAAACGCTCCGTATCCGTGGTTACCTGGGACAAGGACAACCAATAAATAAATGAATGCCCCACCATCCAAATCATATTGGTGTCCAAGCGTTGACCTGTAATTCGAAATGATAGATACTGTTAGAAAGATTGAATATAAGCAGACATTGGGAAAAAATTTACGCGCCCGGGAATTCCCTTAAAGGTGATTTTGGATTTCTATATTAAATTGGTAATAACTAATAGGAATGTGATTTAGGTGATCTATTTAAGACTAGTTGTTTTTTGACCCACTTAAATTATTGATAATCTCTTCTAATTTACCGCTAATCGTTTAGTGGAAAAAGGGGGTTTGGGGGGGGGTCACCCGATTTGACTTGAGGCAAAAAACACAAATCGTCCACCAGTTGGCTAGAGCCTAATTTAAGACTGGTGGTAACACAAAAAATTCCTCAAGGCCCCCCAAACACTAAAGCGCGTTTGGGCGAGCGGCTACTCCTCAAATGGGCTCACTGGACTATATCGGTCTGATGTATCGCCTAAATGCACCAGACCGCCATCTTCCGAGTGCTCGTATGTCGACCTGAGACCAACCCGCCGCAGCGGCTGCCGAAGCGGCGCCGATACGGAAAGAGTGTGTCCCAAAGTCGGCTGGAGAAAGACCCTGATGCAATATACAGCGCCTGAAAACCGACCTAAACTGAAAGTTAGTAAGGGGGGACCCGTCGATGTGCATCAGCCAGGCCCCGGGCAATTGGGGCCGCAACTCCACGTAAGCCAGAGCCGCCGCCACCGGACAGATCCGGCGGTCGCCACTCCGACCCAAATGGACCCACTGACCCCTGCCTGCTACATCGGTCTTTGAGCGCTGTATCTTGCACCATAAACCGTCGTGGTGCACGTCGACATGGCCGAACAGCATAGGCGAGGGAGATGCCCTGGTTGCGGACACCAGTTTGCCTACTCTGAACGCCCCATGGAAAGCCATGACAAAGGCCAGCCTGAAAAGTCGAACCTCGTAATCGGTTGAGCAAATTACTCTTAAAGACCTCGAGATTCGACGCAACAGACCGGCATCAATCGGCCGGCGCCTGTCTGGCAAAACCGGCCTGGTTCTGGCCCATCCCTTTAGCATCCTGGAAAGGATGAAAGACTTGGTGATGTCTCTCCTCCCACCAAGACGCAAAAAGAATGAGATACCTGCCAGAGAGCGTCCCACAAAACTTCGGGACTTACCCTCCAAGTACAGGCTCCATACAAAGGCAATAATAAGACGCTTAGAGCTCTTACCTGTGCCACCCCGTTCAAGAATGAACTCGCTCCAGCGCTCCCATGAGGCCAGATACGCTCTGAAAGTCGCCGGCGCTAACGACCGCAGGGCCAGCTCCTCTACCCCTCCAGAGGCACCTGCCATAAAAAAGATGGACACTGTTCACCATATTTCTGGGCTAAAGGCACAAGTTGCCTAAATCTTACCCATTCAAAACGAGACAGTGCATCCGCTACTTCGTTAAGCACGCCTGGGACGTGCTTGGCTCGCAACGTAATGTTGTTCGCCAAGCACAGCATCACTATCCGAGCTAAGATACGCAAAACTGGGAGAGAAGTTGACTTTAGGCGGCTAATGGCTTGTACAACCCCTAGGTTATTGCACCAAAAGACAACTTCCCTGTTACCCAATTCCACGCCCCAAAGCTCTAAGGCGACCATTATTGGAAATATTTCCAATAATAGCATATTTCTAGTCATGCCGTCTCGTGCCCAAGACTCGGGCCAGGCAACCGAAATCCTTAAATAAATCGAGCGCTGTTTCTAATAACTTAAAGCACAAGTCAGAATTCGGAGGACCCACTAGAAGAAAGTCATCCAAATAATGAGTAATGCTGTCAGCTCCCGTCACTTCCTGTAGGCACCACTGTAAAAACGTGCTAAAACGCTCAAAATAAGCACATGAAATAGAGCAACCCATGGGCAAACATTTATCTATGTAAAAACCCCCATTCAATTTAAATCCCATGTATTGAAATGCGTTTTTATTCAATGGTAACAGTCTAAAAGCTGATTCAACATCCAACTTGCACATGAGGGCACTAGGACCAAGCTTTCGAATAATTTCTATAGCGTCCTCAAATAAAAAATAATTAACAGTGCATAAATCGTCATCAATGGCGTCATTGACAGACGACCCTCTAGGACATGAAAGATGCTGAATCAGCCTGAACTTCCCTTTAACCTTCTTGGGAACCACCCCAATAGGGGACAAAATTAGTCCCTCAACTGGTGGTGTTGAAAATGGGCCTGCCATGCGACCTAGTTTAACCTCGGCCTCAACTTTTTGCGATATTATGTCAGGATATTCCATGGCAGAATGTAAATTTCCCCTAGCTTCCGTATTAATTGGAGCGGAAACAGGTAATTGAAAACCCTCTGAAAATCCAGACTGTAAAAATTTTGCTCCATCTCTGTCCGGATACCGTTCCAGCCATGGTAACATCCTGACTAATGATATTGGAGTTGAGGCTCTATCCAACGACAGGTGCTGCTGGACCGCGGCTCTGTTTTGTCGTGGACTGAGCCCCACTTCCCCCTCCAGTTGGTGGTTTTGTGCAATCCTTGATTGCATGTGGACCTCCGCATCTGAGACAAAGGTGCCGAAAACGACACCGGTTTCCCAGGTTGCACTGGCCATTATTAAATGCGTAGCACTTACCATGGCCAGGCTTACTATTACCTCCCTTATTATTGCTATTATAAGGCCTATTCCCATACTGTCTTATCCATCCCTTATTCTCAGCAGCCCTGAGAGGCGTAGCTGATTCGGTAACTTCGACATATAACTCTACGTCTTTCTTACCGAAATCAAACACCTCTCGGCCTTGCTGCTTCCTCCTAAGCTCTTCGTCATAGATCCGCCAGCCGGGACCCACATACGAAGTGTAGAGTTTATGAATGCGAAACTGGTATCTCACCAGGTTCACATATTCATCTGGATGTGTTTCTAAATAACAGGCCGCAAAAATAAGTATGCCTCTTACCCAGTTATTATAAGTACGAAAGGCATCCTCATTGAAGGGTCCTTTCTTCCTAGCCACCAGGAGGGCCCGCCTATCTTTGCTTGTTAAAGCAAAGATATCTACATAGCGCCCTTTTCTGATCCTGTCCCTAGCCCTAGGGCGCAAACCCCGCTTAACAGCGGTGTTTGCACACTGCACTGTGTCGGACTCCACTGATACATTAGAGGAGCCTGAGCTATGGGACCTATACTCTCTACGCCTCTTTCGCTTGCGCCTCCGCACGCCGCCGTCCGAAGATGAATTCCCTTCGGAAGACGTCGATGCCAACGAGGAATCTGAAGTTTCGTGTCTGCGTCGCCTCTTCAGAGACTTGGCAGACCTTTTTCGCTTAGATTTTTCCCCTGAAGATGAGCCCCTTGACCCATCACTGTTAGACCCAGCATTATCCTCGTTTGTCCAATCAGGATCATTTGTGGACTCACCAGTATCAGATGATGCTGCCCTCCTTCTTCCACCTTCACCCCTTCCACGACTTGATGATGTTCCTTCCATAGCTTGCTGCGCTGATCCTTGACCTGTCAATAGAGGTTCAGTAACAACCCCCATAACAGTTGAAACATTAGGCGATGCCCCTTCCGCTGAGGAAACGGCGTTTCCCCCTCGCGCCGCAGTAATAGTCGGAGCTATGGCTTTAGCTATGATGTCAGATACTGACTCCACAGTCGCCGTAGGAGCAGTGTTCCCCTGTCCACCTGGACCGGTGGTTAACAAAGGAGCCACTGACGACACCACTGCAGCGCATATGGATGTAAGCGTCGATGCATCCAATGATACCGTGTTAGTAGCTGTATTACTCCCTCTAACCGCATCAGCATAGGAGAGACCCGGGTGCAGCCTAGACCCTTGTGGAACCCTATGGGCCTCTTTAGCTTTTTCTGCGGCCAGCCTTCTCCGTGCTGTGCGTCTAGATCTAGCGTTAGAATTTCTGAACCCCTCTACCGAATTCAAGTGTAAATCACTTTGTCGGTCCCGATCACTACCCCCATTTTCTTCGTTTGACCCAGCCAAGGGCCCTTGCTCTTGGTGACCGGATCCGCTACTTAAAGAACGCACTTCACCTGACTCACTGCTTGAGGACCCGGATTCAACGGACTCCTCACTATTAGACTGCCACATACCTACAGCCGATTTGAGCATGGCAAATTCGGCCTCAGTGAGCTTATGTCTCATGTCATTAATGAATTGTCCCCTGGGGTTGCTATCAGAGCTAATTCCACCGGATGGCGCTGCCCCCTCATTCCTTTTATTCCCTCTAACTTGGGTCCTCCTGCCATTTCCCCTTCTTACAGCAGAGGGTGCTCCAGACAGTGAAGTGCCTGCAACACCCTCTGCATTGTCAGTAGCATCACCCCTGCGGCCACTTTTTCCCCTGGCAGCCGTAATGCTCCCAGTGCTCATAGGCACTGCACCCCCCTTATTGTTTTTTGGGCGCGCTCCGGTCCCCCGACCGTTGCGCTGTGCCCGCACTTTTTTCCCTGTGTTTACAGAGGATGCGGGTCCGGAGTGACTCCCGGCCCCCGCATCCCTCATTACTATTGATCGGGCTGATGCTTCAGGCCTAGCGCCTGAGCTCCGCCGAGTGACGCGTCTGTTATGAGACCCGGCAGGGACAGGCGCCGGCTCTGACGCCCTTGTCCCCGCCGCTCGCCCCCGTGTGCGCGACTGCCGTGTGGGGCTTGCCGGAGGAAGTCCTGAACCTCCGGCAGCCCCGCCACGACGCGCTGATCTGCCGGGCGGATGACTGCTGACCGCCGGAGAGGGCGATCCCGCCCGCGTTCCGGCAGCCCTCCGGCGAGGAGAGGGGGATAGTCCCCGCTCATCGCCCCTACAGGGAGGCCTAGCTCTGGCCCTGACTGTCCCTGCAGCTTCGCCTAGCGCAGCATACAGCCCCGCAGCGCGCTTAGGCCTAGCTGACATATTGAAAAGAAAAGCACTTATAGGAGAATTATAGAAAGCAGGGAAAGATATTAAAGTAATGAAATTATAGCTTAGCAGTAAGAGTAGAAAGAAATAGAGTGAGAAAGGAAAGAGATAGGGAGAGAAGAATATACAGAAAATATTAGATCTCTAAAACAGGCTAATAATTGTCTGTACTCAACAGTCCACGATTCCTGAAGCAAGAGGCAGAATCTTCTGGAAGCAGGATCATCATCCCATCAATCTCCACCTCTAACTTCAAGACAGCCTATCCTGGACCATCATTCAAATCAGCCACCCGTCAATCAAGACAAGCCAAACCCCCGGGCCCAGATCCAGTGTGTGAGCTAAGGATTCCTGCCAATAGCCAGGTGAGTTTATGCTGTTTTCAGCCAGACAAGCTGGCTTCTACAGTCTTTATTAAATACAAAACTATTAACCCCAAAAAAAAAAATCAAAGCAGGAGGTCACAAACGGTCTGCACCTCTGCGGCCATGTCCAGAAGGTGCTGCCGCAGCCTGAGTAGGGCCCCTCTTAACCCCTCGCCTTCTTGCCTCTGGTGATCTGTGGGCATGTTAAAGGGGGATCAACATTAATTATGCTATTCAGGTTTACCTTGTACAGTCAATCCTAAGTACCTACAGCATGAGAATTCATACATACAAACAATTACATAGCCAATACTGTTTGTAATGGAAAAAATAAAAATGGGCCCACACACACACAGTGGCTTACACTACTGAATATGTGAGTGATAAAATTGGCAATGTATGTATCAAAATCATAACAACACTTGAGCCTCACTCACAATTCTCCTGCCTTAACACTCACCAATCTACTAGAAAGCTACATCCAATACAACATGCCACATTTTGCCATACATATATACCTGCATGTCACTGCTTAATAGCTAAACTGCATGATAGATAGATACATAGATGGATACATAGATACATAGATGGATACATAGATACATGGATGGATGGATACATGGATACATGGATGGATGGATGGATACCACATTTAAAGGCTAGCCTAGTCCCTCTACCCCTTAATTCCTGAATCAATGTCACATTGCCGGATAGGTGAAACTGCAGCACTAATCCGCTTCCTTACACCAAACAATTTCTAAAGTCAATCCATCCAACAAAATAGCTTTGCTAAATACATGGCAACAACACGGCCAACTGGCTAGAGGGGGGCCCAGGGGAACTGCCCTCTTGTGACTCCATTATAAATCACGCCTGACCATACTCCATTGATGTTTTATATGTGCTTGTATAGAAAGGCCCTCCATAAATAAACACTCCTCACCTACGTGTGCCTCCAGATTCCACGTTTTCAGCTTGGGCCTATAACCCCTAAGTGTGTCTGTTGTAACCCACTTTTGTTTATTAATTAATAATAGAGTAAAACACACTAGATTCACCAGTGGTACCTAACAAATAGTAGTACCACCAATTATTAATGATGCCTTATGTTTACCTACCAATTCCTTCTACCTCCACCACCTCACACACCTCCTCGTCCAAGACCTCCAAGGCCACCTCCTCCTGGGCCACTTCCTCTGCGGCCTCCTCCTCCAGGCCCATCTCCTCTGCGGCCTCCTCCTCCAGGCCCATCTCCTCTGCGGCCTCCTCCTCCAGGCCCATCTCCTCTGCGGCCACCTCCTCCTGGGCCACTTCCTCTGCGGCCTCCTCCTCCAGGCCCATCTCCTCTGCGGCCTCCTCCTGCAGGCCCACTTCCTCTGCGGCCTCCTCCTCCAGGCCCATCTCCTCTGCGGCCACCTGCTCCTGGGCCACTTCCTCTGCGGCCTCCTCCTCCTGGGCCACTTCCTCTGTGGGCACCTCCTCCTGGCCCTGCTCACGGGCCTGTCTTGCACGGTCACGTGCTGTAAGAAAAATCAAAATGCAGAGTGTTAAATAAGGCACATGATTTGTTCATTCATCATGCAGCAAAAACAATGACATATTAGACCCACATTACAGCATGTCAAACATGAAGTACCACACAGATAGTGTATGCCATGTTTAACTCATGATCAACCAGGTTACCTTATTGCCAAAAAAAAGGTCATGGAAGCATTAATGTACAATTGGCCATTTAATGTGTTAACACTTACGGCGTGCTATGCTGGCCCTTATTTGCTGGAGCAATTCGGGCTGCCGGCGCCTCAGATCAGTCCATCGCCGCTCCAGCTGGGCGATGGTCCTGCGCACCTGGGTGCGCGCGAATATGCGGCTGCGGGCAGCGGCATACGCATGGCGTTTCTGGCGGTTCGTGATGAACGGCCCAGCCTGGTCTCCATAACGGAGACCAGTGCCCTCAGCTCCGCGGGAGAGAAGGGTTCTGCTCTCCCATAGGCCGCCATCTTAGCAATGGCACAATTCAAGCAATCATGTCCTGTAACTGGTTGTTCAGAGTGATATTTGGTATTAACTTTATTGTTCATTTTGTCATTAACAGCGTGTATGCGCCACAACAGACGGCTAACCCATTGCATCGCCAAACCACACTTGCTGTACCTTTGCATAGTTGAGCAGACCATGCCATTACTTAGTATCTCCTAAACAGACAGGGTGAAAGAAGTTTGCAACCCATTATATATAATATATTACATTCACCAAACATGGGTGAAAACAACAGGTGAAATAGTGTGCATCACTAGCCAGTTACACTTAACTGTACAAGGTACTAAACTAGACAGCTTTATTATAGTGAAAGCTATACAGCAGAAACATAGCAAATAGTGCAAGACCTTTTCCCAATATTAGGCCATGATGCCATGTGTACACTTACCTTCTACCGGGCCACACTAGAGATGTGGAATGAAATGTACCTAGCATCAAGCCAGTATTTGGAGACCTTTCACATGTGATTTGGATGCAAGCACTGATTACTATTGCCTGAGTGGTGGACTGGATTTACATATGGAATGGGTTAGTGTCATTTGTAGTACATACCAAACAAGTGCACAGTACAAATGTACATTCACATATACATTTCATGTCTGGCCACAGTTTGAGGTGTTTATTGGTGTTCAAATCTGCAATTAGCTACTAAATCAGACTTAGTAAGTTTGCCAGTTTTTTTTTATATTTTTTTCGCTGGTATGGGCGTGGCCTATGCGCCACACGGTCTACGCTGCCGTACGGAAGCTGCCGCACGGAACGCAGGGTGTCGCTGATGTACACCAATTACAGAAATAGGATATAAAGGTGTGCTAGAAAACCAAAATGTTGTTGCAAACATGGCTGGATCACAATCTGAAGGAGACCAGGAGTGCCAGGACCTTTTCCAACGCATGGACTCCAGCACCTCCTATGTGCCCCTCAGCACAGACCAGCCAGGGGCAGATGAGCAGGCTGCTGGGCCATCCACATCAGCCCAAGCAGCAGCTGGCCCATCTTCTGCCTCAGCAGAATCATTGGGAACACAACAGGTGGCTTCCCAACAGAGTAGCCTGGCCAGCACTTCAAGTACAGCGACAGGTAGACGTGGCCCTGGGCGTGGCCGAAATAGGCCAACGGAGGAACCAAGCAGCAGAAACATGGCATTCGAACCGCAGGAGCTTGCCATCCTGGTACCCCACGCACGTGATTGGATCGAGTGTCCACAGGACAGGTTGACACACACAAGGAGATGGAAGATTTGGGAGGACATAACAGCGGAGATTAATGCGGTAGCTCCACAAGTTCGTGAGGCGGAGCACGTTAAGAAGAGGCAAGTTCATGTGTGTTACATTTGACCAGTACAAGACCAGTAGGGTGAAATTCTATGGGATAAAATAATCTGACTTTGGCGAATTTTTTCGCAAAAACGGCCGTTTTCGCACATTTTCCCGAATTCGCATATTTAATGAGATGCGAAAATCGCACTTTTAGAAGTGCAATTTTTAGAAGTGCGATTTTTAGTTTTCGCCAGAACTCGCATCCAGATGTTTTCACATTGAAAAGTATACAATTCGCATATTTAATGAGATGCGAATTTGAAAAATGTGTGTAAAAATCTCAAAAAAATCAGACCAGGTTCTGATATGCGATTTGGCCAAAACCCTGCACAGATCATAGAGATCTGTACATGGCCCTGTGTTAAAAAATGTGGAAAAGTGTTTTTTGACAAAAAAAATTGCGTGGGGTCCCCCCTCCTGAGCATAACCAGCCCCGGGCTCATTGAGCTGGGGCTGGTTCCAAAAATACGGGGGACAAAAAGCATAGGGGTCCCCCCGTATTACTGAAACCAGCCCCGGACTCATGGACCGGTCCTGGTTCCAAAAATACGGGGGACAAAAAATCTGGGGGTCCCCCGTATTTTGAAACCAGCACCGGGCTCCAACAGCCCTCGGTGTCATGCCACAGCCGGGGGACACTTTTTATATAAGGTCCCCCGGCCGAAACATGAGCACCGTGGCTGGTCAGCCTTGGACGGGGTACCTGGAGGAGTGGGGACCCCCCCATAAAGGGGTCCCACCCCCCCCCAGGCTTCACCCGTCCAGGGCTGAAGCCCGGGGCTGTCACCGGCGTCCGTGGCCAGTGGACGCCGGCCTGATAGTGTTAAATCTTCCATACATAACATTGCTTGATACAGAAGAACTACAAGTGCCAGCAGACCTCCCCCGCATGCTGGGACTTGGAGAACCACAAGTCCCAGCATGCGGGGCATTAATGGGCCCGCTGGGACTTGTAGTCCACCTGTAAAAAGAATGTTAAAAAACACACACACACAGAGAAGTAAAACTTTATTACACACACACCTCACTTTTACACCCACATACTCACCGATCCAGGATCCAGCGCTGGTCTCCCTTCTGCTGCAGAACCGGCTACCCCCGCACTGACAGCGGGGACAACCGGCTCTCTCCGATGCCGCTAACAGCCTATGTAGCGCTGTCCCAGCGCTACAGAGGCTGAGAGCGTGATTGGCCGATGCGTCTCCATGGAGACGCATAGCTCAGCCCTGATTGGCTGAGCTATGCGTCTCCATGGAGACGCATAAGCCAAAGATGCTCTCAGCCTCTGTAGCGCTGGGACAGCGCTACATAGGCTGTTAGCGGCATCGGAGAGAGCCGGTTGTCCCCGCTGTCAGTGCGGGGGTAGCCGGCTCTGCAGCAGAAGGGAGACCAGCGCTGGATCCTGGATCGGTGAGTATGTGGGTGTAAAAGTGAGGTGTGTGTGTGTGTGTAATAAAGTTTTACTTCTCTGTGTGTGTGTGTTTTTTAACATTCTTTTCTACAAGTCCCAGCGGGCCCATTAATGCCCCGCATGCTGGGACTTGTGGTTCTCCAAGTCCCAGCATGCGGGGGAGGTCTGCTGGCACTTGTAGTTCTTCTGTATCAAGCAATGTTATGTATGGAAGATTTAACACTATCAGGCCGGCGTCCACTGGCCTCGGACGCCGGTGACAGCCCCGGGCTTCAGCCCTGGACGGGTGAAGCCTGGGGGGGGACCCCTTTATGGGGGGGTCCCCACTCCTCCAGGTACCCCGTCCAAGGCTGACCAGCCACGGTGCTCATGTTTCGGCCGGGGGACCTTATATAAAAAGTGTCCCCCGGCTGTGGCATGACACCGAGGGCTGTTGGAGCCCGGTGCTGGTTTCAAAATACGGGGGACCCCCAGATTTTTTGTCCCCCGTATTTTTGGAACCAGGACCGGTCCATGAGTCCGGGGCTGGTTTCAGTAATACGGGGGGACCCCTATGCTTTTTGTCCCCCGTATTTTTGGAACCAGCCCCAGCTCAATGAGCCCGGGGCTGGCTATGCTCAGGAGGGGGGACCCCACGCCAATTTTTTTTTTTGATGAACAAAAAATCGCACATTTCCTTAAATTCGCACATTTTCATGCCTAAAATTCACACATTTTCATGCCTAAAATTCGCACATTATCGCACCTAATCGCACTTTTCATTCCAGAATTCGCACCTCATTAAATATGCGAATTCGCGGCAAAAATGCAATATTAAAAAAGTGCGATAATGGGCGATTTTGAAAGTGCGAAAAAATCTCATCCCATAGAATGTCACCCGTAATGTTTAAAATAGATGTTAGATGGAGTTGGTAAATGGCCGGTCACGTTGCTTGGAGCCACAGACATGATTACCATGTAATTTAATCGATAGTTATTGTAGGGTGAGTGTGAATGTATCTTCTAAGGGTTGTTTTTATATTTTCATTGAATGTAAGTTGTGTGTAATAAAGCACATGTTGTAATCTGTTGCAGATTGCAAAGGTTGCTACAGCAAACATCAGGAGTGACATGTAGTAATATGTAAACTTTGATTGCAGGTGGCACGACTTCAAAACCAACCTCAAGAAGAAATTGACCAAGCGGTGGGAACACAGCCACACCTCTGGGGCTGGCCCCATGCCAGGCCGGCTGAAGCTCACCCCCCTGGAGGAGATGGCAGAGTGCTGCATTGCAGTAGAGGAGGTCCGGGGGGTGAGCAACATGGATAGCGAGGCCCCAGCGGAAGTCTTTGCTGCTTTTCTTGAAGGTAATTATTTGCCATGGCATAAGTAGTTGGTCCTAATTTGCTTGGAATGTGTTGTAATTGTAATTTTCTCTTTCACCAGCATCCCCAACGCTTGGTCAAGAATCTCTTGAGGAGGTTGAGGAGTCTGTGCCACCTGCCACCAGTGCCAGGCATGTGCAGCAGCCACCGGCCGAGCCCGAATACGACAGGTGGGTGCAGGTGCTTGGCCAGATTCACCAGCAGGGAGACTTAGCATCAGAGCGGATGCGTAGGACAGAGGAGGTCATGCAGGGTTTGGTCAGCACCCAGCAGACTATAGCTGGGAGCCTGCAGGCTATGGCTGAGGCCCAGCAGGCCATGGCTGCCAGCCAGCAGTCTATAGCTGCAAGCCTGCTGGTGCTGGCAGATCAAGCCCTGCGCCAAAATGACCTCCTCCTCCACCATAATGAGCTTATGGTAGAGCTAGTTTCCAGCAATAGGGTCCTATTGTCATCCGTTTCTGGTGCATTACCACCAGCAGCACTCCCTGCTGGCAGAGGGGGAACACCATCCCCCCCCCCCCTCACCAGCATCTGCTCCACCTGGGCCATCATCTGAACGTGGCTGTGGCCGAAGAGCTGCTGCACGTGGCAAGGAGCCTACCAGGGCCAAACGTGCCCGCAAATGAACTTGTGTCCGCATTAATCTCCACCATTATGTCTTCCCAAATCTTTCATTGAGCTGTGTGTGTCAGCTTCCTGTGTCCAATCCCGTGCAGAGGGTACCCACATTTGCCCTCGGTTCAAATGTCTTGTTTGGTTCCCCTGTTGGCCTCTTTCGGCTACCATTACTGTCTGCTGTACTTGAAGTGTTGGTGCTATACTTTTGTTGTGAAGCCACCTGATGTGTTCCTAATGATTCTGCTGTGGCTATGTATGTCATAAATATTTTATTTTAACATTTTTTTTTTGTTTCATTCCTGCCATGGTACCTTTTAATTTGTTGCATGTGAGACATAACATGCTTTCCATTTTATTTTTGAATTTATTGTAATAAATGTATTTTTTTATCCCCAAATGTGTGATTTAATTGTTACATGTAGAAGTGACATGTCTATTTCTATTAGTGATAGTAAGTTCTATCCATTGTTTGCAGTGTAAATGTGTGTGAAAACTGCAGCATATATGTGTGTGTTTAGTAATGGTCCATTTAAGCTGCAATGTTTCCAATAGAAGCACTGACAAGCGTGTAATTAATGAGTAATGAGTAAAGAAGTGGATTGTATTGTGTTCAGCTGACATTGGTTGAGGTGCGCCCGTCCTGATTAGGCGTTCCGATTGCCTAGCGCATGAACGAGTTTTGTCCTCAAAGCAATACTTGCTTATGGACACCGCATATTTCTTGCCTTTTTGTTCGCGTGCATTCGGTGTGCTGTCCGAATGCACGCCTACCAGAATAAGTGCACTCCCTCGTGTCCGCCCATGTTTTCGCCCAGTTTAGCCCACTTTGAAACTACGCCCCTGTGTAGTTCCGAATGACGCCCATAATACGCCCATATTTCCCGAGTGATTACGGTGCACAATTCTGTACGGTATTAGTGAGAACAAGTACGTAGACCATGCGTGGCACATGCGCATAGCGTTCCCCACGCATGCGCAGACGGCTGAAAAACGCCATCCGAAAGTATTCGGAAATTTACGCATCGACCAGAATAAGGCCCACTGTGTTATAAGGCGGGCACTGCAATACTGTGTAATAAGGTGGGCACTGCGACACTGTGTAATAAGGTGGGCACTGCGACAGTCTCTGTAACATTGTGTAATAAGGTGGGCACTGTGACACTGTCATAAGGTGGGCACTGCAACACTCTGAGTAATAAGATGGGCACTTCAACACTCTCTGTGTAATAAGGTGGGCATAGCAACATTCTGTGTAATATGGTGGGCACTGCGACATTCTCTGTGTAATAAGGTGGGCACTGCACCACTCTCTGTGTAATAAGGAGGGCACTGCGACACTCTCTGTGTAATAAGGTGGGCACTACGACACTTTCTGTGTAATAAGGTGGGCTCTGCGACACTCTCTGTGTAATAAAGTGGGCACTCCGGTACTCTCTATGTAATAAGGTGGGCACTGTGATACTCTGTAATAATGTGGGCACTGCGACACTCTGTGTAATAATGTGGGCTCTGCGACACTCTGTTTAAAAAGGAGGGCACTGCGTAATAAAGCGGGCACTGCGACAATCACTGTGTAATAAGGTGGGCACTGCAACACTCTGTGTAATAAGGTGGGCACTGCGACAATGTGTAATAAGGTGGGCACTGCGACACTGTGTAATAATGTGGGTTCTGCGACGCTCTCTGTGTAACAAGGCGGGCACTGCACCACTCTCGATGTAATAAAGAGGGCACTGCGACACTCTCCGTGTAATAAGGTGAGCACTTTGACACTCTTTGTGTAACAAGGTGAGCACTGTACCACTCTGTGTAAAAAGGAGGGCACTTTGACAATCTGTGATAATTTGGGCTCTGCAACACTCTCTATGTAATAAAGTGGACACTGGGACACCCTGTAATAAGGTGGGCACTGGGACCCTCTCTGTAATAAGGTGGACACTGCTCACTCTCTGTGTAATAAAGCTTGCACTGTGACACTATGTCTACTAAGTAAGGCACTGTGACACTGTCAACATAAAAAGGCGGGCACTGCAACACTTACTGTAATAATGCGGGCACTGCGACACTCTAATAAGGAGGGCACTGTGACACTGTTTAAGTATGCGTGCACTGCGACACTGTGTAATAAGGCGGGTAATGCATTACTCTGTGTGTAATAAGGCAGGCACTGCAACATTCTCTGTGTAATAAGGTTGGCACTGTGACATTCTCTGTGTAGTAAGGTGGGCACTGGGACACTCTGTAATAAGGTGGGCACTGCGACAATCTGTTATAATGTGGGCTCTGCAGCACTCTCTGTGTAATAAGACACTGCGACACTCTCTATGTTATAAGGTGGGCACTGCAATACTCTGTAATTATTTATTCATAAACAGTTTCTTATATAGCGCATACATATTCTGCATCGCTTTGGCACTGAGACACTTTGTAATAGTAACTTTGGCACTGAGACACTTTGTAACACTCTCTGTAACACTGTGTAATAAGGCGGGCACTGCAATACTGTGTAATAAGGTGGGCACTGCGACACTGTGTAATAAGGTGGGCACTGCAACACTCTCTGTAACATTGTGTAATAAGGTGGGCACTGTGACACTGTCATAAGGTGGTCACTGCAACACTCTCTGCGTAATAAGATGGGCACTTCAACACTCTGTGTAATAAGGTGGGCACTGCAACACTCTGTAATAAGGTGGGCATTGCAACACTGTGTAATAAGGTGGGCACTGCGACATTCTCTGTGTAATAAGGTGGGCACTGCACCACTCTCTGTGTAATAAGGAGGGCACTGCGACAATCTGTGATAATGTGGGCTCTGTGACACTCTCTGTGTAATAAGATGGGCATTTCGACACTCTGTGTAATAAGGTGAGCACTACGACACTTTCTGTGTAATAAGGTGGGCTCTGCGACACTCTGTGTAATAAGGTGGGCACTCCAACACTCTCTATGTAATAAGGTGGGCACTGCGATACTCTGTAATAAGGTGGTCACTGCGACACTCTGTGTAATTATGTGGGCACTGCAACACTCTCTGTAATAATGTGGGCTATGCGACACACTCTGTATAATAAGGTGGGCACTACGACACTCTCTGTGTAAGAAGGTGGGCACTGCACCACCCTCTATGTAATAAGGAGGGCACTGCGACACTCTGTGTAATAAGGAGGGCACTGTGACAATCTGTTATAATGTGGGCTCTGCGACACTCTCTATGTAATAATGTGGGCACTGCGACACTCTCTATGTAATAAGGTGGGCACTGCGATACTTTATGTAAAAAGGCATGCACTGCTACACCCTATGTAATTATTTATTCATAATCTGTGTCGTATATAGCGCATACATATTCTGCATAGCTTTGGCACAGAGACACTTGGTAATAAGGTGGGCACTGCGACACTCTTGTAACACTGTGTATTAAGGCGGGCACTGCAATACTGTGTAATAAGGTGGGCACTGCGACACTGTAATAAGATGGGCACTGCAACACTCTGTAACATTGTGTAATAAGGTGGGCACTGCGACACTGTCATAAGGTGGGCACTGCAACACTCTGAGTAATAAGATGGGCACTGTGACACTCTCTGTGTAATAAAGCGGGAACTGCACCACTCTCTATGTAATAAGGTGGGCACTACGATACTCTGTGTAATAAGGCGGGCACTATGACACTCTCTGTAATTAGTTGGGCATTCCGACACTCTGTGTGATAGGGCCGGCACTGGAAAATAGCCAGTTACCAGGACTGCCTACAGCATGCGTACTACGGGTATTAAGCATGTGCAGTCTATCGATAATCGTCCAGTCTGCTACTTCGCAGAGTTTAAACAGAATAATTTCAGGCGCTCACCTGGTGTGAATTTATAGGTGCAGAGGGATATGTAAATGAGGTAGGATGCAATCTGGTGTATGAGAAATCGTTTATTATTAAGATGCAAATAAGTGATTCGTCAGTACAGGTAAGTCAATATGCAATGACCCCTGGTAAGAATGAGGGTGTCAGCAGACCCCTTTTAACCATAAACCTCCTGTGGTGTATGTCTCATTGCATGTCATTACCAGATACATGCAATAAGACATAAACCACAGGAGGTTTATGATTAACCCCTTCCCGACAATTGACGTACATTTACGTCATGGTCGGGAAGTACTTCCCGACACATGGCGTAAATGTACGTCATGGATTGTAACTGTCACCGCGTCTATAGACGCGGTGACAGTTTCAACATGTCTGCTGTCCCTGACAGCAGACATGTCCGTGCATGCCCAGGGGGGGCTGCGATGCCGCCCCCCCGTCGGCGATCGCTGTAATTGGCTGTTCAGTGTGAACAGCCATTCACAGCGTTTTCTGTGTCACCGGCGAATAACGTTCGCCGGTGACACGGGATCGGAGGTGATTGGTGCTGTAAAGTACAGCACCAATCACCGCGGGGTGTAAGGGTGACACTGGTGTCACCCCACCTCACCCCGCCCGCCCCCAAAGGCCGTGATTGGTTCGTCGGACCGACGGACCAATCACAGCCAAGGAGGGGGATTTAAACTAACGGTGACTGCACTGCAGACGCCATTCCGGTCTGGAATAGCGTGCAGTGCGGTCACCGTGCCCAGCTGCCGCCATATACTGACCTGAACTGAGCAAAATACTTACCTGATCACTGCTTCATCACTGCTTCATCACTGCTTGTAGTGTGCTTGTAGTGTGCTGGATGCTTCCTGGATCCTGTTGCTACTTGTGACTTCCTGTGCTGTGAACTTGTGCTGCTGCAGTGTAATAGCGTTAGATAGAGAGAGATAGAGAGATAGAGAGAGAGATAGAGAGAGATAGTGTCAGAGAGTGCTATATTTTGTGCTGCTGCAGTGTGATATAGTTATAGATAGAGAGATAGAGAGATAGAGATAGAGAGAGATAGAGAGAGATAGAGAGAGAGAGATAGATAGAGAGGCCTAGTGACAGAGTGCTATATTTTGTGCTGCTGCAGTGTGATAGTTATAGATAGAGAGATAGAGAGAGAGAGATAGTGACAGATTGTGCTATATATTTTTTATATAACTGACTGCTGCCCCCCCTTTTGTGCTGATCAGTATAAATTAACTGATCAGCAACTTTTTGGGGGCGCAGGTTTTTTTTTATATATATATATACCTGTCACTGCTGCTGCTGCAGTGTCATAGAGTGATAGATAGTGAGAGATAGAGAGATAGAGATAGATAGTGACAGAGAGTGATAGAGAGTGCTAAATTTTGTGTCTGCTGTCCCCGCCTTTTGTGCTGATCACTATATCTGAGGTGATCAGCAACTTTTTGGGGGTACAGAGGTTTTTTTTTTTTTATATATACCTGTCAGTTGCTGCCAGTTGCACTGTCAGTTGCACCAAAGGTTGTGCACCTGCTGCCCCTCACTGGTAATCAGTGTCGCATCACTGATCACCTTTTTTTATTTTTTGTGAGTGCTGTGGGGTCTTTTTTGAATTTTTTTTTTACACACACTGTGATTTTGTGGGTGTCCTGTGGCCACTGTGCGCTGATCAGTGACGTACATCACTGATCAGCTTTTTCGGCACAGGGTTGATCTATTTTTTTTTTTTTTGATCAAATTCCTGTTGCCTTTGAGCGCTTGAGCGCTGTTCAGTGACGGACGTTACTGACCAACATCTGTGCTCAAATTTTGGCGCAGGACCTTTTTTTTTTTTTTTTGTTTAACCCCTTCCATTTTTTTTTTTTAACCCCTTCAATTTTTTTTTTTAACCCCTTCAATTTTTTTTGTTTTTTTGTATAAAGTATTTTTTTTTTCTGCACTACATACACACTACACACTACATACCCCCCGGGTTGAAATAAAGTTTGTACCCCCCCCCCTACACTATACACGTGTTGAAACATTTCACTACCAGTAACACAAAAATAAAAATTGCATCCCAAATGTCATCCCAAATGTCATCCCAGTCATCCAGGAGAATGTATTCAGCGGAGGAGGCATATGCCATGCTTGCCTCTGACTCTGACACAGCCAGTGAGGCAAGCGGGGAATTTGAAGGATTCATCTTAAGCTCCTCTTCCTCCTCTGATGATGAGGGACCCCCTCAAAGACGCCCCCGTAGAGCAGCTGAGACCCCCCCCCCCAATAATTGATCTCGTATGGACCCCACCACCAGACAATTTTGAGCCCCAGGTTCCTGAGTTTTTGGCCATGCCAGGAATCCAATTTGATTCCACAGGTCTCAGAGAAATTGACTTTTTCAAATTATTTTTCTCTGATGATTTTATAAATTTAATGGTGGACCAAACTAATTTATATGCCCAGCAGTTTATTGCTCAAAACCCCACGTCATCATTTGCTAGGTGGACCCCTGTAGATGCAGTAGAGATGATGACGTTTTGGGGTCTGGTGTTTCATATGGGCATAGTAAAAAAGCCAGAAATTAGGCAATATTGGAGTACAGATGTTCTGTACAGCACCCCATTTTACCGTATGGCCATGCCCCGGGCTCGATTTGAGACGATCCTTAAATTTTTACATTACACCGATAATGCACAGTGCCCACCCAGAGATGATCCCACCTTTGACCGGCTATTCAAAGTCAGGCCGGTCATTGATCATTTCAGTGCCAAATTTGAAGACATGTACATCCCAGATAAATTCATTTGCATAGACGAGTCCCTTATACATTTTAAAGGAAGGGTTAAATTCCGCCAGTACCTTCCCAGTAAGAGGGCAAGGTATGGCATAAAAATGTATAAGCTGTGTGAAAGCACCTCAGGGTACACCCACAGGTTTAGGGTATATGAAGGGAAGGATTCAAGAATTGAACCGCCAGAATGTCCCCCCTCCCTCGTAGGTGTTAGTGGGAAAATTGTCTGGGATTTAGTGCACTCCTTCCTGGATAAAGGTTATCACCTCTATGTGGATAACTTTTACACCAGCATCCCCCTGTTTAAGGCCCTTGGTTCAAGAGGTACAGCAGCTTGCGGTACTGTGCGCAAGAACCAAAGAGGCCTCCCAAAAACGCACATTGCCCAAGTAATGAGAAGGGGTGAAAGCAGGGGAATATGCACCGAAAATATGTTGTTGGTCAAATATAAGGACAAGAGGGATGTCCTTATACTGACAACAATTCACGGAGACAGTACCACCTCCGTCCCTGTACGAGGTACCAGTACCCACACCTCCAAACCTAATTGTATCCTGGATTACAATAGGTACATGGGCGGAGTGGATCTTTCGGATCAGGTACTGAAGCCGTACAGTGCCCTGCGGAAAACAAAAATCTGGTACAAGAAGGTGGCCGTGTATATCATCCAGATGGCACTGTATAACGCTTACGTGCTATTCCGTTCTACCGGCCAGAGGGGGACATTTATGCACTTTCAAGAGGAAGTCATAAAGGGCCTAATATTTGGGAACCAGCAGGCAGAGGGCCCCAGTACTTCTAGTACTGGCCCCCGTATTGTACCAGGGCAGCATTTTCCTGATGAAATCCCCTCCACTGGAAAAAAGGGCAGGACACAAAAAAGGTGCAAAGTTTGCTATAAAAAGGGAATAAGAAAGCAAACTATTTTCCAGTGTGACACTTGCCCCGACAAACCCGGCCTATGTATAAAGGAGTGTTTTAAAATATACCACACATCTATGGATTATTAGGTTCATAATTTCACCGTGCTTCGGGGGTCTTGCTAATGTCACATAGCACCCACCATTCATTCCACGAGAATCTGAGCCGCAAAATCCAAAAATCACTCCTTCCCTTCTGAGTCCTGCCATGCACCCAACTGGTATTTTTTGGTCACATGTGAGGCATTGCCGTACTCGGGAGAAATTGGGGCACAGATGTTGGGGTGCTTTGTCTCCTTCATTCCTTCTGAAAATGAAAAATTTTGAGCCAGAACTGCATTTTTGTGTAAAAAAATGTAATTTTTCATTTTCACTGCCCACTTGTATCAAAATTGGTGAAATCCCTGGGGGTTTGAAATGTACACTATACCCCTAGATGAATTCCCTGAGGGGTGTAGTTTGCAAAATGGGGTCACTTGTGGGGGGGTTCCACTGTATTGGTGCTTTGGGGGTCTTGCTAATGCGACATAGCACCCACCATCATTCCACCAGAATTTGTGCTGCAAAATCCAAATATCACTCCTTCCCTTCTGAGTCCTGCCACTTTTTGGTCACACATGAGGCATTGCCGTACTCGGGAGAAATTGGGGCACAGATTTTGGGGTGCTTTGTCTCCTTCATTCCTTCTGAAAATGAAAAATTTTGAGCCAGAACTGCATTTTTGTGTAAAGAAATGTAATTTTTCATTTTCACTGCCCACTTGTATCAAAATTGGTGAAACCCCTGGGGGTTTGAAATGTACACTATACCCCTAGATGAATTCCCTGAGGGGTGTACTTTGCAAAATGGGGTGACTTGTGGGGGGGTTCCACTGTATTGGTGCAACATAGCACCCACCATTCATTCCACCAAAATCTGTGCTGCAAAATCCAAAAATCACTCCTTCCCTTCTGAGTCCTGCCATGCACCCAACTGGTATTTTTTGGTCACATGTGAGGCATTGCCGTACTCGGGAGAAATTGGGGCACAGATTTTGGGGTGCTTTTTCTCCTTCATACCTTCTGAAAATGAAAAATTTTGAGCCAGAACTGCATTTTTGTGTAAAAAAATGTAATTTTTCATTTTCACTGCCCACTTGTATCAAAATTGGTGAAACCCCTGGGGGTTTGAAATGTACACTATACCCCTAGATGAATTCCCTGAGGGGTGTAGTTTGCAAAATGGGGTCACTTGTGTGGGGGTTCCACTGTATTGGTGCTTGGGGGGTCTTGCTAATGCGACATAGCACCCACCAAAATTCCACCAGAATCTGAGCTGCAAAATCCAAAAATCACTCCTTCCCTTCTGAGTCCTGCCATGCACCCAACTGGTATTTTTTGGTCACATGTGAGGCATTGCCGTACTTGGGAGAAATTGGGGCACAGATTTTGGGGTGCTTTTTCTCCTTCATACCTTCTGAAAATGAAAAATTTTGAGCCAGAACTGCATTTTTGTGTAAAAAAATGTAATTTTTCATTTACACTGCCCACTTGTATCAAAATTGGTGAAACCCCTTGGGGTTTGAAATGTACACTATACCCCTAGATGAATTCCCTGAGGGGTGTAGTTTGCAAAATGGGGTCACTTGTGGGGGGGTTCCACTGTATTGGTGCTTGGGGGGTCTTGCTAATGCGACATAGCACCCACCAAAATTCCACCAGAATCTGAGCTGCAAAATCCAAAAATCACTCCTTCCCTTCTGAGTCCTGCCATGCACCCAAATGGTATTTTTTGGTCACATGTGAGGCATTGCCGTACTCGGGAGAAATTGGGGCACAGATTTTGGGGTGCTTTGTCTCCTTCATACCTTCTGAAAATGAAAAATTTTGAGCCAGAACTGCATTTTTGTGTAAAAAAATGAAATTTTTCATTTTCACTGCCCACTTGTATCAAAATTGGTGAAACCCCTGGGGGTTTGAAATGTACACTATACCCCTAGATGAATTCCCTGAGGGGTGTACTTTGCAAAATGGGGTGACTTGTGGGGGGGTTCCACTGTATTGGTGCAACATAGCACCCACCATTCATTCCACCAAAATCTGTGCTGCAAAATCCAAAAATCACTCCTTCCCTTCTGAGTCCTGCCATGCACCCAACTGGTATTTTTTGGTCACATGTGAGGCATTGCCGTACTCGGGAGAAATTGGGGCACAGATTTTGGGGTGCTTTTTCTCCTTCATACCTTCTGAAAATGAAAAATTTTGAGCCAGAACTGCATTTTTGTGTAAAAAAATGTAATTTTTCATTTTCACTGCCCACTTGTATCAAAATTGGTGAAACCCCTGGGGGTTTGAAATGTACACTATACCCCTAGATGAATTCCCTGAGGGGTGTAGTTTGCAAAATGGGGTCACTTGTGGGGGGGTTCCTAAATTTTAGCATCTTATGGTGCCTAGAAACCTACATGGTGCCTAAAAAATAATCTCATAAAAAGGAGGCTCCAAAATCAAGTAGGTGCTCCTTCTATTATGAAGCCTGTGGTTTGGTCAACGTGCACACTAGGGCCACATATAGGATATTTATGAAAACAAAAGAATTGGGGGAATCAATTTTTAGTCACATTTCTCTAGTAAAATGTACTGTGTTCCTTAGAAAAATGTATTAAAATTGCAAATCTGCAAAAAAAATGAAATTTTGAAATTTCACCTACACTTTGTTTTAATTCCTGTGAAACACCTAAAGGGTTAACAAACTTCCAAAATGCTGTTTTGAATACTGTGAGGGGTGCAGTTTTTGAAATGGTATCATTTATGGGGGTGTCTCACATACAAGTCCCTCAAAGTCACATCAGAACTGAACTGGTCCCTAAAAAAATCAGTGTTTGAAATTTTCTTGAAAATTTGAGAATTTGCTATTCATATTGTAAGCCTCCTAGTGTCCAAAAAAATTAAAAGGAAGTTGAAATAATGATGGAAACATAAAGTAGACATATGGTCTATGTTAGTTATTAACTATTTTGAGTGGTATGATTATTTGTCTCACAAGCAGAAAATTTAACATTTTGCAAATTGCTAAATTTTCCATTTTTTTACGACATTTTGGTATTTTTCACAAAAAAACACAGACTGTATCGACCCAAATTTACCACTAATTTGAAGTACAATGTGTCACGAAAAAACAATCTCAAAATCACTGGGATAAGTAAAAGCAAAAAAAAGTTATCCCCACTTAAGTGAGACATGTCAGATTTGAAAAAAAGGGCTCTGTCAGGAACGCAAAAACTGGCTCTGTCAGGAAGGGGTTAAAAGGGCTCATTGCATATTAACTTATCTGTACCGACCTGTCGACATTTGCAGGTCACTGACTCTATATGTACATTTATGACATTTTCAGTCACTTATTTGCATCTTAATAATAAACGATTTCTCATATACCAGATTGCATCCTTCCTCATTTACATATCCCTCTGCACCTATAAATTCACACCAGGTGAGCGCCTGACACTATAAATGGTCTAATGCCTCTTTATGCTGTATGTCACGTGACCAGTCATTCTTGTCATACTCCACCTCTGCCGATGTTGCTGATATCCATAGTCATTTTTATGACGTGCCCAAGCTAATACTTTGTAAATGGATTATTACATACCAATAATACATATTCATCCACTGTATGTGTAGTTACACTGTATGTGTAGTTAGGCCTACTTCCAAAATGCCTAGACAATGATTCAGATTTGTACGCAACGCCGATGCTCACGCAGCTGAGCACTTATGGGAAGACTGTGCACGTAAGTGCGTGGCACATGCGCATAGCGTTCCCCACGCATGCGCAGACGGCTGAAAAACGCCATCCGAAAGTATTCGGAAATTTACGCATCGACCAGAATAAGGCCCACTGTGTAATAAGGCGGGCACTGCAATACTGTGTAATAAGGTGGGCACTGCGACACTGTGTAATAAGGTGGGCACTGCGACAGTCTCTGTAACATTGTGTAATAAGGTGGGCACTGTGACACTGTCATAAGGTGGGCACTGCAACACTCTGAGTAATAAGATGGGCACTTCAACACTCTCTGTGTAATAAGGTGGGCATAGCAACATTCTGTGTAATATGGTGGGCACTGCGACATTCTCTGTGTAATAAGGTGGGCACTGCACCACTCTCTGTGTAATAAGGAGGGCACTGCGACACTCTCTGTGTAATAAGGTGGGCACTACGACACTTTCTGTGCAATAAGGTGGGCTCTGCGACACTCTCTGTGTAATAAAGTGGGCACTCCGGTACTCTCTATGTAATAATGTGGGCACTGCGACACTCTGTGTAATAATGTGGGCTCTGCGACACTCTGTTTAAAAAGGAGGGCACTGCGTAATAAAGCGGGCACTGCGACAATCACTGTGTAATAAGGTGGGCACTGCGACAATGTGTAATAAGGTGGGCACTGCGACACTGTGTAATAATGTGGGTTCTGCGACGCTCTCTGTGTAACAAGGCGGGCACTGCACCACTCTCGATGTAATAAAGAGGGCACTGCGACACTCTCCGTGTAATAAGGTGAGCACTTTGACACTCTTTGTGTAACAAGGTGAGCACTGTACCACTCTGTGTAAAAAGGAGGGCACTTTGACAATCTGTGATAATTTGGGCTCTGCAACACTCTCTATGTAATAAAGTGGACACTGGGACACCCTGTAATAAGGTGGGCACTGGGACCCTCTCTGTAATAAGGTGGACACTGGACACTCTCTGTGTAATAAAGCTTGCACTGTGACACTATGTCTACTAAGTAAGGCACTGTGACACTGTCAACATAAAAAGGCGGGCACTGCAACACTTACTGTAATAATGCGGGCACTGCGACACTAATAAGGAGGGCACTGTGACACTGTTTAAGTATGCGTGCACTGCGACACTGTGTAATAAGGCGGGTAATGCATTACTCTGTGTGTAATAAGGCAGGCACTGCAACATTCTCTGTGTAATAAGGTTGGCACTGTGACATTCTCTGTGTAGTAAGGTGGGCACTGGGACACTCTCTGTAATAAGGTGGGCACTGCGACAATCTGTTATAATGTGGGCTCTGCAGCACTCTCTGTGTAATAAGACACTGCGACACTCTCTATGTAATAAGGTGGGCACTGCAATACTCTGTAATTATTTATTCATAAACAGTTTCTTATATAGCGCATACATATTCTGCATCACTTTGGCACTGAGACACTTTGTAATAGTAACTTTGGCACTGAGACACTTTGTAACACTCTCTGTAACACTGTGTAATAAGGCGAGCACTGCAATACTGTGTAATAAGGTGGGCACTGCGACACTGTGTAATAAGGTGGGCACTGCAACACTCTCTGTAACATTGTGTAATAAGGTGGGCACTGTGACACTGTCATAAGGTGTTCACTGCAACACTCTCTGCGTAATAAGATGGGCACTTCAACACTCTGTGTAATAAGGTGGGCACTGCAACACTCTGTAATAAGGTGGGCATTGCAACACTGTGTAATAAGGTGGGCACTGCGACATTCTCTGTGTAATAAGGTGGGCACTGCACCACTCTCTGTGTAATAAGGAGGGCACTGCGACAATCTGTGATAATGTGGGCTCTGTGACACTCTCTGTGTAATAAGATGGGCATTTCGACACTCTGTGTAATAAGGTGAGCACTACGACACTTTCTGTGTAATAAGGTGGGCTCTGCGACACTCTGTGTAATAAGGTGGGCACTCCAACACTCTCTATGTAATAAGGTGGGCACTGCGATACTCTGTAATAAGGTGGTCACTGCGACACTCTGTGTAATTATGTGGGCACTGCAACACTCTCTGTAATAATGTGGGCACTGCGACACTCTGTGTAATAATGTGGGCTCTGCGACACTCTGTTTAAAAAGGAGGGCACTGCGTAATAAAGCGGGCACTGCGACAATCACTGTGTAATAAGGTGGGCACTGCAACACTCTGTGTAATAAGGTGGGCACTGCGACAATGTGTAATAAGGTGGGCACTGCGACACTGTGTAATAATGTGGGTTCTGCGACGCTCTCTGTGTAACAAGGCGGGCACTGCACCACTCTCGATGTAATAAAGAGGGCACTGCGACACTCTCCGTGTAATAAGGTGAGCACTTTGACACTCTTTGTGTAACAAGGTGAGCACTGTACCACTCTGTGTAAAAAGGAGGGCACTTTGACAATCTGTGATAATTTGGGCTCTGCAACACTCTCTATGTAATAAAGTGGACACTGGGACACCCTGTAATAAGGTGGGCACTGGGACCCTCTCTGTAATAAGGTGGACACTGCTCACTCTCTGTGTAATAAAGCTTGCACTGTGACACTATGTCTACTAAGTAAGGCACTGTGACACTGTCAACATAAAAAGGCGGGCACTGCAACACTTACTGTAATAATGCGGGCACTGCGACACTCTAATAAGGAGGGCACTGTGACACTGTTTAAGTATGCGTGCACTGCGACACTGTGTAATAAGGCGGGTAATGCATTACTCTGTGTGTAATAAGGCAGGCACTGCAACATTCTCTGTGTAATAAGGTTGGCACTGTGACATTCTCTGTGTAGTAAGGTGGGCACTGGGACACTCTGTAATAAGGTGGGCACTGCGACAATCTGTTATAATGTGGGCTCTGCAGCACTCTCTGTGTAATAAGACACTGCGACACTCTCTATGTAATAAGGTGGGCACTGCAATACTCTGTAATTATTTATTCATAAACAGTTTCTTATATAGCGCATACATATTCTGCATCGCTTTGGCACTGAGACACTTTGTAATAGTAACTTTGGCACTGAGACACTTTGTAACACTCTCTGTAACACTGTGTAATAAGGCAGGCACTGCAATACTGTGTAATAAGGTGGGCACTGCAACACTCTCTGTAACATTGTGTAATAAGGTGGGCACTGTGACACTGTCATAAGGTGGTCACTGCAACACTCTCTGCGTAATAAGATGGGCACTTCAACACTCTGTGTAATAAGGTGGGCACTGCAACACTCTGTAATAAGGTGGGCATTGCAACACTGTGTAATAAGGTGGGCACTGCGACATTCTCTGTGTAATAAGGTGGGCACTGCACCACTCTCTGTGTAATAAGGAGGGCACTGCGACAATCTGTGATAATGTGGGCTCTGTGACACTCTCTGTGTAATAAGATGGGCATTTCGACACTCTGTGTAATAAGGTGAGCACTACGACACTTTCTGTGTAATAAGGTGGGCTCTGCGACACTCTGTGTAATAAGGTGGGCACTCCAACACTCTCTATGTAATAAGGTGGGCACTGCGATACTCTGTAATAAGGTGGTCACTGCGACACTCTGTGTAATTATGTGGGCACTGCAACACTCTCTGTAATAATGTGGGCTATGCGACACACTCTGTATAATAAGGTGGGCACTACGACACTCTCTGTGTAAGAAGGTGGGCACTGCACCACCCTCTATGTAATAAGGAGGGCACTGCGACACTCTGTGTAATAAGGAGGGCACTGTGACAATCTGTTATAATGTGGGCTCTGCGACACTCTCTATGTAATAATGTGGGCACTGCGACACTCTCTATGTAATAAGGTGGGCACTGCGATACTTTATGTAAAAAGGCATGCACTGCTACACCCTATGTAATTATTTATTCATAATCTGTGTCGTATATAGCGCATACATATTCTGCATAGCTTTGGCACAGAGACACTTGGTAATAAGGTGGGCACTGCGACACTCTTGTAACACTGTGTATTAAGGCGGGCACTGCAATACTGTGTAATAAGGTGGGCACTGCGACACTGTAATAAGATGGGCACTGCAACACTCTGTAACATTGTGTAATAAGGTGGGCACTGCGACACTGTCATAAGGTGGGCACTGCAACACTCTGAGTAATAAGATGGGCACTGTGACACTCTCTGTGTAATAAAGCGGGAACTGCACCACTCTCTATGTAATAAGGTGGGCACTACGATACTCTGTGTAATAAGGCGGGCACTATGACACTCTCTGTAATTAGTTGGGCATTCCGACACTCTGTGTGATAGGGCCGGCACTGGAAAATAGCCAGTTACCAGGACTGCCTACAGCATGCGTACTACGGGTATTAAGCATGTGCAGTCTATCGATAATCGTCCAGTCTGCTACTTCGCAGAGTTTAAACAGAATAATTTCAGGCGCTCACCTGGTGTGAATTTATAGGTGCAGAGGGATATGTAAATGAGGTAGGATGCAATCTGGTGTATGAGAAATCGTTTATTATTAAGATGCAAATAAGTGATTCGTCAGTACAGATAAGTCAATATGCAATGACCCCTGGTAAGAATGAGGGTGTCAGCAGACCCCTTTTAACCATAAACCTCCTGTGGTGTATGTCTCATTGCATGTCATTACCAGATACATGCAATAAGACATAAACCACAGGAGGTTTATGATTAACCCCTTCCCGACAATTGACGTACATTTACGTCATGGTCGGGAAGTACTTCCCGACACATGGCGTAAATGTACGTCATGGATTGTAACTGTCACCGCGTCTATAGACGCGGTGACAGTTTCAACATGTCTGCTGTCCCTGACAGCAGACATGTCCGTGCATGCCCAGGGGGGGCTGCGATGCCGCCCCCCCGTCGGCGATCGCTGTGATTGGCTGTTCAGTGTGAACAGCCATTCACAGCGTTTTCTGTGTCACCGGCGAATAACGTTCGCCGGTGACACGGGATCGGAGGTGATTGGTGCTGTAAAGTACAGCACCAATCACCGCGGGGTGTAAGGGTGACACTGGTGTCACCCCACCTCACCCCGCCCGCCCCCAAAGGCCGTGATTGGTTCGTCGGACCGACGGACCAATCACAGCCAAGGAGGGGGATTTAAACTAACGGTGACTGCACTGCAGACGCCATTCCGGTCTGGAATAGCGTGCAGTGCGGTCACCGTGCCCAGCTGCCGCCATATACTGACCTGAACTGAGCAAAATACTTACCTGATCACTGCTTCATCACTGCTTCATCACTGCTTGTAGTGTGCTTGTAGTGTGCTGGATGCTTCCTGGATCCTGTTGCTACTTGTGACTTCCTGTGCTGTGAACTTGTGCTGCTGCAGTGTAATAGCGTTAGATAGAGAGAGATAGAGAGAGAGATAGAGAGAGATAGTGTCAGAGAGTGCTATATTTTGTGCTGCTGCAGTGTGATATAGTTATAGATAGAGAGATAGAGATAGAGAGAGATAGAGAGAGATAGATAGAGAGGCCTAGTGACAGAGTGCTATATTTTGTGCTGCTGCAGTGTGATAGTTATAGATAGAGAGATAGAGAGAGAGAGATAGAGAGATAGTGACAGATTGTGCTATATATTTTTTATATAACTGACTGCTGCCCCCCCTTTTGTGCTGATCAGTATAAATTAACTGATCAGCAACTTTTTGGGGGCGCAGGTTTTTTTTTATATATATATATACCTGTCACTGCTGCTGCTGCAGTGTCATAGAGTGATAGATAGTGAGAGATAGAGAGATAGAGATAGATAGTGACAGAGAGTGATAGAGAGTGCTAAATTTTGTGTCTGCTGTCCCCGCCTTTTGTGCTGATCACTATATCTGAGGTGATCAGCAACTTTTTGGGGGTACAGAGGTTTTTTTTTTTTTATATATACCTGTCAGTTGCTGCCAGTTGCACTGTCAGTTGCACCAAAGGTTGTGCACCTGCTGCCCCTCACTGGTAATCAGTGTCGCATCACTGATCACCTTTTTTTATTTTTTGTGAGTGCTGTGGGGTCTTTTTTGAATTTTTTTTTTACACACACTGTGATTTTGTGGGTGTCCTGTGGCCACTGTGCGCTGATCAGTGACGTACATCACTGATCAGCTTTTTCGGCACAGGGTTGATCTATTTTTTTTTTTTTGATCAAATTCCTGTTGCCTTTGAGCGCTGTTCAGTGACGGACGTTACTGACCAACATCTGTGCTCAAATTTTGGCGCAGGACCTTTTTTTTTTTTTTTGTTTAACCCCTTCCATTTTTTTTTTTAACCCCTTCAATTTTTTTTTTTTAACCCCTTCAATTTTTTTTGTTTTTTTGTATAAAGTATTTTTTTTTTCTGCACTACATACACACTACACACTACATACCCCCCGGGTTGAAATAAAGTTTGTACCCCCCCCCTACACTATACACGTGTTGAAACATTTCACTACCAGTAACACAAAAATAAAAATGGCATCCCAAATGTCATCCCAAATGTCATCCCAGTCATCCAGGAGAATGTATTCAGCGGAGGAGGCATATGCCATGCTTGCCTCTGACTCTGACACAGCCAGTGAGGCAAGCGGGGAATTTGAAGGATTCATCTTAAGCTCCTCTTCCTCCTCTGATGATGAGGGACCCCCTCAAAGACGCCCCCGTAGAGCAGCTGAGACCCCCCCCCCCAATAATTGATCTCGTATGGACCCCACCACCAGACAATTTTGAGCCCCAGGTTCCTGAGTTTTTGGCCATGCCAGGAATCCAATTTGATTCCACAGGTCTCAGAGAAATTGACTTTTTCAAATTATTTTTCTCTGATGATTTTATAAATTTAATGGTGGACCAAACTAATTTATATGCCCAGCAGTTTATTGCTCAAAACCCCACGTCATCATTTGCTAGGCGGACCCCTGTAGATGCAGTAGAGATGATGACGTTTTGGGGTCTGGTGTTTCATATGGGCATAGTAAAAAAGCCAGAAATTAGGCAATATTGGAGTACAGATGTTCTGTACAGCACCCCATTTTACCGTATGGCCATGCCCCGGGCTCGATTTGAGACGATCCTTAAATTTTTACATTACACCGATAATGCACAGTGCCCACCCAGAGATGATCCCACCTTTGACCGGCTATTCAAAGTCAGGCCGGTCATTGATCATTTCAGTGCCAAATTTGAAGACATGTACATCCCAGATAAATTCATTTGCATAGACGAGTCCCTTATACATTTTAAAGGAAGGGTTAAATTCCGCCAGTACCTTCCCAGTAAGAGGGCAAGGTATGGCATAAAAATGTGTAAGCTGTGTGAAAGCACCTCAGGGTACACCCACAGGTTTAGGGTATATGAAGGGAAGGATTCAAGAATTGAACCGCCAGAATGTCCCCCCTCCCTCGTAGGTGTTAGTGGGAAAATTGTCTGGGATTTAGTGCACCCCTTCCTGGATAAAGGTTATCACCTCTATGTGGATAACTTTTACACCAGCATCCCCCTGTTTAAGGCCCTTGGTTCAAGAGGTACAGCAGCTTGCGGTACTGTGCGCAAGAACCAAAGAGGCCTCCCAAAAACGCACATTGCCCAAGTAATGAGAAGGGGTGAAAGCAGGGGAATATGCACCGAAAATATGTTGTTGGTCAAATATAAGGACAAGAGGGATGTCCTTATACTGACAACAATTCACGGAGACAGTACCACCTCCGTCCCTGTACGAGGTACCAGTACCCACACCTCCAAACCTAATTGTATCCTGGATTACAATAGGTACATGGGCGGAGTGGATCTTTCGGATCAGGTACTGAAGCCGTACAGTGCCCTGCGGAAAACAAAAATCTGGTACAAGAAGGTGGCCGTGTATATCATCCAGATGGCACTGTATAACGCTTACGTGCTATTCCGTTCTACCGGCCAGAGGGGGACATTTATGCACTTTCAAGAGGAAGTCATAAAGGGCCTAATATTTGGGAACCAGCAGGCAGAGGGCCCCAGTACTTCTAGTACTGGCCCCCGTATTGTACCAGGGCAGCATTTTCCTGATGAAATCCCCTCCACTGGAAAAAAGGGCAGGACACAAAAAAGGTGCAAAGTTTGCTATAAAAAGGGAATAAGAAAGCAAACTATTTTCCAGTGTGACACTTGCCCCGACAAACCCGGCCTATGTATAAAGGAGTGTTTTAAAATATACCACACATCTATGGATTATTAGGTTCATAATTTCACCGTGCTTCGGGGGTCTTGCTAATGTCACATAGCACCCACCATTCATTCCACGAGAATCTGAGCCGCAAAATCCAAAAATCACTCCTTCCCTTCTGAGTCCTGCCATGCACCCAACTGGTATTTTTTGGTCACATGTGAGGCATTGCCGTACTCGGGAGAAATTGGGGCACAGATGTTGGGGTGCTTTGTCTCCTTCATTCCTTCTGAAAATGAAAAATTTTGAGCCAGAACTGCATTTTTGTGTAAAAAAATGTAATTTTTCATTTTCACTGCCCACTTGTATCAAAATTGGTGAAATCCCTGGGGGTTTGAAATGTACACTATACCCCTAGATGAATTCCCTGAGGGGTGTAGTTTGCAAAATGGGGTCACTTGTGGGGGGGTTCCACTGTATTGGTGCTTTGGGGGTCTTGCTAATGCGACATAGCACCCACCATCATTCCACCAGAATTTGTGCTGCAAAATCCAAATATCACTCCTTCCCTTCTGAGTCCTGCCACTTTTTGGTCACACATGAGGCATTGCCGTACTCGGGAGAAATTGGGGCACAGATTTTGGGGTGCTTTGTCTCCTTCATTCCTTCTGAAAATGAAAAATTTTGAGCCAGAACTGCATTTTTGTGTAAAGAAATGTAATTTTTCATTTTCACTGCCCACTTGTATCAAAATTGGTGAAACCCCTGGGGGTTTGAAATGTACACTATACCCCTAGATGAATTCCCTGAGGGGTGTACTTTGCAAAATGGGGTGACTTGTGGGGGGGTTCCACTGTATTGGTGCAACATAGCACCCACCATTCATTCCACCAAAATCTGTGCTGCAAAATCCAAAAATCACTCCTTCCCTTCTGAGTCCTGCCATGCACCCAACTGGTATTTTTTGGTCACATGTGAGGCATTGCCGTACTCGGGAGAAATTGGGGCACAGATTTTGGGGTGCTTTTTCTCCTTCATACCTTCTGAAAATGAAAAATTTTGAGCCAGAACTGCATTTTTGTGTAAAAAAATGTAATTTTTCATTTTCACTGCCCACTTGTATCAAAATTGGTGAAACCCCTGGGGGTTTGAAATGTACACTATACCCCTAGATGAATTCCCTGAGGGGTGTAGTTTGCAAAATGGGGTCACTTGTGGGGGGGTTCCTAAATTTTAGCATCTTATGGTGCCTAGAAACCTACATGGTGCCTAAAAAATAATCTCATAAAAAGGAGGCTCCAAAATCAAGTAGGTGCTCCTTCTATTATGAAGCCTGTGGTTTGGTCAACGTGCACACTAGGGCCACATATAGGATATTTATGAAAACAAAAGAATTGGGGGAATCAATTTTTAGTCACATTTCTCTAGTAAAATGTACTGTGTTCCTTAGAAAAATGTATTAAAATTGCAAATCTGCAAAAAAAATGAAATTTTGAAATTTCACCTACACTTTGTTTTAATTCCTGTGAAACACCTAAAGGGTTAACAAACTTCCAAAATGCTGTTTTGAATACTGTGAGGGGTGCAGTTTTTGAAATGGTATCATTTATGGGGGTGTCTCACATACAAGTCCCTCAAAGTCACATCAGAACTGAACTGGTCCCTAAAAAAATCAGTGTTTGAAATTTTCTTGAAAATTTGAGAATTTGCTATTCATATTGTAAGCCTCCTAGTGTCCAAAAAAATTAAAAGGAAGTTGAAATAATGATGGAAACATAAAGTAGACATATGGTCTATGTTAGTTATTAACTATTTTGAGTGGTATGATTATTTGTCTCACAAGCAGAAAATTTAACATTTTGCAAATTGCTAAATTTTCCATTTTTTTACGACATTTTGGTATTTTTCACAAAAAAACACAGACTGTATCGACCCAAATTTACCACTAATTTGAAGTACAATGTGTCACGAAAAAACAATCTCAAAATCACTGGGATAAGTAAAAGCAAAAAAAAGTTATCCCCACTTAAGTGAGACATGTCAGATTTGAAAAAAAGGGCTCTGTCAGGAACGCAAAAACTGGCTCTGTCAGGAAGGGGTTAAAAGGGCTCATTGCATATTAACTTATCTGTACCGACCTGTCGACATTTGCAGGTCACTGACTCTATATGTACATTTATGACATTTTCAGTCACTTATTTGCATCTTAATAATAAACGATTTCTCATATACCAGATTGCATCCTTCCTCATTTACATATCCCTCTGCACCTATAAATTCACACCAGGTGAGCGCCTGACACTATAAATGGTCTAATGCCTCTTTATGCTGTATGTCACGTGACCAGTCATTCTTGTCATACTCCACCTCTGCCGATGTTGCTGATATCCATAGTCATTTTTATGACGTGCCCAAGCTAATACTTTGTAAATGGATTATTACATACCAATAATACATATTCATCCACTGTATGTGTAGTTACACTGTATGTGTAGTTAGGCCTACTTCCAAAATGCCTAGACAATGATTCAGATTTGTACGCAACGCCGATGCTCACGCAGCTGAGCACTTATGGGAAGACTGTGCACGTAAGTGCGTGGCACATGCGCATAGCGTTCCCCACGCATGCGCAGACGGCTGAAAAACGCCATCCGAAAGTATTCGGAAATTTACGCATCGACCAGAATAAGGCCCACTGTGTAATAAGGCGGGCACTGCAATACTGTGTAATAAGGTGGGCACTGCGACACTGTGTAATAAGGTGGGCACTGCGACAGTCTCTGTAACATTGTGTAATAAGGTGGGCACTGTGACACTGTCATAAGGTGGGCACTGCAACACTCTGAGTAATAAGATGGGCACTTCAACACTCTCTGTGTAATAAGGTGGGCATAGCAACATTCTGTGTAATATGGTGGGCACTGCGACATTCTCTGTGTAATAAGGTGGGCACTGCACCACTCTCTGTGTAATAAGGAGGGCACTGCGACACTCTCTGTGTAATAAGGTGGGCACTACGACACTTTCTGTGCAATAAGGTGGGCTCTGCGACACTCTCTGTGTAATAAAGTGGGCACTCCGGTACTCTCTATGTAATAAGGTGGGCACTGTGATACTCTGTAATAATGTGGGCACTGCGACACTCTGTGTAATAATGTGGGCTCTGCGACACTCTGTTTAAAAAGGAGGGCACTGCGTAATAAAGCGGGCACTGCGACAATCACTGTGTAATAAGGTGGGCACTGCAACACTCTGTGTAATAAGGTGGGCACTGCGACAATGTGTAATAAGGTGGGCACTGCGACACTGTGTAATAATGTGGGTTCTGCGACGCTCTCTGTGTAACAAGGCGGGCACTGCACCACTCTCGATGTAATAAAGAGGGCACTGTGACACTCTCCGTGTAATAAGGTGAGCACTTTGACACTCTTTGTGTAACAAGGTGAGCACTGTACCACTCTGTGTAAAAAGGAGGGCACTTTGACAATCTGTGATAATTTGGGCTCTGCAACACTCTCTATGTAATAAAGTGGACACTGGGACACCCTGTAATAAGGTGGGCACTGGGACCCTCTCTGTAATAAGGTGGACACTGGACACTCTCTGTGTAATAAAGCTTGCACTGTGACACTATGTCTACTAAGTAAGGCACTGTGACACTGTCAACATAAAAAGGCGGGCACTGCAACACTTACTGTAATAATGCGGGCACTGCGACACTAATAAGGAGGGCACTGTGACACTGTTTAAGTATGCGTGCACTGCGACACTGTGTAATAAGGCGGGTAATGCATTACTCTGTGTGTAATAAGGCAGGCACTGCAACATTCTCTGTGTAATAAGGTTGGCACTGTGACATTCTCTGTGTAGTAAGGTGGGCACTAGGACACTCTCTGTAATAAGGTGGGCACTGCGACAATCTGTTATAATGTGGGCTCTGCAGCACTCTCTGTGTAATAAGACACTGCGACACTCTCTATGTAATAAGGTGGGCACTGCAATACTCTGTAATTATTTATTCATAAACAGTTTCTTATATAGCGCATACATATTCTGCATCGCTTTGGCACTGAGACACTTTGTAATAGTAACTTTGGCACTGAGACACTTTGTAACACTCTCTGTAACACTGTGTAATAAGGCGAGCACTGCAATACTGTGTAATAAGGTGGGCACTGCGACACTGTGTAATAAGGTGGGCACTGCAACACTCTCTGTAACATTGTGTAATAAGGTGGGCACTGTGACACTGTCATAAGGTGGTCACTGCAACACTCTCTGCGTAATAAGATGGGCACTTCAACACTCTGTGTAATAAGGTGGGCACTGCAACACTCTGTAATAAGGTGGGCATTGCAACACTGTGTAATAAGGTGGGCACTGCGACATTCTCTGTGTAATAAGGTGGGCACTGCACCACTCTCTGTGTAATAAGGAGGGCACTGCGACAATCTGTGATAATGTGGGCTCTGTGACACTCTCTGTGTAATAAGATGGGCATTTCGACACTCTGGGCGAAATGTAATAGGGTGCGTTTTTTTAGACCAAAAAAAAATCGCACCAAATCGCACCTTTAAAAATCGCGTTTTTTGCCGCGAATTCGCATATGTAATGAGATGCGAATTAGCGGCAAAAAATGCGATTTGCCGCGATTTAGGTCGATTTTTAGTCCTGAAAATGTGCGCATTTTCAGTCCTGAAAATGTGCGCATTTTCATATATGCGATTTTGGTTGTCAAAAAAAAAAAGAAAAAAAACGGCGTGCGGTCCCCCCCCTAAGCATAACCAGCCCCGGGCTCAAAAAGCCGGTGCTGGTATCATAAAATCAAAGGAACAATCAAGTTGGGGTTCCCTGGATTTTATAAAACCAGCACCAGGCTCAAGGTCCGGCGCTGGTTCCCAAAATACGGGGGACAAAATGACTAGGGGTCCCCCGTATTTTAAGAACCAGCACCGGACACAACCAGCCAGCAGGGTAATGCCACAGCCGGGGGGAGACTTTTTATACAAGTCCCCCCGGCCAAAGCATTAACCCCCTGGCTGGTCAGCATGGGCAGGGGTCCTGGGGAAGTGGGGACCCCCCCAATGAAGGGGTCCCCCCCCTCCAGGACTTACCAGCCCATGCTGATAGTCCGGGGCTGTCCCCGATGCCCCTGGGCGGTGGGCATCGGGCTGATATTTGGTGTAAAAGAATAGATAAACTATTGTTTTTTACTGTGGCACTACAAGTGCCAGCAAGCCTCCCCAGCAAGCTGGGACTTGGAGAACCACAAGTCCCAGCCTGCTGGGCATTAAAGGGCCCGCTGGCACTTGTAGTTCCACAGTTAAAAAAATAGTGCACAAAACACACTGACACACATTTTAAATAAAACTTTAATACACACATTACACACATACTAATACTTACCTATCTTCTTCCCGTAGGTAGCCCTGGTCCTGATGTCCTCCGGTCCTGTGTCGGCGTTCCTCTTCATGTCGACGTCCTTCTTGAAGTCGACGTCCCTGTCGGCGATGGCGTCCGGTGTCCGGGTCCGACGAAATCCATGGAGGAAGCTGTGGAAGGAAACCATACTCACCTGTCCCAGCGCGACGTAGTCCAGGTAAGGGTCTTGGAAAAAAAACAAACCGACACCCGAATCCAAGCGGACACGACGGAGACGCAACGGTGTTTACATCGTGCGGCTCCGCCTCCCGAATGCCGCTATTGGCCGCCTTGCGGCCTAGCGGCCAATCAGGAGCCGCTAGGCCGCAAGGCGGCCAATAGCGGCATTCGGGAGGCGGAGCCGCACGATGTAAACAAACACACGTGCGTCTCCGTCGTGTCCGCTTGGATTCGGGTGTCGGTCCATATAGGGGGGAAGGGTTTGTTTCCTACATGGGACTGACAACTCCATTATTAAGTGGCAGCTATTAACAAGGCACCCCTGGTAGCGCCTGCTAGTGCACCCTAGGGAGCACATCCCCTTCCTACAGTAATCTGACTGCCTGTTATACTTTACATACTTTTTTCATCCTATCAAAGAACATCAAAGGGACTTTGGGAGTGTGAGCAAGTCCATGTGATGTCATTACATCATGCGGTAGTCCCACAATACTCCTCTATGAATGGTTTGGATGGCCAGGATATCTTTATGGGGCCCCCCTGGGACCTGCTGGGCCCTAGGCAGGTGCCTACATTGCCTTGTGGAAAATCCGCCTCTGAACCAGAGGGGTTCTGTTGGGTAATATCTAGCTTCCTTTAATCCAGGAATATCTGGGAGGCTCCTGCAATTGGTTCTTACTGACTGTGTACAGGTAGCAGATAGAGATGTTGGTGTGATTCATGTGGCCCACACATACACCCACAACACATTAGCCATCATAGAAGGGTGCACGTATGCCTTTATTATTACAGTGTCATTAAGTAACTACAATGTAACAGTACTCCTTACAGAAGTGTAGGTGTAGCAGTATAGGAGATGTAAGACTACAGAGGGGAGGGAGGTGTTAGGCACTAAAGGGGGTAACGGTTTGGCTTTGATGGGGAGGCAGGGGTTTAGGCTGCAGGCAGGGCCGGCGCTCACCTGCTCCAGGGGGGCTGATGCGGCTGCCGCCGCTATGCTCCGTTGGGGGGATGATGCGACCGCAGCATCTCGCTCCACCGGGGGAGTTAGAGATGCGGCTCCGAATGGGCTCGAGAGATGTGGCTGCGGCCCCTATCTATGAGTGGGCTCCAGGGGTGGCGGTGTGGCTCACTCACCTGCTCCCAGGTGCTTTCCTCCTGCTCTCCTCGGCGTCGGCGGGACATTTCCTGCTGCTGCTCCTCCTGCAGCTCATTACCGCCCTCCCCAAATGCCTTAAGCTGCCTAGTGGTGGCGCCGGCCCTGGCTGCAGGTAGGGCAGGTTGTGGGGGTTAGAATATGTACCACCCAGTTGTCAGGACTCTGCACATCAGGATGCCACTGTCGGTCCTCTGACTGCCAACATACCAAGCGCTGGGATGCTTATACCATCCCAAATGAAGACACGATGGAGCCATGGATATAGGATTGGCCAAGCCAAGTTTGGGGCTCATCCACAGATGCCACTGAAGGGTTTGTGTACGTGGGTATATGTAACATCCTACCCTAAATATTTTGTTCAGGACTGACGGGGAGTTCAAGGGAAATCTTAAGATCACAGATCTTTGTAGGTCGTGGGCAACTTTACTCTCAGCATCCAGGTGAAGGTATTGTGTAACAAGTACCAGCCTGTCCTCTAGATGCCGGTGCCCGCACGATTGCCTCCCCCCCCCTTCCCCCCGGCAATTTCACCTCTCTGGTGTCTTAGGTCTGCGGGTCCCTGTACGTGAAGCTATGGGGCAGCTGACATCTGCTGACCAACCACAGCCTGTCTATAACTTTCTAGGATGCAATAGAGAAAAGAGCGACTGAATCTGATTGGTTGCTATGGGCAACATCACCTCTTTTTATTTTTAGAAGGTCTAGTATATTTACCCCATAGGGGCCTGAGTCAGACATTCCATCAAGGGCCTGATTCTGGTTCACTTGCAAAAGCAAATTCTCTCTCTAATGGACAAAACCATGTGCACTGCAGGTGGGGCAGATGTAACATGTGCAGAGTTAGATTTGGGTGTTATATTGTTTCTGTGCAGGGTAACTACTGGCTGCTTTATTTTTACACTGTGATATAGTCAGCATGGACACTGTATCAGTGTACCGCGTCCCCTTGCTATGCTCGCCATGCTTCGGGCGTGGTGATTTGCTGCACTTGGCACACTATAGTATTCTCCCTCCATGCCCTGGTGTATAGTAGGGTATGGTATACCACCTGGTTTGTACAAAAAAGGTGAAAAACTCATGTTGACCTGTTGACCTTCCCATTGTCGTCCTAATGCTTGTGTTGACCTGTTGACCTTCCTATTGTCGTCCTAATGCTTGTGTCGACCTGTTGACCTTCCCATTGTCGTCCTAATGCTTGTGTTGACCTGTTGACCTTCCCATTGTTGTCCTAATGCTTGTGTTGACCTGTTGACCCTCCCATTGTCGTCCTAATGCTTGTGTTGACCTGTTGACCTTCCCATTGTCGTCCTGATGCTTGTGTTGACCCTGTCGGACCTGATTTACCTTGAACTCCCCCGGCAGCTCCCCGGGAGGGCTCCATCTAACTTGGCACTTAATGGCGGGTGCTGCTGGGGGAGTTCAAGCGAAATCGGATGCTAAAAGCCCCCACGATGTTGCGCTGATGAGATTTATCTTATGCGCTTCATATAAGATCTCTGGGGTCTGATCCGCTGCATACGGGATTGCGGATTGTTGCAATCCCGGCCACAGATCGACAATCCACGGGCGTTTTCGTGGCCATGCCCCCTTTGCGCCGATCGGCAGGTGGGACATTGTTCAGCTGTCGGGCTGACCGCAAACGGGCCAGGATCACGGCTGTCGGCAGGGATCGACAGCCGTGATCCTAGATTGAATACCGCCCTAAGTCTGGTTGTTGGCCAGTCCTTGGCAGTTGTCAGCCACGATTACTTGATATTTTAAATAAAATTGATACGTGCATTGTCTTACTATATAACATGTTTCTGTATAGAGGCCACAATAGTGTTATAATATGTATGTTATTCACAGGTGTCATTTGTTCCTTTTTCTGCAGGGTTCTGGCTTATCCCCATGTAATACTCCTGGTGCCCATCAATGCTGTGGAGTACAGAAGAGTGATGGGTGGAACGCAGATCCTGGCTACGTGGCCCGTGAACCCTGAAGTGTGGCTGTTGGACTTTCAGGGGTGGGTGTCTGGTGAGAAAACGGGATAGCAGACACTGAGGGGTACTTATGGGGGTAAGTGTCTCTGATTCTCTGTTGGTCTGATATCTGCAGTTGCCATGAGAATGGGGCTACGTCCCCAAAAGCACTAGGCTATGCTGCTTGTTTGAATACATCTGTTGTACTAGTACCTGACGGAGACGCAGCGGGCACCTGCAGCTGTTTGTGCGCACACACATTCAATATTTTACTAATTGATATGAATATATTTAGTTCCTAATCATTTATTTTAATGTCGATTTATGGAAATACCCCCATGAAAATCCTGCATTTGACCCTTGTGGAGTGTAGGGGGCATATAGTGTACTGATGTAGTGCGGAGTACAGGGGGTATATAGTGTACTGATGTAGTGTGGAGTGTAGGGGGCATATAGTGTACTGATGTAGTGTGGAGTATAGGGGGCATATAGTGTACTGATGTAGTGTGGAGTGTAGGGGGCATATAGTGTACTGATGTAGTTCGGAGTACAGGGGGTATATAGTGTACTGATGTAGTGTGCAGTATAGGGGGCATATAGTGTACTGATGTAGTGCGGAGTATAGGGGGCATATAGTGTACTGATGTAGTGTGAAGTACAGGGGGTATATAGTGTACTGATGTAGTGTGGAGTACAGGGGGCATATAGTGTACTGATGTAGTGTGGAGTATAGGGGGCATATAGTGTACTGATGTAGTGTGGAGTATAGGGGGCATATAGTGTACTGATGTAGTGTGGAGTATAGGGGGCATATAGTGTACTGATGTAGTGTGGAGTGTAGGGGGCATATAGTGTACTGATGTAGTGTGGAGTGGGCATATAGTGTACTGATGTAGTGTGGAGTGGGCATATAGTGTACTGATGTAGTGTGGAGTGTAGGGGGCATATAGTGTACTGATGTAGTGTGGAGTATAGGGGGCATATAGTTTACTGATGTAGTGTGGAGTATAGGGGGCATATAGTGTACTGATGTAGTGCGGAGTACAGGGGGTATATAGTGTACTGATGTAGTGCGGAGTATAGGGGGCATATAGTGTACTGATGTAGTGTGGAGTATAGGGGGCATATAGTGTACTGATGTAGTGTGGAGTATAGGGGGCATATAGTGTACTGATGTAGTGTGGAGTATAGGGGGCATATAGTGTACTGATGTAGTGTGGAGTATAGGGGGCATATAGTGTACTGATGTAGTGTGGAGTATAGGGGGCATATAGTGTACTGATGTAGTGTGGAGTATAGGGGGCATATAGTGTACTGATGTAGTGTGGAGTATAGGGGGCATATAGTGTACTGATGTAGTGTGGAGTATAGGGGGCATATAGTGTACTGATGTAGTGTGGAGTATAGGGGGCATATAGTGTACTGATGTAGTGTGGAGTATAGGGGGCATATAGTGTACTGATGTAGTGCGGAGTACAGGGGGCATATAGTGTACTGATGTAGTGTGGAGTATAGGGGGCATATAGTGTAGTGATGTAGTGCGGAGTACAGGGGGCATATAGTGTACTGATGTAGTGCGGAGTACAGGGGGCATATAGTGTACTGATGTAGTGTGGAGTACAGGGGGCATATAGTGTACTGATGTAGTGTGGAGTACAGGGGGCATATAGTGTACTGATGTAGTGTGGAGTATAGGGGGCATATAGTGTACTGATGTAGTGTGGAGTACAGGGGGCATATAGTGTACTGATGTAGTGTGGAGTGTAGGGGGCATATAGTGTACTGATGTAGTGTGGAGTATAGGGGGCATATAGTTTACTGATGTAGTGTGGAGTATAGGGGGCATATAGTGTACTGATGTAGTGCGGAGTACAGGGGGTATATAGTGTACTGATGTAGTGCGGAGTATAGGGGGCATATAGTGTACTGATGTAGTGTGGAGTATAGGGAGCATATAGTGTACTGATGTAGTGCGGAGTACAGGGGGCATATAGTGTACTGATGTAGTGTGGAGTGTAGGGGGCATATAGTGTACTGATGTAGTGTGGAGTATAGGGGGCATATAGTGTACTGATGTAGTGTGGAGTATAGGGGGCATATAGTGTACTGATGTAGTGTGGAGTATAGGGGGCATATAGTGTACTGATGTAGTGTGGAGTATAGGGGGCATATAGTGTACTGATGTAGTGTGGAGTATAGGGGGCATATAGTGTACTGATGTAGTGTGGAGTATAGGGGGCATATAGTGTACTGATGTAGTGTGGAGTATAGGGGGCATATAGTGTACTGATGTAGTGTGGAGTATAGGGAGCATATAGTGTACTGATGTAGTGCGGAGTACAGGGGGCATATAGTGTACTGATGTAGTGTGGAGTATAGGGGGCATATAGTGTAGTGATGTAGTGCGGAGTACAGGGGGCATATAGTGTACTGATGTAGTGCGGAGTACAGGGGGCATATAGTGTACTGATGTAGTGTGGAGTACAGGGGGCATATAGTGTACTGATGTAGTGTGGAGTACAGGGGGCATATAGTGTACTGATGTAGTGTGGAGTATAGGGGGCATATAGTGTACTGATGTAGTGTGGAGTACAGGGGGCATATAGTGTACTGATGTAGTGTGGAGTGTAGGGGGCATATAGTGTACTGATGTAGTGTGGAGTATAGGGGGCATATAGTGTACTGATGTAGTGCGGAGTATAGGGGGCATATAGTGTACTGATGTAGTGCGGAGTACAGGGGGCATATAGTGTACTGATGTAGTGTGGAGTATAGGGGGCATATAGTGTACTGATGTAGTGTGGAGTATAGGGGGCATATAGTGTACTGATGTAGTGCGGAGTACAGGGGGTATATAGGACCTTATTCATATCCATTTGGTCCTCTGTGCATTCACATTTTCTGCGCATGCTTAGAGACACCGTATCGCCGACCATCGAATGATTTCCCCCTGCCTGCAAATGGATGAGTATGTAAATCATCCATTCGCAGACATGCACGGGGGGGGGGGGGGGGCTCACTGTGGACAGCACTCTGATTTCACAGCCTTGAGAGTCAATGAGAACAATGTACATAGGGGGTTATTCTGTTTGGTACGGAGGGACCGTATACGGGCGGATCAGGCTTTTTTTTTCATCTGCGCATGCGTATCTTTCGCAATGCGCATGTGCGGCGACCTCACACTGCTTACGGACGGGTCTCTCCGTGCGAAAAAACCTGTCCGCAGGAGCACGGTCATTGTGGGCGGCATGTGGGCGTTTTTATGGGAGCGGCCGGAATAATGAGGAAAACTGGGCATAATAAACATGGGCGTACACGGGGGTGTGCACACAAAATGCACGGTGCCACAACCTCCTCGATCGGCGAACGCACCGTGCATTTTGGCCCAAAAACAGGCGGACACCAAAGATTGCTCCAGACCACCCCTAGAGATACCGCATGAGATCAGACGCCTGGGTCTGCTAATTAACGCTGATTACTAGTCAAACACATACACCTGAATGTAATAAGCAATGCTGCAGGCTATTAAGTGAAAACCATTATTTCACTACCTGCAAGCCACACACAGCCCTCAAACACATTGGAAGCATATCTTTCTACACTTCAACATGTAAAGGTTGGTTTAATCTTAGCTAATATTCATTCTAATACCTGGTTATATATGTCCAGGTAGTTATTTTATAACCATCTACACCCATTCAGAAAGTGTTTTTCTCTTTCAATGGTCCTGGTGACACAGCTCAACTTTGGGATGTAGGAGGGTCCGTAGGAGCCAGGCACCTATCCTAAAGCTTTTGGAGGGTAGGCTCCTCCCCTTCTGCATCCCAGACTCCTCAGTTCGTGTTAGGTGCCCACTGGAGTGGGTGCTATTCTAAAGGGCTGCTGGAGCAGCCAAAGGATTAGAGTTAGTTAGGAGTTTTTTATTTTATTAACTTTTACACTAGCTAGGTAGGCACAGTGTGAGGATTCTCAGCAGGAGCTGGCAGAAGCGCTTCCTGTGAGCTCACTGCGCACAGGGGAGACACTGTCTAGTCTCCCTGTGCAGCGCTTACAGCTTCTATTAAGAAGCTGCCTGGGCTCCGGAGCGCTCTGAAACCGGCTTCACGCTAGGTGGGGATCATGGGGGACAGGCGCTCTGTGATGGCTGCGGCCATTTTCTGCGGAGCTTACACACTTAGCTCCTGTATGAGAGGACAGCAGTGTGTTACAGGCATGTTCCAAGTGGTCCCCAGCAGAGGGGGAGACACTGGAACTTGGAGATCCTGCAGTGGCTGTCTGGGGGTGGTTGGCGCCAAAAGCCACGGACCCCGCAACAGCAGGGACTTGGTATCTTCCCTCACTCTGTTTTGGCGCCATTCAGAATGCTTGCAGCGGAGCTGAGCTGGCTGACAGATCCTAGCAGTGATTGGATTTCCTGGGCATCGTTTTCCCCACTTCTGAAAGCTTCAGACAGATAAGTGACTGTGGTACATTGGCTCTGTATAAAACGCCTGTACTTTGAGCACTGTGACTGTGTTACTTTTTGCATCATGTCTGAGCAACAGTCTGTGGCTTTGGGGGAGGGAGCCCTTAATGCATTGTGCGCTTGTAGTGTTTGTACACTAAAATTTGTCCCTGAGCAGATGGCCGAGGGGGGCATGTGTTTTACTTGCGCTGGTGTGAGACCCATGGGCAGTGAACCCCAGAGGGTAGAGCAGGGGTAGCCAACTCCAGTCCTCGAGAGCTACCAACAGTTCATGTTTTCCAGCTCACCTCACAGGTACACAGGTGCACGCATGACTGACTAACACATTTCAAAGATCCACAGGTGGAGCTAATTACTTCACTTGTGATTCTGTGAGGAGACATGGAAAACATGCACTGTTGGTAGCTCTTGAGGACTGGAGTTGGCTACCCCTGGGGTAGAGCAATCGGAGCCTGCGTGGGCCAGTGCCCTGGGCAGGTCTGTAAATGCCTTAGTGCAATTGCTGGACAGGCAGAGTGATGTGTTGGTAGCTTCCCCTAGACCTATGTCATCATCTCAGCAGTCCTCTGGCTCCTTGCCTTTGACCCAAGCAGATCCTGGTTTCTTACAGGTCATGCAAGATACTGCTAAGGGGATCAGCAGGTTTAATGATTTGTTAGACAAATTTGATGGTGATACTGTAGGGACCCCAAAAAGGTCTTATTCAGTGCCATTGCTTGTTGCTGAAGAGGAGGGAGAGTACACAGACATCCCCTGGGATCAGGGTGATGACTCTGAGGATTCCTCTGCCCCAGGGGTGGAGGATTTGATTACTGCTGTTAAACAGGCTTTGGATTTGTCTGTGGAGGATAAAAGTCCTGCAAAAGGTGTACTTAAGTGGCAGCGTAAGGAAACTGTTACCTTCCCTGCGGATGATGGTTTACACGATTTATTGGAAGGGGCTTGGAAAACGGCCGATAAAAGGCTTCAGATGCCTAAGAGATTTTTCAGTCTATACCCCATGCCTGAGGCTCATGAAGACCTCTGGGAAAAAGTTGCGGTGGTAGACGCTTCTGTGGCACGGCTTTGTAAAGCCACGGTGCTACCTGTCCAGGGGGGCAGCCTTTAAGGACCCCGTAGACAAGAAGCTTGAAGGTAACCTCAAGGCAATATTTGAAGGGGTGGGTTTTACTTTACGCCTTCTTATAGCATCAGCCTGGGTCTCTAAGGCCATGATTGTGTGGGCCAAAGACTTATGTACAATTTTGCATGCTGATCCAGGTGTGTAACTGCTTGCTGAGAAGCTAAAAGCAGCTGCGGAGTATGTGCTTGAGGCTGAGGAGGAAGCTCTCAAAATGGCTTCCAGAGTATCCACGGTGTCCGTCAATGCCAGGAGAGTGCTTTGGCTTAAAGCCTGGGAGGCGGATAATGAATCAAAAAAGGCCTTAGAGGCATTAGCTTTTAAAGGAAAGCTGTTGTTTGGTTCAGAGCTGGAAGAGATTATTAAGCAGGCCACGGGAGGCAAAAGTACCTTCCTGCCGGCTCCTGCAGCTAAACAGGCCTCAAAGTTTTCTGCTTTTAGGCCGTCCTTTCGGCCCTCCCCTAGAGGGGGTGCGTCCTTTTGAGGACAGTCCTTTAGGGGAAAGTTTCAGTCCTCCAGGGGCAAGGCCCCAAAGTCAAAGTTTGGTTCCTTTCATAAGAAACCGAGCACCAAAGGTGAGGACAAGCCCTCAGCATGACTACCTGGGAAATATCCCAGCGGTAGTCAAGGTGGGGGGGGGGGGCATCTGAGATGGTTCAGGGACGCTTGGGCATTGTTGGGCCGGGATCCTTGGGTGTTGGACATTGTATCTCATGGTTACAGGATTCCCTTCAAGGATCTTCCTCCGAGAAGATTCATTCCTACACCACTGCCAAAGGAGTCTCGGCTCCGTGCTGCTCTTCTTCTCTCTTAGAGAAAAGTGTGGTGATCCCGGTCCCTCGAGCGGAGTGGAAGAAAGGCTTTTATTTCACTCTGTTTTTGGTGCCCAAGCCAGACGGGTCCTTCAGACCAATCTTAAATTTAAAGTCTTTGAATCTCCATCTGTGGGTAGACCATTTCAAGATGGAATCTCTACGGTCTGTGCTGCTGAGCCTGGACCAGGGAGAATTTTTGGCGTCCATGGATGTCCAGGACGCATATCTGCATGTTCCTATCCACCCGGAACATAAGGCTCTCTTGAGGTTTGCGATAGGAGACCTGCATTTGCAATTCCAGGCGTTGCCCTTTGGTCTGGCCACAGCACCAAGGGTATTCACCAAAATTATGTCAGTAATGGCGGCTGCTCTCCGACTGAGGGGAATCACTGTGATTCCATATTTGGACGACGTGCTGTTCAAAGCAGAGTCGGCGGAGAGATTGCAGAGTCACTTGGCAGCAGCCATCAGTTTTTTGCAAGCTCACGGTTGGCTTTTAAACTTACAAAAGTCTCAGCTTGTGCCGTCACAGAGAATCCAGTTCCTAGGGGTTGTCCTGGATACCCATCTACAAAAGAGATCGGTATTTCTACCAGAGACAAAGGCCAGAGACATAGCCAACTTGGTTCAGGAGATCCTGGAGTCCATCGGTTTGGAGGTGTCTCAAACTGCTGGGGAAAATGGTGGCGACTTTCGAGACGCTACAGTTTGCCAGGTTCCACTCTCGAGTGTTCCAGTGGGACATCCTGACATCTTGGTCGGGGAATACTCAGACCATGAAATCAGAGCACATAGTGTTGTCTCCAGAAACACGGTCTTCGCTGCAATGGTGGATGGAGGTGGATTTCCTTCAGTGGGGTCGGTCTCTGCTGTCCTGGGACTGGCTGGTAGTCACTACCGACTCCAGTCTCAGGGGCTGGGGGGCAGTGGTTCTGGACCTACGCCTTCAGGGCTTATGGACCTCGGAGGAGTCTGCCTCAATATCTTGGAACTGCGGGCTGTGTGGAAAGTGATATCTCTGGCAGGAGAAAGATTGCAGGGTCTTCCTTTGAGGTTTCAGACCGTCAAGACCACGGCTGTGGCGTACCTGAATCATCACGGAGGCACACACAGCAAGCTGGCCATGTGGGAGGTTTCCTGGATCTTCTTGTGGGCGGAATAGAATGTTCCAGCATCATCAGCGATATTAATCCCAGGGGTGGAGAATGCCGAGGCCGATTTCCTGAGCAGGGAGGAACTGCAAGAGGGGAAATGGAGCCTGAACCCACAGGTATTTCATCAGATTACAGTGAAGTGGGGAACTCCGGATGTGGACCTGATGGCGACAAGGTTAAATAATCAGGTGCCCAGGTGCCAGGACAAGAGATCCACTGGCCGAAGCAGTGGATGCAATGACTATCCCCTGGGAGGGGAATCTACTTTATGCCTTCCCGCCGTTTCCAATGCAGGCGAGAGTGTTGAAAAGAATCCAGTCCCAAAGAATTCCGGTGATTCTTGTAGCTCCAGATTGGCCAAGGAGGTCCTGGTTCTCGAGGCTTCAGAGACTCGTAGCGTCTACCTCTGAGGTCAGATCTGTTAAGCCAAGGGCCGTTCTTACACCTGGATTCAGCTCGGCTAGATTTGACGGCTTGGCTATTGAGACCACCATCTTGAAGAACAAGGGTTTCTCGGAGGCTGTGGTTAACACCATGGTGAAAGCTAGGATGTCAGTGTCTTCAGCTAACTATTATAGGGTCTGGAAGACCAATATTAGGTGGTGTGAAAGGCAGAAGTCGCATACATCGCGATTTCGACTGTCTAAATTGCTGGAGTTTTTGCAGGATGGTTTCTTGTCTGGGTTAAGCCTTCAGTCACTCAAGGTACAGATATCGGCCTTGTCGATTTACTTCCAGAAAAGGATAGCATTGCTACCGGAGGTGCAAACTTTCCTGCAAGGGGTTTCACGATTGAAACCTCCCTACAAGCAACCAGTGGCTCCATGGGATTTATCGCTGGTACTGGAGTGTCTTCAAAAGGCGCCTTTTGAGCCGTTGAGGTCGGCTGACCTTAAGTTCCTTACATGGAAGCTTGTATTTTTGTTGGCAGTTGCGTCAGCAAAGAGAGTATCGGAGTTGGGAGCATTGTCCTGCAAGTCTCCTTTTCTTATATTTCATGATGACAGGGCTGTTCTTCGAACAGTACCCCAATTTTTGACAAAAGTAGTCTCTGCTTTTCATTTGAATCAGGAGATAGTTCTGCCTGTGTTCCAGCCCCCAGAGGGTTCAAGGAAAAGGGACAAATTGAGGAATTTGGACGTTGTGCGCGCCTTATGCATTTATGTGGACAGGGTGAAGGGTGTCAGAAAGACTGACACTCTGCTAGTCTTGTATGATGTGCACAAGATTGGTTGGCCTGCCTCTAAGCAGACCATTGCTAGGTGGTTGCGTTCCGTCATTGCCTTGGCATATACTAAGGTTGGTAGGCCTGTTCCGGCCAGGATAAATGCGCATACCAACAGGTCGGTCGCCACCTCTTGGGTGGTTCGACATGGGGCAACAGCTGAGCAAGTTTGCAGGGCCGCCACTTGGTCATCTGTCCACACTTTTGCCAAATTCTATAGGTTTCATGAGTTCACATCATTGAGGCGAGCAGTGATGAGAGCTGCAGACCTGAGCGTACTCTCCCAAAGGACCGGCTCTGGAACGTCCCAATGTTGAGCTGTGTCACCAGGACCATTGAAAGAGAAAAAGGGATTTTTGTTAGAACTTACCGTTGGAATCCCTTTCTCTGATATGGTCCTGGTGACACAGCGATCCCTCCCTTACGCTCAGTAAGTATGCCAGTGTTCATGATGTTTCATGTTATATATGGTTGAAAAGTTATTTTTAAAATTGTGCATATAATATGTGCAGGTGTTTGTACTGAGTTAATGTATTCCAGTGGCTTTGCAAGATTGAACTGAGGAGTCTGGGATGCAGAAGGGGAGGAGCCTACCCTCCAAAAGCTTTAGGATAGGTGCCTGGCTCCTGCGCACGCGCGTCTCAATCTCCGTCGGCGGGGCAACGGGAACCCTGTCCGTCTCCGCCTCAGGGAGACAGACAGGGTTGGGGGGGGGGGGGGGGGGGCGGGCAGGCGTCGGGGACCCCGGGTTACCGCCGACAAGCCGGCGGGGACCCGGGGGAGCAGCTGGAAGAGCCGTCGGAAGGGGGGACGCGCGTCCCCTTCTCGCAATCGATATGGCGCTGGCGGGGGATGGCGGCTGGCATCGCCGTGGCCTTCCCCTGCCAAGATGGGACCTGCCCCATCTGTACATTATGCACTTTCATATCTGCTATGAACTTTATGTAGCACACTCTGTATGTAAGATGCCACCAAGCACATTATTGCAATCACATATCTCTAACAAAGGATCCCAACATCTGCCTATCACACTCTAAGGTCTTATTTTGAACAATAGTAGAACATGTTTGCATGTGGCGTATGCTCAGATATACGGAAGGTGTCGGTGGGAAAACAGACGATATCCGTCCGTGCACTGTGGCGTACGCTCTGATGTACGACAGGTATCGGTTGCTAAGAGGGAGATCTGTCCGTGCACGGTGGCGTACGCTCAAGTGAACGTGTGCGGCTGTTCTGTGGGCGGCCATACGCTCACTGTGAGCGTACGGAAAACGCACGGTGTGATGGACCGTACGCACATTTCACCGGACCAAACAGAATAACCCCCATAGTGTAGTGATGTTGTGCGGAGTATGAGGGATATATATATAGTGTAGTGATGTAGTGCGGAGTACAGAGGTATATAGTGTAGTAATGTGGTGCGGAGTATATGGGTATATAGTGTAGTGATCTAGTGCAGAGTATAGGTGTATATAGTGTAGTGATGTAGTGTGCAGTATAGGGGTATATAGGCCCTTATTTTGGTTCACTTGCAGCTCCTTCTTAAATGGACAAAAACCATGTGCACAGCAGGGGTGGCAGATATAACGTGCAGATAGAATTCAATTGGGGAGGGATTTTACTTCAAAAGTGAGACCTACTGTACAGTATATTGCAGTGTAAAAATAAAGCAGTCAGTATTTTCCGTGCACAGAAACAAAATAACTTCAACAAATCTAATTCTCTCTGCACATGTTACATCTGCCCCACCTGCAGTGCTCATGGTTTTTTCCATTTGGGAAGGAATTTGCCTTTGCGAGTGAACCAGAATAAGGGCCATAGTGTAGTGATGTAGTGCAGAGTATAGGGGGTATATAGTGTAGTGATGTAGTGTGGAGTATAGGGGTATACTGTATAGTGTAGTGATGTAGTGTGGAGTATAGGGGCTATATAGTGTAGTGATGTAGTGCGGAGTATAGCGAGTATATAGTATACCGATGTAGTGCGGAGTATAGGGGTATATAGTGTAATAATGTAGTAAGGAGTATAGGGGTATATAATTTAGTGAAGTAGTACGGAGTACAGTGGGTATATACAGTAGTGATGTAGTGTGGAGTATAGGGGGTATATAGTGTAGTGATGTAGCGTGGAGTATAGTGGTATATATAGTGTACTGATGTAGTGTGGAGTGTAGGGGGAATATATTGTAGTGATGTGTAGAGTATAGTAGGTATATAGGATCTCATTCTGATTGGTTCGCTGTTGCAAATTTCCAACGATGCGTGCTCGGAGACTTGCGTAGTCTTCATTCTTCATGCCGCTTACAGCGAGGGGGGGGGGGGGGGGGGGGGGGGCTTTCAGTATAGGAGGTATATAGTGTAGTGATTTAATCCACAGTATAGGGTATATAGTGTAGTGATGTACTGCAGAGTTTAGGGGTATATAGTGTAGTGTAATGATGTACTGCAGAGTATAGGGGTATATAGTGTAGGGATGTTCTGAGGAATATGGGGGTATATAGTGTGGAGTATAGGGCTATTTAGTGTAGTGATGCAGTATGGAGTATAGGGGCTATATAGTGTAGTGATGTAGTGCGGAGTATAGGGTATATATAGCGTAGTGTGGAGTATAGCGGTATATAGAGAATTGTTGTAGTGCAGAGTATAGGGGGTATATAGTGTAGGGATGCAGTGCATAGTATAGGGGTATATAGTGTAGTGATGTAGTGTGGAGTATAGGGCTATTTAGTGTAGTGATGCAGTATGGAGTATAGGGGCTATATAGTGTAGTGATGTAGTGCGGAGTATAGGGTATATATAGCATAGTGTGGAGTATAGCGGTATATAGAGAATTGTTGTAGTGCGGAGTATAGGGGCTATATAGTGTAGTGCGGAGTATAGGGTATATATAGCGTAGTGTGGAGTATAGCGGTATATAGAGAATTGTTGTAGTGCGGAGTATAGGGGGTATATAGTGTAGGGATGCAGTGCATAGTATTGGGGTATATAGTGTAGTGAAGATTATATGGTCTGCTGTATCAGTCAGCGGGTGCCCAGTCTGCTCTGCTGTATCAGTCAGGGGGTAGCTATTCCTTTATAAATGTTCAGGGTCCAGCCTGATAGCCGACGTCCTTAATGAGAAGCAGCAGAACCCGATCCTCTTTTCTCATAATAGCCCTTTCACACTAATTATTGTACATGGTTACAAGCCCTGTCTCAGCAACTGATTCGCTGTTCACACTGCCGGCTGGACCCGCAATATTACCAGGTAGAACCCTTTCAGACCGCACCCGTGTGTAGCCTACCTGATCTGCCGGTACTTGTAGATGAGGTCATTCCGCTCTCTTGTCCTTTTAGCGTGACCCAGGTCACACTGTTCACACCAAAGGCACCCCGAGTCCCCCCCATGGTGGGGACCAGGGTCGGATTCCTGGGTGACTTCTATCATCCTGGCTTTCCATGCTGCAGTATGCAGAGGACATAGGACCCTAGTTTCTGCACATTGGATCTGGCAGTACCGCCACATGCATGCAAACATCTATTTAGGTATTTATAAATCGGGACCTGTCTCGGCCGGTCCAGAAAAGGGATGGGGCTAAGGAGCAGTTGGGCGTGGCCTATCATCGCAGGCTTTTTTTTCGGGACCATGCCAGCATTCCCCTGGAAGCTGGGCAGCTCCTGGTTTGCTCCCTCATTGTAGAGAGATGCAGTGCCATACAGAGTTGAGCAGCGGTAATCTCCGGCTCCCTACAACTGCCCCTCTCCCCACCAAGGGTACATTGCCACTAGCGGGAAAGATAGCGGCACATTCTTCAAATAGCAGGACTGTTCCACTGTAATAGGGACAGTTGGGAGGTATGCAGGGCATGCACAAAAATACTGACTTCTAGGGAATGCATCACTCATTATTTTGTATATTGAGCGTTGGCACTACCAATTTTTTTTTCTATACATTACAACAGAGGTTCCCAATCTTTTTTGATTCACGGCACCCTTGAAAATCAGAATTTTTTTCACGGCACCCCTAGGTCCAAAAAAAATGAATTAGATTGGGTTTATATGCGATTCTTAGCGGCAGTTATTTGGTAAAGGGCAGGATTTGCTTCTGTTTGTACACATTCTATGATTGGCAGCCACCAGCACTGGTTTTGCTCCTAAATAATTAACCATTAATAATTTGAGTTGGTCCTGGACCACCAAGCCGCGGCACCCCTGCATGTGTCCCGAGGCACCCCAGGGAGCCACGGCACACAGTTTGGGAACCTTTTTATAAAGGTTTCAAGTTTTTAATCACTGTAGGAGATACTAATTTACAGATACCAGGGCATTCTGGAACTTATTGAAATAAATACACATGCAAAATGGTTTGTTTGTTTGTTTATTTATTTATTTCAATATTTATTTACTCAAAGCATGCAGACGTATGCAGACACTGCCGCCTACTTCTGTGGCATCACAAGTCGGAGAGAATTTGGCTGGTCTGATAATAAAGTCGGTTACGTATGTGGAGCAGCATTTTAGATGAACAGACAAGTTGGGTAGTTGGTCAGTTGGATGGTTGGAGGAAAGTAAAGCCCCATACACACTTAATGAGTCCCCAATTACGGCAATATCGGCAGCGGCAGGGATGCCGAATCCGGCAACCTGTGCACACTTTCCGATGCGGGAGGGGAATAGAGCTACAGTCATGCTACAGCTGCAGCATGACCGTCAATAACGAGGACTCCCCCATCTTTGTTAAACAATGAAAGGGAGTGAGCATCATTAACAATATGGAGTAGACACATTAGGCAATATTGTTTGTGTGTATGGGGCTTTATACTTTCCCCATCACCTTCTCACTTTACTACCACCGCCTGCTTCAACCCTTTCCCCAGTCACTTCCTCTCTTCTTTCTTCTGCCAGCACATGCTTTTTTCATACCATTCCCTCACCTCCTCTCTATGACAGCACTGCCTGCTTTCTGCATTCCATTCCCTAACACTTCCTCTCCTCTCTCTGCTGACACCACCCGCTTTCTGCATTCTGTACCCTAACACTTCCTCTCCTCACTCTGTTGCCACCACCTGCTTTCTGCATCCCATTCCCTAACACTTCCTCTCCTCTCTCTCTCTGCTGCCACCACCTGCTCTCTGCATTCTGTAACCTAACACTTCCTCTCATCTCTCTGTTGCCACCACCTGCTTTCTGCATCCCATTCCCTAACACTTCCTCTCCTCTCTCTGATGCCACCACCTGCTTTCTGCATTCCATTCCCTAACACTTCCTCTCCTCTCTCTGCTGACACCACCTGCTTTCTGCATTCGGGACCCTAACACTTCCTTTCTTCTCTCTGCTGACACCACCTGCTTTCTGCATTCCATTCCCTAACACTTCCTCTCCTCTCTCTGCTGACACCACCTGCTTTCTGCATTCCATTCCCTAACACTTCCTCTCCTCTCTCTGCTGCCTCCACCTGTTTTCTGCATTCCATTCCCTAACACTTCCTCTCCTCTCTCTGCTGCCGCCACCTGTTTTCTGCATTCCATTCCCTAACACTTCCTCTCCTCTCTCTGCTGACACCACCTGCTTTTTGCATTCCATTCCCTAACACTTCCTCTCCTCTCTCTGCTGCCTCCACCTGTTTTCTGAATTCGGTACCCTAACACTTCCTCTCCTCTCTCTGCTGGCTCCACCTGCTTTCTGCATTCCATTCTCTAACACTTCCTCTCCTCTCTCTGCTTTCACCACCTGCTTTCTGCATTCCATTCCCCATTGCTTCCTCTTCTCTATACTGCTACCGCCTGCTTTCTATGTCCCATTTACTGTCACCTCCTCTCTCTGCTACCACCACCTGCCTTACGCATCCCATTACCAGTCAGTTCCTCTCTCTGCTACTACCACCTGCTTTCTGCATTCCATTCCCCATTGCTTCCTCTTCTCTATAGTGCTACCGCCTGCTTTCTATGTCCCATTTACTGTCACCTCCTCTCTCTGCTACCACCACCTGCCTTATGCATCCCATTACCAGTCAGTTCCTCTCTCTGCTACTACCACCTGCTTTCTGCATCCCATTCACCTTCTCTCCTCTATGCCGCTACTGCCTGCTTTCTCCATCCCATTCCCTGTCACGTACTGTATCCTCTTTCTGCCACCACCAACTGCTTTCTAAATCCTAATCCCTATCTCTTCCTCTACACTTTCTGCTGCCGTCGCCTACTTTCTGCATCCAGTTTCCCATCACCTCTCTCTGCCACCACTGCCCCTTTCTTGTAATATTTTGTGCTAGTTTATTTTTTCATTATACAACATCACAAAAATATTAAACTGTACATAAAAAAAACCTGGATTCCACACGCCTTTATTGTATTGTTGTATCATGAAAAAATGTAAAAAAAAAAAAAAAAACAGTCTTCCACTGCCACTTCTAGGCAGACCATCGCATACCTTTCTTTGTGTTGTTGTTGTTGTCGTATCAAAAACAATAAAAAAATGTAAATTGTAAACAAAATAGAAACAGCCGCCAACCTCCCATTCTCCTCTTTCTGCCACCACCGCCTTCATTTCTGAATCCCATTTCTCCTCTCCTCCTCTCTCTGCTATTACTACCTGCTTTCTGCCTCCCATTCCTCTTCACCTCCTCTCTCTTCTGCTACCACCTGTTTTCTGCATCCCATTCTCCTCCTCTCCTTTATGCCACCACGTCTACTTTCTGCATTCACTATTCACTAACACCTATCCTCGCTCTGCCGCCACCAACTGCTTTCTGCATTTCATTCCCTGACATGTATCCTCTCTCTACCGCCACCACCTGCTTTCTGCATCCCATTCCCCTACTCTCCTCTATGGTGCCATTGCCTGCTTTCTGCATTCCATTCCCTATCTCTTCCTCTACGCTTTCTGTTGCTGCCACTTACTTTCTACATCCAGTTTCCCATCACCTCCTCTCTCTGCCACCACTACCCCTTTCTTGCCATGTTTTGTGTTAGTTTATTTTTTCATAATATAACATCACAAAAATATTAAAATGTAAAAAAAAAAACCTGGCCTCCAACCGTCCCCCCTCTAGCTAGACCATCACACGCCTTTATTGTGTTGTTGTATCATGAAAAAATATACTGACACAAAAATATTCGGGTGAGGTATAGGGGTCCGACAGTCGGGATCCCGACGACGGGATCCCGACTGGCCGGACCCAGACAGCATGGCGAGCGCAACAAAGCCCCTTGCGGACTCGCTAGGCGAGCCACCTATTCTATTCTCCCTCTATGCGGGTTGTGGACCCCGGCTGTCTATGTTTTGACAGTCGAGATCTCGACGTTGGGTGAATGCCTGTCGGGATCCCGACTGTCGGAACCCCATCCGGCACCGAAATATTCGACCGCCTGTCTCTGCTGCCACCGCCTGCTTCATCCCTTTCCCCATCACCTCCTTTCTTCTCTCTGCTGCCACTGTCTGATCTCTATATACCATTCTGTCACCTACTCTCCTCTCTTTACTACCACTGCCTGCTTCCTGCATCCCACTCCCCTTCACCTACTGTCTCTACTGCCACCATCTGTATTCTATGTCCCATTTACCATCACCTCCTCTCTTTTCTGACACTGCCTCCTTCCTGCGTCCCATTCCCCGTCACTTACTGTCTTTGCTGCCACCGCCTGCTTTTTCATCCCATTCCATCACCTCCTCTTCTCTCTGTACTTCCACTGCCTGCTTCCTGCATCCTATTCCACTTCACCCACTGTCTCTGCTGCCACCGTCTGTATTCTGTGTCCCATTCACCATCACCTCTACTCTTTGCTGCCACCACCTGCTTCCTGTGTCCCATTCCATCACATCCTTTCTCTGCTGTCAGCGCCTGCTACCTGCGTCCCATTCCACCTGACCTACTATCTCTGCTGCCTTGGCCTGCTTTATGCATCCTTTTCCCTATCTCTTTCTCTACGCTTTCTGCTACCGCCTCCTACTTTCTTCATCCATGTTTCCGATCTCCACCTGCTTCTCTCTGTCCATGTTTTTTTGTTAGTTTATTTTTTCATAATACATCACAAAGTATTTAAATTAAAAAAAATAACCTGGCCTCCACCACATGCTTCCTGCATCCCACTTCCCTTAACCTAATGTCTCTCCTGCCACTGGCTGCTTTCTTCATCCCATTCTGTCACCCTCTCTCGTCTCTCTACTGCCACCGCCTGCTTCCTGTGTCCCATTTCCCATCACCTCCTCTCTCTGCCACCACTGCCCCTTTCTAGCCATGTTTTGTGTTTTTTCTCATAATACAACATCACAAAAATATTAAAATGTAAAAAAAAAAAATTGGCCTCCAATCGTCCCCTCTAGCCAGACCATCAAGTGCCTTTATTGTGGTGTTGTATCATGAAAAAATAAACTGACGCAATAATATTAGACCTCCTGTCTTTGCTGCCACCTCCTGCTTCATCCCTTTACCCATCACCTCCTCTCTTCTCTCAACCTCCACAGCCTGCTTTCTTTATCCTGTTCCCCATCACCTCTCCTATAACAGGTAAACTAACACAAAAGTATTCAAATGTATGTTCATTTCTTGACTTGTATATTTGATTTTGTATATTTTCACTATCATTTCTTATAACTTATATAATTTAAAATATTGTTAAAATGTACATTTTAAATTTTTGTTGCCACTGCTTCATCTCTTTCCCTGTCACCTCCTCTCTTCTCTACTGCCACGCCTGCATTTTTCATCCCATTCTGTCACGTCCTCTCCTCTATTTACTGCCACCGCCTGCTTCCTGCGTCTCAATTCACATCCTCGCCTCTCCTTTCGATACTGCCACCGCCTATATTCTGTGTTTCATTCCCTGTCGCCTTCTCTCTTTTGCTGCAACCGCCTGCTTTCTTCATCCCATTCCTCTCCTTTCTTTGCCACCACCAACTGCTTTATGCCTCCTTCTGCATCCTATTCCCAAACTGCTCTTACCAGCGTCAACATCAAATACAAAGGTCTTATACTACTTGACCTGTGTGTAGCCTTTGTCACTGTAGATGACACTCATTTAAATGCTTCCACTGCCTGTAGTCTGTGTACCAATTCCCTTAACCTAGTGTCTCTGCTGTTACCGCCTGCTTTCTTCATTCCATTCCATCGCCTCCTCTCCTCTCTCTGCTGTCACTGCCTGCTTCCTGTGTCCCATTCCCTGTCACCTACTGTCTCTGCTACCACCACCTGCTTTCTGCATCCTATTCCCTATGTCTTCCTCTATGCTTTCTGCTGCTGCCCCCTACTTTCTGCATCCAGTTTCCAATCACCTTCTCTTTCTGCCACCACTGACCCTTTCTAGCCATGTTTTGTGTTGTTTTTTTTTCCATAATACAACATCACAAAATTATTGAAATGAAGAAAAAAAAACCTGGCCTCCATCCGTTCCCCCTCTAGCCAGACCATCACACGCCTTTATTGTGTTGTTGTATCATTAAACATTAACTGACACAAAAATAGGAAACCTGCTGCCACCGCCTGCTTCATCGCTGTCCCCATCACATCCACTCTTCTCTCTGCTGCTACGGCCTGCTCTCTACATCTCATTTAGTCACCTACTCTCCTCTTTACTGCCACTGCCTGCTTCCTGCGTCCCACTCCCCTTCACCTACTGTCTGCTGCCACCGCCTGCTTTCTTCATCCCATTCTGTCACCTCCTCTCTCTACTGCCACCACCTGTTTCCTACATCTATTCCCCTTCACCTACTGTCTCTGCTGCCACCGTTTGTTTTCTGTGTCCCATTCACTGTCACCTCCACTCTTTACTGCCACTGCCTGCTTCCTGCCTCCCACTCCCCTTCACCTATTGTCTGCTGCCACCGCCTGCTTTCTTCATCCCATTCTGTCACCTCCTCTCTCTACTGCCATTACCTGTTTCCTACATCCTATTCCCCTTCACCTACTGTCTATGCTGCCACCGTTTTTTTTTGTGAGTCCCATTCACCGTCACCTCCACTGTTTGCTGCCACCATTTGCTTCCTGTGTCCCATCCCCTGCCACCTACTGTCTCTGCTGCCACTGCCTGCTTTCTTCATACCTTTCCACATCACGTCCTCTCTTCTCTCAACCTCCACCGCCTGCTTTCTTTATCGCATTCCCCTATCTATCTATCTATCTACCCACTATCTATCTATCTATCTATCATCTACCTGTCTATCTATCTACTCACTATCTATCTATTCATCCACTATCTATCTATCTATTTACCCACTAGATATCTATTTATCTATTCATCCACTGTCTATTTATTTATTCACTCTCTATCTCACTATAGATCTCCCTCTAATATATGTCTTCACTATAATTTCTTATAACTTTTATGCTTACATTTTCTTTTGCTGCCACCGCCTGCTTCATCTCTTCCGTCACCTCTACTCTTCTCTCAACCTCCACCGCCTGCTATCTTTATCGCATTCCCCTATCTATCTATTAATCCACTATCTACTTATTTATCCACTCTCTATCTCACTATATATCTCACTCTACTATATCTTTTCACTTTAATTTCTTATAACTTATATGTTTTAAAAAAAATTCAAATGTAAATTTACATTTTTTTCTGCCACCGCCTGCTTCATCTCTTCCATCCCCTCCTTTTCTCTCTACTGCCACGCCTGTATTTTTGATCCAATTCTATCACCTCCTCTATTTACTGCCACCGCCTGCTTCCTGCGTCTCATTCCCTATCCTTGCCTCTCCTTTCTGTGCTGCCACCGCCTATATTCTGTGTCTCATTCCCTGTCGCCTCCTCTCTTTTGCTGAAATGTCCTGCTTTCTTCATCCCATTCCTCTCCTTTCTTTGCCACCACCACCTGCTTTATGCCTCCTTCTACATCCTATTCCCAAAATGCTCTTACCAGCGTCACCATCAAATACAAAGGTCTTATACTACTTGACCTGTGTGTAGCCTTTGCCACTGTAGATGACACTGATTTAAATGCTACCACTGCCTGTAGTCTGCGTACCATTCCCCTTCACCTAGTGTCTCTGCTGCCACCGCCTGCTTTCTTCCTTCCATTCCATCACCTCCTCTCCTCTCTCTGCTGTCACTGCCTGCTTCCTGTGTCCCATTCCCTGTCACCTACTGTCTCTGCTGCCACCACCAGTTTCCCATCACCTTCTCTCTCTGTCACCACTGCCCCTTTCTAGGCATGTTTTGTGTTGAGTTTTTTTTTCATAATACAACATCACAAAATTATTGAAATGAAGAAAAAAAAACCTGGCCTCCATCCGTTTCCCCCTCTAGCCAGACCATCACACGCCTTTATTGTGTTGTTGTATTATGAAAAAATAAACTGACACAAAAATATGAAACCTGCTGCCACCGCCTGCTTCATCCCTGTCCCCATCACCTCCTCTCTTCTCTCTGCTGCCACGGCCTGCTCTCTACATCCAATTTAATCACCTATGCGATACGTCAATCTGAGCAGCGCCGGCCGTGACTGGGGTTCACTCAGGACACTCGGGTCCTTTCCTTGAGGTACACTGCCACCAGCCAAAACCTGATTTTAGCGCCTGAAACTGCGCAAGGGGCGGCTTGGCTCGCCCCTGACCACACAATACAAGATAACAATGGTAACGCTTGCCAGCCTTTCTCTTCCGAGGCTAATGAGTCTTAGGAACACAGAACCAGAACTGGGAATATGTATTATTTATTCCTAGAAATACTACAGAGCTTTAGAAAATAATTACAAGATTTTACAATGATTTTAAAAGTACACACAAGTTTTAAATGCAAATTTCAGTAATAAAATAAAAGGAAAAAAAAGACAGAATCGTATCCTACAATCCTGAAGTGGGGGGGTCCTCCACAAGAAATCTCTCGTCGCCTACAGCCTGCTTGCTCGACCCCCAGGTAGTGACTCTGACTATCCCAAGGTACAGAGGTTTTATCTGCAGCCTCCCTCATCCCTCCCACCCTTGGGATTTTTAACCATTCCCTTGCTGAGCCTAGTGAAGGTCCCTAGATCTTTCCCATAAAGAATTTGTCCCTGCTTTGAAGTAGATCTTATACATTCCTCAAGTGATAAGAGGTCATTTAGTGCAGGGCCAGAGCCACTTTGGCCGGTTGGCTGGACACTATTGCTCTCCCCCCCAATCTGGTTTATGAGGGGTCTCAGATCTTATCTTACATCCTAACTCCAGAGGAGTCCACAGATGGCTACACTCCCTGGGTCACCAATAGTCCACACACATAATACATGACATGTTCTGATCTCCCACATAATAATCACAGGCGGCATGATTTTACCAAACATACCAGACATACATTGATTGCACAGATAATCATAACAGGAGGCATACGTTAATTTGATCGATCACCTGATCTGATCGTTACACCTCCCCCTTTTAAAATGGCGCACAGAGGCGGTGACCCACGTCACCGTCTCATCGGTGCGCTATTAACTACATCACCTGGACAGGTAGCAGTGGTCTCTGTGCTGAGACAGACTGCCACTGATTCTGCGGGATCTGTACTAACATTTCCCTATACTTGAAACCACCTGACCCATAGTCTGTGAGCACACTGATATAGTGGAAGCTGTGTCCCCCTTTTCCATCCTGGCTGGCATTGACACAGCCCACCACAGCTGTGCGTCGAACTCCTGGGCATGGATTCTCCCCTGCAGCTGGCAGTTTGGCCTTACTCACTGAGATCAGTACCAGACCATTCCGCCACACCCCAAATGGCCATCCCCCTGGGACTCGTAACTCGGCACGTTTAACTATACCACAGGTGTGGGGCATTCTCCCAGCACTATATACAGACTTAAACATGTCTTCCCAGCACCTCTCCTGAGCTGACTGACCCCCCCTCCCCTTCACTGGGGGGAAGGTCCACTCACTCAACACCTCACACCTCATCCTTTTGTGAGGAGATTCTCCCTCTTTGTCTGTGTGTGTGAATTGCGAAGGGGGGCACGTTTCTGCAAGGGGGAATACCAGCAGGTCATTGTCCCCTGTCTTGGGAACATCCCAGCTCAGCTTTTCTGAGGTTAATGGAGCTGAGTTTACCTGTTCTTCACGGGCCCTCCCACCCTTCTGGTTACACACAGCAGCTTCCCTACTAGCCACTGGCTCTATTCCTGAAACAACCCTCTCACTGCACCCAGGTGTATCTTTCCCACTTCCCAGGTATGGGGCAGCCTGTGCAGGGTTGATTCTCAGTTCTGCGTGGAAAGCCAAGCTTTCCATGGCAGTCCAGGACACCTTCCTGAGCCTGACCTTCCCTCCCAGACCCGCAGGTTCTGTGGCTGGGGGGGTGCCACTGAGGTTCTCAGGAGAGGCATCCGTTATCCAGTGATGCTGGAAAAATGCACTCTCTGGAGGATTCTCAGTGTCTGGAGGGAACCCCTGCTGTGTTCCTGTATCTGTTCTTGTGTGGCTACAGTAAGGAGGGGGGTTTGGGGGGAAAGCTGCAGTAAGGGACACTCTCTCCCTATCTGACAGGTCTACAGGGCACACAGGGCCCACCAGGTCACTTATTATACCTGGTACCACAGTTCCCACAGTAGCGCAAGACATCACATTATCAACAGCAACATCACTATCATAACCTGGGGAGACATCCTGCAATACCTGCAAATTAGCCTGTGCATCTTCCACAACACATGGGGCCCATCCTGCTGGCTTACAATTGCACCATGGCAAAAACGCTATATCTGGGTCCCATTGTCTCTGAGCAGGAATGGGGTTATCTGAGCATGGTGTCACCAGTAACTTATTGGCAGGTACATGCTCTGCCTGCAACCAACTCAGATCGGTCCCATTGGTGCAGTTAGCGTCCCATGGCACCATGTCACAACCAGACATCACTGGAAGAACAGGGTTAACTTCTAGCACAGCAACCCTAATGACATCACCAGCAGCACTCCTACCACTGGTGAGTGAGGGTGTCTCATTCCCCACTAGATTAGGGCATTCATTTAACCCCACAAACTGGCAAGGATTACCCACTATACCTGTCTCTAACTCACCCTCCACCTCTACCGAAGGTACGGCACTATCACAGATCATCCCAGGGGCTTCACACAAAATAACAACATTGCAATGTTCAGCATGGTTACATACTACCTGAGATGCATCATATGGTTCAGAAGGGTTAGCGACAGATATGTGTGGAGTTAATAAAAGTCCCACATCAGTAGTCCCACACATACTTGTGTGCATACAGTCAGAAAGTCCTATTTCCGACATAGTCTCTCCCCTGCATACTTTCACTATGCAGTCAGCCCATTCCGGCAACAAATCTGGAGCAACGGGTGGGAACATGCTGCTCACATCTTCCAGCAGTTTAAACTGGGCCTTGTGATGTGAGGTCTCCTGAGCAGGCTCCATGACGACTGTAGTAGGCAGAGTTACCTTGTCCTGGTGGGGCATTCCTGGTGAGAGCAAGCTGCTGACATCCTCAGCTTCTGCTTCTCCCAACCGTTTAAACTGGAACTTTGCTTCCAGAGCTGGTAACAGCAGCTGTTCTAGGCGACGCCACTCCACACCTATCCGGCGGCACTGATCTCCCCAAAATGGGGTATCCAGCTTTCTCCAAGCATCGACCTCCTGCTGCGCAAATTTGTAACATTGTCCCAGTTCTCTCAGAAGCACCCAAGGAGACGCGGATGGACCCCAGAAACGAAATGCTGCACGATACTGGCTGAAGGCATTGCACCCATCGTAACTGGCCTGGGTGAGCTGCGTGATCATCTCCCCACGAGTATGGTTGTGGCAGGAGATACCTTGCAGCTGGCATTCTTCCGTTAGTTCCTCTGTGCTCAGTAGGGTAAACATATCATCATCCTCCACTGGGTCAATATACCCACTGGGCTCTTCTGGTGCTGTAGGGGATTGGTACTCTGCAGTCTCCCTGACTGCCACACATCCTACAGTCTCCCTGGTGCTAGCAGAGATGTCACCTCTCTGAGCATCGGTTGTAGTGTCCAGGGCCAGCTCATTACTCACAACCAAGCTGACACTCACTTGGCTTCCTCTGTCTGTTTCCAAGACAGGGAACTGTGCATGACGCGGTCCGGTGAAATTCGCGTCAGCGGTCATTTGGGACCTCTGTCCCTTGTTAGGCTCCCCATGATTGATAACAGAGTCCACATCATGATCCAACACATTATTTACTTCTGCAGACAGTAAAAGTTCAGTACGAAGCCCATCTCCTGCTAACTCAGTAGCCACGGCAGATAAAGTCTCACGTAAAGGTTCGCCATCATGATGCCCTGTATCATCCTCCACTGGTTCACCAACAGCGATCAGCCCCCTGAGCCTCACCAGTTCCAACTGGTACTCACGCTGGGCCTGACGCTCTGCAGCCTCCCGTACGGCTTTGCGCTCCGCAGCCTCTCTGTCCACAGTGGCTTTGCGCTCCGCAGCCTCTCTGTCGACAATGCCTTGGCAGAACTGCACCAGCTGCAAAGCGAATACGGGGTTCACATTCTTCAATTGCCTGCTAGCAGCTAGAAGGTCGCTCTGCAGTGTAGACTTGCTGGGTCCAGCAGAAGTGTCTGACCCTGGCACGGCATCGTTTGTACTGTCCAGTGCTGACTGAGCCCCTGGGGTAGGATTGTCCATGGACTGGTTTCCTCCAGCAGCTAGAGTCCGATCGGCATCCACTAGTGCCTGAATCATACGTTTTCTACTCTGGCCAGACCAAGGGATATTCCTCTGCACACACACGACCGCCAGGTCATCTCTCCTCATCTGCTGGTAATCAGCCATCCGGAGTCTCACACTTGTCAAATAAAATGATAGGAAAGAAAAACAAGAGAAGGGAGGGGAACAGAAATTGCACTCACTGTGTGACTTTTAAAACTATAGTAAAGCTCTGAGTTCTGATTCTGGTGATGTGGGTATTTCTCACAAAATTCTACCCACACTCACTTAAGTTCTTAAAGAGAAAAATGAATTCTCCACCCCACCGCTTGCCGCCAAATGTCACGGACCCACCGGTCGCCTGCTCCGATACGTCAATCTGAGCAGCGCCGGCCGTGACTGGGGTTCACTCAGGACACTCGGGTCCTTTCCTTGAGGTACACTGCCACCAGCCAAAACCTGATTTTAGCGCCTGAAACTGCGCAAGGGGCGGCTTGGCTCGCCCCTGACCACACAATACAAGATAACAATGGTAACGCTTGCCAGCCTTTCTCTTCCGAGGCTAATGAGTCTTAGGAACACAGAACCAGAACTGGGAATATGTATTATTTATTCCTAGAAATACTACAGAGCTTTAGAAAATAATTACAAGATTTTACAATGATTTTAAAAGTACACACAAGTTTTAAATGCAAATTTCAGTAATAAAATAAAAGGAAAAAAAAGACAGAATCGTATCCTACAATCCTGAAGTGGGGGGGTCCTCCACAAGAAATCTCTCGTCGCCTACAGCCTGCTTGCTCGACCCCCAGGTAGTGACTCTGACTATCCCAAGGTACAGAGGTTTTATCTGCAGCCTCCCTCATCCCTCCCACCCTTGGGATTTTTAACCATTCCCTTGCTGAGCCTAGTGAAGGTCCCTAGATCTTTCCCATAAAGAATTTGTCCCTGCTTTGAAGTAGATCTTATACATTCCTCAAGTGATAAGAGGTCATTTAGTGCAGGGCCAGAGCCACTTTGGCCGGTTGGCTGGACACTATTGCTCTCCCCCCCAATCTGGTTTATGAGGGGTCTCAGATCTTATCTTACATCCTAACTCCAGAGGAGTCCACAGATGGCTACACTCCCTGGGTCACCAATAGTCCACACACATAATACATGACATGTTCTGATCTCCCACATAATAATCACAGGCGGCATGATTTTACCAAACATACCAGACATACATTGATTGCACAGATAATCATAACAGGAGGCATACGTTAATTTGATCGATCACCTGATCTGATCGTTACAACCTACTCTCCTCTTTACTGCCACTGCGTGCTTCCTGTGTCCCACTCCCCTTCACCTACTGTCTGCTGCCACCGCCTGCTTTCTTTATCCCATTCTGTCACTCCCTCTCTCTACTGCCACCACCTGTTTCCTACATCCTATTCCCCTTCACCCTATGCTGCCACTGTTTGTTTTCTGTGTCCTTTTCATCGTCACCTCCACTCTTTGCTGCCACCATCTGCTTCCTGTGTCCCATCCCCTGCCACCTACTGTCTCTGCTGCCACGGCCTGCTTTCTTCCTTTTCCACATCACGTCCTCTCTTCTCTCAACCTCCACCGCCTGCTTTCTTCATCGCACTCCCCTACCCACTCTCTATCTACCCATTATCTGTCTGTCTATCTACCCACTATCTATCTATTCATCCATCCACTATCTATCTATCTATTTACCCACTAGATATCTATCTATCTATTCATCCATCCACCATCTATTTATTTATCCACTCTCTCTCTCACTAGACATCTCACTCTAATACAGTGGTCTCCAACCTTTTTTGGGGTGTGAGCTACTCGTGGCAAAATAAACCACAAAAAGAGCTACTAAATTGTAAAAAAAAAAAAAAAAATCTGCCTAATAACCAAATAATGCCCTTTGCAGATTATGCCACACACTGTAATGCCCCTGACACATTATACCACATACCATACTGTGTGTGCGGTGTACACGCTCACCAAAAAATGGGTGTAACCACGCCACATCATGCGTCCAATGAAAATGGGGGTGTGATACACACATGCCCCCAATAGTGCCAGATACACATATGTCCCCAATAGTGACAAATACATATATGCTCCCACATTGCCAGGTATGCCCCCACAGAGCCAGAAACAGGAATACCCCCATGGTGCCAGGTATGACCTCATGGTGCTGGGTATGCCCCCACAGTGCCAGAAACCAGTATGCCCCCACAGTGTCCACAATGCCCCCACAGTGTCAGGAACACGTATGCCCCACAGTGCCGGATATGCCCCCACAGTGTCAGGAACATGTATGCCCCACAGTGCCGGATATGCCCCCACAGTGCCAGAAACAGGTATGCCCCCACAGTGTCCACAATGCCCCCACAGTGTCAGGAACAGATATGCCCCACAGTGCCGGGTATGCCCCCAGTGCCAGAAACTGGTATGCCCCACAGTGTCCACAATGCCCCCACAGTGTCAGGAAGACGTATGCCCCACAGTGCCGGGTATGCCCCCACAGTGCCAGAAACAGGTATGCCCCCACAGTGTCCACAATGCCCCCACAGTGTCAGGAACACGTATGCCCCACAGTGCCGGGTATGCCCCCACAGGGCCAGAAACAGGTATGCCCCCACAGTGTCCAGAATGCCCCCACAGTGTCAGGAACATGTATGCCCCACAGTTCCAGCAATGCCCCCACAGTGCCAGATATGCCCACAATAGTGTCAGATATGCCCACAATATCGCCATACACAGTGTCTCTATGAGCCCTGCTGGGGTTTCAGGTGAGGCACCTTTAAGTGATTGGAATCGGTGAATGGGTAAGCGTTGTTGGGTAAGGAGCGAATTGGTGGATGGGATGACCAGGGGATGTTACCTCAGGACTGCCCCATATGCAGGCTCCGACCGTCACTCTCTCCCGCTGCGGCCTCCTCCTTTGATCTGCCGCCGTCCTCCTGTCAGTCACCGCCGGAGCACCCGGCTCGTAGATATGCGTCTCTTCACAGACGCCGGCTCGTCACCCGGCTCCCTGTCCACCCTGATGCTGTCGCACACACGTCGTCTCGCCTCTGCGTCTCTTGTCACTTCCCTTCCCTGTGACTGGGTCTGAGCGGTCAGCAAAAGAAAGCTTGCGGGCCGGCTCCTGATTGGCTGCCGGCCAGCGAGCTCTGATTGGCTGACCGCTCAGACCCAGTCACAGGGATATACACTGAGGGGAATGGAGAGACGCATGATGCTCTCTCCTCCCCTCTAGTCTGAACTAGTGCCGGGGATTGAGGGGGAGGGAGGGGGAGACGGGCAGGTGGGCAGCAGTGGTCGAGCCACCCGAATCGCTGCCGCGAGCGACGGGTTGGCAACCACTGCTCTAATATATATGTCTTCACTATAATTTCTTATAACTTTTATGCTTAAATTTTCTTTTGCTGCCACAGCCTGCTTCATCTCTTCCGTCACCTCTACTCTTCTCTCAACCTCCACCGCCTGCTTTCTTTATCGCATTCCCCTATCTATCTATCTATCTATTAATCCACTATCTACTTATTTATCCACTCTCTATCTCACTATATATCTCACTCTACTATATCTTTTCACTTTAATTTCTTATAACTTATATGCTTAAAAAAAAATTCAAATGTAAATTTACATTTTTTTCTGCCACCGCCTACTTCATCTCTTCCATCACCTCCTTTTCTCTCTACTGCCACGCCTGTATTTTTCATCCCATTCTGTCACCTCCTCTATTTACTGCCACCACCTGCTTCCTGCGTCTCATTCCCCATCCTTGCCTCTCCTTTCTGTGCTGCCACCGCCTATATTCTGTGTCTCATTCCCTGTCGCCTCCTCTCTTTTGCTGAAACGTCCTGCTTTCTTCATCCCATTCCTCTCCTTTCTTTGCCACCACCACCTGCTTTATGCCTCCTTCTGCATCCTATTCCCAAAATGCTCTTACCAGCGTCATCATCAAATACAAAGGTCTTATACTACTTGACCTGTGTGTAGCCTTTGCCACTGTAGATGACACTCATTTAAATGCTGCCACTGCCTGTAGTCTGCGTACCATTCCCCTTCACCTAGTGTCTCTGCTGCCACCGCCTGCTTTCTTCATTCCATTCCATCACCTCCTCTCCTCTCTCTGCTGTCACTGCCTGCTTCCTGTGTCCCATTCCCTGTCACCTACTGTCTCTGCTGCCACCACCTGCTTTCTGCATCCTATTCCCTATGTCTTCCTCTGTGCTTTCTGCTGCTGCGCCCCCTACTTTCTGCATCCAGTTTCCCATCACCTTCTCTCTCTGCCACCACTGCCCCTTTCTAGGCATGTTTTGTGTTGAGTTTTTTTTTTCATAATACAACATCACAAAATAATTGAAATTAAGAAAAAAAAACCTGGCCTCCATCCGTTTCCCCCTCTAGCCAGACCATCACACGCCTTTATTGTGTTGTTGTATTATGAAAAAATAAACTGACACAAAAATATGAAACCTGCTGCCACCGCCTGCTTCATCCCTGTCCCCATCACCTCCTCTCTTCTCTCTGCTGCCACGGCCTGCTCTCTACATCCAATTTAATCACCTACTCTCCTCTTTACTGCCACTGCGTGCTTCCTGCGTCCCACTCCCCTTCACCTACTGTCTGCTGCCACCGCCTGCTTTCTTCATCCCATTCTGTCACCTCCTCTCTCTACTGCCACCACCTGTTTCCTACATCTTATTCCCCTTCATCTACTGTCTCTGCTGCCACTGTTTGTTTTCTGTGTCCTCCACTCTTTGCTGCACCATCTGCTTCCTGTGTCCGATCCCCTGCCACCTATTGTCTCTGCTGCCACCGCCTGCTTTCTTCCTTTTCCACATCATGTCCTCTCTTCTCTCAACCTCCACCGCCTGCTTTCTTTATTGCACTCCCCTACCCACTATCTATCTACCCATTATCTGTCTATCTACCCACTATCTATCTATTCATCCACTATCTATCTATCTACCCACTAGATATCTATCTATCTATTCATCCACCATCTATTTATTTACCCACTCTCTCTCTCACTAGACATCTCACTCTGATATATATGTCTTCACTATAATTTCTTATAACTTTTATGCTAAAATGTTCTTTTGCTTCCACCGCCTGCTTCATCTCTTCCGTCAACTCCTTTCTTCTCTCAACCTCCACCACCTGCTTTCTTTATCGCATTCCCCTATCTATCTATTCATCCACTATCTATTTATTTATCCACTTTCTATCTCACTATATATCTCACTCTACTATATATTTCCGCTATAATTTCTTATAACTCATATGCTTAAAAAAAAATTCAAATTTAAATGTAACATTTTTTGTGCCACCGCCTGCTTCATCTCTTCCGTCACCTCCTCTCTTCTCTCAACCTCCACCGCCTGCTTTCTTTATCGCATTCCCCTATCTATATATTCATCCACTATATATTTATTTATTCACTCTATATATCACTATATATCTCACTCTACTATAATTTTTCACTATAATTTCTTATAATTTCTATGCTTAAAATTTTTTTCAAATGTAAATTTACATATTTTTCTGCCACCGCCTGCTTCCTCTCTTCCGTCACCTCCTCTCTTCTCTCAACCTCCACCGCCTGCTTTCTTTATCGCATTCCCATATCTATCTATTAATCCACTATCTATTTATTTATTCACTCTATATCTCACTCTACTATATCTTTTCACTATAATTTCTTATAATTTATATGCTTAAAATTTTTTTCAAAAGTAAATTTAACATTTTTTTGCTGCCACCGCCTGCTTCATCTCTTCCGTCACCTCCTCTCTTCTCTCAACCTCCACCGCCTGCTTTCTTTATCGCATTCCCCGATCTATCTATTCATCCACTATATATTTATTTATTCACTCTATATATCACTATATATCTCACTCTACTATAATTTTTCACTATAATTTCTTATAATTTCTATGCTTAAAATTTTTTTCAAATGTAAATTTACATATTTTTCAGCCACCGCCTGCTTCCTCTCTTCCGTCACCTCCTCTCTTCTCTCAACCTCCACCGCCTGCTTTCTTTATCTCATTCCCCTATCTATCTATCTATTCATCCACTATCTATTTATTTATTCACTCTATATCTCACTATATATATCTCACTCTACTATAATTTTTCAATATAATTTGTTATAATTTCTATGCTTAAAATTTTTTTCAAATGTAAATTTACATATTTTTTTGCCACCGCCTGCTTCATCTCTTCCGTCACCTCCTCTCTTCTCTCAACCTCCACCGCCTGCTTTCTTTATCGCATTCCCCTATCTATCTATCTATTCATCCACTATCTATTTATTTATTCACTCTATATCTCACTATATATCTCACTCTACTATAATTTTTCAATATAATTTGTTATAATTTCTATGCTTAAAATTTTTTTCAAATGTAAATTTACATATTTTTTTGCCACCGCCTGCTTCATCTCTTCCGTCACCTCCTCTCTTCTCTCAACCTCCACCGCCTGCTTTCTTTATCGCATTCCCCTATCTATCTATTCATCCACTATCTATTTATTCATTCACTATATCTCACTCTACAATATCTTTTCACTATAATTTCTTATTATTTATATGCTTAAATTTTTTTTGCTGCCTCCGCCTGCTTCATCTCTTCCGTCACCTCCTCTCTTCTCTCAACCTCCACCGCCTGCTTTCTTTATCGCATTCCCCTATCTATCTATTCATCCACTATCTATTTATTTATGCACTCTATATCTCACTCTACTATATCTTTTCACTATAATTTCTTATAATTTATATGCTTAAAATTTTTTTCAAAAGTAAATTTAACATTTTTTCTGCCACCGCCTGCTTCATCTCTTCCGTCACCTCCTCTCTTCTCTCAACCTCCTCCACCTGCTTTCTTTATCACATTCCCCAATCTATCTATTCATCCACTATCTATTTATTCACTCTATATCTCACTATATATCTCACTCTACTATATGTTTTCACTATAATTTACTTATAACTTATATGCTTTAAAAAAAAATTTGCTGCCACCGCCTGCTTCATCTCTTCCGTCACCTCCTCTCTTCTCTCAACCTCCACCGCCTGCTTTCTTTATCGCATTCCTCTTTTCTTCCACTATCTATTTATTTATTTATTCACTCTATATCTTACTATATATCTCACTCTACTATATCTTTTCACTATAATTTCTTATAATTTATATGCTTACATTTTTTTAGCTGCCACCGCCTGCTTCATCTCTTCCGTCACCTCCTCTCTTCTCTCAACCTCCACCGCCTGCTTTCTTTATCTCATTCCCCTATCTATCTATTCATCCACTATCTATTTATTTATTCACTCTATATCTTACTATATATCTCACTCTACTATATCTTTTCACTATAATTTGTTATAATTTATATGCTTAAAAATTTTTTTTGCTGCCACCGCCTGCTTCATCTCTTCCATCACCTCCTCTCTTCTCTCAACCTCCACCGCCTGCTTTCTTTATCGCATTCCCCTTTCTATCTATTCATCCACTATATATTTATTTATTCACTCTATATATCACTATATATCTCACTCTACTATAATTTTTCACTATAATTTGTTATAATTTCTATGCTTACAATTTTTTTCAAATGTAAATTTACATATTTTTCTGCCACCGCCTGCCTCATCTCTTCCGTCACCTCCTTTCTTCTCTCAACCTCCACCGCCTGCTTTCTTTATCGCATTCCCCTATCTATCTATTAATCCACTATCTATTTATTTATTCACTCTATATCTCACTCTACTATATCTTTTCACTATAATTTCTTATGATTTATTTGCTTAAATTTTTTTTGCTGCCACCGCCTGATTCATCTCTTCCGTCACCTCCTCTCTTCTCTCAACCTCCACCGCCTGCTTTCTTTATCTCATTCCCCTATCTATCTATCTATTCATCTACTATCTATTTATTTATTCACTCTATATCTCACTATTGATCTCACTCTACTATATCTTTTCACTATAATTTCTTATAATTTATATGCTTACATTTTTTTTCTAATGTAAATTTAAAAAAAATTCTGCCACCGCCTGCTTCATCTCTTCCGTCACCATCTCTCTACTGCCACCGCCTGCATTTTTTATCCCATTCTGTCACCTCTTCTCCTTTATTTACTGCCACCGCCTGCTTAATGCGTCTCATTCCCCATCCTCTCCTCTCCTTTCTATGCTGCCACCGCCTATATTCTGCGTCTCATTCCCTGTCACCTCCTCTCTTTGCTGCCACCGCCTGCTTTCTTCATCCCATTCCTCTCCTCTCCTTTCTTTTCCACCACCACCACCTTTCTGCCTCCTGCATCCTATTCCCAAACTGCTCTTACCAGCGTCACCACCAAATACAAAGGTCTTATACTACCTGACCGGTGTGTAGCCTTTGCCACTGTAGATCACACGCCTTCATATCTTACCTGTTGACATCCATCCTCTTACCTTCTGTATTTCAGCTGATGTTCTATATGATAACAAAAGAACATTGTACCTATTACTCCATGTGCAATCTGGTCACATTTATAACAAGATATAAAATAGCATAATATATATCTTTTGTTTCCATGATGAAATCTATAGACACTTGGATAATTTACTAGAATGTAACATTACGGGACTGCAGAGCATAAGCTGCTTTGTGACGCTTCTGTTTGCACTAATGCGCTCATCTGTAGAGTAAGCACCTGGACCTGCACATCAGGGGGTTCTATGGGGAGGGGCCACATCTTATGGGAAATGGAGGATGGGATAGAGTGTTTGTAAGTAATTGTACGCTGGCTGCATTTACAGGATATAATATGTAAATGAGACTGAAGGGGTACAGACTGAGTATCTTTAGTTACAGAGAGGTCGCAAAATCTTTTTCCCTGCTTACGGATCTTTCTTTTACAGGTTCTCAGTAAAGACCTTATTCTGGTCCCCATGAAATGAATTTCACAGCGTTGCGTGTGGACCAAACTTCTTCCGCAGTGCCTGCGTACCCCCCCTCCCCCTGCGCGGCTGCGAATCAGGGCCAGGTTGATCATAATGAATAGCAGGTAGGAAATAAATGTGTGGTACACAGAAGTGGCAAGTTGCTCAAATGAACTCATTGGTCCATTGCAAGTGCTTGCAAGGGAGGGGCTAGTTCAGGCAAGGGAGGGGCTAGTTCAGGCAACGGAGGGGCTAGTTCAGGCAAGGTAGGGGCTAGTTCAGGCAACAGAGGGGCTAAACAAGGCAAGAGAATCACAGAATTCCCCCACCCTACAGGATAGTAGTAATGCAGAGAACTCAGTTAATTTCTCCTTCGCTCCAAAGGGATATATGTACACTGAGTTCTCTGCATTACTACTATCATACATATATTCCAATACACTGATTAATCCTTTTGCTGTACGTACCATCTATGTATATTACATGCCGCATAGATAATGTAGTGCTGGAATAAATTCACCAGCAAATGTAGGGGCATTTTCTAGTGAGATCACTTAGAGAATGACCTGAAATCTCCCCGGGTGTACGCCCCTTTAGTGTACAACTTTCCATTCTGAACATGTATTATTGGTTATTATAATACTGCTATACCCAGATCTAGCTCCCTTTTACTTTCTTTATCATGCCCCCATTTAAAGTTGAAGTCTTCAATCAAACATGGTTAACGATAATAAGAAAAATGAAGATATAATGTACTTACATGCAGAACCTGGCATGGTCGCATCCAGCAGTGCCTCTGCCTCACTAGATGAACTTAGACCAGGTGGATTTGGGAAGCTTCTCCAGCTGGAGGTAATTGACGAGAAACCCGTAAAATTTGCCTGCTCCGCCGCTGTAATTGGTGGGTAATTGGCCTCTTCTGCCTCCATTAGTTCTAGATAGTTATTACTGGAGGCAGAGGGTGGAAAGAATGCCTACAGAAATAAGAAGTAACAGTGTATATCAGTGATTATTACATGTACCATAGGACTGTGTAAGACAGAACAGAGGCATTTAGCAAACTTCTTTATATAAAGATTATTTATAGTAGTTTCCATTATAGACCCTAAGAAAATGCCTATATATAAAGCTAAAGGCAGTGGCATAAGTGTTGCATAAATGTATAAAGGTGTCGCTCAGACCATATATATATATATATATATATATATATATATATATATATATATAACCACAGCATTACAGTAGATGTGAGGTCGCTATGGTGCAATTATAGGTGTTCGTTCGTCTACTCTGTGCTATCAAGAGACATCTATATACTCTAGAAGTGCAGAGAGGAAAATGACATTCCAGAAGCTCACTATGGAAAGTGTAACCTGTGCTCTATAGTCCACTTTGTCTCCTTGTCAGCTTATTATGAGGCGCAGGATTATCAATTATATTAGAAAAATGTCAGAAGATGTAACAGAGCTCACATCTGGGACAATAAGAAAGTATTGGTAACATAGTAATTATGTCCTTCCTACTTGTGTGTCCCCTGCTAGAAAGAAAACGGTACTTGTTTCCTAGCACGGCCACACCGATTTACATCGGGGTGGTCGTGTCAGAAAAATCGGGTCGATCGCATCGCATGTGATTTGGTCGCATGCGATGCGATCGACGCGACCGACCCGATTTTTGACCCGATTTTTTGATTGAATGAAATGTAAATCGGGTCCCTGGGACCCGATTTTACATTGGATTCAATGTAAAATATTCCCTAGACCCCCAAATTTAACGACGTAAACCCCACCCCACGATAGACACCAACCCGAAGCGTGGCGAGCGCAGCGAGCCCGCGAGGGGCGGCGGTTCGCGTCCTCCGACCTTTTCATGCCCTACTATCCACGTCGGCGTGGAGTTGAGAATAGAATAGTGTGGTGAGCGCAGCGAGCCACCGAGCCCGAAGCGTGGCGAGCGCAGCGAGCCCCGCGAGGGGACGCGGATACCTTCACAGGTAAACGCGTCCCCTCGCGGGCTTCCCAGGTGTTCATGGCGACGCGGACACCTGGGAAGCCCGCGAAGGGACGCGTTTACCTGTTCAGGTATCCGCGTCCCCTCGCTGGGCTCGCTGCGCTCGCCACGCTTCGGGCTCGGTGGCTCGCTGCGCTCGCCACACTATTCTATTCTCAACTCCACGCCGACGTGGATAGTAGGGGAATTAAAAGGTCGGAGGACGCGCACCGCCGCACCTCGCGGGCTCGCTGCGCTCGCCACGCTTCGGGTTGGCGTCTATCGTGGGGTGACGACGGGGACATCTATAATGTGAAATGGGTCATATTGGCCCATTTCACATTTTTCACATTTTTTAAAAGGTGAGATGGACTTAATCAAGTCCATCTCATCTTGTGCCATTATAATGGCACAAGACCGACGCGATCCTCACGATTTCAATGTTAAAATATATTTTAACATTGAAGCCTATGGGGAAATCGGGGGCATCGCGTCGGTCGCGTCGGGACCAATGTTAATGGTCCCGACCGACGCGATGCCCCCGATTTTGTACCTTTGCCGGCAAAATGGACCTGATTTCAAAGGAAATCGGGTCCATCGTGTGGATCGTGTACCTTAACTTAAAGGTACACGATCCACAAGATTGTGGCCGTGCTAGGAAACAAGTACCAAGAAAACTAAAAATGTGTCTTTGTCAGTGATTTTTATGTAATCCTGAGCACAAGAATAACTGTGTTAGGGAACTTTACACTGTTAAGGTCCCCATATGTTATGCGATTTGGGCCAGAGGATCCAGCAGATTGTCTCTGACATCCGATCGGATCCGATGCGCAGTCCCGTGCGCATCGGATCAGAGCTCGGACGGGCTGCACATAAAATACATCTTATGTGCAGCAGTCAGCAGGACATCCTGGGTGTGATGAACAGGGTGCGGCAGGTGGCAAGGAGAATTGAAAAATCCTATTCAAAAGACTGGGTGGCCACTATTTGGCTGAGAGATCTCTTTCAGCCAATCAGCAGCCACCTGATCTTTTGAATAGTATTTTTCAATTCATACACCCCCTGCCTGCAGCTCTCCGAGATTATGTGTGATAAATCCCATGTAATTCATGTATAAGAAAAGGCCCATCATGTGCCAAATCTTATTGAGCTCTCTCAGGTAGGGTTAGGATTAAGGTCAGGGTTAGTCTGCAGAAGAGGACAGTTAGGGTTAGGCACTAGGGGGCAGTTAGGATTAAGGTCAGGGTCAGGCTGCAGAAGGGGAGAGTTAGGCTTAGACACTGGGGTGTATAGTTAGGGTTAGGCATTAGGGGGTGGAGTAGGGCTAAAATGACTAAAACTTGACAATTTGTCAGTTAAACGTTTCACCCTGTCTATCCTAGACACTGTCTAATTAGTGACCCTGTCAGCCTATTGCATGCTGACATAATGGCTGTCTATATAGACAGAGCCGATCCCTTAATCCACACCCCAAGTATGTGTTTGGCACTTATACATTATCTGCTGACCAGCAATGAGTAGCTCATGGAAGTTCTGTTTTATACTTACAGGGAAGTATGGGGGCTCCATCCCAAGGGATTCCATGGCGACCCAGTCAATGTGCTGGAAGAAGGGGTGGTGGCGGATGTTGTCAGTAACTCCTGGTTCTTGGCCCAGATGGTTATTGACAAGCTGAAAAAGGTATTTGGATGTAATTATACAGCACAGTTGCTCAATACAATCATTGTACAAACATTTCTGCTGCCGGCACAGAAGAATATAAAGGGATTTCTCCATGGCCACAGTATGTTACTACTGACATTCTATCTGGGATCTGTTGTGTGTCTCACATTACATTCCCAATTCCAAGAACATGTAACCATTCTGCCATTTCCTGTCATATGTGTCCTAAAGGTCCATACACACTGGGCGATTATGCCCAGTGTGTGTGTGCACAGCGATGATCGCTATCATCGCTGAGGGGGAAAGCTTCTCAGTGCATACTCACTGGGCGGCTTTCCCCCTGCCCGGCGGGGGAGGACGGCTTTGCATAGTGCAGAGCTATGCAATGCCGTCCTCAAAGCCGCTCATCTGCTTGTAATAGCAGCAGATGAACGGCTTTCCTGGCGATGATGCGGGAGCGTGCAGCAGCGCTCATGGCCGGGGCACACACTGGGCGGCTTTGAGCTGAAAGCCGCTCAAACCTGCTTTTTTGAGCGACTTTCTGCTTAAAGTCACCCCATGTCTATGGGCCTTAATGCTGATGTGTCTGTGTAACAATGGCTGCTCAGGTCTTGCTTGGCAATTGTATAGACATTTGTAAATAAGACTACATGCATTACTTACACGCATCTTATAGATATACACAACATATCACATAGGCATGGGGCACTAAGTGACATCGGCCAGAACTTTCTATACCTGTTATCACTAGAAATATATGTATTGGTGTTTGATAGAAACATATCTGTACATTGTTATATTGTCACTATACAATAGTCTAACGTTACTTATCTGATTATTGTCTGTCTAACAGGAATGACTGCAGAGAAACCAGTGGGATGATGCAGGTGAGGGGCAAACACACGGGCGATTTATGCCCTATTTCTAAGCGATCTATCTAGGACACTTAGAAATGAAGCTCGGATCGCTCCCTTTGTACACCCTATAGCTATGGTGGTTCGCAGCCCTGCACGTCACTATCGCCCACAGATATAGACAGTGCATGCACGTTCTATCCTGCTTACATCACCAGTCCGCATAGGCAAACACTGCTCAGCACAGATTGCTCAGCGCATATAGCAGGTGAGTCCCATGTGTGCAGCGATGTGTGCTGAGCCATCTGTGCTTAAGCAGCACAGGACTCAAGTCTCCCCGTGTACAGGGCTTTAGTTGAGTATGTACTCCATTGTGATGCTCTTTATATTTATTAATCCTATTTATGAAATGCAGAAAAGTCACCTCCCAATAAAAAAACACCCATGTAGATCTTTTACTTATCTGCCAATAGTTATAGCATAGCTAACAGCTGCGTCAGCCGTCGAAAAGATTCAGCTATTTTCCATAAAGCCACAATCTTTATTCACTGCTGCACAATGCGCGGCATAGCGGGCATATGGTATGCGTACACTCCCGCTATGCATTCACTTATATAGGAGCTGGCTGGTGCGGGTACATGCACCCCGCTGCTTTATGGGAGCCTGCTGCGATGCGCTTACACTGCAATCCCACTACAGCAAGCTGCTATACGCAGCAAAGCTGAAGCAGGACACATCTGTAGTCAGTAATAGTGGCCGGCTGTCAGAGTGCAGAGTTTACTTGTAGCAGTAATTGGACAGTAGAGTAGATCACATACAGAGGACTGAACAGATTGATCCTATAACACAGGAGGTTATTCTGGTTGGTGCGTACATTTCCGAAATCTTTCGGAGCGGGCCGCACGCCACGCTGTGCGGACATCGTCCGAAGAAACGCCCACCGGACCTCCGCATATGGACGGACTCACACTGGAAGAACAGGGCGTGTTTACGGACGACATCCAAACCTTGCGTGTGCGGTGGAAACACACATATTCTGCACGGTCTTACAGCGTTTGCACGGTCTTACCGCGTCAGAACGGACGGGAACCTGGCCGTACGCTCCGATGGGGTGTATTTATTTATTATTGAAGCAATGACAAGAGTGTAATTAATGAGTAATGAGTAAAGGAGTTGATTGTATTGTGTTCAGCTGACGTTGGTTGAGGTGCTGATTGGGCGTTCCGATTGCCTAGCGCATGACCGAGTGGTGTCCGCAAAGAAATACTTGCTTATGGACACCGCATATTTCTTGCCTTTTGGTTCGTGTGCATTCGGTGTGCTGTCCGAATGCACGCCTACCAGAATGAGTGCACTCCCTCATGCACGCCCATGTTTACGCCAAGTTTAGCCCACTTTGAAACAACGCCCCTGTGTAGTTCCAAATGACGCCCATAAGCAATGTTCCCTCTAATTTTACGAAGGCTGTGTGCGGCAAAAGATTTTTGCTGTGCAACTTTGGAAGGAAATTAAAATTTTTGTGCGTCACTTATATATAACTGGAAAATGACGTTAAGCATTTGTGTTAACATCACTTCAAAATGATATTAAACGTTTAAACATTCAAACACAACACACAATGTAGTTAATGGGTGAAACACACATTAATTGAGTCCACAACTGCAACAAGGGACCACTGCTGCTTTGTGCGCTCTGTTGAAATGTGTGTGCGCACGCTCGCCGAGTTGTGTGCGCGCGCACGTGCGCACAGCTTAGAGGGAACACTGCCCATAAGACGCCCATATTTCACGAGTGAATGCGGTGCACATTTCTGTATGGTATTAGTGCGAACAAGTACGGAGACCATGGCCCTTATTCTGTTTCGTGCGGTACGGCCCGCGTGCGGCCGTACCGCCGATGTTTACAGTCTGCACATGCGCAGAGGTCATTCTGCGCATGTGCAGCCCCCTTCGCCGCAGACGTATTTCGTCCGCCGCAAAGGGGGCGTATAGGGGCGTGAGGGGCTTCATCCCCTCATTTCCCTATTTGTACGCTCCGCGTTTCATGGGCGTTCCCATGCAAACGCGGGGCGTATGCATGGAAATGAGGGCATGACGCAGCTCATGGGGGCGGAAAGCTGACGTCGCCGGATGTCAGCTTTCAGCCCCCATACAAGCTACCACACGGACGATTGTCCGTGTGGTCTCAGCTTGCGGGAGCTGCTGGGGCGTGCGGACCTGCCTTCGATGGTCGACGACCATCGAATGCAGGGGGCAGCTCCCACCATGGTGGAGGCGTACGCCTCCACAATTTTTATGCGGATCGCCAGCCGTCCGTGTACGGACGGCCGTGGCGATCCGTCTCGTGGGCGGGGATTGGTTTGTGCGGCCGGAGCCCCGTGTGCGGCTCTGGCCGCACCAACCAGAATAAGGGCCCATGTGTGGCACATGCGCATAGCGTTGCCCACGCATGCGCAAAAAAAAGAATTCGGGAAAGTACGCATCGACCACAATAAGGCCCACAGTGACTAATGCTTACTTACATCCAACATCTTATAAAGTTATATACAACCAATTACATCATTTATATTAATAATTTATAAATGTAATATCATATTTACCATGTTAATGAGGTCCATGGCAGCAGATTCTGTTGCGCAGAATCTTGAGTGAGCAGCATGACCTCCGGTTATCATTTCGTTCAGGATGACTCCAAATGAGAACCAGTCTTCGCCAATCATGTACTCCTTGCCGAAATACAGCTACCAGAAGAAAGCGATTGGTTACCAACATTTTAGCAATCACTTTATTTTTTAATTTTTGCTTTTCTTTTTAATTAACAAAATAGCGGGAAAGATAACCCCTACATGTTATAGTAACAGCAGCAATATTTTATATTGTTTATAAATAATAAGTACTTCGCTGTTTTTAGGTATATTCTGTCCCGAGTTATTGCTCTTTCACTTGTATATGCTAGTTCACGTACTATATATTCTTTACAGCAGCTGTCTTGCCAACACACGGCAACAGTCTCACGTCATCTTCCCCTGGTAAGAGTCGGACCGGAAGTCGCATGTACCCGATCCCATGGAGGACGCTATGGTGGAGGGTAGTCACTTAAGGTAATGCTGGTTACACACCAGAATGATTTTTCTCAGTCCCATCAATGTCGATAAAATTTAGTCCGATTTTATGTAAATTGGGCACGTTTTGGCATGTTTTAGATCCGATTCCGATCTGATGGTTACCCTTTGAGCGCTTATTGTATGTATGCACTATTTCCATCTTTATCACTCTTGGGATTATTACTTTGTGCATGATATGTTTGCAGCACTTTGGGTTCAGCTGCGCACTTTGGTCTGATTTGTATTTTTCAATCATGATCATTCCGGTGTGTACCCAACATAAGAGTCATATTGTTTCTGTTAATTCTGCACCAGACCCAGAAGTCCAATGCCAGAGCTGCATCGCAATTGACAGCTCTTATGGAAAGAGCTGTCCTCTGCATTAATAATCGCATATGTTAGTGCATGTGGGATTAGTAATAATGCGGTACCCGGGGAATGCTGGTGATGTGGTGGTGGTGGGGGGATGTTAGTGCATCTTCCACATGGAGAGAAATTGCCAACACTTGGCAGAATCAGAATTACCCAGAAATGTGCAACGATGCATGTGCGTGCTACAGTGAATGCCCTTTTTACCCAACTTGGCTATATGCCGTCACATACGGGGTTGGAATCAGGCCCCATGTACATAGTTACATGAGGAAACAGTAGGAAACCCTTTGCATTTACCTCAGGAATAATGACTCCACACCTTCTAGCACAGCCAGTAACACCCTCGTCTCTAGGCGTGATCTCAAGGGCCAGACCGAAGTCGGCGATCTTGAGATGTCCTGTTGGAGTCACCAAGATGTTCTCTGGTTTTAGGTCGCTGTGAAGAAAATAAAATCTTTGTTTTCATACAAACAGGAATTATTTGGTACATAGATTATATCGCACGTTACATGTGTACATTCTAACTAATAGTAGTTTTATATGTTTGGGAGCAAGGACTAATGTAATCATATTTAGGTTAGTGTCCATGTGATTCCACCATGTCATGTACATCTGTTTGTGTTCTGCAGAATTCTAGGTTATTTAATAGTGGAACCTTCCTCAGCCCAATAACCCCTGTGATACTAATATGTGTGGTTACAGCGTACTGTAAATAACTAGTGATATTGATGTCATAGGAAGCGGCAAATGGAGGCTGATGCTGGTCGTTCCCAGCTGGGGAAGGGGAGCAGCTTATAAATGGGGTCAGTTTATTCTTATTTGTAACCAGAAAATAAATAATAACAATACACTGACACGTGGGCCAGGCAGCACATTGTGCTTATTGTGCTGTTATTCCCGGAGTGCAGCCGCTGCAATTTATCATTGGGGATTGTAAGCTTTTAGGGGTAATGGACCTTATTCAGATCTGAGCTCAGTACTAATTTGTTTGGAAAATGGGCAAAACCATGTGCACTGCAGGTGGGGCAGATGAAACCTGTGCAGAGAGAGTTACATTTGGGTGGGGTGTGCTGAAACTGAAATCTAAATTGCAGTGTAAAAATAATGCAGCCAATATTTACCCTGCACAGAATCAAAATAACTCACACAAATCTAACTCTCGATACATGTTACATTTGCCCCACCTGCAGTGCACATGGTTTTGCCCATTTTCCAAACATATTTGTACTGAGCTCAGATCTGAATAAGGCCCAATGGGTGAGCTATTTACCTGTGTAGTGAGTGCCAGATACCTTTAGATTCATATAAATAGCAATTGGAGATGGAATTAAAGGAACCATATTAGGTGAAGTTATCCAACATGTGTCCATCCACCTCTTCCGCAATTATTTATTTTAGCTTTCCTTAATTTGTCATCTGTCACTCCTGCTCCTCTTACTTCCCTTACTACACCTCTTATAACCTCCGTCCTCCTCTTTTTTATTTACCTCCCACTCCTTCCAACTTATTACCCCGCACCTCCCACTCCATCCCTCCACCTCCTTTCCCTGCATGTCTACTCCCTCCTTGCTCCTCTGCGCCTCCCACTCCCTCCCTCCACCTGCTTCCCCTGCACCTCTCACTACCTACTTCCTCCTCCTTCCTCAGCACCTCCCCCTCCTTCCCCTGCACTTCTTACTCCATCCTTCCACCTCCTTTGCCTGCACCTCTCACTTCCTCCTCCTTGTTCTGCATCTCTCACTCCCTCTTTCCTCCTCTACACCTCCCACTTCCTTCCTCTACCTCCTTACCCTGCACTTCTTACTCCATCCTTCCACCTTCTTCCCCTGCACCTATCCCTCCCTTCCTCCACCTCCCTCCCACCTCCTTTCCCTGCACCTCTCACTCCCTACTCAATACTCTCTTCAGCCATAATTGACAATAAAAGCATAAAACAATTGTGCAGAGAGAGCCTCTGTGTCTACTGAGAGCTGTAGATAACGATTGTACATTACTATGTAAAGGAGGCCATGTAACATGTAAGTGGGAAATATGTGCCAATTGGTAACATGTATAGCGTGTAGAATGTAGGAAGCAGACATGATCAGCATATTACATTCTGCATTATACACTCCATAGTAATATCGCTTTATTATACTATTATCATACTGTAACTATATAATTACCCATGGACTATTCCCTTGGAATGGAGGAATTGAATCCCGCATACTATCTCTGCTGCATAGAATCTGTTGGATAGAAAACAGGTTAATGTGACATTGTAGGATGTATAAATAATGGGTGTGGTATAGGGGTCCGACAGTCGGGGTCACGACAGTCATTAGCCTGACATCGGGATCCCGACTGGCCGGAATCAGACAGCATGGTGAGCGCAATAAAGCCCCTTGCGGGCTCGCTGTGCTCTCCACGCTGTGGGCACGGAGGCTCTCTACGCTTGCCACCTATTGTATTCTTCTTCTATGGGGGTCGTGGACCCACACGAGGGAGAATAGCCGGTGGCCGTCGGGCACCCGGCTGTCTGTGTTTTGACAGTCGGGATCCCGTCGTCGGGTAAATGACTGTCGGGATCCTGACTGTCGGGACCCCGTCCGGCACCCATAAATAATGGCTGAGTGATTCCCAGATGGCGCTCCCCCATTCTCTGACAAAGGCCTCATTTAGTTTGTTTCACATTCACCAGCTGAGGTTTCCCATATGAGGTTAATATGAGGTTTCCCATATGAGGTTAATATGAGGTTTCCCATATGAGGTTAATATGAGGTTTCCCATATGAGGTTAAAATGAGGTTTCCCATATGAGGTTAATATGAGGTTTCTGGTTTTGTGCATTGGTGCAATTCACTTCATATTGGGGGTTATTCTGGTTGATTCATAAAGCTACGAATTTGCAGCCTTGCGAATCCATGTAACCCCGCAGTGCGAATGGTGGTACACCATCCCACCATTCGCAAGGGCGATTCACTGGCAGGGACTGCGAATGGATGTTACACAGTAGCATCCAATCGCTGCCTTGTGCAATCAGCCCATATAATTCCATGGTCACCGGCCATGGAACTATGGGGAAGGCGTACGCATATAAAAGTGACTTATCCTACTAGCCGCTGTCATTCACTGCTACTAATAGGTTACACAGAGGGGATATGGTCATTGGCTCACCAGCATGTTGGTTGACAGTCATTAGGTCGACATGCATTTAGGTCGACAGGTTCATTAATTTGACAGCATCATAAGGTCAACACGGGTTAGGTCTACAGTCAAAAAGTTTTCAAAATTTTTTGTCCCAAATGTTGTACGCATGGTGGTGGGGGGTGGGGCATTTGCTCACCCAGCAGGTGGCGGTACAGGTACTGGTACTGAATTAGGCCCTGAGTCTCAAACCATGGAATAGTAAATGCAACAGTTTTCATCTGAAATTTACATCTGACGTGTGTCATTTCCCAAACCACATACACAGCTGCCCCTTAGTACACGGCCACCTTCATGTTGCTGCACACAGTGATGCCAGCAGCTGTATAATCCTGTCACATGTGACGTGTGTCATTTCCCAAACCACATACACAGCTGCCCCTTAGTACACGGCCACCTTCATGTTGCTGCACACAGTGATGACAGCAGCTGTATAATCCTGTCACATGTGACGTGTGTCATTTCCCAAACCACATACACAGCTGCCCCTTAGTACACGGCCACCTTCATGTTGCTGCACACAGTGATGACAGCAGCTGTATAATCCTGTCACATGTGACGTGTGTCATTTCCCAAACCACATACACAGCTGCCCCTTAGTACACGGCCACCTTCATGTTGCTGCACACAGTGATGACAGCAGCTGTATAATCCTGTCACATGTGACGTGTGTCATTTCCCAAACCACATACACAGCTGCCCCTTAGTACACGGCCACCTTCATGTTGCTGCACACAGTGATGACAGCAGCTGTATAATCCTGTCACATCCCATACCTCCCAACTTTGTAGCTGCAGAATTCGCCGCGCGAGCGGCCAACGAGGGGTGGGGCTTATGTAAATGAGGGGCGCAGCTTATGCTAATGAGACGCGTCCCCATTTTCAGCCGGGAATAGACGCTGTGCGCTTGCGCACTGCGTCTATTCTGTCAAATTGGGGGGCTCCCAACTGCCCCCCCCCCCCCCCCGCAGCGGGACACCTCCGGCCGCGGGTGGGACAGCGGGACAGGACCCGGTAATCGGGACTGTCCCGATGAAATCGTGAGTGTTGGGAGGTATGTAATCCTGTCACAGCTGGAGTTTGTTACTACTAATAGCATTACTTTGCCCAATATAAGGTGACACATATAAGGCATGCTTTTCTATACTGTATTATATATTGATACATCAGAAACCTTCTGACTGAATACAAAATGTATATGTATAATATATAATCTATCAGTAAGTCCTCCCTCTATCAGCGGCTGTAACAACACATTACTCTATATCCTCACCTTGCACTGGAGATGTCCATGGGCCCATTCCTCATCAGGAGACTACGGAAGTCTCCGCCACTGGCATACTCCATCCCAAAGAACACGTGATTCTGTGTATGGTAGAAACAATTGTGTTATTATAATATAATAACAGCAATAGCAAAGGTTAGCATGGCTTCTGTACCAATTACATAAATAACCGTACGTAACTGCTGCTGCAAATAAAATACAAGAACACTGTCCGTAAAGTAAGGACAAAATCTGTAGTGTAAAGTCGTGGCAGCCGGACTGTTTTGTAGAAGAGATTTTTACTCATGCCCTGTACTGTTTGGGAAAAGTGACATCTGGTGGTCAATGAGTGTAATTGCAGGTTACATTTACAAGATTACGTTACATTTATAACGCAATCTATAACGTGACTATAGCGCAAGGAGCAGGCGCGATTCATGCGCGATTTGCATAGCGCACATTATGCGCAACGCAGCCACGATGTACTTGGCCACATCTGTACATGGCAGGACAGGCAGGAGGGACAGAGCTAGGGCGAGGGGAATGTCACCTTTGTCCGAAATAACTAAGTAAGGAGAAATACTATACATTACTCATTCACTTCTCAGGCCATCAATAGTGTAAAACTATGCAATGGGTGTCCATCGATAGTTTTACATATTGATGGTCATCTATTATGTAAAACAAATGGGCGGGGCTTCGCGGGTGTCGGGGGCAGAGCCATCTGGTTCTCCCCCATTGATCACAAAAGTATTCAATATCGGCCATAACCCATTGATGATTTTGAATCATCGATGGTCGATGGCCATCCATAGGACTGTCATGGGGAGGGGACGGGACCAGGGGGGCGGTGCCTAGGTTAACAGTACATAGGTGGACAGTCATTAGGCTAACCACTATAGGTCAATAGTCAATAGATCAACACATGAAATATGTCGACCTGCATTAGGTGGACATGATGAAAAGGTTGACACAAGCATTAGGTCGACATGCAAAAGGTCAGAGGCAGTCACAGCCGTACCGTGCTCTGATGGGAGAAGTAGCCATGGATGAGGAATGGGCACCCAGATGCAAGGTCTAGCACTTTTCTTTCCATGAATGCATGTTCTACGCCGATCTCTAGGAGCCATCTCTTGCTCATGACCTTCACAGCCAACAACTGGCTGTGAGCTGAGTGTGAGGCCAGGAGAACCTAGAGGAAATATGACAGTGTTAACCTCATAACCACAGTGTCCTGGTGACGTCATACCTTGTGGGTCCCTAACACTAAGCTGAAAGGCCCCCATACAGTAATTCGATTTGGTCCAATTTCATCCGAATCTGATGGATAGGGCCGAGCCATGTGTATGACATGCCATCGGATTTAGTGCATGGTCCCCTATCATAACGGAGGCTAACGGATGGCATGCGATGTTGCCATCCGAGAAGATCCAAGGCTGCTCCCGGGGGGCGGTAGGGAGGGGGGGGGGTCGATGGCCATACACTTATGTGATACATCGCAATAGTGTATGGCCAGCTTTACATCTGGGACGCGGAATCCCCCCATGCCGGTAAAGCCCAGCCACCACCGGGCACCACCCTAGAAATATGCTTTTGTGTTACTGTTAATAAGAAAAACATGAGCTATGTGCTAAGGAGTGATACATAAGTGATGGACATAAATTAGACAGTGTTACACTGGTAAACAATAATAAAGTGCTACATCGAATGCTACCATGTGATGCCCCAAGCAGCCACTCTGGAGTATTATATAATACTTTTACTGCCAGAGGTTTTGCACCTTGCAGGTTGCGTTTCAGTGAAGCAGCATCTTCTACACAATGTAAAGACGTTTCACACGTATATAAGTGCCACATGTAATACAGGCAACATTCCCTGATGTTCTAGCTGATGCTGCACTGATAATGTAAGAAAAGGCCCACTCTATAGCGGTAGGAGGTCACACATTACACAGTGCGTCTATCCTTCCATGCTTCTATCACCCCACATACTGTAACCTTATTACAGTGACTACTAGAAGAGGTCGCCCTACCAGAACCATCGGACACTGTAGTGTTATATTATAGCGGGGGAATGTTACACATCATGCAGTTATACTGTGTGCAATATCATTACATGGAATGGTGAATCACAACTGACATTGATGATATTGCACTGCAGCCTTGTTCACCTCTAATAATATGGAGACATATAGTAATTCCCCTGTGACAAGTGAAACCTCATTGCTTACCTTCCCAAAACCACCTTGGCCTAACTGATGGGATAACGTCAGTCCCTGGATGATACGAGAGACTGCATCTCTGAGGCAGGATGATGGAGCACTGCTGGTTTCTGATTTAGAGAGAAGCCAGAGGAAAACATTTAAACAGTGCCCATATATGATAGAACATGAATTAAGGTGACATTTATATTACCATGCCCCCCCAACTTTGGCAGATGAGGAAGAAGTACGCATGTGTGCACCCAAATTTCTGTGGGCGTGGCCTCATGCTCCATGGGTGTGACCTATGCTCATGGAACTGCTGCGAGGCACGCCCCATCTATGCAGCTCTGGGGGCATGTCCAGCACTCTGTGAGCTACTGGCCATGCTCCCAGCCCCTCTGCCTGCCTGAATAGATGCAGTGCGCATGCACACAGCATTTATTCCCCGCTGAGCAGCGGCAGGCAGGGGGGATTCCCTGTTGCCACACTATCACCACTGCGGAACGCTGCCGGCCCCGGGTGGGATGGCAGACTATCACAAAAAACGGGATGGTTCAGCGAAAATCAGGACAGTTTGGAAGAATGTATTACAGCAGAAAAACAGGGTAAAGTGACCAGAAAATCAGCCAAGTGACATGAAGATTTCCATTCAGTTATCCTACTGAGGAAAATGTTAGTCCAGTAGCATCAGGAGACTAATAAGCTATTTTGCTTAGAGATTTTCTTTTATGAAAACAGGACAGAGCGATGCACATTGTCATATGCACACGTGTTCAGCTCTGACGGGAGAAGTACATATCCAACTCCACCAACTGTATCTTGTCCCCATTGGGTAATGCTATCTTCAGATAGGGGGCAGTGTGCAACAAATAAGGTACTTATGTATTAGCAGGGCGCCCATTGCGTAGTGGTGTAATGAGAATACCAATACACCACTATGCTGGCTAAGTAAACTACGTAATTTTCGTAACTGGAGCTGTGCTAATACATAATGGATCATATCCCCACTATCCATGTCATACCCCCATTATCCATGGGGGCGTGGAGTTAATTTTATAAAGTGTGGCGAGTGTAGCGTGCCAGCTGAGCCCGAAGCGTGGCGAGCCCAGCGAGGCGTCCCTTCGCGGGGCTCGCTGCACTCGCCACGCTCCGCTCGCCCATGTGGATAATGGAGGTATGACTTGGATCAGTGGTCGCCAACCCGTCGCTCGCGAGCTACCGGTAGCTCGCCTGAGCGAAACGGGTGGCTCGACCACTGCTGCCTGCCCTGCCCAGTCCGCTCGCCCGTTGTTGCCGCTGGCTTGCGGCGCTATAGCCGCCGCTATAGCCGCCGCCTTGCCCCGCTGTAGTCCGCGGGGACCAGAGACAGCACACAGGCACTAGAAGTCATATTTGACCTCTAGCGTCTGACAGGGAGCACCGCGCTAAGCGCTCCCGGCACTTCCGGGTAACGCTGCAGCAGCGCAGCTCTGTGTTCCCTCCCTGTCATAGGCTAGAAGTCAAATATGACTTCTAGCATGGTGGGGGGGAAGAACGCTAAATGCCAGCAGGGTGATGACGGAGGCAGCAGGCTAGAAGTCAAATATGACTTCTAGCATGGTGGGGACTGTGGGGGGGAAGAACGCTAATTGCCAGCAGGGTGATGACGGAGCTGAGCACCAGCAGCAATTACCATGTGAAGACGGGCATAGTGGAGGGGGCAAGCAGTGACCCCCTTGTCAATGAGCATTAACCCCTGGCAACAAAATTCAACCCCTGACAGCAAGCAGGTAATTTACATTTATTTATTAGAAGCCTTACTGTGGGACATTGTGTGCAATATGTGTAATGGGCATCATTTGTGTGGCACATGTTTAATGAGCATCAAGGTGTGGGGCATATGTATAAAGGAGCTTCACGTTATGGGTCATAGGCATAATCAGCATCACGGTGTGTGGCATATGTATAATGGTGCATCACGGTGTGTGGCATATGTATAATGGTGCATCACGGTGTGTGGCATATGTATAATGGTGCATCACGGTGTGGCATATGTATAATGGAGCATCACGGTGTGCGGCATATGTATAATGGGCATCACGGTGTGCGGCATATGTATAATGGGCATCACGGTGTGCGGCATATGTATAATGGGCATCACGGTGTGCGGCATATGTATAATGGGCATCACGGTGTGCGGCATATGTATAATGGTGCATCACGGTGTGTGTCATATGTATAATGGTGCATCACGGTGTGTGGCATATGTATAATGGTGCATCACAGTGTGGCATATGTATAATGGAGCATCACGGTGTGCGGCATATGTATAATGGGCATCACGGTGTGCGGCATATGTATAATGGGCATCACGGTGTGCGGCATATGTATAATGGGCATCACGGTGTGCGGCATATGTATAATGGGCATCACGGTGTGTGGCATATGTATAATGGAGCATCACGGTGTGTGGCATATGTATAATGGAGCATCATGGTGTGTGGCATATGTATAATGGAGTATCACTGTGGGATATGTATAATGGTGCATCACGGTGTGGGGCATATGTATAATGGAGTATCACTGTGGCATATGTATAATGGAGTATCACTGTGGGATATGTATAATGGTGCATCACGGTGTGGGGCATTTGTATAACGGAGTATCACGTTGTTGGGCATATGTATGATGGGCATTGTGTGTGTGTGTGTGTGTGTGTGTGTGTGTATGTGTGTGGAAAAAATGGGGGATGTAGCCTCGCAGGAGTTCCACGGTAGTAGCTGAACCTTCTAATTTTTGGCACGTGCCTTCGGCACGCGCAGATGACTCTTCTCCTCTACCTCCAGTGTTGGGAGGTATGTTTTGGGGCATTACAGTTTGTGGCATTATGTGTAAAGGGCATTTTTTGGGATATTATGCAGATTTTTGATTTTTTTTTACTTTAGTAGCTCTTCGGGCGGTTTATTTTGTCGCGAGTAGCTCCCGACCCAAAAAAGGTTGGAGACCACTGACTTGGATAGTGGGGATATGATTGTGTTAGTGATTGTGTGTGTACTGTAGTTTGTGTTTGTGTGTAGTGCATCATACTTACCCCTCAACGATGTCCACAGCGCCTCTGGCAGTCGGATCCTCGCACAGGCGGGTGCCATGACAGTCCTCCCCGGCAGAAATGTACTCAATTAGCGTATTGCCGCTGGGGGAGCAGGGAAACCATGAGATGCTCCCCCAGCGGCATTTCAGTGAATTACATACATTTCTCCGGCAGCCGCCATATCCCCCCCCCCCCCTTCCGGCCGCCCGCGCAAGTTCCGCCACTGCCCGCCGGGATGTCCCCCTCCGCCCGCAGAAACTCCGGCGCTGTCCGCCGGTATGTCCCCCGCCGACCCCCCTAAGCAGTAAGTCACATACAGTATTAGCCAGGCGCCCGTCAGTGGCTACGCTGACAACGTAGCATAAGCTACGTTGTCAGCGTAGCGTAGCCTGGTGCCCAGCTAATACATAAGTACCACAAAATAATTACTGGCTGAGTAAGATACATGGTAAGAGGAATTATTGTATGGTTGGATGGAGACCACATCTGGTGGACACTTCGTCCCTCCCTTATTGGTTGGGTATAGGAGACGGATGCCAGCAGCTGTTTATGCAATTTGACCCATCACGCTTTTTATGTTTAATCTGAGGAAGGGGCTGGAGGGGAGGAGCTTATGTACCGCTCTCATTAAGTGCTGACTACATTTATCTACAGCTCTATCTGCTTCTCTCACAGACACTGATCAGCGCTGGGCCTTACCCACTTACACTACCTATAACGACTATTATAAAACTGGCACTTGTTATTATTAAACATGATTTACAGAAATAATTTTTAAAACTGATGGAATAACTAGTCTGTTAAATTAATAACAATAAACATAGGGAGAAAACAGCAAAAATATCTCCTTTACTGTCAGCAAGAAAAACGCTGCTGCTGGCGGAGAGAGGGAGTCACACTGCAGGAGGGGGCAGATTATAGGAGAGAGTCACGCTGCAGTGGGGACAGATTATAGGAGGGAGTCACGTTGCTGGGGGATAGGCTGCAGGAGGGAGTCACGCTGCGGGGTGGACAGTCTATAGGAGGGAGTCACGCTGTGGGGGGTGACAGACTGCATGAGGGAGTCACGCTGCAGTGGGGACAGATTATAGGAGGGAGTCATGCTGCGGGGGGATAGACTGCAGGAGGGAGTCACACTGCAGGGGGGGTCAGAACGGTGCATGGGGGAGTCATGCTGAGGGGGGGGGGGCAGAAAGAGTGAGTTGCGGTGGTGAGACCAGTGCGTGGAGTTGTCATGCTGGGAGGGGGGGGGGGGGACAGACTGCGGGAGCAGGGGATCCAGCACAACACAGTTATCTTGGTATACCTGTACTGCTAAATAAAAGTGTTACTGGATTTAACAATAAGGTGCAGTAGATACTGTATCACTGAATTAGATTTGGATGCAAGTAACTGAGCATGTTGTACATAAATTCATGGAGATGTATTTTCTAATATAAGTAATAGACACAGAGGCCTCAGCCCCTAGCTCCTATACTACAGCTACCAAACTACATTCAGTGCCTGTATAACCACCGTGTGTATGTATGTATCACTTACTTCTTCGGTCTGCATGTGCTCGTGGGTCTTCTCTCTTCTTTCTTACCGCGCTGGTCTCCTCTGAGCAGGGTGATATCCTCCTGCAGATCTTCTTTCTCCTTGTGGCCGCCTTCCTCCTCGTCGCCGTCCTTTTCTGCATGCCAAAACTCCACTTGGCCTTCCATCGCATGGCCAAACTCCACCTGGTCATCCTCCGCATCGCCATGCTCCACATCGCTGTCTTCGTAGCCGTCCTCTTCATCTCTTCTCTCTGCAAAGCCTTCCTCATCCACGTAGTGATCTTGCCTGTAGCTCTCCTTCACATCTCTAGCTACCAACTGTCATCTGCCTACCAACTGCCACTTATGCAGCAGAGGGTGGAAAGTAAACAGCTTGGTTGCCATGACAACATTCAAAGCAGCAAGTGCTGTGCTGTGGCATTACCCAGTTATATCTGTGCACTACATACAAGTTGTATATGTTATATCAATTGGGGGGAGTGTGTGATATTAGCATTGGATTTAATAGTGATTTCCTAAATTATGGTGGGGGGACATTTTTATAAGCAGACTGATTAGAATACAATTTATATATATATATTGAGGTACATATTTGGGGGACTTGTGTATTATCCACTAATACCACTAATTAAGGTATGCGATGGACCCGATTTCAGACTTTTTCTTTCTCATTACAATGGCGCATAATCAGCACTGACGGCATGGCACTCATACAGGAGGGGGGAGTGGGTTGCGGCGGCTTTGGGCCGTGGGAACGCCCAGCATTTCACGGACGTTCCCGGGGTTTCCGGTAGCAGGTGGCTGACATCACATGATGTTATGGGTCTCATACATCAGCAATTAATTGTGACAATTTTTTAGATATGGAGATGATTGCCACAATTAATTTTAGAGGTGTGGGCTCCCCCTTTTGGCAATCCCAATCAAAATCGCCAATCAATTGCTTAATCAGGTTTTTAAACATGTTTAATAATCTGGTATTATCTGCAGATCTTTTTTATATGTGTGGGCATTCCCAATTCGTCTTCTTCATCTATTTACATTATGAACAGCTGAAATGACAATCGATTGGGCAATTTCCAGATATGAAGATGCAATCTTTAGATGGAAAAATCTGCCGATCACTGAAATAAATCTGTAATGTGTGGGCAAGTCAGATAGATTGTAGAATCCATTTATCTGGCCAAAAAATCCCTGGATCTGGAAATCCATTAACTGTGATTGCTGATGTATGGGGCCCATTATTAGCCGCTCGCCTTGTCTTCAGCCGGAAGCCCACTGACTATATATGTGAGCCCTGCAGAAATCATAAGATGGTCACCAACCATCGAATGATTTCTCCAGCAGCGGGACATGTAAGGGGATGTGATTTCATACCATGGTTGCGAAGGGGATCTGGCGGCGGGAGGTCAGCGATTCGTGGGGGTAGGCAAACTGGCACTCGATAAGCTGCGAGCTTTGCAATTTACTGAGTTAACCAGAATCAGGCCCATAGTGTACTGATGTACTGCGGAGTATAGGGGGTATGTATTGTAGTGATGTAGTGCAGAGCATAGGGGATATATAGTGTACTGATGTACTGCGGAGTATAGGGGATATGTATCGTAGTGATGTAGTGCGGAGCATAGAGGATATATAGTGTACTGATGTACTGCGGCGTATAGGGGGTATGTATTGTAGTGATGTAGTGCGGAGCATAGGGGATATATAGTGTACTGATGTACTGCGGAGTATAGGGGGTATGTATTGTAGTGATGTAGTGCGGAGCATAGGGGATATATAGTGTACTGATGTACTGCGGAGTATAGGGGGTATGTATTGTAGTGATGTAGTGCGGAGCATAGGGGATATATAGTGTACTGATGTACTGCGGAGTATAGGGGGTATGTATTGTAGTGATGTAGTATGGAGTATAGAGGATATATAGAGAAGTGATGTAGTGCGGAGTATAGCGGGTATGTATTGTAGTGATGTAGTGCGGAGCATAGAGGATATATAGTGTAGTGATGTACTGCGGCGTATAGGGGGTATGTATTGTACTGATGTAGTGCGGAGCATAGAGGATATATAGAGAAGTGATGTAGTGCAGAGTATAGGGGGTATATAGTGTAGTGATGCAGTCAGTGGCGGGCTGGGCAGGGGGGCAGGGTGCCAGGTGCCCCCCAGGCCAGTACAATTGAACAGTTTGGGGCCACTTCAGCAGGAGCGCTGTGCTTGCCTATACTTGTGGCCAGAAGGCAGTGCAGCATGTGCTCCTGGCCTGGCTGCTCTGAGATCACTGACCCAAGCTCAGGGCTGGAGCAGTCGGATCCTACTGAGACGGACAGTGGCACCGCGCAGCCCAGGAGCCTACAAACACACAGTGACAGCTGCAGTCCGGGATTGTTCATTGCTGTGGCCAGCCCCTCCCCATGGTACCAGCCACCAATGAACTGTGCTGCCATACAGGCTGGTCCCTCCCCTCCTGTAACGCGACCTCATCCACTTCTCTCCTCACGGGCAGCTAAGCAGCAGCAGCTTCCATCCTGATCCCTCCCTTCTCACCCATTACAGGAGCTAGGCTAGGTGAGTGCAGTAGAGGGAAGAAGGGACAGGGGTGGGGATAGCTGCTATAAGAGTTGTGTGATAAACGGAAGAACAATACATGTCTCAGTGTTATTTACATGTGTATGAGGGGTTCTTCTTTATTGTGTGTGTGTGTGTGTGTGTGTGTGTGTGTGTGTGTGTGTGTGTGTGTGTGTGTAACTGTGGCATACATGTATGTCATGTGTGTATTGGGGGGGGGGGGGGAGTGGCTTTTATTTATTTATTTTTAATGTGTGTGCTTGACTCTAAATGTGTGTATGGAAACATCCATGTGTCAGTGTTCCATACATGTGTGTGTGTGTCTGTAGTTTTCTTTATTGTGTGTTTTGTGTGTGCTTAAGTCTGTCTGCATGTCAGTGTGTATGTGTTTGTGTGTAAAAATATGTGTAAGTGTTGCATATATATATGTGTGGGGGGTCTGTTTTCTTCTTTAATGTGTGTTTGTGTATGTGTGTCGGATACTAAGGGGTCCATTTATCAATTATCGCATTTACAATGCGATCTGGGTGTAATATTACCGCCCAGGATCGCATTGTAAAATGCAATACCAGCAGTGGAATGTATCACCTGCCAGCCTGTCGCTGTGATGCGCTCATCCGGATGCCGGGGGATCTGCGGGTGCGGCTAATGCTGACCCCCCAACAACCCAGCTAACCGCACTGCCCTGGCAGCATTGGGATCACTATCCCATAGGCTACAATGGGCTATCGCCATCTCAGAATAGCGATAGCCCAAAGATGCGAAGCCGGGCTGCCCGATGTTGATAAATCGGGCAGCTTTGCATCCCCCATAGAAACCTATGGGGGATTTGGCCGGCGGAGGTGCAGGGGGTATCACTGAATTGCACCAAAAGGGGACCGCAGCAGGAATCTCCGATCCCTGCTGCGGTACCCTTTTGGTACAATTCAGTGATACTTAATATTTGCGGCTAACCCCTGAAAACTGGTGTTTTTGGAGATTCAGCCACAAATATGGTTTGATGAATGCGGCCCTAAAGCTGGCCCTACACTAGTGCGATTTGGCCACTTTTCAATCGATTCTGACAGATCAGGCTGAGAAATCGGTGAAAGGTGGGCAAATTGCATGTGTTTCAAATCCAATCGGAGTGGGAAATCGGATCTGCTGCGTGGGGCCACTTGCCTGTGTGTGCCCCCCAGGCTGAAAGTAGCCAGCCAGCCCCTGGATGTAGTGCGGAGTATAGGGGGTATATAGTGTAGTTATGTAGTGCAGAGTATAGGGGGTATGTAGTGTAGTGATGTAGTGCAGAGTATAGGGGGTATATAGTGTAGTGATGTAGTGCAGAGTATAGGGGGTATATAGTATAAGGATGTAGTGTGAATTATAGGGGGTATATAGTGTAGTGCAGAGTATAGGGGGTATATAGTGTAGTGATGTAGTACAGAGTATAGGGTTTATATCGTTTAGTGATGTAAAAGGTAGTATAGGGGTATATAGTGTAGTGATGTACTGCAGAGTATAAGGGTTGTATAGTGTTGTTATGTAGTGTGAAGTATAGGGGGTATATAATATAGTTTAGTGATGTAGTGCGGAGTATGAGGGGTATATAGTGTATTGATGTTGTGAGGAGTATAGGGGTTATATAGAGTAGTGATGTAGTGTGAAGTATAGGGGGTATATAGTGTAGTGATGTAGTGGAAATTATAGGGAGTATATAGTGTAGTGCAGAGTATATGGGGTATATAGTGTAGTGATGTAGTACGGAGTATAGGGTTTATATAGTTTAGTGATGTAGTATGTAGTATAGGGGTATATAGTGTAGTGATGTACTGCGGAGTATAAGGGTTGTATAGTGTAGTTATGTAGTGTGAAGTATAGGGGGTATATATTATAGTTTAGAGATGTAGTGCGGAGTATGAGGGGTATATAGTGTATTGATGTTATGAGGAGTATAGGGGTTATATAGAGTAGTAATGTAGTGTGAAGTATAGGGGGTATATAGTGTAGTGATGTAGTGGGAATTATAGGGAGTATATAGTGTAGTGCAGAGTATATGGGGTATATAGTGTAGTGATGTAGTACGGAGTATAAGGTTTATATAGTTTAGTGATGTAGTATATAGTATAGGGGTATATAGTGTAGTGATGTACTGCAGAGTATAAGGGTTGTATAGTGTTGTTATGTAGTGTGAAGTATAGGGGGTGTATAATATAGTTTAGTGATGTAGTGCGGAGTATGAGGGGTATATAGTGTATTGATGTTGTGAGGAGTATAGGGGTTATATAGAGTAGTGATGTAGTGTGAAGTATAGGGGGTATATAGTGTAGTGATGTAGTGGGAATTATAGGGAGTATATAGTGTAGTGCAGAGTATATGGGGTATATAGTGTAGTGATGTAGTACGGAGTATAGGGTTTATATAGTTTAGTGATGTAGTATGTAGTATAGGGGTATATAGTGTAGTAATGTACTGCGGAGTATAAGGGTTGTATAGTGTAGTTATGTAGTGTGAAGTATAGGGGGTATATATTATAGTTTAGAGATGTAGTGCGGAGTATGAGGGGTATATAGTGTATTGATGTTATGAGGAGTATAGGGGTTATATAGAGTAGTAATGTAGTGTGAAGTATAGGGGGTATATAGTGTAGTGATGTAGTGGGAATTATAGGGAGTATATAGTGTAGTGCAGAGTATATGGGGTATATAGTGTAGTGATGTAGTACGGAGTATAAGGTTTATATAGTTTAGTGATGTAGTATATAGTATAGGGGTATATAGTGTAGTGATGTACTGCAGAGTATAAGGGTTGTATAGTGTTGTTATGTAGTGTGAAGTATAGGGGGTATATAATATAGTTTAGTGATGTAGTGCGGAGTATGAGGGGTATATAGTGTATTGATGTTGTGAGGAGTATAGGGGTTATATAGAGTAGTGATGTAGTGTGAAGTATAGGGGGTATATAGTGTAGTGATGTAGTGGGAATTATAGGGAGTATATAGTATAGTGCAGAGTATATGGGGTATATAGTGTAGTGATGTAGTACGGAGTATAGGGTTTATATAGTTTAGTGATGTTGTATGTAGTATAGGGGTATATAGTGTAGTGATGTACTGCGGAGTATAAGGGTTGTATAGTGTAGTTATGTAGTGTGAAGTTTAGGGGGTATATATTATAGTTTAGAGATGTAGTGCGGAGTATGAGGGGTATATAGTGTATTGATATTATGAGGAGTATAGGGGTTATATAGAGTAGTAATGTAGTGTGAAGTATAGGGGCACATAGTTTAGTGATGTACTGCGGAGTATGAGGGGTATATAGTGTATTGATGTTGTGAGTATATGGGTTATATAGAGTAGTGATGTAGTGTGAAGTATAGGGGCATATAGTGTAGTGATGTACTGCGGTGTATGAGGGGTATATAGTGTATTGATGTTGTGAGTATATGGGTTATATAGAGTAGTGATGTAGTGTGAAGTATAGGGGCATATAGTGTAGTGATGTAGTGCGGAGTATGAGGGGTATATAGTGTATTGATATTATGAGGAGTATAGGGGTTATATAGAGTAGTGATGTAGTGTGAAGTATAGGGGATATATAGTGTAGTGATGTAGTGCGGAGTATGAGGGGTATATAGTATAGTGAGGTACTGTGGAGTATAGGGGTTATCTAGAGTAGTGATGTAGTGTGAAGTATAGGGGCTATATAGTTTAGTGATGTATTGCAGACCGTAGGGCAGGGGTGTTCAAACTTTTTGCGACGAGGGCCAGATTTGGTGAAGTGTAAATGTGTGGGGGCCGACCATTCAGCCTGACATTCTTTGAATCATTAATCACATCAGAATGGTCCCCCACTCTGCCCCCATTCACTGTATGTCCCCCAGCCTGCCCCTTCACTGTATTTCCCCCAGCCTGCTCCCATTCACTGTATGTCCCCTATTCACTGTATGTTCCCCACTCTGCACCCATTCGCTCTGTCCCCCAGCCTGCCACCCTTCACTTCACCATCAGTGCCTCCATTCATTGTATGTCCCCAAGCCTGACCCTCCTTCACTGTATGACTCCTATTCACTGTATGACCCCCATTCACTATGTACCTCACTCTGCCCCCATTCACTGTATGTTTCCCAGCCCCTTGTGTGAGCCAGAGGAAGCAGAGGCAAAGCAGGCACTGCAAGGACAGGAGATGCTTGGGCTCCCGCTGCTGCCCTCCTCCGCTCTGCATGTTTCGGGAGCAAGCTTCCCCTTGCTGCCCCCCTCCCCAAACACTGCTGTCACTGTGATTGTGGAGTAGGGTGATATACAATTGCAGCAGCAGGGGTAGGACGCCAAACACATCTGACTGTGGCGGCCGGCACCTCCTCACTGCAGCACACAGCAAGGTAAAGGCACGCTCGCTGGGGCCCCACCTTTAGTGTCCTGTGCTGTGCTTCACACAGCTGATGCTCTGCCCGCTTCCAGCTGGAGGCTGCGGGCCGCTTGAAATTACAGCTCGGGCCGCAATTGGCCCCCGGGCCTGCCTTTGGGCATGCCTGCCTTAGGGGGTATATAGTATAGTGAGGTACTGTGGAGTATAGGGGTTATCTAGAGTAGTGATGTAGTGTGAAGTATATGGGGATATATAGTTTAGTGATGTAGTGCTAAGTATAGGGGGTATATAGTTCATTGATGTAGTGCGAAGTATAGGGGTTATATAGTGTAGTGATGTAGTGCTAAGTATAGGGGGTATATAGTGTAGGGGTATAGGTCCATAATTGCTGACGCTGCAAATTTGTAGACCAAGCCTGAATCAGGCCCATAGTGTAGTGATTAGGTGCTGTATATATGTAGGGGTATATAGTGTAGTAATGTAGTGCAGGGTATAGGGGGCATATAGTGTAGTGTTGTAGTGTGGAGTATAGGGGTATACTGTATAGTGTAGTGATGTAGTGTGGAGTATAGGGGGTATATAGGGTAGAGATGCAGTGCAGAGAATATTGGTTATACAGGGCCAGATGGAGCTGCAGCTCCAGGCCTACACATAAAGTAGGCCCATCATCATGGCACCATGATGATCACCAGCTGGGCACAATGTGGGCCATAAATCATGTTTGTATTTTGATGTGTTTAGCAAGAAATTGGTTCTTATAGTGTATGGGTTCTACATTGCATTGGCCTCACTTCCTCCACTTCTCATAATAGGCCCTTGTACATTATCAGCAGAGCCGTGAGTAGAGTGGCCAATCCCGGGATCGGCAGGATCCCGGGATTTGGCCCCAATATTGCCCAATATTTCGGGATTAGACTACTCTAATGCTGGGCAGCGTCTGAGCACTTGCTCAGACGCTGCCCAGCTGCTCCGAGTCCTGTGCCGGCTGTGCAGCTCAGATGCGCAGCGTGATGTGGTCAGAGGTCATGCTGGGCGTCACACTGTGCAGCCAACCGAACACGCCCCCCGCACCGCCGCCGCTCTCTACAACTGGAGGCTCTTCGCTGAACGGAGGACTTTGGTGTTTATTTGTGTAATCCTGAATTGGATCTGGACTTCTTTTACCGACCGCAGAGAACTTTGGATGACGGATTCCGGACCATCATCCTTTGTATTTCAAGCGCTTTTGAGAACTGATTCAATTCAGATTCTCCATTCCATCCGGTACTTAGCTATTTTCTTTTCTTGTACATCACATGTTTGTCGTATATCAATAAAAGTGGTATTGCACCATACTGTATGTATCTTTTCTACATTTATTTTGGTGTCTCATCCGGACCGAGATAAATGATTTATGGTTGGGAGGATTGGTGTTCCACTATCCAAATAAGCAGTCGATTTGGGAGAAGAGGAGATGCTATTGGGACAGGAGGAACGTATGGTTATATATATCTGTATATGCTAGCCAGTATTTGGAGAAGAGGACCGTTCCTATATATCTAGGGACGTATTTTACATTCACAAGGGCGCCGGTGGAGGGAACATGCCATCTTTTGTCACTTTTTCCACTGTTTCTTGGGGGTCCAGGGTCACCCTTGTTGGATGTACCCACCATAGGCTGCCCAGGCGCACAGAACTTACTCTTTACCTTTCTTTCTTTGCTGAACTCGCCTGCCACTGTGACCAGGTTAGGCATGACTGTGTGTGGCCGGGAGAGGTCGGGCGGCAAGCGAGTTGTGACACCAAAGCTGTAGCGATGCGGCCTGCGCAGCGTGACCTATGGGTCACGCTGCACAGGCCGCAGCACTGAACCCGCTCGCCGTCCGACTTCTCCCGGCTGCACAGTCTAGTGACACACTGTCCTCCCTCCGGCATCACACTCGCAGCCTGCCTCCATTCCGCTGCCACCTGCCCCGCTTAAAGTAAGGCAACATGAGGGAGAGGGAGGTGGTTTTCTTTTAGGTAAACCAATCCCAGGAATCCCGGTATTGAGCATTTTTCAATCCCGATTTCCGGATCTAAAAAATGGCCCAGGATTGGCATCCCTACCCATGAGGCCCTGAAACTGGCCCTGGTCCTATGAATAGCGGGTGTGAGATCTGTGTGTCACAGAGAGGGTTAATCTCTGCAGCTGTTGCTCCTAGTTACATTGTTGCAGAAGCTGAGCTGGGAGCTGTAACCATGGACCAGCTGCACTCATTTCTCCTGTATATAACACAGCATCAGGGCCAGACTAACAATGGGGAGGATGAAGCTGCAGCTCCAGGCCTCCCCATAAAATAGGCCCATCCTTGGTGCAGCATGATGATCACCAGGCAGAATAGCGCCGCCTCCTCCTGCCTCTTGTACTTCCCGGAAAGACTCTAAGGGCTATTTCACACTGTCCGGCTCCTGCTGGACGGCGAAATCCCGCACGGCCATTAAGCCGTGCACAGTAGTTGTTATTGGACACTATTGTGTCCATTCACACGGGACGGCCACGGCCCGGCCGTCCGGTTGCATCTGGATCCCGCCACTGGAAGGGACGGCTGCCGGGCTGTGGCCATCCCCTCCACGATAAACTACTGTGTGCTGCACGGCTTTCTGGCCGTGCGGGTTTTCGCCGCCGGGCAGGAACCGGAGTGTGTGAAACCGCCCTAAGACAGTCAGAGGCTCTGCCTCCCAGACGAGGAGGGGCAGTCTCACTGAGAGAATGGTGGTCGCAGTAGGGGGTCTCTGGGGGTGTGTGTCACTGGCCCTGACTACTTAAAAAGGATTCTTGCAGTGTAATTTGTCCCACGGAGAGACACAGGAATGAGAAGCTGCCAATACTGTCACTGTAAGTTATGAAGAACATTCAGTTATATTGTGTCTGTGTAATTACACCGTGTAGGCATCTGTATATGTGTTAGAGTATAGGTGTCTGTGTAATGGTAACGTGTATCTGTAACTCTGAATATATGTGTCTGTGACTACATGACGATGTAGAGTGGGGGGGCGTGGGGGGGGGTCGGTTCTGGCAGGCACTGTGACACTGTGTAATAGGGCAGGCACTCTCTGTAATAAGGCGGTCACTGTGACACTTTCTGTAATAGTGCGGGCACTGCAATACTCTGTAAGAAGGCAGGCACTGTGACATTGTCTGAAAGAAGGCGGGCACTGCGACACTTTCTGTAATAAGACGGGCACTGCGACATTGTCTGAAAGAAGGCAGGCACTGTGACACTTTCTGTAATAAGGCGGGCACTGCGTCACTCTCTGTAAGAAGGCGGGCACTGCGACACACTCTGTCAGAAGGCAGGCACTGCATCACTACATAAAAAGGCAGGCACTGTGAAACTATTTATTTATTCATAAACAGTTTCTTATATAGCGCATACATATTGAGCATCACTTTGGCACTGTGATACTCTGTAATAAGGCGGGCACTGCGACACTCTCTGTAACACTGTGTAATAAGGCGGGCACTGCAAAATTCTCTGTAATAAGGTTGGCACTTTGACACTCTCTGTAATAAGGTGGGCACTTGGACACTCTCTGTAATAAGGTGAGCACTGGGACACTGTCTATTAAGTAAGGCACTGCGACATGGTCAACATAAAAAGGCGGGCACTGCAAAACTTTCTGTAATAATGCGGGCACTGCGACACTCTGTGATAAGGAGGGCACTGTGACACTGTTTAAGTATGCGGGCACTGCGACACTTACTGTAATAATGCGGGCACTGCGACACTAATAAGGAGGGCACTGTGGCACTGTTTAAGTATGCAGGCACTGTGACACTGTGTAATAAGGTGGGCACTTCAACACTATCTGTGTAATAAGACGGGTACTGCAACACTCTAATAAGGAGGGCACTGCGACATTCTCTGTGTAATAAGGTGGGCACTTTGACACTCTCTATGTAACAAGGTGGGCACTGTACCACTCTTTGTAGTAGTAGTAGCACACTTATTTATAAGGCGCCACAAAGTGTCCACAGTGCCGTACATAGCAAACAAAAAAACAAATTATAAGGTAACATACAGGTTGCGTTGATAAAATACAGCATAAATAGGGGTATAGCTGGTAGAACTAAAATCAGCATCAGTTCTGAATTAGGTGTCGAAATTGTCGAGAAGACTGAAGATGAAGTAGAGGAAGGGAAGAACCGGGCAGGAGCAATGGTGAGGTATAGAGGTAGGGTGAGTACGTGAGGAAGGAGGGCCCTACTCATAAGAGTTAACATACTAAAAGGAGGTGGGTGGACGAACGAAAAACAATAGGATAAGTAGGAACGGATGGGAAGGAGGCAGGATTGGAGGATCAAAAGAGGTTAGGAGGAGGGAAAGGCTAGTCGAAAAAAGTAGGTTTTGAGGGAGCGCTTGAAGAAGGTAAGGGAATCAGAGAGCCTGATGGGTGGCAGGAGGTTGTTCCAGTGCAGGGGGGGCAGCGCGAGAGAAGTTTTGGACACGGGAGTGGGAGGAGATGATTAGGTGAGAGGTCAGTCGGAGGTCAGCGGCGGAGCGAAGAGGACGGGAGGGAGTGTGGATAGAGATCAGTGAAGAGAGGTAAGGAGCGGTGGAGGAGGAGAGAGCTTTGTAGGTGGTGGTGAGGATTTTAAAGAGAACTCAGAAAGGAATGGGGAGCCAGGGAAGAGATAGACAGAGTGGGGAGGTGGAGGTAGAGCGGCGGGAGAGGAAGATGAGCCTAGCAGCATCGTTAAGAATGGATTGGAGAGGTGCAAGGCGGGTGAGAGGTAGCCCAGAGAGAAGGATGTTGCAGTAGACAAGGCGGGAGATGACAAGAGAGTGAATGAGAATTTTGGTTGCGCCAGTTGAGAGGAATGGTCTGATGCGCGAGATGTTGCATAGGTGAAAGCGGCAAGACTGTGAGAGAGCACGAATGTGGGGGGTTAAAGAGCGGGAGGAGTCAATGATGACAGCGAGGCAGCGCGTTTGGTCGATGGAGGTGATCTTGGTTTCACCAATGCTGATGGAGATAGTGGGAGAAAAGGGGATGTTCAGGGGATGGAAGATTAGAAGTTCAGTTTTAGCCATGTTTAGTTTCAGGAAGCGTTGGCTCATCCGAGCTGAGATGGCCGTGAGGCATTCGGAGACCTTGGACAGGAGTGATGGGGATAGGTCGGAGGAGGAGAGATAGATTAGGGTATCATCAGCATAAAGGTGGTAATGGAAACCATAAGAGCTGATGAGGGTGCCCAGAGAGGTGGTGTAGAGGGAGAAGAGGAGAGGGCCAAGGACTGACCCTTGGGGAACACCGACTGGCTGCTGGGTAGTAGGAGAGGAGGAACTCGGAGTGGAGACGGAGGAGCGATCGGAGAGGTATGAGGTGAACCAGGAGAAGACCGTGCCAGTGATGCCAAAGGAGGGGAGGGTGTTAAACAGGAGAGGGTGGTCAACAGTGTCAAAGGCAGCCGATAGATCAAGATGGATGAGGATAGAGAAGAGGCCTTTGGATTTAGCCGATAGTGGATCGTTAGTGACTTTGGTCAGGGCAGTTTCAGTGGAATGTAAAGGCCCGGATTGGAGGGGGTCTAGAATGGAGTTAGCAGTAAGGTGGCTTAGGAGACCATTATAGGTCAGACATTCTAGGAGCTTGGAGGCAAAAGGTAGGAGGGAGATGGGCCTGTAGTTGGATGGAGAGTTGGGGTCCAGATTTTTTTTTGAGATTTGGGGAGACAAGAGCGTGTTTGAAGGAGGAAGGGAAGATCCCAGAGGATAGGGAAAGATTAAAGAGGTGAGCCAGGTGAGAGCAGACTGAGGGACTGAGACGACGGATAATATTGGAGGGGATAGGATCGTGCGAGCAGGTGGAGGGAGAAGCGGATTGAAAGATAGAGTGGACTTCAGCGGCAGTGGTGGGGTAAAATGAGGAGGGGAATGGGGATGTAGGAGGGAGAGGGTGAGGTCATGGCAGCAGCGATGGCACTCCTGAGAGAGGAGATTTTGGTTGAAAAGTAGGTAGCAAAATCAGCGGCTACGATGGAGGATGGAAGAGCTGGAGGAGGGGGGGGGGGAGCGAGGAGTTGAAGGTGGCGAAGAGCCTGCGGGGGTTGGATGATTGGGAAAGTATGAGGGTCTTAAAGTAGGATTCCTTGGCCAGAGCAAGGGCAGAGCTGAAGGAGGAAAGAATGAATTTGAAATGGACATAATCCGCGAGGGAGCGTGATTTCTTCCAGAAGCGCTCAGCAATGCGAGAGCACTATTTAAGGAATCGGGTGATAGCCGAGTGCCACAGTTGGGGGTTGGAGCATCGAAGGGGGATAGAGGAGGGAGGGCAGGCAGAGTTCAATGCCGAAGATACCGTGTCATTATAGAGGGAGGCGGCGAGGTTTGGGCAGGACATGATGGCGATTGGGGCGAGAAGAAGACACAGCGTGTTTGAGAAGGCAGCAAGATCTAGTGTGTTGACGTTATGCCGTGAGACAATGCAGGCACTGCGACACTCTGTGTAATAAGGCGGGTACTGCAACACTCTGTGTGTAATAAGGCAGGCACTGCGACATTCTCTGTGTAATAAGGTTGGCACTGCGACAGTCTCTGTGTAACAAGGCGGGCACTGCACCACTCTCTATGTAATAAGGAGGGCACTGCAACACTCTGTGTAATAAGGAGGGCACTACGACAATCTGTTATACTTTGGGCACTGCGACACTCTCTATATAATAATGATGGCACTGCGACACTCTATGTAAAAAGGGTGGCACTGCGACAGTCTCTGTGTAACAAGGCGGGCACTGCACCACTCTGTAATAAGGAGGGCACTGCAACACTCTGTGTAATAAGGAGGGCACTACGACAATCTGTTATAATGTGGGCTCTGCGACACTCTTTGTAATTATTCATAAACAGTTTCTTATATAGCGCATACATATTCTGCATCGCTTTGGCACGGAGACACTTTGTAATAAGGTGGGCACTGCAACTCTCTTTGTAACACTGTGTAATAAGGCGGGCACTGCAATACTGTGTAATAAGGTGGGCACTGCAACACTGTGTAATAAGGTGGGCACTGCGAGAGTCTCTGTAACATTGTGTAATAAGGTGGGCACTGCAACACTCTGTGTAACAAGATGGGCACTTCAACACTCTCTGTGTAATAAGGTGGGCATTGCAACATTCTGTGTAATATGGTGGGCTCTGCAACATTCTCTGTGTAATAAGGTGGGCACTGCACCACTCTCTGTGTAATAAGGAGGGCACTGCGACGCTCTGTGTAATAAGGCGGGCACTGCAACACTCTCTGTGTCATAAGGTGGGCACTACGACACTTTCTGTGTAATAAGGTGGGCTCTGCGACACTCTCTGTGTAATAAGGTGGGCACTCCGATACTCTCCATGTAATAAGGTGGGTACTGTGATACTCTGTAATAATGTGGGGACTGCGACACTCTGTGTAATAATGTGGGCTCTGCGACACTCTGTTTAAAAAGGAGGGCACTGCGTAATAAAGCGGGCACTGCGACAATCACTGTGTAATAAGGTGGGCACTGCAACACTCTGTGTAATAAGGTGGGCACTGCGACAATGTGTAATAAGGTGGGCACTGCGACACTGTGTAATAATGTGGGTTCTGCGACGCTCTCTGTGTAACAAGGCGGGCACTGCACCACTCTCGATGTAATAAAGAGGGCACTGCGACACTCTCTGTGTAATAAGGTGGGCACTTTGACACTCTTTGTGTAACAAGGTGAGTACTGTACCACTCTGTGTAAAAAGGAGGGCACTGTGACAATCTGTCATAATTTGGGCCCTGCAACACTCTCTATGTAATAAAGTGGGCACTGGGACACCCTGTAATAAGGTGGGCACTGGGACCCTCTCTGTAATAAGGTGGACACTGCTCACTCTCTGTGTAATAAAGCTGGCACTGTGACACTATGTCTACTAAGTAAGGCACTGCGACACTGTCAACATAAAAAGGCAGGCACTGCAACACTTACTGTAATAATGCGGGCACTGCGACACTCTAATAAGGAGGGCACTGTGACACTGTTTAAGTATGCGTGCACTGCGACACTGTAATAAGGCGGGTAATGCATTAGTCTGTGTGTAATAAGGCAGGCACTGCAACATTCTCTGTGTAATAAGGTTGGCACTGTGACATTCTCTGTGTAGTAAGGTGGGCACTGGGACACTCTTTGTAATAAGGTGGGCACTGCGACAATCTGTTATAATGTGGGCTCTGCAACACTCTGTGTAATAAGACACTGGGACACTCTCTATGTAATAAGGTGGGCACTGCAATACTCTTTGTAATTATTTATTCATAAACAGTTTCTTATATAGCGCATACATATTCTGCATCGCTTTGGCACTGAGACACTTTGTAATAGTCACTTTGGCTCTGAGACACTTTGTAATAGTGACTTTGGCTCTGAGACACTTTGTAACACTCTCTGTAACACTGTGTAATAAGGCGGGCACTGCAATACTGTGTAATAAGGTGGGCACTGCGACACTGTGTAATAAGGTGGGCACTGTAACACTCTCTGTAACATTGTGTAATAAGGTGGGCACTGTGACACTGTCATAAGGTGGGCACTGCAACACTCTCTGCGTAATAAGATGGGCACTTCAACACTCTCTGTGTAATAAGGTGGGCACTGCAACACACTGTAATAAGGTGGGCATTGCAACACTGTGTAATAAGGAGGGCACTGCGACAATCTGTGATAATGTGGGCTCTGCGACACACTCTGTGTAATAAGGTGGGCACTATGACACTCTCTGTGTAATAAGGAGGGCACTGCAACACTGTGTAATAAGGTGGGCACTGCGACACTGTGTAATAATGTGGGTTCTGCGACACTCTCTGTGTAATAAGGCGGGCACTGTACCACTCTCTGTGTAACAAGGTGGGCACTGTACCACTCTCTGTGTAATAAGGCGGGCACTGCACCAATCTCTATGTAATAAGGAGGGCACTGCAACACTCTGTGTAATAAGATGGGCACTTTGACACTCTCTGTGTAACAAGGTGGGCACTGTACCACTCTCTGTGTAATAAGATGGGCACTGTGACACTCTCTGTGTAATAAGGCGGGAACTGCACAACTCTCTGTGTAATAAGGTGGGCACTACGATACTCTGTATAATAAGGCGGGCACTATGACACTCTCTATGTAATTAGTCGGGCAGTGCGACACTCTGTGTGATAGGGCTGGCACTGGAAAATAGCCAGTTACCATGACGGCCTACGGGTCTTAAGCATGTGCAGTCTATCGATAATCGCCCAGTCTGCTACTTCGCAGAGTTTAAACAGAATAATGTCAGGCGCTCACCTGGTGTGAATTTATAGGTGCAGAGGGATATGTAAATGAGGTAGGATGCAATCTGGTGTATGAGAAATCGTTTATTATTAAGATGCAAATAAGTGATTGGAAATGTCATAAATGTCACCCATAGAGTCAGTGACCTGGAAATGTCGACAGGTCGGTACAGATAAGTCAATATGCAATGACCCCTGGTGGGAATGAGGGTGTCAGCATACCCCTTTTAACCATAAACCTCCTGTGGTGTATGTCTCATTGCATGTCATTATCAGATACATGTAATGAGACATAAACCACAGGAGGTTTATGGTTAAAAGGGTTCATTGCATATTGACTTATCTGTACCGACCTGTCGACATTTCCAGGTCACTGACTCTATGGGGGAAATTTACCAATATGAAAAACCTAGTTTTTCGTATTGGTATTTCCCCTACGGTTGCATACGACTGTTTAAGTCGTATGCAAAGTCGTGTTCCGGAGGATCAGTTACAAAGCAGTCAGATACGACTGCTTTATAACCCTCCGATGGTGTAACAATTCGTATTAGCGGCCGAATATACGGCTGCTAATACGAATTATTTCTAGCAGTCTGCACGGAGTGCTGCAGTGTGTAAAAAAAAAATAGAAAAATAAATAAATAAAAAAAAAAAACGGCGTGGGGTCCCCCCCCACAGCTGTAACCAGCACCAGGCTGACGGAGCCTGGAGCCGGTAATTAAAAATCAGGGAACCCGACAAATAGGGGTTCCCCGATTTTTAACAACCAGCCCCAGGCTCCAGGTCCGGGGCTGGTTCCCAAAATACGGGGGACAAAATGACTAGGGGTCCCCCGTATTTCAAGAACCAGTCCCAGGCACAACCAGCCAGCAGGGTAATGTCACAGCCGGGGGACACTTATGATATAAGGTCCCGCGGCCAAAACATTAACCCTACCGACCAGTCAGCCTGGCCCGGGGCCCTGGGGGAGTGGGCACCCCCCCAATGAAGGGGTCCCCCCCCTCCAGGACTTACCTGACCAGGCTGAAGCCTGGTACTGTCCCCGATGCCCCTGGGCGGTGGGCATCGGGCTGATTCAAGTGTAAAAAAAGACTAATCTATTGTTTTTTACTGTGGCACTACAAGTGCCAGCAAGCTGGGACTTGGAGAACCACAAGTCCCAGCCTGCTGGGCATTAAAGGGCCCGCTGGCACTTGTAGTTCCACAGTTAAAAAAATAGTGCACAAAACACACTGACACACTTTTAAAATAAAACTTTAATACATACAAAGCCCACACATACTGATACTTAACTATCTTCTTTCCGTAGGTAGCCCTGATGTCCTGGTCCTGTGTCGTCGTCTTCTGGTCCTGTGTCGTCTTCTGGCTCCATGTCGACCGTCGCAGTTGCCATCCGGATCCGACGAAATCCATTTGGGAAGCTGTGGAAGGAAACCATACTCACCTGTCCCAGCGCGACGTAGTCCAGGTAAGTGTCTTGGCAAAAAAACAAACCGAGAACCCCGAATCCAGACCGGACTGAGAACCGCACAGTACTCTGTGTACATCGTGCGGCTCCGCCTCCCGAATGCCGCTATTGGCCGCCTTGCGGCCTAGCGGCCAATCAGGAGCAAGGCGGCCAATAGCGGCATTCGGGAGGCGGAGACATGGAGCCAGAAGACGACACAGGACCAGAAGTCGACGACACAGGACCAGGACATCAGGGCTACCTACGGAAAGAAGATAGGTAAGTATCAGTATGTGTGGGCTTTGTATGTATTAAAGTTTTATTTTAAGTGTGTGTCAGTGTGTTTTATTGTACTATTTTTAATACTGTGGCACTACAAGAGCCAGCGGGCCCTTTAATGCCCCGCAGGCTGGGACTTGTGGTTCTCCAAGTCCCAGCTTGCGGGGGAGGCTTGCTGGGACTCATAGTGCCCCAGTATTAGACAATAGTTAAATCTTTTTTTTACACCGCTATCAGCTCGATGCCCACCGCCCAGGGGCATCGAGGACAGCACCAGGCTTCAGCCTGGTCAGGTAAGTCCTGGAGGGGGGGGGACCCCTTCATTGGGGGGGTCCCCACTCCCCCAAGGCCCCTGGCCAGGCTGACTGGTCAGTAGGGATGAATGCTTTTGCCGGGGGGACTTGTATAAAAAGTCTCCCCCCGGCTGTGGCATTACCCTGCTGGCTGGTTGTGCCTGGGACTGGTTCTTGAAATACGGGGGACCCCTAGTCATTTTGTCCCCCGTATTTTGGGAACCAGCCCCGGACCTGGAGCCTGGGGCTGGTTGTTAAAAATCGGGGAACCCCTATTTGTCGGGTTCCCTGATTTTTAATTACCGGCCCCGGCTCCTTCAGCCTGGTGCTGGTTATGGCTGTGGGGGGGACCCCACGCCGTTTTTTTTTTTTATATTTATTTTTTTTACACCGCAGCCTGCACGGATCCGACTGATCCGTGCAGGCTAAAACGCAAATAGAACAGGAAAATGGTGTTCTATTTTCCTGTCGTATTTGCGTGGGTGTTTTAAACCACTTAGCAGCCGTATTATCAGTACGGCTGCTTAGTAAATCAGAAACCACCATTCTTTTGAATGGTGATTTCTGTCGTATCCTATCGATGGTGTAGGACATTCGTATTTGTAACTACAAATACGAATGTCCCATCTTTAGGACTACGAATTGTTGTATTTTTGGGATTGTAAATCCCGAAAATACAAATTCGTAAACAAAAGGTGTATTTCTCCCTACGAATACACCTTTTTTCTACGAATCCATTTTGGTAAATGTCCCCCTATATGTACATTTATGACATTTTCGGTCACTTATTTGCATCTTAATAATAAACGATTTCTCATATACCAGATTGCATCCTTCCTCATTTACATATCCCTCTGCACCTATAAATTCACACCAGGTGAGCGCCTGACACTATAAATGGTCTAATGCCTCTTTATGCTGTATGTCACGTGACCAGTCATTCTTGTCATACTCCACCTCTGCCGATGTTGCTGATATCCATAGTAATTTTTATGACGTGCCCAAGCTAATACTTTGTAAATGGATTATTACATACCAATAATACATATTCATCCACTGTATGTGGAAAGTCAGGTTACTTTAGGCCTACTTCCAAAATACCTAGACAATGATTCAGATTTGTACGCAACGCCGATGCTCACGCAGCTGAGCACTTATGGGAAGACTGTGCACGTGACAAGGTTCTCTTCCGATGCCCCCTGCAGTCAGCAGCAAATATATAGCGCTATTTGAGGAAGGTGGGCCCCAAATCGGTCTTGTGTAGGACCCCATGAGGTCTATATCCGCCTCTGGTATGGTATAGCTCACAGACAATAGGCCTAATGATGCGTACACTTGGGTTGGCGGCTGCCAGTATCAATTGACTTTCAATCGGATGGCAGGGGGGTGGAGGCGGGTTATGCACGTTCCTGCACAGTCTTTTTTTGTTTTTATCTCGGGCCACATATTGTGATCAAATCAGGATCGGGCACGGGAAAACACTGTGCGATTTGCAGGGTCCAGCAATCAGGTACAGCCAGCCAGAGTGAAATCCTGCCCTGTGCAAGCCTGCAAATTGCTTAGCGCTGCATGTGACACTATCACAGGCCTGGATTATTACATAGCAATAAGACGGATGTTACAATGAGTAAAATAGTCAGAGCAGAGGCGGATTTACACCTCATGGGGCCTGATGGAAAATACCTTTTTGGGACCCTCCTCCCTCCAACTTTCCATAGCACTATATTTTGCTGCTGATTGGCATCAGTAGAGCAGCTTGGCACGTACGCAATCTACTGATAAATGCTCAACTGCGTGACCATCAGTATTGGAAGCCGGCCTAATACCTGTGTCACATTCACACAGTAATCTGACTGCAAAAGAGAAGGAAGAGGCGCTTGTTTGATGAAACTGATCAATTAGAAAATGAATACATACAATCACATAGAAATAAAAATAAAAAATATTGATAAAAAGCACTGAACATCCTAAGGTAAGAAAGGTGCATTTGACAAAATAACGGATGGATCTGGATCAGACTTGGTAAGGGAAACGGGTGAGGGTGAATGTCCTGTCTCAGCTGTAGTTAAGCGTGGCTTGATGCTGGATTATAGTAATGTCAGAGACTCCCAAATGTGGCTGATAATTACCCAAAGCCACTAGAGGATTTCCATCTCTTGGGATCGCATTGCATAAAATGTCCTCAAAGCTGTACGGCTGTATGACCAGTGGGTAGATTTGTAATCCAAGTGGTATTGCTGGTGGCTAGTTGTATTGCTTGTGCTCCCGATGTTTGGAGACAACCAAATGTATAGATGAAACCAGCAGCTGGAGAGAGTCCCAGTCCGCTTAAAGAAGATTGAAGTGTAAAGTCTGGTCCATACAGGGGGGGGGGGGTTTGTTTCCTACATGGGATTGACAACTCCATTATTAAGTGGCAGCTATTAACAAGGCACCCCTGGTAGCGCCTGCTAGTGCACCCCAGGGAGCACACCCCCTTCTTACAGTAATCTGACTGCCTGTTATACTTTACATACTTTTTTATCCTATCAAAGAACATCAAAGGGACTTTGGGAGTGTGAGCAGGTCCATGTGATGTCATGACATCATGCGGTAGTCCTACAATACTCCTCTATGAATGGTTTGGATGGCCAGGATATCTTTATGGGGCCCCCCTGGGACCTGCTGGGCCCTAGGCAGGTGCCTACATTGCCTTGTGGAAAATCCGCCTCTGAACCAGAGGGGTTCTGTTGGGTAATATCTAGCTTCCTTTAATCCAGGAATATCTGGGAGGCTCCTGCAATTGGTTCTTACTGACTGTGTACAGGTAGCAGAGAGAGATGTTGGCGTGATTCATGTGGCCCACACATACACCCACAACACATTAGCCGTCATAGAAGGGTGCACGTATGCCTGTATTATTACAGTGTCATTAAGTAACTACAATGTAACAGTAATCCTTACAGAAGTGTAGGTGTAGCAGTATAGGAGATGTAAGACTACAGAGGGGAGGGAGGTGTTAGGCACTAAGGGCTGTTTCACACAGTACGGTTCCTGCCGCACGGTGAAATCCCGTACGGCCAGGGAGCCGTGCCGCACTCAGCAGTTGTGAATGGACACTATTGTGTCCATTCACACGGGACGGCCACGGCCCGGCCGCACGGCTGCAGCCGGATCCCCCCACTGGAAGGGACGGCTGCCGGGCTGTGGCCATCCCTGCCATTATAAAATTCTGAGTGCGGCGCGGCTCCCTGACCGTACGGGATTTCACCGTGCGGCAGGAACCGTACTGTGTGAAACAGCCCTAAGGGGGTAACGGTTTGGCTTTGATGGGGAGGCAGGGGTTTAGGCTGCAGGCAGGGCCAGCGCTCACCTGCTCCAGGGGGGCTGATCCGGCTGCCGCCGCTATGCTCCGTTGGGGGTATGATGCGACCGCAGCATCTCACTCCACCGGGGGGAGTTAGAGATGCGGCTCCGAATGGGCTCGAGAGATGTGGCTGCGGCCCCTATCTATGAGTGGGCTCCAGGGGTGGCGGTGTGGCTCACTCACCTGCTCCCAGGTGCTTTCCTCCTGCTCTCCTCGGCGTCGGCGGGACATTTCCTGCTGCTGCTCCTCCTGCAGCTCATTACCGCCCTCCAGTGGCCGGCTCCCTAGGCAAATGCCTTAAGCTGCCTAGTGGTGGCGCCGGCCCTGGCTGCAGGTAGGGCAGGTTGTGGGGGTTAGAATATGTACCACCCAGTTGTCAGGACTCTGCACATCAGGATGCCACTGTCGGTCCTCTGACTGCCAACATACCAAGCGCTGGGATGCTTATACCATCCCAAATGAAGACACGATGGAGCCATGGATATAGGATTGGCCAAGCCAAGTTTGGGGCTCCTCCACAGATGCCACTGAAGGGTTTGTGTACGTGGGTATATGTAACATCCCGCCCTAAATATTTTGTTCAGGACTGACGGGGAGTTTAAGGGAAATCTTAAGATCACAGATCTTTGTAGGTCGTGGGCAACTTTACTCTCAGCATCCAGGTGAAGGTATTGTGTAACAAGTACCAGCCTGTCCTCTAGATGCCGATGCCCGCACGATTGCCTCCCCCCCCCTTCCCCCCGGCAATTTCACCTCTCTGGTGTCTTAGGTCTGCGGGTCCCTGTACGTGAAGCTATGGGGCAGCTGACATCTGCTGACCAACCACAGCCTGTCTATAACTTTCTAGGATGCAATAGAGAAAAGAGCGACTGAATCTGATTGGAATGCTATGGGCAACATCACCTCTTTTTATTTTTAGAAGGTCTAGTATATTTACCCCATAGGGGCCTGAGTCAGACATTCCATCAAAGGCCTGATTCTGGTTCACTTGCAAAAGCAAATTCTCTCTCTAATGGACAAAACCATGTGCACTGCAGGTGGGGCAGATGTAACATGTGCAGAGTTAGATTTGGGTGTTATATTGTTTCTGTGCAGGGTAACTACTGGCTGCTTTATTTTTACACTGTAATATAGTCAGCATGGACACTGTATCAGTGTACTGCGTCCCCTTGCTATGCTCGCCATGCTTCGGGCGTGGTGATTTGCTGCACTTGGCACACTATAGTATTCTCCCTCCATGCCCTGGTGTATAGTAGGGTATGGTATACCGCCTGGTTTGTACAAAAAAGGTGAAAAACTCATGTTGACCTGTTGACCTTCCCATTGTTGTCCTAATGCTTGTGTTGACCTGTTGACCTTCCCATTGTCGTCCTAATGCTTGTCTTGAACTTTTGACCTTCCCATTGTCGTCCTAATGCTTGTGTTGAACTTTTGACCTTCCCATTGTCGTCCTAATGCTTGTGTCGACCTGTTGACTTTCCCATTGTCATCCTAATGCTTGTCTTGAACTGTTGACCTTCCCATTGTCGTCCTAATGCTTGTGTTGACCTGTTGACCTTCCCATTGTCGTCCTGATGCTTGTGTTGACCCTGTCGGACCTGATTTACCTTGAACTCCCCTGGCAGCTCCCCGGGAGGGCTCCATCTAACTTGACACATGGCGGGTGCTGCTGGGGGAGTTCAAGCGAAATCGGATGCTAAAAGCCCCAACGATGTTGCGCTGATGAGATTTATCTTATGCGCTTCATATAAGATCTCTGGGGTCTGATCCGCTGCATACGGGATTGCGGATTGTTGCAATCCCGGCCACAAATCGACAATCCACGGGCGTTTTCGCGGCCATGCCCCCTTTGCGCCGATCGGCAGGCGGGACATTGTTCAGCTGTCGGGCTGACCGCAAACGGGCCAGGATCACGGCTGTCGGCAGGGATCGACAGCCGTGATCCTAGATTGAATACCCCCCTAAGTCTGGTTGTTGGCCAGTCCTTGGCAGTTGTCAGCCACGATTACTTGATATTTTAAATAAAATTGATACGTGCAATGTCTTACTATATAACATGTTTCTGTATAGAGGCCACAATAGTGTTATAATATGTATGTTATTCACGGGTGTCATTTGTTCCTTTTTCTGCAGGGTTCTGGCTTATCCCCATGTAATACTCCTGGTGCCCATCAATGCTGTGGAATACAGAAGAGTGATGGGTGGAACGCAGATCCTGGCTACGTGGCCCGTGATCCCTGAAGTGTGGCTGTTGGACTTTCAGGGGTGGGTGTCTGGTGAGAAAACGGGATAGCAGACACTGAGGGGTACTTATGCGGGTAAGTGTCTCTGATTCTCTGTTGGTCTGATATCTGCAGTTGCCATGAGAATGGGGCTACGTCCCCAAAAGCACTAGGCTATGTTGCTTGTTTGAATACAATCTGTTGTACTAGTACCTGACGGAGACGCAGCGGGCACCTGCAGCTGTTTGTGCGCACACATTCAATATTTTACTAATTGATATGAATATATTTAGTTCCTAATCATTTATTTTAATGTCGATTTATGGAAATACCCCCATGAAAATCCTGCATTTGACCCTTGTGGAGTGTAGGGGGCATATAGTGTACTGATGTAGTGCGGAGTACAGGGGGTATATAGTGTACTGATGTAGTGTGGAGTGTAGGGGGCATATAGTGTACTGATGTAGTGTGGAGTATAGGGGGCATATAGTGTACTGATGTAGTGTGGAGTGTAGGGGGCATATAGTGTACTGATGTAGTGTGGAGTATAGGGGGCATATAGTGTACTGATGTAGTGCGGAGTACAGGGGGTATATAGTGTACTGATGTAGTGCGGAGTACAGGGGGTATATAGTGTACTGATGTAGTGTGGAGTATAGGGGGCATATAGTGTACTGATGTAGTGTGGAGTATAGGGAGCATATAGTGTACTGATGTAGTGTGGAGTATAGGGGGCATATAGTGTACTGATGTAGTGTGGAGTATAGGGGGCATATAGTGTACTGATGTAGTGTGGAGTATAGGGAGCATATAGTGTACTGATGTAGTGTGGAGTATAGGGGGCATATAGTGTACTGATGTAGTGCGGAGTACAGGGGGTATATAGTGTACTGATGTAGTGCGGAGTACAGGGGGTATATAGTGTACTGATGTAGTGTGGAGTACAGGGGGCATATAGTGTACTGATGTAGTGTGGAGTATAGGGAGCATATAGTGTACTGATGTAGTGTGGAGTATAGGGGGCATATAGTGTACTGATGTAGTGTGGAGTATAGGGGGCATATAGTGTACTGATGTAGTGTGGAGTATAGGGGGCATATAGTGTACTGATGTAGTGCGGAGTACAGGGGGTATATAGTGTACTGATGCAGTGCGGAGTACAGTGGGTATATAGTGTACTGATGTAGTGTGGAGTATAGGGGGTATATAGTGTACTGATGTAGTGTGGAGTACAGGGGGCATATAGTGTACTAATGTAGTGCGGAGTACAGGGGGTATATAGGACCTTATTCATATCCATCTGGTCCTCTGTGCATTCACATTTTCTGCGCATGCTTAGAGACACCGTATCGCCGACCATCGAATGATTTCCCCCTGCCTGCGAATGGATGAGTATGTAAATCATCCATTCGCAGCCATGTGCAGGGGGGGGGAGGGGGGCTCACTGCGGACAGCACTCTGATTTCACAGCCTTGCAAGTCAATGAGAACAAGGTACATAGGGGGTTATTCTGTTTGGTACGGTGGGACCGTATACGGGCGGATCAGGCTTTTTTTTCATCTGCGCATGCGTATCTTTCGCAATGCGCATGTGCGGCGACCTCACACTGCTCACGGACGGGTCTCTCCGTGCGAAAAAACCTGTCCGCCGGAGCGCGGTCATTGTGGGCGGCATGTGGGCGTTTTTATGGGAGCGGCCGGAATAATGAGGAAAACTGGGCATAAACATGGGCGTACACGGGGGTGTGCACACAAAATGCACGGTGCCACAACCTCCTCGATCGGCGAACACACCGTGCATTTTGGCCCAAAAACAGGCGGACACCAAAGATTGCTCCTGACCACCCCTAGAGATACCGCATGAGATCAGACGCCTGGGTCTGCTAATTAATGCTGATTACTAGTCAAACGCATACACCTGAATGTAATAAGCAATGCTGCAGGCTATTAAGTGAAAACCATTATTTCACTACCTGCAAGCCACACACAGCCCTCAAACACATTGGAAGCGTATCTTTCTACACTTCAACATGTAAAGGTTGGTTTAATCGGTACTCTTTACTTAGTACGGCGCCCATCGCCGGCATCGCGACCATCGCATGCACTAAAAAAACGGGTGCGACGCGACCGACGCGATGGCCTCGATTTCCCATAGGGAACAATGTTAAAAGTCTCAATGGACGCGATTTTAGTGTTCAATGCCTCAATGCTCGCTATTTTTCCATAGGAAACAATGTTAAATGGGCCACAGAGCCCAAATAGTCCCCCTGAAGTCTGAAATGGCCCCCACAATTGTTAACGCCACCCCACGATCAACATGAACCCGAAGCGTAGCGAGCGGCGGCGGTACGCGTCCTCCGACCTTTTCATACCCCCACTATCCACGTCGGCATGGAGTTGAGAACAGAATAGTGTGGCGAGCGCAGCGAGCCACCGAGCCCGAAGCGTGGCGAGCGGACGCGGATACCTTCACAGGTAAACGCGTCCCTTTGCGGGCTTCACAGGTATCCGCGTCCCCTCGCGGGGCTCGCTGCGCTCGCCACACTTCGGGCTCGGTGGCTCGCTACGCTCGCCACACTATTCTATTCTCAACTCCACGCCGACGTGGATAGTGGGGGTATGAAAAGGTCGGAGGATGCGTACCGACGCCCCTCGTGGGCTCGCTGCGCTCGCCACGCTTCGGGTTCACGTTGATCGTGGGGTGGCGTTAACAATTGTGGGGGCCATTTCAGACTTCAGGGGGACTATTAGGGCTCTGTGGCCCATTTAACATTGTTTCCTATGGAAAAATCGCGGGCATTGAGGCATTGAACAGTAAAATCGCGTCCATTGAGACTTTTAACATTGTTCCCTATGGGAAATCGCGGGCATCGCGTCGGTCGCGTCGCACCCGTTTTTTTAGTGCATGCGATGGCCGCGATGCCCGTGATTTCTTAGCCCCGATGACGGCGATGAGAATCGTGGGCGCCGTGCTAGGTAAAGAGTACCGTTTAATCTTAGCTAATATTCATTCTAATACCTGGTTATATATGTCCAGGTAGTTATTTTATAACCATCTACACCCATTCAGAAAGTGTTTTTCTCTTTCAATGGTCCTGATGACACAGCTCAACTTTGGGATGTAGTAGGGTCCGTAGGAGCCAGGCACCTATCCTAAAGCTTTTGGAGGGTAGGCTCCTCCCCTTCTGCATCCCAGACTCCTCAGTTCGTGTTAGGTGCCCACTGGAGTGGGTGCTATTCTAAAGGTCTGCTGGAGCAGCCGAAGGATTAGAGTTAGTTAGGAGTTTTTTATTTTATTAACTTTTACACTAGCTAGGTAGGCACAGTGTGAGGATTCTCATTGAATCCTCACACTGACAGCGCAGCAGGAGCTGGCAGAAGCGCTTCCTGCCATCTCTCTGCGCACAGGGGAGACACTGTCTGGTCTCCCTGAGCAGCGCTTACAGCTTCTATTAAGAAGCTGCCTGGGCTCTGGAGCGCTCTGAAACCGGCTTCACGCTAGGTGGGGATCATGGGGGACAGGCGCTCCGTGATGGCGGCGGCCATTTTCTGTAGAGCTTACACACTGAGCTCCTGTATGAGAGGACAGCAGTGTGTTACAGGCATGTTCCAAGTGGTCCCCAGCAGAGGGGGAGACACTGGAACTTGGAGATCCTGCAGTAGGAGCGGCTGTCTGGGGGTGGTTGGCGCCAAAAGCCATGGACCCCGCAACAGCAGGGACTTGGTCTCTTCCCTCACTCTGTTTTGGCGCCATTCAGAATGCTTGCAGCGGAGCTGAGCTGGCTGACAGATCCTAGCAGGGATTGGATTTCCTGGGCATCGTTTTCCCCACTTCTGAAAGCTTCAGACAGATAAGTGACTGTGGTACATTGGCTCTGTATAAAACACCTGTACTTTGTGCACTGTGACTGTGTTACTTTTTGCATCATGTCTGAGCAACAGTCTGTGGCTTTGGGGGAGGGAGCCCTTAATGCATTGTGCGCTTGTAGTGTTTGTACACTAAAATTTGTCCCTGAGCAGATGGCCAAGGGGGGCTTGTGTATTACTTGCGCTGGTGTGAGACCCATGGGTAGTGAACCCCAGAGGGTAGAGCAATCGGAGCCTGCGTGGGCCAGTGCCCTGGGCAGGTCTGTAAATGCCTTAGTGCAATTGCTGGACAGGCAGAGTGATGTGTTGGTAGCTTCCCCTAGACCTATGTCATCATCTCAGCAGTCCTCTGGCTCCTTGCCTTTGACCCAAGCAGATCCTGGTTTCTTACAGGTCATGCAAGATACTGCTAAGGGGATCAGCAAGTTTAATGATTTCTTAGACAAATTTGATGGTGATACTGTAGGGACCCCAAAAAGGTCTTATTCAGTGCCATTGCTTGTTGCTGAAGAGGAGGGAGAGTACACAGACATCCCCTGGGATCAGGGTGATGACTCTGAGGATTCCTCTGCCCCAGGGGTGGAGGATTTGATTACTGCTGTTAAACAGGCTTTGGATTTGTCTGTGGAGGATAAAACTCCTGCAAAAGGTGTACTTAAGTGGCAGCGTAAGGAAACTGTTACCTTCCCTGCGGATGAAGGTTTACAGGATTTATTGGAAGGGGCTTGGAAAACACCCGATAAAAGGCTTCAGATGCCTAAGAGATTTTTAAGTCTATACCCCATGCCTGAGGCTCATGAAGACCTCTGGGAAAAAGTTGCGGTGGTAGACGCTTCTGTGGCACGGCTTTGTAAAGCCACAGTGCTACCTGTCCAGGGGGGGGGCAGCCTTTAAGGACCCCGTAGACAAGAAGCTTGAAGGTAACCTCAAGGCAATATTTGAAGGGGTGGGTTTTACTTTACGCCCTCTTATAGCATCAGCCTGGGTCTCTAAGGCCATGATTGTGTGGGCCAAAGACTTATGTACAATTTTGCATGCTGATCCAGGTGTGTTACTGCTTGCTGAGAAGCTAAAAGCAGCTGCGGAGTATGTGCTTGAGGCTGAGGAGGAAGCTCTCAAAATGGCTTCCAGAGTATCCACGGTGTCCGTCAATGCCAGGAGAGTGCTTTGGCTTAAAGCCTGGGAGGCGGATAATGAATCAAAAAAGGCCTTAGAGGCATTAGCTTTTAAAGGAAAGCTGTTGTTTGGTTCAGAGCTGGAAGAGATTATTAAGCAGGCCACGGGAGGCAAAAGTATCTTCCTGCCGGCTCCTGCAGCTAAACAGGCCTCAAGGTTTTCTGCTTTTAGGCCGTCCTTTTAGCCCTCCCCTAGAGGGGGTGCGTCCTTTTGAGGACAGTCCTTTAGGGGAAAGTTTCAGTCCTCCAGGGGCAAGGGCCCAAAGTCAAAGTTCGGTTCCTTTCATAAGAAACTGAGCACCAAAGGTGAGGACAAGCCCTCAGCATGACTACCTGGGAAATATCCCAGCGGTAGTCAAGGTGGGGGGGCGTCTGAGATGGTTCCGGGACGCTTGGGCATTGTTGGGCCAGGATCCTTGGGTGTTGGACATTGTATCTCAGGGTTACAGGATTCCCTTCAAAGGTCTTCCTCCGAGAAGATTCATTTCTACACCACTGCCAAAGGAGTCTCGGCTCCATGCTGCTCTTCTGAGAACGGCTCAATCTATCTTAGAGAAAAGTGTGGTGATCCCGGTCCCTCGAGCGGAGTGAAAGAAAGGCTTTTATTCCACTCTGTTTTTGGTGCCCAAGCCAGACGGGTCCTTCAGACCAATCTTAAATGTAAAGTCTTTGAATCTCCATCTGTGGGTAGACCATTTCAAGATGGAATCTCTACGGTCTGTGCTGCTAAGCCTGGACCAGGGAGAATTTTTGGCGTCCATGGATGTCCAGGACGCATATCTGCATGTTCCTATCCACCCGGAACATCAGGCTCTCTTGAGGTTTGCGATAGGAGACCTGCATTTGCAATTCCAGGTGTTGCCCTTTGGTCTGGCCACAGCACCAAGGGTATTCACCAAAATGATGTCAGTAATGGCGGCTGCCCTCCGACTGAGGGGAATCACTGTGATTCCATATTTGGACGAAGTGCTGTTCAAAGCAGAGTCGGCGGAGAGATTGCAGAGTCACTTGGCAGCAGCCATCAGTTTTTTGCAAGCTCACGGTTGGCTTTTAAACTTACAAAAGTCTCAGCTTGTGTCGTCACAGAGAATCCAGTTCCTAGGGGTTGTCCTGGATACCCATCTACAAAAGAGATCGGGTATTTCTACCAGAGACAAAGGCCAGGGACATAGCCACCCTGGTTCAGGAGATCCTGGGGGTCTCAGAGTCCATCGGTTTGGAGGTGTCTCAAACTGCTGGGGAAAATGGTGGCGACTTTGAGACGCTACAGTTTGCCAGGTTCCACTCTTGAGTGTTCCAGTGGGACATCCTGACATTTTGGTCGGGGAATACTCAGACCATGAAATCAGAGCACATAGTGTTGTCTCCAGAAACACCGTCTTCCCTGCAATGGTGGATGGAGGTGGATTTCCTTCAGTGGGGTAGGTCTCTGCTGTCCTGGGACTGGCTGGTAGTCACTACCGACGCCAGTTTCAGGGGCTGGGGGGCAGTGGTTCTGGACCTACGCCTTCAGGGCTTATGGACCTCGGAGGAGTCTGCCTCAATATCTTAGAACTGTGGGCTGTGTGGAAAGTGATATCTCTGGCAGGAGAAAGATTGCAGAGTCTTCCTTTGAGGTTTCAGACCGACAACGCCACGGCTGTGGTGTACCTGAATCATCAGGGAGGCACACACAGCAAGCTGGCCATGTGGAAGGTTTCCCGGATCTTCTTGTGGGCGGAACAGAATGTTCCAGCATCATCAGCGATATTCATCCCAGGGGTGGAGAATGTCGAGGCCGATTTTCTGAGCAGGGAGGAACTGCGAGAGGGGAAATGGAGCCTGAACCCACAGGTATTTCATCAGATTACAGTGAAGTGGGGAACTCCGGATGTGGACCTGATGGCATCAAGGTTAAATCATCAGGTGCCCAGGTTCTATGCCAGGACAAGAGATCCACTGGCCGAAGCAGTGGATGCAATGACTATCCCATGGGAGGGGAATCTACTTTATGCCTTCCCGCCGTTTCCAATGCAGGCGAGAGTGTTGAAAAGAATCCAGTCCCAAAGAATTCCGGTGATTCTTGTAGCTCCAGATTGGCCAAGGAGGTCCTGGTTCTCGAGGCTTCAGAGATTGTCGGTGGACTCGTGGTGTCTACTTCTGAGGTCAGATCTGTTAAGCCAAGGGCCGTTCTTACACCTGGATTCAGCTCGGCTAGATTTGACGGCTTGGCTATTGAGACCGCCATCTTGAAGAACAAGGGTTTCTCGGAGGCTGTGGTTAACACCATGGTGAAAGCTAGGAAGTCAGTGTCTTCAGCTAACTATTATAGGGTCTGGAAGACCTATATTAGGTGTTGTGAAAGGCAGAAGTCGCATACATCGTGATTTCGACTGTCTAAATTGCTGGAGTTTTTGCAGGATGGTTTCTCGTCTGGGTTAAGCCTTCAGTCACTCAAGGTACAGATATCGGCCTTGTCGATTTACTTCCAGAAAAGGATAGCATTGCTACCGGAGGTGCAAACTTTCTTGCAAGGGGTTTCATGATTGAAACCTCCCTACAAGCAACCAGTGGCTCCATGGGATTTATCGCTGGTACTGGAGTGTCTTCAAAAGGCGCCTTTTGAGCCGTTGAGGTCGGCTGACCTTAAGTTCCTTACATGGAAGCTTGTATTTTTGTTGGCAGTTGCATCAGCAAAGAGAGTATTGGAGTTGGGAGCATTGTCCTGCAAGTCTTCTTTTCTTATATTTCATGATGACAGGGCTGTTCTTCGAACAGTACCCCAATTTTTGCCAAAAGTAGTCTCTGCTTTTCATTTGAATCAGGAGATAGTTCTGCCTGTGTTCCAGCCCCCAGAGGGTTCAAGGAAAAGGGACAAATTGAGGAATTTGGACGTTGTGCGCGCCTTACGCATTTATGTGGACAGGGTGAAGGGTGTCAGAAAGACTGACACTCTGCTAGTCTTGTATGATGTGCACAAGATTGGTTGGCCTGCCTCTAAGCAGACCATTGCTAGGTGGTTGCGTTCCATCATTGCCTTGGCATATACTAAGGTTGGTAGGCCTGTTCCGGCCAGGATAAATGCGCATACCACCAGGTCGGTCGACATGGGGCCACAGCTGAGCAAGTTTGCAGGGCCGCCACTTGGTCATCTGTTCACACTTTTGCCAAATTCTATAGGTTTCATGAGTTTGCGTCGGAGGACGCATCATTCAGGCGAGCAGTGATGAGAGCTGCAGACCTGAGCGTACCCTCCCAAAGGACCAGCTCTGGAACGTCCCAATGATGAGCTGTTTCACCAGGACTATTGAAAGAGAAAAAGGGATTTTTGTAAGAACTTACCATTGGAATCCCTTTCTCTGATATGGTCCTGGTGACACAGCGATCCCTCCCTTACACTCAGTAAGTATGCCAGTGTTCATGATGTTTCATGTTATATATGGTTGAAAAGTTATTTTTAAAATTGTGCATATAATATGTGCAGGCGTTTGTACTGAGTTGATGTATTCCAGTGGCTTTGCAAGATTGAACTGAGGAGTCTGGGATGCAGAAGGGGAGGAGCCTACCCTCCAAAAGCTTTAGGATAGGTGCCTGGCTCCTACGGACCCTCCTACATCCCAATGTTGAGCTGTGTCACCAGGACCATATCAGAGAAAGGGATTCGAACGGTAAGTTCTTACAAAAATCCCTTTTTTTATACTTTAAAAAGCAGGACACTCAATTCACAGGAGTCGACATGTATCAACTTTTTCACTGTAACACAAAGATACCAGTTTTTTATTATGAAAAAGACACATAAACCACGTCTAAGAGCAACAATGATGTTTTTGGACTCCATTTCTACTTGCAATGGTGGAGCAATGTCCTAAGGCCATGGCCACTATTTTGCACACAATCTGTATTTTTTCCGCCAAGAACATACAGATGGGGCAGGCCTCTTCCTGGCTGGCGAATCGCCAGAACGTCCCCGCTGGCGATCTGCCAGCAGTCTCGCCAGTTATCAGTCTGAGACGCGCGTGCGTCTCATGCGCACGCTCGTCTCAATCTCCGTCGGGGAGACGGACAGGGTTAGAGGGGGGGGGGGGGGCGGCAGGGACCCCGGGGGAGCAGCTGGAAGAGCCGTCGGAAGGGGACGCGCGCGCCTCTCGTGAGCGCTCGGCCCCTTCTCGCAATCGATATGGCGCTAGCGGGGGATGGCGGCTGGCATCGCCATCACCTTCCCCTGCCAAGATGGGACCTGCCCCATCTGTACATTATGCACTTTCATATCTGCTATGAACTTTATGTAGCACACTCTGTATGTAAGATGCCACCAAGCACATTATTGCAATCACATATCTCTAACAAAGGATCCCTACATCTGCCTATCACACTCTAAAGTCTTATTTTGAACAATAGTAGAACATGTTTGCATGTGGCGTATGCTCAGATATACGGAAGGTGTCGGTGGGAAAACAGGACGATATCCGTCCGTGCACTGTGGCGTACGCTCTGATGTACGACAGGTATCGGTGACTAAGAGGGAGATCTGTCCGTGCACGGTGGCGTACGCTCAAGTGAACGCCACTCCCCATTGTCGGTGTCTGTGACCGTCCGTGTGCGGCTGTTCTGTGGGCGGCCTTACACTCACTGTGAGCGTACGGAAAACGCACGGTGTGATGGACCGTACGCACGTTTCACCGGACCAAACAGAATAACCCCCATAGTGCAGTGATGTAGTGCGGAGTACAGGGGTATATAGTGTAGTGATATAGTGCGGAGTATAGGGGGTATATAGTGTACTGATGCAGTTCGGAGTATAGGGGGGTATGAAGTGCAGAGTGTATGGGCATATATAGTATAGTGATGTAGTATAGGGGTATATAGTGTAGTGATGTACTGCGGAGTATAAGGGTTGTATAGTGTAGTTATGTAGTGTGGAGTATAGGGGGTATATAGTGTAGTGATGTAGTGCGGAGTATAGGGGGTATATAGTGTTGTGATATAGTGCTGAGTATAGGGGGTATATAGTGTAGTGATGTCGTTCGGAGTATAGGGGGTATATAGTGTAGTGATGTAGTTCGGCGTATAGGGCTATATAGTGCTGTGATGTAGTGCAGAGTACAGGGGTATATAGTGTAGTGATATAGTGCGGAGTATAGGGGGTATATAGTGTAGTGATATAGTGCGGAGTATAGGGGGTATATAATGTAGTGCGGAGTATAGGGGGTATATAGTGTAGTGATATAGTGCTGAGTATAGGGGGGTATATAGTGTAGTGATGTTGTTCGGAGTATAGGGGTATATAGTGCTGTGATGTAGTGCAGAGTACAGGGAGACCTACAGTATATTGCAGTGTAAAAATAAAGCAGTCAGTACTTTCCGTGCACAGAAACAAAATAACTCCAACAAATCTAATTCTCTCTGCACATGTTACATCTGCCCCACCTGCAGTGCTCATGGTTTTTTCCATTTGGGAAGGAATTTGCCTTTGCGAGTGAACCAGAATAAGGGCCATAGTGTAGTGATGTAGTGCAGAGTATAGGGGGTATATAGTGTAGTGATGTAGTGTGGAGTATAGGGGCTATATAGTGTAGTGATGTAGTGCGGAGTATAGCGAGTATATAGTATACCGATGTAGTGCGGAGTATAGGGGTATATAGTGTAATAATGTAGTAAGGAGTATAGGGGTATATAATTTAGTGATGTAGTACGGAGTACAGTGGGTATATACAGTAGTGATGTAGTGTGGAGTATAGGGGGTATATAGTGTAGTGAGTGATGTAGCGTGGAGTATAGTGGTATATATAGTGTACTGATGTAGTGTGGAGTGTAGGGGGAATATATTGTAGTGATGTGTAGAGTATAGTAGGTATATAGGATCTCATTCTGATTGGTTCGCTGTTGCAAATTTCCAACGATGCGTGCTCGGAGACTTGCGTAGTCTTTATTCTTCATGCCGCTCACAGCGAGGGGGGGGGGGGGGGGGCTTTCAGTATAGGAGGTATATAGTGTAGTGATTTAATCCACAGTATAGGGTATATAGTGTAGTGATGTACTGCAGAGTTTAGGGGTATATAGTGTAGTGTAATGATGTACTGCAGAGTATAGGGGTACATAGTGTAGGGATGTTCTGAGGAATATGGGGGTATATAGTGTGGAGTATAGGGCTATTTAGTGTAGTGTTGCATTATGGAGTATAGGGGCTATATAGTGTAGTGATGTAGTGCGGAGTATAGGGTATATATAGCGTAGTGTGGAGTATAGCGGTATATAGAGAATTGTTGTAGTGCAGAGTATAGGGGGTATATAGTGTAGGGATGCAGTGCATAGTATAGGGGTATATAGTGTAGTGATGTAGTGTGGAGTATAGGGCTATTTAGTGTAGTGATGCAGTATGGAGTATAGGGGCTATATAGTGTAGTGATGTAGTGCGGAGTATAGGGTATATATAGCGTAGTGTGGAGTATAGCGGTATATAGAGAATTGTTGTAGTGCGGAGTATAGGGGCTATATAGTGTAGTGCGGAGTATAGGGTATATATAGCGTAGTGTGGAGTATAGCGGTATATAGAGAATTGTTGTAGTACGGAGTATAGGGGGTATATAGTGTAGGGATGCAGTGCATAGTATAGGGGTATATAGTGTAGTGAAGATTATATGGTCTGCTGTATCAGTCAGCGGGTGCCCAGTCTGCTCTGCTGTATCAGTCAGGGGGTAGCTATTCCTTTATAAATGTTCAGGGTCCAGCCTGATAGCCGAGGTCCTTAATGAGAAGCAGCAGAACCCGATCCTCTTTTCTCATAATAGCCCTTTCACACTAATTATTGTACATGGTTACAAGCCCTGTCTCAGCAACTGATTCGCTGTTCACACTGCCGGCTGGACCCGCAATATTACCAGGTAGAACCCTTTCAGACCGCACCCGTGTGTAGCCTACCTGATCTGCCGGTACTTGTAGATGAGGTCATTCCGCTCTCTTGTCCTTTTAGCGTGACCCAGGTCGCACTGTTCACACCAAAGGCACCCCGAGTCCCCCCCATGGTGGGGACCAGGGTCGGATTCCTGGGTGACTTCTATCATCCTGACTTTCCATGCTGCAGTATGCAGAGGACATAGGACCCTAGTTTCTGCACATTGGATCTGGCAGTACCGCCACATGCATGCAAACATCTATTTAGGTATTTATAAATCGGGACCTGTCTCGGCCGGTCCAGAAAAGGGATGGGGCTAAGGAGCAGTTGGGCGTGGCCTATCATCGCAGCCTTTTTTTTTTTTTTTTTTTTTCGGGACCATGCCAGCATTCCCCTGGAAGCTGGGCAGCTCCTGGTTTGCTCCCTCCATGTAGAGAGATGCAGTGCCATACAGAGTTGAGCAGCGGTAATCTCCGGCTCCCTACAACTGCCCCTCCCCCTCTCCCCAGCAAGGGTACATTGCCACTAGCGGGAAAGATAGCGGCACAGTCTTCAAATAGCAGGACTGTTCCGCTGTAATAGGGACAGTTGGGAGGTATGCAGGGCATGCACAAAAATACTGACTTCTAGGGAATGCATCACTCATTATTTTGTATATTGAGCGTTGGCACTACCAATTTTTTTTTCTATACATTACAACAGAGGTTCCCAATCTTTTTTGATTCACGGCACCCTAGAAAATCTGAATTTTTTTCACAGCACCCCTAGGTCAAAAAAAAATGAATTAGATTGGGTTTATATGCGATTCTTAGCGGCAGTTATTTGGTAAAGGGCAGGATTTGCTTCTGTTTGTACACATTCTATGATTGGCAGCCACCAGCACTGGTCTTACTCCTAAATAATTAACCATTAATAATTTGAGTTGGTCCTGGACCACCTAGCCGCGGCACCCCTGCATGTGTCAGGGAGCCACGGCACACAGTTTGGGAACCTTTTTATAAAGGTTTCAAGTTTTTAATCACTGTAGGAGATACTAATTTACAGATACCAGGGCATTCTGGAACTTATTGAAATAAATACACATGCAAAATGGTTTGTTTGTTTGTTTATTTATTTATTGCAATATTTATTTACTCAAAGCATGCAGACGTATGCAGACACTGCCGCCTACTTCTGTGGCATCACAAGTCGTAGAGAATTTGGCTGGTCTGATGATAAAGTCGGTTACGTATGTGGAGCAGCATTTTAGATGAACAGACAAGTTGGGTAGTTGGTCAGTTGGATGGTTGGAGGAAAGTAAAGCCTCATACACACTTAATGAGTCCCCAATTACGGCAATATCGGCAGCGGCAGGGATGCCGAATCCGGCAACCTGTGCACACTTTCTCATGCTGGAGGGGAATAGAGCTACGGTCATGCTACAGCTGCAGCATGACCGTCAATATCGAGGACTCCCCCATCTTCGTTAAACAATGAAAGGGAGTGAGCATCATTAACAATATGGAGTAGACACATTAGGCAATATTGTTTGTGTGTATGGGGCTTTATACTTTCCCCATCACCTTCTCACTTTACTACCACCGCCTGCTTCAACCCTTTCCCCAGTCACTTCCTCTCTTCTTTCTTCTGCCAGCACATGCTTTTTTCATACCATTCCCTCACCTCCTCTCTATGACAGCACTGCCTGCTTTCTGCATTCCATTCCCTAACACTTCCTCTCCTCTCTCTGCTGACACCACCCGCTTTCTGCATTCTGTACCCTAACACTTCCTCTCCTCACTCTGTTGCCACCACCTGCTTTCTGCATCCCATTCCCTAACACTTCCTCTCCTCTCTCTCTGCTGCCACCACCTGCTCTCTGCATTCTGTAACCTAACACTTCCTCTCATCTCTCTGTTGCTACCACCTGCTTTCTGCATCCCATTCCCTAACACTTCCTCTCCTCTCTCTGATGCCACCACCTGCTTTCTGCATTCCATTCCCTAACACTTCCTCTCCTCTCTCTGCTGACACCACCTGCTTTCTGCATTTGGGACCCTAACACTTCCTTTCTTCTCTCTGCTGACACCACCTGCTTTCTGCATTCCATTCCCTAACACTTCCTCTCCTCTCTCTGCTGACACCACCTGCTTTCTGCATTCCATTCCCTAACACTTCCTCTCCTCTCTCTGCTGCCTCCACCTGTTTTCTGCATTCCATTCCCTAACACTTCCTCTCCTCTCTCTGCTGACACCACCTGCTTTCTGCATTCCATTCCCTAACACTTCCTCTCCTCTCTCTGCTGCCTCCACCTGTTTTCTGAATTCGGTACCCTAACACTTCCTCTCCTCTCTCTGCTGGCTCCACCTGCTTTCTGCATTCCATTCCCTAACACTTCCTCTCCTCTCTCTGCTTTCACCACCTGCTTTCTGCATTCCATTTCCCATTGCTTCCTCTTCTCTATACTGCTACCGCCTGCTTTCTATGTCCCATTTACTGTCACCTCCTCTCTCTGCTACCACCACCTGCCTTACGCATCCCATTACCAGTCAGTTCCTCTCTCTGCTACTACCACCTGCTTTCTGCATTCCATTCCCCATTGCTTCCTCTTCTCTATAGTGCTACCGCCTGCTTTCTATGTCCCATTTACTGTCACCTCCTCTCTCTGCTACCACCACCTGCCTTATGCATCCCATTACCAGTCAGTTCCTCTCTCTGCTACTACCACCTGCTTTCTGCATCCCATTCACCTTCTCTCCTCTATGCCGCTACTGCCTGCTTTCTCCATCCCATTCCCTGTCACGTACTGTATCCTCTTTCTGCCACCACCAACTGCTTTCTAAATCCTAATCCCTATCTCTTCCTCTACACTTTCTGCTGCCGTCGCCTACTTTCTGCATCCAGTTTCCCATCACCTCTCTCTGCCACCACTGCCCCTTTCTTGTAATATTTTGTGCTAGTTTATTTTTTCATTATACAACATCACAAAAATATTAAACTGTACATAAAAAAAAACCTGGATTCCACACGCCTTTATTGTATTGTTGTATCATGAAAAAATGTAAAAAAAAAAAAAAACAGTCTTCCACTGCCACTTCTAGGCAGACCATCGCATACCTTTCTTTGTGTTGTTGTTGTTGTCGTATCAAAAACAATAAAAAAAAATGTAAATTGTAAACAAAATAGAAACAGCCGCCAACCTCCCATTCTCCTCTTTCTGCCACCACCGCTTTCATTTCTGAATCCCATTTCTCCTCTCCTCCTCTCTCTGCTATTACTGCCTGCTTTCTGCCTCCCATTCCTCTTCACCTCCTCTCTCTGCTGCTACCACCTGTTTTCTGCATCCCATTCTCCTCCTCTCCTTTATGCCACCACGTCTACTTTCTGCATTCACTATTCACTAACACCTATCCTCGCTCTGCCGCCACCAACTGCTTTCTGCATTTCATTCCCTGACATGTATCCTCTCTCTACCGCCACCACCTGCTTTCTGCATCCCATTCCCCTACTCTCCTCTATGGTGCCATTGCCTGCTTTCTGCATTCCATTCCCTATCTCTTCCTCTACGCTTTCTGTTGCTGCCACTTACTTTCTACATCCAGTTTCCCATCACCTCCTCTCTCTGCCACCACTAGCCCTTTCTTGCCATGTTTTGTGTTAGTTTATTTTTTCATAATATAACATCACAAAAATATTAAAATGTAAAAAAAAAAACCTGGCCTCCAACCGTCCCCCCTCTAGCCAGACCATCACACGCCTTTATTGTGTTGTTGTATCATGAAAAAATATACTGACACAAAAATATTCGGGTGTGGTATAGGGGTCCGACAGTCGGGATCCCGACGACGGGATCCCGACTGGCCGGACCCAGACAGCATGGCGAGCGCAACAAAGCCCCTTGCGGACTCACTAGGCGAGCCACCTATTCTATTCTCCCTCTATGCGGGTTGTGGACCCCGGCTGTCTGTGTTTTGACAGTCGAGATCTCGACGTTGGGTGAATGCCTGTCGGGATCCCGACTGTCGGGACCCCATCCGGCACCGAAATATTCAACCGCCTGTCTCTGCTGCCACCGCCTGCTTCATCCCTTTCCCCATCACCTCCTTTCTTCTCTCTGCTGCCACTGTCTGATCTCTATATACCATTCTGTCACCTACTCTCCTCTCTTTACTACCACTGCCTGCTTCCTGCATCCCACTCCCCTTCACCTACTGTCTCTACTGCCACCATCTGTATTCTATGTCCCATTTACCATCACCTCCTCTCTTTTCTGACACTGCCTCCTTCCTGCGTCCCATTCCCCGTCACTTACTGTCTTTGCTGCCACCGCCTGCTTTTTCATCCCATTCCATCACCTCCTCTTCTCTCTGTACTTCCACTGCCTGCTTCCTGCATCCTATTCCACTTCACCCACTGTCTCTGCTGCCACCGTCTGTATTCTGTGTCCCATTCACCATCACCTCTACTCTTTGCTGCCACCACCTGCTTCCTGTGTCCCATTCCGTCACATCCTTTCTCTGCTGTCAGCGCCTACTACCTGCGTCCCATTCCACCTGACCTACTTTCTCTGCTGCCTTGGCCTGCTTTATGCATCCTTTTCCCTATCTCTTTCTCTACGCTTTCTGCTACCGCCACCTACTTTCTTCATCCATGTTTCCAATCTCCACCTGCTTCTCTCTATCCATGTTTTTTTGTTAGTTTATTTTTTCATAATACATCACAAAGTATAAAATTAAAAAAAATAACCTGGCCTCCACCACATGCTTCCTGCATCCCATTTCCCTTAACCTAATGTCTCTCCTGCCACTGGCTGCTTTCTTCATCCCATTCCGTCACTCTCTCTCGTCTCTCTACTGCCACCGCCTGCTTCCTGTGTCCCATTTCCCATCACCTCCTCTCTCTGCCACCACTGCCCCTTTCTAGCCATGTTTTGTGTTTTTTCTCATAATACAACATCACAAAAATATTAAAATGTAAAAAAAAAAAAATTGGCCTCCAATCGTCCCCTCTAGCCAGACCATCAAGTGCCTTTATTGTGGTGTTGTATCATGAAAAAATAAACTGACGCGAAAATATTAGACCTCCTGTCTTTGCTGCCACCTCCTGCTTCATCCTGTTCCCCATCACCTCCTCTCTTCTCTCAACCTCCACAGCCTGCTTTCTTTATCCTGTTCCCCATCACCTCTCCTATAACCGGTGAACTAACACAAAAGTATTCAAATGTATGTTGATTTCTTGACTTGTATATTTGATTTTGTATATTTTCACTATCATTTCTTATAACTTATATGATTTAAAATATTGTTAAAATGTACATTTTAAATTTTTGTTGCCACTGCCTGCTTCATCTCTTTCCCTGTCACCTCCTCTCTTCTCTACTGCCACGCCTGCATTTTTCATCCCATTCTGTCACGTCCTCTCCTCTATTTACTGCCACCGCCTGCTTCCTGCGTCTCAATTCACATCCTCGCCTCTCCTTTCTATACTGCCACCGCCTATATTCTGTGTTTCATTCCCCGTCGCCTTCTCTCTTTTGCTACAACCGCCTGCTTTCTTCATCCCATTCCTCTCCTTTCTTTGCCACCACCACCTGCTTTATGCCTTCTTCTGCATCCTATTCCCAAAATGCTCTTACCAGCGTCACCATCAAATACAAAGGTCTTATACTACTTGACCTGTGTGTAGCCTTTGCCACTGTAGATGACACTCATTTAAATGCTGCCACTGCCTGTAGTCTGTGTACCATTCCCCTTCACCTAGTGTCTCTGCTGCCACTGCCTGTAGTCTGCGTACCCTTCCCCTTAACCTAGTGTCTCTGCTGTTACCGCCTGCTTTCTTCATTCCATTCCATCACCTCCTATCCTCTCTCTGCTGTCACTGCCTGCTTCCTGTGTCCCATTCCCTGTCACCTACTGTCTCTGCTGCCACCACCTGCTTTCTGCATCCTATTCCCTATGTCTTCCTCTGTGCTTTCTGCTGCTGCACCCTACTTTCTGCATCCAGTTTCCCATCACCTTCTCTCTCTGCCACCACTGCCCCTTTCTAGGCATGTTTTGTGTTGAGTTTTTTTTTCATAATACAACATCACAAAATTATTGAAATTAAGAAAAAAAAACCTGGCCTCCATCCGTTTCCCCCTCTAGCCAGACCATCACACACCTTTATTGTGTTGTTGTATTATGAAAAAATAAACTGACACAAAAATATGGAACCTGCTGCCACCGCCTGCTTCATCCCTGTCCCCATCACCACCTCTCTTCTCTCTGCTGCCACGGCCTGCTCTCTACATCCAATTTAATCACCTACTCTCCTCTTTACTGCCACTGCGTGCTTCCCGCGTCCCACTCCCCTTCACCTACTGTCTGCTGCCACCGCCTGCTTTCTTCATCCCATTCTGTCACCTCCTCTCTCTACTGCCACCACCTGTTTCCTACATCCTATTCCCCTTCACCTACTGTCTATGCTGCCACTGTTTGTTTTCTGTGTCCTTTTCACCGTCACCTCCACTCTTTGCTGCCACCATCTGCTTCCTGTGTCCCATCCCCTGCCACCTACTGTCTCTGCTGCCACCGCCTGCTTTCTTCCTTTTCCACATCACGTCCTCTCTTCTCTCAACCTCCACCGCCTGCTTTCTTTATCACACTCCCCTACCCACTATCTATCTACCCATTATCTGTCTGTCTATCTACCCACTATCTATCTATTCATCCATCCACTATCTATCTATCTATTTACCCACTAGATATCTATCTACCTATTCATCCACCATCTATTTATTTATCCACTCTCTCTCTCACTAGACATCTCACTCTAATACAGTGGTCTCCAACCTTTTTTGGGGTGTGAGCTACTCGCGGCAAAATAAACCACAGAGCTTCTAAATTGTAAAAAAAATAAAAAATCTGCCTAATAACCAAATAATGCCCTTTGCACATTATGCCACACACTGTAATGCCCCTGACACATTATACCACATACCGTACTGTGTGTGCGGCGTACACGCTCACCAAAAAATGGGTGTAACCACGCCACATCATGCGTCCAATGAAAATGGGGGTGTGATACACACATGCCCCCAATAGTGCCAGATACACATATGTCCCCAATAGTGACAAATACATATATGCTCCCACAGTGCCAGGTATGCCCCCACAGAGCCAGAAACAGGAATACCCCCATGGTGCCAGGTATGACCTCATGGTGCTGGGTATGCCCCCACAGTGTCCACAATGCCCCCACAGTGTCAGGAACACGTATGCCCCACAGTGCCGGATATGCCCCCACAGTGTCAGGAACATGTATGCCCCACAGTGCCGGATATGCCCCCACAGTGCCAGAAACAGGTATGCCCCCACAGTGTCCACAATGCCCCCACAGTGTCAGGAACAGGTATCCCCCACAGTGTCCACAATGCCCCCACAGTGTCAGGAACAGATATGCCCCACAGTGCCAGGTATGCCCCCAGTGCCAGAAACAGGTATGCCCCACAGTGTCCACAATGCCCCCACAGTGTCAGGAACACGTATGCCCCACAGTGCTGGGTATGCCCCCACAGTGCCAGAAACAGGTATGCCCCCACAGTGTCCACAATGCCCCCACAGTGTCAGGATCACGTATGCCCCACAGTGCCGGGTATGCCCCCACAGTGCCAGAAACAGGTATGCCCCAACAGTGTCCAGAATGCCCCCACAGTGTCAGGAACATGTATGCCCCACAGTTCCAGCAATGCCCCCACAGTGCCAGATATGCCCACAATAGTGTCAGATATGCCCACAATATCGCCATACACAGTGTCTCTATGAGCCCTGCTGGGGTTTCAGGTGAGGCACCTTTAAGTGATTGGAATCGGTGAATGGGTAAGCGTTGTTGGGTAAGGGGTGAATTGGTGGATGGGATGACCAGGGGATGTTACCTCAGGACTGCCCCATATGCAGGCTCCGACCGTCACTCTCTCCCGCTGCGGCCTCCTCCTTTGATCTGCCGCCATCCTCCTGTCAATCACCGCCTGAGCACCCGGCTCGTAGATATGCGTCTCTTCACAGACGCCGGCACGTCACCCGGCTCCCTGTCCACCCTGATGCTGTCGCACACGCGTCGTCTCGCCTTTTGCGTCTCTTGTCACTTCCCTTCCCTGTGACTGGGTCTGAGCGGTCAGCAAAGCAAAGCTCGCAGGCCGGCTCCTGATTGGCTGCCGGCCAGCGAGCTCTGATTGGTTGACCGCTCAGACCCAGTCACAGGGATATACAATGAGGGGAATGGAGAGACGCACGATGCTCTCTCCTCCCCTCTAGTCTGAACTAGTGCCGGGGATTGAGGGGGAGGGAGGGGGAGACGGGCAGGTGGGCAGCAGTGGTCGAGCCACCCGAATCGCTGCCGCGAGCTACCGGTAGCTCACGAGCGACGGGTTGGCGACCACTGCTCTAATATATATGTCTTCACTATAATTTCTTATAACTTTTATGCTTAAATTTTCTTTTGCTGCCACAGCCTGCTTCATCTCTTCCGTCACCTCTACTCTTCTCTCAACCTCCACCGCCTGCTTTCTTTATCGAATTCCCCTATCTATCTATCTATCTATTAATCCACTATCTACTTATTTATCCACTCTCTATCTCACTATATATCTCACTCTACTATATCTTTTCACTTTAATTTTTTATAACTTATATGCTTAAAAAAAAATTCAAATGTAAATTTACATTTTTTTCTGCCACCGCCTGCTTCATCTCTTCCATCACCTCCTTTTCTCTCTACTGCCTCGCCTGTATTTTTCATCCCATTCTGTCACCTCCTCTATTTACTGCCACCACCTGCTTCCTGCGTCTCATTCCCCATCCTTGCCTCTCCTTTCTGTGCTGCCACCGCCTATATTCTGTGTCTCATTCCCTGTCGCCTCCTCTCTTTTGCTGAAACGTCCTGCTTTCTTCATCCCATTCCGCTCCTTTCTTTGCCACCACCACCTGCTTTATGCCTCCTTCTGCATCCTATTCCCAAAATGCTCTTACCAGCGTCATCATCAAATACAAAGGTCTTATACTACTTGACCTGTGTGTAGCCTTTGCCACTGTAGATGACACTCATTTAAATGCTGCCACTGCCTGTAGTCTGCGTACCATTCCCCTTCACCTAGTGTCTCTGCTGCCACCGCCTGCTTTCTTCATTCCATTCCATCACCTCCTCTCCTCTCTCTGCTGTCACTGCCTGCTTCCTGTGTCCCATTCCCTGTCACCTACTGTCTCTGCTGCCACCACCTGCTTTCTGCATCCTATTCCCTATGTCTTCCTCTGTGCTTTCTGCTGCTGCGCCCTACTTTCTGCATCCAGTTTCCCATCACCTTCTCTCTCTGCCACCACTGACCCTTTCTAGGCATGTTTTGTGTTGAGTTTTTTTTTCATAATACAACATCACAAAATTATTGAAATGAAGAAAAAAAAACCTGGCCTCCATCCGTTTCCCCCTCTAGCCAGACCATCACACGCCTTTATTGTGTTGTTGTGTTATGAAAAAATAAACTGACACAAAAATATGAAACCTGCTGCCACCACCTGCTTCATCCCTGTCCCCATCTCCTCCTCTCTTCTCTCTGCTGCCACGGCCTGCTCTCTACATCCAATTTAATCACCTACTCTCCTCTTTACTGCCACTGCGTGCTTCCTGCGTCCCACTCCCCTTCACCTACTGTCTGCTGCCACCGCCTGCTTTCTTCATCCCATTCTGTCACCTCCTCTCTCTACTGCCACCACCTGTTTCCTACATCCTATTCCCCTTCACCTACTGTCTATGCTGCCACTGTTTGTTTTCTGTGCCCTATTCACCATCACCTCCACTCTTTGCTGCCACCATCTGCTTCCTGTGTCCCATCCCCTGCCACCTACTGTCTCTGCTGCCACGGCCTGCTTTCTTCCTTTTCCACATCACGTCCTCTCTTCTCTCAACCTCCACCGCCTGCTTTCTTTATCGCACTCCCCTACCCACTATCTATCTACCCATTATCTGTCTGTCTATCTACCCACTATCTATCTATTCATCCACTATCTATCTATCTACCCACTAGATATCTATCTATCTATTCATCCACCATCTATTTATTTACCCACTCTCTCTCTCACTAGACATCTCACTCTGATATATATGTCTTCACTATAATTTCTTATAACTTTTATGCTAAAATGTTCTTTTGCTTCCACCGCCTGCTTCATCTCTTCCGTCAACTCCTTTCTTCTCTCAACCTCCACCACCTGCTTTCTTTATCGCATTCCCCTATCTATCTATTCATCCACTATCTATTTATTTATCCACTTTCTATCTCACTATATATCTCACTCTACTATATATTTCCGCTATAATTTCTTATAACTCATATGCTTAAAAAAAAATTCAAATTTAAATGTAACATTTTTTGTGCCACCGCCTGCTTCATCTCTTCCGTCACCTCCTCTCTTCTCTCAACCTTCACCGCCTGCTTTCTTTATCGCATTCCCCTATCTATCTATTCATCCACAATATATTTATTTATTCACTCTATATATCACTATATATCTCACTCTACTATAATTTTTCACTATAATTTCTTATAATTTCTATGCTTAAAATTTTTTTCAAATGTAAATTTACATATTTTTCTGCCACCGCCTGCTTCCTCTCTTCCGTCACCTCCTCTCTTCTCTCAATCTCCACCGCCTGCTTTCTTTATCGCATTCCCATATCTATCTATTAATCCACTATCTATTTATTTATTCACTCTATATCTCACTCTACTATATCTTTTCACTATAATTTCTTATAATTTATATGCTTAAAATTTTTTTCAAAAGTAAATTTAAATTTTTTTTGCTGCCACCGCCTGCTTCATCTCTTCCGTCACCTCCTCTCTTCTCTCAACCTCCACCGCCTGCTTTCTTTATCGCATTCCCCGAACTATCTATTCATCCACTATATAGTTATTTATTCACTCTATATATCACTATATATCTCACTCTACTATAATTTTTCACTATAATTTCTTATCATTTCTATGCTTACAATTTTTTTCAAATGTAAATTTACATATTTTTCAGCCACCGCCTGCTTCCTCTCTTCCGTCACCTCCTCTCTTCTCTCAACCTCCACCGCCTGCTTTCTTTATCGCATTCCCCTATCTATCTTTTAATCCACTATCTATTTATTTATTCACTCTATATCTTACTCTACTATATCTTTTCACTATAATTTCTTATAATTTATATGCTTACATTTTTTTTGCTGCCACCGCCTGCTTCATCTCTTCCGTCACTTCCTCTCTTCTCTCAACCTCCACCGCCTGCTTTCTTTATCTCATTCCCCTATCTATCTATCTATCTATTCATCCACTATCTATTTATTTATTCACTCTATATCTCACTATATATCTCACTCTACTATAATTTTTCAATATAATTTGTTATAATTTCTATGCTTACAATTTTTTTCAAATGTAAATTTACATATTTTTTTGCCACCGCCTGCTTCATCTCTTCCGTCACCTCCTCTCTTCTCTCAACCTCCACCGCCTGCTTTCTTTATCGCATTCCCCTATCTATCTATTCATCCACTATCTATTTATTTATGCACTCTATATCTCACTCTACTATATCTTTTCACTATAATTTCTTATAACTTATATGCTTTAAAAAATTTTTTGCTGCCACCGCCTGCTTCATCTCTTCCGTCACCTCCTCTCTTCTCTCAACCTCCACCGCCTGCTTTCTTTATCGCATTCCTCTTTTCTTCCACTATCTATTTATTTATTTATTCACTCTATATCTTACTATATATCTCACTCTACTATATCTTTTCACTATAATTTCTTATAATTTATATGCTTACATTTTTTTTGCTGCCACCGCCTGCTTCATCTCTTCCGTCACCTCCTTTCTTCTCTCAACCTTCACCGCCTGCTTTCTTTATCTCATTCCCCTATCTATCTATTCATCCATTATCTATTTATTTATTCACTCTATATATCACTATATATCTCACTCTACTATATCTTTTCACAATAATTTGTTATAATTTCTATGCTTAAAAATTTTTTTGCTGCCACCGCCTGCTTCATCTCTTCCATCACCTCCTCTCTTCTCTCAACCTCCACCGCCTGCTTTCTTTATCGCATTCCCCTTTCTATCTATTCATCCACTATATATTTATTTATTCACTCTATATATCACTATATATCTCACTCTACTATAATTTTTCACTATAATTTCTTATAATTTCTATGCTTACAATTTTTTTGAAATGTAAATTTACATATTTTTTTGCCACCGCCTGCCTCATCTCTTCCGTCACCTCCTTTCTTCTCTCAACCTCCACCGCCTGCTTTCTTTATCGCATTCCCCTATCTATCTATTAATCCACTATCTATTTATTTATTCACTCTATATCTCACTCTACTATATCTTTTCACTATAATTTCTTATAATTTATTTGCTTAAATTTTTTTTGCTGCCACCGCCTGCTTCATCTCTTCCGTCACCTCCTCTCTTCTCTCAACCTCCACCGCCTGCTTTCTTTATCTCATTCCCCTATCTATCTATTTATCTACTATCTATTTATTTATTCACTCTATATCTCACTATAGATCTCACTCTACTAAATCTTTTCACTATAATTTCTTATAATTTATATGCTTACATTTTTTTTCTAATGTAAATTTAAAAAAATTTCTGCCACCGCCTGCTTCATCTCTTCCGTCACCTTCTCTCTACTGCCACCGCCTGCATTTTTTATCCCATTCTGTCACCTCTTCTCCTTTATTTACTGCCACCGCCTGCTTAATGCGTCTCATTCCCCATACTCTCCTCTCCTTTCTATGCTGCCACCGCCTATATTCTGCGTCTCATTCCCTGTCACCTCCTCTCTTTGCTGCCACCGCCTGCTTTCTTCATCCCATTCCTCTCCTCTCCTTTCTTTTCCACCACCACCACCTTTCTGCCTCCTGCATCCTATTCCCAAACTGCTCTTACCAGCGTCACCACCAAATACAAAGGTCTTACACTACCTGACCGGTGTGTAGCCTTTGCCACTGTAGATCACACGCCTTCATATCTTACCTGTTGACATCCATCCTCTTACCTTCTGTATTACAGCTGATGTTCTATATGATAACAAAAGTACATTGTACCTATTACTCCATGTGCAGTCTGGTCACATTTATAACAAGATACATTGTAGCATAATATATATCTTTTGTTTCCATGATGAAATCTATAGACACTTGGATAAGTTACTAGAATGTAACATTACGGGACTGCAGAGCATAAGCTGCTTTGTGACGCTTCTGTTTGCACTAATGCGCTCATCTGTAGAGTAAGCACCTGGACCTGCACATCAGGGGGTTCTATGGGGAGGGGCCACATCTTATGGGAAATGGTGGATGGGACAGAGTGTTTGTAAGTAATTGTTGGCTGGCTGCATTTACAGGATATAATATGTAAATGAGACTGAAGGGGTACAGACTGAGTATCTTTAGTTACAGAGAGGTCGCAAAATCTCTTCCCTGCTTACGGATCTTTCTTTTACAGGTTCTCAGTAAAGACCTTATTCGGGTCCCCATGAAATTAATTTCACAGCGTTGCGTGTGGACCAAACTTCTTCCGCAGTGCCTGCGTACCCCCCCTCCCCCTGCACGGCTGCGAATCAGGGCCAGGGTGATTATAATGAATAGCAGGTAGGAAATAAATATGTGGTACACAGAAGTGGCAAGTTGCTCAAATGAACTCATTGGTCCATTGCAAGTGCTTGCAAGGGAGGGGCTAGTTCAGGCAAGGGAGGGGCTAGTTCAGGCAAGGTAGGGGCTAGTTTAGGCAAGGTAGGGGCTAAATAAGGCAAGAGAATCACAGAATTCCCCCACCCTACAGTATAGTAATAATGCAGAAAACTCAGTTTATTTCTCCTTCGCTCCATAGGGATATATGTACACTGAGTTCTCTGCATTACTACTATCATACATATATTCCAATACACTGATTAATCCTTTTGCTGTACGTACCATCTATGTATATTACATGCCGCATAGATAATGTAGTGCTGGAATAAATTCACCAGCAAATGTAGGGTCATTTTCTAGTGAGATCACTTAGAGAATGACCTGAAATCACCCCGGGTGTACGCCCCATTCTGAACATGTATTATTGGTTTGTATAATACTGCTATACCCAGATCTAGCTCCATTTTTCTTTCTTTATCATGTCCCCATTTAAAGTTGAAGTCTTCAATTAAACATGGTTAAAAATAATAAGAAAAATGAAGATATAATGTACTTACATGCAGAACCTGGCATGGTCGCATCCAGCAGTGCCTCTGCCTCACTAGATGTACTTAGACCAGGTGGATTTGGGAAGGTTCTCCAGCTGGAGGTAATTGACGAGAAACCCGTAAAATTTGCCTGTTCCGCCGCTGTAATTGGTGGGTAATTGGCCTCTTCTGCCTCCATTAGTTCTAGATGGTTATTACTGGAGGCAGAGGGTGGAAAGAATGCCTACAGAAATAAGAAGTAACGGTGTATATCAGTGATTATTACATCTACCATAGGACTGTGTAAGACAGACAGAGGCATTTACCAAACTTCTTTATGTAAAGGTTATTTATAGTAGTTTCCATTATAGACCCTAAGACTATATATATATATCAGACCATATATATATATATATATATATATATATATATATATATATATAACCACAGCATTACAGTAGATGTGAGGTCGCTATGGTGCAATTACAGGTGTTCGTCTACTCTGTGCTATCAAGAGACATCTATATACTCTAGAAGTGCAGAGAGGAAAATGACATTCCAGAAGCTCACTATGGAAAGTGTAGCCTGTGCTCTATAGTCCACTTTGTCTCCTTGTCAGTTTATTATGAGGCGCAGGATTATCAATTATATTAGAAAAATGTCGGAGGTCACATCTGGGGCAATAAGAAAGTATTGGTAACATAGTAATTATGTCCTTTCTACTTGTGTGTCCCCTGCTAGAACGAAAACTAAAAATGTGTCTTTGTCAGTGATTTTTATGTAACCCTGAGCACAAGAATAACTGTGTTAGGGAACTTTACACTGTTAAGGCCCCCATATGTTACGCGATTTGGGCCAGAGGATCCAGCAGATTGTCTCTGACATCCGATCGGATCCGATGCGCAGTCCCGTGCGCATCGGATCAGAGCTCGGACGGGCTGCGCATAAAATACATCTTATGTGCAGCAGTCAGCAGAACATCCTGGGTGCGGTGAGCAGGGTGCGGCAGGTGGCAAGGAGAATTGAAAAACCTATTCAAAAGACTTGGTGGCCACTGTTTAGCTGAGAGATCTCTTTCAGCCAATCAGCAGCCACCTGATCTTTTGAATAGTATTTTTCAATTCATACACCCCCTGCCTGCAGATCTCCGAGATTATGTGTGATAAATCGCATGTAATTCATGTGTAAGAAAAGGCACATCATGTGCCAAATCTTATTGAGCTCTCTCAGGTAGGGTTAGGATTAAGGTCAGGGTTAGTCTGCAGAAGAGGACAGTTAGGGTTAGGCACTAGGTGGCAGTTAGGATTAAGGTCAGGGTCAGGCTGCAGAAGGGGAGAGTTAGGCTTAGACACTGGGGTGTATAGTTAGGGTTAGGCATTAGGGGGTGGAGTAGGGCTAAAATGACTAAAACTTGACAATTTGTCAGTTAAACGTTTCACCCTGTCTATCCTAGACACTGTCTAATTAGTGACCCTGTCAGCCTATTGCATGCTGACATAATGGCTGTCTATATAGACAGAGCCGATCCCTTAATCCACACCCCATGTATGTGTTTGGCACTTATACATTATCTGCTGACCAGCAATGAGTAGCTCATGGAAGTTCTGTTTTATACTTACAGGGAAGTATGGGGGCTCCATCCCAAGGGATTCCATGGCGACCCAATCAATGTGCTGGAAGAAGGGGTGGTGGCGGATGCTGTCATTAACTCCTGGTTCTTGGCCCAGATGGTTATTGACAAGCTGAAAAAGGTATTTGGATGTAATTATACAGCACAGTTGCTCAATACAATCATTGTACAAACATTTCTGCTGCCGGCACAGAAGAATATAAAGGGATTTCTCCATGGCCACAGTATGTTACTACTGACATTCTATCTGGGATCTGTCTTGTGTCTCACATTACATTCCCCATTCCAAAAACATGTAACCATTCTGCCATTTCCTGTCATATGTGTCCTAAAGGTCCATACACACTGGGCGATTATGCCGTGTGTGTGTGTGCACAGCGATGATCGCTATCATCGCTGAGGGGGAAAGCTGCTCAGTGCATACACACTGAGCGGCTTTCCCCCTGCCCGGTGGGGAGGACGGCTTTGCATAGTGCAGAGCTATGCAAAGCCGTCCTCAAAGCCGCTCATCTGCTTGTAATAGCTTTCCTGGCGATGATGCGGGAGCGTGCAGCAGCGCTCACCGCTGGGCACACACACTGGGCGGTTTTGAGCTGAAAGCCGCTCAAACCTGCTTTTTTGAGCGACTTTCAGCTTAAAGTCGCCCAGTGTCTATGGGCCTTAATGCTGATGTGTCTGTGTAACAATGGCTGCTCAGGTCTTGCTTGGCAATTGTATAGACATTTGTAAATAGAACTACATGCATTACTTACATACATCTTATAGATATACACAACATATCACATAGGCATGGGGCACTAAGTGGCATCGGCCAGAACTTTCTATACCTGTTATCACTAGAAATATATGTATTGGTGTTTGATAGAAACATATCTGTACATTGTTATATTGTCACTATACAATAGTCTAACGTTACTTATCTGATTATTGTCTGTCTAACAGGAATGACTGCAGAGAAACCAGTGGGATGATGCAGGTAAGGGGCAAACACACGGGCGATTTATGCCCTATTTCTAAGCGATCTGTCTAGGACACTTAGAAATGAAGCTCGGATCGCTCCCTTTGTACACCCTACAGCTATTGTGGTTCGCAGCCCTGCACGTCACTATCGCCCACAGATATAGACAGTGCATGCACGTTCTATCCTGCTTACATTACCAGTCCGCATAGGCAAACACTGCTCAGCACAGATTGCTCAGCACATATAGCAGGTTATTCCCATGTGTGCAGCGATGTGTGCTGAGCCACCTGTGCTTAAGCAGCACAGGACTCACATCTCCCCGTGTACAGGGCTTTAGTTGAGTATGTACTCCATTGTGATGCTCTTTATATTTATTAATCTTATTTATAAAATGCAGAAAAGTCACCTCTCAATAAAAAAACACCCATGTAGATCTTTTACTTATCTGCCAATAGTTATAGCATAGCTAACAGCTGCGTCAGCCGTCGCCAGAGAAAAGATTCAGCTATTTTCCATAAAGCCACAATCTTTATTCACTGCTGCACAATGCGTGGCATAGCGTGGCATATGGTATACGTACACTCCCGCTATGCATACACTTATATAGGAGCTGGCTGGTGCGGGCGCATGCACCCTGCTGCTTTATGGGAGCCTGCTGCGATGTGCTCACACTGCAATCCCACTACAGCAAGCTGCTATACGCAGCAAAGCTGTAGCAAGACACATCTGTAGTCAGTAATAGTGGCCGGCTGTCAGAGTGCAGAGTTTACTTGTAACAGTAATTGGACAGTAGAGTAGATCAGATACTCTGGTTTTCAATAGAGATCAGAGGACTGAACAGATTGATCCTATAACACGGTGACTAATGGTTACTTACATCCAACATCTTATAAAGGTATATACAACCAATGACATCATTTATATTAATAATTTATAAATGTAATATCATATTTACCATGTTAATGAGGTCCATGGCGGCAGATTCTGTTGCGCAGAATCTTGAGTGAGCAGCATGACCTCCGGTTATCATTTCGTTCAGGATGACTCCAAATGAGAACCAGTCTTCGCCAATCATGTACTCCTTGCCGAAATACAGCTACCAGAAGAGAGCGATTGGTTACCAACATTTTAATAATAATAATCACTTTGTTTTTTAATTTTTGCTTTTTTTTTTGTAAATTAACAAAATAGCAGTAAAGATAACCCCTACATGTTATAGTAACAGCAGCAATATTTGGTACTTGTTTCCTAGCACGGCCACAATCGCGGGCATCGCGGGTCATTTTTAAGGGTATGCGATGCGACCGACGCGATGCCCGCGATTTCCCATTGAAAAGCATTGAAAATTAAAAAATCGCGTCGGTCGCATCGCATGCTGCCAAAAAAAGCATGCGATGCTACCGACTGCGATTTTACATAGGGAACATTGTAAAATGCCTCAATTGACCCAATTAAACATAGGGAACAATGTTAAATGGGCCACAGACCCCAAAAAAAAGCCCTGAAGTGTGAAATGGCCCCCCCAAAAATTGATAACGCCACCCCACGATCAACGTGAACCTGAAGCGTGGCGAGCGCAGCGAGCCCGCGAGGGGCGGCGGTACGCGTCCTCCGACCTTTTCATACCGCTACTATCCACATAGGCGTGGAGATGAGAACAGAAAGTGTGGCGAGCGTAGCGAGCCACCGAGCCCGAAGCGTGGCGAGCGGAAACCTTCACAGGTATATGCGTCCCCTCGCAGGCTTCACAGGTATCCGCATCCCCTCGCGAGGCTCGCTGCGCTCGCCACGCTTCGGGCTCGGTGGCTCGCTGCGCTCGCCACACTTTCTATTCTCAACTCCACACCGACGTGGATAGTAGGGGTATGAAAAGGTCGGAGGATGCGTACCGCCGCCCCTCGCTTGCTCGCTGTGCTCGCAACGCTTCGGGTTCACGTTGATCGTAGGGTGGCGTTATCAATTTTTTGGGGGGCCATTTCACACTTCAGGGGGTGTTTTTGGGGTCTGTGGGCCATTTGACATTGTTCCCTATGTTTATTTGGGTAAATTGAGGCATTTTACATTGTTCCCTATGTATAATCGCGGGCATCGCGTCGGTCGCATCGCATGCGTTTTTTTGCACGCATGCGATGCGACCGACGCGATTTTTTTACCTGCGATGCCCGAGATCCAAATCGTTGTGGCCGTGCTAGGAAACAAGTACCCAATATTTTATATTGTTTATAAATAATAAGTACTTCGCTGTTTTTAGGTATATTTAATCCCGAGTTATTGCTCTTTCACTTGTATATGCTAGTTCACGTACTATATATTGTTTACAGCAGCTGTCCTGCCAACACACGGCAACAGTCTCACGTCATCTTCCCCTGGTAAGAGCCGGACCGGAAGTCACATGTACCCGTTCCCATGGAGGACGCTATGGTGGAGGGTAGTCACTTAAGGTAATGCTGGTTACACACCAGAACGATTTTGCTCGGTCCCATTAATGTCGATGCAATTTAGTCCGATTTTATGTAAATTGGGCACGTTTTGGCATGTTTTAGATCCGATTCCGATCTGATGGTTACCCTTTGAGCGCTTATTGTATGTATGCACTATTTCCATCTTTATCACTCTTGGGATTATTACTTTGTGCATGATATGTTTGCAGCACTTTGGGTTCAGCTGCGCACTTTGGTCTGATTTGTATTTTTTAGTCATGATCATTCCGGTGTGTACCCAACATAAGAGTCGTATTGTTTACTGTTAATTCTGCACCAGACCCAGAAGTCCAATGCCAGAGCTGCATTGCAATTGACAGCTCTTATGGAAAGAGGGATTATATGGGATTATTATTAGAAATGTGCAACGATGCATGTGCGTGCTACAGTGAATCCTTTTTACCCAGCTTGGCTATATGCCGTCACATACGGGGTTGGAATCAGGCCCCATGTATATTGCTACATGAGGAAACAGTAGGAAACCCTTTGCATTTACCTCAGGAATAATGACTCCACACCTTCTAGCACAGCCAGTAACACCCTCGTCTCTAGGCGTGATCTCAAGGGCCAGACCGAAGTCGGCGATCTTGAGATGTCCTGTTGGAGTCACCAAGATGTTCTCTGGTTTTAGGTCGCTGTGAAGAAAATAAAATCTTTGTTTTCATACAAACAGGAATTATTTGGTACATAAATTATTTTGCACGTTACATGTGTACATTCTAACTAATAGTAGTTTTATATGTTTGGGAGCAAGGACTAATGTAATCATATTTAGGTTAGTGTCCATGTGATTCCACCATGTCATGTACATCTGTATGTGTTCTGCAGAATTCTAGGTTATTTAATAGTGGAACCTTCCTCAGCCCAATAACCCCTGTGATACTAATATGTGTGGTTACAGCAGACTGTAAATAACTAGTGATATTGATGTCATAGTAAGCGGCAAATGGAGGCTGATGCTGGTCGTTCCCAGCTGGGGAAGGGGAGCAGCTTATAAATGGGGTCAGTTTATTCTTATTTGTAACCAGAAAATAAATAATAACAATACACTGACACGTGGGCCAGGCAGCACATTGTGCTTATTGTGCTGTTATTCCCTGAGTGCAGCCGCTGCAATTTATCATTGGGGATTGTAAGCTTTTAGGGGTGATGGGCCTTATTCAGATCTGAGCTCAGTACTAATTTGTTTGGAAAATGGGCAAAACCATGTGCACTGCAGGTGGGGCAGATGAAACCTGTGCAGAGAGAGTTAAATTTGGGTGGGGTGTGCTGAAACTGAAATCTAAATTGCAGTGTAAAAATAATGCAGCCAGTATTTACCCTGCACATAAACAAAATAACTCACACAAATCTAACTCTCTATACATGTTACATTTGCCCCACCTGCAGTGCACATGGTTTTGCCCATTTTCCAAACATATTTGTACTGAGCTCAGATCTGAATAAGGCCCAATGGGTGAGTTATTTACCTGTGTAGTGAGTGCCAGATACCTTTAAATTCATATAAATAGCAATTGGAGATGGAATTAAAGGAACCATATTAGGTGAAGTTATCCAAACGGTGTCCATCCACCTCTTCCGCATATTATTTATTTTAGCTTTCCTTAATTTGTCACCTGTCACTCCTGCTCCTCTTACTTCCATTACTACACCTCTCATAACCTCCGTCCTCCTCTTTTTTATGTACCTCCCACTCCTTCCAACTCATTACCCTGCACTTCCCACTCTCTCCCTCCACCTCCTTCCCCTCCACCTCCCACTTCTTTCTCCTCTGCACCTCCCACTCCATCCCTCCACCTCCTTTCCCTGCATGTCTACTCCCTCCTTGCTCCTCTGCGCCTCCCACTCCCTCCCTCCACCTGCTTCCCCTGCACCTCTCACTACCTACTTCCTCTGCACCTCCACCTCCTTCCCCTGCACCTCTCACTTCCTCCTCCTTGCCCTGCATCTCTCACTCCCTCTTTCCTTCTCTACACCTCCGTCCCCCTTCCTCCACCTCCCTCCTCTGCACCTCTCACTCCCTCCCACCTCCTTCCCCTGCACTTCTCAGCACCTCCTTCCCATGCACCTCTCACTCCCTCTTTCCTCCTCTACACCTCCGACTCCCTTCCTCCACCTCCCTCCTCTGCACCTCTCACTCCCTACCACCTTCTTCCCCTGCACTTCTCAGCACCTCCTTCCCTTGCACCTCTCACTCCCTAATCAATACTCTCATCAGCCATAATTGACAATAAAAGCATAAAACAATTGTGCAGAGAGAGCCTCTGTGTCTACTGAGAGCTGTAGATAACGATTATACATTACTATGTAAAGGAGGCCATGTACCATGTAAGTGGGAAATATGTGCTAATTGGTAACATGTATAGCGTGTAGAATGTAGGAAGCAGACATGATCAGTATATTACATTCTGCATTATACACTCCATAGTAATATCGCTTTATTATACTATTATCATACTGTAACTATATAATTACCCATGGACTATTCCCTTGGAATGGAGGAATTGAATCCCGCATACTATCTCTGCTGCATAGAACCTGTTGGATAGAAAACAGGTAAATGTTACATTGTAGGATGTATAAATAAAGGGTGTGGTATAGGGGTCCGACAGTCGGGATCCCGACAGTCATTAGCCCGACATCGGGATCCCGACTGGCCGGAATCAGACAGCATGGTGAGCGCAATAAAGCCCCTTGCGGGCTCGCTGCGCTCCTCACACTGGGGGCACGGAGGCTCGCTACGCTTGCCACCAGTGTTCCCTCTAAGCTGTGCGCACGTGCGCGCGCACACACCTCGATGAGTGTGCGCACAGACATTACAACTGAGCGCACAAAGCAGCAGTGGTCCTTTTTGCAGTTGTGGACTCAATTAATGTGTGTTTCACCCATTAACTACATTGTGTACTCTATTTTGAATGTTTAAATGTTTAATATCATTTTGAAGTAAAGTTAACACATATGCTGAACGTCATTTTCCAGTTATATATAAGTGACGCACAAAAATGTAAATTTCTTTCCAAAGTTGCACAGCCAAAATCTTTAGCCGCACACAGCCTTCGTAAAATTAGAGGGAACATTGCTTGCCACCCATTGTATTCTTCCTCTATGGGGGTCGTGGACCCCCACGAGGGAGAATAGCCGGTGGCCGTCGGGCACCCGGCTGTCTGTGTTTTGACAGTCGGGACCCTGTCCAGCACCCATAAATAATGGCTGAGTGATTCCCAGATGACGCTCCCCCATTCTCTGACAAAGGAATCATTTGGTTTGTTTCACATTCACCAGCTGAGGTTTCCCATATGAGGTTAATATGAGGTTTCCCATATGAGGTTAATATGAGGTTTCCCATATGAGGTTAATATGAGGTTTCCCATATGAGGTTAATATGAGGTTTCTGTTTTTGTGCATTGGTGCAATTCACTTCATATTGGGGGTTATTCTGGTTGATTCCCAAGGCTATGAATTCGCAGCCTTGTGAATCCATGTAACCCCGCAGTGCGGTTGGTGGTACACCATCCCACCATTCGCAAGGGCGATTCGCTGGCAGGGACTGCGAATGGATGTTACACAGTAACATCCATTCGCTGCCTTGTGCAATCAGCCCATATAATTCCATGGTCACCGGCCATGGAACTATGGGGAAGGCGTACGCATATAACAGTGACTTATCCTACTAGCCGCTGTCATTCACTGCTACTAATAGGTTACACAGAGGGGATATGGTCATTGGCTCACCAGCATGTTGGTTGACAGTCATTAGGTCGACATGCATTTAGGTCGACATGAGTCTAGGTCAACATGCATGAAGGTCCACATAAGTCTAGGTCGACATGTTCATTAATTTGACAACATAAAAAGGTCAACACGGGTTAGGTCAGTAAGTCCTCCCTCTATCAGCAGCTGTAACAACACATTACTCTATATCCTCACCTTGCACTGGAGATGTCCATGGGCCCATTCCTCATCAGGAGACTACGGAAGTCTCCGCCACTGGCATACTCCATCCCAAAGAACACGTGATTCTGTGTATGGTAGAAGAAATAGTGTTATTATACATGGCAGGACAGGCAGGAGGGACAGAGCTAGGGCGAGGGGAATGTCACCTTTGTCCGAAATAACTAAGTAAGGGGAAATTCTATACATTATTCATTCACTTCTCATGGGACAGTCTAGGGATGGCCATCGGTGCCTTTGCCATCGATGGTTGCCATCGATGGCAAAAGTGCAAAAGGCCATCAATAGTGTAAAACTATGCAATGGGTGACCATCGATAGTTTTACATATCGATGGTCATCTATTATGTTTCAGTGATTGGCCTGTAGGCCTGATTGGCCAATCAAAACAAATGGGCGGGGCTTTGCGTGTGTCGGGGGGGCAGAACCTTCTGGTTCTCCCCCATTGATGGCAAAAGTATTCAACATCGGCCATAAACCATTGATGATTTTGAATCATCGATGGTCGATGGCCATCCCTAGGACGTCCCGTCCCTAGGAGGGGACGGGACCAGGGGGACGGTGCCTAGGTCAACAGTACATAGGTGGACAGTCATTAGGCTAACCAATAGAGGTCAATAGTCAATAGGTCAACACATGAAATATGTCGACTTGCATTAGGTGGACATGATGAAAAGGTTGACACAAGCATTAGGTCGACATGTAAAAGGTCAGAGGCAGTCAAAGCTGTACCGTGCTCTGATGGGAGAAGTAGCCATGGATGAGGAATGGGCACCCAGATGCAAGGTCTAGCACTTTTCTTTCCATGAATGCATGTTCTACGCCGATCTCTAGGAGCCATCTCTTGCTCATGACCTTCACAGCCAACAACTGGCTGTGAGCTGAGTGTGAGGCCAGGAGAACCTAGAGGAAATATCACAGTGTTAACCTCATAACCACAGTGTCCTGGGGACGTCATCCCTTGCGGGTCCCTATATCTAAGCTGAATTCGATTTTAGCCAATTTCATCCGAATCTGATGGATCGGGCTGAGCCATGTGTATGACATGCCATCGGATCCAGTGCATGGTCCCCTATCATAACGGAGGCTAACGGATGGCAAGCGATGTTGCCATCCGAGAAGGATCCAGGTCAGCTCCAGGGGGGGGGGGGGGTGGATGGCCGTACACCATGGCCAGCTTTACATCGGGGGTACGGAATCCCCCCATGCCGGTAAAGACCAGCCACCACCGGGCACCACCCTAGAAATATGTTAATAAGAAAAACATGAGCTATGTGCTAAGGAGTGATATATAAGTGATGGACATAAATAAGACAGTGTTACACTGGTAAACAATAATAAAGTGCTACATTGAATGCTACCATGTGATGCCCCAAGCAGCCAGGCCGTACCCACTCTGGAGTATTATATAATACTTTTACTGCCAGAGGTTTTGCACCTTGCAGGTTGCGTTTCAGTGAAGCAGCATCTTCTACACAATGTACAGTAAAGACGTTTCACACGTATATAAGTGCCACATGTAATACAGGCAACATTCCCTGATGTTCTAGCTGATGCTGCACTGATAATGTAAGAAAAGGGGCGACTCTATAGCGGTAGGAGGTCACACATTACACAGTGCGTCTATCCTTCCATGCTTCTATCACCCCACATACTGTAACCTTATTACAGTGACTACTAGAAGAGGTCGCCCTACCAGAACCATCGGACACTGTAGTGTTATATTATAGCGGGGGAATGTTACACATCATGCAGTTATACTGTGTGCAATATCATTACATGGAATGGTGAATCACATCTGACATTGAATGATATTGCACTGCAGCCTTGTTCACCTCTAATAATATGGAGACATATAGTAATTCCCCTGTGACAACTGAAACCTCATTGCTTACCTTCCCAAAACCACCTTGGCCTAACTGATGGGATAACGTCAGTCCCTGGATGGTACGAGAGACTGCATCTCTGAGGCAGGATGATGGAGCACTGCTGGTTTCTGATGGAGAGAGAAGCCAGAGGAGAACATTTCAACAGTGCCCATATATAAACATAAATTAAGGTGACATTTATATTACCATGCCCCCCAACATTGGCAGATGAGGAAGAAGGACGCTTGTGTGCGCCCAAATTTCTGTGGGCGTGGCCTCATGCTCCATAGGTGTGACCTATGCTCATGGAACTGCTGCGAGGCACGCCCCATCTATGCAGCTCTGGGGGCGTGTCCAGCACTTAGTGAGCTACTGGCCATGCTCCCAGCCCCTCTGCCTGCCTGAATAGATGCTGTGCACAGGGGGGATTCCCTGTTGCCGCACCATCACCACTGCGGAACGCTGCCGGCCCCGGGTGGGATGGCAGACTATCATAAAAAACGGGATGGTTCAGCGAAAATCAGGACAGTTTGGAAGAATGTATTACAGCAGAAAAACAGGGTAAAGTGACCAGAAAATCAGCCAAGTGACATGAAGATTTCCATTCAGTTATCCTACTGAGGAAAATGTTAGTCCAGTAGCATCAGGAGGCTAATAAGCTATTTTGCTTAGAGATTTTCTTTTATGAAAACAGGACAGAGCGATGCACATTGTCATATGCACACGTGTGCAGCTCTGACGGGAGAAGTACATATCCAACTCCACCGACTGTATCCCTTCCCCATTGGGTAATGCAACAAATAAGTGTGCAACAAATAAGGTACTTATGTATTAGCAGGGCGCCCATTGCGTAGTGGTGTAATGAGAATACCAATACACCACTATGCTGGCTAAGTAAACTACGTAATTTTCGTAACTGGAGCTGTGCTAATACATAATGGATCATATCCCCACTATCCATGTCATACCCCCATTATCCATGGGGGCGTGGAGTTAATTTTATAAAGTGTGGCGAGTGTAGCGTGCCAGCTGAGCCCGAAGCGTGGCGAGCCCAGCGAGGCGTCCCTTCGCGGGGCTCGCTGCACTCGCCACGCTCCGCTCGCCCATGTGGATAATGGAGGTATGACTTGGATCAGTGGTCGCCAACCCGTCGCTCGCGAGCTACCGGTAGCTCGCCTGAGCGAAACGGGTGGCTCGACCACTGCTGCCTGCCCTGCCCAGTCCGCCCGCCCGTTGTTGCCGCTGGCTTGCGGCGCTATAGCCGCCGCTATAGCCGCCGCCTTGCCCCGCTGTAGTCCGCGGGGACCAGAGACAGCACACAGGCGCTAGAAGTCATATTTGACCTCTAGCGTCTGACAGGGAGCACCGCGCTAAGCGCTCCCGGCACTTCCGGGTAACGCTGCAGCAGCGCAGCTCTGTGTTCCCTCCCTGTCATAGGCTAGAAGTCAAATATGACTTCTAGCATGGTGGGGGCTGTGGGGGGGAAGAACGCTAAATGCCAGCAGGGTGATGACGGAGGCAGCAGGCTAGAAGTCAAATATGACTTCTAGCATGGTGGGGGCTGTGGGGGGGAAGAACGCTAATTGCCAGCAGGGTGATGACGGAGCTGAGCACCAGCAGCAATTACCATGTGAAGACGGGCATAGTGGAGGGGGCAAGCAGTGACCCCCTTGTCAATGAGCATTAACCCCTGGCAACAAAATTCAACCCCTGACAGCAAGCAGGTAATTTACATTTTTTTATTAGAAGCCTTACTGTGGGACATTGTGTGCAATATGTGTAATGGGCATCATTTGTGTGGCACATGTTTAATGAGCATCAAGGTGTGGGGCATATGTATAAAGGAGCTTCACGTTATGGGTCATAGGCATAATCGGCATCACGGTGTGTGGCATATGTATAATGATGCATCACGGTGTGGCATATGTATAATGATGCATCACGGTGTGGCATATGTATAATGGAGCATCACGGTGTGCGGCATATGTATAATGGGCATCACGGTGTGCGGCATATGTATAATGGGCATCACGGTGTGCGGCATATGTATAATGGGCATCACGGTGTGCGGCATATGTATAATGGGCATCACGGTGTGCGGCATATGTATAATGGTGCATCACGGTGTGTGTCATATGTATAATGGTGCATCACGGTGTGTGGCATATGTATAATGGTGCATCACAGTGTGGCATATGTATAATGGAGCATCACGGTGTGCGGCATATGTATAATGGGCATCACGGTGTGCGGCATATGTATAATGGGCATCACGGTGTGCGGCATATGTATAATGGGCATCACGGTGTGCGGCATATGTATAATGGGCATCACGGTGTGTGGCATATGTATAATGGAGCATCACGGTGTGTGGCATATGTATAATGGAGCATCATGGTGTGTGGCATATGTATAATGGAGTATCACTGTGGGATATGTATAATGGTGCATCACGGTGTGGGGCATTTGTATAACGGAGTATCACGTTGTTGGGCATATGTATAATGGGCATCGTGTGTGTGTGTGTGTGTGTGTGTGGAAAAAATGGGGGATGTAGCCTCGCAGGAGTTCCACGGTAGTAGCTGAACCTTCTAATTTTTGGCGCGTGCCTTCGGCACGCGCAGATGACTCTTCTCCTCTGCCTCCAGTGTTGGGAGGTTTGTTTTGGGGCATTACAGTTTGTGGCATTATGTGTAAAGGGCATTTTTTGGGATATTATGCAGATTTTTTATTTTTTTTTACTTTAGTAGCTCTTCGGGCGGTTTATTTTGTCACGAGTAGCTCCCGACCCAAAAAAGGTTGGAGACCACTGACTTGGATAGTGGGGATATGATTGTGTTAGTGATTGTGTGTGTACTGTAGTTTGTGTTTGTGTGTAGTGCATCATACTTACCCCTCAACGATGTCCACAGCGCCTCTGGCAGTCTGATCCTCGCACAGGCGGGTGCCATGACAGTCCTCCCCGGCAGAAATGTACTCAATTAGCGTATTGCCGCTGGGGGAGCAGGGAAACCATGAGATGCTCCCCCAGCGGCATTTCAGTGAATTACATACATTTCTCCGGCGGCCGCCATATCCCCCCCCCCCCTTCCGGCCGCCCGCGCAAGTTCCGCCACTGCCCGCCGGGATGTCCCCCTCCGCCCGCAGAAACTCCGGCGCTGTCCGCCGGTATGTCCCCCGCCGGCCCCCCTAAGCAGTAAGTCACATACAGTATTAGCCAGGCGCCCGTCAGTGGCTACGCTGACAACGTAGCATAAGCTACGTTGTCAGCGTAGCGTAGCCTGGTGCCCAGCTAATACATAAGTACCACAAAATAATTACTGGCTGAGTAAGATACATGGTAAGAGGAATTATTGTATGGTTGGATGGAGACCACATCTGGTGGACACTTCGTCCCTCCCTTATTGGTTGGGTATAGGAGACGGATGCCAGCAGCTGTTTATGCAATTTGACCCATCACGCTTTTTATGTTTAATCTGAGGAAGGGGCTGGAGGGGAGGAGCTTATGTACCGCTCTCATTAAGTGCTGACTACATTTATCTACACCTCTATCTGCTTCTCTCACAGACACTGATCAGCGCTGGGCCTTACCCACTTACACTACCTATAACGACTATTATAAAACTGGCACTTGTTATTATTAAACATGATTTACAGAAATAATTTTTAAAACTGATGGAATAACTAGTCTGTTTAATTAATAACAATAAACATAGGGAGAAAACAGCAAAAATATCTCCTTTACTGTCAGCAAGAAAAACGCTGCTGCTGGCGGAGAGAGGGAGTCACACTGCAGGAGGGGGCAGATTATAGGAGAGAGTCACGCTGCAGTGGGGACAGATTATAGGAGGGAGTCACGTTGCTGGGGGATAGGCTGCAGGAGGGAGTCACGCTGCGGGGTGAACAGTCTATAGGAGGGAGTCACGCTGTGGGGGGTGACAGACTGCATGAGGGAGTCACGCTGCAGTGGGGACAGATTATAGGAGGGAGTCATGCTGCGGGGGGATAGACTGCAGGAGGGAGTCACACTGCAGGGGGGGTCAGAACGGTGCATGGGGGAGTCATGCTGAGGGGGGGGGGGGCAGAAAGAGTGAGTTGCGGTGGTGAGACCAGTGCGTGGAGTTGTCATGCTGGGAGGGGGGGGGGACAGACTGCGGGAGCAGGGGATCCAGCACAACACAGTTATCTTGGTATACCTGTACTGCTAAATAAAAGTGTTACTGGATTTAACAATAAGGTACAGTAGATATCACTGAATTAGATTTGGATGCAAGTAACTGAGCATGTTGTACATAAATTCATGGAGATGTATTTTCTAATATAAGTAATAGACACAGAGGCCTCAGCCCCTAGCTCCTATACTACAGCTACCAAACTACATTCAGTGCCTGTATAACCACCGTGTGTATGTATGTATCACTTACTTCTTCGGTCTGCATGTGCTCGTGGGTCTTCTCTCTTCTTTCTTACCGCGCTGGTCTCCTCTGAGCAGGGTGATATCCTCCTGCAGATCTTCTTTCTCCTTGTGGCCGCCTTCCTCCTCGTCGCCGTCCTTTTCTGCATGCCAAAACTCCACTTGGCCTTCCATCGCATGGCCAAACTCCACCTGGTCATCCTCCGCATCGCCATGCTCCACATCGCTGTCTTCGTAGCCGTCCTCTTCATCTCTTCTCTCTGCAAAGCCTTCCTCATCCACGTAGCGATCTTGCCTGTAGCTCTCCTTCACATCTCTAGCTACCAACTGTCATCTGCCTACCAACTGCCACTTATGCAGCAGAGGGTGGAAAGTAAACAGCTTGGTTGCCATGACAACATTCAAAGCAGCAAGTGCTGTGCTGTGGCATTACCCAGTTATATCTGTGCACTACATACAAGTTGTATATGTTATATCAATTGGGGGGAGTGTGTGATATTAGCATTGGATTTAATAGTGATTTCCTAAATTATGGTGGGGGGACATTTTTATAAGCAGACTGATTAGAATACAATTTATATATATTGAGGTACATATTTGGGGGACTTGTGTATTATCCACTAATACCACTAATTAAGGTATGCGATGGACCCGATTTCAGACTTTTTCAGGGCTGAGTATTTTAAAATCGGGTCACATCGCATGCCATTACAATGGCGCATAATCAGCACTGACGGCATGGCACTCATACAGGAGGGGGGAGTGGGTTGTGGCGGCTTTGGGCCGTGGGAACGCCCAGCATTTCACGGACGTTCCCGGGGTTTCCGGTAGCAGGTGGCTGACATCACATGATGTTATGGGTCTCATACATCAGCAATTAATTGTGACAATTTTTTAGATATGGAGATGATTGCCACAATTAATTTTAGAGGTGTGGGCTCCCCCTTTTGGCAATCCCAATCAAAATCGCCAATCAATTGCTTAATCAGGTTTTTAAACATGTTTAATAATCTGGTATTATCTGCAGATCTTTTTTATATGTGTGGGCATTCCCAATTCGTCTTCTTCATCTATTTACATTATGAACAGCTGAAATGACAATCGATTGGGCAATTTCCAGATATGAAGATGCAATCTTTAGATGGAAAAATCTGCCGATCACTGAAATAAATCTGTAATGTGTGGGCAAGTCAGATAGATTGTAGAATCCATTTATCTGGCCAAAAAATCCCTGGATCTGGAAATCCATTAACTGTGATTGCTGATGTATGGGGCCCATTATTAGCCGCTCGCCCTGTCTTCAGCCGGAAGCCCACTGACTATATATGTGAGCCCTGCAGAAATCATAAGATGGTCACCAACCATCGAATGATTTCTCCAGCAGCGGGACATGTAAGGGGATGTGTTTTCATACCATGGTTGCGAAGGGGATCTGGCGGCGGGAGGTCAGCGATTCGTGGGGGTGGGCAAACTGGCACTCGATAAGCTGCGAGCTTTGCAATTTACTGAGTTAACCAGAATCAGGCCCATAGTGTACTGATGTACTGCGGAGTATAGGGGGTATGTATTGTAGTGATGTAGTGCAGAGCATAGGGGATATATAGTGTACTGATGTACTGCGGAGTATAGGGGATATGTATCGTAGTGATGTAGTGCGGAGCATAGAGGATATATAGTGTACTGATGTACTGCGGCGTATAGGGGGTATGTATTGTAGTGATGTAGTGCGGAGCATAGGGGATATATAGTGTACTGATGTACTGCGGAGTATAGGGGGTATGTATTGTAGTGATGTAGTATGGAGTATAGAGGATATATAGAGAAGTGATGTAGTGCGGAGTATAGGGGGTATGTATTGTAGTGATGTAGTGTGGAGCATAGAGGATATATAGTGTAGTGATGTACTGCGGCGTATAGGGGGTATGTATTGTACTGATGTAGTGCGGAGTATAGGGGGTATGTATTGTACTGATGTAGTATGGATTATAGAGGATATATAGTGTAGTGATGTACTGCGGCGTATAGGGGGTATGTATTGTAGTGATGTAGTGCGGAGCATAGGGGATATATAGTGTACTGATGTACTGCGGAGTATAGGGGGTATGTATTGTAGTGATGTAGTGCGGAGCATAGGGGATATATAGTGTACTGATGTACTGCGGAGTATAGGGGGTATGTATTGTAGTGATGTAGTGCGGAGTATAGGGGGTATGTATTGTACTGATGTAGTATGGATTATAGAGGATATATAGTGTAGTGATGTACTGCGGCGTATAGGGGGTATGTATTGTAGTGATGTAGTGCGGAGCATAGGGGATATATAGTGTACTGATGTACTGCGGAGTATAGGGGGTATGTATTGTAGTGATGTAGTGCGGAGCATAGGGGATATATAGTGTACTGATGTACTGCGGAGTATAGGGGGTATGTATTGTAGTGATGTAGTGCGGAGCATAGGGGATATATAGTGTACTGATGTACTGCGGAGTATAGGGGGTATGTATTGTAGTGATGTAGTATGGAGTATAGAGGATATATAGAGAAGTGATGTAGTGCGGAGTATAGGGGGTATGTATTGTAGTGATGTAGTGCGGAGCATAGAGGATATATAGTGTAGTGATGTACTGCGGCGTATAGGGGGTATGTATTGTACTGATGTAGTGCGGAGCATAGAGGATATATAGAGAAGTGATGTAGTGCAGAGTATAGGGGGTATATAGTGTAGTGATGCAGTCAGTGGCGGGCTGGGCAGGGGGGCAGGGTGCCAGGTGCCCCCCAGGCCAGTACAATTGAACAGTTTGGGGCCACTTCAGCAGAAGCGCTGTGCTTGCCTATACTTGTCGCCAGGAGGCAGTGCAGCATGTGCTCCTGGCCTGGCTGCTCTGAGATCACTGACCCAAGCTCAGGGCTGGAGCAGTCGGATCCTACTGAGACGGACAGTGGCACCGCGCAGCCCAGGAGCCTACAAACACACAGTGACAGCTGCAGTCCGGGATTGTTCATTGCTGTGGCCAGCCCCTCCCCATGGTACCAGCCACCAATGAACTGTGCTGCCATACAGGCTGGTCCCTCCCCTCCTGTAACGCGACCTCATCCACTTCTCTCCTCACGGGCAGCTAAGCAGCAGCAGCTTCCATCCTGATCCCTCCCTTCTCACCCATTACAGGAGCTAGGCTAGGTGAGTGCAGTAGAGGGAAGAAGGGACAGGGGTGGGGATAGCTGCTATAAGAGTTGTGTGATAAACGGAAGAACAATACATGTCTCAGTGTTATTTACATGTGTATGAGGGGTTCTTCTTTATTGTGTGTGTGTGTGTGTGTGTGTGTGTGTGTGTGTGTGTGTGTAACTGTGGCATACATGTATGTCATGTGTGTATTGGGGGGGGGGGAGTGGCTTTTATTTATTTATTTTTAATGTGTGTGCTTGACTCTAAATGTGTGTATGGAAACATCCATGTGTCAGTGTTCCATACATGTGTGTGTGTCTGTAGTTTTCTTTATTGTGTGTGTTGTGTGTGCTTAAGTCTGTCTGCATGTCAGTGTGTATGTGTTTGTGTGTAAAAATATGTGTAAGTGTTGCATATATATATGTGTGGGGGGTCTGTTTTCTTCTTTAATGTATGTTTGTGTATGTGTGTCGGATACTAAGGGGTCCATTTATCAATTATCGCATTTACAATGCGATCTGGGTGTAATATTACCGCCCAGGATCGCATTGTAAAATGCAATACCAGCAGTGGAATGTATCACCTGCCAGCCTGTCGCTGTGATGCGCTCATCCGGATGCCGGGGGATCTGCGGGTGCGGTTAATGCTGACCCCCCAACAACCCAGCTAACCGCACTGCCCTGGCAGCATTGGGATCACTATCCCATAGGCTACAATGGGCTATCGCCATCTCAGAATAGCGATAGCCCAAAGATGCGAAGCCGGGCTGCCCGATGTTGATAAATCGGGCAGCTTTGCATCCCCCATAGAAACCTATGGGGGATTTGGCCGGCGGAGGTGCAGGGGGTATCACTGAATTGCACCAAAAGGGGACCGCAGCAGGAATCTCCGATCCCTGCTGCGGTACCCTTTTGGTACAATTCAGTGATACTTAATATTTGCGGCTAACCCCTGAAAACTGGTGTTTTTGGAGATTCAGCCACAAATATGGTTTGATGAATGCGGCCCTAAAGCTGGCCCTACACTAGTGCGATTTGGCCACTTTTCAATCGATTCTGACAGATCAGGCTGAGAAATCGGTGAAAAGGTGGGCAAATTGCCTGTGTTTCAAATCCAATCGGAGTGGGAAATCGGATCTGCTGCGTGGGGCCACTTGCCTGTGTGTGCCCCCCAGGCTGAAAGTAGCCAGCCAGCCCCTGGATGTAGTGCGGAGTATAGGGGGTATATAGTGTAGTTATGTAGTGCAGAGTATAGGGGGTATGTAGTGTAGTGATGTAGTGCAGAGTATAGGGGGTATATAGTGTAGTGATGTAGTGCAGAGTATAGGGGGTATATAGTATAAGGATGTAGTGTGAATTATAGGGGGTATATAGTGTAGTGCAGAGTATAGGGGGTATATAGTGTAGTGATGTAGTACAGAGTATAGGGTTTATATCGTTTAGTGATGTAAAAGGTAGTATAGGGGTATATAGTGTAGTGATGTACTGCAGAGTATAAGGGTTGTATAGTGTTGTTATGTAGTGTGAAGTATAGGGGGTATATAATATAGTTTAGTGATGTAGTGCGGAGTATGAGGGGTATATAGTGTATTGATGTTGTGAGGAGTATAGGGGTTATATAGAGTAGTGATGTAGTGTGAAGTATAGGGGGTATATAGTGTAGTGATGTAGTGGGAATTATAGGGAGTATATAGTGTAGTGCAGAGTATATGGGGTATATAGTGTAGTGATGTAGTACGGAGTATAGGGTTTATATAGTTTAGTGATGTAGTATGTAGTATAGGGGTATATAGTGTAGTGATGTACTGCGGAGTATAAGGGTTGTATAGTGTAGTTATGAAGTGTGAAGTATAGGGGGTATATATTATAGTTTAGAGATGTAGTGCAGAGTATGAGGGGTATATAGTGTATTGATGTTATGAGGAGTATAGGGGTTATATAGAGTAGTAATGTAGTGTGAAGTATAGGGGGTATATTGTGTAGTGATGTAGTGGGAATTATAGGGAGTATATAGTGTAGTGCAGAGTATATGGGGTATATAGTGTAGTGATGTAGTACGGAGTATAAGGTTTATATAGTTTAGTGATGTAGTATATAGTATAGGGGTATATAGTGTAGTGATGTACTGCAGAGTATAAGGGTTGTATAGTGTTGTTATGTAGTGTGAAGTATAGGGGGTATATAATATAGTTTAGTGATGTAGTGCGGAGTATGAGGGGTATATAGTGTATTGATGTTGTGAGGAGTATAGGGGTTATATAGAGTAGTGATGTAGTGTGAAGTATAGGGGGTATATAGTGTAGTGATGTAGTGGGAATTATAGGGAGTATATAGTATAGTGCAGAGTATATGGGGTATATAGTGTAGTGATGTAGTACGGAGTATAGGGTTTATATAGTTTAGTGATGTAGTATGTAGTATAGGGGTATATAGTGTAGTGATGTACTGCGGAGTATAAGGGTTGTATAGTGTAGTTATGTAGTGTGAAGTTTAGGGGGTATATATTATAGTTTAGAGATGTAGTGCGGAGTATGAGGGGTATATAGTGTATTGATGTTATGAGGAGTATAGGGGTTATATAGAGTAGTAATGTAGTGTGAAGTATAGGGGCACATAGTTTAGTGATGTACTGCGGAGTATGAGGGGTATATAGTGTATTGATGTTGTGAGTATATGGGTTATATAGAGTAGTGATGTAGTGTGAAGTATAGGGGCATATAGTGTAGTGATGTAGTGCGGAGTATGAGGGGTATATAGTGTATTGATATTATGAGGAGTATAGGGGTTATATAGAGTAGTGATGTAGTGTGAAGTATAGGGGATATATAGTGTAGTGATGTAGTGCGGAGTATGAGGGGTATATAGTATAGTGAGGTACTGTGGAGTATAGGGGTTATCTAGAGTAGTGATGTAGTGTGAAGTATAGGGGGTATATAGTGTAGTGATGTATTGCAGACCGTAGGGCAGGGGTGTCCAAACTTTTTGCGACGAAGGCCAGATTTGGTGAAGTGTAAATGTGTGGGGGCCGACCATTCAGCCTGACATTCTTTGAATCATTAATCACATCAGAATGGTCCCCCACTCTGCCCCCATTCACTGTATGTCCCCCAGCCTGCCCCTTCACTGTATTTCCCCCAGCCTGCTCCCATTCACTGTATGTCCCCTATTCACTGTATGTTCCCCACTCTGCACCCATTCGCTCTGTCCCCCAGCCTGCCACCCTTCACTTCACCATCAGTGCCTCCATTCATTGTATGTCCCCAAGCCTGACCCTCCTTCACTGTATGACTCCTATTCACTGTATGACCCCCATTCACTATGTACCTCACTCTGCCCCCATTCACTGTATGTTTCCCAGCCCCTTGTGTGAGCCAGAGGAAGCAGAGGCAAAGCAGGCACTGCAAGGACAGGAGATGCTTGGGCTCCCGCTGCTGCCCTCCTCCGCTCTGCATGTTACGGGAGCAAGCTTCCCCCTTTCTGCACTGCTGTCACTGTGTTTGTGGAGTAGGGTGATATACAATTGCAGCAGCAGGGGTAGGACGCCAAACACATCTGACTGTGGCGGCCGGCACCTCCTCACTGCAGCACACAGCAAGGTAAGGGCGCGCTCGCTGGGGCCCCACCTTTAGTGTCCTGTGCTGTGCTTCACACAGCTGATGCTCTGCCCGCTTCCAGCTGGAGGCTGCGGGCCGCTTGAAATTACAGCTCGGGCCGCAATTGGCCCCCGGGCCTGCCTTTGGGCATGCCTGCCTTAGGGGGTATATAGTATAGTGAGGTACTGTGGAGTATAGGGGTTATCTAGAGTAGTGATGTAGTGTGAAGTATATGGGGATATATAGTTTAGTGATGTAGTGCTAAGTATAGGGGTATATAGTTCATTGATGTAGTGCGAAGTATAGGGGTTATATAGTGTAGTGATGTAGTGCTAAGTATAGGGGGTATATAGTGTAGGGGTATAGGTCCATAATTGCTGACGCTGCAAATTTGTAGACCAAGCCTGAATCAGGCCCATAGTGTAGTGATTAGGTGCTGTATATATGTAGGGGTATATAGTGTAGTAATGTAGTGCAGGGTATAGGGGGCATATAGTGTAGTGTTGTAGTGCGGAGTATAGGGGTATACTGTATAGTGTAGTTATGTAGTGTGGAGTATAGGGGGTATATAGGGTAGAGATGCAGTGCAGAGAATATTGGTTATACAGGGCCAGATGGAGCTGCAGCTCCAGGCCTACACATAAAGTAGGCCCATCATCATGGCACCATGATGATCACCAGCTGGGCACAATGTGGGCCATAAATCATGTTTGTATTTTGATGTGTTTAGCAAGAAATTGGTTCTTATAGTGTATGGGTTCTACATTGCATTGGCCTCACTTCCTCCACTTCTCATAATAGGCCCTTGTACATTATCAGCAGAGCCGTGAGTAGAGTGGCCAATCCCGGGATCGGCAGGATCCCGGGATTTGGCCCCAATATTGCCCAATATTTCGGGATTAGACTACTCTAATGCTGGGCAGCGTCTGAGCACTTGCTCAGACGCTGCCCAGCTGCTCCGAGTCCTGTGCCGGATGTGTAGCTCAGATGCGCAGCTTGATGTGGTCAGACGTCATGCTGGGCGTCACACTGTGCAGCCAACCGAACACGCCCCCCGCACCGCCGCCGCTCTCTACAACTGGAGGCTCTTCGCTGAACGGAGGACTTTGGTGTTTATTTGTGTAATCCTGAATTGGATCTGGACTTCTTTTACCGACCGCAGAGAACTTTGGATGACGGATTCCGGACCATCATCCTTTGTATTTCAAGCGCTTTTGAGAACTGATTCAATTCAGATTCTCCATTCCATCCGGTACTTAGCTATTTTCATTTCTTGTACTATCACATCACATGTTTGTCGTATATCAATAAAAGTGGTATTGCACCATACTATATGTATCTTTTCTACATTTATTTTGGTGTCTCATCCGGACCGAGATAAATGATTTATGGTTGGGAGGATTGGTGTTCCACTATCCAAATAAGCAGTCGATTTGGGAGAAGAGGAGATGCTATTGGGACAGGAGGAACGTATGGTTATATAAATCTGTATATGCTAGTAGTAGTAGTACGTTTAGTATGCTAGCCAGTATTTGGAGAAGAGGACCGTTCCTATATATCTAGGGACGTATTTTACATTCACAAGGGCGCCGGTGGAGGGAACATGCCATCTTTTGTCACTTTTTCCACTGTTTCTTGGGGGTCCAGGGTCACCCTTGTTGGATGTACCCACCATAGGCTGCCCAGGCGCACAGAACTTACTCTTTACCTTTCTTTCTTTGCTGAACTCACCAGGTTAGGCATGACTGTGTGCGGCCGGGAGAGGTAGGGCGGCAAGCGAGTTGTGACACCAAAGCTGCAGCGAAGTGGCCTGCGCAGCGTGACCTATGGGTCACGCTGCGCAGGCCGCAGCACTGAACCCGCTCGCCGTCCGACTTCTCCCAGCTGCACAGTCTAGTGACACACTGACCTCCCTCCGGCATCACACTCGCAGCCTGCCTCCATTCCGCTGCCACCTGCCCCGCTTAAAGTAAAGCAACATGAGGGAGAGGGGGGTGGTTTTCTTTTAGGTACACCAATCCCAGGAATCCCGGTATTGAGCATTTTTCAATCCCGATTTCCGGGATCTAAAAAATGCCCCAGGATTGGCATCCCTACCCGTGAGGCCCTGAAACTGGCCCTGGTCCTATGAATAGCGAATAGCGGGTGTGAGATCTGTGTGTCACAGAGGGTTAATCTCTGCAGCTGTTGCTCTTAGTTACATTGTTGCAGAAGCTGAGCTGGGAGCTGTAACCATGGACCAGCTGCACTCATTTCTCCTGTATATAACACAGCATCAGGGCCAGACTAACAATGGGGAGGATGGAGCTGCAGCTCCAGGCCTCCCCATAAAATAGGCCCATCCTTGGTGCAGCATGATGATCACCAGGCAGAATAGCGCCGCCTCCTCCTACCTCTTGTACTTCCCGGAAAGACTCTAAGGGCTATTTCACACTGTCCGGCTCCTGCTGGACGGCGAAATCCCGCACGGCCATTAAGCCGTGCACAGTAGTTGTTATTGGACACTATTGTGTCCATTCACACGGGACGGCCACGGCCAGGCCGTCCGGTTGCATCTGGATCCCGCCACTGGAAGGGACGGCTGCCGGGCTGTGGCCATCCCCTCCACGATAAACTACTGTGTGCTGCACGGCTTTCTGGCCGTGCGGGTTTTCGCCGCCGGGCAGGAACCGGAGTGTGTGAAACCGCCCTAAGACAGTCAGAGGCTCTGCCTCCCAGACGAGGAGGGGCAGTCTCACTGAGAGAATGGTGGTCGCAGTAGGGGGTCTCTGGGGGTGTGTGTCACTGGCCCTGACTACTTAAAAAGGATTCTTGCAGTGTAATTTGTCCCACGGAGAGACACAGGAATGAGAAGCTGCCAATACTGTCACTGTAAGTTATGAAGAACATTCAGTTATATTGTGTCTGTGTAATTACACCGTGTAGGCATCTGTATATGTGTTAGAGTATAGGTGTCTGTGTAATGGTAACGTGTATCTGTAACTCTGAATATATGTGTCTGTGACTACATGACGATGTAGAGTGGGGGGGTCGGTTCTGGCAGGCACTGTGACACTGTGTAATAGGGCAGGCACTCTCTGTAATAAGGCGGTCACTGTGACACTTTCTGTAATAGTGCGGGCACTGCAATACTCTGTAAGAAGGCAGGCACTGTGACATTGTCTGAAAGAAGGCGGGCACTGCGACACTTTCTGTAATAAGACGGGCACTGCGACATTGTCTGAAAGAAGGCAGGCACTGTGACACTTTCTGTAATAAGGCGGGCACTGCGTCACTCTCTGTAAGAAGGCGGGCACTGCGACACACTCTGTCAGAAGGCAGGCACTGCATCACTACATAAAAAGGCAGGCACTGTGAAACTATTTATTTATTCATAAACAGTTTCTTATATAGCGCATACATATTGAGCATCACTTTGGCACTGTGATACTCTGTAATAAGGCGGGCACTGCGACACTCTCTGTAACACTGTGTAATAAGGCGGGCACTGCAAAATTCTCTGTAATAAGGTTGGCACTTTGACACTCTCTGTAATAAGGTGGGCACTTGGACACTCTCTGTAATAAGGTGAGCACTGGGACACTGTCTATTAAGTAAGGCACTGCAACATGGTCAACATAAAAAGGCGGGCACTGCAAAACTTTCTGTAATAATGCGGGCACTGCGACACTCTGTGATAAGGAGGGCACTGTGACACTGTTTAAGTATGCGGGCACTGCGACACTTACTGTAATAATGCGGGCACTGCGACACTAATAAGGAGGGCACTGTGGCACTGTTTAAGTATGCAGGCACTGTGACACTGTGTAATAAGGTGGGCACTTCAACACTATCTGTGTAATAAGACGGGTACTGCAACACTCTAATAAGGAGGGCACTGCGACATTCTCTGTGTAATAAGGTGGGCACTTTGACACTCTCTATGTAACAAGGTGGGCACTGTACCACTCTTTGTAGTAGTAGTAGCACACTTATTTATAAGGCGCCACAAAGTGTCCACAGTGCCGTACATAGCAAACAAAAAAACAAATTATAAGGTAACATACAGGTTGCGTTGATAAAATACAGCATAAATAGGGGTATAGCTGGTAGAACTAAAATCAGCATCAGTTCTGAATTAGGTGTCGAAATTGTCGAGAAGACTGAAGATGAAGTAGATGAAGGGAAGAACCGGGCAGGAGCAATGGTGAGGTATAGAGGTAGGGTGAGTACGTGAGGAAGGAGGGCCCTACTCATAAGAGTTAACATACTAAAAGGAGGTGGGTGGACGAACGAAAAACAATAGGATAAGTAGGAACGGATGGGAAGGAGGCAGGATTGGAGGATCAAAAGAGGTTAGGAGGAGGGAAAGGCTAGTCGAAAAAAGTAGGTTTTGAGGGAGCGCTTGAAGAAGGTAAGGGAATCAGAGAGCCTGATGGGTGGCAGGAGGTTGTTCCAGTGCAGGGGGGGCAGCGCGAGAGAAGTTTTGGACACGGGAGTGGGAGGAGATGATTAGGTGAGAGGTCAGTCGGAGGTCAGCGGCGGAGCGAAGAGGACGGGAGGGAGTGTGGATAGAGATCAGTGAAGAGAGGTAAGGAGCGGTGGAGGAGGAGAGAGCTTTGTAGGTGGTGGTGAGGATTTTAAAGAGAACTCAGAAAGGAATGGGGAGCCAGGGAAGAGATAGACAGAGTGGGGAGGTGGAGGTAGAGCGGCGGGAGAGGAAGATGAGCCTAGCAGCATCGTTAAGAATGGATTGGAGAGGTGCAAGGCGGGTGAGAGGTAGCCCAGAGAGAAGGATGTTGCAGTAGACAAGGCGGGAGATGACAAGAGAGTGAATGAGAATTTTGGTTGCGCCAGTTGAGAGGAATGGTCTGATGCGTGAGATGTTGCATAGGTGAAAGCGGCAAGACTGTGAGAGAGCACGAATGTGGGGGGTGAAAGAGCGGGAGGAGTCAATGATGACAACGAGGCAGCGCGTTTGGTCGATGGAGGTGATCTTGGTTTCACCAATGCTGATGGAGATAGTGGGAGAAGAGGGGATGTTCAGGGGATGGAAGATTAGAAGTTCAGTTTTAGCCATGTTTAGTTTCAGGAAGCGTTGGCTCATCCGAGCTGAGATGGCCGTGAGGCATTCGGAGACCTTGGACAGGAGTGATGGGGATAGGTCGGAGGAGGAGAGATAGATTAGGGTATCATCAGCATAAAGGTGGTAATGGAAACCATAAGAGCTGATGAGGGTGCCCAGAGAGGTGGTGTAGAGGGAGAAGAGGAGAGGGCCAAGGACTGACCCTTGGGGAACACCGACTGGCTGCTGGGTAGTAGGAGAGGAGGAACTCGGAGTGGAGACGGAGGAGCGATCGGAGAGGTATGAGGTGAACCAGGAGAAGACCGTGCCAGTGATGCCAAAGGAGGGGAGGGTGTTAAACAGGAGAGGGTGGTCAACAGTGTCAAAGGCAGCCGATAGATCAAGATGGATGAGGATAGAGAAGAGGCCTTTGGATTTAGCCGATAGTGGATCGTTAGTGACTTTGGTCAGGGCAGTTTCAGTGGAATGTAAAGGCCCGGATTGGAGGGGGTCTAGAATGGAGTTAGCAGTAAGGTGGCTTAGGAGACCATTATAGGTCAGACATTCTAGGAGCTTGGAGGCAAAAGGTAGGAGGGAGATGGGCCTGTAGTTGGATGGAGAGTTGGGGTCCAGATTTTTTTTTGAGATTTGGGGAGACAAGAGCGTGTTTGAAGGAGGAAGGGAAGATCCCAGAGGATAGGGAAAGATTAAAGAGGTGAGCCAGGTGAGAGCAGACTGAGGGACTGAGACGACGGATAATATTGGAGGGGATAGGATCGTGCGAGCAGGTGGAGGGAGAAGCGGATTGAAAGATAGAGTGGACTTCAGCGGCAGTGGTGGGGTAAAATGAGGAGGGGAGTGGGGATGTAGGAGGGAGAGGGTGAGGTCATGGCAGCAGCGATGGCACTCCTGAGAGAGGAGATTTTGGTTGAAAAGTAGGTAGCAAAATCAGCGGCTACGATGGAGGATGGAAGAGCTGGAGGAGGGGGGGGGGGGGAGCGAGGAGTTGAAGGTGGCGAAGAGCCTGCGGGGGTTGGATGATTGGGAAAGGATGAGGGTCTTAAAGTAGGATTCCTTGGCCAGAGCAAGGGCAGAGCTGAAGGAGGAAAGAATGAATTTGAAATGGAGATAATCCGCGAGGGAGCGTGATTTCTTCCAGAAGCGCTCAGCAATGCGAGAGCACTATTTAAGGAATCGGGTGATAGCCGAGTGCCACAGGTGGGGGTTGGAGCATCGAAGGGGGATAGAGGAGGGAGGGCAGGCAGAGTTCAATGCCGAAGATACCGTGTCATTATAGAGGGAGGCGGCGAGGTTTGGGCAGGACATGATGGCGATTGGGGCGAGAAGAAGACACAGCGTGTTTGAGAAGGCAGCAAGATCTAGTGTGTTGACGTTATGCCGTGAGACAATGCAGGCACTGCGACACTCTGTGTAATAAGGCGGGTACTGCAACACTCTGTGTGTAATAAGGCAGGCACTGCGACATTCTCTGTGTAATAAGGTTGGCACTGCGACAGTCTCTGTGTAACAAGGCGGGCACTGCACCACTCTATGTAATAAGGAGGGCACTGCAACACTCTGTGTAATAAGGAGGGCACTACGACAATCTGTTATAATGTGGGCTCTGCGACACTCTTTGTAATTATTCATAAACAGTTTCTTATATAGCGCATACATATTCTGCATCGCTTTGGCACGGAGACACTTTGTAATAAGGTGGGCACTGCAACTCTCTTTGTAACACTGTGTAATAAGGCGGGCACTGCAATACTGTGTAATAAGGTGGGCACTGCAACACTGTGTAATAAGGTGGGCACTGCGAGAGTCTCTGTAACATTGTGTAATAAGGTGGGCACTGCAACACTCTGTGTAACAAGATGGGCACTTCAACACTCTCTGTGTAATAAGGTGGGCATTGCAACATTCTGTGTAATATGGTGGGCTCTGCAACATTCTCTGTGTAATAAGGTGGGCACTGCACCACTCTCTGTGTAATAAGGAGGGCACTGCGACGCTCTGTGTAATAAGGCGGGCACTGCAACACTCTCTGTGTCATAAGGTGGGCACTACGACACTTTCTGTGTAATAAGGTGGGCTCTGCGACACTCTCTGTGTAATAAGGTGGGCACTCCGATACTCTCCATGTAATAAGGTGGGTACTGTGATACTCTGTAATAATGTGGGGACTGCGACACTCTGTGTAATAATGTGGGCTCTGCGACACTCTGTTTAAAAAGGAGGGCACTGCGTAATAAAGCGGGCACTGCGACAATCACTGTGTAATAAGGTGGGCACTGCAACACTCTGTGTAATAAGGTGGGCACTGCGACAATGTGTAATAAGGTGGGCACTGCGACACTGTGTAATAATGTGGGTTCTGCGACGCTCTCTGTGTAACAAGGCGGGCACTGCACCACTCTCGATGTAATAAAGAGGGCACTGCGACACTCTCTGTGTAATAAGGTGGGCACTTTGACACTCTTTGTGTAACAAGGTGAGTACTGTACCACTCTGTGTAAAAAGGAGGGCACTGTGACAATCTGTCATAATTTGGGCTCTGCAACACTCTCTATGTAATAAAGTGGGCACTGGGACACCCTGTAATAAGGTGGGCACTGGGACACTCTCTGTAATAAGGTGGACACTGCTCACTCTCTGTGTAATAAAGCTGGCACTGTGACACTATGTCTACTAAGTAAGGCACTGCGACACTGTCAACATAAAAAGGCAGGCACTGCAACACTTACTGTAATAATGCGGGCACTGCGACACTCTAATAAGGAGGGCACTGTGACACTGTTTAAGTATGCGTGCACTGCGACACTGTAATAAGGCGGGTAATGCATTAGTCTGTGTGTAATAAGGCAGGCACTGCAACATTCTCTGTGTAATAAGGTTGGCACTGTGACATTCTCTGTGTAGTAAGGTGGGCACTGGGACACTCTCTGTAATAAGGTGGGCACTGCGACAATCTGTTATAATGTGGGCTCTGCAACACTCTGTGTAATAAGACACTGGGACACTCTCTATGTAATAAGGTGGGCACTGCAATACTCTTTGTAATTATTTATTCATAAACAGTTTCTTATATAGCGCATACATATTCTGCATCGCTTTGGCACTGAGACACTTTGTAATAGTCACTTTGGCTCTGAGACACTTTGTAATAGTGACTTTGGCTCTGAGACACTTTGTAACACTCTCTGTAACACTGTGTAATAAGGCGGGCACTGCAATACTGTGTAATAAGGTGGGCACTGCGACACTGTGTAATAAGGTGGGCACTGTAACACTCTCTGTAACATTGTGTAATAAGGTGGGCACTGTGACACTGTCATAAGGTAGGCACTGCAACACTCTCTGCGTAATAAGATGGGCACTTCAACACTCTCTGTGTAATAAGGTGGGCACTGCAACACACTGTAATAAGGTGGGCATTGCAACACTGTGTAATAAGGAGGGCACTGCGACAATCTGTGATAATGTGGGCTCTGCGACACACTCTGTGTAATAAGGTGGGCACTATGACACTCTCTGTGTAATAAGGAGGGCACTGCAACACTGTGTAATAAGGTGGGCACTGCGACACTGTGTAATAATGTGGGTTCTGCGACACTCTCTGTGTAATAAGGCGGGCACTGTACCACTCTCTGTGTAACAAGGTGGACACTGTACCACTCTCTGTGTAATAAGGCGGGCACTGCACCACTCTCTATGTAATAAGGAGGGCACTGCAACACTCTCTGTGTAATAAGATAGGCACTTTGACACTCTCTGTGTAACAAGGTGGGCACTGTACCACTCTCTGTGTAATAAGATGGGCACTGTGACACTCTCTGTGTAATAAGGCGGGAACTGCACAACTCTCTGTGTAATAAGGTGGGCACTACGATACTCTGTATAATAAGGCGGGCACTATGACACTCTCTATGTAATTAGTCGGGCAGTGCGACACTCTGTGTGATAGGGCTGGCACTGGAAAATAGCCAGTTACCATGACGGCCTACGGGTCTTAAGCATGTGCAGTCTATCGATAATCGCCCAGTCTGCTACTTCGCAGAGTTTAAACAGAATAATGTCAGGCGCTCACCTGGTGTGAATTTATAGGTGCAGAGGGATATGTAAATGAGGTAGGATGCAATCTGGTGTATGAGAAATCGTTTATTATTAAGATGCAAATAAGTGATTGGAAATGTCATAAATGTCACCCATAGAGTCAGTGACCTGGAAATGTCGACAGGTCGGTACAGATAAGTCAATATGCAATGACCCCTGGTGGGAATGAGGGTGTCAGCAGACCCCTTTTAACCATAAACCTCCTGTGGTGTATGTCTCATTGCATGTCATTATCAGATACATGTAATGAGACATAAACCACAGGAGGTTTATGGTTAAAAGGGTTCATTGCATATTGACTTATCTGTACCGACCTGTCGACATTTCCAGGTCACTGACTCTATGGGGGAAATTTACCAATATGAAAAACCTAGTTTTTCGTATTGGTATTTCCCCTACGGTTGCATACGACTGTTTAAGTCGTATGCAAAGTCGTGTTCCGGAGGATCAGTTACAAAGCAGTCAGATACGACTGCTTTGTAACCCTCCGATGGTGTAACAATTCGTATTAGCGGCCGAATATACGGCTGCTAATACGAATTATTTCTAGCAGTCTGCACGGAGTGCTGCAGTGTGTAAAAAAAAAATAGAAAAATAAATAAATAAAAAAAAAAAACGGCGTGGGGTCCCCCCCCCCCCCCCCCCCCCCCCACAGCTGTAACCAGCACCAGGCTGACGGAGCCTGGAGCCGGTAATTAAAAATCAGGGAACCCGACAAATAGGGGTTCCCTGATTTTTAACAACCAGCCCCAGGCTCCAGGTCCGGGGCTGGTTCCCAAAATACGGGGGACAAAATGACTAGGGGTCCCCCGTATTTCAAGAACCAGTCCCAGGCACAACCAGCCAGCAGGGTAATGTCACAGCCGGGGGACACTTATGATATAAGGTCCCGCGGCCAAAACATTAACCCTACCGACCAGTCAGCCTGGCCCGGGGCCCTGGGGGAGTGGGGACCCCCCCAATGAAGGGGTCCCCCCCCTCCAGGACTTACCTGACCAGGCTGAAGCCTGGTTCTGTCCCCGATGCCCCTGGGCGGTGGGCATCGGGCTGATTCAAGTGTAAAAAAAAGACTAATCTATTGTTTTTTACTGTGGCACTACAAGTGCCAGCAAGCTGGGACTTGGAGAACCACAAGTCCCAGCCTGCTGGGCATTAAAGGGCCCGCTGGCACTTGTAGTTCCACAGTTAAAAAAATAGTGCACAAACACACTGACACACTTTTAAAATAAAACTTTAATACATACAAAGCCCACACATACTGATACTTAACTATCTTCTTTCCGTAGGTAGCCCTGATGTCCTGGTCCTGTGTCGTCGTCTTCTGGTCCTGTGTCGTCTTCTGGCTCCATGTCGACCGTCGCTGTCGCCGTTGCCATCCGGATCCGACGAAATCCATTTGGGAAGCTGTGGAAGGAAACCATACTCACCTGTCCCAGCGCGACGTAGTCCAGGAAAGTGTCTTGGCAAAAAAACAAACCGAGAACCCCGAATCCAGACCGGACTGAGAACCGCACAGTACTCTGTGTACATCGTGCGGCTCCGCCTCCCGAATGCCGCTATTGGCCGCCTTGCGGCCTAGCGGCCAATCAGAAGCAAGGCGGCCAATAGTGGCATTCGGGAGGCGGAGACATGGAGCCAGAAGACGACACAGGACCAGAAGTCGACGACACAGGACCAGGACATCAGGGCTACCTACGGAAAGAAGATAGGTAAGTATCAGTATGTGTGGGCTTTGTATGTATTAAAGTTTTATTTTAAGTGTGTGTCAGTGTGTTTTATTGTACTATTTTTAATACTGTGGCACTACAAGAGCCAGCGGGCCCTTTAATGCCCCACAGGGCTGGGACTTGTGGTTCTCCAAGTCCCAGCTTGCGGGGGAGGCTTGCTGGGACTCATAGTGCCCCAGTATTAGACAATAGTTAAATCTTTTTTTTACACCGCTATCAGCTCGATGCCCACCGCCCAGGGGCATCGAGGACAGCACCAGGCTTCAGCCTGGTCAGGTAAGTCCTGGAGGGGGGGGGACCCCTTCATTGGGGGGGTCCCCACTCCCCCAAGGCCCCTGGCCAGGCTGACTGGTCAGTAGGGATGAATGCTTTTGCCGGGGGGACTTGTATAAAAAGTCTCCCCCCGGCTGTGGCATTACCCTGCTGGCTGGTTTGTGCCTGGGACTGGTTCTTGAAATACGGGGGACCCCTAGTCATTTTGTCCCCCGTATTTTGGGAACCAGCCCCGGACCTGGAGCCTGGGGCTGGTTGTTAAAAATCGGGGAACCCCTATTTGTCGGGTTCCCTGATTTTTAATTACCGGCCCCGGCTCCTTCAGCCTGGTGCTGGTTATGGCTGTGGGGGGGACCCCCACGCCGTTTTTTTTTTTATATTTATTTTTTTTACACTGCAGCCTGCACGGATCTGACTGATCCGTGCAGGCTAAAACGCAAATAGAACAGGAAAATGGTGTTCTATTTTCCTGTCGTATTTGCGTGGGTGTTTTAAACCACTTAGCAGCAGTATTATCAGTACGGCTGCTTAGTACATCAGGAACCACCATTCTTTTGAATGGTGATTTCTGTCGTATCCTATCGATGGTGTAGGACATTCGTATTTGTAACTACAAATACGAATGTCCCATCTTTAGGACTACAATTTGTTGTATTTTTGGGATTGTAAATCCCGAAAATACAAATTCGTAAAAAAAAGGTGTATTTCTCCCTACGAATACACCTTTTTTCTACGAATCCATTTTGGTAAATGTCCCCCTATATGTACATTTATGACATTTTCGGTCACTTATTTGCATCTTAATAATAAACGATTTCTCATACACCAGATTGCATCCTACCTCATTTACATATCCCTCTGCACCTATAAATTCACACCAGGTGAGAGCCTGACACTATAAATGGTCTAATGCCTCTTTATGCTGTATGTCACGTGACCAGTCATTCTTGTCATACTCCACCTCTGCCGATGTTGCTGATATCCATAGTAATTTTTATGACGTGCCCAAGCTAATACTTTGTAAATGAATTATTACATACCAATAATACATATTCATCCACTGTATGTGGAAAGTCAGGTTACTTTAGGCCTACTTCCAAAATACCTAGACAATGATTCAGATTTGTACGCAACGCCGATGCTCACGCAGCTGAGCACTTATGGGAAGACTGTGCACGTGACAAGGTTCTCTTCCGATGCCGCCTGCAGTCAGCAGCAAATATATAGCGCTATTTGAGGAAGGTGGGCCCCAAATCGGTCTTGCGTAGGATCCCATGAGGTCTATATCCGCCTCTGGTATGGTATAGCTCACAGACAATAGGCCTAATGATGCGTACACTTGGGTTGGCGGCTGCCAGTATCAATTGACTTTCAATCGGATGGCAGGGGGGTGGAGGCGGGTTATGCACGTTCCTGCACAGTCTTTTTTTGTTTTTATCTCGGGCCACATATTGTGATCAAATCAGGATCGGGCACGGGAAAACACTGTGCGATTTGCAGGGTCCAGCAATCAGGTACAGCCAGCCAGAGTGAAATCCTGCCCTGTGCAAGCCTGCAAATTGCTTAGCGCTGCATGTGACACTATCACAGGCCTGGATTATTACATAGCAATAAGACGGATGTTACAATGAGTAAAATAGTCAGAGCAGAGGCGGATTTACACCTCATGGGGCCTGATGGAAAATACCTGTTTGGGACCCTCCTCCCTCCAACTTTCCATAGCACTATATTTTGCTGCTGATTGGCATCAGTAGAGCAGCTTGGCATGTACGCAATCTACTGATAAATGCTCAACTGCGTGACCATCAGTATTGGAAGCCGGCCTAATACCTGTGTCACATTCACACAGTAATCTGACTGCAAAAGAGAAGGAAGAGGCGCTTGTTTGATGAAACTGATCAATTAGAAAATGAATACATACAATCACATAGAAATAAAAATAAAAAATATTGATAAAAAGCACTGAACATCCTAAGGTAAGAAAGGTGCATTTGACAAAATAACGGATGGATCTGGATCAGACTTGGTAAGGGAAACGGGTGAGGGTGAATGTCCTGTCTCAGCTGTAGTTAAGCGTGGCTTGATGCTGGATTATAGTAATGTCAGAGACGCCCAAATGGGGCTGATAATTACCCAAAGCCACTAGAGGATTTCCATCTCTTGGGATCGCATTGCATAAAATGTCCTCAAAGCTGTACGGCTGTATGACCAGTGGGTAGATTTGTAATCCAAGTGGTATTGCTGGTGGCTAGTTGTATTGCTTGTGCTCCCGATGTTTGGAGACAACCAAATGTACAGTATAGATGAAACCAGCAGCTGGAGAGAGTCCCAGTCCGCTTAAAGAAGATTGAAGTGTAAAGTCTGGTCCATACAGGGGGGGGGGGGGGGGGGGGTTGTTTCCTACATGGGATTGACAACTCCATTATTAAGTGGCAGCTATTAACAAGGCACCCCTGGTAGCGCCTGCTAGTGCACCCCAGGGAGCACACCCCCTTCCTACAGTAATCTGACTGCCTGTTATACTTTACATACTTTTTTATCCTATCAAAGAACATCAAAGGGACTTTGGGAGTGTGAGCAGGTCCATGTGATGTCATGACATCATGCGGTAGTCCTACAATACTCCTCTATGAATGGTTTGGATGGCCAGGATATCTTTATGGGGCCCCCCTGGGACCTGCTGGGCCCTAGGCAGGTGCCTACATTGCCTTGTGGAAAATCCGCCTCTGAACCAGAGGGGTTCTGTTGGGTAATATCTAGCTTCCTTTAATCCAGGAATATCTGGGAGGCTCCTGCAATTGGTTCTTACTGACTGTGTACAGGTAGCAGAGAGAGATGTTGGCGTGATTCATGTGGCCCACACATACACCCACAACACATTAGCCGTCATAGAAGGGTGCACGTATGCCTGTATTATTACAGTGTCATTAAGTAACTACAATGTAACAGTAATCCTTACAGAAGTGTAGGTGTAGCAGTATAGGAGATGTAAGACTACAGAGGGGAGGGAGGTGTTAGGCACTAAGGGGGTAACGGTTTGGCTTTGATGGGGAGGCGGGGGTTTAGGCTGCAGGCAGGGCCGGCGCTCACCTGCTCCAGGGGGGCTGATCCGGCTGCCGCCGCTATGCTCCGTTGGGGGTATGATGCGACCGCAGCATCTCACTCCACCGGGGGGAGTTAGAGATGCGGCTCCGAATGGGCTCGAGAGATGTGGCTGCGGCCCCTATCTATGAGTTGGCTCCAGGGGTGGCGGTGTGGCTCACTCACCTGCTCCCAGGTGCTTTCCTCCTGCTCTCCTCGGCGTCGGCGGGACATTTCCTGCTGCTGCTCCTCCTGCAGCTCATTACCGCCCTCCAGTGGCCGGCTCCCTAGGCAAATGCCTTAAGCTGCCTAGTGGTGGCGCCGGCCCTGGCTGCAGGTAGGGCAGGTTGTGGGGGTTAGAATATGTACCACCCAGTTGTCAGGACTCTGCACATCAGGATGCCACTGTCGGTCCTCTGACTGCCAACATACCAAGCGCTGGGATGCTTATACCATCCCAAATGAAGACACGATGGAGCCATGGATATAGGATTGGCCGAGCCAAGTTTGGGGCTCATCCACAGATGCCACTGAAGGGTTTGTGTACGTGGGTATATGTAACACCCCGCCCTAAATATTTTGTTCAGGACTGACGGGGAGTTCAAGGGAAATCTTAAGATCACAGATCTTTGTAGGTCGTGGGCAACTTTACTCTCAGCATCCAGGTGAAGGTATTGTGTAACAAGTACCAGCCTGTCCTCTAGATGCCGGTGCCCGCACGATTGCCTCCCCCCCCCTTCCTCCCGGCAATTTCACCTCTCTGGTGTCTTAGGTCTGCGGGTCCCTGTACGTGAAGCTATGGGGCAGCTGACATCTGCTGACCAACCACAGCCTGTCTATAACTTTCTAGGATGCAATAGAGAAAAGAGCGACTGAATCTGATTGGTTGCTATGGGCAACATCACCTCTTTTTATTTTTAGAAGGTCTAGTATATTTACCCCATAGGGGCCTGAGTCAGACATTCCATCAAGGGCCTGATTCTGGTTCACTTGCAAAAGCAAATTCTCTCTCTAATGGACAAAACCATGTGCACTGCAGGTGGGGCAGATGTAACATGTGCAGAGTTAGATTTGGGTGTTATATTGTTTCTGTGCAGGGTAACTACTGGCTGCTTTATTTTTACACTGTAATATAGTCAGCATGGACACTGTATCAGTGTACTGCGTCCCCTCGCTATGCTCGCCATGCTTCGAGCGTGGTGATTTGCTGCACTTGGCACACTATAGTATTCTCCCTCCATGCCCTGGTGTATAGTAGGGTATGGTATACCGCCTGGTTTGTACAAAAAAGGTGAAAAACTCATGTTGACCTGTTGACCTTCCCATTGTTGTCCTAATGCTTGTGTTGACCTGTTGACCTTCCCATTGTCGTCCTAATGCTTGTGTTGAACTTTTGACCTTCCCATTGTCGTCCTAATGCTTGTGTCGACCTGTTGACTTTCCCATTGTCATCCTAATGCTTGTCTTGAACTGTTGACCTTCCCATTGTCGTCCTAATGCTTGTGTTGACCCTGTCGGACCTGATTTACAGATGGCGCAGGCCTTATGCTTGCTGGCGAATCGCCAGCAGCATGCTGCTGGCGATCCGCCAGCAACACGGCGCGCCATCTGACTGAGACGCGCGTGCGTCCCCCACGCACGCGCGTCTCAGTATCCGGGCGGCCGGCCGGCGAGGCGGACGCAATACTGTCCGCCTCCCGCTCGAGGGGGGCTGGGGGGACCCGAGGAGGCTGTGGGGGGGTGCGGGCGCCCGGTGTGGGCACCGGGCGACCGAGGGCAGCACCGTCGGAAGGGGACGCGCGCGCACCTCGTGCGCGCGCGTCCCCTTCCGACACACAGATGGCGCGGGAGCAGGGAATGGCGATGGCGACGCCATCGCCATCCCCTGCAAAGATGAGCCCGGCCCCATCTGTACCTTGAACTCCCCCGGCAGCTCCCCGGGAGGGCTCCATCTAACTTGGCACTTAATGGCGGGTGCTGCTGGGGGAGTTCAAGCGAAATCGGATGCTAAAAGCCCCAACGATGTTGCGCTGATGAGATTTATCTTATGCGCTTCATATAAGATCTCTGGGGTCTGATCCGCTGCATACGGGATTGCGGATTGTTGCAATCCCGGCCACAAATCGATAATCCACGGGCGTTTTCGCGGCCATGCCCCCTTTGCGCCGATCGGCAGGCGGGACATTGTTCAGCTGTCGGGCTGACCGCAAACGGTCCAGGATCACGGCTGTCGGCAGGGATCGACAGCCGTGATCCTAGATTGAATACCGCCCTAAGTCTGGTTGTTGGCCAGTCCTTGGCAGTTGTCAGCCACGATTACTTGATATTTTAAATAAAATTGATACGTGCAATGTCTTACTATATAACATGTTTCTGTATAGAGGCCACAATAGTGTTATAATATGTATGTTATTCACGGGTGTCATTTGTTCCTTTTTCTGCAGGGTTCTGGCTTATCCCCATGTAATACTCCTGGTGCCCATCAATGCTGTGGAATACAGAAGAGTGATGGGTGGAACGCAGATCCTGGCTACGTGGCCGTGAACCCTGAAGTGTGGCTGTTGGACTTTCAGGGGTGGGTTTCTGGTGAGAAAACGGGATAGCAGACACTGAGGGGTACTTATGGGGGTAAGTGTCTCTGATTCTCTGTTGGTCTGATATCTGCAGTTGCCATGAGAATGGGGCTACGTCCCCAAAAGCACTAGGCTATGCTGCTTGTTTGAATACATCTGTTGTACTAGTACCTGACGGAGACGCAGCGGGCACCTGCAGCTGTTTGTGCGCACACACATTCAATATTTTACTAATTGATATGAATATATTTAGTTACTAATCATTTATTTTAATGTCGATATATGGAAATACCCCCATGAAAATCCTGCATTTGACCCTTGTGGAGTGTAGGGGGCATATAGTGTACTGATGTAGTGCGGAGTACAGGGGGTATATAGTGTACTGATGTAGTGTGGAGTGTAGGGGGCATATAGTGTACTGATGTAGTGTGGAGTATAGGGAGCATATAGTGTACTGATGTAGTGCGGAGTACAGGGGGTATATAGTGTACTGATGTAGTGTGCAGTATAGGGGGCATATAGTGTACTGATGTAGTGCGGAGTATAGGGGGCATATAGTGTACTGATGTAGTGTGAAGTACAGGGGGTATATAGTGTACTGATGTAGTGTGGAGTACAGGGGGCATATAGTGTACTGATGTAGTGTGGAGTATAGGGGGCATATAGTGTACTGATGTAGTGTGGAGTATAGGGGGCATATAGTGTACTGATGTAGTGTGGAGTGTAGGGGGCATATAGTGTACTGATGTAGTGTGGAGTGGGCATATAGTGTACTGATGTAGTGTGGAGTGGGCATATAGTGTACTGATGTAGTGTGGAGTGTAGGGGGCATATAGTGTACTGATGTAGTGTGGAGTATAGGGGGCATATAGTTTACTGATGTAGTGTGGAGTATAGGGGGCATATAGTGTACTGATGTAGTGCGGAGTACAGGGGGTATATAGTGTACTGATGTAGTGCGGAGTATAGGGGGCATATAGTGTACTGATGTAGTGTGGAGTATAGGGAGCATATAGTGTACTGATGTAGTGCGGAGTACAGGGGGCATATAGTGTACTGATGTAGTGTGGAGTGTAGGGGGCATATAGTGTACTGATGTAGTGTGGAGTATAGGGGGCATATAGTGTACTGATGTAGTGTGGAGTATAGGGGGCATATAGTGTACTGATGTAGTGTGGAGTATAGGGGGCATATAGTGTACTGATGTAGTGTGGAGTATAGGGGGCATATAGTGTACTGATGTAGTGTGGAGTATAGGGGGCATATAGTGTACTGATGTAGTGTGGAGTATAGGGGGCATATAGTGTACTGATGTAGTGTGGAGTATAGGGGGCATATAGTGTACTGATGTAGTGTGGAGTATAGGGGGCATATAGTGTACTGATGTAGTGCGGAGTACAGGGGGCATATAGTGTACTGATGTAGTGCGGAGTATAGGGGGCATATAGTGTAGTGATGTAGTGCGGAGTACAGGGGGCATATAGTGTACTGATGTAGTGCGGAGTACAGGGGGCATATAGTGTACTGATGTAGTGTGGAGTACAGGGGGCATATAGTGTACTGATGTAGTGTGGAGTACAGGGGGCATATAGTGTACTGATGTAGTGTGGAGTATAGGGGGCATATAGTGTACTGATGTAGTGTGGAGTACAGGGGGCATATAGTGTACTGATGTAGTGCGGAGTACAGGGGGCATATAGTGTACTGATGTAGTGTGGAGTGTAGGGGGCATATAGTGTACTGATGTAGTGTGGAGTATAGGGGGCATATAGTGTACTGATGTAGTGTGGAGTATAGGGGGCATATAGTGTACTGATGTAGTGTGGAGTATAGGGGGCATATAGTGTACTGATGTAGTGTGGAGTATAGGGGGCATATAGTGTACTGATGTAGTGTGGAGTATAGGGGGCATATAGTGTACTGATGTAGTGTGGAGTATAGGGGGCATATAGTGTACTGATGTAGTGTGGAGTATAGGGGGCATATAGTGTACTGATGTAGTGTGGAGTATAGGGGGCATATAGTGTACTGATGTAGTGCGGAGTACAGGGGGCATATAGTGTACTGATGTAGTGCGGAGTATAGGGGGCATATAGTGTAGTGATGTAGTGCGGAGTACAGGGGGCATATAGTGTACTGATGTAGTGTGGAGTATAGGGGGCATATAGTGTAGTGATGTAGTGCGGAGTACAGGGGGCATATAGTGTACTGATGTAGTGCGGAGTACAGGGGGCATATAGTGTACTGATGTAGTGTGGAGTACAGGGGGCATATAGTGTACTGATGTAGTGTGGAGTACAGGGGGCATATAGTGTACTGATGTAGTGTGGAGTATAGGGGGCATATAGTGTACTGATGTAGTGTGGAGTACAGGGGGCATATAGTGTACTGATGTAGTGTGGAGTGTAGGGGGCATATAGTGTACTGATGTAGTGTGGAGTATAGGGGGCATATAGTGTACTGATGTAGTGCGGAGTATAGGGGGCATATAGTGTACTGATGTAGTGCGGAGTACAGGGGGCATATAGTGTACTGATGTAGTGTGGAGTATAGGGGGCATATAGTGTACTGATGTAGTGTGGAGTATAGGGGGCATATAGTGTACTGATGTAGTGCGGAGTACAGGGGGTATATAGGACCTTATTCATATCCATTTGGTCCTCTGTGCATTCACATTTTCTGCGCATGCTTAGAGACACCGTATCGCCGACCATCGAATGATTTCCCCCTGCCTGCAAATGGATGAGTATGTAAATCATCCATTCGCAGCCATGCACGGGGGGGGGGGGGGGGGGGGGGGGCTCACTGTGGACAGCACTCTGATTTCACAGCCTTGAGAGTCAATGAGAACAATGTACATAGGGGGTTATTCTGTTTGGTACGGTGGGACCGTATACGGGCGGATCAGGCTTTTTTTTTCATCTGCGCATGCGTATCTTTCGCAATGCGCATGTGCGGCGACCTCACACTGCTTACGGACGGGTCTCTCCGTGCGAAAAAACCTGTCCGCAGGAGCACGGTCATTGTGGGCGGCATGTGGGCGTTTTTATGGGAGCGGCCGGAATAATGAGGAAAACTGGGCATAATAAACATGGGCGTACACGGGGGTGTGCACACAAAATGCACGGTGCCACAACCTCCTCGATCGGCGAACGCACCGTGCATTTTGGCCCAAAAACAGGCGGACACCAAAGATTGCTCCAGACCACCCCTAGAGATACCGCATGAGATCAGACGCCTGGGTCTGCTAATTAACGCTGATTACTAGTCAAACACATACACCTGAATGTAATAAGCAATGCTGCAGGCTATTAAGTGAAAACCATTATTTCACTACCTGCAAGCCACACACAGCCCTCAAACACATTGGAAGCATATCTTTCTACACTTCAACATGTAAAGGTTGGTTTAATCTTAGCTAATATTCATTCTAATACCTGGTTATATATGTCCAGGTAGTTATTTTATAACCATCTACACCCATTCAGTAAGTGTTTTTCTCTTTCAATGGTCCTGGTGACACAGCTCAACTTTGGGATGTAGGAGGGTCCGTAGGAGCCAGGCACCTATCCTAAAGCTTTTGGAGGGTAGGCTCCTCCCCTTCTGCATCCCAGACTCCTCAGTTCGTGTTAGGTGCCCACTGGAGTGGGTGCTATTCTAAAGGGCTGCTGGAGCAGCCAAAGGATTAGAGTTAGTTAGGAGTTTTTTATTTTATTAACTTTTACACTAGCTAGGTAGGCACAGTGTGAGGATTCTCAGCAGGAGCTGGCAGAAGCGCTTCCTGTGAGCTCACTGCGCACAGGGGAGACACTGTCTAGTCTCCCTGTGCAGCGCTTACAGCTTCTATTAAGAAGCTGCCTGGGCTCCGGAGCGCTCTGAAACCGGCTTCACGCTAGGTGGGGATCATGGGGGACAGGCGCTCTGTGATGGCTGCGGCCATTTTCTGCGGAGCTTACACACTTAGCTCCTGTATGAGAGGACAGCAGTGTGTTACAGGCATGTTCCAAGTGGTCCCCAGCAGAGGGGGAGACACTGGAACTTGGAGATCCTGCAGTGGCTGTCTGGGGGTGGTTGGCGCCAAAAGCCACGGACCCCGCAACAGCAGGGACTTGGTATCTTCCCTCACTCTGTTTTGGCGCCATTCAGAATGCTTGCAGCGGAGCTGAGCTGGCTGACAGATCCTAGCAGTGATTGGATTTCCTGGGCATCGTTTTCCCCACTTCTGAAAGCTTCAGACAGATAAGTGACTGTGGTACATTGGCTCTGTATAAAACGCCTGTACTTTGAGCACTGTGACTGTGTTACTTTTTGCATCATGTCTGAGCAACAGTCTGTGGCTTTGGGGGAGGGAGCCCTTAATGCATTGTGCGCTTGTAGTGTTTGTACACTAAAATTTGTCCCTGAGCAGATGGCCGAGGGGGGCATGTGTTTTACTTGCGCTGGTGTGAGACCCATGGGCAGTGAACCCCAGAGGGTAGAGCAGGGGTAGCCAACTCCAGTCCTCGAGAGCTACCAACAGTTCATGTTTTCCAGCTCACCTCACAGGTACACAGGTGCACGCATGACTGACTAACACATTTCAAAGATCCACAGGTGGAGCTAATTACTTCACTTGTGATTCTGTGAGGAGACATGGAAAACATGCACTGTTGGTAGCTCTTGAGGACTGGAGTTGGCTACCCCTGGGGTAGAGCAATCGGAGCCTGCGTGGGCCAGTGCCCTGGGCAGATCTGTAAATGCCTTAGTGCAATTGCTGGACAGGCAGAGTGATGTGTTGGTAGCTTCCCCTATACCTATGTCATCATCTCAGCAGTCCTCTGGCTCCTTGCCTTTGACCCAAGCAGATCCTGGTTTCTTACAGGTCATGCAAGATACTGCTAAGGGGATCAGCAGGTTTAATGATTTGTTAGACAAATTTGATGGTGATACTGTAGGGACCCCAAAAAGGTCTTATTCAGTGCCATTGCTTGTTGCTGAAGAGGAGGGAGATTACACAGACATCCCCTGGGATCAGGGTGATGACTCTGAGGATTCCTCTGCCCCAGGGGTGGAGGATTTGATTACTGCTGTTAAACAGGCTTTGGATTTGTCTGTGGAGGATAAAAGTCCTGCAAAAGGTGTACTTAAGTGGCAGCGTAAGGAAACTGTTACCTTCCCTGCGGATGATGGTTTACACGATTTATTGGAAGGGGCTTGGAAAACGGCCGATAAAAGGCTTCAGATGCCTAAGAGATTTTTCAGTCTATACCCCATGCCTGAGGCTCATGAAGACCTCTGGGAAAAAGTTGCGGTGGTAGACACTTCTGTGGCACGGCTTTGTAAAGCCACGGTGCTACCTGTCCAGGGGGGCAGCCTTTAAGGACCCCGTAGACAAGAAGCTTGAAGGTAACCTCAAGGCAATATTTGAAGGGGTGGGTTTTACTTTACGCCTTCTTATAGCATCAGCCTGGGTCTCTAAGGCCATGATTGTGTGGGCCAAAGACTTATGTACAATTTTGCATGCTGATCCAGGTGTGTAACTGCTTGCTGAGAAGCTAAAAGCAGCTGCGGAGTATGTGCTTGAGGCTGAGGAGGAAGCTCTCAAAATGGCTTCCAGAGTATCCACGGTGTCCGTCAATGCCAGGAGAGTGCTTTGGCTTAAAGCCTGGGAGGCGGATAATGAATCAAAAAAGGCCTTAGAGGCATTAGCTTTTAAAGGAAAGCTGTTGTTTGGTTCAGAGCTGGAAGAGATTATTAAGCAGGCCACGGGAGGCAAAAGTACCTTCCTGCCGGCTCCTGCAGCTAAACAGGCCTCAAAGTTTTCTGCTTTTAGGCCGTCCTTTCGGCCCTCCCCTAGAGGGGGTGTGTCCTTTTGAGGACAGTCCTTTAGGGGAAAGTTTCAGTCCTCCAGGGGCAAGGCCCCAAAGTCAAAGTTTGGTTCCTTTCATAAGAAACCGAGCACCAAAGTTGAGGACAAGCCCTCAGCATGACTACCTGGGAAATATCCCAGCGGTAGTCAAGGTGGGGGGGGGGGGGCATCTGAGATGGTTCAGGGACGCTTGGGCATTGTTGGGCCGGGATCCTTGGGTGTTGGACATTGTATCTCATGGTTACAGGATTCCCTTCAAGGATCTTCCTCCGAGAAGATTCATTCCTACACCACTGCCAAAGGAGTCTCGGCTCCGTGCTGCTCTTCTTCTCTCTTAGAGAAAAGTGTGGTGATCCCGGTCCCTCGAGCGGAGTGGAAGAAAGGCTTTTATTTCACTCTGTTTTTGGTGCCCAAGCCAGACGGGTCCTTCAGACCAATCTTAAATTTAAAGTCTTTGAATCTCCATCTGTGGGTAGACCATTTCAAGATGGAATCTCTACGGTCTGTGCTGCTGAGCCTGGACCAGGGAGAATTTTTGGCGTCCATGGATGTCCAGGACGCATATCTGCATGTTCCTATCCACCCGGAAAATAAGGCTCTCTTGAGGTTTGCGATAGGAGACCTGCATTTGCAATTCCAGGCGTTGCCCTTTGGTCTGGCCACAGCACCAAGGGTATTCACCAAAATTATGTCAGTAATGGCGGCTGCTCTCCGACTGAGGGGAATCACTGTGATTCCATATTTGGACGACGTGCTGTTCAAAGCAGAGTCGGCGGAGAGATTGCAGAGTCACTTGGCAGCAGCCATCAGTTTTTTGCAAGCTCACGGTTGGCTTTTAAACTTACAAAAGTCTCAGCTTGTGCCGTCACAGAGAATCCAGTTCCTAGGGGTTGTCCTGGATACCCATCTACAAAAGAGATCGGTATTTCTACCAGAGACAAAGGCCAGAGACATAGCCAACTTGGTTCAGGAGATCCTGGAGTCCATCGGTTTGGAGGTGTCTCAAACTGCTGGGGAAAATGGTGGTGACTTTCGAGACGCTACAGTTTGCCAGGTTCCACTCTCGAGTGTTCCAGTGGGACATCCTGACATCTTGGTCGGGGAATACTCAGACCATGAAATCAGAGCACATAGTGTTGTCTCCAGAAACACGGTCTTCGCTGCAATGGTGGATGGAGGTGGATTTCCTTCAGTGGGGTCGGTCTCTGCTGTCCTGGGACTGGCTGGTAGTCACTACCGACTCCAGTCTCAGGGGCTGGGGGGCAGTGGTTCTGGACCTACGCCTTCAGGGCTTATGGACCTCGGAGGAGTCTGCCTCAATATCTTGGAACTGCGGGCTGTGTGGAAAGTGATATCTCTGGCAGGAGAAAGATTGCAGGGTCTTCCTTTGAGGTTTCAGACCGTCAACGCCACGGCTGTGGCGTACCTGAATCATCACGGAGGCACACACAGCAAGCTGGCCATGTGGGAGGTTTCCTGGATCTTCTTGTGGGCGGAATAGAATGTTCCAGCATCATCAGCGATATTAATCCCAGGGGTGGAGAATGCCGAGGCCGATTTCCTGAGCAGGGAGGAACTGCAAGAGGGGAAATGGAGCCTGAACCCACAGGTATTTCATCAGATTACAGTGAAGTGGGGAACTCCGGATGTGGACCTGATGGCATCAAGGTTAAATAATCAGGTGCCCAGGTGCCAGGACAAGAGATCCACTGGCCGAAGCAGTGGATGCAATGACTATCCCCTGGGAGGGGAATCTACTTTATGCCTTCCCGCCGTTTCCAATGCAGGCGAGAGTGTTGAAAAGAATCCAGTCCCAAAGAATTCCGGTGATTCTTGTAGCTCCAGATTGGCCAAGGAGGTCCTGGTTCTCGAGGCTTCAGAGACTCGTGGCGTCTACCTCTGAGGTCAGATCTGTTAAGCCAAGGGCCGTTCTTACACCTGGATTCAGCTCGGCTAGATTTGACGGCTTGGCTATCGAGACCACCATCTTGAAGAACAAGGGTTTCTCGGAGGCTGTGGTTAACACCATGGTGAAAGCTAGGATGTCAGTGTCTTCAGCTAACTATTATAGGGTCTGGAAGACCAATATTAGGTGGTGTGAAAGGCAGAAGTCGCATACATCGCGATTTCGACTGTCTAAATTGCTGGAGTTTTTGCAGGATGGTTTCTTGTCTGGGTTAAGCCTTCAGTCACTCAAGGTACAGATATCGGCCTTGTCGATTTACTTCCAGAAAAGGATAGCATTGCTACCGGAGGTGCAAACTTTCCTGCAAGGGGTTTCACGATTGAAACCTCCCTACAAGCAACCAGTGGCTCCATGGGATTTATCGCTGGTACTGGAGTGTCTTCAAAAGGCGCCTTTTGAGCCGTTGAGGTCGGCTGACCTTAAGTTCCTTACATGGAAGCTTGTATTTTTGTTGGCAGTTGCGTCAGCAAAGAGAGTATCGGAGTTGGGAGCATTGTCCTGCAAGTCTCCTTTTCTTATATTTCATGATGACAGGGCTGTTCTTCGAACAGTACCCCAATTTTTGACAAAAGTAGTCTCTGCTTTTCATTTGAATCAGGAGATAGTTCTGCCTGTGTTCCAGCCCCCAGAGGGTTCAAGGAAAAGGGACAAATTGAGGAATTTGGACGTTGTGCGCGCCTTATGCATTTATGTGGACAGGGTGAAGGGTGTCAGAAAGACTGACACTCTGCTAGTCTTGTATGATGTGCACAAGATTGGTTGGCCTGCCTCTAAGCAGACCATTGCTAGGTGGTTGCGTTCCGTCATTGCCTTGGCATATACTAAGGTTGGTAGGCCTGTTCCGGCCAGGATAAATGCGCATACCAACAGGTCGGTCGCCACCTCTTGGGTGGTTCGACATGGGGCAACAGCTGAGCAAGTTTGCAGGGCCGCCACTTGGTCATCTGTTCACACTTTTGCCAAATTCTATAGGTTTCATGAGTTCACATCATTGAGGCGAGCAGTGATGAGAGCTGCAGACCTGAGCGTACTCTCCCAAAGGACCGGCTCTGGAACGTCCCAATGTTGAGCTGTGTCACCAGGACCATTGAAAGAGAAAAAGGGATTTTTGTAAGAACTTACCGTTGGAATCCCTTTCTCTGATATGGTCCTGGTGACACAGCGATCCCTCCCTTACGCTCAGTAAGTATGCCAGTGTTCATGATGTTTCATGTTATATATGGTTGAAAAGTTATTTTTAAAATTGTGCATATAATATGTGCAGGTGTTTGTACTGAGTTAATGTATTCCAGTGGCTTTGCAAGATTGAACTGAGGAGTCTGGGATGCAGAAGGGGAGGAGCCTACCCTCCAAAAGCTTTAGGATAGGTGCCTGGCTCCTGCGCACGCGCGTCTCAATCTCCGTCGGCGGGGCAACGGGAACCCTGTCCGTCTCCGCCTCAGGGAGACAGACAGGGTTGGGGGGGGGGGGGGGGCGGGCAGGCGTCGGGGACCCCGGGTTACCGCCGACAAGCCGGCGGGGACCCGGGGGAGCAGCTGGAAGAGCCGTCGGAAGGGGGGACGCGCGTCCCCTTCTCGCAATCGATATGGCGCTGGCGGGGGATGGCGGCTGGCATCGCCGTGGCCTTCCCCTGCCAAGATGGGACCTGCCCCATCTGTACATTATGCACTTTCATATCTGCTATGAACTTTATGTAGCACACTCTGTATGTAAGATGCCACCAAGCACATTATTGCAATCACATATCTCTAACAAAGGATCCCAACATCTGCCTATCACACTCTAAGGTCTTATTTTGAACAATAGTAGAACATGTTTGCATGTGGCGTATGCTCAGATATACGGAAGGTGTCGGTGGGAAAACAGACGATATCCGTCCGTGCACTGTGGCGTACGCTCTGATGTACGACAGGTATCGGTTGCTAAGAGGGAGATCTGTCCGTGCACGGTGGCGTACGCTCAAGTGAACGTGTGCGGCTGTTCTGTGGGCGGCCATACGCTCACTGTGAGCGTACGGAAAACGCACGGTGTGATGGACCGTACGCACATTTCACCGGACCAAACAGAATAACCCCCATAGTGTAGTGATGTTGTGCGGAGTATGAGGGATATATATATAGTGTAGTGATGTAGTGCGGAGTACAGAGGTATATAGTGTAGTAATGTGGTGCGGAGTATATGGGTATATAGTGTAGTGATCTAGTGCAGAGTATAGGTGTATATAGTGTAGTGATGTAGTGTGCAGTATAGGGGTATATAGGCCCTTATTTTGGTTCACTTGCAGCTCCTTCTTAAATGGACAAAAACCATGTGCACAGCAGGGGTGGCAGATATAACGTGCAGATAGAATTCAATTGGGGAGGGATTTTACTTCAAAAGTGAGACCTACAGTATATTGCAGTGTAAAAATAAAGCAGTCAGTACTTTCCGTGCACAGAAACAAAATAACTTCAACAAATCTAATTCTCTCTGCACATGTTACATCTGCCCCACCTGCAGTGCTCATGGTTTTTTCCATTTGGGAAGGAATTTGCCTTTGCGAGTGAACCAGAATAAGGGCCATAGTGTAGTGATGTAGTGCAGAGTATAGGGGGTATATAGTGTAGTGATGTAGTGTGGAGTATAGGGGTATACTGTATAGTGTAGTGATGTAGTGTGGAGTATAGGGGCTATATAGTGTAGTGATGTAGTGCGGAGTATAGCGAGTATATAGTATACCGATGTAGTGCGGAGTATAGGGGTATATAGTGTAATAATGTAGTAAGGAGTATAGGGGTATATAATTTAGTGATGTAGTACGGAGTACAGTGGGTATATACAGTAGTGATGTAGTGTGGAGTATAGGGGGTATATAGTGTAGTGATGTAGCGTGGAGTATAGTGGTATATATAGTGTACTGATGTAGTGTGGAGTGTAGGGGGAATATATTGTAGTGATGTGTAGAGTATAGTAGGTATATAGGATCTCATTCTGATTGGTTCGCTGTTGCAAATTTCCAACGATGCGTGCTCGGAGACTTGCGTAGTCTTCATTCTTCATGCCGCTTACAGCGAGGGGGGGGGGGGGGGGGGCTTTCAGTATAGGAGGTATATAGTGTAGTGATTTAATCCACAGTATAGGGTATATAGTGTAGTGATGTACTGCAGAGTTTAGGGGTATATAGTGTAGTGTAATGATGTACTGCAGAGTATAGGGGTATATAGTGTAGGGATGTTCTGAGGAATATGGGGGTATATAGTGTGGAGTATAGGGCTATTTAGTGTAGTGATGCAGTATGGAGTATAGGGGCTATATAGTGTAGTGATGTAGTGCGGAGTATAGGGTATATATAGCGTAGTGTGGAGTATAGCGGTATATAGAGAATTGTTGTAGTGCAGAGTATAGGGGGTATATAGTGTAGGGATGCAGTGCATAGTATAGGGGTATATAGTGTAGTGATGTAGTGTGGAGTATAGGGCTATTTAGTGTAGTGATGCAGTATGGAGTATAGGGGCTATATAGTGTAGTGATGTAGTGCGGAGTATAGGGTATATATAGCATAGTGTGGAGTATAGCGGTATATAGAGAATTGTTGTAGTGCGGAGTATAGGGGCTATATAGTGTAGTGCGGAGTATAGGGTATATATAGCGTAGTGTGGAGTATAGCGGTATATAGAGAATTGTTGTAGTGCGGAGTATAGGGGGTATATAGTGTAGGGATGCAGTGCATAGTATTGGGGTATATAGTGTAGTGAAGATTATATGGTCTGCTGTATCAGTCAGCGGGTGCCCAGTCTGCTCTGCTGTATCAGTCAGGGGGTAGCTATTCCTTTATAAATGTTCAGGGTCCAGCCTGATAGCCGACGTCCTTAATGAGAAGCAGCAGAACCCGATCCTCTTTTCTCATAATAGCCCTTTCACACTAATTATTGTACATGGTTACAAGCCCTGTCTCAGCAACTGATTCGCTGTTCACACTGCCGGCTGGACCCGCAATATTACCAGGTAGAACCCTTTCAGACCGCACCCGTGTGTAGCCTACCTGATCTGCCGGTACTTGTAGATGAGGTCATTCCGCTCTCTTGTCCTTTTAGCGTGACCCAGGTCACACTGTTCACACCAAAGGCACCCCGAGTCCCCCCCATGGTGGGGACCAGGGTCGGATTCCTGGGTGACTTCTATCATCCTGGCTTTCCATGCTGCAGTATGCAGAGGACATAGGACCCTAGTTTCTGCACATTGGATCTGGCAGTACCGCCACATGCATGCAAACATCTATTTAGGTATTTATAAATCGGGACCTGTCTCGGCCGGTCCAGAAAAGGGATGGGGCTAAGGAGCAGTTGGGCGTGGCCTATCATCGCAGGCTTTTTTTTCGGGACCATGCCAGCATTCCCCTGGAAGCTGGGCAGCTCCTGGTTTGCTCCCTCATTGTAGAGAGATGCAGTGCCATACAGAGTTGAGCAGCGGTAATCTCCGGCTCCCTACAACTGCCCCTCTCCCCACCAAGGGTACATTGCCACTAGCGGGAAAGATAGCGGCACATTCTTCAAATAGCAGGACTGTTCCACTGTAATAGGGACAGTTGGGAGGTATGCAGGGCATGCACAAAAATACTGACTTCTAGGGAATGCATCACTCATTATTTTGTATATTGAGCGTTGGCACTACCAATTTTTTTTTCTATACATTACAACAGAGGTTCCCAATCTTTTTTGATTCACGGCACCCTTGAAAATCAGAATTTTTTTCACGGCACCCCTAGGTCCAAAAAAAATGAATTAGATTGGGTTTATATGCGATTCTTAGCGGCAGTTATTTGGTAAAGGGCAGGATTTGCTTCTGTTTGTACACATTCTATGATTGGCAGCCACCAGCACTGGTTTTGCTCCTAAATAATTAACCATTAATAATTTGAGTTGGTCCTGGACCACCAAGCCGCGGCACCCCTGCATGTGTCCCGAGGCACCCCAGGGAGCCACGGCACACAGTTTGGGAACCTTTTTATAAAGGTTTCAAGTTTTTAATCACTGTAGGAGATACTAATTTACAGATACCAGGGCATTCTGGAACTTATTGAAATAAATACACATGCAAAATGGTTTGTTTGTTTGTTTATTTATTTATTTCAATATTTATTTACTCAAAGCATGCAGACGTATGCAGACACTGCCGCCTACTTCTGTGGCATCACAAGTCGGAGAGAATTTGGCTGGTCTGATAATAAAGTCGGTTACGTATGTGGAGCAGCATTTTAGATGAACAGACAAGTTGGGTAGTTGGTCAGTTGGATGGTTGGAGGAAAGTAAAGCCCCATACACACTTAATGAGTCCCCAATTACGGCAATATCGGCAGCGGCAGGGATGCCGAATCCGGCAACCTGTGCACACTTTCCGATGCGGGAGGGGAATAGAGCTACAGTCATGCTACAGCTGCAGCATGACCGTCAATACTGAGGACTCCCCCATCTTTGTTAAACAATGAAAGGGAGTGAGCATCATTAACAATATGGAGTAGACACATTAGGCAATATTGTTTGTGTGTATGGGGCTTTATACTTTCCCCATCACCTTCTCACTTTACTACCACCGCCTGCTTCAACCCTTTCCCCAGTCACTTCCTCTCTTCTTTCTTCTGCCAGCACATGCTTTTTTCATACCATTCCCTCACCTCCTCTCTATGACAGCACTGCCTGCTTTCTGCATTCCATTCCCTAACACTTCCTCTCCTCTCTCTGCTGACACCACCCGCTTTCTGCATTCTGTACCCTAACACTTCCTCTCCTCACTCTGTTGCCACCACCTGCTTTCTGCATCCCATTCCCTAACACTTCCTCTCCTCTCTCTCTCTGCTGCCACCACCTGCTCTCTGCATTCTGTAACCTAACACTTCCTCTCATCTCTCTGTTGCCACCACCTGCTTTCTGCATCCCATTCCCTAACACTTCCTCTCCTCTCTCTGATGCCACCACCTGCTTTCTGCATTCCATTCCCTAACACTTCCTCTCCTCTCTCTGCTGACACCACCTGCTTTCTGCATTCGGGACCCTAACACTTCCTTTCTTCTCTCTGCTGACACCACCTGCTTTCTGCATTCCATTCCCTAACACTTCCTCTCCTCTCTCTGCTGACACCACCTGCTTTCTGCATTCCATTCCCTAACACTTCCTCTCCTCTCTCTGCTGCCTCCACCTGTTTTCTGCATTCCATTCCCTAACACTTCCTCTCCTCTCTCTGCTGCCGCCACCTGTTTTCTGCATTCCATTCCCTAACACTTCCTCTCCTCTCTCTGCTGACACCACCTGCTTTTTGCATTCCATTCCCTAACACTTCCTCTCCTCTCTCTGCTGCCTCCACCTGTTTTCTGAATTCGGTACCCTAACACTTCCTCTCCTCTCTCTGCTGGCTCCACCTGCTTTCTGCATTCCATTCTCTAACACTTCCTCTCCTCTCTCTGCTTTCACCACCTGCTTTCTGCATTCCATTCCCCATTGCTTCCTCTTCTCTATACTGCTACCGCCTGCTTTCTATGTCCCATTTACTGTCACCTCCTCTCTCTGCTACCACCACCTGCCTTACGCATCCCATTACCAGTCAGTTCCTCTCTCTGCTACTACCACCTGCTTTCTGCATTCCATTCCCCATTGCTTCCTCTTCTCTATAGTGCTACCGCCTGCTTTCTATGTCCCATTTACTGTCACCTCCTCTCTCTGCTACCACCACCTGCCTTATGCATCCCATTACCAGTCAGTTCCTCTCTCTGCTACTACCACCTGCTTTCTGCATCCCATTCACCTTCTCTCCTCTATGCCGCTACTGCCTGCTTTCTCCATCCCATTCCCTGTCACGTACTGTATCCTCTTTCTGCCACCACCAACTGCTTTCTAAATCCTAATCCCTATCTCTTCCTCTACACTTTCTGCTGCCGTCGCCTACTTTCTGCATCCAGTTTCCCATCACCTCTCTCTGCCACCACTGCCCCTTTCTTGTAATATTTTGTGCTAGTTTATTTTTTCATTATACAACATCACAAAAATATTAAACTGTACATAAAAAAAACCTGGATTCCACACGCCTTTATTGTATTGTTGTATCATGAAAAAATGTAAAAAAAAAAAAAAAACAGTCTTCCACTGCCACTTCTAGGCAGACCATCGCATACCTTTTTTTTTGTTGTTGTTGTTGTCGTATCAAAAACAATAAAAAAAATGTAAATTGTAAACAAAATAGAAACAGCCGCCAACCTCCCATTCTCCTCTTTCTGCCACCACCGCCTTCATTTCTGAATCCCATTTCTCCTCTCCTCCTCTCTCTGCTATTACTACCTGCTTTCTGCATCCCATTCTCCTCCTCTCCTTTATGCCACCACGTCTACTTTCTGCATTCACTATTCACTAACACCTATCCTCGCTCTGCCGCCACCAACTGCTTTCTGCATTTCATTCCCTGACATGTATCCTCTCTCTACCGCCACCACCTGCTTTCTGCATCCCATTCCCCTACTCTCCTCTATGGTGCCATTGCCTGCTTTCTGCATTCCATTCCCTATCTCTTCCTCTACGCTTTCTGTTGCTGCCACTTACTTTCTACATCCAGTTTCCCATCACCTCCTCTCTCTGCCACCACTACCCCTTTCTTGCCATGTTTTGTGTTAGTTTATTTTTTCATAATATAACATCACAAAAATATTAAAATGTAAAAAAAAAAACCTGGCCTCCAACCGTCCCCCCTCTAGCTAGACCATCACACGCCTTTATTGTGTTGTTGTATCATGAAAAAATATACTGACACAAAAATATTCGGGTGAGGTATAGGGGTCCGACAGTCGGAATCCCGACTGGCCGGACCCAGACAGCATGGCGAGCGCAACAAAGCCCCTTGCAGACTCGCTAGGCGAGCCACCTATTCTATTCTCCCTCTATGCGGGTTGTGGACCCCGGCTGTCTATGTTTTGACAGTCGAGATCTCGACGTTGGGTGAATGCCTGTCGGGATCCCGACTGTCGGAACCCCATCCGGCACCGAAATATTCGACCGCCTGTCTCTGCTGCCACCGCCTGCTTCATCCCTTTCCCCATCACCTCCTTTCTTCTCTCTGCTGCCACTGTCTGATCTCTATATACCATTCTGTCACCTACTCTCCTCTCTTTACTACCACTGCCTGCTTCCTGCATCCCACTCCCCTTCACCTACTGTCTCTACTGCCACCATCTGTATTCTATGTCCCATTTACCATCACCTCCTCTCTTTTCTGACACTGCCTCCTTCCTGCGTCCCATTCCCCGTCACTTACTGTCTTTGCTGCCACCGCCTGCTTTTTCATCCCATTCCATCACCTCCTCTTCTCTCTGTACTTCCACTGCCTGCTTCCTGCATCCTATTCCACTTCACCCACTGTCTCTGCTGCCACCGTCTGTATTCTGTGTCCCATTCACCATCACCTCTACTCTTTGCTGCCACCACCTGCTTCCTGTGTCCCATTCCATCACATCCTTTCTCTGCTGTCAGCGCCTGCTACCTGCGTCCCATTCCACCTGACCTACTATCTCTGCTGCCTTGGCCTGCTTTATGCATCCTTTTCCCTATCTCTTTCTCTACGCTTTCTGCTACCGCCTCCTACTTTCTTCATCCATGTTTCCGATCTCCACCTGCTTCTCTCTGTCCATGTTTTTTTGTTAGTTTATTTTTTCATAATACATCACAAAGTATTAAAATTAAAAAAAATAACCTGGCCTCCACCACATGCTTCCTGCATCCCACTTCCCTTAACCTAATGTCTCTCCTGCCACTGGCTGCTTTCTTCATCCCATTCTGTCACCCTCTCTCGTCTCTCTACTGCCACCGCCTGCTTCCTGTGTCCCATTTCCCATCACCTCCTCTCTCTGCCACCACTGCCCCTTTCTAGCCATGTTTTGTGTTTTTTCTCATAATACAACATCACAAAAATATTAAAATGTAAAAAAAAAAAATTGGCCTCCAATCGTCCCCTCTAGCCAGACCATCAAGTGCCTTTATTGTGGTGTTGTATCATGAAAAAATAAACTGACGCAATAATATTAGACCTCCTGTCTTTGCTGCCACCTCCTGCTTCATCCCTTTACCCATCACTTCCTCTCTTCTCTCAACCTCCACAGCCTGCTTTCTTTATCCTGTTCCCCATCACCTCTCCTATAACAGGTAAACTAACACAAAAGTATTCAAATGTATGTTCATTTCTTGACTTGTATATTTGATTTTGTATATTTTCACTATCATTTCTTATAACTTATATAATTTAAAATATTGTTAAAATGTACATTTTAAATTTTTGTTGCCACTGCTTCATCTCTTTGCCTGTCACCTCCTCTCTTCTCTACTGCCACGCCTGCATTTTTCATCCCATTCTGTCACGTCCTCTCCTCTATTTACTGCCACCGCCTGCTTCCTGCGTCTCAATTCACATCCTCGCCTCTCCTTTCTATACTGCCACCGCCTATATTCTGTGTTTCATTCCCTGTCGCCTTCTCTCTTTTGCTGAAACGTCCTGCTTTCTTCATCCCATTCCTCTCCTTTCTTTGCCACCACCAACTGCTTTATGCCTCCTTCTGCATCCTATTCCCAAACTGCTCTTACCAGCGTCAACATCAAATACAAAGGTCTTATACTACTTGACCTGTGTGTAGCCTTTGTCACTGTAGATGACACTCATTTAAATGCTTCCACTGCCTGTAGTCTGTGTACCATTCCCCTTAACCTAGTGTCTCTGCTGTTACCGCCTGCTTTCTTCATTCCATTCCATCGCCTCCTCTCCTCTCTCTGCTGTCACTGCCTGCTTCCTGTGTCCCATTCCCTGTCACCTACTGTCTCTGCTACCACCACCTGCTTTCTGCATCCTATTCCCTATGTCTTCCTCTATGCTTTCTGCTGCTGCCCCCTACTTTCTGCATCCAGTTTCCAATCACCTTCTCTTTCTGCCACCACTGCCCCTTTCTAGCCATGTTTTGTGTTTTTTTTTTTTTTCCATAATACAACATCACAAAATTATTGAAATGAAGAAAAAAAAACCTGGCCTCCATCCGTTCCCCCTCTAGCCAGACCATCACACGCCTTTATTGTGTTGTTGTATCATGAAAACATAAACTGACACAAAAATAGGAAACCTGCTGCCACCGCCTGCTTCATCGCTGTCCCCATCACATCCACTCTTCTCTCTGCTGCTACGGCCTGCTCTCTACATCTCATTTAGTCACCTACTCTCCTCTTTACTGCCACTGCCTGCTTCCTGCGTCCCACTCCCCTTCACCTACTGTCTGCTGCCACCGCCTGCTTTCTTCATCCCATTCTGTCACCTCCTCTCTCTACTGCCACCACCTGTTTCCTACATCTATTCCCCTTCACCTACTGTCTCTGCTGCCACCGTTTTTTTTCTGTGTCCCATTCACTGTCACCTCCACTCTTTACTGCCACTGCCTGCTTCCTGCGTCCCACTCCCCTTCACCTACTGTCTGCTGCCACCGCCTGCTTTCTTCATCCCATTCTGTCACCTCCTCTCTCTACTGCCACCACCTGTTTCCTACATCCTATTCCCCTTCACCTACTGTCTATGCTGCCACCGTTTTTTTTTCTGTGTCCCATTCACCGTCACCTCCACTGTTTGCTGCCACGATTTGCTTCCTGTGTCCCATCCCCTGCCACCTACTGTCTCTGCTGCCACTGCCTGCTTTCTTCATACCTTTCCACATCACGTCCTATTTTCTCTCAACCTCCACCGCCTGCTTTCTTTATCACATTCCCCTATCTATCTATCTATCTATCTATCTATCTATCTACCCACTATCTATCTATCTATCTATCTATCTATCTATCATCTACCTGTCTATCTATCTACTCACTATCTATCTATTCATCCACTATCTATCTATCTATTTACCCACTAGATATCTATTTATCTATTCATCCACTATTTATTCACTCTCTATCTCACTATAGATCTCCCTCTAATATATATGTCTTCACTATAATTTCTTATAACTTTTATGCTTACATTTTCTTTTGCTGCCACCGCCTGCTTCATCTCTTCCGTCACCTCTACTCTTCTCTCAACCTCCACCGCCTGCTATCTTTATCGCATTCCCCTATCTATCTATTAATCCACTATCTACTTATTTATCCACTCTCTATCTCACTATATATCTCACTCTACTATATCTTTTCACTTTAATTTCTTATAACTTATATGCTTAAAAAAAAATTCAAATGTAAATTTACATTTTTTTCTGCCACCGCCTGCTTCATCTCTTCCACCCATTTCTTCATCCCATTCTGTCACTCCCTCTCTCTACTGCCACCACCTGTTTCCTACATCCTATTCCCCTTCACCCTATGCTGCCACTGTTTGTTTTCTGTGTCCTTTTCACCGTCACCTCCACTCTTTGCTGCCACCATCTGCTTCCTGTGTCCCATCCCCTGCCACCTACTGTCTCTGCTGCCACGGCCTGCTTTCTTCCTTTTCCACATCACGTCCTCTCTTCTCTCAACCTCCACCGCCTGCTTTCTTCATCGCACTCCCCTACCCACTATCTATCTACCCATTATCTGTCTGTCTATCTACCCACTATCTATCTATTCATCTATCCACTATCTATCTATCTATTTACCCACTAGATATCTATCTATCTATTCATCCATCCACCATCTATTTATTTATCCACTTTCTCTCTCACTAGACATCTCACTCTAATACAGTGGTCTCCAACCTTTTTTGGGGTGTGAGCTACTCGTGGCAAAATAAACCACAAAAAGAGCTACTAAATTGTAAAAAAAAAATAAAAAATCTGCCTAATAACCAAATAATGCCCTTTGCAGATTATGCCACACACTGTAATGCCCCTGACACATTATACCACATACCATACTGTGTGTGCGGTGTACACGCTCACCAAAAAATGGGTGTAACCACGCCACATCATGCGTCCAATGAAAATGGGGGTGTGATACACACATGCCCCCAATAGTGCCAGATACACATATGTCCCCAATAGTGACAAATACATATATGCTCCCACATTGCCAGGTATGCCCCCACAGAGCCAGAAACAGGAATACCCCCATGGTGCCAGGTATGACCTCATGGTGCTGGGTATGCCCCCACAGTGCCAGAAACCAGTATGCCCCCACAGTGTCCACAATGCCCCCACAGTGTCAGGAACACGTATGCCCCACAGTGCCGGATATGCCCCCACAGTGTCAGGAACATGTATGCCCCACAGTGCCGGATATGCCCCCACAGTGCCAGAAACAGGTATGCCCCCACAGTGTCCACAATGCCCCCACAGTGTCAGGAACAGATATGCCCCACAGTGCCGGGTATGCCCCCAGTGCCAGAAACTGGTATGCCCCACAGTGTCCACAATGCCCCCACAGTGTCAGGAACACGTATGCCCCACAGTGCCGGGTATGCCCCCACAGTGCCAGAAACAGGTATGCCCCCACAGTGTCCACAATGCCCCCACAGTGTCAGGAACACGTATGCCCCACAGTGCCGGGTATGCCCCCACAGGGCCAGAAACAGGTATGCCCCCACAGTGTCAGGAACATGTATGCCCCACAGTTCCAGCAATGCCCCCACAGTGCCAGATATGCCCACAATAGTGTCAGATATGCCCACAATATCGCCATACACAGTGTCTCTATGAGCCCTGCTGGGGTTTCAGGTGAGGCACCTTTAAGTGATTGGAATCGGTGAATGGGTAAGCGTTGTTGGGTAAGGAGCGAATTGGTGGATGGGATGACCAGGGGATGTTACCTCAGGACTGCCCCATATGCAGGCTCCGACCGTCACTCTCTCCCGCTGCGGCCTCCTCCTTTGATCTGCCGCCGTCCTCCTGTCAGTCACCGCCGGAGCACCCGGCTCGTAGATATGCGTCTCTTCACAGACGCCGGCTCGTCACCCGGCTCCCTGTCCACCCTGATGCTGTCGCACACACGTCGTCTCGCCTCTGCGTCTCTTGTCACTTCCCTTCCCTGTGACTGGGTCTGAGCGGTCAGCAAAAGAAAGCTTGCGGGCCGGCTCCTGATTGGCTGCCGGCTAGCGAGCTCTGATTGGCTGACCGCTCAGACCCAGTCACAGGGATATACACTGAGGGGAATGGAGAGACGCACGATGCTCTCTCCTCCCCTCTAGTCTGAACTAGTGCCGGGGATTGAGGGGGAGGGAGGGTGAGACGGGCAGGTGGGCAGCAGTGGTCGAGCCACCCGAATCGCTGCCGCGAGCGACGGGTTGGCAACCACTGCTCTAATATATATGTCTTCACTATAATTTCTTATAACTTTTATGCTTAAATTTTCTTTTGCTGCCACAGCCTGCTTCATCTCTTCCGTCACCTCTACTCTTCTCTCAACCTCCACCGCCTGCTTTCTTTATCGCATTCCCCTATCTATCTATCTATCTATCTATTAATCCACTATCTACTTATTTATCCACTCTCTATCTCACTATATATCTCACTCTACTATATCTTTTCACTTTAATTTCTTATAACTTATATGCTTAAAAAAAAATTCAAATGTAAATTTACATTTTTTTCTGCCACCGCCTACTTCATCTCTTCCATCACCTCCTTTTCTCTCTACTGCCACGCCTGTATTTTTCATCCCATTCTGTCACCTCCTCTATTTACTGCCACCACCTGCTTCCTGCGTCTCATTCCCCATCCTTGCCTCTCCTTTCTGTGCTGCCACCGCCTATATTCTGTGTCTCATTCCCTGTCGCCTCCTCTCTTTTGCTGAAACGTCCTGCTTTCTTCATCCCATTCCTCTCCTTTCTTTGCCACCACCACCTGCTTTATGCCTCCTTCTGCATCCTATTCCCAAAATGCTCTTACCAGCGTCATCATCAAATACAAAGGTCTTATACTACTTGACCTGTGTGTAGCCTTTGCCACTGTAGATGACACTCATTTAAATGCTGCCACTGCCTGTAGTCTGCGTACCATTCCCCTTCACCTAGTGTCTCTGCTGCCACCGCCTGCTTTCTTCATTCCATTCCATCACCTCCTCTCCTCTCTCTGCTGTCACTGCCTGCTTCCTGTGTCCCATTCCCTGTCACCTACTGTCTCTGCTGCCACCACCTGCTTTCTGCATCCTATTCCCTATGTCTTCCTCTGTGCTTTCTGCTGCTGCGCCCCCTACTTTCTGCATCCAGTTTCCCATCACCTTCTCTCTCTGCCACCACTGCCCCTTTCTAGGCATGTTTTGTGTTGAGTTTTTTTTTTCATAATACAACATCACAAAATTATTGAAATTAAGAAAAAAAAACCTGGCCTCCATCCATTTCCCCCTCTAGCCAGACCATCACACGCCTTTATTGTGTTGTTGTATTATGAAAAAATAAACTGACACAAAAATATGAAACCTGCTGCCACCGCCTGCTTCATCCCTGTCCCCATCACCTCATCTCTTCTCTCTGCTGCCACGGCCTGCTCTCTACATCCAATTTAATCACCTACTCTCCTCTTTACTGCCACTGCGTGCTTCCTGCGTCCCACTCCCCTTCACCTACTGTCTGCTGCCACCGCCTGCTTTCTTCATCCCATTCTGTCACCTCCTCTCTCTACTGCCACCACCTGTTTCCTACATCTTATTCCCCTTCATCTACTGTCTCTGCTGCCACTGTTTGTTTTCTGTGTCCTCCACTCTTTGCTGCACCATCTGCTTCCTGTGTCCGATCCCCTGCCACCTATTGTCTCTGCTGCCACCGCCTGCTTTCTTCCTTTTCCACATCATGTCCTCTCTTCTCTCAACCTCCACCGCCTGCTTTCTTTATCGCACTCCCCTACCCACTATCTATCTACCCATTATCTGTCTATCTACCCACTATCTATCTATTCATCCACTATCTATCTATCTACCCACTAGATATTTATCTATCTATTCATCCACCATCTATTTATTTACCCACTCTCTCTCTCACTAGACATCTCACTCTGATATATATGTCTTCACTATAATTTCTTATAACTTTTATGCTAAAATGTTCTTTTGCTTCCACCGCCTGCTTCATCTCTTCCGTCAACTCCTTTCTTCTCTCAACCTCCACCACCTGCTTTCTTTATCGCATTCCCCTATCTATCTATTCATCCACTATCTATTTATTTATCCACTTTCTATCTCACTATATATCTCACTCTACTATATATTTCCGCTATAATTTCTTATAACTCATATGCTTAAAAAAAAATTCAAATTTAAATGTAACATTTTTTGTGCCACCGCCTGCTTCATCTCTTCCGTCACCTCCTCTCTTCTCTCAACCTCCACCGCCTGCTTTCTTTATCGCATTCCCCTATCTATATATTCATCCACTATATATTTATTTATTCACTCTATATATCACTATATATCTCACTCTACTATAATTTTTCACTATAATTTCTTATAATTTCTATGCTTAAAATTTTTTTCAAATGTAAATTTACATATTTTTCTGCCACCGCCTGCTTCCTCTCTTCCGTCACCTCCTCTCTTCTCTCAACCTCCACCGCCTGCTTTCTTTATCGCATTCCCATATCTATCTATTAATCCACTATCTATTTATTTATTCACTCTATATCTCACTCTACTATATCTTTTCACTATAATTTCTTATAATTTATATGCTTAAAATTTTTTTCAAAAGTAAATTTAACATTTTTTTGCTGCCACCGCCTGCTTCATCTCTTCCGTCACCTCCTCTCTTCTCTCAACCTCCACCGCCTGCTTTCTTTATCGCATTCCCCGATCTATCTATTCATCCACTATATATTTATTTATTCACTCTATATATCACTATATATCTCACTCTACTATAATTTTTCACTATAATTTCTTATAATTTCTATGCTTAAAATTTTTTTCAAATGTAAATTTACATATTTTTCAGCCACCGCCTGCTTCCTCTCTTCCGTCACCTCCTCTCTTCTCTCAACCTCCACCGCCTGCTTTCTTTATCGCATTCCCCTATCTATCTATTAATCCACTATCTATTTATTTATTCACCCTATATCTCACTCTACTATATCTTTTCACTATAATTTCTTATAATTTATATGCTTACATTTTTTTTGCTGCCACCACCTGCTTCATCTCTTCCGTCACCTCCTCTCTTCTCTCAACCTCCACCGCCTGCTTTCTTTATCTCATTCCCCTATCTATCTATCTATCTATTCATCCACTATCTATTTATTTATTCACTCTATATCTCACTATATATCTCACTCTACTATAATTTTTCAATATAATTTGTTATAATTTCTATGCTTAAAATTTTTTTCAAATGTAAATTTACATATTTTTTTGCCACCGCCTGCTTCATCTCTTCCGTCACCTCCTCTCTTCTCTCAACCTCCACCGCCTGCTTTCTTTATCGCATTCCCCTATCTATCTATTCATCCACTATCTATTTATTCATTCACTATATCTCACTCTACAATATCTTTTCACTATAATTTCTTATTATTTATATGCTTAAATTTTTTTTGCTGCCACCGCCTGCTTCATCTCTTCCGTCACCTCCTCTCTTCTCTCAACCTCCACCGCCTGCTTTCTTTATCGCATTCCCCTATCTATCTATTCATCCACTATCTATTTATTTATGCACTCTATATCTCACTCTACTATATCTTTTCACTATAATTTGTTATAATTTATATGCTTAAAATTTTTTTCAAAAGTAAATTTAACATTTTTTCTGCCACCGCCTGCTTCATCTCTTCCGTCACCTCCTCTCTTCTCTCAACCTCCTCCGCCTGCTTTCTTTATCACATTCCCCAATCTATCTATTCATCCACTATCTATTTATTCACTATATATCTCACTCTACTATATGTTTTCACTATAATTTACTTATAACTTATATGCTTTAAAAAAAATTTTGCTGCCACCGCCTGCTTCATCTCTTCCGTCACCTCCTCTCTTCTCTCAACCTCCACCGCCTGCTTTCTTTATCGCATTCCTCTTTTCTTCCACTATCTATTTATTTATTTATTCACTCTATATCTTACTATATATCTCACTCTACTATATCTTTTCACTATAATTTCTTATAATTTATATGCTTACATTTTTTTAGCTGCCACCGCCTGCTTCATCTCTTCCGTCACCTCCTCTCTTCTCTCAACCTCCACCGCCTGCTTTCTTTATCTCATTCCCCTATCTATTCATCCACTATCTATTTATTTATTCACTCTATATCTTACTATATATCTCACTCTACTATATCTTTTCACTATAATTTGTTATAATTTATATGCTTAAAAAAATTTTTTTCTGCCACCGCCTGCTTCATCTCTTCCATCACCTCCTCTCTTCTCTCAACCTCCACCGCCTGCTTTCTTTATCGCATTCCCCTTTCTATCTATTCATCCACTATATATTTATTTATTCACTCTATATATCACTATATATCTCACTCTACTATAATTTTTCACTATAATTTGTTATAATTTCTATGCTTACAATTTTTTTCAAATGTAAATTTACATATTTTTCTGCCACCGCCTGCCTCATCTCTTCCGTCACCTCCTTTCTTCTCTCAACCTCCACCGCCTGCTTTCTTTATCGCATTCCCCTATCTATCTATTAATCCACTATCTATTTATTTATTCACTCTATATCTCACTCTACTATATCTTTTCACTATAATTTCTTATAATTTATTTGCTTACATTTTTTTTGCTGCCACCGCCTGATTCATCTCTTCCGTCACCTCCTCTCTTCTCTCAACCTCCACCGCCTGCTTTCTTTATCTCATTCCCCTATCTATCTATCTATTCATCTACTATCTATTTATTTATTCACTCTATATCTCACTATTGATCTCACTCTACTATATCTTTTCACTATAATTTCTTATAATTTATATGCTTACATTTTTTTTCTAATGTAAATTTAAAAAAATTTCTGCCACCGCCTGCTTCATCTCTTCCGTCACCATCTCTCTACTGCCACCGCCTGCATTTTTTATCCCATTCTGTCACCTCTTCTCCTTTATTTACTGCCACCGCCTGCTTAATGCGTCTCATTCCCCATCCTCTCCTCTCCTTTCTATGCTGCCACCGCCTATATTCTGCGTCTCATTCCCTGTCACCTCCTCTCTTTGCTGCCACCGCCTGCTTTCTTCATCCCATTCCTCTCCTCTCCTTTCTTTTCCACCACCACCACCTTTCTGCCTCCTGCATCCTATTCCCAAACTGCTCTTACCAGCGTCACCACCAAATACAAAGGTCTTATACTACCTGACCGGTGTGTAGCCTTTGCCACTGTAGATCACACGCCTTCATATCTTACCTGTTGACATCCATCCTCTTACCTTCTGTATTTCAGCTGATGTTCTATATGATAACAAAAGAACATTGTACCTATTACTCCATGTGCAATCTGGTCACATTTATAACAAGATACAAAATAGCATAATATATATCTTTTGTTTCCACGATGAAATCTATAGACACTTGGATAATTTACTAGAATGTAACATTACGGGACTGCAGAGCATAAGCTGCTTTGTGACGCTTCTGTTTGCACTAATGCGCTCATCTGTAGAGTAAGCACCTGGACCTGCACATCAGGGGGTTCTATGGGGAGGGGCCACATCTTATGGGAAATGGAGGATGGGATAGAGTGTTTGTAAGTAATTGTACGCTGGCTGCATTTACAGGATATAATATGTAAATGAGACTGAAGGGGTACAGACTGAGTATCTTTAGTTACAGAGAGGTCGCAAAATCTTTTTCCCTGCTTACGGATCTTTCTTTTACAGGTTCTCAGTAAAGACCTTATTCTGGTCCCCATGAAATGAATTTCACAGCGTTGCGTGTGGACCAAACTTCTTCCGCAGTGCCTGCGTACCCCCCCTCCCCCTGCGCGGCTGCGAATCAGGGCCAGGTTGATCATAATGAATAGCAGGTAGGAAATAAATGTGTGGTACACAGAAGTGGCAAGTTGCTCAAATGAACTCATTGGTCCATTGCAAGTGCTTGCAAGGGAGGGGCTAGTTCAGGCAAGGGAGGGGCTAGTTCAGGCAACGGAGGGGCTAGTTCAGGCAAGGTAGGGGCTAGTTCAGGCAACAGAGGGGCTAAACAAGGCAAGAGAATCACAGAATTCCCCCACCCTACAGGATAGTAGTAATGCAGAGAACTCAGTTAATTTATCCTTCGCTCCAAAGGGATATATGTACACTGAGTTCTCTGCATTACTACTATCATACATATATTCCAATACACTGATTAATCCTTTTGCTGTACGTACCATCTATGTATATTACATGCCGCATAGATAATGTAGTGCTGGAATAAATTCACCAGCAAATGTAGGGGCATTTTCTAGTGAGATCACTTAGAGAATGACCTGAAATCTCCCCGGGTGTACGCCCCTTTAGTGTACAACTTTCCATTCTGAACATGTATTATTGGTTATTATAATACTGCTATACCCAGATCTAGCTCCCTTTTACTTTCTTTATCATGCCCCCATTTAAAGTTGAAGTCTTCAATCAAACATGGTTAAAGATAATAAGAAAAATGAAGATATAATGTACTTACATGCAGAACCTGGCATGGTCGCATCCAGCAGTGCCTCTGCCTCACTAGATGAACTTAGACCAGGTGGATTTGGGAAGCTTCTCCAGCTGGAGGTAATTGACGAGAAACCCGTAAAATTTGCCTGCTCCGCCGCTGTAATTGGTGGGTAATTGGCCTCTTCTGCCTCCATTAGTTCTAGATAGTTATTACTGGAGGCAGAGGGTGGAAAGAATGCCTACAGAAATAAGAAGTAACAGTGTATATCAGTGATTATTACATGTACCATAGGACTGTGTAAGACAGAACAGAGGCATTTAGCAAACTTCTTTATATAAAGATTATTTATAGTAGTTTCCATTATAGACACTAAGAAAATGCCTATATATAAAGCTAAAGGCAGTGGCATAAGTGTTGCATAAATGTATAAAGGTGTCGCTCAGACCATATATATATATATATATATATATATATATATATATATATATATATATATATGCTTGCAAAAAGGAATAGAGAAGACGCACCAATGAGCAAGAAGTAACAACACTTTACTTATGCAACAAGGCTCACATACATTGGGGTTAAAAATCTTATGCGCTGGGTATCTCTGTTTTTTTGTTTTTATATATATATATATATATATATATATATATATATTTATATATAAAACCACAGCATTACAGTAGATGTGAGGTCGCTATGGTGCAATTATAGGTGTTCGTCTACTCTGTGCTATCAAGAGACATCTATATACTCTAGAAGTGCAGAGAGGAAAATGACATTCCAGAAGCTCACTATGGAAAGTGTAACCTGTGCTCTATAGTCCACTTTGTCTCCTTGTCAGCTTATTATGAGGCGCAGGATTATCAATTATATTAGAAAAATGTCAGAAGATGTAACAGAGCTCACATCTGGGACAATAAGAAAGTATTGGTAACATAGTAATTATGTCCTTCCTACTTGTGTGTCCCCTGCTAGAAAGAAAATGGTACTTGTTTCCTAGCACGGCCACCCCGATTTACATCGGGGTGGTCGTGTCGGAAAAATCGGGTCGATCGCATCGCATGCGATTTGGTCGCATGCGATGCGATCGACGCGACCGACCCGATTTTTGACCCGATTTTTTGATTGAATGAAATGTAAATCGGGTCCCTGGGACCCGATTTTACATTGGATTCAATGTAAAATATTCCCTAGACCCCCAAATTTAATGACGTAAACCCCACCCCACGATAGACGCCAACCCGAAGCGTGGCGAGCGCAGCGAGCCCGCGAGGGGCGGCGGTTCGCGTCCTCCGACCTTTTCATGCCCTACTATCCACGTCGGCGTGGAGTTGAGAATAGAGTAGTGTGGCGAGCGCAGCGAGCCACCGAGCCCGAAGCGTGGCGAGCGCAGCGAGCCCCGCGAGGGGACGCGGATACCTTCACAGGTAAACGCGTCCCCTCGCGGGCTTCCCAGGTGTTCATGGCGACGCGGACACCTGGGAAGCCCGCGAAGGGACGCGTTTACCTGTGAAGGTATCCGCGTCCCCTCGCGGGGCTCGCTGCGCTCGCCACGCTTCGGGCTCGGTGGCTCGCTGCGCTCGCCACACTATTCTATTCTCGACTCCACGCCGACGTGGATAGTAGGGGAATTAAAAGGTCGGAGGACGCACACCGCCGACCCTCGCGGGCTCGCTGCGCTCGCCACGCTTCGGGTTGGCGTCTATCGTGGAGTGACGACGGGGACATCTATAATGTGAAATGGGTCATATTGGCCCATTTCACATTTTTCACATTTTTTAAAAGGTGAGATGGACTTAATCAAGTCCGTCTCATCTTGTGCCATTATAATGGCACAAGACCGACGCGATCCTCACGATTTCAATGTTAAAAAATATTTTAACATTGAAGCCTATGGGGAAATCGGGGGCATCGCGTCCGTCTCGTCGGGACCAATGTTAATGGTCCCGACCGACGCGATGCCCCCGATTTTGTACCTTTGCCGGCAAAATGGACCTGATTTCAAAGGAAATCGGGTCCATCGTGTGGATCGTGTACCTTAACTTAAAGGTACACGATCCACAAGATTGTGGCCGTGCTAGGAAACAAGTACCAAGAAAACTAAAAATGTGTCTTTGTCAGTGATTTTTATGTAATCCTGAGCACAAGAATAACTGTGTTAGGGAACTTTACACTGTTAAGGTCCCCATATGTTATGCGATTTGGGCCAGAGGATCCAGCAGATTGTCGCTGACATCCGATCGGATCCGATGCGCAGTCCCGTGCGCATCGGATCAGAGCTCGGACGGGCTGCACATAAAATACATCTTATGTGCAGCAGTCAGCAGGACATCCTGGGTGTGATGAACAGGGTGCGGCAGGTGGCAAGGAGAATTGAAAAATCCTATTCAAAAGACTGGGTGACCTCTATTTGGCTGAGAGATCTCTTTCAGCCAATCAGCAGCCACCTGATCTTTTGAATAGTATTTTTCAATTCATACACCCCCTGCCTGCAGCTCTCCGAGATTATGTGTGATAAATCCCATGTAATTCATGTGTAATAGTGTGTACACACGGTTCGATATGGCTTCCGATGTTGACGATATCGTCAACATCGGAAGCCATATCGCATACATATCGCATACTGATTGTATGCATTGTAAGGGCTTCCTAGCCCGATGCACGCTCCCGTTTAAGGAGAGATCGGAGGGGAGATAGAGTGGGCAGCACACTCTATCTAGCACAAATCGCAAGCATATCGCATGCATCGTATGTGCCTTGCGATATGCTTAAGATGCGATGTGCTATACGATTTCCAGGGCCCTGTCAGTCATCCTGTTGTTAAGTCAAAATCACTTAGTCAAAATCTTAAGCAAATCTTAAGTCACATAGGAAATCGTATAGTAAATCAAATAGGAAATCGCATAGCAAATTGTATGGTAAAAAGTCAAAATCTTAAGCATATCTTAAGGCATATCTTAAGGAGTAGAGAAAAAAAGGCAAAAGTAAAAATCGGACAAAACATCGAATCGTACATCGGATCGCACAGAACATCGAACACACTCTAAGAAAAGGCCCATCATGTGCCAAATCTTATTGAGCTCTCTCAGGTAGGGTTAGGATTAAGGTCAGGGTTAGTCTGCAGAAGGGGAGAGTTATGGGCCCTACACACATGCCGATGTGTGCAGGGCTACCTAGCTGCGCTATGTCGGGCTGTGCTGCGCCGCTATCGCCTAGCACACAGAGCTGACAGCCCACACACAGAGCGAGCTGTCAGCTCTGTGTGCTAAGCGAGCGGACAGCACCAGTGTTCTCCGGTGGGAGAACACTGCCGATGCCGAGATTGATGGACACTGTCCGTCAATCTCGGCCACCGATAAAGACGCGCGGGGACGCGCGCCGATGCAGATACAGCCCCCACACATACACCGATGTGAGGGCATTTGCTAAGCGACTTTGCAAAACTAAGCAAAATCGCTTAGAAAATGCCTTAATATCGGCATGTGTGTAGGCCGTATAAGGCTTAGACACTGGGGTGGATAGTTAGGGTTAGGCTTTAGGGGGTGGAGTAGGGCTAAAATGACTAAAACTTGACAATTTGTCAGTTAAACGTTTCACCCTGTCTATCCTAGACACTGTCTAATTAGTGACCCTGTCAGCCTATTGCATGCTGACATAATGGCTGTCTATATAGACAGAGCCGATCCCTTAATCCACACCCCATGTATGTGTTTGGCACTTATACATTATCTGCTGACCAGCAATGAGTAGCTCATGGAAGTTCTGTTTTATACTTACAGGGAAGTATGGGGGCTCCATCCCAAGGGATTCCATGGCGACCCAGTCAATGTGCTGGAAGAAGGGGTGGTGGCGGATGCTGTCATTAACTCCTGGTTCTTGGCCCAGATGGTTATTGACAAGCTGAAAAAGGTATTTGGATGTAATTATACAGCACAGTTGCTCAATACAATCATTGTACAAACATTTCTGCTGCCGGCACAGAAGAATATAAAGGAATTTCTCCATGGCCACAGTATGTTACTACTGACATTCTATCTGGGATCTGTTGTGTGTCTCACATTACATTCCCAATTCCAAGAACATGTAACCATTCTGCCATTTCCTGTCATATGTGTCCTAAAGGTCCATACACACTGGGCTATTATGCCCAGTGTGTGTGGACAGCGATGATCGCTATCATCGCTGAGGGGGAAAGCTGCTCAGTGCATACACACTGGGCGGCTTTCCCCCTGCCCGGCGGGGAGGACGACTTTGCATAGTGCAGAGCTATGCAAAGCCGTCCTCAAAGCCGCTCATCTGCTTGTAATAGCAGCAGATGAACGGCTTTCCTGGCGATGATGCGGGAGCGTGCAGCATCGCTCATCGCCGGGGCACACACACTGGGCGGCTTTGAGCTGAAAGCCGCTCAAACCTGCTTTTTTGAGCGACTTTCAGCTTAAAGTCACCCCGTGTCTATGGGCCTTAATGCTGATGTGTCTGTGTAACAATGGCTGCTCAGGTCTTGCTTGGCAATTGTATAGACATTTGTAAATAAGACTACATGCATTACTTACACGCATCTTATAGATATACACAACATATCACATAGGCATGGGGCACTAAGTGACATCGGCCAGAACTTTCTATACCTGTTATCACTAGAAATATATGTATTGGTGTTTGATAGAAACATATCTGTACATTGTTATATTGTCACTATACAATAGTCTAACGTTACTTATCTGATTATTGTCTGTCTAACAGGAATGACTGCAGAGAAACCAGTGGGATGATGCAGGTGAGGGGCAAACACACGGGCGATTTATGCCCTATTTCTAAGCGATCTGTCTAGGACACTTAGAAATGAAGCTCGGATCGCTCCCTTTGTACACCCTATAGCTATTGTGGTTCGCAGCCCTGCACATCACTATCGCCCACAAATATAGACAGTGCATGCACGTTCTATCCTGCTTACATTACCAGTCCGCATAGGCAAACACTGCTCAGCACAGATTGCTCAGCGCATATAGCAGGTGAGTCCCATGTGTGCTGAGCCATCTGTGCTTAAGCAGCACAGGACTCAAGTCTCCCCGTGTACAGGGCTTTAGTTGAGTATGTACTCCATTGTGATGCTCTTTATATTTATTAATCCTATTTATGAAATGCAGAAAAGTCACCTCCCAATAAAAAAACACCCATGTAGATCTTTTACTTATCTGCCAATAGTTATAGCATAGCTAACAGCTGCGTCAGCCGTCGCCAGAGAAAAGATTCAGCTATTTTCCATAAAGCCACAATCTTTATTCACTGCTGCACAATGCGCGGCATAGCGGGGCATATGGTATGCGTACACTCCCGCTATGCATTCACTTATATAGGAGCTGGCTGGTGCGGGTACATGCACCCCGCTGCTTTATGGGAGCCTGCTGCGATGCGCTCACACTGCAATCCCACTACAGCAAGCTGCTATACGCAGCAAAGCTGTAGCAGGACACATCTGTAGTCAGTAATAGTGGCCGGCTGTCAGAGTGCAGAGTTTACTTGTAGCAGTAATTGGACAGTAGAGTAGATCAGATACTCTGGTTTTCAATAGAGATCAGAGGACTGAACAGATTGATCCTATAACACAGGAGGTTATTCTGGTTGGTGCGTACATTTCCGAAATCTTTCGGAGCGGGCCGCACGCCACGCTGTGCGGACATCGTCCGAAGAAACGCCCACCGGACCTCCGCATATGGACGGACTCACACTGGAAGAACAGGGCGTGTTTACGGACGACATCCAAACCTTGCGTGTGCGGTGGAAACACACATATTCTGCACGGTCTTACAGCGTTTGCACGGTCTTACCGCGTCAGAACGGACGGGAACCTGGCTGTACGCTCCGATGGGGTGTATTTATTTATTATTGAAGCAATGACAAGAGTGTAATTAATGAGTAATGAGTAAAGGAGTGGATTGTATTGTGTTCAGCTGACATTGGTTGAGGTGCGCCCGTACTGATTGGGCGTTCCGATTGCCTAGCGCATGACCGAGTGGTGTCCGCAAAGAAATACTTGCTTATGGACACCGCATATTTCTTGCCTTTTGGTTCGTGTGCATTCGGTGTGCTGTCCGAATGCACGCCTACCAGAATGAGTGCACTCCCTCGTGCACGCCCATGTTTACGCCAAGTTTAGCCCACTTTGAAACTACGCCCCTGTGTAGTTCCAAATGACGCCCATAAGCAATGTTCCCTCTAATTTTACGAAGGCTGTGTGCGGCAAAAGATTTTTGCTGTGCAACTTTGGAAGGAAATTTAAATTTTTGTGCGTCACTTATATATAACTGGAAAATGACGTTAAGCATTTGTGTTAACATCACTTCAAAATGATATTAAACGTTTAAACATTCAAACACAACACACAATGTAGTTAATGGGTGAAACACACATTAATTGAGTCCACAACTGCAACAAGGGACCACTGCTGCTATGTGCGCTCTGTTGAAATGTGTGTGCGCACGCTCGCCGAGTTGTGTGCGCGTGCACGTGCGCACAGCTTAGAGGGAACACTGCCCATAAGACGCCCATATTTCACGAGTGAATGCGGTGCACATTTCTGTACGGTATTAGTGCGAACAAGTACGGAGACCATGTGTGGCACATGCGCATAGCGTTGCCCACGCATGTGCAAAAAAAAGAATTCGGGAAAGTACGCATCGACCACAATAAGGCCCACAGTGACTAATGCTTACTTACATCCAACATCTTATAAAGTTATATACAACCAATTACATCATTTATATTAATAATTTATAAATGTAATATCATATTTACCATGTTAATGAGGTCCATGGCAGCAGATTCTGTTGCGCAGAATCTTGAGTGAGCAGCATGACCTCCGGTTATCATTTCGTTCAGGATGACTCCAAATGAGAACCAGTCTTCGCCAATCATGTACTCCTTGCCGAAATACAGCTACCAGAAGAAAGCGATTGGTTACCAACATTTTAGCAATCACTTTATTTTTTAATTTTTGCTTTTCTTTTTAATTAACAAAATAGCGGTAAAGATAACCCCTACATGTTATAGTAACAGCAGCAATATTTTATATTGTTTATAAATAATAAGTACTTCGCTGTTTTTAGGTATATTCTGTCCCGAGTTATTGCTCTTTCACTTGTATATGCTAGTTCACGTACTATATATTCTTTACAGCAGCTGTCCTGCCAACACACGGCAACAGTCTCACGTCATCTTCCCCTGGTAAGAGTCGGACCGGAAGTCGCATGTACCCGATCCCATGGAGGACGCTATGGTGGAGGGTAGTCACTTAAGGTAATGCTGGTTACACACCAGAATGATTTTTCTCAGTCCCATCAATGTCGATAAAATTTAGTCCGATTTTATGTAAATTGGGCACGTTTTGGCATGTTTTAGATCCGATTCCGATCTGATGGTTACCCTTTGAGCGCTTATTGTATGTATGCACTATTTCCATCTTTATCACTCTTGGGATTATTACTTTGTGCATGATATGTTTGCAGCACTTTGGGTTCAGCTGCGCACTTTGGTCTGATTTGTATTTTTCAATCATGATCATTCCGGTGTGTACCCAACATAAGAGTCATATTGTTTACTGTTAATTCTGCACCAGACCCAGAAGTCCAATGCCAGAGCTGCATCGCAATTGACAGCTCTTATGGAAAGAGCTGTCCTCTGCATTAATAATCGCATATGTTAGTGCATGTGGGATTAGTAATAATGCGGTACCCGGGGAATGCTGGTGATGTGGTGGTGGTGGGGGGATGTTAGTGCATCTTCTACATGGAGAGAAATTGCCAACACTTGGCAGAATCAGAATTACCCAGAAATGTGCAACGATGCATGTGCGTGCTACAGTGAATGCCCTTTTTACCCAACTTGGCTATATGCCGTCACATACGGGGTTGGAATCAGGCCCCATGTACATAGTTACATGAGGAAACAGTAGGAAACCCTTTGCATTTACCTCAGGAATAATGACTCCACACCTTCTAGCACAGCCAGTAACACCCTCGTCTCTAGGCGTGATCTCAAGGGCCAGACCGAAGTCGGCGATCTTGAGATGTCCTGTTGGAGTCACCAAGATGTTCTCTGGTTTTAGGTCGCTGTGAAGAAAATAAAATCTTTGTTTTCATACAAACAGGAATTATTTGGTACATAGATTATATTGCACGTTACATGTGTACATTCTAACTAATAGTAGTTTTATATGTTTGGGAGCAAGGACTAATGTAATCATATTTAGGTTAGTGTCCATGTGATTCCACCATGTCATGTACATCTGTTTGTGTTCTGCAGAATTCTAGGTTATTTAATAGTGGAACCTTCCTCAGCCCAATAGCCCCTGTGATACTAATATGTGTGGTTACAGCAGACTGTAAATAACTAGTGATATTGATGTCATAGGAAGCGGCAAATGGAGGCTGATGCTGGTCGTTCCCAGCTGGGGAAGGGGAGCAGCTTATAAATGGGGTCAGTTTATTCTTATTTGTAACCAGAAAATAAATAATAACAATACACTGACACGTGGGCCAGGCAGCACATTGTGCTTATTGTGCTGTTATTCCCTGAGTGCAGCCGCTGCAATTTATCATTGGGGATTGTAAGCTTTTAGGGGTAATGGACCTTATTCAGATCTGAGCTCAGTACTAATTTGTTTGGAAAATGGGCAAAACCATGTGCACTGCAGGTGGAGCAGATGATACCTGTGCAGAGAGAGTTACATTTGGGTGGGATGTGCTGAAACTGAAATCTAAATTGCAGTGTAAAAATAATGCAGCCGGTATTTACCCTGCACAGAAACAAAATAACTCACACAAATCTAACTCTCGATACATGTTACATTTGCCCCACCTGCAGTGCACATGGTTTTGCCCATTTTCCAAACATATTTGTACTGAGCTCAGATCTGAATAAGGCCCAATGGGTGAGCTATTTACCTGTGTAGTGAGTGCCAGATACCTTTAGATTCATATAAATAGCAATTGGAGATGGAATTAAAGGAACCATATTAGGTGAAGTTATCCAACATGTGTCCATCCACCTCTTCCGCAATTATTTATTTTAGCTTTCCTTAATTTGTCATCTGTCACTCCTGCTCCTCTTACTTCCCTTACTACACCTCTTATAACCTCCGTCCTCCTCTTTTTTATTTACCTCCCACTCCTTCCAACTTATTACCCCGCACCTCCCACTCCATCCCTCCACCTCCTTTCCCTGCATGTCTACTCCCTCCTTGCTCCTCTGCGCCTCCCACTCCCTCCCTCCACCTGCTTCCCCTGCACCTCTCACTACCTACTTCCTCCTCCTTCCTCAGCACCTCCCCCTCCTTCCCCTGCACTTCTTACTCCATCCTTCCACCTCCTTCGCCTGCACCTCTCACTTCCTCCTCCTTGTTCTGCATCTCTCACTCCCTCTTTCCTCCTCTACACCTCCCACTTCCTTCCTCTACCTCCTTACCCTGCACTTCTTACTCCATCCTTCCACCTTCTTCCCCTGCACCTCTCCCTCCCTTCCTCCACCTCCCTCCCACCTCCTTCCCCTGCACCTCTCACTCCCTACTCAATACTCTCTTCAGCCATAATTGACAATAAAAGCATAAAACAATTGTGCAGAGACAGCCTCTGTGGCTACTGAGAGCTGTAGATAACGATTGTACATTACTATGTAAAGGAGGCATGTACCATGTAAGTGGGAAATATGTGGTAATTGGTAACATGTATAGCGTGTAGGAAGCAGACATGATCAGCATATTACATTCTGCATTATACACTCCATAGTAATATCGCTTTATTATACTATTATCATACTGTAACTATATAATTACCCATGGACTATTCCCTTGGAATGGAGGAATTGAATCCCGCATACTATCTCTGCTGCATAGAATCTGTTGGATAGAAAACAGGTTAATGTTACATTGTAGGATGTATAAATAATGGGTGTGGTATAGGGGTCCGACAGTCGGGGTCACGACAGTCATTAGCCTGACATTGGGATCCCGACTGGCCGGAATCAGACAGCATGGTGAGCGCAACAAAGCCCCTTGCGGGCTCGCTGTGCTCGCCACGCTGGGGGCACGGAGGCTCTCTACGCTTGCCACCTATTGTATTCTTCTTCTATGGGGGTCGTGGACCCACACGAGGGAGAATAGCCGGTGGCCGTCGGGCACCCGGCTGTCTGTGTTTTGACAGTCGGGATCCCGTCGTCGGGTAAATGACTGTCGGGATCCTGACTGTCGGGATCCCGTCCGGCACCCATAAATAATGGCTGAGTGATTCCCAGATGGCGCTCCCCCATTCTCTGACAAAGGCCTCATTTAGTTTGTTTCACATTCACCAGCTGAGGTTTCCCATATGAGGTTAATATGAGGTTTCCCATATGAGGTTAATATGAGGTTTCCCATATGAGGTTAATATGAGGTTTCCCATATGAGGTTAATATGAGGTTTCCCATATGAGGTTAATATGAGGTTTCTGGTTTTGTGCATTGGTGCAATTCACTTCATATTGGGGGTTATTCTGGTTGATTCACAAAGCTACGAATTTGCAGCCTTGCGAATCCATGTAACCCCGCAGTGCGGATGGTGGTACACCATCCCACCATTCGCAAGGGCGATTCGCTGGCAGGGACTGCGAATGGATATTACACAGTAACATCCATCGCTGCCTTGTGCGATCAGCCCATATAATTCGAGGGTCACCGGCCATGGAACTATGGGGAAGGCGTACGCATATAACAGTGACTTATCCTACTAGCCGCTGTCATTCACTGCTACTAATAGGTTACACAGAGGGGATATGGTCATTGGCTCACCAGCATGTTGGTTGACAGTCATTAGGTCGACATGCATTTAGGTCGACAGGTTCATTAATTTGACAGCATCAAAAGGTCAACACGGGTTAGGTCTACAGTCAAAAAGTTTTCACATTTTTTTGTCCCAAATGTTGTACGCATGGTGGTGGGGGGTGGGGCATTTGCTCACCCAGCAGGTGGCGGTACAGGTACTGGTACTGAATTAGGCCCTGAGTCTCAAACCATGGAATAGTAAATGCAACAGTTTTCATCTGAAATTTACATCTGACGTGTGTCATTTCCCAAACCACATACACAGCTGCCCCTTAGTACACGGCCACCTTCATGTTGCTGCACACAGTGATGACAGCAGCTGTATAATCCTGCCACATCTGACGTGTGTCATTTCCCAAACCACATACACAGCTGCCCCTTAGTACACGGCCACCTTCATGTTGCTGCACACAGTGATGACAGCAGCTGTATAATCCTGTCACATGTGACGTGTGTCATTTCCCAAACCACATACACAGCTGCCCCTTAGTACACGGCCACCTTCATGTTGCTGCACACAGTGATGACAGCAGCTGTATAATCCTGTCACATGTGACGTGTGTCATTTCCCAAACCACATACACAGCTGCCCCTTAGTACACGGCCACCTTCATGTTGCTGCACATAGTGATGACAGCAGCTGTATAATCCTGTCACATCTGACGTGTGTCATCTCCCAAACCACATACACAGCTGCCCCTTAGTACACGGCCACCTTCATGTTGCTGCACACAGTGATGACAGCAGCTGTATAATCCTGTCACATCTGACGTGTGTCATTTCCCAAACCACATACACAGCTGCCCCTTAGTACACGGCCACCTTCATGTTGCTGCACATAGTGATGACAGCAGCTGTATAATCCTGTCACATGTGACGTGTGTCATTTCCCAAACCACATACACAGCTGCCCCTTAGTACACGGCCACCTTCATGTTGCTGCACACAGTGATGACAGCAGCTGTATAATCCTGTCACATCCCATACCTCCCAACTTTGTAGCTGCAGAATTCGCCGCGCGAGCGGCCAACGAGGGGTGGGGCTTATGTAAATGAGGGGCGCAGCTTATGCTAATGAGACGCGTCCCCATTTTCGGCCGGGAATAGACGCTGTGCGCTTGCGCACTGCGTCTATTCTGTCAAATTGGGGGGCTCCCAACTGCCCCCCCCCCCCCCCCCCGCAGCGGGACACCTCCGGCCGCGGGTGGGACAGCGGGACAGGACCCGGTAATCGGGACTGTCCCGATGAAATCGTGAGTGTTGGGAGGTATGTAATCCTGTCACATCTGGAGTTTGTTACTACTAATAGTATTACTTTGCCCAATATAAGGTGACACATATAAGGCATGCTTTTCTATACTGTATTATATATTGATACATCAGAAACCTTCTGACTGAATACAAAATGTATATGTATAATATATAATCTATCAGTAAGTCCTCCCTCTATCAGCGGCTGTAACAACACATTACTCTATATCCTCACCTTGCACTGGAGATGTCCATGGGCCCATTCCTCATCAGGAGACTACGGAAGTCTCCGCCACTGGCATACTCCATCCCAAAGAAGACGTGATTCTGTGTATGGTAGAAACAATTGTGTTATTATAATATAATAACAGCAATAGCAAAGGTTAGCATGGCTTCTGTACCAATTACATAAATAACCGTACGTAACTGCTGCTGCAAATAAAATACAAGAACACTGTCCGTAAAGTAAGGACAAAATCTGTAGTGTAAAGTCGTGGCAGCCGAACTGTTGTGTAGAAGAGATTTTTACGCATGCGCTGTACTGTTTGGGAAAAGTGACATCTGGTGGTCAATGAGTGTAATTGCAGGTTACATTTACAAGATTACATTACATTTATAACGCAATCTATAACGGGACTATAGCGCAAGGAGCAGGCGCGATTCATGCGCGATTTGCATAGCGCACATTATGCGCAACGCAGCCACGATGTACTTGGCCACATCTGTACATGGCAGGACAGGCAGGAGGGACAGAGCTAGGGCGAGGGGAATGTCACCTTTGTCCGAAATAACTAAGTAAGGAGAAATACTATACATTACTCATTCACTTCTCAGGCCATCAATAGTGTAAAACTATGCAATGGGTGTCCATCGATAGTTTTACATATTGATGGTCATCTATTATGTAAAACAAATGGGCGGGGCTTCGCGGGTGTCGGGGGCAGAGCCATCTGGTTCTCCCCCATTGATCACAAAAGTATTCAATATCGGCCATAACCCATTGATGATTTTGAATCATCGATGGTCGATGGCCATCCATAGGACTGTCATGGGGAGGGGACGGGACCAGGGGGGCGGTGCCTAGGTTAACAGTACATAGGTGGACAGTCATTAGGCTAACCACTATAGGTCAATAGTCAATAGATCAACACATGAAATATGTCGACCTGCATTAGGTGGACATGATGAAAAGGTTGACACAAGCATTAGGTCGACATGCAAAAGGTCAGAGGCAGTCACAGCCGTACCGTGCTCTGATGGGAGAAGTAGCCATGGATGAGGAATGGGCACCCAGATGCAAGGTCTAGCACTTTTCTTTCCATGAATGCATGTTCTACGCCGATCTCTAGGAGCCATCTCTTGCTCATGACCTTCACAGCCAACAACTGGCTGTGAGCTGAGTGTGAGGCCAGGAGAACCTAGAGGAAATATGACAGTGTTAACCTCATAACCACAGTGTCCTGGTGACGTCATACCTTGTGGGTCCCTAACACTAAGCTGAAAGGCCCCCATACAGTAATTCGATTTGGTCCAATTTCATCCGAATCTGATGGATAGGGCCGAGCCATGTGTATGACATGCCATCGGATTTAGGCCCTTATTCAGATCGGAACGGTACGGCCCGCGTGCGGCCGTACCGCCGATGTTTTTGGTCTGCACATGCGCAGAGGTGAATCTGCGCATGTGCAGCCCCCTTCGCCGCAGACGGATTTCGTCCGCCGCAAAGGGGGCGGATAGGGGCGTGAGAGGCATCATGCCCTCATTTCCCTATGTGTACGCCCCGCGTTTCATGGGCATTCCCATGCAAACGCGGGGCGTATGCATGGTAATGAGGGCATGACGCCACTCATGGGGGCGGAAAGCTGACGTCGCCGGATGTCAGCTTTCAGCCCCCATACAAGCTACCACACGGACGATTGTCCGTGTGGTCTTAGCTTGCGGGAGCTGCCGCGGCGTGCGGACCTGCCTTCGATGGTCGACGACCATCGAATGCAGGGGGCAGCTCCCACCATGGTGGAGGCGTAGCCTCCACCATTTTAATGCGGATCGCCAGCCGTCCGTGTACGGACGGCCGTGGCGATCCGTAGGGTGGGCGGGGATTGGTTTGTGCTGCCGGAGCCCCGTGTGCGGCTCTGGCCGCACCAACCAGAATAAGGGCCTTAGTGCATGGTCCCCTATCATAACGGAGGCTAACGGATGGCATGCGATGTTGCCATCCGAGAAGATCCAAGACTGCTCCCGGGGGGCGGTAGGGAGGGGGGGGTCGATGGCCATACACTTATGTGATACATCGCAATAGTGTATGGCCAGCTTTACATCTGGGACGCGGAATCCCCCCATGCCGGTAAAGCCCAGCCACCATCGGGCACCACCCTAGAAATATGCTTTTGTGTTACTGTTAATAAGAAAAACATGAGCTATGTGCTAAGGAGTGATACATAAGTGATGGACATAAATTAGACAGTGTTACACTGGTAAACAATAATAAAGTGCTACATCGAATGCTACCATGTGATGCCCCAAGCAGCCAGGCCGTACCCACTCTGGAGTATTATATAATACTTTTACTGCCAGAGGTTTTGCACCTTGCAGGTTGCGTTTCAGTGAAGCAGCATCTTCTACACAATGTAAAGACGTTTCACACGTATATAAGTGCCACATGTAATACAGGCAACATTCCCTGATGTTCTAGCTGATGCTGCACTGATAATGTAAGAAAAGGGCCACTCTATAGCGGTAGGAGGTCACACATTACACAGTGCGTCTATCCTTCCATGCTTCTATCACCCCACATACTGTAACCTTATTACAGTGACTACTAGAAGAGGTCGCCCTACCAGAACCATCGGACACTGTAGGGTTATATTATAGCGGGGGAATGTTACACATCATGCAGTTATACTGTGTGCAATATCATTACATGGAATGGTGAATCACAACTGACATTGATGATATTGCACTGCAGCCTTGTTCACCTCTAATAATATGGAGACATATAGTAATTCCCCTGTGACAAGTGAAACCTCATTGCTTACCTTCCCAAAACCACCTTGGCCTAACTGATGGGATAACGTCAGTCCCTGGATGATACGAGAGACTGCATCTCTGAGGCAGGATGATGGAGCACTGCTGGTTTCTGATGGAGAGAGAAGCCAGAGGAAAACATTTAAACAGTGCCCATATATGATAGAACATGAATTAAGGTGACATTTATATTACCATGCCCCCCCAACTTTGGCAGATGAGGAAGAAGTACGCATGTGTGCACCCAAATTTCTGTGGGCGTGGCCTCATGCTCCATGGGTGTGACCTATGCTCATGGAACTGCTGCGAGGCACGCCCCATCTATGCAGCTCTGGGGGCATGTCCAGCACTCTGTGAGCTACTGGCCATGCTCCCAGCCCCTCTGCCTGCCTGAATAGATGCAGTGCGCATGCACACAGCATTTATTCCCCGCTGAGCAGCGGCAGGCAGGGGGGATTCCCTGTTGCCACACTATCACCACTGCGGAACGCTGCCGGCCCCGGGTGGGATGGCAGACTATCACAAAAAACGGGATGGTTCAGCGAAAATCAGGACAGTTTGGAAGAATGTATTACAGCAGAAAAACAGGGTAAAGTGACCAGAAAATCAGCCAAGTGACATGAAGATTTCCATTCAGTTATCCTACTGAGGAAAATGTTAGTCCAGTAGCATCAGGAGACTAATAAGCTATTTTGCTTAGAGATTTTCTTTTATGAAAACAGGACAGAGCGATGCACATTGTCATATGCACACGTGTTCAGCTCTGACGGGAGAAGTACATATCCAACTCCACCAACTGTATCTTGTCCCCATTGGGTAATGCTATCTTCAGATAGGGGGCAGTGTGCAACAAATAAGGTACTTATGTATTAGCAGGGCGCCCATTGCGTAGTGGTGTAATGAGAATACCAATACACCACTATGCTGGCTAAGTAAACTACGTAATTTTCGTAACTGGAGCTGTGCTAATACATAATGGATCATATCCCCACTATCCATGTCATACCCCCATTATCCATGGGGGCGTGGAGTTAATTTTATAAAGTGTGGCGAGTGTAGCGTGCCAGCTGAGCCCGAAGCGTGGCGAGCCCAGCGAGGCGTCCCTTCGCGGGGCTCGCTGCACTCGCCACGCTCCGCTCGCCCATGTGGATAATGGAGGTATGACTTGGATCAGTGGTCGCCAACCCGTCGCTCGCGAGCTACCGGTAGCTCGCCTGAGCGAAACGGGTGGCTCGACCACTGCTGCCTGCCCTGCCCAGTCCGCTCGCCCGTTGTTGCCGCTGGCTTGCGGCGCTATAGCCGCCGCTATAGCCGCCGCCTTGCCCCGCTGTAGTCCGCGGGGACCAGAGACAGCACACAGGCGCTAGAAGTCATATTTGACCTCTAGCGTCTGACAGGGAGCACCGCGCTAAGCGCTCCCGGCACTTCCGGGTAACGCTGCAGCAGCGCAGCTCTGTGTTCCCTCCCTGTCATAGGCTAGAAGTCAAATATGACTTCTAGCATGGTGGGGGGGAAGAACGCTAAATGCCAGCAGGGTGATGACGGAGGCAGCAGGCTAGAAGTCAAATATGACTTCTAGCATGGTGGGGACTGTGGGGGGGAAGAACGCTAATTGCCAGCAGGGTGATGACGGAGCTGAGCACCAGCAGCAATTACCATGTGAAGACGGGCATAGTGGAGGGGGCAAGCAGTGACCCCCTTGTCAATGAGCATTAACCCCTGGCAACAAAATTCAACCCCTGACAGCAAGCAGGTAATTTACATTTATTTATTAGAAGCCTTACTGTGGGACATTGTGTGCAATATGTGTAATGGGCATCATTTGTGTGGCACATGTTTAATGAGCATCAAGGTGTGGGGCATATGTATAAAGGAGCTTCACGTTATGGGTCATAGGCATAATCGGCATCACGGTGTGTGGCATATGTATAATGGTGCATCACGGTGTGTGGCATATGTATAATGGTGCATCACGGTGTGTGGCATATGTATAATGGTGCATCACGGTGTGGCATATGTATAATGGAGCATCACGGTGTGCGGCATATGTATAATGGGCATCACGGTGTGCGGCATATGTATAATGGGCATCACGGTGTGCGGCATATGTATAATGGGCATCACGGTGTGCGGCATATGTATAATGGGCATCACGGTGTGCGGCATATGTATAATGGTGCATCACGGTGTGTGTCATATGTATAATGGTGCATCACGGTGTGTGGCATATGTATAATGGTGCATCACAGTGTGGCATATGTATAATGGAGCATCACGGTGTGCGGCATATGTATAATGGGCATCAAGGTGTGCGGCATATGTATAATGGGCATCACGGTGTGCGGCATATGTATAATGGGCATCACGGTGTGCGGCATATGTATAATGGGCATCACGGTGTGCGGCATATGTATAATGGAGCATCACGGTGTGTGGCATATGTATAATGGAGCATCATGGTGTGTGGCATATGTATAATGGAGTATCACTGTGGGATATGTATAATGGTGCATCACGGTGTGGGGCATTTGTATAACGGAGTATCACGTTGTTGGGCATATGTATGATGGGCATTGTGTGTGTGTGTGTGTGTGTGTGTGTGTGTGGAAAAAATGGGGGATGTAGCCTCGCAGGAGTTCCACGGTAGTAGCTGAACCTTCTAATTTTTGGCGCGTGCCTTCGGCACGCGCAGATGACTCTTCTCCTCTACCTCCAGTGTTGGGAGGTATGTTTTGGGGCATTACAGTTTGTGGCATTATGTGTAAAGGGCATTTTTTGGGATATTATGCAGATTTTTGATTTTTTTTTACTTTAGTAGCTCTTCGGGCGGTTTATTTTGTCGCGAGTAGCTCCCGACCCAAAAAAGGTTGGAGACCACTGACTTGGATAGTGGGGATATGATTGTGTTAGTGATTGTGTGTGTACTGTAGTTTGTGTTTGTGTGTAGTGCATCATACTTACCCCTCAACGATGTCCACAGCGCCTCTGGCAGTCGGATCCTCGCACAGGCGGGTGCCATGACAGTCCTCCCCGGCAGAAATGTACTCAATTAGCGTATTGCCGCTGGGGGAGCAGGGAAACCATGAGATGCTCCCCCAGCGGCATTTCAGTGAATTACATACATTTCTCCGGCAGCCGCCATATCCCCCCCCCCCCCTTCCGGCCGCCCGCGCAAGTTCCGCCACTGCCCGCCGGGATGTCCCCCTCCGCCCGCAGAAACTCCGGCGCTGTCCGCCGGTATGTCCCCCGCCGACCCCCCTAAGCAGTAAGTCACATACAGTATTAGCCAGGCGCCCGTCAGTGGCTACGCTGACAACGTAGCATAAGCTACGTTGTCAGCGTAGCGTAGCCTGGTGCCCAGCTAATACATAAGTACCACAAAATAATTACTGGCTGAGTAAGATACATGGTAAGAGGAATTATTGTATGGTTGGATGGAGACCACATCTGGTGGACACTTCGTCCCTCCCTTATTGGTTGGGTATAGGAGACGGATGCCAGCAGCTGTTTATGCAATTTGACCCATCACGCTTTTTATGTTTAATCTGAGGAAGGGGCTGGAGGGGAGGAGCTTATGTACCGCTCTCATTAAGTGCTGACTACATTTATCTACAGCTCTATCTGCTTCTCTCACAGACACTGATCAGCGCTGGGCCTTACCCACTTACACTACCTATAACGACTATTATAAAACTGGCACTTGTTATTATTAAACATGATTTACAGAAATAATTTTTAAAACTGATGGAATAACTAGTCTGTTAAATTAATAACAATAAACATAGGGAGAAAACAGCAAAAATATCTCCTTTACTGTCAGCAAGAAAAACGCTGCTGCTGGCGGAGAGAGGGAGTCACACTGCAGGAGGGGGCAGATTATAGGAGAGAGTCACGCTGCAGTGGGGACAGATTATAGGAGGGAGTCACGTTGCTGGGGGATAGGCTGCAGGAGGGAGTCACGCTGCGGGGTGGACAGTCTATAGGAGGGAGTCACGCTGTGGGGGGTGACAGACTGCATGAGGGAGTCACGCTGCAGTGGGGACAGATTATAGGAGGGAGTCATGCTGCGGGGGGATAGACTGCAGGAGGGAGTCACACTGCAGGGGGGGTCAGAACGGTGCATGGGGGAGTCATGCTGAGGGGGGGGGGGCAGAAAGAGTGAGTTGCGGTGGTGAGACCAGTGCGTGGAGTTGTCATGCTGGGAGGGGGGGGGGGGACAGACTGCGGGAGCAGGGGATCCAGCACAACACAGTTATCTTGGTATACCTGTACTGCTAAATAAAAGTGTTACTGGATTTAACAATAAGGTGCAGTAGATATCACTGAATTAGATTTGGATGCAAGTAACTGAGCATGTTGTACATAAATTCATGGAGATGTATTTTCTAATATAAGTAATAGACACAGAGGCCTCAGCCCCTAGCTCCTATACTACAGCTACCAAACTACATTCAGTGCCTGTATAACCACCGTGTGTATGTATGTATCACTTACTTCTTCGGTCTGCATGTGCTCGTGGGTCTTCTCTCTTCTTTCTTACCGCGCTGGTCTCCTCTGAGCAGGGTGATATCCTCCTGCAGATCTTCTTTCTCCTTGTGGCCGCCTTCCTCCTCGTCGCCGTCCTTTTCTGCATGCCAAAACTCCACTTGGCCTTCCATCGCATGGCCAAACTCCACCTGGTCATCCTCCGCATCGCCATGCTCCACATCGCTGTCTTCGTAGCCGTCCTCTTCATCTCTTCTCTCTGCAAAGCCTTCCTCATCCACGTAGTGATCTTGCCTGTAGCTCTCCTTCACATCTCTAGCTACCAACTGTCATCTGCCTACCAACTGCCACTTATGCAGCAGAGGGTGGAAAGTAAACAGCTTGGTTGCCATGACAACATTCAAAGCAGCAAGTGCTGTGCTGTGGCATTACCCAGTTATATCTGTGCACTACATACAAGTTGTATATGTTATATCAATTGGGGGGAGTGTGTGATATTAGCATTGGATTTAATAGTGATTTCCTAAATTATGGTGGGGGGACATTTTTATAAGCAGACTGATTAGAATACAATTTATATATATATTGAGGTACATATTTGGGGGACTTGTGTATTATCCACTAATACCACTAATTAAGGTATGCGATGGACCCGATTTCAGACTTTTTCTTTCTCATTACAATGGCGCATAATCAGCACTGACGGCATGGCACTCATACAGGAGGGGGGAGTGGGTTGCGGCGGCTTTGGGCCGTGGGAACGCCCAGCATTTCACGGACGTTCCCGGGGTTTCCGGTAGCAGGTGGCTGACATCACATGATGTTATGGGTCTCATACATCAGCAATTAATTGTGACAATTTTTTAGATATGGAGATGATTGCCACAATTAATTTTAGAGGTGTGGGCTCCCCCTTTTGGCAATCCCAATCAAAATCGCCAATCAATTGCTTAATCAGGTTTTTAAACATGTTTAATAATCTGGTATTATCTGCAGATCTTTTTTATATGTGTGGGCATTCCCAATTCGTCTTCTTCATCTATTTACATTATGAACAGCTGAAATGACAATCGATTGGGCAATTTCCAGATATGAAGATGCAATCTTTAGATGGAAAAATCTGCCGATCACTGAAATAAATCTGTAATGTGTGGGCAAGTCAGATAGATTGTAGAATCCATTTATCTGGCCAAAAAATCCCTGGATCTGGAAATCCATTAACTGTGATTGCTGATGTATGGGGCCCATTATTAGCCGCTCGCCCTGTCTTCAGCCGGAAGCCCACTGACTATATATGTGAGCCCTGCAGAAATCATAAGATGGTCACCAACCATCGAATGATTTCTCCAGCAGCGGGACATGTAAGGGGATGTGTTTTCATACCATGGTTGCGAAGGGGATCTGGCGGCGGGAGGTCAGCGATTCGTGGGGGTGGGCAAACTGGCACTCGATAAGCTGCGAGCTTTGCAATTTACTGAGTTAACCAGAATCAGGCCCATAGTGTACTGATGTACTGCGGAGTATAGGGGGTATGTATTGTAGTGATGTAGTGCAGAGCATAGGGGATATATAGTGTACTGATGTACTGCGGAGTATAGGGGATATGTATCGTAGTGATGTAGTGCGGAGCATAGAGGATATATAGTGTACTGATGTACTGCGGCGTATAGGGGGTATGTATTGTAGTGATGTAGTGCGGAGCATAGGGGATATATAGTGTACTGATGTACTGCGGAGTATAGGGGGTATGTATTGTAGTGATGTAGTATGGAGTATAGAGGATATATAGAGAAGTGATGTAGTGCGGAGTATAGGGGGTATGTATTGTAGTGATGTAGTGTGGAGCATAGAGGATATATAGTGTAGTGATGTACTGCGGCGTATAGGGGGTATGTATTGTACTGATGTAGTGCGGAGTATAGGGGGTATGTATTGTACTGATGTAGTATGGATTATAGAGGATATATAGTGTAGTGATGTACTGCGGCGTATAGGGGGTATGTATTGTAGTGATGTAGTGCGGAGCATAGGGGATATATAGTGTACTGATGTACTGCGGAGTATAGGGGGTATGTATTGTAGTGATGTAGTGCGGAGCATAGGGGATATATAGTGTACTGATGTACTGCGGAGTATAGGGGGTATGTATTGTAGTGATGTAGTGCGGAGTATAGGGGGTATGTATTGTACTGATGTAGTATGGATTATAGAGGATATATAGTGTAGTGATGTACTGCGGCATATAGGGGGTATGTATTGTAGTGATGTAGTGCGGAGCATAGGGGATATATAGTGTACTGATGTACTGCGGAGTATAGGGGGTATGTATTGTAGTGATGTAGTGCGGAGCATAGGGGATATATAGTGTACTGATGTACTGCGGAGTATAGGGGGTATGTATTGTAGTGATGTAGTGCGGAGCATAGGGGATATATAGTGTACTGATGTACTGCGGAGTATAGGGGGTATGTATTGTAGTGATGTAGTATGGAGTATAGAGGATATATAGAGAAGTGATGTAGTGCGGAGTATAGGGGGTATGTATTGTAGTGATGTAGTGCGGAGCATAGAGGATATATAGTGTAGTGATGTACTGCGGCGTATAGGGGGTATGTATTGTACTGATGTAGTGCGGAGCATAGAGGATATATAGAGAAGTGATGTAGTGCAGAGTATAGGGGGTATATAGTGTAGTGATGCAGTCAGTGGCGGGCTGGGCAGGGGGGCAGGGTGCCAGGTGCCCCCCAGGCTAGTACAATTGAACAGTTTGGGGCCACTTCAGCAGGAGCGCTGTGCTTGCCTATACTTGTCGCCAGAAGGCAGTGCAGCATGTGCTCCTGGCCTGGCTGCTCTGAGATCACTGACCCAAGCTCAGGGCTGGAGCAGTCGGATCCTACTGAGACGGACAGTGGCACCGCGCAGCCCAGGAGCCTACAAACACACAGTGACAGCTGCAGTCCGGGATTGTTCATTGCTGTGGCCAGCCCCTCCCCATGGTACCAGCCACCAATGAACTGTGCTGCCATACAGGCTGGTCCCTCCCCTCCTGTAACGCGACCTCATCCACTTCTCTCCTCACGGGCAGCTAAGCAGCAGCAGCTTCCATCCTGATCCCTCCCTTCTCACCCATTACAGGAGCTAGGCTAGGTGAGTGCAGTAGAGGGAAGAAGGGACAGGGGTGGGGATAGCTGCTATAAGAGTTGTGTGATAAACGGAAGAACAATACATGTCTCAGTGTTATTTACATGTGTATGAGGGGTTCTTCTTTATTGTGTGTGTGTGTGTGTGTGTGTAACTGTGGCATACATGTATGTCATGTGTGTATTGGGGGGGGGGGGAGTGGCTTTTATTTATTTATTTTTAATGTGTGTGCTTGACTCTAAATGTGTGTATGGAAACATCCATGTGTCAGTGTTCCATACATGTGTGTGTGTCTGTAGTTTTCTTTATTGTGTGTGTTGTGTGTGCTTAAGTCTGTCTGCATGTCAGTGTGTATGTGTTTGTGTGTAAAAATATGTGTAAGTGTTGCATATATATATATGTGTGGGGGGTCTGTTTTCTTCTTTAATGTATGTTTGTGTATGTGTGTCGGATACTAAGGGGTCCATTTATCAATTATCGCATTTACAATGCGATCTGGGTGTAATATTACCGCCCAGGATCGCATTGTAAAATGCAATACCAGCAGTGGAATGTATCACCTGCCAGCCTGTCGCTGTGATGCGCTCATCCGGATGCCGGGGGATCTGCGGGTGCGGTTAATGCTGACCCCCCAACAACCCAGCTAACCGCACTGCCCTGGCAGCATTGGGATCACTATCCCATAGGCTACAATGGGCTATCGCCATCTCAGAATGGCGATAGCCCAAAGATGCGAAGCCGGGCTGCCCGATGTTGATAAATCGGGCAGCTTTGCATCCCCCATAGAAACCTATGGGGGATTTGGCCGGCGGAGGTGCAGGGGGTATCACTGAATTGCACCAAAAGGGGACCGCAGCAGGAATCTCCGATCCCTGCTGCGGTACCCTTTTGGTACAATTCAGTGATACTTAATATTTGCGGCTAACCCCTGAAAACTGGTGTTTTTGGAGATTCAGCCACAAATATGGTTTGATGAATGCGGCCCTAAAGCTGGCCCTACACTAGTGCGATTTGGCCACTTTTCAATCGATTCTGACAGATCAGGCTGAGAAATCGGTGAAAGGTGGGCAAATTGCATGTGTTTCAAATCCAATCGGAGTGGGAAATCGGATCTGCTGCGTGGGGCCACTTGCCTGTGTGTGCCCACCAGGCTGAAAGTAGCCAGCCAGCCCCTGGATGTAGTGCGGAGTATAGGGGGTATATAGTGTAGTTATGTAGTGCAGAGTATAGGGGGTATGTAGTGTAGTGATGTAGTGCAGAGTATAGGGGGTATATAGTGTAGTGATGTAGTGCAGAGTATAGGGGGTATATAGTATAAGGATGTAGTGTGAATTATAGGGGGTATATAGTGTAGTGCAGAGTATAGGGGGTATATAGTGTAGTGATGTAGTACAGAGTATAGGGTTTATATCGTTTAGTGATGTAAAAGGTAGTATAGGGGTATATAGTGTAGTGATGTACTGCAGAGTATAAGGGTTGTATAGTGTTGTTATGTAGTGTGAAGTATAGGGGGTATATAATATAGTTTAGTGATGTAGTGCGGAGTATGAGGGGTATATAGTGTATTGATGTTGTGAGGAGTATAGGGGTTATATAGAGTAGTGATGTAGTGTGAAGTATAGGGGGTATATAGTGTAGTGATGTAGTTCTGAATTATAGGGAGTTTATAGTGTAGTGCAGAGTATATGGGGTATATAGTGTAGTGATGTAGTACGGAGTATAGGGTTTATATAGTTTAGTGATGTAGTATGTAGTATAGGGGTATATAGTGTAGTGATGTACTGCGGAGTATAAGGGTTGTATAGTGTAGTTATGTAGTGTGAAGTATAGGGGGTATATATTATAGTTTAGAGATGTAGTGCGGAGTATGAGGGGTATATAGTGTATTGATGTTATGAGGAGTATAGGGGTTATATAGAGTAGTAATGTAGTGTGAAGTATAGGGGGTATATAGTGTAGTGATGTAGTGGGAATTATAGGGAGTATATAGTGTAGTGCAGAGTATATGGGGTATATAGTGTAGTGATGTAGTACGGAGTATAAGGTTTATATAGTTTAGTGATGTAGTATATAGTATAGGGGTATATAGTGTAGTGATGTACTGCAGAGTATAAGGGTTGTATAGTGTTGTTATGTAGTGTGAAGTATAGGGGGTATATAATATAGTTTAGTGATGTAGTGCGGAGTATGAGGGGTATATAGTGTATTGATGTTGTGAGGAGTATAGGGGTTATATAGAGTAGTGATGTAGTGTGAAGTATAGGGGGTATATAGTGTAGTGATGTAGTGGGAATTATAGGGAGTATATAGTGTAGTGCAGAGTATATGGGGTATATAGTGTAGTGATGTAGTACGGAGTATAGGGTTTATATAGTTTAGTGATGTAGTATGTAGTATAGGGGTATATAGTGTAGTGATGTACTGCGGAGTATAAGGGTTGTATAGTGTAGTTATGTAGTGTGAAGTATAGGGGGTATATATTATAGTTTAGAGATGTAGTGCGGAGTATGAGGGGTATATAGTGTATTGATGTTATGAGGAGTATAGGGGTTATATAGAGTAGTAATGTAGTGTGAAGTATAGGGGGTATATTGTGTAGTGATGTAGTGGGAATTATAGGGAGTATATAGTGTAGTGCAGAGTATATGGGGTATATAGTGTAGTGATGTAGTACGGAGTATAAGGTTTATATAGTTTAGTGATGTAGTATATAGTATAGGGGTATATAGTGTAGTGATGTACTGCAGAGTATAAGGGTTGTATAGTGTTGTTATGTAGTGTGAAGTATAGGGGGTATATAATATAGTTTAGTGATGTAGTGCGGAGTATGAGGGGTATATAGTGTATTGATGTTGTGAGGAGTATAGGGGTTATATAGAGTAGTGATGTAGTGTGAAGTATAGGGGGTATATAGTGTAGTGATGTAGTGGGAATTATAGGGAGTATATAGTATAGTGCAGAGTATATGGGGTATATAGTGTAGTGATGTAGTACGGAGTATAGGGTTTATATAGTTTAGTGATGTAGTATGTAGTATAGGGGTATATAGTGTAGTGATGTACTGCGGAGTATAAGGGTTGTATAGTGTAGTTATGTAGTGTGAAGTTTAGGGGGTATATATTATAGTTTAGAGATGTAGTGCGGAGTATGAGGGGTATATAGTGTATTGATGTTATGAGGAGTATAGGGGTTATATAGAGTAGTAATGTAGTGTGAAGTATAGGGGCACATAGTTTAGTGATGTACTGCGGAGTATGAGGGGTATATAGTGTATTGATGTTGTGAGTATATGGGTTATATAGAGTAGTGATGTAGTGTGAAGTATAGGGGCATATAGTGTAGTGATGTACTGCGGTGTATGAGGGGTATATAGTGTATTGATGTTGTGAGTATATGGGTTGTATAGAGTAGTGATGTAGTGTGAAGTATAGGGGCATATAGTGTAGTGATGTAGTGCGGAGTATGAGGGGTATATAGTGTATTGATATTATGAGGAGTATAGGGGTTATATAGAGTAGTGATGTAGTGTGAAGTATAGGGGATATATAGTGTAGTGATGTAGTGCGGAGTATGAGGGGTATATAGTATAGTGAGGTACTGTGGAGTATAGGGGTTATCTAGAGTAGTGATGTAGTGTGAAGTATAGGGGCTATATAGTGTAGTGATGTATTGCAGACCGTAGGGCAGGGGTGTTCAAACTTTTTGCGACGAGGGCCAGATTTGGTGAAGTGTAAATGTGTGGGGGCCGACCATTCAGCCTGACATTCTTTGAATCATTAATCACATCAGAATGGTCCCCCACTCTGCCCCCATTCACTGTATGTCCCCCAGCCTGCCCCTTCACTGTATTTCCCCCAGCCTGCTCCCATTCACTGTATGTCCCCTATTCACTGTATGTTCCCCACTCTGCACCCATTCGCTCTGTCCCCCAGCCTGCCACCCTTCACTTCACCATCAGTGCCTCCATTCATTGTATGTCCCCAAGCCTGACCCTCCTTCACTGTATGACTCCTATTCACTGTATGACCCCCATTCACTATGTACCTCACTCTGCCCCCATTCACTGTATGTTTCCCAGCCCCTTGTGTGAGCCAGAGGAAGCAGAGGCAAAGCAGGCACTGCAAGGACAGGAGATGCTTGGGCTCCCGCTGCTGCCCTCCTCCGCTCTGCATGTTACGGGAGCAAGCTTCCCCCTTGCTGCCCCCCTCCCCAAACACTGCTGTCACTGTGATTGTGGAGTAGGGTGATATACAATTGCAGCAGCAGGGGTAGGACGCCAAACACATCTGACTGTGGCGGCCGGCACCTCCTCACTGCAGCACACAGCAAGGTAAAGGCACGCTCGCTGGGGCCCCACCTTTAGTGTCCTGTGCTGTGCTTCACACAGCTGATGCTCTGCCCGCTTCCAGCTGGAGGCTGCGGGCCGCTTGAAATTACAGTTCGGGCCGCAATTGGCCCCCGGGCCTGCCTTTGGGCATGCCTGCCTTAGGGGGTATATAGTATAGTGAGGTACTGTGGAGTATAGGGGTTATCTAGAGTAGTGATGTAGTGTGAAGTATATGGGGATATATAGTTTAGTGATGTAGTGCTAAGTATAGGGGGTATATAGTTCATTGATGTAGTGCGAAGTATAGGGGTTATATAGTGTAGTGATGTAGTGCTAAGTATAGGGGGTATATAGTGTAGGGGTATAGGTCCATAATTGCTGACGCTGCAAATTTGTAGACCAAGCCTGAATCAGGCCCATAGTGTTGTGATTAGGTGCTGTATATATGTAGGGGTATATAGTGTAGTAATGTAGTGCAGGGTATAGGGGGCATATAGTGTAGTGTTGTAGTGCGGAGTATAGGGGTATACTGTATAGTGTAGTGATGTAGTGTGGAGTATAGGGGGTATATAGGGTAGAGATGCAGTGCAGAGAATATTGGTTATACAGGGCCAGATGGAGCTGCAGCTCCAGGCCTACACATAAAGTAGGCCCATCATCATGGCACCATGATGATCACCAGCTGGGCACAATGTGGGCCATAAATCATGTTTGTATTTTGATGTGTTTAGCAAGAAATTGGTTCTTATAGTGTATGGGTTCTACATTGCATTGGCCTCACTTCCTCCACTTCTCATAATAGGCCCTTGTACATTATCAGCAGAGCCGTGAGTAGAGTGGCCAATCCCGGGATCGGCAGGATCCCGGGATTTGGCCCCAATATTGCCCAATATTTCGGGATTAGACTACTCTAATGCTGGGCAGCGTCTGAGCACTTGCTCAGACGCTGCCCAGCTGCTCCGAGTCCTGTGCCGGCTGTGCAGCTCAGATGCGCAGCGTGATGTGGTCAGAGGTCATGCTGGGCGTCACACTGTGCAGCCAACCGAACACGCCCCCCGCACCGCCGCCGCTCTCTACAATTGGAGGCTCTTCACTGAACGGAGGACTTTGGTGTTTATTTGTGTAATCCTGAATTGGATCTGGACTTCTTTTACCGACCGCAGAGAACTTTGGATGACGGATTCCGGACCATCATCCTTTGTATTTCAAGCGCTTTTGAGAACTGATTCAATTCAGATTCTCCATTCCATCCGGTACTTAGCTATTTTCTTTTCTTGTACATCACATGTTTGTCGTATATCAATAAAAGTGGTATTGCACCATACTGTATGTATCTTTTCTACATTTATTTTGGTGTCTCATCCGGACCGAGATAAATGATCTATGGTTGGGAGGATTGGTGTTCCACTATCCAAATAAGCAGTCGATTTGGGAGAAGATGTACTCCCTTGTTGGATGTACCCACCATAGGCTGCCCAGGCGCACAGAACTTACTCTTTACCTTTCTTTCTTTGCTGAACTCACCAGGTTAGGCATGACTGTGTGCGGCCGGGAGAGGTAGGGCGGCAAGCGAGTTGTGACACCAAAGCTGCAGCGAAGTGGCCTGCGCAGCGTGACCTATGGGTCACGCTGCGCAGGCCGCAGCACTGAACCCGCTCGCCGTCCGACTTCTCCCAGCTGCACAGTCTAGTGACACACTGACCTCCCTCCGGCATCACACTCGCAGCCTGCCTCCATTCCGCTGCCACCTGCCCCGCTTAAAGTAAAGCAACATGAGGGAGAGGGGGGTGGTTTTCTTTTAGGTACACCAATCCCAGGAATCCCGGTATTGAGCATTTTTCAATCCCGATTTCCGGGATCTAAAAAATGACCCAGGATTGGCATCCCTACCCGTGAGGCCCTGAAACTGGCCCTGGTCCTATGAATAGCGAATAGCGGGTGTGAGATCTGTGTGTCACAGAGAGGGTTAATCTCTGCAGCTGTTGCTCTTAGTTACATTGTTGCAGAAGCTGAGCTGGGAGCTGTAACCATGGACCAGCTGCACTCATTTCTCCTGTATATAACACAGCATCAGGGCCAGACTAACAATGGGGAGGATGGAGCTGCAGCTCCAGGCCTCCCCATAAAATAGGCCCATCCTTGGTGCAGCATGATGATCACCAGGCAGAATAGCGCCGCCTCCTCCTGCCTCTTGTACTTCCCGGAAAGACTCTAAGGGCTATTTCACACTGGACGGCGAAATCCCGCACGGCCATTAAGCCGTGCACAGTAGTTGTTATTGGACACTATTGTGTCCATTCACACGGGACGGCCACGGCCCGGCCATCCGGTTGCATCTGGATCCCGCCACTGGAAGGGACGGCTGCCGGGCTGTGGCCATCCCCTCCACGATAAACTACTGTGTGCTGCACGGCTTTCTGGCCGTGCGTTTTTTCGCCGCCGGGCAGGAACCGGAGTGTGTGAAACCGCCCTAAGACAGTCAGAGGCTCTGCCTCCCAGACGAGGAGGGGCAGTCTCACTGAGAGAATGGTGGTCGCAGTAGGGGGTCTCTGGGGGTGTGTGTCACTGGCCCTGACTACTTAAAAAGGATTCTTGCAGTGTAATTTGTCCCACGGAGAGACACAGGAATGAGAAGCTGCCAATACTGTCACTGTAAGTTATGAAGAACATTCAGTTATATTGTGTCTGTGTAATTACACCGTGTAGGCATCTGTATATGTGTTAGAGTATAGGTGTCTGTGTAATGGTAACGTGTATCTGTAACTCTGAATATATGTGTCTGTGACTACATGACGATGTAGAGTGGGGGGGCGTGGGGGGGGGTCGGTTCTGGCAGGCACTGTGACACTGTGTAATAGGGCAGGCACTCTCTGTAATAAGGCGGTCACTGTGACACTTTCTGTAATAGTGCGGGCACTGCAATACTCTGTAAGAAGGCAGGCACTGTGACATTGTCTGAAAGAAGGCGGGCACTGCGACACTTTCTGTAATAAGACGGGCACTGCGACATTGTCTGAAAGAAGGCAGGCACTGTGACACTTTCTGTAATAAGGCAGCCACTGCGTCACTCTCTGTAAGAAGGCGGGCACTGCGACACACTCTGTCAGAAGGCAGGCACTGCATCACTACATAAAAAGGCAGGCACTGTGAAACTATTTATTTATTCATAAACAGTTTCTTATATAGCGCATACATATTGAGCATCACTTTGGCACTGTGATACTCTGTAATAAGGCGGGCACTGCGACACTCTCTGTAACACTGTGTAATAAGGCGGGCACTGCAAAATTCTCTGTAATAAGGTTGGCACTTTGACACTCTCTGTAATAAGGTGGGCACTTGGACACTCTCTGTAATAAGGTGAGCACTGGGACACTGTCTATTAAGTAAGGCACTGCGACATGGTCAACATAAAAAGGCGGGCACTGCAAAACTTTCTGTAATAATGCGGGCACTGCGACACTCTGTGATAAGGAGGGCACTGTGACACTGTTTAAGTATGCGGGCACTGCGACACTTACTGTAATAATGCGGGCACTGCGACACTAATAAGGAGGGCACTGTGGCACTGTTTAAGTATGCAGGCACTGTGACACTGTGTAATAAGGTGGGCACTTCAACACTATCTGTGTAATAAGACGGGTACTGCAACACTCTAATAAGGAGGGCACTGCGACATTCTCTGTGTAATAAGGTGGGCACTTTGACACTCTCTATGTAACAAGGTGGGCACTGTACCACTCTTTGTAGTAGTAGTAGCACACTTATTTATAAGGCGCCACAAAGTGTCCACAGTGCCGTACATAGCAAACAAAAAAACAAATTATAAGGTAACATACAGGTTGCGTTGATAAAATACAGCATAAATAGGGGTATAGCTGGTAGAACTAAAATCAGCATCAGTTCTGAATTAGGTGTCGAAATTGTCGAGAAGACTGAAGATGAAGTAGAGGAAGGGAAGAACCGGGCAGGAGCAATGGTGAGGTATAGAGGTAGGGTGAGTACGTGAGGAAGGAGGGCCCTACTCATAAGAGTTAACATACTAAAAGGAGGTGGGTGGACGAACGAAAAACAATAGGATAAGTAGGAACGGATGGGAAGGAGGCAGGATTGGAGGATCAAAAGAGGTTAGGAGGAGGGAAAGGCTAGTCGAAAAAAGTAGGTTTTGAGGGAGCGCTTGAAGAAGGTAAGGGAATCAGAGAGCCTGATGGGTGGCAGGAGGTTGTTCCAGTGCAGGGGGGGCAGCGCGAGAGAAGTTTTGGACACGGGAGTGGGAGGAGATGATTAGGTGAGAGGTCAGTCGGAGGTCAGCGGCGGAGCGAAGAGGACGGGAGGGAGTGTGGATAGAGATCAGGGAAGAGAGGTAAGGAGCGGTGGAGGAGGAGAGAGCTTTGTAGGTGGTGGTGAGGATTTTAAAGAGAACTCAGAAAGGAATGGGGAGCCAGGGAAGAGATAGACAGAGTGGGGAGGTGGAGGTAGAGCGGCGGGAGAGGAAGATGAGCCTAGCAGCATCGTTAAGAATGGATTGGAGAGGTGCAAGGCGGGTGAGAGGTAGCCCAGAGAGAAGGATGTTGCAGTAGACAAGGCGGGAGATGACAAGAGAGTGAATGAGAATTTTGGTTGCGCCAGTTGAGAGGAATGGTCTGATGCGCGAGATGTTGCATAGGTGAAAGCGGCAAGACTGTGATAGAGCACGAATGTGGGGGGTGAAAGAGCGGGAGGAGTCAATGATGACAACGAGGCAGCGCGTTTGGTCGATGGAGGTGATCTTGGTTTCACCAATGCTGATGGAGATAGTGGGAGAAGAGGGGATGTTCAGGGGATGGAAGATTAGAAGTTCAGTTTTAGCCATGTTTAGTTTCAGGAAGCGTTGGCTCTTCCGAGCTGAGATGGCCGTGAGGCATTCGGAGACCTTGGACAGGAGTGATGGGGATAGGTCGGAGGAGGAGAGATAGATTAGGGTATCATCAGCATAAAGGTGGTAATGGAAACCATAAGAGCTGATGAGGGTGCCCAGAGAGGTGGTGTAGAGGGAGAAGAGGAGAGGGCCAAGGACTGACCCTTGGGGAACACAGACTGGCTGCTGGGTAGTAGGAGAGGAGGAACTCGGAGTGGAGACGGAGGAGCGATCGGAGAGGTATGAGGTGAACCAGGAGAAGACCGTGCCAGTGATGCCAAAGGAGGGGAGGGTGTTAAACAGGAGAGGGTGGTCAACAGTGTCAAAGGCAGCCGATAGATCAAGATGGATGAGGATAGAGAAGAGGCCTTTGGATTTAGCCGATAGTGGATCGTTAGTGACTTTGGTCAGGGCAGTTTCAGTGGAATGTAAAGGCCCGGATTGGAGGGGGTCTAGAATGGAGTTAGCAGTAAGGTGGCTTAGGAGACCATTATAGGTCAGACATTCTAGGAGCTTGGAGGCAAAAGGTAGGAGGGAGATGGGCCTGTAGTTGGATGGAGAGTTGGGGTCCAGATTTTTTTTTGAGATTTGGGGAGACAAGAGCGTGTTTGAAGGAGGAAGGGAAGATCCCAGAGGATAGGGAAAGATTAAAGAGGTGAGCCAGGTGAGAGCAGACTGAGGGACTGAGACGACGGATAATATTGGAGGGGATAGGATCGTGCGAGCAGGTGGAGGGAGAAGCGGATTGAAAGATAGAGTGGACTTCAGCGGCAGTGGTGGGGTAAAATGAGGAGGGGAGTGGGGATGTAGGAGGGAGAGGGTGAGGTCATGGCAGCAGCGATGGCACTCCTGAGAGAGGAGATTTTGGTTGAAAAGTAGGTAGCAAAATCAGCGGCTACCGATGGAGGATGGAAGAGCTGGAGGAGGGGGGGGGGGGGGGAGCGAGGAGTTGAAGGTGGCGAAGAGCCTGCGGGGGTTGGATGATTGGGAAAGGATGAGGGTCTTAAAGTAGGATTCCTTGGCCAGAGCAAGGGCAGAGCTGAAGGAGGAAAGAATGAATTTGAAATGGAGATAATCCGCGAGGGAGCGTGATTTCTTCCAGAAGCGCTCAGCAATGCGAGAGCACTATTTAAGGAATCGGGTGATAGCCGAGTGCCACAGGTGGGGGTTGGAGCATCGAAGGGGGATAGAGGAGGGAGGGCAGGCAGAGTTCAATGCCGAAGATACCGTGTCATTATAGAGGGAGGCGGCGAGGTTTGGGCAGGACATGATGGCGATTGGGGCGAGAAGAAGACACAGCGTGTTTGAGAAGGCAGCAAGATCTAGTGTGTTGACGTTATGCCGTGAGACAATGCAGGCACTGCGACACTCTGTGTAATAAGGCGGGTACTGCAACACTCTGTGTGTAATAAGGCAGGCACTGCGACATTCTCTGTGTAATAAGGTTGGCACTGCGACAGTCTCTGTGTAACAAGGCGGGCACTGCACCACTCTCTATGTAATAAGGAGGGCACTGCAACACTCTGTGTAATAAGGAGGGCACTACGACAATCTGTTATACTTTGGGCACTGCGACACTCTCTATATAATAATGATGGCACTGCGACACTCTATGTAAAAAGGGTGGCACTGCGACAGTCTCTGTGTAACAAGGCGGGCACTGCACCACTCTATGTAATAAGGAGGGCACTGCAACACTCTGTGTAATAAGGAGGGCACTACGACAATCTGTTATAATGTGGGCTCTGCGACACTCTTTGTAATTATTCATAAACAGTTTCTTATATAGCGCATACATATTCTGCATCGCTTTGGCACGGAGACACTTTGTAATAAGGTGGGCACTGCAACTCTCTTTGTAACACTGTGTAATAAGGCGGGCACTGCAATACTGTGTAATAAGGTGGGCACTGCAACACTGTGTAATAAGGTGGGCACTGCGAGAGTCTCTGTAACATTGTGTAATAAGGTGGGCACTGCAACACTCTGTGTAACAAGATGGGCACTTCAACACTCTCTGTGTAATAAGGTGGGCATTGCAACATTCTGTGTAATATGGTGGGCTCTGCAACATTCTCTGTGTAATAAGGTGGGCACTGCACCACTCTCTGTGTAATAAGGAGGGCACTGCGACACTCTGTGTAATAAGGCGGGCACTGCAACACTCTCTGTGTCATAAGGTGGGCACTACGACACTTTCTGTGTAATAAAGTGGGCACTCCGGTACTCTCTATGTAATAAGGTGGGCACTGTAATACTCTGTAATAATGTGGGCACTGCGACACTCTGTGTAATAATGTGGGCTCTGCGACACTCTGTTTAAAAAGGAGGGCACTGCGTAATAAAGCGGGCACTGCGACAATCACTGTGTAATAAGGTGGGCACTGCAACACTCTGTGTAATAAGGTGGGCACTACGACACTTTCTGTGTAATAAGGTGGGCTCTGCGACACTCTCTGTGTAATAAAGTGGGCACTCCGGTACTCTCTATGTAATAAGGTGGGCACTGTGATACTCTGTAATAATGTGGGCACTGCGACACTCTGTGTAATAATGTGGGCTCTGCGACACTCTGTTTAAAAAGGAGGGCACTGCGTAATAAAGCGGGCACTGCGACAATCACTGTGTAATAAGGTGGGCACTGCAACACTCTGTGTAATAAGGTGGGCACTGCGACAATGTGTAATAAGGTGGGCACTGCAACACTGTGTAATAATGTGGGTTCTGCGACGCTCTCTGTGTAACAAGGCGGGCACTGCACCACTCTCGATGTAATAAAGAGGGCACTGCGACACTCTCCGTGTAATAAGGTGAGCACTTTGACACTCTTTGTGTAACAAGGTGAGCACTGTACCACTCTGTGTAAAAAGGAGGGCACTTTGACAATCTGTGATAATTTGGGCTCTGCAACACTCTCTATGTAATAAAGTGGACACTGGGACACCCTGTAATAAGGTGGGCACTGGGACCCTCTCTGTAATAAGGTGGACACTGCTCACTCTCTGTGTAATAAAGCTTGCACTGTGACACTATGTCTACTAAGTAAGGCACTGTGACACTGTCAACATAAAAAGGCGGGCACTGCAACACTTACTGTAATAATGCGGGCACTGCGGCACTCTAATAAGGAGGGCACTGTGACACTGTTTAAGTATGCGTGCACTGCGACACTGTGTAATAAGGCGGGTAATGCATTACTCTGTGTGTAATAAGGCAGGCACTGCAACATTCTCTGTGTAATAAGGTTGGCACTGTGACATTCTCTGTGTAGTAAGGTGGGCACTGGGACACTCTCTGTAATAAGGTGGGCACTGCGACAATCTGTTATAATGTGGGCTCTGCAGCACTCTCTGTGTAATAAGACACTGCGACACTCTCTATGTAATAAGGTGGGCACTGCAATACTCTGTAATTATTTATTCATAAACAGTTTCTTATATAGCGCATACATATTCTGCATCGCTTTGGCACTGAGACACTTTAATAGTAACTTTGGCACTGAGACACTTTGTAACACTCTCTGTAACACTGTGTAATAAGGCGGGCACTGCAATACTGTGTAATAAGGTGGGCACTGCGACACTGTGTAATAAGGTGGGCACTGCAACACTCTCTGTAACATTGTGTAATAAGGTGGGCACTGTGACACTGTCATAAGGTGGTCACTGCAACACTCTCTGCGTAATAAGATGGGCACTTCAACACTCTGTGTAATAAGGTGGGCACTGCAACACTCTGTAATAAGGTGGGCATTGCAACACTGTGTAATAAGGTGGGCACTGCGACATTCTCTGTGTAATAAGGTGGGCACTGCACCACTCTCTGTGTAATAAGGAGGGCACTGCGACAATCTGTGATAATGTGGGCTCTGTGACACTCTCTGTGTAATAAGATGGGCATTTCGACACTCTGTGTAATAAGGTGAGCACTACGACACTTTCTGTGTAATAAGGTGGGCTCTGCGACACTCTGTGTAATAAGGTGGGCACTCCAACACTCTCTATGTAATAAGGTGGGCACTGCGATACTCTGTAATAAGGTGGTCACTGCGACACTCTGTGTAATAAGGTGGGCACTCCAACACTCTATGTAATAAGGTGGGCACTGCGATACTCTGTAATAAGGTGGTCACTGCGACACTCTGTGTAATTATGTGGGCACTGCAACACTCTCTGTAATAATGTGGGCTATGCGACACACTCTGTATAATAAGGTGGGCACTACGACACTCTCTGTGTAAGAAGGTGGGCACTGCACCACCCTCTATGTAATAAGGAGGGCACTGCGACACTCTGTGTAATAAGGAGGGCACTGTGACAATCTGTTATAATGTGGGCTCTGCGACACTCTCTATGTAATAATGTGGGCACTGCGACACTCTCTATGTAATAAGGTGGGCACTGCGATACTTTATGTAAAAAGGCATGCACTGCTACACCCTATGTAATTATTTATTCATAATCTGTGTCGTATATAGCGCATACATATTCTGCATAGCTTTGGCACAGAGACACTTGGTAATAAGGTGGGCACTGCGACACTCTTGTAACACTGTGTATTAAGGCGGGCACTGCAATACTGTGTAATAAGGTGGGCACTGCGACACTGTAATAAGATGGGCACTGCAACACTGTAACATTGTGTAATAAGGTGGGCCCTGCGACACTGTCATAAGGTGGGCACTGCAACACTCTGAGTAATAAGATGGGCACTGTGACACTCTCTGTGTAATAAAGCGGGAACTGCACCACTCTCTATGTAATAAGGTGGGCACTACGATACTCTGTGTAATAAGGCGGGCACTATGACACTCTCTGTAATTAGTTGGGCATTCCGACACTCTGTGTGATAGGGCCGGCACAGGAAAATAGCCAGTTACCAGGACTGCCTACAGCATGCGTACTACGGGTCTTAAGCATGTGCAGTCTATCGATAATCGTCCAGTCTGCTACTTCGCAGAGTTTAAACAGAATAATGTCAGGCGCTCACCTGGTGTGAATTTATAGGTGCAGAGGGATATGTAAATGAGGTAGGATGCAATCTGGTGTATGAGAAATCGTTTATTATTAAGATGCAAATAAGTGATTGGTCGGTACAGGTAAGTCAATATGCAATGACCCCTGGTAAGAATGAGGGTGTCAGCAGACCCCTTTTAACCATAAACCTCCTGTGGTGTATGTCTCATTGCATGTCATTACCAGATACATGCAATAAGACATAAACCACAGGAGGTTTATGATTAAAAGGGCTCATTGCATATTAACTTATCTGTACCGACCTGTCGACATTTGCAGGTCACTGACTCTATATGTACATTTATGACATTTTCAGTCACTTATTTGCATCTTAATAATAAACGATTTGGTACTTGTGAGTTATCTGGGCGTCCGATTTCTAAATCGGGTCGGATCGGGCACATCGCATCGCATGCGACCATCGATGCGATGCGATGCGATGACCCGATTTTTCCATAGGAATCAATGTTAAAATGGACTGAGTCCATTTTAACATGGAATTCAATGGGGAAAAGGGGTCCTTTTCATACCCCTACTATCCAAGTGGGCATGGAGTTGGATATAAACCTGTGGCGAGCGTAGCGAGCCACCGAGCCCGAAGCGTGGCGAGCGTAGCGAGCCCCGCGAGGGGACACGGAATACCGCGATATCGCATCGCATCGCATCTGATTGTATGCCTTAACTTAAGGCATACAATCAAAAAATCGGCAGCCCAGATAACTCACAAGTACCAACGATTTCTCATATACCAGATTGCATCCTTCCTCATTTACATATCCCTCTGCACCTATAAATTCACACCAGGTGAGCGCCTGACACTATAAATGGTCTAATGCCTCTTTATGCTGTATGTCACGTGACCAGTCATTCTTGTCATACTCCACCTCTGCCGATGTTGCTGATATCCATAGTCATTTTTATGATGTGCCCAAGCTAATACTTTGTAAATGGATTATTACATACCAATAATACATATTCTTCCACTGTATGTGGAAAGTCAGGTTACTTTAGGCCTACTTCCAATATACCTAGACAATGATTCAGATTTGTACGCAACGCCGATGCTCACGCAGCTGAGCACTTATGGGAAGACTGTGCACGTGACAAGGTTCTCTTCCGATGCCGCCTGCAGTCAGCAGCAAATATATAGCGCTATTTGAGGAAGGTGGGCCCCAAATCGGTCTTGCTTAGGACCCCATGAGGTCTATATCCGCCTCTGGTATGGTAAAGCTCACAGACAATAGGCCTAATGATGCGTACACTTGGGTTGGCGGCTGCCAGTATCAATTGACTTTCAATCGGATGGCAGGGGGGTGGAGGCGGGTTATGCACGTTCCTGCACAGTCTTTTTTTGTTTTTATCTCGGGCCACATATTGTGATCAAATCAGGATCGGGCACGGGAAAACACTGTGCGATTTGCAGGGTCCAGCAATCAGGTACAGCCAGCCAGAGTGAAATCCTGCCCTGTGCAAGCCTGCAAATTGCTTAGCACTGCATGTGACACTATCACAGGCCTGGATTATTACATAGCAATAAGACGGATGTTACAATGAGTAAAATAGTCAGAGCAGAGGCGGATTTACACCTCATGGGGCCTGATGGAAAATACCTGTTTGGGACCCTCCTCCCTCCAACTTTCCATAGCACTATATTTTGCTGCTGATTGGCATCAGTAGAGCAGCTTGGCACGTACGCAATCTACTGATAAATGCTCAACTGCGCGACCATCAGTATTGAAAGCCGGCCTAATACCTGTGTCACATTCACACAGTAATCTGACTGCAAAAGAGAAGGAAGAGGCGCTTGTTTGATGAAACTGATCAATTAGAAAATGAATACATACAATCACATAGAAATAAAAAATATTGATAAAAAGCACTGAACATCCTAAGGTAAGAAAGGTGCATATGACAAAATAACTGATGGATCTGGATCAGACTTGGTAAGGGAAACGGGTGAGGGTGAATGTCCTGTCTCAGCTGTAGTTAAGCGTGGCTTGGTGCTGGATTATAGTAATGTCAGAGACGCCCAAATGGGGCTGATAATTACCCAAAGCCACTAGAGGATTTCCATCTCTTGGGATCGCATTGCATAAAATGTCCTCAAAGGTGTACGGCTGTATGACCAGTGGGTAGATTTGTAATCCAAGTGGTATTGCTGGTGGCTAGTTGTATTGCTTGTGCTCCCGATGTTTGGAGACAACCAAATGTATAGATGAACCAGCAGCTGGAGAGAAACCCAGTTCGCTTAAATAAGATTGAAGTGTAAAGTCTGGTCTGACAACTCCATTATTAAGTGGCAGCTATTAACAAGGCACCCCTGGTAGCGCCTGCTAGTGCACCCTAGGGAGCACATCCCCCTTCCTACAGTAATCTGACTGCCTGTTATACTTTACATACTTTTTTTATCCTATCAAAGAACATCAAAGGGACTTTGGGAGTGTGAGCAGGTCCATGTGATATCATGACATCATGCGGTAGTCCCACAATACTCCTCTATGAATGGTTTGGATGGCCAGGATATCTTTATGGGGCCCCCCTGGGACCTGCTGGGCCCTAGGCAGGTGCCTACATTGCCTTGTGGAAAATCCGCCTCTGAACCAGAGGGGTTCTGTTGGGTAATATCTAGCTTTCTTTAATCCAGGAATATCTGGGAGGCTCCTGCAATTGGTTCTTACTGACTGTGTACAGGTAGCAGATAGAGATGTTGGCGTGATTCATGTGGCCCACACATACACCCACAACACATTAGCCATCATAGAAGGGTGCACGTATGCCTTTATTATTACAGTGTCATTAAGTAACTACAATGTAACAGTACTCCTTACAGAAGTGTAGGTGTAGCAGTATAGGAGATGTAAGACTACAGAGGGGAGGGAGGTGTTAGGCACTAAAGGGGGTAACGGTTTGGCTTTGATGGGGAGGCAGGGGTTTAGGCTGCAGGCAGGGCCGGCGCTCACCTGCTCCAGGGGGGCTGATGCGGCTGCCGCCGCTATGCTCCGTTGGGGGGATGATGCGACCGCAGCATCTCGCTCCACCGGGGGAGTTAGAGATGCGGCTCCGAATGGGCTCGAGAGATGTGGCTGCGGCCCCTATCTATGAGTTGGCTCCAGGGGTGGCGGTGTGGCTCACTCACCTGCTCCCAGGTGCTTTCCTCCTGCTCTCCTCGGCGGGACATTTCCTGCTGCTGCTCCTCCTGCAGCTCATAACCGCCCTCCCCAAATGCCTTAAGCTGCCTAGTGGTGGCGCCGGCCCTGGCTGCAGGTAGGGCAGGTTGTGGGGGTTAGAATATGTACCACCCAGTTGTCAGGACTCTGCACATCAGGATGCCACTGTCGGTCCTCTGACTGCCAACATACCAAGCGCTGGGATGCTTATACCATCCCAAATGAAGACACGATGGAGCCATGGATATAGGATTGGCCAAGCCAAGTTTGGGGCTCCTCCACAGATGCCACTGAAGGGTTTGTGTACGTGGGTATATGTAACATCCCGCCCTAAATATTTTGTTCAGGACTGATGGGGAGTTCAAGGGAAATCTTAAGATCACAGATCTGTGTAGGGCGTGGGCAACTTTACTTGCAGCATCCAGGTGAAGGTATTGTGTAACAAGTACCAGCCTGTCCTCTAGATGCCGGTGCCCGCACGATTACCTCCCCCCCCCCCCCCCCTTCCCCCCGGCAATTTCACCTCTCTGGTGTCTTAGGTCTGCGGGTCCCTGTACGTGAAGCTATGGGGCAGCTGACATCTGCTGACCAACCACAGCCTGTCTATAACTTTCTAGGATGCAATAGAGAAAAGAGCGACTGAATCTGATTGGTTGCTATGGGCAACTTCACCTCTTTTTATTTTTAGAAGGTCTAGTATATTTACCCCATAGGGGCCTGAGTCAGACATTCCATCAAGGGCCTGATTCTGGTTCACTTGCAAAAGCAAATTCTCTAATGGACAAAACCATGTGCACTGCAGGTGGGGCAGATGTAACATGTGCAGAGTTAGATTTGGGTGTTATATTGTTTCTGTGCAGGGTAACTACGGGCTGCTTTATTTTTACACTGTAATATAGTTAGCATGGACACTGTATCAGTGTACCGCGTCCCCTTGCTATGCTCGCCATGCTTTGGGCGTGGTGATTTGCTGCAATTGGCACACTATAGTATTCTCCCTCCATGCCCTGGTGTATAGTAGGGTATGGTATACCGCCTGGTTTGTACAAAAACGGTGAAAAACTCATGTTGACCTGTTGACCTTCCCATTGTCGTCCTAATGCTTGTCTTGAACTGTTGACCTTCCCATTGTCGTCCTAATGCTTGTGTTGACCTGTTGACCTTCCCATTGTTGTCCTAATGTTTGTGTTGACTCTGTCGGACCTGATTTACCTTGAACTCCCCCGGCAGCTCCCCGGGAGGGCTCCATCTAACTTGGCACTTAATGGCGGGTGCGGGTGCGAAATCGGATGCTAAAAGCCCCCGCGATGTGGCGCTGATGAGATTTATCTTATGCGCTTCATATAAGATCTCTGGGGAATGATCCGCTGCATACGGGATTGCGGATTGTTGCAATCCCGGCCACAGATCGACAATCCACGGGCGTTTTCGCGGCCATGCCCCCTTTGCGCCGATCTACAGGCGGGACATTGTTCAGCTGTCGGACTGACCGCAAACGGGCCAGGATCACGGCTGTCGGCAGGGATCGACAGCCGTGATCCTAGATTGAATACCCCCCTAAGTCTGGTTGTTGGCCAGTCCTTGTCAGTTGTCAGCCACGATTACTTGATATTTTAAATAAAATTGATACGTGCAATGTCTTACTATATAACATGTTTCTGTATAGAGGCCACAATAGTGTTATAATATGTATGTTATTCACGGGTGTCATTTGTTCCTTTTTCTGCAGGGTTCTGGCTTATCCCCATGTAATACTTCTGGTGCCCATCAATGCTGTGGAATACAGAAGAGTGATGGGTGGAACGCAGATCCTGGCTACGTGGCCCGTGAACCCTGAAGTGTGGCTGTTGGACTTTCAGGGGTGGGTGTCTGGTGAGAAAACGGGATAGCAGACACTGAGGGGTACTTATGCGGGTAAGTGTCTCTGATTCTTAAGGCTTACCTGCGGGGTGTATTTATCAAGAGGATCTCATATCTGAAGGGGCTGCATCGTAAGAAAGCGCGTGATCTTGAGGAGCAAGCATTGGAATTGGAAAGAGTTTATCAAGTTAGCAATCTAGAGTCAGATAGGGTAGGCTGGCAAGGGGCGCAGACGGAGTGGCTAGAATATCTTCAGGAAGTAAACTACCCTAGACTCCTCGTTGGTTCCCATCAATGGTACGCTGGCTCAGATAAAGTGGGTAAATTTATGGCCTTCCTGCTTAGAATGGATAGACCATCCAGTGTTATTGCCAGTATTAGAACTGAACAAGGCGAAATTTTGTCATCTACGCCAGACATAGTGGATGAATTCGTTACCCATTTTGGCAAGGTCTATCAATCAGCCAAGAAAGCAAGTGATGAGGACCTGCGGGCATTTTTCGCAGAGTTGCATCTCCCCCGATTAACTCAAGATGCCCAGAGTTTTCTAGACGCACCAATCACCAGTGAAGAAGTGGGAAGTGTAATCAAATCCCTGCCCTTGGGTAAGGCCCCTGGGTTGGATGGCTTGCCTGGAGAGATGTTTCAGAAATTTGACAAAGCTCTGGTTCCCCGGATTGTAGCACTCTGTAATGCCCTGATGGTGGGGGATGACCTGCCCCCTTCTATGGTTGAATCATCCATAGTGTTCATTTAAAAAAAGGATAAAGACCCGACCAGTGTGGACTCGTATAGGCCCATCTCGCTTATGCCTACCGATGCTAAGATAATTGCTAAGGTATTGGCAAATCGATTAAGTACTGTGATTCAAGACATTGTACACCCGGATCAGTCAGGGTTCATGCGTGGGAAATCCACTTTGATCAACGTAAGAAGGGTCTTCTCCTTTATACAACATATGAATGCGAGCGGGCTGAATGCCGCGGTAGCCTCATTCGACGCGAACAAGGCATTTGATTCCGTCGAGTGGGGCTACCTATGGGGTGCCCTTAGGGCATTCGGTTTTGGTCCAGGCTTTGTCAAATGGTTGAGGCTGATGTATAAGAACCCCAGGGCAAAGGTTTCTATAAATGGATACACATCCCAGTCATTTCCCCTGTTCAGAGGCACCCGGCAGGGCTGTCCTCTCTCCCCGTTGATCTTTGCGGTAGCAATCGAACCTCTTGCTTGCTTATTAAGATCAAAGCTGCACTGTGAGGACATGGGGAGAGACATGAGATACAATCTTGTATCCCTTTACGCTGACGATCTTTTGGTTGGCACGGCCGACTCAAATAAAGATCTCCCTATAATAGTTGAGCAATTAAGCCAATTTGGAGAACTGTCGGGGCTCACTGTGAACTGGGGTAAGTCGCACTTGTTGGCGGTAGGAGAGGATAGTAGTTGTATTAGTGGACCCAGCGTACCATTGATGAAGACCTCAGGGTTTAAATATCTAGGGGTTAGGGTGTCAGCAAAAACAGAAGATTTTCTAAAGGATAACATCACTCCAGCGATTCAGGAGGCAAGGGTTAAGTTTAAGTGTTGGGCCAAACTTGACACTGTCAAATAGGACTGCTGTATATTCTGTTTAGATACCATGATTCTGTCATGTTCCGCTTAATTTTCATCGGTCAGCTGTTTGACTTTTGTTTCTTCATCCTGTGTTGAAAACCCAATAAAATATATAAAAAAAAAAAAAAAAAAAAGTGTTGGGCCAAACTTCCTTTGTCGGTGCAGGGTCGGGTGAACCTGATTAAAATGGTAATTTTACCTAAAATACTGTACCTAATCCAACACTCTCCAATATACATCAAGGATGAGTATTTTAGAAATTTGGACAGTATAATCTCTTCATTTATTTGGGGAGGTAAGCGCCCGAGAGTTAAAATTGCCACTCTCTGCAGGGATCGCGATAATGGGGGTTTGGCCCTCCCAAACTTTAAAAGGTACTACTACGCAGCCCAATTAATGCACCTAAGGCCATGGGTCAACCGGAAGAGCAGTCGCTAGAATTGACTAGGTTAATAAGGTGTATAGACTCCAATATTACTCCATTGGAAATATTGCTATCCGGGTCCCTACATAGAAATTACCCCTTTATTGTCTCTCAAGCTGTGAGAGTATGGAAAGCGGTATGTAGTATGGAGAACCCCCTGGGTGTGGATCCAGAATCGTCTTTTCTCCTCTTGCCTATAGCCAACGAGATTACTAGACAACAAGGTGGGAGGCTCTGGTCACAATATGGAATTTGTTCGCTGGGCCAATTATTCCATGACAAGAGAGTTAAATCCTTTGTCCAGCTCCAGGCTGAGTATGTACTGCCTAAGTCAATGTTCCATAGATTCTTGCAGCTCAGGAGCGCCGTAACTACGTATGGAAGGGATAAGGAGGGATGGTTAATAGAGACCCCTATTAAGGTCTTCCTCAGAAAACTTACCCCGCGGAAGGGTGTCTCGAAAATATATAAATATTTATCTGCTGCTACTACTGACGATGGGCTTATGCAGCTCATGCAGAAATGGGTGGTAGACATCCCAGATATCAAAGAGAGCGACTGGCAGGCAGCCTTAACAGTCCCGAAAGGGGCAACAAATTCTATACGGGTTCCACAAATCCAGTTTAATATTCTTCATCGCACGTACATGACCCCGGTCAGGTTGAGTCAGATAAGAGGCCTTGAGTCGGATGTATGTCCAAAGTGTGGTGAAAATGGAGCCACATTCTGGCACCTAATAAGGTCTTGTAATAGAGTTGACCATTTCTGGAATAGGGTCTGTCAGGTTATTAAGGGTCTGGGGGTAGCACAGGCTAATCTTACCGATATCAACTTGGTAATGGGGATATGGCACGAGGGGAGCATATCTAGAGAACTGAGTCTCCTTATAATGTATCTCACCGCAATTGCTAAGGTAGTCATAGCACGCTACTGGATGGCAAAAAATGGACCAGTTTTCACTGAATGGCTTAACTTAGTGAACACTAAGAAATTCTTTTTCGCGTCCAAAGGACGCAGCACTATATTTTTATCAATTTGGTATCCTTGGTATCGTTCTCAATATTACCAGTTTAAAGGGTAGCCTCTTGTCAATTTATTGTCTATAAGATACTTACAGCTTCATTCACTACATTATGGTGCGTTTTTTGTTTAGTTTTATATTGCACCCAGCTCACGTATAGTCTCACTTATGCCCATTAAAGGATAGGCAAAAGTAGTAGAGTGCCACTTCTTAGATGCTGACAACTTTTCTGAATAACGATCGGATGACCTCTTGGGCCACACCTGTGGGCCCTTGCAAGTGGTTGCATCTTTTTCTAGCCTACTACACGTTTTAACACGTTGAATAACAGTAGTAAAACACGACACACAGAATTTTCTTTTCTTGAATATTCTGTATTCTAATACTCACCAAGTTATGTATCTTTGCACTGACATACACCAATACGGCTACATCTAGCCGTTTGTTTCCTAGTCACTTTTCTTTTTATGTCGTTTTCTCTCATACCTACTTGTTTAGATCTTCAGCCACTTACAACTAAGATTACAAATAGCACTTTTAATTAACCGGTTAGCCAGGTCCAACAAACGGGACGACAGGGTAAACGCCTTAATACCTCTCCCTCCAGTATAAAGCCATCAAATTAACAGCCGCCAGTATCCCGCTTATTGTTTTACATACACACCCCCGTTCTCCCCCGCGCCCTTTCTCATCCCCCCAGTTCCAGCATAAGTGCATGTGCAGAAAAGGCTTTCATGTGTATTTTCCTCATGAGGGCTAGCGAATCCAGTAATAATACTCGTGCACTTTTTTTGGCTATAGGGATTTTAACATTGTCTATGTCTTCAGTGTGTACGCTGCTTTATGTTATATGTAAATCATATCCGGATACACGCTTTTTTTTTGTATATTCTTGATGTATACAGTATGTATTGTCTTTTTGTATATTTGTATATTGAAAATGAAAATAAAGACTCAATTAAAAAAAAAAGTGTCTCTGATTCTCTGTTGGTCTGATATCTGCAGTTGCCATGAGAATGGGGCTACGTCCCCAAAAGCACTAGGCTATGCTGCTTGTTTGAATACATCTGTTGTACTAGTACCTGACGGAGACAAAGCGGGCACCTGCAGCTGTTTGTGCGCACACACATTCAATATTTTACTAATTGATATGAATATATTTAGTTTCTAATCATTTATTTTAATGTCGATATATGGAAATACCCCCATGAAAATCCTGCATTTGACCCTTGTGGAGTGTAGGGGGCATATAGTGTACTGATGTAGTGTGGAGTATAGGGGGCATGTAGTGTACTGATGTAGTGTGGAGTATAGGGGGCATATAGTGTACTGATGTAGTGTGGAGTATAGGGGGCATATAGTGTACTGATGTAGTGCGGAGTACAGGGGGCATATAGTGTACTGATGTAGTGTGGAGTGTAGGGGGCATATAGTGTACTGATGTAGTGCGGAGTATAGGGGGCATATAGTGTACTGATGTAGTGTGGAGTATAGGGGGCATATAGTGTACTGATGTAGTGCGGAGTACAGGGGGCATATAGTGTACTGATGTAGTGCGGAGTACAGGGGATATATAGTGTACTGATGTAGTGTGGAGTATAGGGGGCATATAGTGTACTGATGTAGTGTGGAGTATAGGGGGCATATAGTGTACTGATGTAGTGCGGAGTACAGGGGGCATATAGTGTACTGATGTAGTGTGGAGTGTAGGGGGCATATAGTGTACTGATGTAGTGCGGAGTATAGGGGGCATATAGTGTACTGATGTAGTGTGGAGTATAGGGGGCATATAGTGTACTGATGTAGTGTGGAGTATAGGGGGCATATAGTGTACTGATGTAGTGCGGAGTACAGGGGGCATATAGTGTACTGATGTAGTGTGGAGTGTAGGGGGCATATAGTGTACTGATGTAGTGTGGAGTGTAGGGGGTATATAGTGTACTGATGTAGTGTGGAGTATAGGGGGCATATAGTGTACTGATGTAGTGTGGAGTATAGGGGGCATATAGTGTACTGATGTAGTGCGGAGTACAGGGGGCATATAGTGTACTGATGTAGTGTGGAGTGTAGGGGGCATATAGTGTACTGATGTAGTGCGGAGTATAGGGGGCATATAGTGTACTGATGTAGTGCGGAGTACAGGGGGTATATAGGACCTTATTCATATCCATTCTCACTGCGGACAGCACTCTGGTTTCATAGCCTTGCAAGTCAATGAGAACAAGGTACATAGGGGGTTATTCTGTTTGGTACGGTGGGACCGTATACGGGCGGATCGGGCTTTTGTTTTCATCTGCGCGTGCGTATCTTTCGCAATGCGCATGTGCGGCGACCGCACACTGCTCACGGACGAGTCTCTCCGTGCGAAAAAAACCTGTCCGCCGGAGCGCGGTCATTGTGGGCGGCATGTGGGCGTTTTTATGGGAGCGGCCGGAATAATGAGGAAAACTGGGCATAAACATGGGCGTACACGGGGGTGTGCACACAAAATGCACAGTGCCACAACCTCCTCGATCGGCGAACGCACCGTGCATTTTGGCCCAAAAACAGGCGGACACCAAAGATTGCTCCTGACCACCCCTAGAGATACCGCATGAGATCAGACGCCTGGGTCTGCTAATTAATGCTGATTACTAGTCAAACACATACAGCTGAATGTAATAAGCAATGCTGCAGCCTATTAAGTGAAAACCATTATTTCACTACCTGCAAGCCACACACAGCCCTCAAACACATTGGAAGCGTATCTTTCTACACTTCAACATGTAAAGGTTGGTTTAATCGGTACTCTTTACTTAGTACGGCGCCCATCGCCGGTATCGCGACCATCGCATGCACTAAAAAAACGGGTGCGACGCGACCGACGCGATGGCCTCGATTTCCCATAGGGAACAATGTTAAAAGTCTCAATGGACGCGATTTTAGTGTTCAATGCCTCAATGCTCGCGATTTTTCCATAGGAAACAATGTTAAATGGGCCACAGAGCCCAAATAGTCCCCCTGAAGTCTGGAATGGCCCCCACAATTGTTAACGCCACCCCACGATCAACGTGAACCCGAAGCGTAGCGAGCGGCGGCGGTACGCGTCCTCCGACCTTTTCATACCCCCACTATCCACGTCGGCGTGGAGTTGAGAATAGAATAGTGTGGCGAGCCCGAAGCGTGGCGAGTGGACGCGGATACCTTCACAGGTAAACGCGTCCCTTTGCGGGCTTCACAGGTATCCGCGTCCCCTCGCGGGGCTCGCTGCGCTCGCCACGCTTCGGGCTCGGTGGCTCGCTACGCTCGCCACACTATTCTATTCTCAACTCCACGCCGACGTGGATAGTGGGGGTATGAAAAGGTCGGAGGATGCGTACCGACGCCCCTCGTAAGCTCGCTGCGCTCGCCACGCTTCGGGTTCACGTTGATCGTGGGGTGGCGTTAACAATTGTGGGGGCCATTTCAGACTTCAGGGGGACTATTAGGGCTCTGTGGCCCATTTAACATTGTTTCCTATGGAAAAATCGCGGGCATTGAGGCATTGAACAGTAAAATCGCGTCCATTGAGACTTTTAACATTGTTCCCTATGGGAAATCGCGGGCATCGCGTCGGTCGCGTCGCACCCGTTTTTTTAGTGCATGCGATGGCCGCGATGCCCGCGATGAGAATCGTGGGCGCCGTGCTAGGTAAAGAGTACCGTTTAATCTTAGCTAATATTCATTCTAATACCTGGTTATATATGTCCAGGTAGTGATTTTATAACCATCTACACCCGTTCAGAAAGTGTTTTTCTCTTTCAATGGTCCTGGTGACACAGCTCAACTTTGGGATGTAGTAGGGTCCGTAGGAGCCAGGCACCTATCCTAAAGCTTTTGGAGGGTAGGCTCCTCCCCTTCTGCATCCCAGACTCCTCAGTTCGTGTTAGGTGCCCACTGGAGTGGGTGCTATTCTAAAGGTCTGCTGGAGCAGCCGAAGGATTAGAGTTAGTTAGGAGTTTTTTATTTTATTAACTTTTACACTAGCTAGGTAGGCACAGTGTGAGGATTCTCATTGAATCCTCACACTGACAGCGCAGCAGGAGCTGGCAGAAGCACTTCCTGTCAGCTCTCTGCGCACAGGGGAGACACTGTCTGGTCTCCCTGAGCAGCGCTTACAGCTTCTATTAAGAAGCTGCCTGGGCTCTGGAGCGCTCTGAAACCGGCTTCACGCTAGGTGGGGATCATGGGGGACAGGCGCTCCGTGATGGCGGCGGCCATTTTCTGTAGAGCTTACACACTGAGCTCCTGTATGAGAGGACAGCAGTGTGTTACAGGCATGTTCCAAGTGGTCCCCAGCAGAGGGGGAGACACTGGAACTTGGAGATCCTGCAGTGGGAGCGGCTGTCTGGGGGTGGTTGGCGCCAAAAGCCACGGACCCCGCAACAGCAGGAACTTGGTCTCTTCCCTCACTCTATTTTGGCGCCATTCAGAATGCTTGCAGCGGAGCTGAGCTGGCTGACAGATCCTAGCAGGGATTGGATTTCCTGGGCATCGTTTTCCCCACTTCTGAAAGCTTCAGACAGATAAGTGACTGTGGTACATTGGCTCTGTATAAAACGCCTGTACTTTGTGCACTGTGACTGTGTTACTTTTTGCATCATGTCTGAGCAACAGTCTGTGGCTTTGGGGGAGGGAGCCCTTAATGCATTGTGCGCTTGTAGTGTTTGTACACTAAAATTTGTCCCTGAGCAGATGGCCAAGGGGGGCTTGTGTATTACTTGCGCTGGTGTGAGACCCATGGGTAGTGAACCCCAGAGGGTAGAGCAATTGGAGCCTGCGTGGGCCAGTGCCCTGGGCAGGTCTGTAAATGCCTTAGTGCAATTGCTGGACAGGCAGAGTGATGTGTTGGTAGCTTCCCCTAGACCTATGTCATCATCTCAGCAGTCCTCTGGCTCCTTGCCTTTGACCCAAGCAGATCCAGGTCATGCAAGATACTGCTAAGGGGATCAGCAGGTTTAATGATTTCTTAGACAAATTTGATGGTGATACTGTAGGGACCCCAAAAAGGTCTTATTCAGTGCCATTGCTTGTTGCTGAAGAGGAGGGAGAGTACACAGACATCCCCTGGGATCAGGGTGATGACTCTGAGGATTCCTCTGCCCCAGGGGTGGAGGATTTGATTACTGCTGTTAAACAGGCTTTGGATTTGTCTGTGGAGGATAAAACTCCTGCAAAAGGTGTACTTAAGTGGCAGCGTAAGGAAACTGTTACCTTCCCTGCGGATGAAGGTTTACAGGATTTATTGGAAGGGGCTTGGAAAACACCCGATAAAAGGCTTCAGATGCCTAAGAGATTTTTAAGTCTATACCCCATGCCTGAGGCTCATGAAGACCTCTGGGAAAAAAGTTGCAGTGGTAGACGCTTCTGTGGCACGGCTTTGTAAAGCCACAGTGCTACCTGTCCAGGGGGGGGCAGCCTTTAAGGACCCCGTAGACAAGAAGCTTGAAGGTAACCTCAAGGCAATATTTGAAGGGGTGGGTTTTACTTTACGCCCTCTTATAGCATCAGCCTGGGTCTCTAAGGCCATGATTGTGTGGGCTTGCCCACACAATTTTATGTACAATTATGTACAATTTTGCATGCTGATCCAGGTGTGTTACTGCTTGCTGAGAAGCTAAAAGCAGCTGCGGAGTATGTGCTTGAGGCTGAGGAGGAAGCTCTCAAAATGGCTTCCAGAGTATCCACAGTGTCCGTCAATGCCAGGAGAGTGCTTTGGCTTAAAGCCTGGGAGGCGGATAATGAATCAAAAAAGGCCTTAGAGGCATTAGCTTTTAAAGGAAAGCTGTTGTTTGGTTCAGAGCTGGAAGAGATTATTAAGCAGGCCACGGGAGGCAAAAGTATCTTCCTGCCGGCTCCTGCAGCTAAACAGGCCTCAAGGTTTTCTGCTTTTAGGCCGTCCTTTGGCCCTCCCCTAGAGGGGGTGCGTCCTTTTGAGGACAGTCCTTTAGGGGAAAGTTTCAGTCCTCCAGGGGCAAGGGCCCAAAGTCAAAGTTCGGTTCCTTTCATAAGAAACTGAGCACCAAAGGTGAGGACAAGCCCTCAGCATGACTACCTGGGAAATATCCCAGCGGTAGTCAAGGTGGGGGGGCGTCTGAGATGGTTCAGGGACGCTTGGGCATTGTTGGGCCAGGATCCTTGGGTGTTGGACATTGTATCTCAGGGTTACCGGATTCCCTTCAAAGGTCTTCCTCCGAGAAGATTCATTCCTACACCACTGCCAAAGGAGTCTCGGCTCCATGCTGCTCTTCTGAGAACGGCTCAATCTATCTTAGAGAAAAGTGTGGTGATCCCGGTCCCTCGAGCGGAGTGGAAGAAAGGCTTTTATTCCACTCTGTTTTTGGTGCCCAAGCCAGACGGGTCCTTCAGACCAATCTTAAATGTAAAGTCTTTGAATCTCCATCTGTGGGTAGACCATTTCAAGATGGAATCTCTACGGTCTGTGCTGCTAAGCCTGGACCAGGGAGAATTTTTGGCGTCCATGGATGTCCAGGACGCATATCTGCATGTTCCTATCCACCCGGAACATCAGGCTCTCTTGAGGTTTGCGATAGGAGACCTGCATTTGCAATTCCAGGCGTTGCCCTTTGGTCTGGCCACCGACTGAGGGGAATCACTGTGATTCCATATTTGGACAAAGTGCTGTTCAAAGCAGAGTCGGCGGAGAGATTGCAGAGTCACTTGGCAGCAGCCATCAGTTTTTTGCAAGCTCACGGTTGGCTTTTAAACTTACAAAAGTCTCAGCTTGTGTCGTCACAGAGAATCCAGTTCCTAGGGGTTGTCCTGGATACCCATCTACAAAAGAGATTGGGTATTTCTACCAGAGACAAAGGCCAGGGACATAGCCACCTTGGTTCAGAAGATCCTGGGGGTCTCAGAGTCCATCGGTTTGGAGGTGTCTCAAACTGCTGGGGAAAATGGTGGCGACTTTGAGACGCTACAGTTTGCCAGGTTCCACTCTCGAGTGTTCCAGTGGGACATCCTGACATTTTGGTCGGGGAATACTCAGACCATGAAATCAGAGCACATAGTGTTGTCTCCAGAAACACGGTCTTCCCTGCAATGGTGGATGGAGGTGGATTTCCTTCAGTGGGGTCGGTCTCTGCTGTCCTGGGACTGGCTGGTAGTCACTACCGACGCCAGTTTCAGGGGCTGGGGGGCAGTGGTTCTGGACCTACGCCTTCAGGGCTTATGGACCTCGGAGGAGTCTGCCTCAATATCTTAGAACTGTGGGCTGTGTGGAAAGTGATATCTCTGGCAGGAGAAAGATTGCAGAGTCTTCCTTTGAGGTTTCAGACCGACAACGCCACGGCTGTGGTGTACCTGAATCATCAGGGAGGCACACACAGCAAGCTGGCCATGTGGAAGGTTTCCCGGATCTTCTTGTGGGTGGAACAGAATGTTCCAGCATCATCAGCGATATTCATCCCAGGGGTGGAGAATGTCGAGGCCGATTTCCTGAGCAGGGAGGAACTGCGAGAGGGGAAATGGAGCCTGAACCCACAGGTATTTCATCAGATTACAGTGAAGTGGGGAACTCCGGATGTGGACCTGATGGCATCAAGGTTAAATCATCAGGTGCCCAGGTGCCAGGACAAGAGATCCACTGGCCGAAGCAGTGGATGCAATGACTATCCCATGGGAGGGGAATCTACTTTATGCCTTCCCGCCGTTTCCAATGCAGGCGAGAGTGTTGAAAAGAATCCAGTCCCAAAGAATTCCGGTGATTCTTGTAGCTCCAGATTGGCCAAGGAGGTCCTGGTTCTCGAGGCTTCAGAGATTGTCGGTGGACTCGTGGTGTCTACCTCTGAGGTCAGATCTGTTAAGCCAAGGGCCGTTCTTACACCTGGATTCAGCTCGGCTAGATTTGACGGCTTGGCTATTGAGACCGCCATCTTGAAGAACAAGGGTTTCTCGGAGGCTGTGGTTAACACCATGGTGAAAGCTAGGAAGTCAGTGTCTTCAGCTAACTATTATAGGGTCTGGAAGACCTACAGATATGTCCATGTACATCTTGGTTTTACTGCACCATGTATGGCGCAATATGGCACACCTTGGACTCTGTAAAAGTCACGCTTTGCGATTTTTCAAAAAATTTGCTTCTCTAATCTATTACTTTATATAAGTTCTACTGCTTCAGAAATTTTTTAGACTCTATCTACTTGCTAAATTTGGAAAAACAGCTAAGCCGTGTTTTACATGTTGTGACAAATTGAGAAAAAAAGCCAAGATGTATGTGGACACATCTGTATATTAGGTGGTGTGAAAGGCAGAAGTCGCATACATCGTGATTTCGACTGTCTAAATTGCTGGAGTTTTTGCAGGATGGTTTCTCGTCTGGGTTAAGCCTTCAGTCACTCAAGGTACAGATATCGGCCTTGTCGATTTACTTCCAGAAAAGGATAGCATTGCTACCGGAGGTGCAAACTTTCCTGCAAGGGGTTTCATGATTGAAACCTCCCTACAAGCAACCAGTGGCTCCATGGGATTTATCGCTGGTACTGGAGTGTCTTCAAAAGGCGCCTTTTGAGCCGTTGAGGTCGTCTGACCTTAAGTTCCTTACATGGAAGCTTGTATTTTTGTTGGCAGTTGCATCAGCAAAGAGAGTATTGGAGTTGGGAGCATTGTCCTGAAAGTCTCCTTTTCTTATATTTCATGATGACAGGGCTGTTCTTCGAACAGTACCCCAATTTTTGCCAAAAGTAGTCTCTGCTTTTCATTTGAATCAGGAGATAGTTCTGCCTGTGTTCCAGCCCCCAGAGGGTTCAAGGAAAAGGGACAAATTTAGGAATTTGGATGTTGTGTGCGCCTTACGCATTTATGTGGACAGGGTGAAGGGTGTGAGAAAGACTGACACTCTGCTAGTCTTGTATGATGTGCACAAGATTGGTTGGCCTGCCTCTAAGCAGACCATTGCTAGGTGGTTGCGTTCCGTCATTGCCTTGGCATATACTAAGGTTGGTAGGCCTGTTCCGGCCAGGATAAATGCGCATACCACCAGGTCGGTCGCCACCTCTTGGGTGGTTCGACATGGGGCCACAGCTGAGCAAGTTTGCAGGGCCGCCACTTGGTCATCTGTTCACACTTTTGCCAAATTCTATAGGTTTCATGAGTTTGCGTCGGAGGACGCATCATTCAGGCGAGCAGTGATGAGAGCTGCAGACCTAAGCGTACCCTCCCAAAGGACCGGCTCTGGAACGTCCCAATGTTGAGCTGTTTCACCAGGACTATTGAAAGAGAAAAAGGGATTTTTGTAAGAACTTACCATTGGAATCCCTTTCTCTGATATGGTCCTGGTGACACAGCGATCCCTCCCTTACACTCAGTAAATATGCCAGTGTTCATGATGTTTCATGTTATATATGGTTGAAAAGTTATTTTTAAAATTGTGCATATAATATGTGCAGGCGTTTGTACTGAGTTAATGTATTCCAGTGGCTTTGCAAGATTGAACTGAGGAGTCTGGGATGCAGAAGGGGAGGAGCCTACCCTCCAAAAGCTTTAGGATAGGTGCCTGGCTCCTACGGACCCTCCTACATCCCAATGTTGAGCTGTGTCACCAGGACCATATCAGAGAAAGGGATTCGAACGGTAAGTTCTTACAAAAATCCCTTTTTTTATACTTTAACCCCTTCCCGCCGCAGCCTATTTTTGACTTCCTGACAGAGCCATTTTTTTCAAATCTGACATGTATCACTTAAGTGGGGATAACTTTTTTTTGCTTTTACTTATCCCAGTGATTTTGAGATTGTTTTCTCGTGACACATTGTACTTCAAGTTAGTGGTAAATTTTCGTCGATACAGTCTGTGTTTTTTTGTGAAAAATACCAAAATGTCGTAAAAAAATGGAAAATTTAGCAATTTTCAAAATGTTACATTTTCTGCTTGTGAGACAAATAATCATACCACTCAAAATAGTTAATAACTAACATAGACCATATGTCTACTTTATGTTGCCATCATTATTTCAACCTCCTTTTAATTTTTTTGGACACTAGGAGGCTTAAAATATGAATAGCAAATTCTAAAATTTTCAAGAAAATTTCAAACACTGATTTTTTTAGGGACCAGTTCAGTTCTGATGTGACTTTGAGGGACTTGTATGTGAGACACCCCCATAAATTATGCCATTTCAAAAACTGCACCCCTCACAGTATTCAAAACAGCATTTTGGAAGTTTGTTAACCCTTTAGGTGTTTCACAGGAATTAAAACAAACTGTAGGTGAAATTTCAAAATTTTTTTTTTTTTTGCAGATTTGCAATTTTAATACATTTTTCTAAGGAACACAGTACATTTTACTAGAGAAATGTGACTAAAAATTGATTCCCCCAATTCTTTGGTTTTCATAAATATCCTATATGTGGCCCTAGTGTGCACGTTGACCAAACCACAGGCTTCATAATAGAAGGAGCACCTACTTGATTTTGGAGCCTCCTTTTTATGAGATTATTTTTTAGGCACCATGTAGGTTTCTAGGCACCATAAGATGCTAAAAGTTAGGAACCCCCCCACAAGTGACCCCATTTTGCAAACTACACCCCTCAGGGAATTCATCTAGGGGTATAATGTACATTTCAAACCCCCAGGGGTTTCACCAATTGTGGTACAACTGGGCAGTGAAAATGAAAAATTAAATTTTTTACACAAAAATGCAGTTCTTGCTCAAAATTTTTCATTTTCACAAGGAATGAAGGAGACAAAGCACCCCAAAATCTGTGCCCCAATTTCTCCCGAGTACGGCAATGCCTCACATGTGACCAAAAAATACCATTTGGGTGCATGGCAGGACTCAGAAGGGAAGGAGTGATTTTTGTATTTTGCACCTCAGATTCTGGTGGAATTTTGGTGGGTGCTATGTCGCATTAGCAAGACCCCCGAAGCACCAATACAGTGGAAGCCCCCACAAGTGACCCCATTTTGCAAACTACACCCCTCAGGGAATTCATCTAGGGGTATAGTGTACATTTCAAACCCCCAGGGGTTTCACCAATTTTGATACAACTGGGCTGTGCAAATGAAAAATTACATTTTTTTACACAAATATGCAGTTCTGGCTCAAAATGTTTCATTTTCATAAGGTATGAAGTAGAAAAAGCACCCCAAAATCTGTGCACCAATTTCTCCCGAGTATGGCAATGCCTCACATGTGACCAAAAAATACCATTTGGGTGCATGGCAGGACTCAGAAGGGAAGGAGTGATTTTTGTATTTTGCAGCTCAGATTCTGGTGGAATTTTGGTGGGTGCTATGTCGCATTAGCAAGACATCCGAAGCACCAATACAGTGGAAGCCCCCCACAAGTGACCCCATTTTGCAAACTACACCCCTCAGGGAATTCATCTAGGGGTATAGTGTACATTTCAAACCCCCAGGGGTTTCACCAATTTTGATACAACTGGGCTGTGCAAATGAAAAATTAAATTTTTTTACACAAAAATGCAGTTCTGGCTCAAAATTTTTCATTTTCATAAGGTATGAAGGAGAAAAAGCACCCCAAAATCTGTGCACCAATTTCTCCCGAGTATGGCAATGCCTCACATGTGACCAAAAAATACCATTTGGGTGCATGGCAGGACTCAGAAGGGAAGGAGTGATTTTTGTATTTTGCAGCTCAGATTCTGGTGGAATTTTGGTGGGTGCTATGTCGCATTAGCAAGACCCCCGGAGCACCAATACAGTGGAAGCCCCCCACAAGTGACCCCATTTTGCAAACTACACCCCTCAGGGAATTCATCTAGGGGTATAGTGTACATTTCAAACCCCCAGGGGTTTCACCAATTTTGATACAACTGGGCTGTGCAAATGAAAAATTAAAATTTTTTACACAAAAATGCAGTTCTGGCTCAAAATTTTTCATAAGGTATGAAGGAGAAAAAGCCCCCCAAAATCTGTGCACCAATTTCTCCCGAGTATGGCAATGCCTCACATGTGACCAAAAAATACCATTTGGGTGCATGGCAGGACTCAGAAGGGAAGGAGTGATTTTTGTATTTTGCAGCTCAGATTCTGGTGGAATTTTGGTGGGTGCTATGTCGCATTAGCAAGACCCCCAAAGCACTGATACAGTGGAAGCCCCCCACAAGTGACCCCATTTTGCAAACTACACCCCTTAGGGAATTCATCTAGGGGTATAGTGTACATTTCAAACCCCCAGGGGTTTCACCAATTTTGATACAACTGGGCTGTGCAAATGAAAAATTACATTTTTTTACACAAAAATGCAGTTCTGGCTCAAAAATTTTTATTTTCATAAGGTATGAAGGAGAAAAAGCACCCCAAAATCTGTGCCCCAATTTCTCCCGAGTATGGCAATGCCTCACATGTGACCAAAAAATACCAGTTGGGTGCATGGCAGGACTCAGAAGGGAAGGAGTGATTTTTGGATTTTGCAGCTCAGATTCTGGTGGAATTTTGGTGGGTGCTATGTCGCATTTGCAAGACCCCCGAAGCACCAATACAGTGGAAGCCCCCCACAAGTGACCCCATTTTGCAAACTACACCCCTCTGGGAATTCATCTAGGGGTATAATGTACATTTCAAACCCCCAGGGGTTTCACCAATTGTGGTACAACTGGGCAGTGAAAATGAAAAATTAAATTTTTTACACAAAAATGCAGTTCTGGCTCAAAATTTTTCATTTTCACAAGGAATGAAGGAGACAAAGCACCCCAAAATCTGTGCCCCAATTTCTCCCGAGTACGGCAATGCTTCATGTGTGACCAAAAAATGGCAGGACTCAGAAGGGAAGGAGTGATATTTGGATTTTGCAGCACAGATTCTGGTGGAATGTTGGTGGGTGCTATGTCGCATTAGCAAGACCCCCAAAGCACCAATACAGTGGAACCCCCCCACAAGTGACCCCATTTTGCAAACTACACCCCTCAGGGAATTCATCTAGGGGTATAGTGTACATTTCAAACCCCCAGGGGTTTCACCAATTTTGATACAACTGGGCTGTGCAAATGAAAAATTACATTTTTTTACACAAAAATGCAGTTCTGGCTCAAAATTTTTCATTTTCATAAGGTATGAAGGAGAAAAAGCACCCCAAAATCTGTGCCCCAATTTCTCCCGAGTACGGCAATGCCTCACATGTGACCAAAAAATACCAGTTGGGTGCATGGCAGGACTCAGAAGGGAAGGAGTGATTTTTGGATTTTGCGGCTCAGATTCTGGTGGAATGAATGGTGGGTGCTATGTGGCATTAGCAAGACCCCCGAAGCACGGAGAAATGATGAACCTAATAATCCATAGATGTGTGGTATATTTTAAAACACTCCTTTATACATAGGCCGGGTTTGTCGGGGCAAGTGTCACACTGGAAAATAGTTTGCTTTCTTATTCCCTTTTTATAGCAAACTTTGCACCTTTTTTGTGTCCTGCCCTTTTTTCCAGTGGAGGGGATTTCATCAGGAAAATGCTGCCCTGGTACAATACGGGGGCCAGTACTAGAAGTACTGGGGCCCTCTGCCTGCTGGTTCCCAAATATTAGGCCCTTTATGACTTCCTCTTGAAAGTGCATAAATGTCCCCCTCTGGCTGGTAGAACGGAATAGCACGTAAGCGTTATACAGTGCCATCTGGATGATATACACGGCCAGCTTCTTGTACCAGATTTTTGTTTTCCGCAGGGCACTGTACGGCTTCAGTACCTGATCTGAAAGATCCACTCCGCCCATGTACTTATTGTAATCCAGGATACAATTAGGTTTTGAGGTGTGGGTACTGGTACCTCGTACAGGGACGGAGGTGGTACTGTCTCCGTGAATTGTTGTCAGTATAAGGACATCCCTCTTGTCCTTATATTTGACCAACAACATATTTTCGGTGGATTGTGCCCTGCTTTCACCCCTTCTCATTACTTGGGCAATGTGCGTTTTTGGGAGGCCTCTTTGGTTCTTGCGCACAGTACCGCAAGCTGCTGTACCTCTTGAACCAAGGGCCTTAAACAGGGGGATGCTAGTGTAAAAGTTATCCACATAGAGGTGATAACCTTTATCCAGGAAGGGGTGCACTAAATCCCAGACAATTTTTCCACTAACACCTACGAGGGAGGGGGGGCATTCTGGCGGTTCAATTCTTGAATCCTTCCCTTCATATACCCTAAACCTGTGAGTGTACCCTGAGGTGCTTTTACACAGCTTATACATTTTTATGCCATACCTTGCCCTCTTATTGGGAAGGTACTGGCGGAATTTAACCCTTCCTTTAAAATGTATAAGGGACTCGTCTATGCAAATGAATTTATCTGGGATGTACATCTCTGCAAATTTGGCACTGAAATTATCAATGACCGGCCTGACTTTGAATAGCCGGTCAAAGGTGGGATCATCTCTGGGTGGGCACTGTGCATTATCGTTGTAATGCAAAAATTTAAGGATTAACTCAAAACGAGTCCGGATCATGGCCATACGGTAAAGTGGGGTGCTGTACAGAACATCTGTACTCCAATATTGCCTAATTTCTGGCTTTTTTACTATGCCCATATGAAACACCAGACCCCAAAACGTCATCATCTCTACTGCATCTACAGGGGTCCACCTAGCAAATGATGACGTGGGGTTTTGAGCAATAAACTGCTGGGCATATAAATTAGTTTGGTCCACCATTAAATTTATAAAATCATCAGAGAAAAATAATTTGAAAAAGTCAATTTCTCTGAGACCTGTGGAATCAAATTGGATTCCTGGGATGGCCAAAAACTCAGGAACCTGGGGCTCAAAATTGTCTGGTGGTGGGGTCCATACGAGATCAATTATTGGGGGGGGGTCTCAGCTGCTCTACGGGGGCGTCTTTGAGGGGGTCCCTCATCACTAGAGGAGGAAGACGAGCTTAAGATAAATCCTTCAAATTCCCCGCTTGCCTCACTGGCTGTGTCAGAGTCAGAGGCAAGCATGGCATATGCCTCCTCCGCTGAATACATTCTTCTGGATGACTGGGATGACATTTGGGATGCCATTTTTATTTTTGTGTTTCTGGTAGTGAAATGTTTCAACACGTGTATAGTGTAGGGGGGCTACAAACTTTATTTCAACCCGGGGGGGGGTATGTAGTGTGTAGTGTGTATGTAGTGCAGAAAAAAAAAGGTCCTGCGCCAAAAATTGAGCACAGATGTTGGTCAGTAACGTCCGTCACTGAACAGCGCTCAAAGGCAACAGGAATTTGATAAAAAAAAAAAAAAAATAGATCAACCCTGTGCCGAAAAAGCTGATCAGTGATGTACGTCACTGATCAGCGCACAGTGGCCACAGGACACCCACAAAATCACAGTGTGTGTAAAAAAAAAATTAAAAAAAGACCCCACAGCACCCTCAAAAAAAAAAAGGTGATCACTGATGCGATTACCAGTGAGGGGCAGCAGGTGCACAACCTTTGGTGCAACTGACAGTGCAACTGGCAGCAACTGACAGGTATATATATATAAAAAAAAAAACCTGCACCCCCAAAAAGTTGCTGATCAGCACAGATATACTGATCAGCACAAAAGGGGGGGCAGCAGACACAAAATATATCACTCTCTATCACTCTCTGTCACTATCTCTCTCTATCTCTCACTATCTATCACTCTATGACACTGCAGCAGCAGCACTGACAGTTATATATATTAAAAAAAAACCTGCACCCCCAAAAAGTTGCTGATCAGCACAGATATACTGATCAGCACAAAATGGGGGGCAGCAGACACAAAATATAGCACTCTCTATCACTCTCTGTCACTATCTCTCTCTATCTCTCACTATCTATCACTCTATGACACTGCAGCAGCAGCACTGACAGGTATATATATAAAAAAAAAAACCTACACCCCCAAAAAGTTGCTGATCAGTTAATTTATACTGATCAGCACAAAAGGGGGGGCAGCAGTCAGTTGCACACGCAGCACAGCTGTATATATATAAAAAATATATAGCACAATCTGTCACTATCTCTCTCTATCTCTCTCTATCTATAACTCTATCACACTGCAGCAGCACAAAATATAGCACTCTCTGTCACTATCTCTCTCTATCTCTCTCTATCTCTCTATCTATACCTCTATCACACTGCAGCAGCACAACACAGGAAGTCACAAGAAGTATCAAGATCCAGGAAGCATCCAGCACGCTACAAGCAGTGATCAGGTAAGTATTTGCAAGGATCAGGTCAGTATATCACGGCAGATAGGCACGGTGACCGCACTGCACGCAATTCCAGACCGGAATGGCTCTGCAGTGCAGTCACCGTTAGTTTAAATCACCCTCCATGGCTGTGATTGGTTCGTCGGTCCGACGGACCAATCACGGCCTTTGGGGGCGGGTGGGGTGACACCAGTGTCACCCTTACACCCCGTGGTGATTGGTGCTGTACTTTACAGCACCAATCACCACCGATCCCTGTGTCACCGGCGAATGTTATTCGCCGGTACACAGAAAACGCTGTAATTGGCTGTTCACATTTGAACAGCCAATCACATCGATCGCCGACGGGGGGGGGTGGCATCGCAGCCCCCCCCTGGGCATGCAGGGACATGTCTGCTGTCAGGGACAGCAGACATCTCCAAACTGTCACCGCGTCTATAGACGCGGTGACAGTTAAATGGCATGACGTACATTTATGCCATGTGTCGGGAAGTACATCCCGGCCATGACGTAAATGTACGTCAAATGTCGGGAAGGGGTTAAAAAGCAGGACACTCAATTCACAGGAGTCGACATGTATCAACTTTTTCACTGTAACACAAAGATACCAGTTTTTTATTATGAAAAAGACATATAAACCACGTCTAAGAGCAACAATGATGTTTTTGGACTCCATTTCTACTTGCAATGGTGGAGCAATGTCCTAAGGCCATGGCCACTATTTTGCACACAATCTGTATTTTTTCCGCCAAGAACATACAGATGGGGCAGGCCTCTTCCTGGCTGGCGAATCGCCAGAACGTCCCCGCTGGCGATCCGCCAGCAGCCTCGCCAGTTATCAGACTGAGACGCACGTGCGTCTCATGCGCACACTCGTCTCAATCTCCGTCGGCGGGGCGACGGAAACCCTGTCCGTCTCCGCCTCAGGGAGACGGACAGGGTTAGAGGGGGGAGGGGGGGCGGCGGGGACCCCGGGGGAGCAGCTGGAAGAGCCGTCGGAAGGGGACGCGCGCGCCTCTCGTGAGCGCGCGGCCCCTTCTCGCAATCGATATGGCGCTAGCGGGGGATGGCGGCTGGCATCGCTATCACCTTCCGCTGCTAAGATGGGACCTGCCCCATCTGTACATTATGCACTTTCATATCTGCTATGAACTTTATGTAGCACACTCTGTATGTAAGATGCCACCAAGCACATTATTGCAATCACATATCTCTAACAAAGGATCCCAATATCTGCCTATCACACTCTAAAGTCTTATTTTGAACAATAGTAGAACATGTTTGCATGTGGCGTATGCTCAGATATACGGAAGGTGTCGGTGGGAAAACAGGACGATATCCGTCCGTGCACTGTGGCGTACGCTCTGATGTACGACAGGTATCGGTGACTAAGAGGGAGATCTGTCCGTGCACGGTGGCGTACGCTCAAGTGAACGCCACTCCCCATTGTCGGTGTCTGTGACCGTCCGTGTGCGGCTGTTCTGTGGGCGGCCTTACACTCACTGTGAGCGTACGGAAAACGCACGGTGTGATGGACCGTACGCACGTTTCACCGGACCAAACAGAATAACCCCCATAGTGCAGTGATGTAGTGCGGAGTACAGGGGTATATAGTGTAGTGATATAGTGCTGAGTATAGGAGGTATATAGTGTACTGATGCAGTTCGGAGTAAAGGGGGGTATGTAGTGCAGAGTGTATGGGCATATATAGTATAGTGATGTAGTATAGGGGTATATAGTGTAGTGATGTACTGCGGAGTATAAGGGTTGTATAGTGTAGTTATGTAGTGTGGAGTATAGGGGGTATATAGTGTAGTGATGTAGTGCGGAGTATAGGGGGTATATAGTGTTGTGATATAGTGCTGAGTATAGGGTGTATATAGTGTAGTGATGTCGTTCGGAGTATAGGGGTATATAATGCAGTGATGTAGTGCAGAGTACAGGGGTATATAGTGTAATAATATAGTGCGGAGTATAGGGGGTATATAGTGTAGTGACGTAGTTCGGCGTATAGGGCTATATAGTGCTGTGATGTAGTGCAGAGTACAGGGGTATATAGTGTAGTGATATAGTGCGGAGTATAGGGGGTATATAGTGTAGTGATATAGTGCGGAGTATAGGGGGTATATAATGTAGTGCGGAGTATAGGGGGTAAATAGTGTAGTGATATAGTGCTGAGTATGGGGGGTATATAGTGTAGTGATGTCGTTCGGAGTATAGGGGTATATAGTGCTGTTATGTAGTGCAGAGTACAGGGGTATATAGTGTAGTGATATAGTGCGGAGTATAGGGGGTATATAGTGTAGTGATATAGTGCTGAGTATAGGGGGTATATAGTGTAGTGATGTCGTTCGGAGTATAGGGGTATATACAGTAGTGCAGTGATGTAGTGCAGAGTACAGGGAGACCTACAGTATATTGCAGTGTAAAAATAAAGCAGTCAGTACTTTCCGTGCACAGAAACAAAATAACTCCAACAAATCTAATTCTCTCTGCACATGTTACATCTGCCCCACCTGCAGTGCTCATGGTTTTTTCCATTTGGGAAGGAATTTGACTTTGCGAGTGAACCAGAATAAGGGCCATAGTGTAGTGATGTAGTGCAGAGTATAGGGGGTATATAGTGTAGTGATGTAGTGCAGAGTATAGGGGGTATATAGTGTAGTGATGTAGTGTGGAGTATAGGGGTATAGTGTAGTGATGTAGTGTGGAGTATAGGGGGTATATAGTGTAGTGATGTAGTGCGGAGTATAGCGAGTATATAGTATACCGATGTAGTGCAAAGTATAGGGGTATATAGTGTAATAATGTAGTAAGGAGTATAGGGGTATATAATTTAGTGATGTGGTACGTAGTACAGTGGGTATATACAGTAGTGATGTAGTGTGGAGTATAGGGGGTATATAGTGTAGTGATGTAGCGTGGAGTATAGGGGTATATATAGTGTACTGATGTAGTTTGGAGTATAGGGGGAATATAATGTAGCGATGTGTAGAGTATAGTAGGTATATAGGATCTCATTCTGATTGGTTCGCTGTTGCAAATTTCCAACGATGCGTGCTCGGAGACTTGCGTAGTCTTCATTCTTCATGCCGCTTACAGCGAGGGGGGGGGGGCTTTCAGTATAGGAGGTATATAGTGTAGTGATTTAATCCACAGTATAGGGTATATAGTGTAGTGATGTACTGCAGAGTTTAGGGGTATATAGTGTAGTGTAATGATGTACTGCAGAGTATAGGGGTATATAGTGTAGGGATGTTCTGAGGAATATAGGGGTATATAGTGTGGAGTATAGGGCTATTTAGTGTAGTGATGCAGTATGGAGTATAGGGGCTATATAGTGTAGTGATGTAGTGCGGAGTATAGGGTATATATAGCGTAGTGTGGAGTATAGCGGTATATAGAGAATTGTTGTAGTGCAGAGTATAGGGGGTATATAGTGTAGGGATGCAGTGCATAGTATAGGGGTATATAGTGTAGTGATGTAGTGTGGAGTATAGGGCTATTTAGTGTAGTGATGCAGTATGGAGTATAGGGGCTATATAGTGTAGTGATGTAGTGCGAAGTATAGGTTATATATAGCGTAGTGTGGAGTATAGCGGTATATAGAGAATTGTTGTAGTGCGGAATATAGGGGGTATATAGTGTAGGGATGCAGTGCATAGTATAGGGGTATATAGTGTAGTGAAGATTATATGGTCTGCTGTATCAGTCAGCGGGTGCCCAGTCTGCTCTGCTGTATCAGTCAGGGGGTAGCTATTCCTTTATAAATGTTCAGGGTCCAGCCTGATAGCCGAGGTCCTTAATGAGAAGCAGCAGAACCCGATCCTCTTTTCTCATAATAGCCCTTTCACACTAATTATTGTACATGGTTACAAGCCCTGTCTCAGCAACTGATTCGCTGTTCACACTGCCGGCTGGACCCGCAATATTACCAGGTAGAACCCTTTCAGACCGCACCCGTGTGTAGCCTACCTGATCTGCCGGTACTTGTAGATGAGGTCATTCCGCTCTCTTGTCCTTTTAGCGTGACCCAGGTCGCACTGTTCACACCAAAGGCACCCCGAGTCCCCCCCATGGTGGGGACCAGGGTCGGATTCCTGGGTTACTTCTATCATCCTGGCTTTCCATGCTGCAGTATGCAGAGGACATAGGACCCTAGTTTCTGCACATTGGATCTGGCAGTACCGCCACATGCATGCAAACATCTATTTAGGTATTTATAAATCGGGACCTGTCTCGGCCGGTCCAGAAAAGGGATGGGGCTAAGGAGCAGTTGGGCGTGGCCTATCATCGCAGGCTTTTTTTTTTTTTTTTTTGGGACCATGCCAGCATTCCCCTGGAAGCTGGGCAGCTCCTGGTTTGCTCCCTCATTGTAGAGAGATGCAGTGCCATACAGAGTTGAGCAGCGGTAATCTCCGGCTCCCTACAACTGCCCCTCCCCCTCTCCCCAGCAAGGGTACATTGCCACTAGCGGGAAAGATAGCGGCACATTCTTCAAATAGCAGGACTGTTCCACTGTAATAGGGACAGTTGGGAGGTATGCAGGGCATGCGCAAAAATACTGACTTCTAGGGAATGCATCACTCATTATTTTGTATATTGAGCGTTGGCACTACCAATTTTTTTTCTATACATTACAATAGAGGTTCCCCATCTTTTTTGATTCACGGCACCCTAGAAAATCAGATTTTTTTTCATGGCACCCCTAGGTCCAAAAAAAATGAATTAGATTGGGTTTATATGCGATTCTTAGCGGCAGTTATTTGGTAAAGGGCAGGATTTGCTTCTGTTTTTACACATTCTATGATTGGCAGCCACCAGCACTGGTTTTGCTCCTAAATAATTAACCATTAATAATTTGAGTTGGTCCTGGACCACCAAGCCGCGGCACCCCTGCATGTGTCCCGAGGCACCCCAGGGAGCCACGGCACACAGTTTGGGAACCTTTTTATAAAGGTTTCAAGTTTTTAATCACTGTAGGAGATACTAATTTACAGATACCAGGGCATTCTGGAACTTATTGAAATAAATACACATGCAAAATGGTTTGTTTGTTTGTTTGTTTGTTTATTTATTTATTGCAATATTTATTTACTCAAAGCATGCAGACGTATGCAGACACTGCCGCCTACTTCTGTGGCATCACAAGTCGGAGAGAATTTGGCTGGTCTGATAATAAAGTCGGTTACGTATGTGGAGCAGCATTTTAGATGAACAGACAAGTTGGGTAGTTGGTCAGTTGGATGGTTGGAGGAAAGTAAAGCCCCATACACACTTAATGAGTCCCCAATTACGGCGATATCGGCAGCGGCAGGGATGCCGACTCCGGCAACCTGTGCACACTTTCCGATGCGGGAGGGGAATAGAGCTACAGTCATGCTACAGCTGCAGCATGACCGTCAATAACGAGGACTCCCCCATCTTCGTTAAACAATGAAAGGGAGTGAGCATCATTAACAATATGGAGTAGACACATTAGGCAATATTGTTTGTGTGTATGGGGCTTTATACTTTCCCCATCACCTTCTCACTTTACTACCACCGCCTGCTTCAACCCTTTCCCCAGTCACTTCCTCTCTTCTTTCTTCTGCCAGAACATGCTTTTTTCATACCATTCCCTCACCTCCTCTCTATGACAGCACTGCCTGCTTTCTGCATTCCATTCCCTAACACTTCCTCTCCTCTCTCTGCTGACACCACCCGCTTTCTGCATTCTGTACCCTAACACTTCCTCTCCTCACTCTGTTGCCACCACCTGCTTTCTGCATCCCATTCCCTAACACTTCCTCTCCTCTCTCTGCTGCCACCACCTGCTCTCTGCATTCTGTACCCTAACACTTCCTCTCATCTCTCTGTTGCCACCACCTGCTTTCTACATCCCATTCCCTAACACTTCCTCTCCTCTCTCTGATGCCACCACCTGCTTTCTGCATTCCATTCCCTAACACTTCCTCTCCTCTCTCTGCTGACACCACCTGCTTTCTGCATTCGGGACCCTAACACTTCCTTTCTTCTCTCTGCTGACACCACCTGCTTTCTGCATTCCATTCCCTAACACTTCCTCTCCTCTCTCTGCTGACACCACCTGCTTTCTGCATTCCATTCCCTAACACTTCCTCTCCTCTCTCTGCTGACACCACCTGCTTTCTGCATTCCATTCCCTAACACTTCCTCTCCTCTCTCTGCTGCCTCCACCTGTTTTCTGCATTCCATTCCCTAACACTTCCTCTCCTCTCTCTGCTGACACCACCTGCTTTCTGCATTCCATTCCCTAACACTTCCTCTCCTCTCTCTGCTGGCTCCACCTGCTTTCTGCATTCCATTCCCTAACACTTCCTCTCCTCTCTCTGCTTTCACCACCTGCTTTCTGCATTCCATTCCCCATTGCTTCCTCTTCTCTATACTGCTACCGCCTGCTTTCTATGTCCCATTTACTGTCACCTCCTCTCTCTGCTACCACCACCTGCCTTACGCATCCCATTACCAGTCAGTTCCTCTCTCTGCTACTACCACCTGCTTTCTGCATTCCATTCCCCATTGCTTCCTCTTCTCTATAGTGCTACCGCCTGCTTTCTATGTCCCATTTACTGTCACCTCCTCTCTCTGCTACCACCACCTGCCTTATGCATCCCATTATCAGTCAGTTCCTCTCTCTGCTACTACCACCTGCTTTCTGCATCCCATTCACCTTCTCTCCTCTATGCCGCTACTGCCTGCTTTCTCCATCCCATTCCCTGTCACGTACTGTATCCTCTTTCTGCCACCACCAACTGCTTTCTAAATCCTAATCCCTATCTCTTCCTCTACACTTTCTGCTGCCGTCGACTACTTTCTGCATCCAGTTTCCCATCACCTCTCTCTGCCACCACTGCCCCTTTCTTGTAATATTTTGTGCTAGTTTATTTTTTCATTATACAACATCACAAAAATATTAAACTGTACATAAAAAAAAACCTGGATTCCACACGCCTTTATTGTATTGTTGTATCATGACAAAATGTAAAAAAAAAAAAAAACAGTCTTCCAGTGCCACTTCTAGGCAGACCATCACATACCTTTCTTTGTGTTGTTGTTGTTGTCGTATCAAAAACAATAAAAAAAATGTAAATTGTAAACAAAATAGAAACAGCCGCCAACCTCCCATTCTCCTCTTTCTGCCACCACCGCCTTCATTTCTGAATCCCATTTCTCCTCTCCTCCTCTCTCTGCTATTACCACCTGTTTTCTGCATCCCATTCTCCTCCTCTCCTTTATGCCACCACGTCTACTTTCTGCATTCACTATTCACTAACACCTATCCTCGCTCTGCTGCCACCAACTGCTTTCTGCATTTCATTCCCTGACATGTATCCTCTCTCTACCGCCACCACCTGCTTTCTGCATCCCATTCCCCTACTCTCCTCTATGGTGCCATTGCCTGCTTTCTGCATTCCATTCCCTATCTCTTCCTCTACTCTTTCTGTTGCTGCCACTTACTTTCTACATCCAGTTTCCCATCACCTCCTCTCTCTGCCACCACTACTCCTTTCTTGCCATGTTTTGTGTTAGTTTATTTTTTCATAATATAACATCACAAAAATATTAAAATGTAAAAAAAAAACCTGGCCTCCAACCGTCCCCCCTCTAGCCAGACCATCACACGCCTTTATTGTGTTGTTGTATCATGAAAAAATATACTGACACAAAAATATTCGGGTGTGGTATAGGGGTCCGACAGTCGGGATCCCGACGACGGGATCCCGACTGGCCGGACCCAGACAGCATGGCGAGCGCAACAAAGCCCCTTGCGGACTCGCTAGGCGAGCCACCTATTCTATTCTCCCTCTATGCGGGTTGTGGACCCCGGCTGTCTGTGTTTTGACAGTCGAGATCTCAATGTTGGGTGAATGCCTGTCGGGATCCCGACTGTCGGGACCCCATCCGGCACCAAAATATTCGACCGCCTGTCTCTGCTGCCACCGCCTGCTTCATCCCTTTCCCCATCACCTCCTTTCTTCTCTCTGCTGCCACTGTCTGATCTCTATATACCATTCTGTCACCTACTCTCCTCTCTTTACTACCACTGCCTGCTTCCTGCATCCCACTCCCCTTCACCTACTGTCTCTACTGCCACCATCTGTATTCTATGTCCCATTTACCATCACCTCCTCTCTTTTCTGACACTGCCTTCTACCTGCGTCCCATTCCCCGTCACTTACTGTCTTTGCTGCCACCGCCTGCTTTTTCATCCCATTCCATCACCTCCTCTTCTCTCTGTACTTCCACTGCCTGCTTCCTGCATCCTATTCCACTTCACCCACTGTCTCTGCTGCCACCGTCTGTATTCTGTGTCCCATTCACCATCACCTCTACTCTTTGCTGCCACCACCTGCTTCCTGTGTCTCATTCCGTCACATCCTTTCTCTGCTGTCAGCGCCTGCTACCTGCGTCCCATTCCACCTGACCTACTATCTCTGCTGCCTTGGCCTGCTTTATGCATCCTTTTCCCTATCTCTTTCTCTACGCTTTCTGCTACCGCCACCTACTTTCTTCATCCATGTTTCTGATCTCCACCTGCTTCTCTCTGTCCATGTTTTTTTGTTAGTTTATTTTTTCATAATACATCACAAAGTATTAAAATTAAAAAAAATAACCTGGCCTCCACCACATGCTTCCTGCATCCCATTTCCCTTAACCTAATGTCTCTCCTGCCACTGGCTGCTTTCTTCATCCCATTCCGTCACTCTCTCTCGTCTCTCTACTGCCACCGCCTGCTTCCTGTGTCCCATTTCCCATCACCTCCTCTCTCTGCCACCACTGCCCCTTTCTAGCCATGTTTTGTGTTTTTTCTCATAATACAACATCACAAAAATATTAAAATGTAAAAAAAAAAAAAATTGGCCTCCAATCGTCCCCTCTAGCCAGACCATCAAGTGCCTTTATTGTGGTGTTGTATCATGAAAAAATAAACTGACGCAAAAATATTAGACCTCCTGTCTTTGCTGCCACCTCCTGCTTCATCCCTTTCTTTATCCTGTTCCCCATCACCTCCTCTCTTCTCTCAACCTCCACAGCCTGCTTTCTTTATCCTGTTCCCCATCACCTCTCCTATAACCGGTGAACTAACACAAAAGTATTCAAATGTATGTTGATTTCTTGACTTGTATATTTGATTTTGTATATTTTCACTATCATTTCTTATAACTTATATGATTTAAAATATTGTTAAAATGTACATTTTAAATTTTTGTTGCCACCACCTGCTTCATCTCTTTCCCTGTCACCTCCTCTCTTCTCTCTACTGCCACGCCTGCATTTTTCATCCCATTCTGTCACGTCCTCTCCTCTATTTACTGCCACCGCCTGCTTCCTGCGTCTCAATTCACATCCTTGCCTCTCCTTTCTATACTGCCACCGCCTATATTCTGTGTTTCATTCCCCGTCACCTTCTCTCTTTTGCTACAACCGCCTGCTTTCTTCATCCCATTCCTCTCCTTTCTTTGCCACCACCACCTGCTTTATGCCTTCTTCTGCATCCTATTCCCAAAATGCTCTTACCAGCGTCACCATCAAATACAAAGGTCTTATACTACTTGACCTGTGTGTAGCCTTTGCCACTGTAGATGACACTCATTTAAATGCTGCCACTGCCTGTAATCTGTGTACCATTCCCCTTCACCTAGTGTCTCTGCTGCCACTGCCTGTAGTCTGCGTACCATTCCCCTTAACCTAGTGTCTCTGCTGTTACCGCCTGCTTTCTTCATTCCATTACATCACCTCCTATCCTCTCTCTGCTGTCACTGCCTGCTTCCTGTGTCCCATTCCCTGTCACCTACTGTCTCTGCTGCCACCACCTGCTTTCTGCATCCTATTCCCTATGTCTTCCTCTGTGCTTTCTGCTGCTGCACCCTACTTTCTGCATCCAGTTTCCCATCACCTTCTCTCTCTGTCACCACTGCCCCTTTCTAGGCATGTTTTGTGTTGAGTTTTTTTTTCATAATACAACATCACAAAATTATTGAAATGAAGAAAAAAAAATCTGGCCTCCATCCGTTTCCCCCTCTAGCCAGACCATCACACGCCTTTATTGTGTTGTTGTATTATGAAAAAATAAACTGACACAAAAATATGAAACCTGCTGCCACCGCCTGCTTCATCCCTGTCCCCATCACCTCCTCTCTTCTCTCTGCTGCCACGGCCTGCTCTCTACATCCAATTTAATCACCTACTCTCCTCTTTACTGCCACTGCGTGCTTCCTGCGTCCCACTCCCCTTCACCTACTGTCTGCTGCCACCGCCTGCTTTCTTCATCCCATTCTGTCACTCCCTCTCTCTACTGCCACCACCTGTTTCCTACATCCTATTCCCCTTCACCCTATGCTGCCACTGTTTGTTTTCTGTGTCCTTTTCATCGTCACCTCCACTCTTTGCTGCCACCATCTGCTTCCTGTGTCCCATCCCCTGCCACCTACTGTCTCTGCTGCCACGGCCTGCTTTCTTCCTTTTCCACATCACGTCCTCTCTTCTCTCAACCTCCACCGCCTGCTTTCTTCATCGCACTCCCCTACCCACTCTCTATCTACCCATTATCTGTCTGTCTATCTACCCACTATCTATCTATTCATCCATCCACTATCTATCTATCTATTTACCCACTAGATATCTATCTATCTATTCATCCATCCACCATCTATTTATTTATCCACTCTCTCTCTCACTAGACATCTCACTCTAATACAGTGGTCTCCAACCTTTTTTGGGGTGTGAGCTACTCGTGGCAAAATAAACCACAAAAAGAGCTACTAAATTGTAAAAAAAAAATAAAAAATCTGCCTAATAACCAAATAATGCCCTTTGCAGATTATGCCACACACTGTAATGCCCCTGACACATTATACCACATACCATACTGTGTGTGCGGTGTACACGCTCACCAAAAAATGGGTGTAACCACGCCACATCATGCGTCCAATGAAAATGGGGGTGTGATACACACATGCCCCCAATAGTGCCAGATACACATATGTCCCCAATAGTGACAAATACATATATGCTCCCACATTGCCAGGTATGCCCCCACAGAGCCAGAAACAGGAATACCCCCATGGTGCCAGGTATGACCTCATGGTGCTGGGTATGCCCCCACAGTGCCAGAAACCAGTATGCCCCCACAGTGTCCACAATGCCCCCACAGTGTCAGGAACACGTATGCCCCACAGTGCCGGATATGCCCCCACAGTGTCAGGAACATGTATGCCCCACAGTGCCGGATATGCCCCCACAGTGCCAGAAACAGGTATGCCCCCACAGTGTCCACAATGCCCCCACAGTGTCAGGAACAGATATGCCCCACAGTGCCGGGTATGCCCCCAGTGCCAGAAACTGGTATGCCCCACAGTGTCCACAATGCCCCCACAGTGTCAGGAACACGTATGCCCCACAGTGCCGGGTATGCCCCCACAGTGCCAGAAACAGGTATGCCCCCACAGTGTCCACAATGCCCCCACAGTGTCAGGAACACGTATGCCCCACAGTGCCGGGTATGCCCCCACAGGGCCAGAAACAGGTATGCCCCCACAGTGTCCAGAATGCCCCCACAGTGTCAGGAACATGTATGCCCCACAGTTCCAGCAATGCCCCCACAGTGCCAGATATGCCCACAATAGTGTCAGATATGCCCACAATATCGCCATACACAGTGTCTCTATGAGCCCTGCTGGGGTTTCAGGTGAGGCACCTTTAAGTGATTGGAATCGGTGAATGGGTAAGCGTTGTTGGGTAAGGAGCGAATTGGTGGATGGGATGACCAGGGGATGTTACCTCAGGACTGCCCCATATGCAGGCTCCGACCGTCACTCTCTCCCGCTGCGGCCTCCTCCTTTGATCTGCCGCCGTCCTCCTGTCAGTCACCACCGGAGCACCCGGCTCGTAGATATGCGTCTCTTCACAGACGCCGGCTCGTCACCCGGCTCCCTGTCCACCCTGATGCTGTCGCACACACGTCGTCTCGCCTCTGCGTCTCTTGTCACTTCCCTTCCCTGTGACTGGGTCTGAGCGGTCAGCAAAAGAAAGCTTGCGGGCCGGCTCCTGATTGGCTGCCGGCCAGCGAGCTCTGATTGGCTGACCGCTCAGACCCAGTCACAGGGATATACACTGAGGGGAATGGAGAGACGCACGATGCTCTCTCCTCCCCTCTAGTCTGAACTAGTGCCGGGGATTGAGGGGGAGGGAGGGTGAGACGGGCAGGTGGGCAGCAGTGGTCGAGCCACCCGAATCGCTGCCGCGAGCGACGGGTTGGCAACCACTGCTCTAATATATATGTCTTCACTATAATTTCTTATAACTTTTATGCTTAAATTTTCTTTTGCTGCCACAGCCTGCTTCATCTCTTCCGTCACCTCTACTCTTCTCTCAACCTCCACCGCCTGCTTTCTTTATCGCATTCCCCTATCTATCTATCTATCTATTAATCCACTATCTACTTATTTATCCACTCTCTATCTCACTATATATCTCACTCTACTATATCTTTTCACTTTAATTTCTTATAACTTATATGCTTAAAAAAAAATTCAAATGTAAATTTACATTTTTTTCTGCCACCGCCTACTTCATCTCTTCCATCACCTCCTTTTCTCTCTACTGCCACGCCTGTATTTTTCATCCCATTCTGTCACCTCCTCTATTTACTGCCACCACCTGCTTCCTGCGTCTCATTCCCCATCCTTGCCTCTCCTTTCTGTGCTGCCACCGCCTATATTCTGTGTCTCATTCCCTGTCGCCTCCTCTCTTTTGCTGAAACGTCCTGCTTTCTTCATCCCATTCCTCTCCTTTCTTTGCCACCACCACCTGCTTTATGCCTCCTTCTGCATCCTATTCCCAAAATGCTCTTACCAGCGTCATCATCAAATACAAAGGTCTTATACTACTTGACCTGTGTGTAGCCTTTGCCACTGTAGATGACACTCATTTAAATGCTGCCACTGCCTGTAGTCTGCGTACCATTCCCCTTCACCTAGTGTCTCTGCTGCCACCGCCTGCTTTCTTCATTCCATTCCATCACCTCCTCTCCTCTCTCTGCTGTCACTGCCTGCTTCCTGTGTCCCATTCCCTGTCACCTACTGTCTCTGCTGCCACCACCTGCTTTCTGCATCCTATTCCCTATGTCTTCCTCTGTGCTTTCTGCTGCTGCGCCCCCTACTTTCTGCATCCAGTTTCCCATCACCTTCTCTCTCTGCCACCACTGCCCCTTTCTAGGCATGTTTTGTGTTGAGTTTTTTTTTTCATAATACAACATCACAAAATAATTGAAATTAAGAAAAAAAAACCTGGCCTCCATCCGTTTCCCCCTCTAGCCAGACCATCACACGCCTTTATTGTGTTGTTGTATTATGAAAAAATAAACTGACACAAAAATATGAAACCTGCTGCCACCGCCTGCTTCATCCCTGTCCCCATCACCTCCTCTCTTCTCTCTGCTGCCACGGCCTGCTCTCTACATCCAATTTAATCACCTACTCTCCTCTTTACTGCCACTGCGTGCTTCCTGCGTCCCACTCCCCTTCACCTACTGTCTGCTGCCACCGCCTGCTTTCTTCATCCCATTCTGTCACCTCCTCTCTCTACTGCCACCACCTGTTTCCTACATCTTATTCCCCTTCATCTACTGTCTCTGCTGCCACTGTTTGTTTTCTGTGTCCTCCACTCTTTGCTGCACCATCTGCTTCCTGTGTCCGATCCCCTGCCACCTATTGTCTCTGCTGCCACCGCCTGCTTTCTTCCTTTTCCACATCATGTCCTCTCTTCTCTCAACCTCCACCGCCTGCTTTCTTTATTGCACTCCCCTACCCACTATCTATCTACCCATTATCTGTCTATCTACCCACTATCTATCTATTCATCCACTATCTATCTATCTACCCACTAGATATCTATCTATCTATTCATCCACCATCTATTTATTTACCCACTCTCTCTCTCACTAGACATCTCACTCTGATATATATGTCTTCACTATAATTTCTTATAACTTTTATGCTAAAATGTTCTTTTGCTTCCACCGCCTGCTTCATCTCTTCCGTCAACTCCTTTCTTCTCTCAACCTCCACCACCTGCTTTCTTTATCGCATTCCCCTATCTATCTATTCATCCACTATCTATTTATTTATCCACTTTCTATCTCACTATATATCTCACTCTACTATATATTTCCGCTATAATTTCTTATAACTCATATGCTTAAAAAAAAATTCAAATTTAAATGTAACATTTTTTGTGCCACCGCCTGCTTCATCTCTTCCGTCACCTCCTCTCTTCTCTCAACCTCCACCGCCTGCTTTCTTTATCGCATTCCCCTATCTATATATTCATCCACTATATATTTATTTATTCACTCTATATATCACTATATATCTCACTCTACTATAATTTTTCACTATAATTTCTTATAATTTCTATGCTTAAAATTTTTTTCAAATGTAAATTTACATATTTTTCTGCCACCGCCTGCTTCCTCTCTTCCGTCACCTCCTCTCTTCTCTCAACCTCCACCGCCTGCTTTCTTTATCGCATTCCCATATCTATCTATTAATCCACTATCTATTTATTTATTCACTCTATATCTCACTCTACTATATCTTTTCACTATAATTTCTTATAATTTATATGCTTAAATTTTTTTTCAAAAGTAAATTTAACATTTTTTTGCTGCCACCGCCTGCTTCATCTCTTCCGTCACCTCCTCTCTTCTCTCAACCTCCACCGCCTGCTTTCTTTATCGCATTCCCCGATCTATCTATTCATCCACTATATATTTATTTATTCACTCTATATATCACTATATATCTCACTCTACTATAATTTTTCACTATAATTTCTTATAATTTCTATGCTTAAAATTTTTTTCAAATGTAAATTTACATATTTTTCAGCCACCGCCTGCTTCCTCTCTTCCGTCACCTCCTCTCTTCTCTCAACCTCCACCGCCTGCTTTCTTTATCGCATTCCCCTATCTATCTATTAATCCACTATCTATTTATTTATTCACCCTATATCTCACTCTACTATATCTTTTCACTATAATTTCTTATAATTTATATGCTTACATTTTTTTTGCTGCCACCACCTGCTTCATCTCTTCCGTCACCTCCTCTCTTCTCTCAACCTCCACCGCCTGCTTTCTTTATCTCATTCCCCTATCTATCTATCTATTCATCCACTATCTATTTATTTATTCACTCTATATCTCACTATATATCTCACTCTACTATAATTTTTCAATATAATTTGTTATAATTTCTATGCTTAAAATTTTTTTCAAATGTAAATTTACATATTTTTTTGCCACCGCCTGCTTCATCTCTTCCGTCACCTCCTCTCTTCTCTCAACCTCCACCGCCTGCTTTCTTTATCGCATTCCCCTATCTATCTATCTATTCATCCACTATCTATTTATTTATTCACTCTATATCTCACTATATATCTCACTCTACTATAATTTTTCAATATAATTTGTTATAATTTCTATGCTTAAAATTTTTTTCAAATGTAAATTTACATATTTTTTTGCCACCGCCTGCTTCATCTCTTCCGTCACCTCCTCTCTTCTCTCAACCTCCACCGCCTGCTTTCTTTATCGCATTCCCCTATCTATCTATTCATCCACTATCTATTTATTCATTCACTATATCTCACTCTACAATATCTTTTCACTATAATTTCTTATTATTTATATGCTTAAATTTTTTTTGCTGCCACCGCCTGCTTCATCTCTTCCGTCACCTCCTCTCTTCTCTCAACCTCCACCGCCTGCTTTCTTTATCGCATTCCCCTATCTATCTATTCATCCACTATCTATTTATTTATGCACTCTATATCTCACTCTACTATATCTTTTCACTATAATTTCTTATAATTTATATGCTTAAAAATTTTTTCAAAAGTAAATTTAACATTTTTTCTGCCACCGCCTGCTTCATCTCTTCCGTCACCTCCTCTCTTCTCTCAACCTCCTCCACCTGCTTTCTTTATCACATTCCCCAATCTATCTATTCATCCACTATCTATTTATTCACTCTATATCTCACTATATATCTCACTCTACTATATGTTTTCACTATAATTTACTTATAACTTATATGCTTTAAAAAAAAATTTGCTGCCACCGCCTGCTTCATCTCTTCCGTCACCTCCTCTCTTCTCTCAACCTCCACCGCCTGCTTTCTTTATCTCATTCCCCTATCTATCTATTCATCCACTATCTATTTATTTATTCACTCTATATCTTACTATATATCTCACTCTACTATATCTTTTCACTATAATTTGTTATAATTTATATGCTTAAAAATTTTTTTTGCTGCCACCGCCTGCTTCATCTCTTCCATCACCTCCTCTCTTCTCTCAACCTCCACCGCCTGCTTTCTTTATCGCATTCCCCTTTCTATCTATTCATCCACTATATATTTATTTATTCACTCTATATATCACTATATATCTCACTCTACTATAATTTTTCACTATAATTTGTTATAATTTCTATGCTTACAATTTTTTTCAAATGTAAATTTACATATTTTTCTGCCACCGCCTGCCTCATCTCTTCCGTCACCTCCTTTCTTCTCTCAACCTCCACCGCCTGCTTTCTTTATCGCATTCCCCTATCTATCTATTAATCCACTATCTATTTATTTATTCACTCTATATCTCACTCTACTATATCTTTTCACTATAATTTCTTATAATTTATTTGCTTAAATTTTTTTTGCTGCCACCGCCTGATTCATCTCTTCCGTCACCTCCTCTCTTCTCTCAACCTCCACCGCCTGCTTTCTTTATCTCATTCCCCTATCTATCTATCTATTCATCTACTATCTATTTATTTATTCACTCTATATCTCACTATTGATCTCACTCTACTATATCTTTTCACTATAATTTCTTATAATTTATATGCTTACATTTTTTTTCTAATGTAAATTTAAAAAAAATTCTGCCACCGCCTGCTTCATCTCTTCCGTCACCATCTCTCTACTGCCACCGCCTGCATTTTTTATCCCATTCTGTCACCTCTTCTCCTTTATTTACTGCCACCGCCTGCTTAATGCGTCTCATTCCCCATCCTCTCCTCTCCTTTCTATGCTGCCACCGCCTATATTCTGCGTCTCATTCCCTGTCACCTCCTCTCTTTGCTGCCACCGCCTGCTTTCTTCATCCCATTCCTCTCCTCTCCTTTCTTTTCCACCACCACCACCTTTCTGCCTCCTGCATCCTATTCCCAAACTGCTCTTACCAGCGTCACCACCAAATACAAAGGTCTTATACTACCTGACCGGTGTGTAGCCTTTGCCACTGTAGATCACACGCCTTCATATCTTACCTGTTGACATCCATCCTCTTACCTTCTGTATTTCAGCTGATGTTCTATATGATAACAAAAGAACATTGTACCTATTACTCCATGTGCAATCTGGTCACATTTATAACAAGATATAAAATAGCATAATATATATCTTTTGTTTCCATGATGAAATCTATAGACACTTGGATAATTTACTAGAATGTAACATTACGGGACTGCAGAGCATAAGCTGCTTTGTGACGCTTCTGTTTGCACTAATGCGCTCATCTGTAGAGTAAGCACCTGGACCTGCACATCAGGGGGTTCTATGGGGAGGGGCCACATCTTATGGGAAATGGAGGATGGGATAGAGTGTTTGTAAGTAATTGTACGCTGGCTGCATTTACAGGATATAATATGTAAATGAGACTGAAGGGGTACAGACTGAGTATCTTTAGTTACAGAGAGGTCGCAAAATCTTTTTCCCTGCTTACGGATCTTTCTTTTACAGGTTCTCAGTAAAGACCTTATTCTGGTCCCCATGAAATGAATTTCACAGCGTTGCGTGTGGACCAAACTTCTTCCGCAGTGCCTGCGTACCCCCCCTCCCCCTGCGCGGCTGCGAATCAGGGCCAGGTTGATCATAATGAATAGCAGGTAGGAAATAAATGTGTGGTACACAGAAGTGGCAAGTTGCTCAAATGAACTCATTGGTCCATTGCAAGTGCTTGCAAGGGAGGGGCTAGTTCAGGCAAGGGAGGGGCTAGTTCAGGCAACGGAGGGGCTAGTTCAGGCAAGGTAGGGGCTAGTTCAGGCAACAGAGGGGCTAAACAAGGCAAGAGAATCACAGAATTCCCCCACCCTACAGGATAGTAGTAATGCAGAGAACTCAGTTAATTTCTCCTTCGCTCCAAAGGGATATACTGTATGTACACTGAGTTCTCTGCATTACTACTATCATACATATATTCCAATACACTGATTAATCCTTTTGCTGTACGTACCATCTATGTATATTACATGCCGCATAGATAATGTAGTGCTGGAATAAATTCACCAGCAAATGTAGGGGCATTTTCTAGTGAGATCACTTAGAGAATGACCTGAAATCTCCCCGGGTGTACGCCCCTTTAGTGTACAACTTTCCATTCTGAACATGTATTATTGGTTATTATAATACTGCTATACCCAGATCTAGCTCCCTTTTACTTTCTTTATCATGCCCCCATTTAAAGTTGAAGTCTTCAATCAAACATGGTTAACGATAATAAGAAAAATGAAGATATAATGTACTTACATGCAGAACCTGGCATGGTCGCATCCAGCAGTGCCTCTGCCTCACTAGATGAACTTAGACCAGGTGGATTTGGGAAGCTTCTCCAGCTGGAGGTAATTGACGAGAAACCCGTAAAATTTGCCTGCTCCGCCGCTGTAATTGGTGGGTAATTGGCCTCTTCTGCCTCCATTAGTTCTAGATAGTTATTACTGGAGGCAGAGGGTGGAAAGAATGCCTACAGAAATAAGAAGTAACAGTGTATATCAGTGATTATTACATGTACCATAGGACTGTGTAAGACAGAACAGAGGCATTTAGCAAACTTCTTTATATAAAGATTATTTATAGTAGTTTCCATTATAGACCCTAAGAAAATGCCTATATATAAAGCTAAAGGCAGTGGCATAAGTGTTGCATAAATGTATAAAGGTGTCGCTCAGACCATATATATATATATATATATATATATATATATATATATATATATAAACCACAGCATTACAGTAGATGTGAGGTCGCTATGGTGCAATTATAGGTGTTCGTTCGTCTACTCTGTGCTATCAAGAGACATCTATATACTCTAGAAGTGCAGAGAGGAAAATGACATTCCAGAAGCTCACTATGGAAAGTGTAACCTGTGCTCTATAGTCCACTTTGTCTCCTTGTCAGCTTATTATGAGGCGCAGGATTATCAATTATATTAGAAAAATGTCAGAAGATGTAACAGAGCTCACATCTGGGACAATAAGAAAGTATTGGTAACATAGTAATTATGTCCTTCCTACTTGTGTGTCCCCTGCTAGAAAGAAAACGGTACTTGTTTCCTAGCACGGCCACACCGATTTACATCGGGGTGGTCGTGTCAGAAAAATCGGGTCGATCGCATCGCATGCGATTTGGTCGCATGCAATGCGATCGACGCGACCGACCCGATTTTTGACCCGATTTTTTGATTGAATGAAATGTAAATCGGGTCCCTGGGACCCGATTTTACATTGGATTCAATGTAAAATATTCCCTAGACCCCCAAATTTAACGACGTAAACCCCACCCCACGATAGACACCAACCCGAAGCGTGGCGAGCGCAGCGAGCCCGCGAGGGGCGGCGGTTCGCGTCCTCCGACCTTTTCATGCCCTACTATCCACGTCGGCGTGGAGTTGAGAATAGAATAGTGTGGTGAGCGCAGCGAGCCACCGAGCCCGAAGCGTGGCGAGCGCAGCGAGCCCCGCGAGGGGACGCGGACACCTTCACAGGTAAACGCGTCCCCTCGCGGGCTTCCCAGGTGTTCATGGCGACGCGGACACCTGGGAAGCCCGCGAAGGGACGCGTTTACCTGTGAAGGTATCCGCGTCCCCTCGCTGGGCTCGCTGCGCTCGCCACGCTTCGGGCTCGGTGGCTCGCTGCGCTCGCCACACTATTCTATTCTCAACTCCACGCCGACGTGGATAGTAGGGGAATTAAAAGGTCGGAGGACGCGCACCGCCGCACCTCGCGGGCTCGCTGCGCTCGCCACGCTTCGGGTTGGCGTCTATCGTGGGGTGACGACGGGGACATCTATAATGTGAAATGGGTCATATTGGCCCATTTCACATTTTTCACATTTTTTAAAAGGTGAGATGTACTTAATCAAGTCCATCTCATCTTGTGCCATTATAATGGCACAAGACCGACGCGATCCTCACGATTTCAATGTTAAAAAATATTTTAACATTGAAGCCTATGGGGAAATCGGGGGCATCGCGTCGGTCGCGTCGGGACCAATGTTAATGGTCCCGACCGACGCGATGCCCCCGATTTTGTACCTTTGCCGGCAAAATGGACCTGATTTCAAAGGAAATCAGGTCCATCGTGTGGATCGTGTACCTTAACTTAAAGGTACACGATCCACAAGATTGTGGCCGTGCTAGGAAACAAGTACCAAGAAAACTAAAAATGTGTCTTTGTCAGTGATTTTTATGTAATCCTGAGCACAAGAATAACTGTGTTAGGGAACTTTACACTGTTAAGGTCCCCATATGTTATGCGATTTGGGCCAGAGGATCCAGCAGATTGTCTCTGACATCCGATCGGATCCGATGCGCAGTCCCGTGCGCATCGGATCAGAGCTCGGACGGGCTGCACATAAAATACATCTTATGTGCAGCAGTCAGCAGGACATCCTGGGTGTGATGAACAGGGTGCGGCAGGTGGCAAGGAGAATTGAAAAATCCTATTCAAAAGACTGGGTGGCCACTATTTGGCTGAGAGATCTCTTTCAGCCAATCAGCAGCCACCTGATCTTTTGAATAGTATTTTTCAATTCATACACCCCCTGCCTGCAGCTCTCCGAGATTATGTGTGATAAATCCCATGTAATTCATGTATAAGAAAAGGCCCATCATGTGCCAAATCTTATTGAGCTCTCTCAGGTAGGGTTAGGATTAAGGTCAGGGTTAGTCTGCAGAAGAGGACAGTTAGGGTTAGGCACTAGGGGGCAGTTAGGATTAAGGTCAGGGTCAGGCTGCAGAAGGGGAGAGTTAGGCTTAGACACTGGGGTGGATAGTTAGGGTTAGGCATTAGGGGGTGGAGTAGGGCTAAAATGACTAAAACTTGACAATTTGTCAGTTAAACGTTTCACCCTGTCTATCCTAGACACTGTCTAATTAGTGATCCTGTCAGCCTATTGCATGCTGACATAATGGCTGTCTATATAGACAGAGCCGATCCCTTAATCCACACCCCATGTATGTGTTTGGCACTTATACATTATCTGCTGACCAGCAATGAGTAGCTCATGGAAGTTCTGTTTTATACTTACAGGGAAGTATGGGGGCTCCATCCCAAGGGATTCCATGGCGACCCAGTCAATGTGCTGGAAGAAGGGGTGGTGGCGGATGTTGTCAGTAACTCCTGGTTCTTGGCCCAGATGGTTATTGACAAGCTGAAAAAGGTATTTGGATGTAATTATACAGCACAGTTGCTCAATACAATCATTGTACAAACATTTCTGCTGCCGGCACAGAAGAATATAAAGGGATTTCTCCATGGCCACAGTATGTTACTACTGACATTCTATCTGGGATCTGTTGTGTTTCTCACATTACATTCCCAATTCCAAGAACATGTAACCATTCTGCCATTTCCTGTCATATGTGTCCTAAAGGTCCATACACACTGGGCGATTATGCCCAGTGTGTGTGTGCACAGCGATGATCGCTATCATCGCTGAGGGGGAAAGCTTCTCAGTGCATACTCACTGGGCGGCTTTCCCCCTGCCCGGCGGGGGAGGACGGCTTTGCATAGTGCAGAGCTATGCAATGCCGTCCTCAAAGCCGCTCATCTGCTTGTAATAGCAGCAGATGAACGGCTTTCCTGGCGATGATGCGGGAGCGTGCAGCAGCGCTCACCACTCATCGCCGGGGCATACACACTGGGCGGCTTTGAGCTGAAAGCCGCTCAAACCTGCTTTTTTGAGCGACTTTCTGCTTAAAGTCACCCCATGTCTATGGGCCTTAATGCTGATGTGTCTGTGTAACAATGGCTGCTCAGGTCTTGCTTGGCAATTGTATAGACATTTGTAAATAAGACTACATGCATTACTTACACGCATCTTATAGATATACACAACATATCACATAGGCATGGGGCACTAAGTGACATCGGCCAGAACTTTCTATACCTGTTATCACTAGAAATATATGTATTGGTGTTTGATAGAAACATATCTGTACATTGTTATATTGTCACTATACAATAGTCTAACGTTACTTATCTGATTATTGTCTGTCTAACAGGAATGACTGCAGAGAAACCAGTGGGATGATGCAGGTGAGGGGCAAACACACGGGCGATTTATGCCCTATTTCTAAGCGATCTATCTAGGACACTTAGAAATGAAGCTCGGATCGCTCCCTTTGTACACCCTATAGCTATGGTGGTTCGCAGCCCTGCACGTCACTATCGCCCACAGATATAGACAGTGCATGCACGTTCTATCCTGCTTACATCACCAGTCCGCATAGGCAAACACTGCTCAGCACAGATTGCTCAGCGCATATAGCAGGTGAGTCCCATGTGTGCAGCGATGTGTGCTGAGCCATCTGTGCTTAAGCAGCACAGGACTCAAGTCTCCCCGTGTACAGGGCTTTAGTTGAGTATGTACTCCATTGTGATGCTCTTTATATTTATTAATCCTATTTATGAAATGCAGAAAAGTCACCTCCCAATAAAAAAACACCCATGTAGATCTTTTACTTATCTGCCAATAGTTATAGCATAGCTAACAGCTGCGTCAGCCGTCGAAAAGATTCAGCTATTTTCCATAAAGCCACAATCTTTATTCACTGCTGCACAATGCGCGGCATAGCGGGCATATGGTATGCGTACACTCCCGCTATGCATTCACTTATATAGGAGCTGGCTGGTGCGGGTACATGCACCCCGCTGCTTTATGGGAGCCTGCTGCGATGCGCTTACACTGCAATCCCACTACAGCAAGCTGCTATACGCAGCAAAGCTGAAGCAGGACACATCTGTAGTCAGTAATAGTGGCCGGCTGTCAGAGTGCAGAGTTTACTTGTAGCAGTAATTGGACAGTAGAGTAGATCACATACTCTGGTTTTCAATAGAGATCAGAGGACTGAACAGATTGATCCTATAACACAGGAGGTTATTCTGGTTGGTGCGTACATTTCCGAAATCTTTCGGAGCGGGCCGCACGCCACGCTGTGCGGACATCGTCCGAAGAAACGCCCACCGGACCTCCGCATATGAACGGACTCACACTGGAAGAACAGGGCGTGTTTACGGACGACATCCAAACCTTGCGTGTGCGGTGGAAACACACATATTCTGCACGGTCTTACAGCGTTTGCACGGTCTTACCGCGTCAGAACGGACGGGAACCTGGCCGTACGCTCCGATGGGGTGTATTTATTTATTATTGAAGCAATGACAAGAGTGTAATTAATGAGTAATGAGTAAAGGAGTGGATTGTATTGTGTTCAGCTGACGTTGGTTGAGGTGCTGATTGGGCGTTCCGATTGCCTAGCGCATGACCGAGTGGTGTCCGCAAAGAAATACTTGCTTATGGACACCGCATATTTCTTGCCTTTTGGTTCGTGTGCATTCGGTGTGCTGTCCGAATGCACGCCTACCAGAATGAGTGCACTCCCTCATGCACGCCCATGTTTACGCCAAGTTTAGCCCACTTTGAAACAACGCCCCTGTGTAGTTCCAAATGACGCCCATAAGCAATGTTCCCTCTAATTTTACGAAGGCTGTGTGCGGCAAAAGATTTTTGCTGTGCAACTTTGGAAGGAAATTAAAATTTTTGTGCGTCACTTATATATAACTGGAAAATGACGTTAAGCATTTGTGTTAACATCACTTCAAAATGATATTAAACGTTTAAACATTCAAACACAACACACAATGTAGTTAATGGGTGAAACACACATTAATTGAGTCCACAACTGCAACAAGGGACCACTGCTGCTTTGTGCGCTCTGTTGAAATGTGTGTGCGCACGCTCGCCGAGTTGTGTGCGCGCGCACGTGCGCACAGCTTAGAGGGAACACTGCCCATAAGACGCCCATATTTCACGAGTGAATGCGGTGCACATTTCTGTATGGTATTAGTGCGAACAAGTACGGAGACCATGTGTGGCACATGCGCATAGCGTTGCCCACGCATGCGCAAAAAAAAGAATTCGGGAAAGTACGCATCGACCACAATAAGGCCCACAGTGACTAATGCTTACTTACATCCAACATCTTATAAAGTTATATACAACCAATTACATCATTTATATTAATAATTTATAAATGTAATATCATATTTACCATGTTAATGAGGTCCATGGCAGCAGATTCTGTTGCGCAGAATCTTGAGTGAGCAGCATGACCTCCGGTTATCATTTCGTTCAGGATGACTCCAAATGAGAACCAGTCTTCGCCAATCATGTACTCCTTGCCGAAATACAGCTACCAGAAGAAAGCGATTGGTTACCAACATTTTAGCAATCACTTTATTTTTTAATTTTTGCTTTTCTTTTTAATTAACAAAATAGCGGTAAAGATAACCCCTACATGTTATAGTAACAGCAGCAATATTTTATATTGTTTATAAATAATAAGTACTTAGCTGTTTTTAGGTATATTCTGTCCCGAGTTATTGCTCTTTCACTTGTATATGCTAGTTCACGTACTATATATTCTTTACAGCAGCTGTCTTGCCAACACACGGCAACAGTCTCACGTCATCTTCCCCTGGTAAGAGTCGGACCGGAAGTCGCATGTACCCGATCCCATGGAGGACGCTATGGTGGAGGGTAGTCACTTAAGGTAATGCTGGTTACACACCAGAATGATTTTTCTCAGTCCCATCAATGTCGATAAAATTTAGTCCGATTTTATGTAAATTGGGCACGTTTTGGCATGTTTTAGATCCGATTCCGATCTGATGGTTACCCTTTGAGCGCTTATTGTATGTATGCACTATTTCCATCTTTATCACTCTTGGGATTATTACTTTGTGCATGATATGTTTGCAGCACTTTGGGTTCAGCTGCGCACTTTGGTCTGATTTGTATTTTTCAATCATGATCATTCCGGTGTGTACCCAACATAAGAGTCATATTGTTTCTGTTAATTCTGCACCAGACCCAGAAGTCCAATGCCAGAGCTGCATCGCAATTGACAGCTCTTATGGAAAGAGCTGTCCTCTGCATTAATAATCGCATATGTTAGTGCATGTGGGATTAGTAATAATGCGGTACCCGGGGAATGCTGGTGATGTGGTGGTGGTGGGGGGATGTTAGTGCATCTTCCACATGGAGAGAAATTGCCAACACTTGGCAGAATCAGAATTACCCAGAAATGTGCAACGATGCATGTGCGTGCTACAGTGAATGCCCTTTTTACCCAACTTGGCTATATGCCGTCACATACGGGGTTGGAATCAGGCCCCATGTACATAGTTACATGAGGAAACAGTAGGAAACCCTTTGCATTTACCTCAGGAATAATGACTCCACACCTTCTAGCACAGCCAGTAACACCCTCGTCTCTAGGCGTGATCTCAAGGGCCAGACCGAAGTCGGCGATCTTGAGATGTCCTGTTGGAGTCACCAAGATGTTCTCTGGTTTTAGGTCGCTGTGAAGAAAATAAAATCTTTGTTTTCATACAAACAGGAATTATTTGGTACATAGATTATATTGCACGTTACATGTGTACATTCTAACTAATAGTAGTTTTATATGTTTGGGAGCAAGGACTAATGTAATCATATTTAGGTTAGTGTCCATGTGATTCCACCATGTCATGTACATTTGTATGTGTGCTGCAGAATTCTAGGTTATTTAATAGTGGAACCTTCCTCAGCCCAATAACCCCTGTGATACTAATATGTGTGGTTACAGCAGACTGTAAATAACTAGTGATATTGATGTCATAGGAAGCGGCAAATGGAGGCTGATGCTGGTCGTTCCCAGCTGGGGAAGGGGAGCAGCTTATAAATGGGGTCAGTTTATTCTTATTTGTAACCAGAAAATAAATAATAACAATACACTGACACGTGGGCCAGGCAGCACATTGTGCTTATTGTGCTGTTATTCCCTGAGTGCAGCCGCTGCAATTTATCATTGGGGATTGTAAGCTTTTAGGGGTAATGGACCTTATTCAGATCTGAGCTCAGTACTAATTTGTTTGGAAAATGGGCAAAACCATGTGCACTGCAGGTGGGGCAGATGAAACCTGTGCAGAGAGAGTTACATTTGGGTGGGGTGTGCTGAAACTGAAATCTAAATTGCAGTGTAAAAATAATGCAGCCAATATTTACCCTGCACAGAATCAAAATAACTCACACAAATCTAACTCTATATAAATGTTACATTTGCCCCACCTGCAGTGCACATGGTTTTGCCCATTTTCCAAACATATTTGTACTGAGCTCAGATCTGAATAAGGCCCAATGGGTGAGTTATTTACCTGTGTAGTGAGTGCCAGATACCATATTAGGTGAAGTTATCCAACATGTGTCCATCCACCTCTTCCGCAATTATTTATTTTAGCTTTCCTTAATTTGTCATCTGTCACTCCTGCTCCTCTTACTTCCCTTACTACACCTCTTATAACCTCCGTCCTCCTCTTTTTTATTTACCTCCCACTCCTTCCAACTTATTACCCCGCACCTCCCACTCCATCCCTCCACCTCCTTTCCCTGCATGTCTACTCCCTCCTTGCTCCTCTGCGCCTCCCACTCCCTCCCTCCACCTGCTTCCCCTGCACCTCTCACTACCTACTTCCTCCTCCTTCCTCAGCACCTCCCCCTCCTTCCCCTGCACTTCTTACTCCATCCTTCCACCTCCTTTGCCTGCACCTCTCACTTCCTCCTCCTTGTTCTGCATCTCTCACTCCCTCTTTCCTCCTCTACACCTCCCACTTCCTTCCTCTACCTCCTTACCCTGCACTTCTTACTCCATCCTTCCACCTCCTTCCCCTGCACCTCTCACTCCCTACTCAATACTCTCTTCAGCCATAATTGACAATAAAAGCATAAAACAATTGTGCAGAGAGAGCCTCTGTGTCTACTGAGAGCTGTAGATAACGATTGTACATTACTATGTAAAGGAGGCCATGTAACATGTAAGTGGGAAATATGTGCTAATTGGTAACATGTATAGCGTGTAGAATGTAGGAAGCAGACATGATCAGTATATTACATTCTGCATTATACACTCCATAGTAATATTGCTTTATTATACTATTATCATACTGTAACTATATAATTACCCATGGACTATTCCCTTGGAATGGAGGAATTGAATCCCGCATACTATCTCTGCTGCATAGAACCTGTTGGATAGAAAACAGGTTAATGTTACATTGTAGGATGTATAAATAATGAGTGTGGTATAGGGGCCCGACAGTCGGGATCCAGACAGTCATTAGCCCAACATCGGGATCCCGACTGGCCGGAATCAGACAGCATGGTGAGCGCAATAAAGCCCCTTGCGGGCTCGCTGCGCTCTCCACGCTGTGGGCACGGAGGCTTGCTACGCTTGCCACCTATTGTATTCTTCTTCTATGGGGGTCGTGGACCCCCACGAGGGAGAATAGCCGGTGGCCGTCGGGCACCCGGCTGTCTGTGTTTTGACAGTCGGGATCCCGTCGTCGGGTAAATGACTGTCGGGATCCTGACTGTCGGGACCCCGTCCGGCACCCATAAATAATGGCTGAGTGATTCCCAGATGGCGCTCCCCCATTCTCTGACAAAGGCCTCATTTAGTTTGTTTCACATTCACCAGCTGAGGTTTCCCATATGAGGTTAATATGAGGTTTCCCATATGAGGTTAATATGAGGTTTCCCATATGAGGTTAATATGAGGTTTCCCATATGAGGTTAATATGAGGTTTCCCATATGAGGTTAATATGAGGTTTCCCATATGAGGTTAAAATGAGGTTTCTGGTTTTGTGCATTGGTGCAATTCACTTCATATTGGGGGTTATTCTGGTTGATTCATAAAGCTACGAATTTGCAGCCTTGCGAATCCATGTAACCCCGCAGTACGGATGGTGGTACACCATCCCTCCATTCGCAAGGGCGATTCACTGGGACTGCGATTGGATGTTACACAGTAACATCCATTCGCTGCCTTGTGCAATCAGCCCATATAATTCCATGGTCACCGGCCATGGAACTATGGGGAAGGCGTACGCATATAACAGTGACTTATCCTACTAGCCGCTGTCATTCACTGCTACTAATAGGTTACACAGAGGGGATATGGTCATTGGCTCACCAGCATGTTGGTTGACAGTCATTAGGTCGACATGCATTTAGGTCAACAGGTTCATTAATTTGACAGCATCATAAGGTCAACACGGGTTAGGTCTACAGTCAAAAAGTTTTCAAAATTTTTTGTCCCAAATGTTGTACGCATGGTGGTGGGGGGTGGGGCATTTGCTCACCCAGCAGGTGGCGGTACAGGTACTGGTACTGAATTAGGCCCTGAGTCTCAAACCATGGAATAGTAAATGCAACAGTTTTCATCTGAAATTTACATCTGACGTGTGTCATTTCCCAAACCACATACACAGCTGCCCCTTAGTACACGGCCACCTTCATGTTGCTGCACACAGTGATGACAGCAGCTGTATAATCCTGTCACATGTGACGTGTGTCATTTCCCAAACCACATACACAGCTGCCCCTTAGTACACGGCCACCTTCATGTTGCTGCACACAGTGATGACAGCAGCTGTATAATCCTGTCACATCTGACGTGTGTCATTTCCCAAACCACATACACAGCTGCCCCTTAGTACACGGCCACCTTCATGTTGCTGCACACAGTGATGACAGCAGCTGTATAATCCTGTCACATCTGACGTGTGTCATCTCCCAAACCACATACACAGCTGCCCCTTAGTACACGGCCACCTTCATGTTGCTGCACACAGTGATGACAGCAGCTGTATAATCCTGTCACATGTGACGTGTGTCATTTCCCAAACCACATACACAGCTGCCCCTTAGTACATGGCCACCTTCATGTTGCTGCACACAGTGATGACAGCAGCTGTATAATCCTGTCACATCTGACGTGTGTCATCTCCCAAACCACATACACAGCTGCCCCTTAGTACACGGCCACCTTCATGTTGCTGCACACAGTGATGCCAGCAGCTGTATAATCCTGTCACATGTGACGTGTGTCATTTCCCAAACCACATACACAGCTGCCCCTTAGTACACGGCCACCTTCATGTTGCTGCACACAGTGATGACAGCAGCTGTATAATCCTGTCACATGTGACGTGTGTCATTTCCCAAACCACATACACAGCTGCCCCTTAGTACACGGCCACCTTCATGTTGCTGCACACAGTGATGCCAGCAGCTGTATAATCCTGTCACATGTGACGTGTGTCATTTCCCAAACCACATACACAGCTGCCCCTTAGTACACGGCCACCTTCATGTTGCTGCACACAGTGATGACAGCAGCTGTATAATCCTGTCACATCCCATACCTCCCAACTTTGTAGCTGCAGAATTCGCCGCGCGAGCGGCCAACGAGGGGTGGGGCTTATGTAAATGAGGGGCGCAGCTTATGCTAATGAGACGCGTCCCCATTTTCGGCCGGGAATAGACGCTGTGCGCTTGCGCACTGCGTCTATTCTGTCAAATTGGGGGGCTCCCAACTGCCCCCCCCCCCCCCCCGCAGCGGGACACCTCCGGCCGCGGGTGGGACAGCGGGACAGGACCCGGTAATCGGGACTGTCCCGATGAAATCGTGAGTGTTGGGAGGTATGTAATCCTGTCACAGCTGGAGTTTGTTACTACTAATAGCATTACTTTGCCCAATATAAGGTGACACATATAAGGCATGCTTTTCTATACTGTATTATATATTGATACATCAGAAACCTTCTGACTGAATACAAAATGTATATGTATAATATATAATCTATCAGTAAGTCCTCCCTCTATCAGCGGCTGTAACAACACATTACTCTATATCCTCACCTTGCACTGGAGATGTCCATGGGCCCATTCCTCATCAGGAGACTACGGAAGTCTCCGCCACTGGCATACTCCATCCCAAAGAACACGTGATTCTGTGTATGGTAGAAACAATTGTGTTATTATAATATAATAACAGCAATAGCAAAGGTTAGCATGGCTTCTGTACCAATTACATAAATAACCGTACGTAACTGCTGCTGCAAATAAAATACAAGAACACTGTCCGTAAAGTAAGGACAAAATCTGTAGTGTAAAGTCGTGGCAGCCGGACTGTTTTGTAGAAGAGATTTTTACTCATGCCCTGTACTGTTTGGGAAAAGTGACATCTGGTGGTCAATGAGTGTAATTGCAGGTTACATTTACAAGATTACGTTACATTTATAACGCAATCTATAACGTGACTATAGCGCAAGGAGCAGGCGCGATTCATGCGCGATTTGCATAGCGCACATTATGCGCAACGCAGCCACGATGTACTTGGCCACATCTGTACATGGCAGGACAGGCAGGAGGGACAGAGCTAGGGCGAGGGGAATGTCACCTTTGTCCGAAATAACTAAGTAAGGAGAAATACTATACATTACTCATTCACTTCTCAGGCCATCAATAGTGTAAAACTATGCAATGGGTGTCCATCGATAGTTTTACATATTGATGGTCATCTATTATGTAAAACAAATGGGCGGGGCTTCGCGGGTGTCGGGGGCAGAGCCATCTGGTTCTCCCCCATTGATCACAAAAGTATTCAATATCGGCCATAACCCATTGATGATTTTGAATCATCGATGGTCGATGGCCATCCATAGGACTGTCATGGGGAGGGGACGGGACCAGGGGGGCGGTGCCTAGGTTAACAGTACATAGGTGGACAGTCATTAGGCTAACCACTATAGGTCAATAGTCAATAGATCAACACATGAAATATGTCGACCTGCATTAGGTGGACATGATGAAAAGGTTGACACAAGCATTAGGTCGACATGCAAAAGGTCAGAGGCAGTCACAGCCGTACCGTGCTCTGATGGGAGAAGTAGCCATGGATGAGGAATGGGCACCCAGATGCAAGGTCTAGCACTTTTCTTTCCATGAATGCATGTTCTACGCCGATCTCTAGGAGCCATCTCTTGCTCATGACCTTCACAGCCAACAACTGGCTGTGAGCTGAGTGTGAGGCCAGGAGAACCTAGAGGAAATATGACAGTGTTAACCTCATAACCACAGTGTCCTGGTGACGTCATACCTTGTGGGTCCCTAACACTAAGCTGAAAGGCCCCCATACAGTAATTCGATTTGGTCCAATTTCATCCGAATCTGATGGATAGGGCCGAGCCATGTGTATGACATGCCATCGGATTTAGTGCATGGTCCCCTATCATAACGGAGGCTAACGGATGGCATGCGATGTTGCCATCCGAGAAGATCCAAGGCTGCTCCCGGGGGGCGGTAGGGAGGGGGGGGTCGATGGGCATACACTTATGTGATACATCGCAATAGTGTATGGCCAGCTTTACATCTGGGACGCGGAATCCCCCCATGCCGGTAAAGCCCAGCCACCACCGGGCACCACCCTAGAAATATGCTTTTGTGTTACTGTTAATAAGAAAAACATGAGCTATGTGCTAAGGAGTGATACATAAGTGATGGACATAAATTAGACAGTGTTACACTGGTAAACAATAATAAAGTGCTACATCGAATGCTACCATGTGATGCCCCAAGCAGCCAGGCCGTACCCACTCTGGAGTATTATATAATACTTTTACTGCCAGAGGTTTTGCACCTTGCAGGTTGCGTTTCAGTGAAGCAGAATCTTCTACACAATGTAAAGACGTTTCACACGTATATAAGTGCCACATGTAATACAGGCAACATTCCCTGATGTTCTAGCTGATGCTGCACTGATAATGTAAGAAAAGGGCCACTCTATAGCGGTAGGAGGTCACACATTACACAGTGCGTCTATCCTTCCATGCTTCTATCACCCCACATACTGTAACCTTATTACAGTGACTACTAGAAGAGGTCGCCCTACCAGAACCATCTGACACTGTAGTGTTATATTATAGCGGGGGAATGTTACACATCATGCAGTTATACTGTGTGCAATATCATTACATGGAATGGTGAATCACAACTGACATTGATGATATTGCACTGCAGCCTTGTTCACCTCTAATAATATGGAGACATATAGTAATTCCCCTGTGACAACTGAAACCTCATTGCTTACCTTCCCAAAACCACCTTGGCCTAACTGATGGGATAACGTCAGTCCCTGGATGATACGAGAGACTGCATCTCTGAGGCAGGATGATGGAGCACTGCTGGTTTCTGATGGAGAGAGAAGCCAGAGGAAAACATTTAAACAGTGCCCATATATGATAGAACATGAATTAAGGTGACATTTATATTACCATGCCCCCCCAACTTTGGCAGATGAGGAAGAAGTACGCATGTGTGCACCCAAATTTCTGTGGGCGTGGCCTCATGCTCCATGGGTGTGACCTATGCTCATGGAACTGCTGCGAGGCACGCCCCATCTATGCAGCTCTGGGGGCATGTCCAGCACTCTGTGAGCTACTGGCCATGCTCCCAGCCCCTCTGCCTGCCTGAATAGATGCAGTGCGCATGCACACAGCATTTATTCCCCGCTGAGCAGCGGCAGGCAGGGGGGATTCCCTGTTGCCACACTATCACCACTGCGGAACGCTGCCGGCCCCGGGTGGGATGGCAGACTATCACAAAAAACGGGATGGTTCAGCGAAAATCAGGACAGTTTGGAAGAATGTATTACAGCAGAAAAACAGGGTAAAGTGACCAGAAAATCAGCCAAGTGACATGAAGATTTCCATTCAGTTATCCTACTGAGGAAAATGTTAGTCCAGTAGCATCAGGAGACTAATAAGCTATTTTGCTTAGAGATTTTCTTTTATGAAAACAGGACAGAGCGATGCACATTGTCATATGCACACGTGTTCAGCTCTGACGGGAGAAGTACATATCCAACTCCACCAACTGTATCTTGTCCCCATTGGGTAATGCTATCTTCAGATAGGGGGCAGTGTGCAACAAATAAGGTACTTATGTATTAGCAGGGCGCCCATTGCGTAGTGGTGTAATGAGAATACCAATACACCACTATGCTGGCTAAGTAAACTACGTAATTTTCGTAACTGGAGCTGTGCTAATACATAATGGATCATATCCCCACTATCCATGTCATACCCCCATTATCCATGGGGGCGTGGAGTTAATTTTATAAAGTGTGGCGAGTGTAGCGTGCCAGCTGAGCCCGAAGCGTGGCGAGCCCAGCGAGGCGTCCCTTCGCGGGGCTCGCTGCACTCGCCACGCTCCGCTCGCCCATGTGGATAATGGAGGTATGACTTGGATCAGTGGTCGCCAACCCGTCGCTCGCGAGCTACCGGTAGCTCGCCTGAGCGAAACGGGTGGCTCGACCACTGCTGCCTGCCCTGCCCAGTCCGCTCGCCCGTTGTTGCCGCTGGCTTGCGGCGCTATAGCCGCCGCTATAGCCGCCGCCTTGCCCCGCTGTAGTCCGCGGGGACCAGAGACAGCACACAGGCGCTAGAAGTCATATTTGACCTCTAGCGTCTGACAGGGAGCACCGCGCTAAGCGCTCCCGGCACTTCCGGGTAACGCTGCAGCAGCGCAGCTCTGTGTTCCCTCCCTGTCATAGGCTAGAAGTCAAATATGACTTCTAGCATGGTGGGGGGGAAGAACGCTAAATGCCAGCAGGGTGATGACGGAGGCAGCAGGCTAGAAGTCAAATATGACTTCTAGCATGGTGGGGACTGTGGGGGGGAAGAACGCTAATTGCCAGCAGGGTGATGACGGAGCTGAGCACCAGCAGCAATTACCATGTGAAGACGGGCATAGTGGAGGGGGCAAGCAGTGACCCCCTTGTCAATGAGCATTAACCCCTGGCAACAAAATTCAACCCCTGACAGCAAGCAGGTAATTTACATTTATTTATTAGAAGCCTTACTGTGGGACATTGTGTGCAATATGTGTAATGGGCATCATTTGTGTGGCACATGTTTAATGAGCATCAAGGTGTGGGGCATATGTATAAAGGAGCTTCACGTTATGGGTCATAGGCATAATCGGCATCACGGTGTGTGGCATATGTATAATGGTGCATCACGGTGTGTGGCATATGTATAATGGTGCATCACGGTGTGTGGCATATGTATAATGGTGCATCACGGTGTGGCATATGTATAATGGAGCATCACGGTGTGCGGCATATGTATAATGGGCATTACGGTGTGCGGCATATGTATAATGGGCATCACGGTGTGCGGCATATGTATAATGGGCATCACGGTGTGCGGCATATGTATAATGGGCATCACGGTGTGCGGCATATGTATAATGGTGCATCACGGTGTGTGTCATATGTATAATGGTGCATCACGGTGTGTGGCATATGTATAATGGTGCATCACAGTGTGGCATATGTATAATGGAGCATCACGGTGTGCGGCATATGTATAATGGGCATCACGGTGTGCGGCATATGTATAATGGGCATCACGGTGTGCGGCATATGTATAATGGGCATCACGGTGTGCGGCATATGTATAATGGGCATCACGGTGTGTGGCATATGTATAATGGAGCATCACGGTGTGTGGCATATGTATAATGGAGCATCATGGTGTGTGACATATGTATAATGGAGTATCACTGTGGGATATGTATAATGGTGCATCACGGTGTGGGGCATTTGTATAACGGAGTATCACGTTGTTGGGCATATGTATGATGGGCATTGTGTGTGTGTGTGTGTGTGTGTGTGGAAAAAATGGGGGATGTAGCCTCGCAGGAGTTCCACGGTAGTAGCTGAACCTTCTAATTTTTGGCACGTGCCTTCGGCACGCGCAGATGACTCTTCTCCTCTACCTCCAGTGTTGGGAGGTATGTTTTGGGGCATTACAGTTTGTGGCATTATGTGTAAAGGGCATTTTTTGGGATATTATGCAGATTTTTGATTTTTTTTTACTTTAGTAGCTCTTCGGGCGGTTTATTTTGTCGCGAGTAGCTCCCGACCCAAAAAAGGTTGGAGACCACTGACTTGGATAGTGGGGATATGATTGTGTTAGTGATTGTGTGTGTACTGTAGTTTGTGTTTGTGTGTAGTGCATCATACTTACCCCTCAACGATGTCCACAGCGCCTCTGGCAGTCGGATCCTCGCACAGGCGGGTGCCATGACAGTCCTTCCCGGCAGAAATGTACTCAATTAGCGTATTGCCGCTGGGGGAGCAGGGAAACCATGAGATGCTCCCCCAGCGGCATTTCAGTGAATTACATACATTTCTCCGGCAGCCGCCATATCCCCCCCCCCCCCCCCTTCCGGCCGCCCGCGCAAGTTCCGCCACTGCCCGCCGGGATGTCCCCCTCCGCCCGCAGAAACTCCGGCGCTGTCCGCCGGTATGTCCCCCGCCGACCCCCCTAAGCAGTAAGTCACATACAGTATTAGCCAGGCGCCCGTCAGTGGCTACGCTGACAACGTAGCATAAGCTACGTTGTCAGCGTAGCGTAGCCTGGTGCCCAGCTAATACATAAGTACCACAAAATAATTACTGGCTGAGTAAGATACATGGTAAGAGGAATTATTGTATGGTTGGATGGAGACCACATCTGGTGGACACTTCGTCCCTCCCTTATTGGTTGGGTATAGGAGACGGATGCCAGCAGCTGTTTATGCAATTTGACCCATCACGCTTTTTATGTTTAATCTGAGGAAGGGGCTGGAGGGGAGGAGCTTATGTACCGCTCTCATTAAGTGCTGACTACCTTTATCTACACCTCTATCTGCTTCTCTCACAGACACTGATCAGCGCTGGGCCTTACCCACTTACACTACCTATAACGACTATTATAAAACTGGCACTTGTTATTATTAAACATGATTTACAGAAATAATTTTTAAAACTGATGGAATAACTAGTCTGTTAAATTAATAACAATAAACATAGGGAGAAAACAGCAAAAATATCTCCTTTACTGTCAGCAAGAAAAACGCTGCTGCTGGCGGAGAGAGGGAGTCACACTGCAGGAGGGGGCAGATTATAGGAGAGAGTCACGCTGCAGTGGGGACAGATTATAGGAGGGAGTCACGTTGCTGGGGGATAGGCTGCAGGAGGGAGTCACGCTGCGGGGTGGACAGTCTATAGGAGGGAGTCACGCTGTGGGGGGTGACAGACTGCATGAGGGAGTCACGCTGCAGTGGGGACAGATTATAGGAGGGAGTCATGCTGCGGGGGGATAGACTGCAGGAGGGAGTCACACTGCAGGGGGGGTCAGAACGGTGCATGGGGGAGTCATGCTGAGGGGGGCAGAAAGAGTGAGTTGCGGTGGTGAGACCAGTGCGTGGAGTTGTCATGCTGGGAGGGGGGGGGGGGGACAGACTGCGGGAGCAGGGGATCCAGCACAACACAGTTATCTTGGTATACCTGTACTGCTAAATAAAAGTGTTACTGGATTTAACAATAAGGTGCAGTAGATATCACTGAATTAGATTTGGATGCAAGTAACTGAGCATGTTGTACATAAATTCATGGAGATGTATTTTCTAATATAAGTAATAGACACAGAGGCCTCAGCCCCTAGCTCCTATACTACAGCTACCAAACTACATTCAGTGCCTGTATAACCACCGTGTGTATGTATGTATCACTTACTTCTTCGGTCTGCATGTGCTCGTGGGTCTTCTCTCTTCTTTCTTACCGCGCTGGTCTCCTCTGAGCAGGGTGATATCCTCCTGCAGATCTTCTTTCTCCTTGTGGCCGCCTTCCTCCTCGTCGCCGTCCTTTTCTGCATGCCAAAACTCCACTTGGCCTTCCATCGCATGGCCAAACTCCACCTGGTCATCCTCCGCATCGCCATGCTCCACATCGCTGTCTTCGTAGCCGTCCTCTTCATCTCTTCTCTCTGCAAAGCCTTCCTCATCCACGTAGTGATCTTGCCTGTAGCTCTCCTTCACATCTCTAGCTACCAACTGTCATCTGCCTACCAACTGCCACTTATGCAGCAGAGGGTGGAAAGTAAACAGCTTGGTTGCCATGACAACATTCAAAGCAGCAAGTGCTGTGCTGTGGCATTACCCAGTTATATCTGTGCACTACATACAAGTTGTATATGTTATATCAATTGGGGGGAGTGTGTGATATTAGCATTGGATTTAATAGTGATTTCCTAAATTATGGTGGGGGGACATTTTTATAAGCAGACTGATTAGAATACAATTTATATATATATTGAGGTACATATTTGGGGGACTTGTGTATTATCCACTAATACCACTAATTAAGGTATGCGATGGACCCGATTTCAGACTTTTTCTTTCTCATTACAATGGCGCATAATCAGCACTGACGGCATGGCACTCATACAGGAGGGGGGAGTGGGTTGCGGCGGCTTTGGGCCGTGGGAACGCCCAGCATTTCACGGACGTTCCCGGGGTTTCCGGTAGCAGGTGGCTGACATCACATGATGTTATGGGTCTCATACATCAGCAATTAATTGTGACAATTTTTTAGATATGGAGATGATTGCCACAATTAATTTTAGAGGTGTGGGCTCCCCCTTTTGGCAATCCCAATCAAAATCGCCAATCAATTGCTTAATCAGGTTTTTAAACATGTTTAATAATCTGGTATTATCTGCAGATCTTTTTTATATGTGTGGGCATTCCCAATTCGTCTTCTTCATCTATTTACATTATGAACAGCTGAAATGACAATCGATTGGGCAATTTCCAGATATGAAGATGCAATCTTTAGATGGAAAAATCTGCCGATCACTGAAATAAATCTGTAATGTGTGGGCAAGTCAGATAGATTGTAGAATCCATTTATCTGGCCAAAAAATCCCTGGATCTGGAAATCCATTAACTGTGATTGCTGATGTATGGGGCCCATTATTAGCCGCTCGCCTTGTCTTCAGCCGGAAGCCCACTGACTATATATGTGAGCCCTGCAGAAATCATAAGATGGTCACCAACCATCGAATGATTTCTCCAGCAGCGGGACATGTAAGGGGATGTGATTTCATACCATGGTTGCGAAGGGGATCTGGCGGCGGGAGGTCAGCGATTCGTGGGGGTGGGCAAACTGGCACTCGATAAGCTGCGAGCTGTGCAATTTACTGAGTTAACCAGAATCAGGCCCATAGTGTACTGATGTACTGCGGAGTATAGGGGGTATGTATTGTAGTGATGTAGTGCAGAGCATAGGGGATATATAGTGTACTGATGTACTGCGGAGTATAGGGGATATGTATCGTAGTGATGTAGTGCGGAGCATAGAGGATATATAGTGTACTGATGTACTGCGGCGTATAGGGGGTATGTATTGTAGTGATGTAGTGCGGAGCATAGGGGATATATAGTGTACTGATGTACTGCGGAGTATAGGGGGTATGTATTGTAGTGATGTAGTATGGAGTATAGAGGATATATAGAGAAGTGATGTAGTGCGGAGTATAGGGGGTATGTATTGTAGTGATGTAGTGTGGAGCATAGAGGATATATAGTGTAGTGATGTACTGCGGCGTATAGGGGGTATGTATTGTACTGATGTAGTGCGGAGTATAGGGGGTATGTATTGTACTGATGTAGTATGGATTATAGAGGATATATAGTGTAGTGATGTACTGCGGCGTATAGGGTGTATGTATTGTAGTGATGTAGTGCGGAGCATAGGGGATATATAGTGTACTGATGTACTGCGGAGTATAGGGGGTATGTATTGTAGTGATGTAGTGCGGAGCATAGGGGATATATAGTGTACTGATGTACTGCGGAGTATAGGGGGTATGTATTGTAGTGATGTAGTGCGGAGTATAGGGGGTATGTATTGTACTGATGTAGTATGGATTATAGAGGATATATAGTGTAGTGATGTACTGCGGCGTATAGGGGGTATGTATTGTAGTGATGTAGTGCGGAGCATAGGGGATATATAGTGTACTGATGTACTGCGGAGTATAGGGGGTATGTATTGTAGTGATGTAGTGCGGAGCATAGGGGATATATAGTGTACTGATGTACTGCGGAGTATAGGGGGTATGTATTGTAGTGATGTAGTGCGGAGCATAGGGGATATATAGTGTACTGATGTACTGCGGAGTATAGGGGGTATGTATTGTAGTGATGTAGTATGGAGTATAGAGGATATATAGAGAAGTGATGTAGTGCGGAGTATAGGGGGTATGTATTGTAGTGATGTAGTGCGGAGCATAGAGGATATATAGTGTAGTGATGTACTGCGGCGTATAGGGGGTATGTATTGTACTGATGTAGTGCGGAGCATAGAGGATATATAGAGAAGTGATGTAGTGCAGAGTATAGGGGGTATATAGTGTAGTGATGCAGTCAGTGGCGGGCTGGGCAGGGGGGCAGGGTGCCAGGTGCCCCCCAGGCCAGTACAATTGAACAGTTTGGGGCCACTTCAGCAGGAGCGCTGTGCTTGCCTATACTTGTCGCCAGGAGGCAGTGCAGCATGTGCTCCTGGCCTGGCTGCTCTGAGATCACTGACCCAAGCTCAGGGCTGGAGCAGTCGGATCCTACTGAGACGGACAGTGGCACCGCGCAGCCCAGGAGCCTACAAACACACAGTGACAGCTGCAGTCCGGGATTGTTCATTGCTGTGGCCAGCCCCTCCCCATGGTACCAGCCACCAATGAACTGTGCTGCCATACAGGCTGGTCCCTCCCCTCCTGTAACGCAACCTCATCCACTTCTCTCCTCACGGGCAGCTAAGCAGCAGCAGCTTCCATCCTGATCCCTCCCTTCTCACCCATTACAGGAGCTGGGCTGGGTGAGTGCAGTAGAGGGAAGAAGGGACAGGGGTGGGGATAGCTGCTATAAGAGTTGTGTGATAAACGGAAGAACAATACATGTCTCAGTGTTATTTACATGTGTATGAGGGGTTCTTCTTTATTGTGTGTGTGTGTGTGTGTGTGTGTGTGTAACTGTGGCATACATGTATGTCATGTGTGTATTGGGGGGGGGGGGGAGTGGCTTTTATTTATTTATTTTTAATGTGTGTGCTTGACTCTAAATGTGTGTATGGAAACATCCATGTGTCAGTGTTCCATACATGTGTGTGTGTGTCTGTAGTTTTCTTTATTGTGTGTGTTGTGTGTGCTTAAGTCTGTCTGCATGTCAGTGTGTATGTGTTTGTGTGTAAAAATATGTGTAAGTGTTGCATATATATATGTGTGGGGGGTCTGTTTTCTTCTTTAATGTATGTTTGTGTATGTGTGTCGGATACTAAGGGGTCCATTTATCAATTATCGCATTTACAATGCGATCTGGGTGTAATATTACCGCCCAGGATCGCATTGTAAAATGCAATACCAGCAGTGGAATGTATCACCTGCCAGCCTGTCGCTGTGATGCGCTCATCCGGATGCCGGGGGATCTGCGGGTGCGGTTAATGCTGACCCCCCAACAACCCAGCTAACCGCACTGCCCTGGCAGCATTGGGATCACTATCCCATAGGCTACAATGGGCTATCGCCATCTCAGAATAGCGATAGCCCAAAGATGCGAAGCCGGGCTGCCCGATGTTGATAAATCGGGCAGCTTTGCATCCCCCATAGAAACCTATGGGGGATTTGGCCGGCGGAGGTGCAGGGGGTATCACTGAATTGCACCAAAAGGGGACCGCAGCAGGAATCTCCGATCCCTGCTGCGGTACCCTTTTGGTACAATTCAGTGATACTTAATATTTGCGGCTAACCCCTGAAAACTGGTGTTTTTGGAGATTCAGCCACAAATATGGTTTGATGAATGCGGCCCTAAAGCTGGCCCTACACTAGTGCGATTTGGCCACTTTTCAATCGATTCTGACAGATCAGGCTGAGAAATCGGTGAAAGGTGGGCAAATTGCATGTGTTTCAAATCCAATCGGAGTGGGAAATCGGATCTGCTGCGTGGGGCCACTTGCCTGTGTGTGCCCCCCAGGCTGAAAGTAGCCAGCCAGCCCCTGGATGTAGTGCGGAGTATAGGGGGTATATAGTGTAGTTATGTAGTGCAGAGTATAGGGGGTATGTAGTGTAGTGATGTAGTGCAGAGTATAGGGGGTATATAGTGTAGTGATGTAGTGCAGAGTATAGGGGGTATATAGTATAAGGATGTAGTGTGAATTATAGGGGGTATATAGTGTAGTGCAGAGTATAGGGGGTATATAGTGTAGTGATGTAGTACAGAGTATAGGGTTTATATCGTTTAGTGATGTAAAAGGTAGTATAGGGGTATATAGTGTAGTGATGTACTGCAGAGTATAAGGGTTGTATAGTGTTGTTATGTAGTGTGAAGTATAGGGGGTATATAATATAGTTTAGTGATGTAGTGCGGAGTATGAGGGGTATATAGTGTATTGATGTTGTGAGGAGTATAGGGGTTATATAGAGTAGTGATGTAGTGTGAAGTATAGGGGGTATATAGTGTAGTGATGTAGTGGGAATTATAGGGAGTATATAGTGTAGTGCAGAGTATATGGGGTATATAGTGTAGTGATGTAGTACGGAGTATAAGGTTTATATAGTTTAGTGATGTAGTATATAGTATAGGGTATATAGTGTAGTGATGTACTGCAGAGTATAAGGGTTGTATAGTGTTGTTATGTAGTGTGAAGTATAGGGGGTATATAATATAGTTTAGTGATGTAGTGCGGAGTATGAGGGGTATATAGTGTATTGATGTTGTGAGGAGTATAGGGGTTATATAGAGTAGTGATGTAGTGTGAAGTATAGGGGGTATATAGTGTAGTGATGTAGTGGGAATTATAGGGAGTATATAGTGTAGTGCAGAGTATATGGGGTATATAGTGTAGTGATGTAGTACGGAGTATAGGGTTTATATAGTTTAGTGATGTAGTATGTAGTATAGGGGTATATAGTGTAGTGATGTACTGCGGAGTATAAGGGTTGTATAGTGTAGTTATGTAGTGTGAAGTATAGGGGGTATATATTATAGTTTAGAGATGTAGTGCGGAGTATGAGGGGTATATAGTGTATTGATGTTATGAGGAGTATAGGGGTTATATAGAGTAGTAATGTAGTGTGAAGTATAGGGGGTATATTGTGTAGTGATGTAGTGGGAATTATAGGGAGTATATAGTGTAGTGCAGAGTATATGGGGTATATAGTGTAGTGATGTAGTACGGAGTATAAGGTTTATATAGTTTAGTGATGTAGTATATAGTATAGGGGTATATAGTGTAGTGATGTACTGCAGAGTATAAGGGTTGTATAGTGTTGTTATGTAGTGTGAAGTATAGGGGGTATATAATATAGTTTAGTGATGTAGTGCGGAGTATGAGGGGTATATAGTGTATTGATGTTGTGAGGAGTATAGGGGTTATATAGAGTAGTGATGTAGTGTGAAGTATAGGGGGTATATAGTGTAGTGATGTAGTACGGAGTATAGGGTTTATATAGTTTAGTGATGTAGTATGTAGTATAGGGGTATATAGTGTAGTGATGTACTGCGGAGTATAAGGGTTGTATAGTGTAGTTACAGTATGTAGTGTGAAGTTTAGGGGGTATATATTATAGTTTAGAGATGTAGTGCGGAGTATGAGGGGTATATAGTGTATTGATGTTATGAGGAGTATAGGGGTTATATAGAGTAGTAATGTAGTGTGAAGTATAGGGGCACATAGTTTAGTGATGTACTGCGGAGTATGAGGGGTATATAGTGTATTGATGTTGTGAGTATATGGGTTATATAGAGTAGTGATGTAGTGTGAAGTATAGGGGCATATAGTGTAGTGATGTACTGCGGTGTATGAGGGGTATATAGTGTATTGATGTTGTGAGTATATGGGTTATATAGAGTAGTGATGTAGTGTGAAGTATAGGGGCATATAGTGTAGTGATGTAGTGCGGAGTATGAGGGGTATATAGTGTATTGATATTATGAGGAGTACAGGGGTTATATAGAGTAGTGATGTAGTGTGAAGTATAGGGGATATATAGTGTAGTGATGTAGTGCGGAGTATGAGGGGTATATAGTATAGTGAGGTACTGTGGAGTATAGGGGTTATCTAGAGTAGTGATGTAGTGTGAAGTATAGGGGCTATATAGTGTAGTGATGTATTGCAGACCGTAGGGCAGGGGTGTTCAAACTTTTTGCGACGAGGGCCAGATTTGGTGAAGTGTAAATGTGTGGGGGCCGACCATTCAGCCTGACATTCTTTGAATCATTAATCACATCAGAATGGTCCCCCACTCTGCCCCCATTCACTGTATGTCCCCCAGCCTGCCCCTTCACTGTATTTCCCCCAGCCTGCTCCCATTCACTGTATGTCCCCTATTCACTGTATGTTCCCCACTCTGCACCCATTCGCTCTGTCCCCCAGCCTGCCACCCTTCACTTCACCATCAGTGCCTCCATTCATTGTATGTCCCCAAGCCTGACCCTCCTTCACTGTATGACTCCTATTCATTGTATGACCCCCATTCACTATGTACCTCACTCTGCCCCCATTCACTGTATGTTTCCCAGCCCCTTGTGTGAGCCAGAGGAAGCAGAGGCAAAGCAGGCACTGCAAGGACAGGAGATGCTTGGGCTCCCGCTGCTGCCCTCCTCCGCTCTGCATGTTACGGGAGCAAGCTTCCCCCTTGCTGCCCCCCTCCCCAAACTCTGCTGTCACTGTGATTGTGGAGTAGGGTGATATACAATTGCAGCAGCAGGGGTAGGACGCCAAACACATCTGACTGTGGCGGCCGGCACCTCATCACTGCAGCACACAGCAAGGTAAAGGCACGCTCGCTGGGGCCCCACCGTTCGTGTCCTGTGCTGTGCTTCACACAGCTGATGCTCTGCCCGCTTCCAGCTGGAGGCTGCGGGCCGCTTGAAATTACAGCTCGGGCCGCAATTGGCCCCCGGGCCTGCCTTTGGGCATGCCTGCCTTAGGGGGTATATAGTATAGTGAGGTACTGTGGAGTATAGGGGTTATCTAGAGTAGTGATGTAGTGTGAAGTATATGGGGATATATAGTTTAGTGATGTAGTGCTAAGTATAGGGGGTATATAGTTCATTGATGTAGTGCGAAGTATAGGGGTTATATAGTGTAGTGATGTAGTGCTAAGTATAGGGGGTATATAGTGTAGGGGTATAGGTCCATAATTGCTGACGCTGCAAATTTGTAGACTAAGCCTGAATCAGGCCCATAGTGTAGTGATTAGGTGCTGTATATATGTAGGGGTATATAGTGTAGTAATGTAGTGCAGGGTATAGGGGGCATATAGTGTAGTGTTGTAGTGCGGAGTATAGGGGTATACTGTATAGTGTAGTGATGTAGTGTGGAGTATAGGGGGTATATAGGGTAGAGATGCAGTGCAGAGAATATTGGTTATACAGGGCCAGATGGAGCTGCAGCTCCAGGCCTACACATAAAGTAGGCCCATCATCATGGCACCATGATGATCACCAGCTGGGCACAATGTGGGCCATAAATCATGTTTGTATTTTGATGTGTTTAGCAAGAAATTGGTTCTTATAGTGTATGGGTTCTACATTGCATTGGCCTCACTTCCTCCACTTCTCATAATAGGCCCTTGTACATTATCAGCAGAGCCGTGAGTAGAGTGGCCAATCCCGGGATCGGCAGGATCCCGGGATTTGGCCCCAATATTGCCCAATATTTCGGGATTAGACTACTCTAATGCTGGGCAGCGTCTGAGCACTTGCTCAGACGCTGCCCAGCTGCTCCGAGTCCTGTGCCGGCTGTGCAGCTCAGATGCGCAGCGTGATGTGGTCAGAGGTCATGCTGGGCGTCACACGCCCCCGCACCGCCGCCGCTCTCTACAACTGGAGGCTCTTCACTGAACGGAGGACTTTGGTGTTTATTTGTGTAATCCTGAATTGGATCTGGACTTCTTTTACCGACCGCAGAGAACTTTGGATGACGGATTCCGGACCATCATCCTTTGTATTTCAAGCGCTTTTGAGAACTGATTCAATTCAGATTCTCCATTCCATCCGGTACTTAGCTATTTTCTTTTCTTGTACATCACATGTTTGTCGTATATCAATAAAAGTGGTATTGCACCATACTGTATGTATCTTTTCTACATTTATTTTGGTGTCTCATCCGGACCGAGATAAATGATTTATGGTTGGGAGGATTGGTGTTCCACTATCCAAATAAGCAGTCGATTTGGGAGAAGAGGAGATGCTATTGGGACAGGAGGAACGTATGGTTATATAAATCTGTATATGCTAGTAGTAGTAGTACGTTTAGTATGCTAGCCAGTATTTGGAGAAGAGGACCGTTCCTATATATCTAGGGACGTATTTTACATTCACAAGGGCGCCGGTGGAGGGAACATGCCATCTTTTGTCACTTTTTCCACTGTTTCTTGGGGGTCCAGGGTCACCCTTGTTGGATGTACCCACCATAGGCTGCCCAGGCGCACAGAACTTACTCTTTACCTTTCTTTCTTTGCTGAACTCACCAGGTTAGGCATGACTGTGTGCGGCCGGGAGAGGTAGGGCGGCAAGCGAGTTGTGACACCAAAGCTGCAGCGAAGTGGCCTGCGCAGCGTGACCTATGGGTCACGCTGCGCAGGCCGCAGCACTGAACCCGCTCGCCGTCCGACTTCTCCCAGCTGCACAGACTAGTGACACACTGACCTCCCTCCGGCATCACACTCGCAGCCTGCCTCCATTCCGCTGCCACCTGCCCCGCTTAAAGTAAGGCAACATGAGGGAGAGGGGGGTGGTTTTCTTTTAGGTACACCAATCCCAGGAATCCCGGTATTGAGCATTTTTCAATCCCGATTTCCGGGATCTTAAAAATGCCCCAGGATTGGCATCCCTACCCGTGAGGCCCTGAAACTGGCCCTGGTCCTATGAATAGCGAATAGCGGGTGTGAGATCTGTGTGTCACAGAGAGGGTTAATCTCTGCAGCTGTTGCTCTTAGTTACATTGTTGCAGAAGCTGAGCTGGGAGCTGTAACCATGGACCAGCTGCACTCATTTCTCCTGTATATAACACAGCATCAGGGCCAGACTAACAATGGGGAGGATGGAGCTGCAGCTCCAGGCCTCCCCATAAAATAGGCCCACCCTTGGTGCAGCATGATGATCACCAGGCAGAATAGCGCCGCCTCCTCCTGCCTCTTGTACTTCCCGGAAAGACTCTAAGGGCTATTTCACACTGTCCGGCTCCTGCTGGACGGCGAAATCCCGCACGGCCAGGAAGCCGTGCACGGTAGTTGTTAATGGACACTATTGTGTCCATTCACACGGGACGGCCACGGCCCGGCCGTCCGGTTGCATCTGGATCCCGCCACTGGAAGGGACGGCTGCCGGGCTGTGGCCATCCCCTCCACGATAAACTACTGTGTGCTGCACGGCTTTCTGGCCGTGCGGGTTTTCGCCGCCGGGCAGGAACCGGAGTGTGTGAAACCGCCCTAAGACAGTCAGAGGCTCTGCCTCCCAGACAAGGAGGGGCAGTCTCACTGAGAGAATGGTGGTCGCAGTAGGGGGTCTCTGGGGGTGTGTGTCACTGGCCCTGACTACTTAAAAAGGATTCTTGCAGTGTAATTTGTCCCACGGAGAGACACAGGAATGAGAAGCTGCCAATACTGTCACTGTAAGTTATGAAGAACATTCAGTTATATTGTGTCTGTGTAATTACACCGTGTAGGCATCTGTATATGTGTTAGAGTATAGGTGTCTGTGTAATGGTAACGTGTATCTGTAACTCTGAATATATGTGTCTGTGACTACATGACGATGTAGAGTGGGGGGGCGTGGGGGGGGGTCGGTTCTGGCAGGCACTGTGACACTGTGTAATAGGGCAGGCACTCTCTGTAATAAGGCGGTCACTGTGACACTTTCTGTAATAGTGCGGGCACTGCAATACTCTGTAAGAAGGCAGGCACTGTGACATTGTCTGAAAGAAGGCGGGCACTGTGACACTTTCTGTAATAAGGCGGGCACTGCGACATTGTCTGAAAGAAGGCAGGCACTGTGACACTTTCTGTAATAAGGCGGGCACTGCGTCACTCTCTGTAAGAAGGCGGGCACTGTGACACACTCTGTCAGAAGGCAGGCACTGCATCACTACATAAAAAGGCAGGCACTGTGAAACTATTTATTTATTCATAAACAGTTTCTTATATAGCGCATACATATTGAGCATCACTTTGGCACTGTGATACTCTGTAATAAGGCGGGCACTGCAAAATTCTCTGTAATAAGGTTGGCACTTTGACACTCTCTGTAATAAGGTGGGCACTGGGACACTCTCTGTAATAAGGTGAGCACTGGGACACTGTCTATTAAGTAAGGCACTGCGACATGGTCAACATAAAAAGGCGGGCACTGCAAAACTTTCTGTAATAATGCGGGCACTGCGACACTCTGTGATAAGGAGGGCACTGTGACACTGTTTAAGTATGCGGGCACTGCGACACTTACTGTAATAATGCGGGCACTGCGACACTAATAAGGAGGGCACTGTGGCACTGTTTAAGTATGCAGGCACTGTGACACTGTGTAATAAGGTGGGCACTTCAACACTATCTGTGTAATAAGACGGGTACTGCAACACTCTAATAAGGAGGGCACTGCGACATTCTCTGTGTAATAAGGTGGGCACTTTGACACTCTCTATGTAACAAGGTGGGCACTGTACCACTCTCTGTAGTAGTAGTAGCACACTTATTTATAAGGCGCCACAAAGTGTCCACAGTGCCGTACATAGCAAACAAAAAAACAAATTATAAGGTAACATACAGGTTGCGTTGATAAAATACAGCATAAATAGGGGTATAGCTGGTAGAACTAAAATAAGCATCAGTTCTGAATTAGGTGTCGAAATTGTCGAGAAGACTGAAGATGAAGTAGAGGAAGGGAAGAACCGGGCAGGAGCAATGGTGAGGTATAGAAGTAGGGTGAGTACGTGAGGAAGGAGGGCCCTACTCATAAGAGTTAACATACTAAAAGGAGGTGGGTGGACGAACGAAAAACAATAGGATAAGTAGGAACGGATGGGAAGGAGGCAGGATTGGAGGATCAAAAGAGGTTAGGAGGAGGGAAAGGCTAGTCGAAAAAAGTAGGTTTTGAGGGAGCGCTTGAAGAAGGTAAGGGAATCAGAGAGCCTGATGGGTGGCAGGAGGTTGTTCCAGTGCAGGGGGGGCAGCGCGAGAGAAGTTTTGGACACGGGAGTGGGAGGAGATGATTAGGTGAGAGGTCAGTCGGAGGTCAGCGGCGGATGGAAGAGGACGGGAGGGAGTGTGGATAGAGATCAGTGAAGAGAGGTAAGGAGCGGTGGAGGAGGAGAGAGCTTTGTAGGTGGTGGTGAGGATTTTAAAGAGAACTCAGAAAGGAATGGGGAGCCAGGGAAGAGATAGACAGAGTGGGGAGGTGGAGGTAGAGCGGCGGGAGAGGAAGATGAGCCTAGCAGCATCGTTAAGAATGGATTGGAGAGGTGCAAGGCGGGTGAGAGGTAGCCCAGAGAGAAGGATGTTGCAGTAGTCAAGGCGGGAGATGACAAGAGAGTGAATGAGAATTTTGGTTGCGCCAGTTGAGAGGAATGGTCTGATGCGCAAGATGTTGCATAGGTGAAAGCGGCAAGACTGTGAGAGAGCACGAATGTGGGGGGTGAAAGAGCGGGAGGAGTCAATGATGACAACGAGGCAGCGCGTTTGGTCGATGGAGGTGATCTTGGTTTCACCAATGCTGATGGAGATAGTGGGAGAAGAGGGGATGTTCAGGGGATGGAAGATTAGAAGTTCAGTTTTAGCCATGTTTAGTTTCAGGAAGCGTTGGCTCATCCGAGCTGAGATGGCTGTGAGGCATTCGGAGACCTTGGACAGGAGTGATGGGGATAGGTCGAAGGAGGAGAGATAGATTAGGGTATCATCAGCATAAAGGTGGTAATGGAAACCATAAGAGCTGATGAGGGTGCCCAGAGAGGTGGTGTAGAGGGAGAAGAGGAGAGGGCCAAGGACTGACCCTTGGGGAACACCGACTGGCTGCTGGGTAGTAGGAGAGGAGGAACTCGGAGTGGAGACGGAGGAGCGATCGGAGAGGTATGAGGTGAACCAGGAGAAGACCGTGCCAGTGATGCCAAAGGAGGGGAGGGTGTTAAACAGGAGAGGGTGGTCAACAGTGTCAAAGGCAGCCGATAGATCAAGATGGATGAGGATAGAGAAGAGGCCTTTGGATTTAGCCGATAGTGGATCGTTAGTGACTTTGGTCAGGGCAGTTTCAGTGGAATGTAAAGGCCCGGATTGGAGGGGGTCTAGAATGGAGTTAGCAGTAAGGTGGCTTAGGAGACCATTATAGGTCAGACATTCTAGGAGCTTGGAGGCAAAAGGTAGGAGGGAGATGGGCCTGTAGTTGGATGGAGAGTTGGGGTCCAGATTTTTTTTTGAGATTTGGGGAGACAAGAGCGTGTTTGAAGGAGGAAGGGAAGATCCCAGAAGATAGGGAAAGATTAAAGAGGTGAGCCAGGTGAGAGCAGACTGAGGGACTGAGACGACGGATAATATTGGAGGGGATAGGATCGTGCGAGCAGGTGGAGGGAGAAGCGGATTGAAAGATAGAGTGGACTTCAGCGGCAGTGGTGGGGTAAAATGAGGAGGGGAGTGGGGATGTAGGAGGGAGAGGGTGAGGTCATGGCAGCAGCGATGGCACTCCTGAGAGAGGAGATTTTGGTTGAAAAGTAGGTAGCAAAATCAGCGGCTACGATGGAGGATGGAAGAGCTGGAGGAGGGGGGGGGGGGGGAGCGAGGAGTTGAAGGTGGCGAAGAGCCTGCGGGGGTTGGATGATTGGGAAAGGATGAGGGTCTTAAAGTAGGATTCCTTGGCCAGAGCAAGGGCAGAGCTGAAGGAGGAAAGAATGAATTTGAAATGGAGATAATCCGCGAGGGAGCGTGATTTCTTCCAGAAGCGCTCAGCAATGCGAGAGCACTATTTAAGGAATCGGGTGATAGCCGAGTGCCACAGGTGGGGGTTGGAGCATCGAAGGGGGATAGAGGAGGGAGGGCAGGCAGAGTTCAATGCCGAAGATACCGTGTCATTATAGAGGGAGGCGGCGAGGTTTGGGCAGGACATGATGGCGATTGGGGCGAGAAGAAGACACAGCGTGTTTGAGAAGGCAGCAAGATCTAATGTCTTGACGTTATGCCGTGAGACAATGCAGGCACTGCGACACTCTGTGTAATAAGGCGGGTACTGCAACACTCTGTGTGTAATAAGGCAGGCACTGCGACATTCTCTGTGTAATAAGGTTGGCACTGCGACAGTCTCTGTGTAACAAGGCGGGCACTGCACCACTCTATGTAATAAGGAGGGCACTGCAACACTCTGTGTAATAAGGAGGGCACTACGACAATCTGTTATACTTTGGGCACTGCGACACTCTCTATATAATAATGATGGCACTGCGACACTCTATGTAAAAAGGTTGGCACTGCGACAGTCTCTGTGTAACAAGGCGGGCACTGCACCACTCTATGTAATAAGGAGGACACTGCAACACTCTGTGTAATAAGGAGGGCACTACGACAATCTGTTATAATGTGGGCTCTGCGACACTCTTTGTAATTATTCATAAACAGTTTCTTATATAGCGCATACATATTCTGCATCGCTTTGGCACGGAGACACTTTGTAATAAGGTGGGCACTGCAACTCTCTTTGTAACACTGTGTAATAAGGCGGGCACTGCAATACTGTGTAATAAGGTGGGCACTGCAACACTGTGTAATAAGGTGGGCACTGCGAGAGTCTCTGTAACATTGTGTAATAAGGTGGGCACTGCAACACTGTGTAACAAGATGGGCACTTCAACACTCTCTGTGTAATAAGGTGGGCATTGCAACATTCTGTGTAATATGGTGGGCTCTGCAACATTCTCTATGTAATAAGGTGGGCACTGCACCACTCTCTGTGTAATAAGGAGGGCACTGCGACGCTCTGTGTAATAAGGCGGGCACTGCAACACTCTCTGTGTCATAAGGTGGGCACTACGACACTTTCTGTGTAATAAGGTGGGCTCTGCGACACTCTCTGTGTAATAAGGTGGGCACTCCGATACTCTCCATGTAATAAGGTGGGTACTGTGATACTCTGTAATAATGTGGGGACTGCGACACTCTGTGTAATAATGTGGGCTCTGCGACACTCTGTTTAAAAAGGAGGGCACTGCGTAATAAAGCGGGCACTGCGACAATCACTGTGTAATAAGGTGGGCACTGCGACAATGTGTAATAAGGTGGGCACTGCGACACTGTGTAATAATGTGGGTTCTGCGACGCTCTCTGTGTAACAAGGCGGGCACTGCACCACTCTCGATGTAATAAAGAGGGCACTGCGACACTCTCTGTGTAATAAGGTGGGCACTTTGACACTCTTTGTGTAACAAGGTGAGTACTGTACCACTCTGTGTAAAAAGGAGGGCACTGTGACAATCTGTCATAATTTGGGCTCTGCAACACTCTCTATGTAATAAAGTGGGCACTGGGACACCCTGTAATAAGGTGGGCACTGGGACACTCTCTGTAATAAGGTGGACACTGCTCACTCTCTGTGTAATAAAGCTGGCACTGTGACACTATGTCTACTAAGTAAGGCACTGCGACACTGTCAACATAAAAAGGCAGGCACTGCAACACTTACTGTAATAATGCGGGCACTGCGACACTCTAATAAGGAGGGCACTGTGACACTGTTTAAGTATGCGTGCACTGCGACACTGTAATAAGGCGGGTAATGCATTAGTCTGTGTGTAATAAGGCAGGCACTGCAACATTCTCTGTGTAATAAGGTTGGCACTGTGACATTCTCTGTGTAGTAAGGTGGGCACTGGGACACTCTCTGTAATAAGGTGGGCACTGCGACAATCTGTTATAATGTGGGCTCTGCAACACTCTGTGTAATAAGACACTGGGACACTCTCCATGTAATAAGGTGGGCACTGCAATACTCTATGTAATAAGGTGGGCACTGCAATACTCTATGTAATAAGGTGGGCACTGCAATACTCTTTGTAATTATTTATTCATAAACAGTTTCTTATATAGCGCATACATATTCTGCATCGCTTTGGCACTGAGACACTTTGTAATAGTCACTTTGGCTCTGAGACACTTTGTAACACTCTCTGTAACACTGTGTAATAAGGCGGGCACTGCAATACTGTGTAATAAGGTGGGCACTGCGACACTGTGTAATAAGGTGGGCACTGTAACACTCTCTGTAACATTGTGTAATAAGGTGGGCACTGTGACACTGTCATAAGGTGGGCACTGCAACACTCTGCATAATAAGATGGGCACTTCAACACTCTCTGTGTAATAAGGTGGGCACTGCAACACACTGTAATAAGGTGGGCATTGCAACACTGTGTAATAAGGAGGGCACTGCGACAATCTGTGATAATGTGGGCTCTGCGACACACTCTGTGTAATAAGGTGGGCACTATGACACTCTCTGTGTAATAAGGAGGGCACTGCAACACTGTGTAATAAGGTGGGCACTGCGACACTGTGTAATAATGTGGGTTCTGCGACACTCTCTGTGTAATAAGGCGGGCACTGTACCACTCTCTGTGTAACAAGGTGGGCACTGTACCACTCTCTGTATAATAAGGCGGGCAATGCACCACTCTCTATGTAATAAGGAGGGCACTGCAACACTCTCTGTGTAATAAGATGGGCACTTTGACACTCTCTGTGTAACAAGGTGGGCACTGTACCACTCTCTGTGTAATAAGATGGGCACTGTGACACTCACTGTGTAATAAGACGGAAACTGCACAACTCTCTGTGTAATAAGGTGGGCACTACGATACTCTGTATAATAAGGCGGGCACTTTGACACTCTCTATGTAATTAGTCGGGCAGTGCGACACTCTGTGTGATAGGGCTGGCACTGGAAAATAGCCAGTTACCATGACGGCCTACGGGTCTTAAGCATGTGCAGTCTATCGATAATCGCCCAGTCTGCTACTTCGCAGAGTTTAAACAGAATAATGTCAGGCACTCACCTGGTGTGAATTTATAGGTGCAGAGGGATATGTAAATGAGGTAGGATGCAATCTGGTGTATGAGAAATCGTTTATTATTAAGATGCAAATAAGTGATTGGAAATGTCATAAATGTCACCCATAGAGTCAGTGACCTGGAAATGTCGACAGGTCGGTACAGATAAGTCAATATGCAATGACCCCTGGTGGGAATGAGGGTGTCAGCATACCCCTTTTAACCATAAACCTCCTGTGGTGTATGTCTCATTGCATGTCATTATCAGATACATGTAATGAGACATAAACCACAGGAGGTTTATGGTTAAAAGGGCTCATTGCATATTGACTTATCTGTACCGACCTGTCGACATTTCCAGGTCACTGACTCTATGGGGGAAATTTACCAATATGAAAAACCTAGTTTTTCGTATTGGTATTTCCCCTACGGTTGCATACGACTGTTTAAGTCGTGTTCCGGAGGATCAGTTACAAAGCAGTCAGATACGACTGCTTTGTAACCCTCCGATGGTGTAACAATTCGTATTAGCGGCCGAATATACGGCTGCTAATACAAATTATTTCTAGCAGTCTGCACGGAGTGCTGCAGTGTGTAAAAAAAAAAAAGAAAAATAAATAAATAAATAAAAAAACCGGCGTGGGGTCCCCCCCCCCACAGCTGTAACCAGCACCAGGCTGACGGAGCCTGGAGCCGGTAATTAAAAATCAGGGAACCCGACAAATAGGGGTTCCCCGATTTTTAACAACCAGCCCCAGGCTCCAGGTCCGGGGCTGGTTCCCAAAATACGGGGGACAAAATGACTAGGGGTCCCCCGTATTTCAAGAACCAGTCCCAGGCACAACCAGCCAGCAGGGTAATGTCACAGCCGGGGGACACTTATGATATAAGGTCCCGCGGCCAAAACATTAACCCTACCGACCAGTCAGCCTGGCCCGGGGCCCTGGGGGAGTGGGGACCCCCCCAATGAAGGGGTCCCCCCCCCTCCAGGACTTACCTGACCAGGCTGAAGCCTGGTACTGTCCCCGATGCCCCTGGGCGGTGGGCATCGGGCTGATTCAAGTGTAAAAAAAAGACTAATCTATTGTTTTTTACTGTGGCACTACAAGTGCCAGCAAGCTGGGACTTGGAGAACCACAAGTCCCAGCCTGCTGGGCATTAAAGGGCCCGCTGGCACTTGTAGTTCCACAGTTAAAAAAATAGTGCACAAAACACACTGACACACTTTTAAAATAAAACTTTAATACATACAAAGCCCACACATACTGATACTTAACTATCTTCTTTCCGTAGGTAGCCCTGATGTCCTGGTCCTGTGTCGTCGTCTTCTGGTCCTGTGTCGTCTTCTGGCTCCATGTCGACCGTCGCTGTCGCCGTTGCCATCCGGATCCGACGAAATCCATTTGGGAAGCTGTGGAAGGAAACCATACTCACCTGTCCCAGCGCGACGTAGTCCAGGTAAGTGTCTTGGCAAAAAAACAAACCGAGAACCCCGAATCCAGACCGGACTGAGAACCGCACGGTACTCTGTGTACATCGTGCGGCTCCGCCTCCCGAATGCCGCTATTGGCCGCCTAGCGGCCAATCAGGAGCAAGGCGGCCAATAGCGGCATTCGGGAGGCGGAGACATGGAGCCAGAAGACGACACAGGACCAGAAGTCGACGACACAGGACCAGGACATCAGGGCTACCTACGGAAAGAAGATAGGTAAGTATCAGTATGTGTGGGCTTTGTATGTATTAAAGTTTTATTTTAAGTGTGTGTCAGTGTGTTTTATTGTACTATTTTTAATACTGTGGCACTACAAGAGCCAGCGGGCCCTTTAATGCCCCGCAGGCTGGGACTTGTGGTTCTCCAAGTCCCAGCTTGCGGGGGAGGCTTGCTGGGACTTATAGTGCCCCAGTATTAGACAATAGTTAAATCTTTTTTTTACACCGCTATCAGCTCGATGCCCACCGCCCAGGGGCATCGAGGACAGCACCAGGCTTCAGCCTGGTCAGGTAAGTCCTGGAGGGGGGGGACCCCTTCATTGGGGGGGTCCCCACTCCCCCCAAGGCCCCTGGCCAGGCTGACTGGTCAGTAGGGATGAATGCTTTTGCCGGGGGGACTTGTATAAAAAGTCTCCCCCCGGCTGTGGCATTACCCTGCTGGCTGGTTGTGCCTGGGACTGGTTCTTGAAATACGGGGGACCCCTAGTCATTTTGTCCCCCGTATTTTGGGAACCAGCCCCGGACCTGGAGCCTGGGGCTGGTTGTTAAAAATCGGGGAACCCCTATTTGTCGGGTTCCCTGATTTTTAATTACCGGCCCCGGCTCCTTCAGCCTGGTGCTGGTTATGGCTGTGGGGGGGGCCCCACGCCGTTTTTTTTTTTAATATTTATTTTTTTTACACCGCAGCCTGCACGGATCTGACTGATCCGTGCAGGCTAAAACGCAAATAGAACAGGAAAATGGTGTTCTATTTTCCTGTCGTATTTGCGTGGGTGTTTTAAACCACTTAGCAGCCGTATTATCAGTACGGCTGCTTAGTACATCAGGAACCACCATTCTTTTGAATGGTGATTTCTGTCGTATCCTATCGATGGTGTAGGACATTCGTATTTGTAACTACAAATACGAATGTCCCATCTTTAGGACTACAATTTGTTGTATTTTTGGGATTGTAAATCCCGAAAATACAAATTCGTAAAAAAAAGGTGTATTTCTCCCTACGAATACACCTTTTTTCTACGAATCCATTTTGGTAAATGTCCCCCTATATGTACATTTATGACATTTTCGGTCACTTATTTGCATCTTAATAATAAACGATTTCTCATACACCAGATTGCATCCTACCTCATTTACATATCCCTCTGCACCTATAAATTCACACCAGGTGAGAGCCTGACACTATAAATGGTCTAATGCCTCTTTATGCTGTATGTCACGTGACCAGTCATTCTTGTCATACTCCACCTCTGCCGATGTTGCTGATATCCATAGTAATTTTTATGACGTGCCCAAGCTAATACTTTGTAAATGAATTATTACATACCAATAATACATATTCATCCACTGTATGTGGAAAGTCAGGTTACTTTAGGCCTACTTCCAAAATACCTAGACAATGATTCAGATTTGTACGCAACGCCGATGCTCACGCAGCTGAGCACTTATGGGAAGACTGTGCACGTGACAAGGTTCTCTTCCGATGCCGCCTGCAGTCAGCAGCAAATATATAGCGCTATTTGAGGAAGGTGGGCCCCAAATCGGTCTTGCTTAGGACCCCATGAGGTCTATATCCGCCTCTGGTATGGTAAAGCTCACAGACAATAGGCCTAATGATGCGTACACTTGGTTTGGCGGCTGCCAGTATCAATTGACTTTCAATCGGATGGCAGGGGGGTGGAGGCGGGTTATGCACGTTCCTGCACAGTCTTTTTTTGTTTTTATCTCGGGCCACATATTGTGATCAAATCAGGATCGGGCACGGGAAAACACTGTGCGATTTGCAGGGTCCAGCAATCAGGTACAGCCAGCCAGAGTGAAATCCTGCCCTGTGCAAGCCTGCAAATTGCTTAGCGCTGCATGTGACACTATCACAGGCCTGGATTATTACATAGCAATAAGACGGATGTTACAATGAGTAAAATAGTCAGAGCAGAGGCGGATTTACACCTCATGGGGCCTGATGGAAAATACCTGTTTGGGACCCTCCTCCCTCCAACTTTCCATAGCACTATATTTTGCTGCTGATTGGCATCAGTAGAGCAGCTTGGCATGTACGCAATCTACTGATAAATGCTCAACTGCGTGACCATCAGTATTGGAAGCCGGCCTAATACCTGTGTCACATTCACACAGTAATCTGACTGCAAAAGAGAAGGAAGAGGCGCTTGTTTGATGAAACTGATCAATTAGAAAATGAATACATACAATCACATAGAAATAAAAATAAAAAATATTGATAAAAAGCACTGAACATCCTAAGGTAAGAAAGGTGCATTTGACAAAATAATGGATGGATCTGGATCAGACTTGGTAAGGGAAACGGGTGAGGGTGAATGTCCTGTCTCAGCTGTAGTTAAGCGTGGCTTGATGCTGGATTATAGTAATGTCAGAGACGCCCAAATGGGGCTGATAATTACCCAAAGCCACTAGAGGATTTCCATCTCTTGGGATCGCATTGCATAAAATGTCCTCAAAGCTGTACGGCTGTATGACCAGTGGGTAGATTTGTAATCCAAGTGGTATTGCTGGTGGCTAGTTGTATTGCTTGTGCTCCCGATGTTTGGAGACAACCAAATGTATAGATGAAACCAGCAGCTGGAGAGAGTCCCAGTCCGCTTAAAGAATATTGAAGTGTAAAGTCTGGTCCATACAGGGGGGGGGGGGGGGGGGGGGTTGTTTCCTACATGGGATTGACAACTCCATTATTAAGTGGCAGCTATTAACAAGGCACCCCTGGTAGCGCCTGCTAGTGCACCCCAGGGAGCACACCCCCTTCCTACAGTAATCTGACTGCCTGTTATACTTTACATACTTTTTTATCCTATCAAAGAACATCAAAGGGACTTTGGGAGTGTGAGCAGGTCCATGTGATGTCATGACATCATGCGGTAGTCCTACAATACTCCTCTATGAATGGTTTGGATGGCCAGGATATCTTTATGGGGCCCCCCTGGGACCTGCTGGGCCCTAGGCAGGTGCCTACATTGCCTTGTGGAAAATCCGCCTCTGAACCAGAGGGGTTCTGTTGGGTAATATCTAGCTTCCTTTAATCCAGGAATATCTGGGAGGCTCCTGCAATTGGTTCTTACTGACTGTGTACAGGTAGCAGAGAGAGATGTTGGCGTGATTCATGTGGCCCACACATACACCCACAACACATTAGCCGTCATAGAAGGGTGCACGTATGCCTGTATTATTACAGTGTCATTAAGTAACTACAATGTAACAGTAATCCTTACAGAAGTGTAGGTGTAGCAGTATAGGAGATGTAAGACTACAGAGGGGAGGGAGGTGTTAGGCACTAAGGGGGTAACGGTTTGGCTTTGATGGGGAGGCGGGGGTTTAGGCTGCAGGCAGGGCCGGCGCTCACCTGCTCCAGGGGGGCTGATCCGGCTGCCGCCGCTATGCTCTGTTGGGGGTATGATGCGACCGCAGCATCTCACTCCACCGGGGGGAGTTAGAGATGCGGCTCCGAATGGGCTCGAGAGATGTGGCTGCGGCCCCTATCTATGAGTTGGCTCCAGGGGTGGCGGTGTGGCTCACTCACCTGCTCCCAGGTGCTTTCCTCCTGCTCTCCTCGGCGTCGGCGGGACATTTCCTGCTGCTGCTCCTCCTGCAGCTCATTACCGCCCTCCAGTGGCCGGCTCCCTAGGCAAATGCCTTAAGCTGCCTAGTGGTGGCGCCGGCCCTGGCTGCAGGTAGGGCAGGTTGTGGGGGTTAGAATATGTACCACCCAGTTGTCAGGACTCTGCACATCAGGATGCCACTGTCGGTCCTCTGACTGCCAACATACCAAGCGCTGGGATGCTTATACCGAGCCAAGTTTGGGGCTCATCCACAGATGCCACTGAAGGGTTTGTGTACGTGGGTATATGTAACATCCCGCCCTAAATATTTTGTTCAGGACTGACGGGGAGTTCAAGGGAAATCTTAAGATCACAGATCTTTGTAGGTCGTGGGCAACTTTACTCTCAGCATCCAGGTGAAGGTATTGTGTAACAAGTACCAGCCTGTCCTCTAGATGCCGGTGCCCGCACGATTGCCTCCCATCCCCTTCCCCCCGGCAATTTCACCTCTCTGGTGTCTTAGGTCTGCGGGTCCCTGTACGTGAAGCTATGGGGCAGCTGACATCTGCTGACCAACCACAGCCTGTCTATAACTTTCTAGGATGCAATAGAGAAAAGAGCGACTGAATCTGATTGGTTGCTATGGGCAACATCACCTCTTTTTATTTTTAGAAGGTCTAGTATATTTACCCCATAGGGGCCTGAGTCAGACATTCCATCAAGGGCCTGATTCTGGTTCACTTGCAAAAGCATGTGCACTGCAGGTGGGGCAGATGTAACATGTGCAGATTTAGATTTGGGTGTTATATTGTTTCTGTGCAGGGTAACTACTGGCTGCTTTATTTTTACACTGTAATATAGTCAGCATGGACACTGTATCAGTGTACTGCGTCCCCTCGCTATGCTCGCCATGCTTCGGGCGTGGTGATTTGCTGCACTTGGCACACTATAGTATTCTCCCTCCATGCCCTGGTGTATAGTAGGGTATGGTATACCGCCTGGTTTGTACAAAAAAGGTGAAAAACTCATGTTGACCTGTTGACCTTCCCATTGTTGTCCTAATGCTTGTGTTGACCTGTTGACCTTCCCATTGTCGTCCTAATGCTTGTGTTGAACTTTTGACCTTCCCATTGTCGTCCTAATGCTTGTGTCAACCTGTTGACTTTCCCATTGTCATCCTAATGCTTGTCTTGAACTGTTGACCTTCCCATTGTCGTCCTAATGCTTGTGTTGACCCTGTCGGACCTGATTTACAGATGGCGCAGGCCTTATGCTTGCTGGCGAATCGCCAGCAGCATGCTGCTGGCGATCCGCCAGCAACACGGCGCGCCATCTGACTGAGACGCGCGTGCGTCCCCCACGCACGCGCGTCTCAGTATCCGGGCGGCCGGCCGGCGAGGCGGACGCAATACTGTCCGCCTCCCGCTCGAGGGGGGCTGGGGGGACCCGAGGAGGCTGTGGGGGGGTGCGGGCGCCCGGTGTGGGCACCGGGCGACCGAGGGCAGCACCGTCGGAAGGGGACGCGCGCGCACCTCGTGCGCGCGCGTCCCCTTCCGACACACAGATGGCGCGGGAGCAGGGAATGGCGATGGCGACGCCATCGCCATCCCCTGCAAAGATGAGCCCGGCCCCATCTGTACCTTGAACTCCCCCGGCAGCTCCCCGGGAGGGCTCCATCTAACTTGGCACTTAATGGCGGGTGCTGCTGGGGGAGTTCAAGCGAAATCGGATGCTAAAAGCCCCAACGATGTTGCGCTGATGAGATTTATCTTATGCGCTTCATATAAGATCTCTGGGGTCTGATCCGCTGCATACGGGATTGCGGATTGTTGCAATCCCGGCCACAAATCGACAATCCACGGGCGTTTTCGCGGCCATGCCCCCTTTGCGCCGATCGGCAGGCGGGACATTGTTCAGCTGTCGGGCTGACCGCAAACGGGCCAGGATCACGGCTGTCGGCAGGGATCGACAGCCGTGATCCTAGATTGAATACCGCCCTAAGTCTGGTTGTTGGCCAGTCCTTGGCAGTTGTCAGCCACGATTACTTGATATTTTAAATAAAATTGATACGTGCAATGTCTTACTATATAACATGTTTCTGTATAGAGGCCACAATAGTGTTATAATATGTATGTTATTCACGGGTGTCATTTGTTCCTTTTTCTGCAGGGTTCTGGCTTATCCCCATGTAATACTCCTGGTGCCCATCAATGCTGTGGAATACAGAAGAGTGATGGGTGGAACGCAGATCCTGGCTACGTGGCCGTGAACCCTGAAGTGTGGCTGTTGGACTTTCAGGGGTGGGTTTCTGGTGAGAAAACGGGATAGCAGACACTGAGGGGTACTTATGGGGGTAAGTGTCTCTGATTCTCTGTTGGTCTGATATCTGCAGTTGCCATGAGAATGGGGCTACGTCCCCAAAAGCACTAGGCTATGCTGCTTGTTTGAATACAATCTGTTGTACTAGTACCTGACGGAGACGCAGCGGGCACCTGCAGCTGTTTGTGCGCACACACATTCAATATTTTACTAATTGATATGAATATATTTAGTTACTAATCATTTATTTTAATGTCGATATATGGAAATACCCCCATGAAAATCCTGCATTTGACCCTTGTGGAGTGTAGGGGGCATATAGTGTACTGATGTAGTGCGGAGTACAGGGGGTATATAGTGTACTGATGTAGTGTGGAGTGTAGGGGGCATATAGTGTACTGATGTAGTGTGGAGTATAGGGAGCATATAGTGTACTGATGTAGTGCGGAGTACAGGGGGTATATAGTGTACTGATGTAGTGTGCAGTATAGGGGGCATATAGTGTACTGATGTAGTGCGGAGTATAGGGGGCATATAGTGTACTGATGTAGTGTGAAGTACAGGGGGTATATAGTGTACTGATGTAGTGTGGAGTACAGGGGGCATATAGTGTACTGATGTAGTGTGGAGTATAGGGGGCATATAGTGTACTGATGTAGTGTGGAGTATAGGGGGCATATAGTGTACTGATGTAGTGTGGAGTGTAGGGGGCATATAGTGTACTGATGTAGTGTGGAGTGGGCATATAGTGTACTGATGTAGTGTGGAGTGGGCATATAGTGTACTGATGTAGTGTGGAGTGTAGGGGGCATATAGTGTACTGATGTAGTGTGGAGTATAGGGGGCATATAGTTTACTGATGTAGTGTGGAGTATAGGGGGCATATAGTGTACTGATGTAGTGCGGAGTACAGGGGGTATATAGTGTACTGATGTAGTGCGGAGTATAGGGGGCATATAGTGTACTGATGTAGTGTGGAGTATAGGGAGCATATAGTGTACTGATGTAGTGCGGAGTACAGGGGGCATATAGTGTACTGATGTAGTGTGGAGTGTAGGGGGCATATAGTGTACTGATGTAGTGTGGAGTATAGGGGGCATATAGTGTACTGATGTAGTGTGGAGTGTAGGGGGCATATAGTGTACTGATGTAGTGTGGAGTATAGGGGGCATATAGTGTACTGATGTAGTGTGGAGTATAGGGGGCATATAGTGTACTGATGTAGTGTGGAGTATAGGGGGCATATAGTGTACTGATGTAGTGTGGAGTATAGGGGGCATATAGTGTACTGATGTAGTGTGGAGTATAGGGGGCATATAGTGTACTGATGTAGTGTGGAGTATAGGGGGCATATAGTGTACTGATGTAGTGCGGAGTACAGGGGGCATATAGTGTACTGATGTAGTGCGGAGTATAGGGGGCATATAGTGTAGTGATGTAGTGCGGAGTACAGGGGGCATATAGTGTACTGATGTAGTGCGGAGTACAGGGGGCATATAGTGTACTGATGTAGTGTGGAGTACAGGGGGCATATAGTGTACTGATGTAGTGTGGAGTACAGGGGGCATATAGTGTACTGATGTAGTGTGGAGTATAGGGGGCATATAGTGTACTGATGTAGTGTGGAGTACAGGGGGCATATAGTGTACTGATGTAGTGCGGAGTACAGGGGGCATATAGTGTACTGATGTAGTGTGGAGTGTAGGGGGCATATAGTGTACTGATGTAGTGTGGAGTATAGGGGGCATATAGTGTACTGATGTAGTGTGGAGTATAGGGGGCATATAGTGTACTGATGTAGTGTGGAGTATAGGGGGCATATAGTGTACTGATGTAGTGTGGAGTATAGGGGGCATATAGTGTACTGATGTAGTGTGGAGTATAGGGGGCATATAGTGTACTGATGTAGTGTGGAGTATAGGGGGCATATAGTGTACTGATGTAGTGTGGAGTATAGGGGGCATATAGTGTACTGATGTAGTGTGGAGTATAGGGGGCATATAGTGTACTGATGTAGTGCGGAGTACAGGGGGCATATAGTGTACTGATGTAGTGTGGAGTATAGGGGGCATATAGTGTAGTGATGTAGTGCGGAGTACAGGGGGCATATAGTGTACTGATGTAGTGCGGAGTACAGGGGGCATATAGTGTACTGATGTAGTGTGGAGTACAGGGGGCATATAGTGTACTGATGTAGTGTGGAGTACAGGGGGCATATAGTGTACTGATGTAGTGTGGAGTATAGGGGGCATATAGTGTACTGATGTAGTGTGGAGTACAGGGGGCATATAGTGTACTGATGTAGTGTGGAGTGTAGGGGGCATATAGTGTACTGATGTAGTGTGGAGTATAGGGGGCATATAGTGTACTGATGTAGTGCGGAGTATAGGGGGCATATAGTGTACTGATGTAGTGCGAAGTACAGGGGGCATATAGTGTACTGATGTAGTGTGGAGTATAGGGGGCATATAGTGTACTGATGTAGTGTGGAGTATAGGGGGCATATAGTGTACTGATGTAGTGCGGAGTACAGGGGGTATATAGGACCTTATTCATATCCATTTGGTCCTCTGTGCATTCACATTTTCTGCGCATGCTTAGAGACACCGTATCGCCGACCATCGAATGATTTCCCCCTGCCTGCAAATGGATGAGTATGTAAATCATCCATTCGCAGCCATGCACGGGGGGGGGGGGGGGGGGGGGCTCACTGTGGACAGCACTCTGATTTCACAGCCTTGAGAGTCAATGAGAACAATGTACATAGGGGGTTATTCTGTTTGGTACGGTGGGACCGTATACGGGCGGATCAGGCTTTTTTTTTCATCTGCGCATGCGTATCTTTCGCAATGCGCATGTGCGGCGACCTCACACTGCTTACGGACGGGTCTCTCCGTGCGAAAAAACCTGTCCGCAGGAGCACGGTCATTGTGGGCGGCATGTGGGCGTTTTTATGGGAGCGGCCGGAATAATGAGGAAAACTGGGCATAATAAACATGGGCGTACACGGGGGTGTGCACACAAAATGCACGGTGCCACAACCTCCTCGATCGGCGAACGCACCGTGCATTTTGGCCCAAAAACAGGCGGACACCAAAGATTGCTCCAGACCACCCCTAGAGATACCGCATGAGATCAGACGCCTGGGTCTGCTAATTAACGCTGATTACTAGTCAAACACATACACCTGAATGTAATAAGCAATGCTGCAGGCTATTAAGTGAAAACCATTATTTCACTACCTGCAAGCCACACACAGCCCTCAAACACATTGGAAGCATATCTTTCTACACTTCAACATGTAAAGGTTGGTTTAATCTTAGCTAATATTCATTCTAATACCTGGTTATATATGTCCAGGTAGTTATTTTATAACCATCTACACCCATTCAGTAAGTGTTTTTCTCTTTCAATGGTCCTGGTGACACAGCTCAACTTTGGGATGTAGGAGGGTCCGTAGGAGCCAGGCACCTATCCTAAAGCTTTTGGAGGGTAGGCTCCTCCCCTTCTGCATCCCAGACTCCTCAGTTCGTGTTAGGTGCCCACTGGAGTGGGTGCTATTCTAAAGGGCTGCTGGAGCAGCCAAAGGATTAGAGTTAGTTAGGAGTTTTTTATTTTATTAACTTTTACACTAGCTAGGTAGGCACAGTGTGAGGATTCTCAGCAGGAGCTGGCAGAAGCGCTTCCTGTGAGCTCACTGCGCACAGGGGAGACACTGTCTAGTCTCCCTGTGCAGCGCTTACAGCTTCTATTAAGAAGCTGCCTGGGCTCCGGAGCGCTCTGAAACCGGCTTCACGCTAGGTGGGGATCATGGGGGACAGGCGCTCTGTGATGGCTGCGGCCATTTTCTGCGGAGCTTACACACTTAGCTCCTGTATGAGAGGACAGCAGTGTGTTACAGGCATGTTCCAAGTGGTCCCCAGCAGAGGGGGAGACACTGGAACTTGGAGATCCTGCAGTGGCTGTCTGGGGGTGGTTGGCGCCAAAAGCCACGGACCCCGCAACAGCAGGGACTTGGTATCTTCCCTCACTCTGTTTTGGCGCCATTCAGAATGCTTGCAGCGGAGCTGAGCTGGCTGACAGATCCTAGCAGTGATTGGATTTCCTGGGCATCGTTTTCCCCACTTCTGAAAGCTTCAGACAGATAAGTGACTGTGGTACATTGGCTCTGTATAAAACGCCTGTACTTTGAGCACTGTGACTGTGTTACTTTTTGCATCATGTCTGAGCAACAGTCTGTGGCTTTGGGGGAGGGAGCCCTTAATGCATTGTGCGCTTGTAGTGTTTGTACACTAAAATTTGTCCCTGAGCAGATGGCCGAGGGGGGCATGTGTTTTACTTGCGCTGGTGTGAGACCCATGGGCAGTGAACCCCAGAGGGTAGAGCAGGGGTAGCCAACTCCAGTCCTCGAGAGCTACCAACAGTTCATGTTTTCCAGCTCACCTCACAGGTACACAGGTGCACGCATGACTGACTAACACATTTCAAAGATCCACAGGTGGAGCTAATTACTTCACTTGTGATTCTGTGAGGAGACATGGAAAACATGCACTGTTGGTAGCTCTTGAGGACTGGAGTTGGCTACCCCTGGGGTAGAGCAATCGGAGCCTGCGTGGGCCAGTGCCCTGGGCAGATCTGTAAATGCCTTAGTGCAATTGCTGGACAGGCAGAGTGATGTGTTGGTAGCTTCCCCTATACCTATGTCATCATCTCAGCAGTCCTCTGGCTCCTTGCCTTTGACCCAAGCAGATCCTGGTTTCTTACAGGTCATGCAAGATACTGCTAAGGGGATCAGCAGGTTTAATGATTTGTTAGACAAATTTGATGGTGATACTGTAGGGACCCCAAAAAGGTCTTATTCAGTGCCATTGCTTGTTGCTGAAGAGGAGGGAGATTACACAGACATCCCCTGGGATCAGGGTGATGACTCTGAGGATTCCTCTGCCCCAGGGGTGGAGGATTTGATTACTGCTGTTAAACAGGCTTTGGATTTGTCTGTGGAGGATAAAAGTCCTGCAAAAGGTGTACTTAAGTGGCAGCGTAAGGAAACTGTTACCTTCCCTGCGGATGATGGTTTACACGATTTATTGGAAGGGGCTTGGAAAACGGCCGATAAAAGGCTTCAGATGCCTAAGAGATTTTTCAGTCTATACCCCATGCCTGAGGCTCATGAAGACCTCTGGGAAAAAGTTGCGGTGGTAGACGCTTCTGTGGCACGGCTTTGTAAAGCCACGGTGCTACCTGTCCAGGGGGGCAGCCTTTAAGGACCCCGTAGACAAGAAGCTTGAAGGTAACCTCAAGGCAATATTTGAAGGGGTGGGTTTTACTTTACGCCTTCTTATAGCATCAGCCTGGGTCTCTAAGGCCATGATTGTGTGGGCCAAAGACTTATGTACAATTTTGCATGCTGATCCAGGTGTGTAACTGCTTGCTGAGAAGCTAAAAGCAGCTGCGGAGTATGTGCTTGAGGCTGAGGAGGAAGCTCTCAAAATGGCTTCCAGAGTATCCACGGTGTCCGTCAATGCCAGGAGAGTGCTTTGGCTTAAAGCCTGGGAGGCGGATAATGAATCAAAAAAGGCCTTAGAGGCATTAGCTTTTAAAGGAAAGCTGTTGTTTGGTTCAGAGCTGGAAGAGATTATTAAGCAGGCCACGGGAGGCAAAAGTACCTTCCTGCCGGCTCCTGCAGCTAAACAGGCCTCAAAGTTTTCTGCTTTTAGGCCGTCCTTTCGGCCCTCCCCTAGAGGGGGTGCGTCCTTTTGAGGACAGTCCTTTAGGGGAAAGTTTCAGTCCTCCAGGGGCAAGGCCCCAAAGTCAAAGTTTGGTTCCTTTCATAAGAAACCGAGCACCAAAGGTGAGGACAAGCCCTCAGCATGACTACCTGGGAAATATCCCAGCGGTAGTCAAGGTGGGGGGGGGGGCATCTGAGATGGTTCAGGGACGCTTGGGCATTGTTGGGCCGGGATCCTTGGGTGTTGGACATTGTATCTCATGGTTACAGGATTCCCTTCAAGGATCTTCCTCCGAGAAGATTCATTCCTACACCACTGCCAAAGGAGTCTCGGCTCCGTGCTGCTCTTCTGAGAGCGGCTCAATCTCTCTTAGAGAAAAGTGTGGTGATCCCGGTCCCTCGAGCGGAGTGGAAGAAAGGCTTTTATTTCACTCTGTTTTTGGTGCCCAAGCCAGACGGGTCCTTCAGACCAATCTTAAATTTAAAGTCTTTGAATCTCCATCTGTGGGTAGACCATTTCAAGATGGAATCTCTACGGTCTGTGCTGCTGAGCCTGGACCAGGGAGAATTGTTGGCGTCCATGGATGTCCAGGACGCATATCTGCATGTTCCTATCCACCCGGAACATAAGGCTCTCTTGAGGTTTGCGATAGGAGACCTGCATTTGCAATTCCAGGCGTTGCCCTTTGGTCTGGCCACAGCACCAAGGGTATTCACCAAAATTATGTCAGTAATGGCGGCTGCTCTCCGACTGAGGGGAATCACTGTGATTCCATATTTGGACGACGTGCTGTTCAAAGCAGAGTCGGCGGAGAGATTGCAGAGTCACTTGGCAGCAGCCATCAGTTTTTTGCAAGCTCACGGTTGGCTTTTAAACTTACAAAAGTCTCAGCTTGTGCCGTCACAGAGAATCCAGTTCCTAGGGGTTGTCCTGGATACCCATCTACAAAAGAGATCGGTATTTCTACCAGAGACAAAGGCCAGAGACATAGCCAACTTGGTTCAGGAGATCCTGGAGTCCATCGGTTTGGAGGTGTCTCAAACTGCTGGGGAAAATGGTGGCGACTTTCGAGACGCTACAGTTTGCCAGGTTCCACTCTCGAGTGTTCCAGTGGGACATCCTGACATCTTGGTCGGGGAATACTCAGACCATGAAATCAGAGCACATAGTGTTGTCTCCAGAAACACGGTCTTCGCTGCAATGGTGGATGGAGGTGGATTTCCTTCAGTGGGGTCGGTCTCTGCTGTCCTGGGACTGGCTGGTAGTCACTACCGACTCCAGTCTCAGGGGCTGGGGGGCAGTGGTTCTGGACCTACGCCTTCAGGGCTTATGGACCTCGGAGGAGTCTGCCTCAATATCTTGGAACTGCGGGCTGTGTGGAAAGTGATATCTCTGGCAGGAGAAAGATTGCAGGGTCTTCCTTTGAGGTTTCAGACCGTCAACGCCACGGCTGTGGCGTACCTGAATCATCACGGAGGCACACACAGCAAGCTGGCCATGTGGGAGGTTTCCTGGATCTTCTTGTGGGCGGAATAGAATGTTCCAGCATCATCAGCGATATTAATCCCAGGGGTGGAGAATGCCGAGGCCGATTTCCTGAGCAGGGAGGAACTGCAAGAGGGGAAATGGAGCCTGAACCCACAGGTATTTCATCAGATTACAGTGAAGTGGGGAACTCCGGATGTGGACCTGATGGCATCAAGGTTAAATAATCAGGTGCCCAGGTGCCAGGACAAGAGATCCACTGGCCGAAGCAGTGGATGCAATGACTATCCCCTGGGAGGGGAATCTACTTTATGCCTTCCCGCCGTTTCCAATGCAGGCGAGAGTGTTGAAAAGAATCCAGTCCCAAAGAATTCCGGTGATTCTTGTAGCTCCAGATTGGCCAAGGAGGTCCTGGTTCTCGAGGCTTCAGAGACTCGTGGCGTCTACCTCTGAGGTCAGATCTGTTAAGCCAAGGGCCGTTCTTACACCTGGATTCAGCTCGGCTAGATTTGACGGCTTGGCTATTGAGACCACCATCTTGAAGAACAAGGGTTTCTCTGAGGCTGTGGTTAACACCATGGTGAAAGCTAGGATGTCAGTGTCTTCAGCTAACTATTATAGGGTCTGGAAGACCAATATTAGGTGGTGTGAAAGGCAGAAGTCGCATACATCGCGATTTCGACTGTCTAAATTGCTGGAGTTTTTGCAGGATGGTTTCTTGTCTGGGTTAAGCCTTCAGTCACTCAAGGTACAGATATCGGCCTTGTCGATTTACTTCCAGAAAAGGATAGCATTGCTACCGGAGGTGCAAACTTTCCTGCAAGGGGTTTCACGATTGAAACCTCCCTACAAGCAACCAGTGGCTCCATGGGATTTATCGCTGGTACTGGAGTGTCTTCAAAAGGCGCCTTTTGAGCCGTTGAGGTCGGCTGACCTTAAGTTCCTTACATGGAAGCTTGTATTTTTGTTGGCAGTTGCGTCAGCAAAGAGAGTATCGGAGTTGGGAGCATTGTCCTGCAAGTCTCCTTTTCTTATATTTCATGATGACAGGGCTGTTCTTCGAACAGTACCCCAATTTTTGACAAAAGTAGTCTCTGCTTTTCATTTGAATCAGGAGATAGTTCTGCCTGTGTTCCAGCCCACAGAGGGTTCAAGGAAAAGGAACAAATTGAGGAATTTGGACGTTGTGCGCGCCTTATGCATTTATGTGGACAGGGTGAAGGGTGTCAGAAAGACTGACACTCTGCTAGTCTTGTATGATGTGCACAAGATTGGTTGGCCTGCCTCTAAGCAGACCATTGCTAGGTGGTTGCGTTCCGTCATTGCCTTGGCATATACTAAGGTTGGTAGGCCTGTTCCGGCCAGGATAAATGCGCATACCAACAGGTCGGTCGCCACCTCTTGGGTGGTTCGACATGGGGCAACAGCTGAGCAAGTTTGCAGGGCCGCCACTTGGTCATCTGTTCACACTTTTGCCAAATTCTATAGGTTTCATGAGTTCGCATCATTGAGGCGAGCAGTGATGAGAGCTGCAGACCTGAGCGTACTCTCCCAAAGGACCGGCTCTGGAACGTCCCAATGTTGAGCTGTGTCACCAGGACCATTGAAAGAGAAAAAGGGATTTTTGTAAGAACTTACCGTTGGAATCCCTTTCTCTGATATGGTCCTGGTGACACAGCGATCCCTCCCTTACGCTCAGTAAGTATGCCAGTGTTCATGATGTTTCATGTTATATATGGTTGAAAAGTTATTTTTAAAATTGTGCATATAATATGTGCAGGTGTTTGTACTGAGTTAATGTATTCCAGTGGCTTTGCAAGATTGAACTGAGGAGTCTGGGATGCAGAAGGGGAGGAGCCTACCCTCCAAAAGCTTTAGGATAGGTGCCTGGCTCCTGCGCACGCGCGTCTCAATCTCCGTCGGCGGGGCAACGGGAACCCTGTCCGTCTCCGCCTCAGGGAGACAGACAGGGTTGGGGGGGGGGGGGCGGGCAGGCGTCGGGGACCCCGGGTTACCGCCGACAAGCCGGCGGGGACCCGGGGGAGCAGCTGGAAGAGCCGTCGGAAGGGGGGACGCGCGTCCCCTTCTCGCAATCGATATGGCGCTGGCGGGGGATGGCGGCTGGCATCGCCGTGGCCTTCCCCTGCCAAGATGGGACCTGCCCCATCTGTACATTATGCACTTTCATATCTGCTATGAACTTTATGTAGCACACTCTGTATGTAAGATGCCACCAAGCACATTATTGCAATCACATATCTCTAACAAAGGATCCCAACATCTGCCTATCACACTCTAAGGTCTTATTTTGAACAATAGTAGAACATGTTTGCATGTGGCGTATGCTCAGATATACGGAAGGTGTCGGTGGGAAAACAGACGATATCCGTCCGTGCACTGTGGCGTACGCTCTGATGTACGACAGGTATCGGTTGCTAAGAGGGAGATCTGTCCGTGCACGGTGGCGTACGCTCAAGTGAACGTGTGCGGCTGTTCTGTGGGCGGCCATACGCTCACTGTGAGCGTACGGAAAACGCACGGTGTGATGGACCGTACGCACATTTCACCGGACCAAACAGAATAACCCCCATAGTGTAGTGATGTTGTGCGGAGTATGAGGGATATATATATAGTGTAGTGATGTAGTGCGGAGTACAGAGGTATATAGTGTAGTAATGTGGTGCGGAGTATATGGGTATATAGTGTAGTGATCTAGTGCAGAGTATAGGTGTATATAGTGTAGTGATGTAGTGTGGAGTATTGGGGTATATAGGCCCTTATTTTGGTTCACTTGCAGCTCCTTCTTAAATGGACAAAAACCATGTGCACAGCAGGGGTGGCAGATATAACGTGCAGATAGAATTCAATTGGGGAGGGATTTTACTTCAAAAGTGAGACCTACAGTATATTGCAGTGTAAAAATAAAGCAGTCAGTACTTTCCGTGCACAGAAACAAAATAACTTCAACAAATCTAATTCTCTCTGCACATGTTACATCTGCCCCACCTGCAGTGCTCATGGTTTTTTCCATTTGGGAAGGAATTTGCCTTTGCGAGTGAACCAGAATAAGGGCCATAGTGTAGTGATGTAGTGCAGAGTATAGGGGGTATATAGTGTAGTGTGGAGTATAGGGGTATACTGTATAGTGTAGTGATGTAGTGTGGAGTATAGGGGCTATATAGTGTAGTGATGTAGTGCGGAGTATAGGGGTATATAGTGTAATAATGTAGTAAGGAGTATAGGGGTATATAATTTAGTGATGTAAACGTAGTACAGTGGGTATATACAGTATTGATGTAGTGTGGAGTATAGGGGGTATATAGTGTAGTGATGTAGTGTGGAGTATAGGGGGTATATAGTGTAGTGATGTAGAGCGGAGTATAGCGAGTATATAGTATACCGATGTAGTGCGGAGTATAGGCGTATATAGTGTATTAATGTAGTAAGGAGTATAGGGGTATATAATTTAGTGATGTAGTACAGAGTACAGTGGGTATATACAGTAGTGATGTAGTGTGGAGTATAGGGGGTATATAGTATACCGATGTAGTGCGGAGTATAGGGGTATATAGTGTAATAATGTAGTAAGGAGTATAGGGGTATATAATTTAGTGATGTAGTACGGAGTACAGTGGGTATATACAGTAGTGATGTAGTGTGGAGTATAGGGGGTATATAGTATACCGATGTAGTGCGAAGTATAGGGGTATATAGTGTAATAATGTAGTAAGGAGTATAGGGGTATATAATTTAGTGATGTAGTACGGAGTACAGTGGGTATATACAGTAGTGATGTAGTGTGGAGTATAGGGGGTATATAGTGTAGTGATGTAGCGTGGAGTATAGGGGTATATATAGTGTACTGATGTAGTGTGGAGTATAAGGGGAATATATTGTAGCGATGTGTAGAGTATAGTAGGTATATAGGATCTCATTCTGATTGGTTCGCTGTTGCAAATTTCCAACGATGCGTGCTCGGAGACTTGCGTAGTCTTCACTCTTCATGTCGCTTACAGCGAGAGGGGGGGGGTGGCGGGGGCTTTCAGTATAGGAGGTATATAGTGTAGTGATTTAATCCACAGTATAGGGTATATATACTATATAGTGTAGTGATGTACTGCAGAGTTTAGGGGTATATAGTGTAGTGTAATGATGTACTGCAGAGTATAGGGGTATATAGTGTAGGGATGTTCTGAGGAATATAGGGGTAAATAGTGTGAAGTATAGGGCTATTTAGTGTAGTGATGCAGTATGGAGTATAGGGTATATATAGCGTAGTGTGGAGTATAGCGGTGTCACACCAGAGGGCTTAGTCGACGAGACTGAGACCCCTGGTGGGGACCTGGACCGGGGAGGTTGGAGAGGACCCTTGCGCATGGAGTGCGCGACAGTGCACCCAGAGCCAATAAGCAGTCAGAGGTAAAATACAACCGGAGTTTATTTGCAGATGGTTGTAATATTAACAGACAGTAAAGTATGCAGGAGAAATGACAGTTCATGCAGATTGCAATACTTTACAGATGTGTTGATATGTGGGATCGATGGTGGAACATCGGATGTGAAGACTGTGGGTCCGGAATGACGGACGGAAGACTTGAGCTTGACTGTGGGTCCGGAATGACGGACGGAAGCTTGGCTTGGAGATCCGGAATATCGGACTATCGATGATGATGTGGAAACATCGGATTCGGGTATCGGATATGGCAGATGACTGTGGGTCCGGAATGACGGACGGGAGATGACTGTGGGTCCGTAATGACGGACGGAAGCAGGAGATCCGGAATATCGGACTAACGATGGAACATCGATGGTGGATGATGCTGGAGCATCGGAAAGGACCAGAGTCCCGGAGCTAGGCTTGGTCGCTGGGCTGTAGAGGCAGGATCACAGGCGATGGAATAACCTGGACTTCACAGGAGATGGAACAACCTGGAACACACTGCAGCATGGAAGACAACACCAGCAGAGAATACACTTGTACAGAGACAAGGACAGCTGACCATACACTGGAGACAACTGAAGCACTAGCAATGGTTCTGAGAGCTCCCAGCATACTTATCCCCACTGGGTGGCCAGGATTGGCCGAGGAAGTATGACAGGGAGATCAGATCCAACAGGATTGGACAGTACAGACATGTGACTGGGAAGAACATGGCAGCCCCCATGTCTGCTATGGCGGGAAAGTGTGTTTGTGCACACCATGCTGGATACTGGGAGCAATGGCGGCGGACAGGTGGATTGCCGTGCACTGGGGACTGTCACTGGGAGACAGGACGCCGGCAGAGATGACGTCTGGACCGCAAGCTGAACCTGCGGAGGCACTTAGCCGGTAGGAAAGTCTGTCTGACAGCTCGGATCGTGACAGCACCCCCCCCCCCCCTTTAAGGGTGGCACCAGGACACCTTTTAGGCTTGCGGGGTGGAACGCCCGGATGAGTCTGGGAGCATGGACATCGATGGCATTGGTCCATGATCGCTCTTCGGGGCCGTAGCCCTTCCAATCGATCAGATATTGCAGATGACCATATCGGATACGAGAGTCCAAGATCTTACTGACCTCATATTCTGTTCCACGCTGGGTGCAAACCTTAGGAGCCTTGGGGAGCTTGGAATGAAAGCGATTCAGAACCAGCGGCTTGAGCAGCGAAATGTGGAATGTAGCTGGCACTTTCAAATAGGGCGGCAACTTGAGCTTGTAAGCTACTGGATTGACGACTTGCTCAACTGGGAAAGGGCCAATATATCGGGGAGCGAACTTCATCGATGGCACTCTCAATCGAAGATTCTTGGTTGACAACCAGACACGATCTCCTGGACGGAGGGCTGGCACAGCTCTGCGTTTCCTGTCGGCAAATTTTTTGTACCTGCTTGAAGCCTTCAGAAGTGAAGAACGAATGAGCTTCCAGGATTTGACGAATTGCCGGATGGTCGTGTCGACCGCTGGAACCGAGGACACAGGTTGCAGAGTGAAGTCAGGAACTCGAGGATGAAACCCATAATTGGCAAGGAATGGAGTGACATTAGATGAAGAATGATATTGGTTATTATGGCAGAACTCTGCCCATGGAAGGAGTTGAGCCCAGTCATCTTGGGAAGAAGAGACATGTGCGGAGAAATGCTTCAAGGTCCTGATTCACCCTCTCCGTTTGGCCATTGGTTTTAGGGTGGTAGGCTGTGGAAAACTTTAACTTGATTTGAAGCAGGGAGCACAGGCTTCGCCAGAATTTGGCTACGAATTGGACTCCTCTATCGGAGATGATTTCAAGAGGCAGTCCATGAAGCTTGAATATCTCTTTGATGAAGAGCTGGGACAGCTTGGAAGCTGACGGAAGACCGGTGAGGGGAACGAAGTGAGCCATCTTGGTGAACCGGTCAACAATCACCCAGATGGTGGTGAACTTGTCAGACTCTGGAAGATCAGTTACAAAGTCCATAGAGATATGCGTCCAAGGACGATGTGGCACTGACAGTGGCATCAATTGCCCAGGAGGAGACTGACGACAGGTCTTGTGCTGAGCACATTTAGCACAAGAGGAAACAAAGTCCTGTACATCCTGTTTGAGGGACGGCCACCAGTAGGACCTGATGATAAACTCGTAAGTTTTCTGAATGCCTGCATGGCCAGCGAATTTTGAAGAATGCGCCCAACAGAGCAACTTCTTTCTTAGAGCTGGCTTTACATATCTTTTCCCTGTAGGGGGCGTGAGATTTGAAACTCCCGTTGCGGAGAAGGCCACTGGATCAATAATGAAATGTTGATGTGTGGACTTAGACTCACTTTCTTGCTCCCATGAGCGGGAAAGGGCATCAGCTTTTCGGTTTTGTGTCCCTGGACAGAACGACAGCTTGAAACGGAACCTGGAAAAGAAAAGTGTCCATCTGGCTTGATGGGGATTTAAACATTGAGCAGACTTGAGATACAGAAGATTCTTATGGTCTATGATAATTGTGATCTCATGAACAGCGCCCTCTAGAAGATATCTCCATTCTTCTAATGCCAACTTGATGGCGAGGAGCTCTTGGTCACCGATGGCATAGTTACGCTCTGCAGGCAGGAACTTACGGGAGTAGAACCCACAGGGATGAAGACGACCATCGGGCGCTTTCTGCGAGAGGACTGCCCCAAAACCCACGGAGGAGGCATCAACCTCGAGAATAAAGGGCAAGGTGGTATCAGGTTGTCTTAAAACAGGAGCGGAAGTGAACCTCTGTTTCAACAGATGGAAGGCTTCGATGGCTTCTGCCGGCCACTTCGCTGGATTAGACCCCTTTTTCGTTAAGGCAGTGATGGGAGCCACAATAGACGAGAAATTACGAATGAATTTTCTGTAATAATTGGCAAAACCCAGGAAATGTTGAATACCTTTCAGCGAAGAGGGAATTGGCCAATCTTGGATGGCCTGCAGTTTTCCTGGGTCCATTTGAAGACCAGACCCGGAGACAATGTACCCTAGGAAGGGTATAGACTTCACCTCGAAGACACACTTCTCCAGTTTACAGTAGAGATGATTTGCTCGCAGCCGGGACAGAACCTCTTTGACCCAATAACGATGTTCTGTGATGTTATTGGCGTAGATTAAAATGTCATCGAGATATACAACTGCATGACGATACAGAATGTCCCGAAAAATTTCATTGACATAGTGCTGGAACACGGCTGGGGCATTGCTGAGCCCGAAGGGCATGACGAGGTACTCATAGTGGCCGTCTCTGGTATTAAACGCCGTCTTCCACTCGTCGCCCTCTCGTATGCGGATGAGATTATATGCACCCCTCAGGTCGAGTTTCGTGAAGATGGTTGCACCGCTGACACGGTCAAACAGCTCGGTGATGAGGGGCAACGGATATCGGTTCTTTACTGTAATGTCATTGAGGCCGCGATAATCAATGCAGGGACGTAGGCCTCCATCCTTCTTCTTTACGAAGAAGAACCCTGCGCCAGCAGGAGACGTCGAAGGACGGATGAATCCCTTTGCCAGATTTTCCTTGATGTAATTGGTCATGGCTTGAGTCTCTGGAAGAGAGAGAGGATAAGTTCTACCTCTGGGTGGTTCTTTGCCTGGGATAAGGTCGATAGGGCAATCCCACGGTCTGTGAGGAGGTAGGACATCAGCGCCAGACTTGCTGAATACATCTGAGTACTCTTGGTAGGGAAGAGGCGGAAGGTCTGCTGCATCGGCTGAAGAATGACGAGCTGGGAGTACCTTTTGGAGACAGGTACCGGAGCAGGAAGGATCCCAGGAAAGGATTTCTGATGTCTTCCAATCAAGACGAGGATTGTGAAGACGGAGCCAGGGTAAACCCAGAACCAGAGCATGAGTGGCTCGGGGTAATACCAGGAAGGACAAAAGTTCAGTGTGCAGGACTCCCACTTTTACTGTAAGTGGCAAAGTTCTGCGGGAGACTGTCGCATCAGGAATCCTACTGCCATCCACAGCAGTAAGGAAGACAGTCTTGGAAAGACTTTCAGTGGGCAACCCCCACTTGCGGACCAGTTCTGCAGTAACGAAGTTGCCAGCGGCACCGGAATCAAGAAGTGCGGAGACAGTCTTGAAATGCTGACCAACTTGTAGGGAAACTGGAAGGACACAATCAGTTGCTGATGGAGAGGACTTAATTACTCCTAGCCTACCCTCTCCTTGACGGGCTAGGAGGAGGAGTTTTCCTGACGCTTTGGGCATGCAGAAATTTGATGTGCAGGATCGGCACAATACAGGCAGAGCTGTGCCAACCGACGACGTCGACGTTCTCCGGGAGACAAACGGAAGCGGCTTATCTCCATTGGTTCTTCTTTGGAATGGACTGCGGGAGCAGTGGGTAAAGAAGGTGGAGGAGTTGGCACTTTAACTGGAGCGCTCTTGTGAGGTTCTACAGCCCTTTCTTGGAAGCGTAGGTCTACTTTGATACACAATGATATAAGGTCATTTAGACCTGAGGGTAAGTCTCTGGTAGCGAGTTCATCCTTAATATGATCGGATAGGCCATGCCAGAAAGCTGCGTATAAGGCCCCATCACACCAGGAGAGTTCGGACGCCAGAATATGGAACTGGACCAGATATTGCCCGACGGAGCGGGATCCCTGTCTGAGACGGAGGAGTTCAGTGGAGGCAGATGCTGATCGCCCAGGCTCATCGAAGATACGCCGGAATGTTGACACGAAGTCCTTATAGTTGGACAGGATGGCATCAGATCTTTCCCATAAGGGAGATGCCCATTCTAACGCTGCTCCACACAGGAGGGAGATGATGTAGGCGATCTTGACCCTTTCAGTAGGGAAGTTGCTGGGTTGCAGCTCAAAGTGAATCTCACACTGATTGAGAAAACCTCGGCAGGTCTTGGGGTTCCCATCATACTTGGTGGGGACAGAGAGATGAAGGCGAGGTGCAGCGGCCATTACAGGAGGATGAACTGGACTTGGAAGTTCTCTGACAGGCTCAGGGCCACTGAGAGTGGACTGTAACTTATCCAGCCGGGAAGACAGATCTTGCAGACAATGAATCACTTGGCTCTGCGCAGCCTCTTGCTGATCCAAGCGAACAGCCAGTTGCTGTACAGGGCTGGGTGGAGATGCTTGGTTTGCGGCTGGATCCATTTTGCTAGTGCTTACTGTCACACCAGGGGGCTTAGTCGACGAGACTGAGACCTCTGGTGGGGACCTGGACCGGGGAGGTTGGAGAGGACCCTTGCGCATGGAGTGCGCGACAGTGCACCCAGAGCCAATAAGCAGTCAGAGGTAAAATACAACCGGAGTTTATTTGCAGATGGTTGTAATATTAACAGACAGAAAAGTATGCAGGAGAAATGACAGTTCATGCAGATTGCAATACTTTACAGATGTGTTGATATGTGGGATCGATGGTGGAACATCGGATGTGAAGACTGTGGGTCCGGAATGACGGACGGAAGACTTGAGCTTGACTGTGGGTCCGGAATGACGGACGGAAGCTTGGCTTGGAGATCCGGAATATCGGACTATCGATGATGATGTGGAAACATCGGATTCGGGTATCGGATATGGCAGATGACTGTGGGTCCGGAATGACGGACGGGAGATGACTGTGGGTCCGGAATGACGGACGGAAGCAGGAGATCCGGAATATCGGACTAACGATGGAACATCGATGGTGGATGATGCTGGAGCATCGGAAGGACCAGAGTCCCGGAGCTAGGCTTGGTCGCTGGGCTGTAGAGGCAGGATCACAGGCGATGGAATAACCTGGACTTCACAGGAGATGGAACAACCTGGAACACACTGCAGCATGGAAGACAACACCAGCAGAGAATACACTTGTACAGAGACAAGGACAGCTGACCATACACTGGAGACAACTGAAGCACTAGCAATGGTTCTGAGAGCTCCCAGCATACTTATCCCCACTGGGTGGCCAGGATTGGCCGAGGAAGTATGACAGGGAGATCAGAACCAACAGGATTGGACAGTACAGACATGTGACTGGGAAGAACATGGCAGCCCCCATGTCTGCTATGGCGGGAAAGTGTGTTTGTGCACACCATGCTGGATACTGGGAGCAATGGCGGCGGACAGGTGGATTGCCGTGCACTGGGGACTGTCACTGGGAGACAGGACGCCGGCAGAGATGACGTCTGGACCGCAAGCTGAACCTGCGGAGGCACTTAGCCGGTAGGAAAGTCTGTCTGACAGCTCGGATCGTGACAAGCGGTATATAGAGAATTGTTGTAGTGCGGAGTATAGGGGGTATATAGTGTAGGGATGCAGTGCATAGTATAGGGGTATATAGTGTAGTGAAGATTATATGGTCTGCTGTATCAGTCAGCGGGTGCCCAGTCTGCTCCGCTGTATCAGTCCAGGGGGTGCCCAGTCTGCTCTGCTGTATCAGTCAGGGGGTAGCTATTCCTTTATAAATGTTCAGGGTCCAGCCTGATAGCCGAGGTGCTTAATGAGAAGCAGCAGAACCCGATCCTCTTTTCTCATAATACCCCTTTCACACTAATTATTGTACATGGTTACAAGCCCTGTCTCAGCAACTGATTCCCTGTTCACACTGCCGGCTGGACCCGCAATATTACCAGGTAGAACCCTTTCAGACCGCACCCGTGTGTAGCCTACCTGATCTGCCGGTACTTGTAGATGAGGTCATTCCGCTCTCTTGTCCTTTTAGCGTGACCCAGGTCGCACTGTTCACACCAAAGGCACCCCGAGTCCCCCCCATGGTGGGGACCAGGGTAGGATTCCTGGGTAGCGGGAAAGCCAGTGACTTCTATCATCCTGGCTTTCCATGCTGCAGTATGCAGAGGACATAGGACCCTAGTTTCTGCACATTGGATCTGGCAGTACCGCCACATGCATGCAAACATCTATTTAGGTATTTATAAATCGGGACCTGTCTCGGCCGGTCCAGAAAAGGGATGGGGGTAAGGAGCAGTTGGGCGTGGCCTATCCTCGCAACCTATTTTTTTTTTTTTTGCATTTTCGGGACCATGCCAGCATTCCCCTGGAAGCTGGGCAGCTCCTGGTTTGCTCCCTCCATGTGGAGAGATGCAGTGCCATACAGAGTTGAGCAGCGGTAATCTCCGGCTCCCTACAACTGCCCCTCCCCCTCTCCCCACCAAGGGTACATTGCCACTAGCGGGAAAGATAGCGGCACAGTCTTCAAATAGCAGGACTGTTCCACTGTAATAGGGACAGTTGGGAGGTATGCAGGGCATGCGCAAAAATACTGACTTCTAGGGAATGCATGACTCATTATTTTGTATACTGAGCGTTGGCACTACCAATTTTTTTTCTATACATTTTTATAAAGGTTTCAAGTTTTTAATCACTGTAGGAGATACTAATTTACAGATACCAGGGCATTCTGGAACTTATTGAAATAAATACACATGCAAAATGGTTTGTTTGTTTGTTTATTTATTTATTGCAATATTTATTTACTCAAAGCATGCAGACATATGCAGACACTGCCGCCTACTTCTGTGGCATCACAAGTCGGAGAGAATTTGGCTGGTCTGATGATAAAGTCAGTTACGTATGTGGAGCAGCATTTTAGATGAACGTGGTTGGAGGAAAGTAAAGCCCCATACACACTTAATGAGTCCCCAATTACGGCGATATCGGCAGCGGCAGGGATGCCGACTCCGGCAACCTGTGCACACTTTCCGATGCGGGAGGGGAATAGAGCTACGGTCATGCTACAGCTGCAGCATGACCGTCAATAACGAGGACTCCCCCGTCTTCGTTAAACAATGAAAGGGAGTGAGCATCATTAACAATATGGAGTAGACACATTAGGCAATATTGTTTGTGTGTATGGGGCTTTACACTTTCCCCATCACCTTCTCACTTTACTACCACCGCCTGCTTCAGCCCTTTCCCCATTCACTTCCTCTCTTCTTTCTACTGCCAGCACATGCTTTTTTCATACCATTCCCTCACCTCCTCTCTATGACAGCACTGCCTGCTTTCTGCATTTCATTCCCTAACACTTCCTCTCCTCTCTCTGCTGACACCACCCACTTTCTGCATCCCATTCCCTAACACTTACTCTCCTCTCTCTGATGCCACCACCTGCTTTCTGCATTCCATTCCCTAACACTTCCTCTCCTCTCTCTGCTGACACCACCTGCTTTCTGCATTCCATTCCCTAACACTTCCTCTCCTCTCTCTGCTGACACCACCTGCTTTCTGCATTCCATTCCCTAACACTTCCTCTCCTCTCTCTGATGCCTCCACCTGTTTTCTGCATTCCATTCCCTAACACTTCCTCTCCTCTCTCTGCTGACACCACCTGCTTTCTGCATTCCATTCCCTAACACTTCCTCTCCTCTCTGCTGCCTCCACCTGTTTTCTGCATTCGGTACCCTAACACTTCCTCTCCTCTCTCTGATGCCTCCACCTGTTTTCTGCATTCCATTCCCTAACACTTCCTCTCCTCTCTCTGCTGACACCACCTGCTTTCTGCATTCCATTCCCTAACACTTCCTCTCCTCTCTCTGCTGCCTCCACCTGTTTTCTGCATTCCATTCCCTAACACTTCCTCTCCTCTCTCTGCTTTCACCACCTGCTTTCTGCATTCCATTCCCCATTGCTTCCTCTTCTCTATACTGCTACCGCCTGCTTTCTATGTCCCATTTACAGTCACCTCTTCTTTCTGCTACCACCACCTGCCTTACGCATCCCATTACCAGTCCGTTCCTCTCTCTGCTACTACCACCTGCTTTCCATTCCCCATTGCTTCCTCTTCTCTATAGTGCTACCGCCTGCTTTCTATGTCCCATTTACCATCACCTCCTCTCTTTTCTGACACTGCCTCCTTCCTGCGTCCCATTCCCCGTCACTTACTGTCTTTGCTGCCACCGCCTGCTTTTTCATCCCATTCCATCACCTCCTCTTCTCTCTGTACTTCCACTGCCTGCTTCCTGTATCCTATTCCACTTCACCCACTGTCTCTGCTGCCACCGTCTGTATTCTGTGTCCCATTCACCATCACCTCTACTCTTTGCTGCCACCACCTGCTTCCTGTGTCCCATTCCATCCCATCCTTTCTCTGCTGTCAGCGCCTGCTACCTGCGTCCCATTCCACCTGACCTACTATCTCTGCTGCCTTGGCCTGCTTTATGCATCCTTTTCCCTATCTCTTTCTCTACGCTTTCTGCTACCGCCACCTACTTTCTTCATCCATTTTTCCAATCTCCAACTGCTTCTCTCTATCCATGTTTTTTTGTTAGTTTATTTTTTCATAATACATCACAAAGTATTAAAATTAAAAAAAAATCTCCTGGCCTCCACCACATGCTTCCTGCATCCCATTTCCCTTAACCTAATGTCTCTCCTGCCACTGGCTGCTTTCTTCATCCCATTCTGTCACCCTCTCTCGTCTCTCTACTGCCACCGCCTGCTTCCTGTGTCCCATTTCCCATCACCTCCTCTCTCTGCCACCACTGCCCCTTTCTAGCCATGTTTTGTGTTTTTTCTCATAATACAACAACACAAAAATATTAAAATGTAAAAAAAAAATTGGCCTCCAATCGTCCCCTCTAGCCAGACCATCAAGTGCCTTTATTGTGGTGTTGTATCATGAAAAAATAAACTGACGCAAAAATATTAGACCTCCTGTCTTTGCTGCCACCTCCTGCTTCATCCCTTTACCCATCACCTGCTCTCTTCTCTCAACCTCCACCGCCTGCTTTCTTTATCCTGTTCCCCATCACCTCTCCTATAACAGGTAAACTAACACAAAAGTATTCAAATGTATGTTGATTTCTTGACTTGTATATTTGATTTTGTATATTTTCACTATCATTTCTTATAACTTATATGATTTAAAATATTGTTAAAATGTACATTTTAAATTTTTGTTGCCACTGCTTCATCTCTTTGCCTGTCACCTCCTCTCTTCTCTCTACTGCCACGCCTACATTTTTCATCCCATTCTGTCCCGTCCTCTCCTCTATTTACTGCCACCGCCTGCTTCCTGCATCTCAATTCACATCCTCGCCTCTCCTTTCTATACTGCCACCGCCTATATTCTGTGTTTCATTCCCCGTCGCCTTCTCTCTTTTGCTGCAACCGCCTGCTTTCTTCATCCCATTCCTCTCCTTTCTTTGCCACCACCAACTGCTTTATGCCTCCTTCTGCATCCTATTCCCAAACTGCTCTTACCAGCTTCAACATCAAATACAAAGGTCTTATACTACTTGACCTGTGTGTAGCCTTTGCCACTGTAGATGACACTCATTTAAATGCTTCCACTGCCTGTAGTCTGCATACCATTCCCCTTAACCTAGTGTCTCTGCTGTTACGGCCTGCTTTCTTCATTCCATTCCATCGCCTCCTCTCCTCTCTCTGCTGTCACTGCCTGCTTCCTGTGTCCCGTTCCCTGTCACTTACTGTCTCTGCTACCACCACCTGCTTTCTGCATCCTATTCCCTATGTCTTCCTCTATGCTTTCTGCTGCTGCCCCCTACTTACTGCATCCAGTTTCCAATCACCTTCTCTTTCTGCCACCACTGCCCCTTTCTAGCCATGTTTTGTGTTTTTTTTTTTTTTCCATAATACAACATCACAAAATTATTGAAATGAAGAAAAAAAAACCTGGCCTCCATCCGTTCCCCCTCTAGCCAGACCATCACACGCCTTTATTGTGTTGTTGTATCATGAAAACATAAACTGACACAAAAATATGAAACCTGCTGCCACCGCCTGCTTCATCGCTGTCCCCATCACATCCACTCTTCTCTCTGCTGCTACGGCCTGCTCTCTACATCTCATTTAGTCACCAACTCTCCTCTTTACTGCCTGCTTCCTGCGTCCCACTCCCCTTCACCTACTGTCTGCTGCCACCGCCTGCTTTCTTCATCCCATTCTGTCACCTCCTCTCTCTACTGCCACCACCTGTTTCCTACATCTATTCCCCTTCACCTACTGTCTCTGCTGCCACCGTTTGTTTTCTGTGTCCCATTCACTGTCACCTCCACTCTACTGCCACTGCCTGCTTCCTGCGTCCCACTACCCTTCACCTACTGTCTGCTGCCACCGCCTGCTTTCTTCATCCCATTCTGTCACCTCCTCTCTCTACTGCCACCACCTGTTTCCTACATCCTATTCCCCTTCACCTACTGTCTATGCTGCCACCGTTTTTTTTTCTGTGTCCCATTCACCGTCACCTCCACTGTTTGCTGCTACCATTTGCTTCCTGTGTCCCATCCCCTGCCACCTACTGTCTCTGCTGCCACTGCCTGCTTTCTTCATACCTTTCCACATCACGTCCTCTCTTCTCTCAACCTCCACCGCCTGCTTTCTTTATCGCATTCCCCTATCTATCTATCTATCTATCTATCTACCCACTATCTATCTATCTATCTATCATCTACCTGTCTATCTATCTACTCACTATCTATCTATTCATCCACTATCTATCTATCTATTTACCCACTAGATATCTATTTATCTATTCATCCACTGTCTATTTATTTATTCACTCTCTATCTCACTATAGATCTCCCTCTAATATATATGTCTTCACTATAATTTCTTATAACTTTTATGCTTACATTTTCTTTTGCTGCCACCGCCTGCTTCATCTCTTCCGTCACCTCTACTCTTCTCTCAACCTCCACCGCCTGCTATCTTTATCGCATTCCCCTATCTATCTATTAATCCACTATCTACTTATTTATCCACTCTCTATCTCACTATATATCTCACTCTACTATATCTTTTCACTTTAATTTCTTATAACTTATATGCTTAAAAAAAAATTCAAATGTAAATTTACATTTTTTTCTGCCACCGCCTGCTTCATCTCTTCCATCCCCTCCTTTTCTCTCTACTGCCACGCCTGTATTTTTGATCCCATTCTATCACCTCCTCTATTTACTGCCACCGCCTGCTTCCTGCGTCTCATTCCCTATCCTTGCCTCTCCTTTCTGTGCTGCCACCGCCTATATTCTGTGTCTCATTCCCTGTCGCCTCCTCTCTTTTGCTGAAATGTCCTGCTTTCTTCATCCCATTCCTCTCCTTTCTTTGCCACCACCACCTGCTTTATGCCTCCTTCTACATCCTATTCCCAAAATGCTCTTACCAGCGTCACCATCAAATACAAAGGTCTTATACTACTTGACCTGTGTGTAGCCTTTGCCACTGTAGATGACACTGATTTAAATGCTACCACTGTCTGTAGTCTGCGTACCATTCCCCTTCACCTAGTGTCTCTGCTGCCACCGCCTGCTTTCTTCCTTCCATTCCATCACCTCCTCTCCTCTCTCTGCTGTCACTGCCTGCTTCCTGTGTCCCATTCCCTGTCACCTACTGTCTCTGCTGCCACCACCAGTTTCCCATCACCTTCTCTCTCTGTCACCACTGCCCCTTTCTAGGCATGTTTTGTGTTGAGTTTTTTTTTCATAATACAACATCACAAAATTATTGAAATGAAGAAAAAAAAACCTGGCCTCCATCCGTTTCCCCCTCTAGCCAGACCATCACACGCCTTTATTGTGTTGTTGTATTATGAAAAAATAAACTGACACAAAAATATGAAAACTGCTGCCACCGCCTGCTTCATCCCTGTCCCCATCACCTCCTCTCTTCTCTCTGCTGCCACGGCCTGCTCTCTACATCCAATTTAATCACCTACTCTTCTCTTTACTGCCACTGCGTGCTTCCTGTGTCCCACTCCCCTTCACCTACTGTCTGCTGCCACCGCCTGCTTTCTTCATCCCATTCTGTCACTCCCTCTCTCTACTGCCACCACCTGTTTCCTACATCCTATTCCCCTTCACCCTATGCTGCCACTGTTTGTTTTCTGTGTCCTTTTCACCGTCACCTCCACTCTTTGCTGCCACCATCTGCTTCCTGTGTCCCATCCCCTGCCACCTACTGTCTCTGCTGCCACGGCCTGCTTTCTTCCTTTTCCACATCACGTCCTCTCTTCTCTCAACCTCCACCGCCTGCTTTCTTCATCGCACTCCCCTACCCACTATCTATCTACCCATTATCTGTCTGTCTATCTACCCACTATCTATCTATTCATCCATCCACTATCTATCTATCTATTTACCCACTAGATATCTATCTATCTATTCATCCATCCACCATCTATTTATTTATCCACTCTCTCTCTCACTAGACATCTCACTCTAATACAGTGGTCTCCAACCTTTTTTGGGGTGTGAGCTACTCGTGGCAAAATAAACCACAAAAAGAGCTACTAAATTGTAAAAAAAAAATAAAAAATCTGCCTAATAACCAAATAATGCCCTTTGCAGATTATGCCACACACTGTAATGCCCCTGACACATTATACCACATACCATACTGTGTGTGCGGTGTACACGCTCACCAAAAAATGGGTGTAACCACGCCACATCATGCGTCCAATGAAAATGGGGGTGTGATACACACATGCCCTCAATAGTGCCAGATACACATATGTCCCCAATAGTGACAAATACATATATGCTCCCACATTGCCAGGTATGCCCCCACAGAGCCAGAAACAGGAATACCCCCATGGTGCCAGGTATGACCTCATGGTGCTGGGTATGCCCCCACAGTGCCAGAAACCAGTATGCCCCCACAGTGTCCACAATGCCCCCACAGTGTCAGGAACACGTATGCCCCACAGTGCCGGATATGCCCCCACAGTGTCAGGAACATGTATGCCCCACAGTGCCGGATATGCCCCCACAGTGCCAGAAACAGGTATGCCCCCACAGTGTCCACAATGCCCCCACAGTGTCAGGAACAGATATGCCCCACAGTGCCGGGTATGCCCCCAGTGCCAGAAACTGGTATGCCCCACAGTGTCCACAATGCCCCCACAGTGTCAGGAACACGTATGCCCCACAGTGCCGGGTATGCCCCCACAGTGCCAGAAACAGGTATGCCCCCACAGTGTCCACAATGCCCCCACAGTGTCAGGAACACGTATGCCCCACAGTGCCGGGTATGCCCCCACAGGGCCAGAAACAGGTATGCCCCCACAGTGTCCAGAATGACCCCACAGTGTCAGGAACATGTATGCCCCACAGTTCCAGCAATGCCCCCACAGTGCCAGATATGCCCACAATAGTGTCAGATATGCCCACAATATCGCCATACACAGTGTCTCTATGAGCCCTGCTGGGGTTTCAGGTGAGGCACCTTTAAGTGATTGGAATCGGTGAATAGGTAAGCGTTGTTGGGTAAGGAGCGAATTGGTGGATGGGATGACCAGGGGATGTTACCTCAGGACTGCCCCATATGCAGGCTCCGACCGTCACTCTCTCCCGCTGCGGCCTCCTCCTTTGATCTGCCGCCGTCCTCCTGTCAGTCACCGCCGGAGCACCCGGCTCGTAGATATGCGTCTCTTCACAGACGCCGGCTCGTCACCCGGCTCCCTGTCCACCCTGATGCTGTCGCACACACGTCGTCTCGCCTCTGCGTCTCTTGTCACTTCCCTTCCCTGTGACTGGGTCTGAGCGGTCAGCAAAAGAAAGCTTGCGGGCCGGCTCCTGATTGGCTGCCGGCCAGCGAGCTCTGATTGGCTGACCGCTCAGACCCAGTCACAGGGATATACACTGAGGGGAATGGAGAGACGCACGATGCTCTCTCCTCCCCTCTAGTCTGAACTAGTGCCGGGGATTGAGGGGGAGGGAGGGTGAGACGGGCAGGTGGGCAGCAGTGGTCGAGCCACCCGAATCGCTGCCGCGAGCGACGGGTTGGCAACCACTGCTCTAATATATATGTCTTCACTATAATTTCTTATAACTTTTATGCTTAAATTTTCTTTTGCTGCCACAGCCTGCTTCATCTCTTCCGTCACCTCTACTCTTCTCTCAACCTCCACCGCCTGCTTTCTTTATCGCATTCCCCTATCTATCTATCTATCTATCTATCTATCTATCTATCTATCTATCTATTAATCCACTATCTACTTATTTATCCACTCTCTATCTCACTATATATCTCACTCTACTATATCTTTTCACTTTAATTTCTTATAACTTATATGCTTAAAAAAAAATTCAAATGTAAATTTACATTTTTTTCTGCCACCGCCTACTTCATCTCTTCCATCACCTCCTTTTCTCTCTACTGCCACGCCTGTATTTTTCATCCCATTCTGTCACCTCCTCTATTTACTGCCACCACCTGCTTCCTGCGTCTCATTCCCCATCCTTGCCTCTCCTTTCTGTGCTGCCACCGCCTATATTCTGTGTCTCATTCCCTGTCGCCTCCTCTCTTTTGCTGAAACGTCCTGCTTTCTTCATCCCATTCCTCTCCTTTCTTTGCCACCACCACCTGCTTTATGCCTCCTTCTGCATCCTATTCCCAAAATGCTCTTACCAGCGTCATCATCAAATACAAAGGTCTTATACTACTTGACCTGTGTGTAGCCTTTGCCACTGTAGATGACACTCATTTAAATGCTGCCACTGCCTGTAGTCTGCGTACCATTCCCCTTCACCTAGTGTCTCTGCTGCCACCACCTGCTTTCTTCATTCCATTCCATCACCTCCTCTCCTCTCTCTGCTGTCACTGCCTGCTTCCTGTGTCCCATTCCCTGTCACCTACTGTCTCTGCTGCCACCACCTGCTTTCTGCATCCTATTCCCTATGTCTTCCTCTGTGCTTTCTGCTGCTGCGCCCCCTACTTTCTGCATCCAGTTTCCCATCACCTTCTCTCTCTGCCACCACTGCCCCTTTCTAGGCATGTTTTGTGTTGAGTTTTTTTTTTCATAATACAACATCACAAAATTATTGAAATTAAGAAAAAAAAACCTGGCCTCCATCCGTTTCCCCCTCTAGCCAGACCATCACACGCCTTTATTGTGTTGTTGTATTATGAAAAAATAAACTGACACAAAAATATGAAACCTGCTGCCACCGCCTGCTTCATCCCTGTCCCCATCACCTCCTCTCTTCTCTCTGCTGCCACGGCCTGCTCTCTACATCCAATTTAATCACCTACTCTCCTCTTTACTGCCACTGCGTGCTTCCTGCGTCCCACTCCCCTTCACCTACTGTCTGCTGCCACCGCCTGCTTTCTTCATCCCATTCTGTCACCTCCTCTCTCTACTGCCACCACCTGTTTCCTACATCTTATTCCCCTTCATCTACTGTCTCTGCTGCCACTGTTTGTTTTCTGTGTCCTCCACTCTTTGCTGCACCATCTGCTTCCTGTGTCCGATCCCCTGCCACCTATTGTCTCTGCTGCCACCGCCTGCTTTCTTCCTTTTCCACATCATGTCCTCTCTTCTCTCAACCTCCACCGCCTGCTTTCTTTATCGCACTCCCCTACCCACTATCTATCTACCCATTATCTGTCTATCTACCCACTATCTATCTATTCATCCACTATCTATCTACCCACTAGATATCTATCTATCTATTCATCCACCATCTATTTATTTACCCACTCTCTCTCTCACTAGACATCTCACTCTGATATATATGTCTTCACTATAATTTCTTATAACTTTTATGCTAAAATGTTCTTTTGCTTCCACCGCCTGCTTCATCTCTTCCGTCAACTCCTTTCTTCTCTCAACCTCCACCACCTGCTTTCTTTATCGCATTCCCCTATCTATCTATTCATCCACTATCTATTTATTTATCCACTTTCTATCTCACTATATATCTCACTCTACTATATATTTCCGCTATAATTTCTTATAACTCATATGCTTAAAAAAAAATTCAAATTTAAATGTAACATTTTTTGTGCCACCGCCTGCTTCATCTCTTCCGTCACCTCCTCTCTTCTCTCAACCTCCACCGCCTGCTTTCTTTATCGCATTCCCCTATCTATATATTCATCCACTATATATTTATTTATTCACTCTATATATCACTATATATCTCACTCTACTATAATTTTTCACTATAATTTCTTATAATTTCTATGCTTAAAATTTTTTTCAAATGTAAATTTACATATTTTTCTGCCACCGCCTGCTTCCTCTCTTCCGTCACCTCCTCTCTTCTCTCAACCTCCACCGCCTGCTTTCTTTATCGCATTCCCATATCTATCTATTAATCCACTATATATTTATTTATTCACTCTATATCTCACTCTACTATATCTTTTCACTATAATTTCTTATAATTTATATGCTTAAAATTTTTTTCAAAAGTAAATTTAACATTTTTTTGCTGCCACCGCCTGCTTCATCTCTTCCGTCACCTCCTCTCTTCTCTCAACCTCCACCGCCTGCTTTCTTTATCGCATTCCCCGATCTATCTATTCATCCACTATATATTTATTTATTCACTCTATATATCACTATATATCTCACTCTACTATAATTTTTCACTATAATTTCTTATAATTTCTATGCTTAAAATTTTTTTCAAATGTAAATTTACATATTTTTCAGCCACCGCCTGCTTCCTCTCTTCCGTCACCTCCTCTCTTCTCTCAACCTCCACCGCCTGCTTTCTTTATCGCATTCCCCTATCTATCTATTAATCCACTATCTATTTATTTATTCACCCTATATCTCACTCTACTATATCTTTTCACTATCATTTCTTATAATTTATATGCTTACATTTTTTTTGCTGCCACCACCTGCTTCATCTCTTCCGTCACCTCCTCTCTTCTCTCAACCTCCACCGCCTGCTTTCTTTATCTCATTCCCCTATCTATCTATCTATCTATTCATCCACTATCTATTTATTTATTCACTCTATATCTCACTATATATCTAACTCTACTATAATTTTTCAATATAATTTGTTATAATTTCTATGCTTAAAATTTTTTTCAAATGTAAATTTACATATTTTTTTGCCACCGCCTGCTTCATCTCTTCCGTCACCTCCTCTCTTCTCTCAACCTCCACCGCCTGCTTTCTTTATCGCATTCCCCTATCTATCTATTCATCCACTATCTATTTATTCATTCACTATATCTCACTCTACAATATCTTTTCACTATAATTTCTTATTATTTATATGCTTAAATTTTTTTTGCTGCCACCGCCTGCTTCATCTCTTCCGTCACCTCCTCTCTTCTCTCAACCTCCACCGCCTGCTTTCTTTATCGCATTCCCCTATCTATCTATTCATCCACTATCTATTTATTTATGCACTCTATATCTCACTCTACTATATCTTTTCACTATAATTTGTTATAATTTATATGCTTAAAATTTTTTTAAAAAGTAAATTTAACATTTTTTCTGCCACCGCCTGCTTCATCTCTTCCGTCACCTCCTCTCTTCTCTCAACCTCCTCCGCCTGCTTTCTTTATCACATTCCCCAATCTATCTATTCATCCACTATCTATTTATTCACTATATATCTCACTCTACTATATGTTTTCACTATAATTTACTTATAACTTATATGCTTTAAAAAAATTTTTGCTGCCACCGCCTGCTTCATCTCTTCCGTCACCTCCTCTCTTCTCTCAACCTCCACCGCCTGCTTTCTTTATCGCATTCCTCTTTTCTTCCACTATCTATTTATTTATTTATTCACTCTATATCTTACTATATATCTCACTCTACTATATCTTTTCACTATAATTTCTTATAATTTATATGCTTACATTTTTTTAGCTGCCACCGCCTGCTTCATCTCTTCCGTCACCTCCTCTCTTCTCTCAACCTCCACCGCCTGCTTTCTTTATCTCATTCCCCTATCTATCTATTCATCCACTATCTATTTATTTATTCACTCTATATCTTACTATATATCTCACTCTACTATATCTTTTCACTATAATTTGTTATAATTTATATGCTTAAAAATTTTTTTTGCTGCCACCGCCTGCTTCATCTCTTCCATCACCTCCTCTCTTCTCTCAACCTCCACCGCCTGCTTTCTTTATCGCATTCCCCTTTCTATCTATTCATCCACTATATATTTATTTATTCACTCTATATATCACTATATATCTCACTCTACTATAATTTTTCACTATAATTTGTTATAATTTCTATGCTTACAATTTTTTTCAAATGTAAATTTACATATTTTTCTGCCACCGCCTGCCTCATCTCTTCCGTCACCTCCTTTCTTCTCTCAACCTCCACCGCCTGCTTTCTTTATCGCATTCCCCTATCTATCTATTAATCCACTATCTATTTATTTATTCACTCTATATCTCACTCTACTATATCTTTTCACTATAATTTCTTATAATTTATTTGCTTAAATTTTTTTTGCTGCCACCGCCTGATTCATCTCTTCCGTCACCTCCTCTCTTCTCTCAACCTCCACCGCCTGCTTTCTTTATCTCATTCCCCTATCTATCTATCTATTCATCTACTATCTATTTATTTATTCACTCTATATCTCACTATTGATCTCACTCTACTATATCTTTTCACTATAATTTCTTATAATTTATATGCTTACATTTTTTTTCTAATGTAAATTTAAAAAAAATTCTGCCACCGCCTGCTTCATCTCTTCCGTCACCATCTCTCTACTGCCACCGCCTGCATTTTTTATCCCATTCTGTCACCTCTTCTCCTTTATTTACTGCCACCGCCTGCTTAATGCGTCTCATTCCCCATCCTCTCCTCTCCTTTCTATGCTGCCACCGCCTATATTCTGCTTCTCATTCCCTGTCACCTCCTCTCTTTGCTGCCACCGCCTGCTTTCTTCATCCCATTCCTCTCCTCTCCTTTCTTTTCCACCACCACCACCTTTCTGCCTCCTGCATCCTATTCCCAAACTGCTCTTACCAGCGTCACCACCAAATACAAAGGTCTTATACTACCTGACCGGTGTGTAGCCTTTGCCACTGTAGATCACACGCCTTCATATCTTACCTGTTGACATCCATCCTCTTACCTTCTGTATTTCAGCTGATGTTCTATATGATAACAAAAGAACATTGTACCTATTACTCCATGTGCAATCTGGTCACATTTATAACAAGATACAAAATAGCATAATATATATCTTTTGTTTCCATGATGAAATCTATAGACACTTGGATAATTTACTAGAATGTAACATTACGGGACTGCAGAGCATAAGCTGCTTTGTGACGCTTCTGTTTGCACTAATGCGCTCATCTGTAGAGTAAGCACCTGGACCTGCACATCAGGGGGTTCTATGGGGAGGGGCCACATCTTATGGGAAATGGAGGATGGGATAGAGTGTTTGTAAGTAATTGTACGCTGGCTGCATTTACAGGATATAATATGTAAATGAGACTGAAGGGGTACAGACTGAGTATCTTTAGTTACAGAGAGGTCGCAAAATCTTTTTCCCTGCTTACGGATCTTTCTTTTACAGGTTCTCAGTAAAGACCTTATTCTGGTCCCCATGAAATGAATTTCACAGCGTTGCGTGTGGACCAAACTTCTTCCGCAGTGCCTGCGTACCCCCCCTCCCCCTGCGCGGCTGCGAATCAGGGCCAGGTTGATCATAATGAATAGCAGGTAGGAAATAAATGTGTGGTACACAGAAGTGGCAAGTTGCTCAAATGAACTCATTGGTCCATTGCAAGTGCTTGCAAGGGAGGGGCTAGTTCAGGCAAGGGAGGGGCTAGTTCAGGCAACGGAGGGGCTAGTTCAGGCAAGGTAGGGGCTAGTTCAGGCAACAGAGGGGCTAAACAAGGCAAGAGAATCACAGAATTCCCCCACCCTACAGGATAGTAGTAATGCAGAGAACTCAGTTAATTTCTCCTTCGCTCCAAAGGGATATATGTACACTGAGTTCTCTGCATTACTACTATCATACATATATTCCAATACACTGATTAATCCTTTTGCTGTACGTACCATCTATGTATATTACATGCCGCATAGATAATGTAGTGCTGGAATAAATTCACCAGCAAATGTAGGGGCATTTTCTAGTGAGATCACTTAGAGAATGACCTGAAATCTCCCCGGGTGTACGCCCCTTTAGTGTACAACTTTCCATTCTGAACATGTATTATTGGTTATTATAATACTGCTATACCCAGATCTAGCTCCCTTTTACTTTCTTTATCATGCCCCCATTTAAAGTTGAAGTCTTCAATCAAACATGGTTAAAGATAATAAGAAAAATGAAGATATAATGTACTTACATGCAGAACCTGGCATGGTCGCATCCAGCAGTGCCTCTGCCTCACTAGATGTACTTAGACCAGGTGGATTTGGGAAGCTTCTCCAGCTGGAGGTAATTGACGAGAAACCCGTAAAATTTGCCTGCTCCGCCGCTGTAATTGGTGGGTAATTGGCCTCTTCTGCCTCCATTAGTTCTAGATAGTTATTACTGGAGGCAGAGGGTGGAAAGAATGCCTACAGAAATAAGAAGTAACAGTGTATATCAGTGATTATTACATGTACCATAGGACTGTGTAAGACAGAACAGAGGCATTTAGCAAACTTCTTTATATAAAGATTATTTATAGTAGTTTCCATTATAGACCCTAAGAAAATGCCTATATATAAAGCTAAAGGCAGTGGCATAAGTGTTGCATAAATGTATAAAGGTGTCGCTCAGACCATATATATATATATATATATATATATATATATATATATATATATATATATATATATATATATATGCTTGCAAAAAGGAATAGAGAAGACGCACCAATGAGCAAGAAGTAACAACACTTTACTTATGCAACAAGGCTCACATACATTGGGGTTAAAAATCTTATGCGCTGGGTATCTCTGTTTTTTTGTTTTTATATATATATATATATATATATATATATTTATATATAAAACCACAGCATTACAGTAGATGTGAGGTCGCTATGGTGCAATTATAGGTGTTCGTCTACTCTGTGCTATCAAGAGACATCTATATACTCTAGAAGTGCAGAGAGGAAAATGACATTCCAGAAGCTCACTATGGAAAGTGTAACCTGTGCTCTATAGTCCACTTTGTCTCCTTGTCAGCTTATTATGAGGCGCAGGATTATCAATTATATTAGAAAAATGTCAGAAGATGTAACAGAGCTCACATCTGGGACAATAAGAAAGTATTGGTAACATAGTAATTATGTCCTTCCTACTTGTGTGTCCCCTGCTAGAAAGAAAACGGTACTTGTTTCCTAGCACGGCCACACCGATTTACATCGGGGTGGTCGTGTCGGAAAAATCGGGTCGATCGCATCGCATGCGATTTGGTCGCATGCGATGCGATCGACGCGACCGACCCGATTTTTGACCCGATTTTTTGATTGAATGAAATGTAAATCGGGTCCCTGGGACCCGATTTTACATTGGATTCAATGTAAAATATTCCCTAGACCCCCAAATTTAACGACGTAAACCCCACCCCACGATAGACGCCAACCCGAAGCGTGGCGAGCGCAGCGAGCCCGCGAGGGGCGGCGGTTCGCGTCCTCCGACCTTTTCATGCCCTACTATCCACGTCGGCGTGGAGTTGAGAATAGAATAGTGTGGCGAGCGCAGCGAGCCACCGAGCCCGAAGCGTGGCGAGCGCAGCGAGCCCCGCGAGGGGACGCGGATACCTTCACAGGTAAACGCGTCCCCTCGTGGGCTTCCCAGGTGTTCATGGCGACGCGGACACCTGGGAAGCCCGCGAAGGGACGCGTTTACCTGTGAAGGTATCCGCGTCCCCTCAAGGGGCTCGCTGCGCTCGCCACGCTTCGGGCTCGGTGGCTCGCTGCGCTCGCCACACTATTCTATTCTCGACTCCACGCCGACGTGGATAGTAGGGGAATTAAAAGGTCGGAGGACGCGCACCGCCGCCCCTCGCGGGCTCGCTGCGCTCGCCACGCTTCGGGTTGGCGTCTATCGTGGAGTGACGACGGGGACATCTATAATGTGAAATGGGTCATATTGGCCCATTTCACATTTTTCACATTTTTTAAAAGGTGAGATGGACTTAATCAAGTCCGTCTCATCTTGTGCCATTATAATGGCACAAGACCGACGCGATCCTCACGATTTCAATGTTAAAAAAATATTTTAACATTGAAGCCTATGGGGAAATCGGGGGCATCGCGTCGGTCGCGTCGGGACCAATGTTAATGGTCCCGACCGACGCGATGCCCCCGATTTTGTACCTTTGCCGGCAAAATGGACCTGATTTCAAAGGAAATCGGGTCCATCGTGTGGATCGTGTACCTTAACTTAAAGGTACACGATCCACAAGATTGTGGCCGTGCTAGGAAACAAGTACCAAGAAAACTAAAAATGTGTCTTTGTCAGTGATTTTTATGTAATCCTGAGCACAAGAATAACTGTGTTAGGGAACTTTACACTGTTAAGGTCCCCATATGTTATGCGATTTGGGCCAGAGGATCCAGCAGATTGTCTCTGACATCCGATCGGATCCGATGCGCAGTCCCGTGCGCATCGGATCAGAGCTCGGACGGGCTGCACATAAAATACATCTTATGTGCAGCAGTCAGCAGGACATCCTGGGTGTGATGAACAGGGTGCGGCAGGTGGCAAGGAGAATTGAAAAATCCTATTCAAAAGACTGGGTGGCCACTATTTGGCTGAGAGATCTCTTTCAGCCAATCAGCAGCCACCTGATCTTTTGAATAGTATTTTTCAATTCATACACCCCCTGCCTGCAGCTCTCCGAGATTATGTGTGATAAATCCCATGTAATTCATGTGTAATAGTGTGTACACACGGTTCGATATGGCTTCCGATGTTGACGATATCGTCAACATCGGAAGCCATATCGCATACATATCGCATACTGATTGTATGCATTGTAAGGGCTTCCTAGCCCGATGCGCGCTCCCGTTTAAGGAGAGATCGGAGGGGAGATAGAGTGGGCAGCACACTCTATCTAGCACAAATCGCAAGCATATCGCATGCATCGTATGTGCCTTGCGATATGCTTAAGATGCGATGTGCTATACGATTTCCAGGACCCTGTCAGTCATCCTGTTGTTAAGTCAAAATCACTTAGTCAAAATCTTAAGCAAATCTTAAGGCACATAGGAAATCGTATAGTAAATCAAATAGGAAATCGCATAGCAAATTGTATGGTAAAAAGTCAAAATCTTAAGCATATCTTAAGGCATATCTTAAGGAGTAGAGAAAAAAAGGGAAAAGTAAAAATCGGACAAAACATCGAATCGTACATCGGATCGCACAGAACATCGAACCGTGTGTACACACTCTAAGAAAAGGCCCATCATGTGCCAAATCTTATTGAGCTCTCTCAGGTAGGGTTAGGATTAAGGTCAGGGTTAGTCTGCAGAAGAGGACAGTTAGGGTTAGGCACTAGGGGGCAGTTAGGATTAAGGTCAGGGTCAGGCTGCAGAAGGGGAGAGTTAGGCTTAGACACTGGGGTGGATAGTTAGGGTTAGGCATTAGGAGGTGGAGTAGGGCTAAAATGACTAAAACTTGACAATTTGTCAGTTAAACGTTTCACCCTGTCTATCCTAGACACTGTCTAATTAGTGACCCTGTCAGCCTATTGCATGCTGACATAATGGCTGTCTATATAGACAGAGCCGATCCCTTAATCCACACCCCATATATGTGTTTGGCACTTATACATTATCTGCTGACCAGCAATGAGTAGCTCATGGAAGTTCTGTTTTATACTTACAGGGAAGTATGGGGGCTCCATCCCAAGGGATTCCATGGCGACCCAGTCAATGTGCTGGAAGAAGGGGTGGTGGCGAATGCTGTCAGTAACTCCTGGTTCTTGGCCCAGATGGTTATTGACAAGCTGAAAAAGGTATTTGGATGTAATTATACAGCACAGTTGCTCAATACAATCATTGTACAAACATTTCTGCTGCCGGCACAGAAGAATATAAAGGGATTTCTCCATGGCCACAGTATGTTACTACTGACATTCTATCTGGGATCTGTTGTGTTTCTCACATTACATTCCCAATTCCAAGAACATGTAACCATTCTGCCATTTCCTGTCATATGTGTCCTAAAGGTCCATACACACTGGGCTATTATGCCCAGTGTGTGTGGACAGCGATGATCGCTATCATCGCTGAGGGGGAAAGCTTCTCAGTGCATACTCACTGGGCGGCTTTCCCCCTGCCCGGCGGGGGAGGACGGCTTTGCATAGTGCAGAGCTATGCAATGCCGTCCTCAAAGCCGCTCATCTGCTTGTAATAGCAGCAGATGAACGGCTTTCCTGGCGATGATGCGGGAGCGTGCAGCAGCGCTCATGGCCGGGGCACACACTGGGCGGCTTTGAGCTGAAAGCCGCTCAAACCTGCTTTTTTGAGCGACTTTCAGCTTAAAGTCACCCCGTGTCTATGGGCCTTAATGCTGATGTGTCTGTGTAACAATGGCTGCTCAGGTCTTGCTTGGCAATTGTATAGACATTTGTAAATAAGACTACATGCATTACTTACACGCATCTTATAGATATACACAACATATCACATAGGCATGGGGCACTAAGTGACATCGGCCAGAACTTTCTATACCTGTTATCACTAGAAATATATGTATTGGTGTTTGATAGAAACATATCTGTACATTGTTATATTGTCACTATACAATAGTCTAACGTTACTTATCTGATTATTGTCTGTCTAACAGGAATGACTGCAGAGAAACCAGTGGGATGATGCAGGTGAGGGGCAAACACACGGGCGATTTATGCCCTATTTCTAAGCGATCTGTCTAGGACACTTAGAAATGAAGCTCGGATCGCTCCCTTTGTACACCCTATAGCTATTGTGGTTCGCAGCCCTGCACATCACTATCGCCCACAAATATAGACAGTGCATGCACGTTCTATCCTGCTTACATTACCAGTCTGCATAGGCAAACACTGCTCAGCACAGATTGCTCAGCGCATATAGCAGGTGAGTCCCATGTGTGCTGAGCCATCTGTGCTTAAGCAGCACAGGACTCAAGTCTCCCCGTGTACAGGGCTTTAGTTGAGTATGTACTCCATTGTGATGCTCTTTATATTTATTAATCCTATTTATGAAATGCAGAAAAGTCACCTCCCAATAAAAAAACACCCATGTAGATCTTTTACTTATCTGCCAATAGTTATAGCATAGCTAACAGCTGCGTCAGCCGTCGCCAGAGAAAAGATTCAGCTATTTTCCATAAAGCCACAATCTTTATTCACTGCTGCACAATGCGCGGCATAGCGGGGCATATGGTATGCGTACACTCCCGCTATGCATTCACTTATATAGGAGCTGGCTGGTGCGGGTACATGCACCCCGCTGCTTTATGGGAGCCTGCTGCGATGCGCTCACACTGCAATCCCACTACAGCAAGCTGCTATACGCAGCAAAGCTGTAGCAGGACACATCTGTAGTCAGTAATAGTGGCCGGCTGTCAGAGTGCAGAGTTTACTTGTAGCAGTAATTGGACAGTAGAGTAGATCAGATACTCTGGTTTTCAATAGAGATCAGAGGACTGAACAGATTGATCCTATAACACAGGAGGTTATTCTGGTTGGTGCGTACATTTCCGAAATCTTTCGGAGCGGGCCGCACGCCACGCTGTGCGGACATCGTCCGAAGAAACGCCCACCGGACCTCCGCATATGGACGGACTCACACTGGAAGAACAGGGCGTGTTTACGGACGACATCCAAACCTTGCGTGTGCGGTGGAAACACACATATTCTGCACGGTCTTACAGCGTTTGCACGGTCTTACCGCGTCAGAACGGACGGGAACCTGGCTGTACGCTCCGATGGGGTGTATTTATTTATTATTGAAGCAATGACAAGAGTGTAATTAATGAGTAATGAGTAAAGGAGTGGATTGTATTGTGTTCAGCTGACATTGGTTGAGGTGCGCCCGTACTGATTGGGCGTTCCGATTGCCTAGCGCATGACCGAGTGGTGTCCGCAAAGAAATACTTGCTTATGGACACCGCATATTTCTTGCCTTTTGGTTCGTGTGCATTCGGTGTGCTGTCCGAATGCACGCCTACCAGAATGAGTGCACTCCCTCGTGCACGCCCATGTTTACGCCAAGTTTAGCCCACTTTGAAACTACGCCCCTGTGTAGTTCCAAATGACGCCCATAAGCAATGTTCCCTCTAATTTTACGAAGGCTGTGTGCGGCAAAAGATTTTTGCTGTGCAACTTTGGAAGGAAATTTAAATTTTTGTGCGTCACTTATATATAACTGGAAAATGACGTTAAGCATTTGTGTTAACATCACTTCAAAATGATATTAAACGTTTAAACATTCAAACACAACACACAATGTAGTTAATGGGTGAAACACACATTAATTGAGTCCACAACTGCAACAAGGGACCACTGCTGCTTTGTGCGCTCTGTTGAAATGTGTGTGCGCACGCTCGCCGAGTTGTGTGCGCGTGCACGTGCGCACAGCTTAGAGGGAACACTGCCCATAAGACGCCCATATTTCACGAGTGAATGCGGTGCACATTTCTGTACGGTATTAGTGCGAACAAGTACGGAGACCATGTGTGGATCATGCGCATAGCGTTGCCCACGCATGTGCAAAAAAAAGAATTCGGGAAAGTACGCATCGACCACAATAAGGCCCACAGTGACTAATGCTTACTTACATCCAACATCTTATAAAGTTATATACAACCAATTACATCATTTATATTAATAATTTATAAATGTAATATCATATTTACCATGTTAATGAGGTCCATAGCAGCAGATTCTGTTGCGCAGAATCTTGAGTGAGCAGCATGACCTCCGGTTATCATTTCGTTCAGGATGACTCCAAATGAGAACCAGTCTTCGCCAATCATGTACTCCTTGCCGAAATACAGCTACCAGAAGAAAGCGATTGGTTACCAACATTTTAGCAATCACTTTATTTTTTAATTTTTGCTTTTCTTTTTAATTAACAAAATAGCGGTAAAGATAACCCCTACATGTTATAGTAACAGCAGCAATATTTTATATTGTTTATAAATAATAAGTACTTCGCTGTTTTTTGGTATATTCTGTCCCGAGTTATTGCTCTTTCACTTGTATATGCTAGTTCACGTACTATATATTCTTTACAGCAGCTGTCCTGCCAACATACGGCAACAGTCTCACGTCATCTTCCCCTGGTAAGAGTCGGACCGGAAGTCACATGTACCCGATCCCATGGAGGACGCTATGGTGGAGGGTAGTCACTTAAGGTAATGCTGGTTACACACCAGAATGATTTTTCTCAGTCCCATCAATGTCGATAAAATTTAGTCCGATTTTATGTAAATTGGGCACGTTTTGGCATGTTTTAGATCCGATTCCGATCTGATGGTTACCCTTTGAGCGCTTATTGTATGTATGCACTATTTCCATCTTTATCACTCTTGGGATTATTACTTTGTGCATGATATGTTTGCAGCACTTTGGGTTCAGCTGCGCACTTTGGTCTGATTTGTATTTTTCAATCATGATCATTCCGGTGTGTACCCAACATAAGAGTCATATTGTTTACTGTTAATTCTGCACCAGACCCAGAAGTCCAATGCCAGAGCTGCATCGCAATTGACAGCTCTTATGGAAAGAGCTGTCCTCTGCATTAATAATCGCATATGTTAGTGCATGTGGGATTAGTAATAATGCGGTACCCGGGGAATGCTGGTGATGTGGTGGTGGTGGGGGGATGTTAGTGCATCTTCTACATGGAGAGAAATTGCCAACACTTGGCAGAATCAGAATTACCCAGAAATGTGCAACGATGCATGTGCGTGCTACAGTGAATGCCCTTTTTACCCAACTTGGCTATATGCCGTCACATACGGGGTTGGAATCAGGCCCCATGTACATAGTTACATGAGGAAACAGTAGGAAACCCTTTGCATTTACCTCAGGAATAATGACTCCACACCTTCTAGCACAGCCAGTAACACCCTCGTCTCTAGGCGTGATCTCAAGGGCCAGACCGAAGTCGGCGATCTTGAGATGTCCTGTTGGAGTCACCAAGATGTTCTCTGGTTTTAGGTCGCTGTGAAGAAAATAAAATCTTTGTTTTCATACAAACAGGAATTATTTGGTACATAGATTATATTGCACATTACATGTGTACATTCTAACTAATAGTAGTTTTATATGTTTGGGAGCAAGGACTAATGTAATCATATTTAGGTTAGTGTCCATGTGATTCCACCATGTCATGTACATCTGTTTGTGTTCTGCAGAATTCTAGGTTATTTAATAGTGGAACCTTCCTCAGCCCAATAACCCCTGTGATACTAATATGTGTGGTTACAGCAGACTGTAAATAACTAGTGATATTGATGTCATAGGAAGCGGCAAATGGAGGCTGATGCTGGTCGTTCCCAGCTGGGGAAGGGGAGCAGCTTATAAATGGGGTCAGTTTATTCTTATTTGTAACCAGAAAATAAATAATAACAATACACTGACACGTGGGCCAGGCAGCACATTGTGCTTATTGTGCTGTTATTCCCTGAGTGCAGCCGCTGCAATTTATCATTGGGGATTGTAAGCTTTTAGGGGTAATGGACCTTATTCAGATCTGAGCTCAGTACTAATTTGTTTGGAAAATGGGCAAAACCATGTGCACTGCAGGTGGAGCAGATGATACCTGTGCAGAGAGAGTTACATTTGGGTGGGATGTGCTGAAACTGAAATCTAAATTGCAGTGTAAAAATAATGCAGCCAGTATTTACCCTGCACAGAAACAAAATAACTCACACAAATCTAACTCTCGATACATGTTACATTTGCCCCACCTGCAGTGCACATGGTTTTGCCCATTTTCCAAACATATTTGTACTGAGCTCAGATCTGAATAAGGCCCAATGGGTGAGCTATTTACCTGTGTAGTGAGTGCCAGATACCTTTAGATTCATATAAATAGCAATTGGAGATGGAATTAAAGGAACCATATTAGGTGAAGTTATCCAACATGTGTCCATCCACCTCTTCCGCAATTATTTATTTTAGCTTTCCTTAATTTGTCATCTGTCACTCCTGCTCCTCTTACTTCCCTTACTACACCTCTTATAACCTCCGTCCTCCTCTTTTTTATTTACCTCCCACTCCTTCCAACTTATTACCCCGCACCTCCCACTCCATCCCTCCACCTCCTTTCCCTGCATGTCTACTCCCTCCTTGCTCCTCTGCGCCTCCCACTCCCTCCCTCCACCTGCTTCCCCTGCACCTCTCACTACCTACTTCCTCCTCCTTCCTCAGCACCTCCCCCTCCTTCCCCTGCACTTCTTACTCCATCCTTCCACCTCCTTCGCCTGCACCTCTCACTTCCTCCTCCTTGTTCTGCATCTCTCACTCCCTCTTTCCTCCTCTACACCTCCCACTTCCTTCCTCTACCTCCTTACCCTGCACTTCTTACTCCATCCTTCCACCTTCTTCCCCTGCACCTCTCCCTCCCTTCCTCCACCTCCCTCCCACCTCCTTCCCCTGCACCTCTCACTCCCTACTCAATACTCTCTTCAGCCATAATTGACAATAAAAGCATAAAACAATTGTGCAGAGACAGCCTCTGTGGCTACTGAGAGCTGTAGATAACGATTGTACATTACTATGTAAAGGAGGCATGTACCATGTAAGTGGGAAATATGTGCTAATTGGTAACATGTATAGCGTGTAGGAAGCAGACATGATCAGTATATTACATTCTGCATTATACACTCCATAGTAATATTGCTTTATTATACTATTATCATACTGTAACTATATAATTACCCATGGACTATTCCCTTGGAATGGAGGAATTGAATCCCGCATACTATCTCTGCTGCATAGAATCTGTTGGATAGAAAACAGGTTAATGTTACATTGTAGGATGTATAAATAATAGGTGTGGTATAGGGGTCCGACAGTCGGGGTCCAGACAGTCATTAGCCTGACATTGGGATCCCGACTGGCCGGAATCAGACAGCATGGTGAGCGCAACAAAGCCCCTTGTGGGCTCGCTGTGCTCTCCACGCTGTGGGCACGGAGGCTCGCTACGCTTGCCACCTATTGTATTCTTCTTCTATGGGGGTCGTGGACCTTCAAAAGGGAGAATAGCCGGTGGACGTCGGGCACCCGGCTGTCTGTGTTTTGACAGTCGGGATCCCGTCGTCGGGTAAATGACTGTCGGGATCCTGACTGTCGGGACCTCGTCCGGCACCCATAAATAATGGCTGAGTGCTTCCCAGATGACGCTCCCCCATTCTCTGACAAAGGCCTCATTTGGTTTGTTTCACATTCACCAGCTGAGGTTTCCCATATGAGGTTAATATGAGGTTTCCCATATGAGGTTAATATGAGGTTTCCCATATGAGGTTAATATGAGGTTTCTGTTTTTGTGCATTGGTGCAATTCACTTCATATTGGGGGTTATTCTGGTTGATTCCCAAGGCTACGAATTCTCAGCCTTGTGAATCCATGTAACCCCGCAGTGCGGATGGTGGTACACCATCCCTCCATTCGCAAGGGCGATTCGCTGGCAGGGACTGCGAATGGATGTTACACAGTAACATCCATTCGCTGCCTTGTGCGATCAGCCCATATAATTCGAGGGTCACCGGCCATGGAACTATGGGGAAGGCGTATGCATATAAAAGTGACTTATCCTACTAGCCGCTGTCATTTACTGCTACTAATAGATTACACAGAGGGGATATGGTCATTGGGTCACCAGCATGTTGGTTGACAGTCATTAGGTCGACATGCATTTAGGTCGACATGAGTCTAGGTCGACAGGTTCATTAATTTGACAGCATCAAAAGGTCAACACGGATTAGGTCTACAGTCAAAAAGTCGACATGGGGTTTTCACATTTTTTTGTCCCAAATGTTGTACGCATGGTGGTGGGGGGGTGGGGGCATTCACTCACCCAGCAGGTGGCGGTACAGGGCACTTACTGAATTAGGCCCTGAGTCTCAAACCATGGAATTGTAAATGCAACAGTTTTCATCTGAAATTTACATCTGACGTGTGTCATTTCCCAAACCACATACACAGCTGCCCCTTAGTACACGGCCACCTTCATGTTGCTGCACACAGTGATGACAGCATCTGTATAATCCTGCCACATCTGACGTGTGTCATCTCCCAAACCACATACACAGCTGCCCCTTAGTACACGGCCACCTTCATGTTGCTGCACACAGTGATGACAGCAGCTGTATAATCCTGTCACATCTGACGTGTGTCATTTCCCAAACCACATACACAGCTGCCCCTTAGTACACGGCCACCTTCATGTTGCTGCACACAGTGATGACAGCAGCTGTATAATCCTGTCACATCTGACGTGTGTCATTTCCCAAACCACATACACAGCTGCCCCTTAGTACATGGCCACCTTCATGTTGCTGCACACAGTGATGACAGCAGCTGTATAATCCTGTCACATGTGACGTGTGTCATCTCCCAAACCACATACACAGCTGCCCCTTAGTACACGGCCACCTTCATGTTGCTGCACACAGTGATGACAGCAGCTGTATAATCCTGTCACATGTGACGTGTGTCATTTCCCAAACCACATACACAGCTGCCCCTTAGTACACGGCCACCTTCATGTTGCTGCACACAGTGATGACAGCAGCTGTATAATCCTGTCACATGTGACGTGTGTCATTTCCCAAACCACATACACAGCTGCCCCTTAGTACACGGCCACCTTCATGTTGCTGCACACAGTGATGCCAGCAGCTGTATAATCCTGTCACATGTGACGTGTGTCATTTCCCAAACCACATACACAGCTGCCCCTTAGTACACGGCCACCTTCATGTTGCTGCACACAGTGATGACAGCAGCTGTATAATCCTGTCACATCCCATACCTCCCAACTTTGTAGCTGCAGAATTCGCCACGCGAGCGGCCAATGAGGGGTGGGGCTTATGTAAATGAGGGGCGCAGCTTATGCTAATGAGACACGTCCCCATTTTCGTCCGGGAATAGACGCTGTGCGCTTGCGCACTGCGTCTATTCTGTCAAATTGGGGGGCTCCCAACTGCCCCCCCCCCCCGCAGCGGGACACCTCCGGCCGCGGGTGGGACAGCGGGACAGGACCCGGTAATCGGGACTGTCCCGATGAAATCGTGAGTGTTGGGAGGTATGTAATCCTGTCACAGCTGGAGTTTGTTACTACTAATAGCATTACTTTGCCCAATATAAGGTGACACATATAAGGCATGCTTTTCTATACTGTATTATATATTGATACATCAGAAACCTTCTGACTGAATACAAAATGTATATGTATAATATATAATCTATCAGTAAGTCCTCCCTCTATCAGCGGCTGTAACAACACATTACTCTATATCCTCACCTTGCACTGGAGATGTCCATGGGCCCATTCCTCATCAGGAGACTACGGAAGTCTCCGCCACTGGCATACTCCATCCCAAAGAACACGTGATTCTGTGTATGGTAGAAACAATTGTGTTATTATAATATAATAACAGCAATAGCAAAGGTTAGCATGGCTTCTGTACCAATTACATAAATAACCGTACGTAACTGCTGCTGCAAATAAAATACAAGAACACTGTCCGTAAAGTAAGGACAAAATCTGTAGTGTAAAGTCGTGGCAGCCGAACTGTTGTGTAGAAGAGATTTTTACGCATGCGCTGTACTGTTTGGGAAAAGTGACATCTGGTGGTCAATGAGTGTAATTGCAGGTTACATTTACAAGATTACATTACATTTATAACGCAATCTATAACGGGACTATAGCGCAAGGAGCAGGCGCGATTCATGCGCGATTTGCATAGCGCACATTATGCGCAACGCAGCCACGATGTACTTGGCCACATCTGTACATGGCAGGACAGGCAGGAGGGACAGAGCTAGGGCGAGGGGAATGTCACCTTTGTCCGAAATAACTAAGTAAGGAGAAATACTGTACTATACATTACTCATTCACTTCTCAGGCCATCAATAGTGTAAAACTATGCAATGGGTGTCCATCGATAGTTTTACATATTGATGGTCATCTATTATGTAAAACAAATGGGCGGGGCTTCGCGGGTGTCGGGGGCAGAGCCATCTGGTTCTCCCCCATTGATCACAAAAGTATTCAATATCGGCCATAACCCATTGATGATTTTGAATCATCGATGGTCGATGGCCATCCATAGGACTGTCATGGGGAGGGGACGGGACCAGGGGGGCGGTGCCTAGGTTAACAGTACATAGGTGGACAGTCATTAGGCTAACCACTATAGGTCAATAGTCAATAGATCAACACATGAAATATGTCGACCTGCATTAGGTGGACATGATGAAAAGGTTGACACAAGCATTAGGTCGACAAGCAAAAGGTCAGAGGCAGTCACAGCCGTACCGTGCTCTGATGGGAGAAGTAGCCATGGATGAGGAATGGGCACCCAGATGCAAGGTCTAGCACTTTTCTTTCCATGAATGCATGTTCTACGCCGATCTCTAGGAGCCATCTCTTGCTCATGACCTTCACAGCCAACAACTGGCTGTGAGCTGAGTGTGAGGCCAGGAGAACCTAGAGGAAATATTACAGTGTTAACCTCATAACCACAGTGTCCTGGTGACGTCATACCTTGTGGGTCCCTAACACTAAGCTGAAAGGCCCCCATACAGTAATTCGATTTGGTCCAATTTCATCCGAATCTGATGGATAGGGCCGAGCCATGTGTATGACATGCCATCGGATTTAGTGCATGGTCCCCTATCATAACGGAGGCTAACGGATGGCATGCGATGTTGCCATCCGAGAAGATCCAAGGCTGCTCCCGGGGGGCGGTAGGGAGGGGGGGGTCGATGGCCATACACTTATGTGATACATCGCAATAGTGTATGGCCAGCTTTACATCTGGGACGCGGAATCCCCCCATGCCGGTAAAGCCCAGCCACCACCGGGCACCACCCTAGAAATATTCTTTTGTGTTACTGTTAATAAGAAAAACATGAGCTATGTGCTAAGGAGTGATACATAAGTGATGGACATAAATTAGACAGTGTTACACTGGTAAACAATAATAAAGTGCTACATCGAATGCTACCATGTGATGCCCCAAGCAGCCAGGCCGTACCCACTCTGGAGTATTATATAATACTTTTACTGCCAGAGATTTTGCACCTTGCAGGTTGCGTTTCAGTGAAGCAGCATCTTCTACACAATGTAAAGACGTTTCACACGTATATAAGTGCCACATGTAATACAGGCAACATTCCCTGATGTTCTAGCTGATGCTGCACTGATAATGTAAGAAAAGGGGCGACTCTATAGCGGTAGGAGGTCACACATTACACAGTGCGTCAAATCCTTCCATGCTTCTATCACCCCACATACTGTAACCTTATTACAGTGACTACTAGAAGAGGTCGCCCTACCAGAACCATCGGACACTGTAGTGTTATATTATAGCGGGGGAATGTTACACATCATGCAGTTATACTGTGTGCAATATCATTACATGGAATGGTGAATCACAACTGACATTGAATGATATTGCACTGCAGCCTTGTTCACCTCTAATAATATGGAGACATATAGTAATTCCCCTGTGACAACTGAAACCTCATTGCTTACCTTCCCAAAACCACCTTGGCCTAACTGATGGGATAACGTCAGTCCCTGGATGGTACGAGAGACTGCATCTCTGAGGCAGGATGATGGAGCACTGCTGGTTTCTGATGGAGAGAGAAGCCAGAGGAGAACATTTCAACAGTGCCCATATATGAAAAACATAAATTAAGGTGACATTTATATTACCATGCCCCCCCCCAACTTTGGCAGATGAGGAAGAAGGACGCTTGTGTGCGCCCAAATTTCTGTGGGCGTGGCCTCATGCTCCATGGGTGTGACCTATGCTCATGGAACTGCTGCGAGGCACGCCCCATCTATGCAGCTCTGGGGGCATGTCCAGCACTTATTGAGCTGCTGGCCATGCTCCCAGCCCCTCTGCCTGCCTGAATAGATGCAGTGCGCATGCACACAGCATTAAATTCCCGCTGAGCAGCGGCAGGCAGGGGGGATTCCCTGCTGCCCCACCAGCACTGAATGCTGCTGACCCTGGGTGGGATGCCAGACCGTTGGGAAGAATGTATAAACTCAACATTGGGTATCTTTATGCATACACTTTAACAAAACTCAACCTTTATCAACTTATAGCTTATAACCTTAACACTTAGAATAAGACACGGACACAAGTGCTGGCATTTCAAAAATGAATGTCAAATTTATTGATTGACAACTATGACCTGACTATATATGGTGGCGGCACTAAAGAACAGTCAGGGGAAAGGGGTAACATCACACACGATTCACACACCGCTGGTGATCAACTCTCCCTTCATAACCCACCTGTGCAGGTGATGTAAGCCATCTCCCGTCCAGGAGCATGGGCTAATGACATATCAATGTCGGGAGAGCGCACCCACTATTTACATATTATTGCATATAAGGACCGTTCTTTACCACCACCGAGAATAGAAAAATAGGGATGGGAGGGAGGGGAAAGCTTCACAAAGAGGCCGATCACCTGACTCCCTGTCCACTCATAGCCTGCCATCTCCTCCCCTGTACACCCATTGGCTATTCCCTACCTCATCAGATCTCAGCAAGTACAACATGCTACTTATAGTGACAGCATCAAAGAACCCTTCAGTGGTTTATGTCTTCTCAGTGCTTAATCAGCCATCGGTTCTCTTTACAGCAGAGAAACAGGGTAAAGTGACCAGAAAATCAGCCAAGTGACATGAAGATTTCCATTCAGTTATCCTACTGGGGAAAATGTTAGTCCAGTAGCATCAGGAGGCTAATAAGCTATTTTGCTTCGAGATTTTCTTTTATGAAAACCGGACAGAGCGATGCACATTGTCATATGCACACGTGTGCGGGACGGGAGAAGTACATATCCAACTCCACCAACTGTATCTTGTCCCCATTGGGTAATGCTATCTTCAGATAGGGGGGAGTGTGCAACAAATAAGGTACTTATGTATTAGCAGGGCGCCCATTGCGTAGTGGTGTAATGAGAATACCAATACACCACTATGCTGGCTACGTAAACTACGTAATTTTCGTAACTGGAGCTGTGCTAATACATAATGGATCATATCCCCACTATCCACGTCATACCCCCATTATCCATGGGGGCGTGGAGTTAATTTTATAAAGTGTGGCGAGTGTAGCGTGCCAGCTGAGCCCGAAGCGTGGCGAGCCCAGCGAGGCGTCCCTTCGCGGGGCTCGCCACGCTCCACTCGCCTATGTGGATAATGGAGGTATGACTTGGATAGTGGGGATATGATTGTGTTAGTGATTGTGTGTAGTTTGTGTTTGTGTGTAGTGCATCATACTTACCCCTCAACGATGTCCACAGCGCCTCCAGCAGTCGGATCCCCGCACAGGCGGGCGTCATGACAGTCCTCCCCGGCCTCAATGTACTCAATTAGCGTATTGCCGCTGGGGGAGCAGGGAAACGATGTGATGCTCCCCCAGCGGCATTTCAGTGAATTACATAAATTTCTCCGGCGGCCGCCATATCCCCCCCCCCTTCCGGCCGCCCGCCCAAGTTCCGCCGCTGCCCGCCGGGATGTCCCCCTCCGCCCGCAGAAACTCCGGCGCTGGCCGCCGGGATGTCCCCCGCCGGCCACCCTAAGCAGTAAGTCACATACAGTATTAGCCGGGCGCCCGTCAGTGGCTACGCTGACAATCTAGCATAAGCTACGTTGTCAGCGTAGCGTAGCCTGGTGCCCAGCTAATACATAAGTACCACAAATAATTACTGGCTGAGTAAGATACATGGTAAGAGGAATTATTGTATGGTTAGATGGAGACCACATCTGGTGGATTGGTTGGGTATAGGAGACGGATGCCAGCAGCTGTTTATGCAATTTGACCCATCACGCTTTTTATGTTTAATCTGAGGAAGGGGCTGGAGGGGAGGAGCTTATGTACCACTCTCATTCAAGTGCTGACTACCTTTATCTACACCTCTATCTGCTTCTCTCACAGACAGTGATCAGCGCTGGGCCTTACCCACTTACACTACCTATAACGACTATTATAAAACTGGCACTTGTTAATATTAAACATGATTTACAGAAATAATTTTTTAAACTGATGGAATAACTAGTCTGTTAAATTAATAAAAATAAACATAAGTCGAAAACAGCAGAAATAGCTCCTTTACTGTCAGCAAGAAAAGCACTGCTGCTGGCGGAGAGAGGGAGTCACACTGCAGGGGGTGACAGTTTATAGGAGAGAGTCACGCTGCAGTGGGGACAGATTATAGGAGGGAGTCACGTTGCTGGGGGATAGGCTGCAGGAGGGAGTCATGCTGCAGGAGGGAGTCACGCTGCGGGGTGGACAGTCTATAGGAGGGAGTCACGCTGTGGGGGGTGAAAGACTGCAGGAGGGAGTCACGCTGCAGTGGGGACAGATTATAGGAGGGAGTCATGCTGCGGGGGGATAGACTGCAGGAGGGAGTCACACTGCAGGGGGGGTCAGAACGGTGCATGGGGGAGTCATGCTGAGGGGGGGGGGGGGCAGAAAGAGTGAGTTGCGGTGGTGAGACCAGTACGTGGAGTTGTCATGCTGGGAGGGGGGGGGGGGGGACAGACTGCGGGAGCAGGTGATCCAGCACAACACAGTTATCTTGGTATACCTGTACTGCTAAGTAAAAGTGTTACTGGATTTAACAATAAGGTACAGTAGATATCACTGAATTAGATTTGGATGCAAGTAATTGAGCATTTTGTACATAAATTCATGGAGATGTATTTTCTAATATAAGTAGTAGACACAGAGGCCTCAGCACCTAGCTCCTATACTACAGCTACCAAACTACATTCAGTGCCTGTATAACCACCGTGTGTATGTATGTATCACTTACTTCTTCGGTCTGCATCTGCTTGTGGGTCTTCTCTCTTCTTTCTTACCGCGCTGGTCTCCTCTGAGCAGGGTGATGTCCTCCTGCAGATCTTCTTTCTCCTTGTGGCCGCCTTCCTCCTCGTCACCGTCCTTTTCTGCATGCCAAAACTCCACTTGGCCTTCCACCGCATGGCCAAACTCCACCTGGTCATCCTCCGCATCGCCATGCTCCACATCGCCGTCTTCGTAGCCGTCCTCTTCATCTCTTCTCTCTGCAAAGCCGTCCTCCTCCACGTAGCAATCTTGCCTGTAGCTCTCCTTCACATCTCTAGCTACCAACTGTCATCTGCCTACCAACTGCCACTTATGCAGCAGAGGGTGGAAAGTAAACAGCTTGGTTGCCATGACAACATTCAAAGCAGCAAGTGCTGTGCTGTGGCATTACCCAGTTATATCTGTGCACTACATACAAGTTGTATATGTTATATCAATTGGGGGGAATGTGTGATATTAGCATTGGATTTAATAGTGATTTCCTAAATTATGGTGGGGGGACATTTTTATAAGCAGACTGATTAGAATACAATTTATATATATTGAGGTACATATTTGGGGGACTTGTGTATTATCCACTAATACCACTAATTAAGGCCCTTATTCTGGTTCGTGCGGTACGGCCCGCGTGCGGCCGTACCGCCGATGTTTTCCGTCTGCACATGCGCAGAGGTCAATCTGCGCATGTGCAGGCGAATTCGCCGCACATAACGTTAGTACGCCGCAAAGGGGGCGTATAGGGGCGTGAGGGGCTTCATGCCCTCATTTCCCTATGTATACGCCCCGCGTTTCATGGGCGTTCCCATGCAAACGCGGGGCGTACGCATGGTAATGAGGCCATGACGCAACTCATGGGGGCGGAAAGCTGACGTCGCCGGATGTCAGCTTTCAGCCCCCATACAAGCTACCACACGGACGATTGTCCGTGTGGTCTCAGCTTGCGGGAGCTGCCGCGGCGTGCGGACCTGCCTTCGATGGTCGACGACCATCGAATGCAGGGGGCAGCTCCCAACATGGTGGAGGCGTACGCCTCCACCATTTTCATGCGGATCGGCAGCCGTCCGTGTACGGACGGCCGTGCCGATCCGTCTTGTAGGCGGGGATTCGTCTGGTGTGGTCGGAGCCGCATATGCGGCTCGACCGCACCAACCAGAATAAGGGCCTAAGGTATGCGATGGACACGATTTCAGACTTTTTCAGGGCTGAGTATTTTAAAATCGGGTCACATCGCATGCCATTACAATGGCGCATAATCAGCACTGACGGCATGGCACTCATACAGGAGGGGGGAGTGGGTTGTGGCGGCTTTGGGCCGTGGGAACGCCCAGCATTTCACAGACGTTCCCGGGGTTTCCGGTAGCAGGTGGCTGACATCACATGATGTTAAGGGTCCCATACATCAGCAATTAATTGTGACAATTTTTTAGATATGGAGATGATTGCCACAATTAATTTTAGATGTGTGGGCTCCCCCTTTTGGCAATCCCAATCAAAATCGCCAATCAATTGCTTAATCAGGTTTTTAAACATGTTTAATAATCTGGTATTATCTGCAGATCTTTTTTATATGTGTGGGCATTCCCAATTCGTCTTCTTTATCTATTTACATTATGAACAGCTGAAATGACAATCGATTGAGCAATTTCCAGATATGAAGATGCAATCTTTAGATGGAAAAATCTGCCGATCACTGAAATAAATCTGTAATGTGTGGGCAAGTCAGATAGATTGTAAAATCCATTAACTGTGATTGCTGATGTATGTGGCCCATTATTAGCCGCTCGCCCTGTCTTCAGCCGGAAGCCCTTAAATATAACTCAGTCTCCACTGACTATATATGTGAGCCCTGCAGAAATCATTCGATGGTCACCAACCATCGAATGATTTCTCCAGCAGCGGGACATGTAAGGGGATGTGTTTTCATACCATGGTTGCGAAAGGGATATGGCGGCGGCAGGTCAGCGATTCGTGGGGGCGGGCAAACTGGCACTCGATAAGCTGCGAGCTTTGCAATTTACTGAGTTAACCAGAATCAGGCCCATAGTGTACTGATGTACTGCGGCGTATAGGGGGTATGTATTGTAGTGATGTAGTGTGGAGCATTGGGGATATATAGTGTAGTGATGTACTGCGGAGTATAGGGGGTATGTATTGTAGTGATGGACTGACTGCTGGCTGCACTGATGTCACGCAGCCGCAGCACCTCCGCCGCTAGCTGACCCTGCGGCTGCACTCATGTCATGGCCGCTAGCTGACCCTGCGCTCCTACAGACCTGGCGCCCGTGCACCCGCCACCGGCTAAATAATAATAAAAAAAAGTGTGTTTGTACGGACCAGGCCCCCCTGACAGGCACGGGCCCTGGTAAATTGTACCCGCTCCCCCCCCTCTTGGCGGCCGTGGTAGTAGGTAGTATAGGGGTATATAGTGTAGTGATGTACTGCAGAGAATAAGGGTTGTATAGTGTCGTTATGTAGTGTGAAGTATAGGGGGTATATAATATAGTTTAGTGATGTAGTGCGGAGTATGAGGGGTATATAGTGTATTGATGTTTTGAGGAGTATAGGGGTTATATAGAGTAGTGATGTAGTGTGAAGTATAGGGGGTATATAGTGTAGTGATGTAGTGTGAATTATAGGGAGTATATAATGTAGTGCAGACTATATGGGGTATATAGTGTAGTGATGTAGTACGGAGTATAGGTTTTATATAGTTTAGTGATGTAGTATGTAGTATAGGGGTATATAGTGTAGTGATGTACTGCGGAGTATAAGGGTTGTATAGTGTAGTTATGTAGTGTGAAGTTTAGGGGGTATATATTATAGTTTAGTGATGTAGTGCGGAGTATGAGGGGTATATAGTGTATTGATGTTATGAGGAGTATAGGGGTTATATAGAGTAGTAATGTAGTGTGAAGTATAGGGGCATATAGTGTAGCGATGTACTGCGGAGTATGAGGGGTATATAATGTATTGATGTTGTGAGTATATGGGTTAAATAGAGTAGTGATGTAGTGTGAAGTATAGGGGCATATAGTGTAGTGATGTAGTGCGGATTATGAGGGGTATATAGTGTATTGATAATGTGAGGAGTATAGGGGTTATATAGAGTAGTGATGTAGTGTGAAGTACAGTATAGGGGATATATTGTGTAGTGATGTACAGTAGTGCGGAGTATGAGGGGTATATAGTATAGTGAGGTACTGTGGAGTATAGGGGTTATCTAGAGTAGTGATGTAGTGTGAAGTATATGGGGATATATAGTTTAGTGATGTAGTGCTAAGTATAGGGGGTATATAGTTCATTGATGTAGTACGAAGTATAGGGGTTATATAGTGTAGTGATGTAGTGCTAAGTATAGGGGGTATATAGTGTAGGGGTATAGGTCCATAATTGCTGACGCTGCAAATTTGTAGACCAAGCCTGAATCAGGCCCATAGTGTAGTGATTAGGTGCTGTATATATATATGGCGTATATGGGACCTTATTCTGGTCCACTTGCTCCCCCGCCAGCTGTGCGGGTGAATTCGTCGAACGAAGGGGGGGGGGGGGGTTAATCCACAGGTTATACAGGGCCAGATGGAGCTGCAGCTCCAGGCCTACAAATAAAGTAGGCCCATCATCATGGCACCATGATGATCACCAGCTGGGCACAGTGTGGGCCATAAATCATGTTTGTATTTTGATGTGTTTAGCAAGAAAAGAAACACAGAAGGCTGAATAAGCCTGAAGTGACATAAACCACTAGGGGTTCTCACAGGTTACACTCTGCTGTTGGTCACATGGCTATGGTAATAAGGATGGGCACAAGGCCTATCAGAGCAGGGGGAGGGTCTAAGCAGGGTAGGAATGATCACGAGTTTAGAGTGATCAACCCCTGTCCAAGAAGCCCCACCCACCCTTCCCTGTTTCTTTTCCTCTTCGGCGGCGGTAAAGAACGGTCATTCTTTAAGAACTCTGTATGTGTGTAGGTAGTGGGGTGCACTCTCCCTCGACAACGATTGTCATGGGCCACGCTTCTGCCCGGGGGATGGCCGTCACCACCAGGCCTGGTGGCTGACCAGGGAGAGTGGTCATCCAGCGTTGTATGTATGATTAAGTGATCTTTAACCCCACCTTTCCTATAATGACCGTTCTTTGGCGCCGCCACCATTCATAGTCTTAGTTTAATTGTCAAATAAATTTGACATTCTGTTTTGAAACGCCAGCACTTTGTGTCGTGTCTTTATTTTAGGTTAAGTTTAGATAAGGTTATATATAAGTTGTATTTAAGTGTATCAACGGACAAGTGGGGCCAGGGGGATACCCGATGGTGAGTTTAGTGGTTCTTATAGTGTATGGGTTCTACATTGCATTGGCCTCACTTCCTCCACTTCTCATAATAGGCCCTTGTACATTATCAGCAGAGCCGTGAGTAGAGTGGCCAATCCCGGGATCGGCGGGATCCCGGGATTTGGCCCCAATATTGCCCAATATTTCGCGATTAGACTACTCTAATGCTGGGCAGCGTCTGAGCACTTGCTCAGACGCTGCCCAGCTGCTCCGAGTCCTGTGCCGGCTGTGCAGCTCAGATGCGCAGCGTGATGTGGTCAGAGGTCATGCTGGGCGTCACACGCCCCCGCACCGCCGCCGCTCTCTACAACTGGAGGCTCTTCGCTGAACGGAGGACTTTGGTGTTTATTTGTGTAATCCTGAATTGGATCTGGACTTCTTTTACCGACCGCAGAGAACTTTGGATGACGGATTCTGGACCATCATCCTTTGTATTTCAAGCGCTTTTGAGAACTGATTCAATTCAGATTCTCCATTCCATCCGGTACTTAGCCATTTTCTTTTCTTGTACTATCACATCACATGTTTGTCGTATATCAATAAAAGTGGTATTGCACCATACTGTATGTATCTTTTCTACATTTATTTTGGTGTCTCATCCGGACCGAGATAAATGATCTATGGTTGGGAGGATTGGTGTTCCACTATCCAAATAAGCAGTCGATTTGGGAGAAGAGGAGATGCTATTGGTGCAGGAGGAACGTATGGTTATATATATCTGTATATGCTAGCCAGTATTTGGAGAAGAGGACCGTTCCTATATATCTAGGGACGTATTTTAAATTCACATGGGCGCTAGTGGAGGGAACATGCCATCTTTTGTCACTTTTTCCACTGTTTCTTGGGGGTCCAGGGTCACCCTTGTTGGATGTACCCACCATAGGCTGCCCAGGCGCACAGAACTTACTCTTTACCTTTCTTTCTTTGCTGAACTCGCCTGCCACTGTGACCAGGTTAGGCATGACTGTGTGCGGCCGGGAGAGGTCGGGCGGCAAGCGAGTTGTGACACCAAAGCTGTAGCGATGCGGCCTGCGCAGCGTGACCTATGGGTCACGCTGCACAGGCCGCAGCACTGAACCCGCTCGCCGTCCGACTTCTCCCGGCTGCACAGTCTAGTGACACACTGTCCTCCCTCCGGCATCACACTCGCAGCCTGCCTCCATTCCGCTGCCACCTGCCCCGCTTAAAGTAAGGCAACATGAGGGAGAGGGAGGTGGTTTTCTTTTAGGTAAACCAATCCCAGGAATCCCGGTATTGAGCATTTTTCAATCCCGATTTCCGGATCTAAAAAATGGCCCAGGATTGGCATCCCTACCCGTGAGGCCCTGAAACTGGCCCTGGTCCTATGAATAGCGGGTGTGAGATCTGTGTGTCACAGAGAGGGTTAATCTCTGCAGCTGTTGCTCCTAGTTACATTGTTGCAGAAGCTAAGCTGGGAGCTGTAACCATGGACCAGCTGCACTCATTTCTCCTGTATATAACACAGCATCAGGGCCAGACTAACAATGGGGAGAATGGAGCTGCAGCTCCAGGCCTCCACAAAAAATAGGCCCACCCTTGTGGCAGCATGATGATCACCAGGCAGAATAGCGCCGCCTCCTCCTACCTCTTGTACTTCCCGGTAAGACTCTAATGGCTATTTCACACTGTCCGGCTACTGCCGGACGGCGAAATCCCGCACGGCCAGGAAGCCGTGCACGGTAGTTGTTAATGGACACTATTGTGTCCATTTATACGGTACGGCCACGGCCCGGCCGTCCGGTTGCAGCCGGATCCCGCCACTGGAAGGGACGGCTGCCGGGCTGTGGCCTTCCCCTCCAGGATAAACTACTGTGTGCTGCACGGCTTTCTGGCCGTGCATGTTTTCGCCGCCGGGCAGGAGCCGGAGTGTGTGAAACCGCCCTAAGACAGTCAGAGGCTCTGCCTCCCAGACGAGGAGGGGCAGTCTCACTGACAGAATGGGGGTCACAGTAGGGGGACTCTGGGGGTGTGTGTCACTGGCCCTGACTACTTAAAAAGGATTCTTGCAGTGTAATTTGTCCCACGGAGAGCCACAGGAATGAGAAGCTGCCAATACTGTCACTGTAAGTTATGAAGAACATTCAATGCTATTATGTCTGTGTAATTACACCATGTAGGCATCTGTATATGTGTTAGAGTATAGGTGTCTGTGTAATGGTAACGTGTATCTGTAACTCTGAATATATGTGTCTGTGACTACATGACGATGTAGAGTGGGGGGGTCGGTTCTGGCAGGCACTGTGACACTGTGTAATAGGGCAGGCACTCTCTGTAATAAGGCGGTCACTGTGACACTTTCTGTAATAATGCGGGCACTGCAATACTCTGTAAGAAGGCAGGCACTGCGACATTGTCTGAAAGAAGGCAGGCACTGTGACATTGTCTGAAAGAAGGCAGGCACTCTGACACTTTCTATAATAAGGCGGGCACTGCGTCACTCTCTGTAAGAAGGCGGGCACTGCGACACACACTGTAAGAAGGCAGGCACTGCTTCACTACATAAAAAGGCAGGCACTGTGAAACTATTTATTTATTCATAAACAGTTTCTTATATAGCGCATACATATTGAGCATCACTTTGGCACTGTGATACTCTGTAATAAGGCAGGCACTGCGACACTCTCGGTAACACTGTGTAATAAGGCGAGCACTGCAAAATTCTCTGTAATAAGGTTGGCACTTTGACACTCTCTGTAATAAGGTGGGCACTGGGACACTCTCTGTAATAAGGTAGGCAATGCACCACTCTCGATGTAATAAGGAGGGCACTGTGACACTATTTAATAAGGAGGGCACTCTGACACTGTCAACACAAAAAGGTGGGCACTGCGACACTTTCTGTAATAATGCAGGCACTCTGACACTGTAATAAGGAGGGCACTGTGACACTCTTTAAGTATGCGGGCACTGAGACTCTTACTGTAATAATGCGGGAACTGCGACACTCTGTAATAATGCGGGCACTGCAACACTTTGTGTAATAAGGTGGACACTGCGACATTCTCTGTGTAATAAGGTGGGCACTGCAACACTCTCTGTGTAAGTAGGTGGGCACGGTACCACTCTGTGTAATAAGGAGGGCACTGTGACAATCTGTTTTAATTTGAGCTCTGCTACACTCTCTGTAATAAGGTGAGCACTGGGACACTGTCTATTAAGTAAGGCACTGCAACACGGTCAACATAAAAAGGCGGGCACTGCAAAACTTTCTGTAATAATGCGGGCACTGTGACACTCTGTGATAAGAAGGGCACTGTGACACTGTTTAAGTATGCGGGCACTGCGACACTTACTGTAATAATGCGGGCACTGCGACACTAATAAGGAGGGCACTGTGACACTGTTTAAGTATGCAGGCACTGTGACACTGTGTAATAAGGTGGGCACTTCAACACTATCTGTGTAATAAGACGGGTACTGCAACACTCTAATAAGGTGGGCACTGCGACATTCTCTGTGTAATAAGGTGGGCACTTTGACACTCTCTATGTAACAAGGTGGGCACTGTACCACTCTCTGTAGTAGTAGTAGTAGCACGCTTATTTATAAGGCGCCACAAAGTGTCCGCAGTGCCGTACATAGCAAACCAAAAACAAATTATAAGGTAACGTAAAGGGTGCGTTGATAAAATACAGCATAAATAGGGGTATAGCTGGTAGAACTAAAATCAGCATCAGTTCTGAATTAGGTGTCGAAATTGTCGAGAAGACTGAAGATGAAGTAGAGGAAAGGAAGAACCAGGCAGGAGCACAGGTGAGGTAAAGAGGTAGGGTGAGTACGTGAGGAAGGAGGGCCCTACTCATAAGAGTTAACATACTAAAAGGAGGTGGGTGGACGAACGAAAAACAATAGGATAAGTAGGAACGGATGGGAAGGAGGCAGGATTGGAGGATCAAAAGAGGTTAGGAGGAGGGATAGGCTAGTCGAAAAAAAATGGATTTTGAGGGAGCGCTTGAAGAAGGTAAGGGAATCAGAGAGCCTGATGGGTGGCAGGAGGTTGCTCCAGTGCAGGGGGGGGGGCAGCGCGAGAGAAGTTTTGGACACGGGAGTGGGAGGAGGTGATTAGGTGAGAGGTCAGTCGGCGGTCAGCGATGGAGCGAAGAGGACGGGAGGGAGTGTGCATAGAGATCAGTGAAGAGAGGTAAGGAGCGGTGGAGGAGGAGAGAGCCTTGTAGGTAGTGGTGAGGAGTTTAAAGAGAACTCGGAAAGGAATGGGGAGCCAGTGAAGAGATAGACAGAGGGGGCAGGTGGAGGTAGAGCGGAGGGAGAGGAAGATGAGCCTAGCAGCAGCGTTAAGAATGGATTGGAGAGGTGCAAGGAGAATTTTGGTTGTGCCAGTGGAGAGAAATGGTCTGATGCGCGAGATGTTGCGTAGGTGAAAGCGGCAAGACTGTGAGAGAGCACGAATGTGGGGGGTGAAAGAGCGGGAGGAGTCAATGATGACAACGAGGCAGCGCGTTTGGTCGATGGAGGTGATCTTGGTTTCACCAATGCTGATGGAGATAGTGGGAGAAGAGGGGATGTTCAGGGGATGGAAGATTTGAAGTTCAGTTTTAGCCATGTTTAGTTTCAAGAAGCGTTGGGTCATCCGGGCTGAGATGGCCGTGAGGCATTCGGAGACCTTGGACAGGAGTGATGGGGATAGGTCGGAGGAGGAGAGATAGATTAGGGTATCATCAGCATAAAGGTGGTAATGGAAACCATAAGAGCTAGGAGAGGAGGAGCTCGGAGTGGAGACGGAGAAGGAGCGATCGGAGAGGTATGAGGTGAACCAGGAGAAGACCGTGCCAGTGATGCCAAAGGAGGGGAGGGTGTTAAACAGGAGAGGGTGGTCAACATTGTCAAAGGTAGCCGATAGATCAAGATGGATGAGGATAGAGAAGAGGCCTTTGGATTTAGCCGATAGTAGATCGTTAGTGACTTTGGTCAGGGCAGTTTCAGTGGAATGTAAAGGGCGGAACCCAGATTGGAGGGGGTCTAGAATGGAGTTAGCAGTAAGGTGGCTTAGGAGACCATTAAAGGTCAGACATTCTAGGAGCTTGGAGGCAAAAGGTAGGAGGGAGATGGGCCTGTAGTTGGATGGAGAGTTGGGGTCCAGATTATTTTTTTGAGAATTGGGGAGACAAGAGCGTGTTTGAAGGAGGAAGGGAAGATCCCAGAGGATAGGGAAAGATTAAGAAAGAGATTAAGAAAGAGGTGAGCCAGGTGAGAGCAGACTGACGGACTGAGACGACGGATAATATTGGAGGGGATAGGATCGAGCGAGCAGGTGGAGGGAGAAGCGGATTGAAGGATAGAGTGGACTTCAGCGGCAGTGGTGGGGTAAAATGAGGACAGGGGATGGAAGGAGGGGAGTGGAGATGTAGGAGGGGAGGAGGGAGAGGGTGAGGTCATGGCAGCAGCGATGGCACTCCTGAGAGAGGAGATTTTGGTTGAAAAGTAGGTAGCAAAATCAGCGGCTACGATGGAGGATGGAAGAGCTGGAGGGGGGGGGGGGGAGAGCAAGGAGTTGAAGGTGGCGAAGAGCCTGCGGGGGTTGGATGATTGGGAAAGGATGAGGGTCTTAAAGTAGGATTCCATGGACAGAGCAAGGGCAGAGCTGAAGGAGGAAAGAATGAATTTGAAATGGAGATAATCCGCGAGGGAGCGTGATTTCTTCCAGAAGCGCTCAGCACTTTTTAAGGAATCGGGTGATAGCCGAGTGCCACAGTTGGGGGTTGGAGCATCGAAGGGGGATAGAGGAGGGAGGGCAGGCAGAGTTCAATGCCGAAGATAGGGTGTCATTATAGAGGGAGGCGGCGAGGTTTGGGCAGGACATGACGGCGATTGGGGCGAGAAGACACAGCGTGTTTGAGAAGGCAGCAAGATCTAGTGTGTTGACGTTATGCCGTGAGACAATGCGGGCACTGCGACACTCTGTGTAATAAGGTGGGTACTGCAACACTCTGTGTGTAATAAGGCATGCACTGCGACATTCTCTGTGTAATAAGGTTGGCACTGCGACAGTCTCTGTGTAACAAGGCGGGCACTGCACCACTCTCTATGTAATAAGGAGGGCACTGCAACACTCTGTGCAATAAGGAGGGCACTACGACAATCTGTTATAATGTGGGCTCTGCGACAATCTCTATATAATAATGTTAGCACTGCGACACTCTCTATGTAAAAAGGTTGGCACTGCGACAGTCTCTGTGTAACAAGGCGGGCACTGCACCACTCTATGTAATAAGGAGGGCACTGCAACACTCTGTGTAATAAGGAGGGCACTACGACAATCTGTTATAATGTGGGCTCTGCATCACTCTATGTAATAATGTGGGCACTGCAACACTCTTTGTAATTATTCATTAACAGTTTCTTACTGTATATAGAACATACATATTCTGCATCGCTTTGGCACGGAGACACTTTGTAATAAGGTGGGCACTGCAACTCTCTCTGTAACACTGTGTAATAAGGCGGGCACTGCAATACTGTGTAATAAGGTGGGCACTGCGACACTGTAATAAGGTGGGCATTGCCACACTCTCTGTAACGTGTTATAAGGTGGGCACTGCGACACTGTCATAAGGGGGGCACTGCAACACTCTGTGTAATAAGATGGGCACTGTGACACTCTCTGTGTAATAAGGTGGGCTCTTTGACACTCTGTAATAAGGTGGGCACTGTGACACTCTCTGTGTACTCTGTGTAATAAGGTGGGCTCTTTGACACTCTGTGTAATAAAGTGGGCACTGTGATACTCTGTAATAAGGTTGGCTCTGTGACACTCTGTGTAATAATGTGGGCACTTCAACACTCTCTGTGTAATAATGTGGGCACTGCGACACTGTGTAATTATGTGGGTTCTACAACACTCTGTGTGTAATAAGGCAGGCACTGCGACGCTCTCTGTGTAACAAGGCGGGCACTGCACCACTCTAGGTAATAAGGAGGGCACTTTGACACTCTCTGTGTAACAAGGTGGGCACTGTACCACTCTCTGTGTAATAAGGAGGGCACTGTGACAATCTGATAATTTGGGCTCTGCGACACTATCTATGTAATAAGGTGGGCCCTGGGATACTCTCTGTAATAAGGTGGGCACTGCGACAATCTGTGATAATTTGGGCTCTGCGACACTATGTAATAAGGTGGGCACTGGGACACTCTATGTAATAAGGTGGGCACTGGGACACTCTCTGTAATAAGGTGGACACTGGGACACTCTGTAATAAGAAGGGCACTGTGGCACTGTTTAAGTATGCGGGCACTGCAACACTCTGTGTAATAAGACGGGTACTGTAACACTCTGTAATAAGGCAGGCACTGCAACATTCTCTATGTAATAAGGAGGGCACTGCGACGCTCTGTGTAATAAGGAGGGCACTACGATAATCTGTTATAATGTGGGCTCTGCGACACTCTCTATGTAATAATGTGGGCACTGCAAAACTCTCTATGTAATAAGGTGGGCACTGCGACACTTTATGTAAAAAAGCATGCACTGGAACACTCTTTGTAATTATTTATTCATAAACAGTTTCTTATATAGCGCATACATATTCTGCATCGCTTTGGCACTGAGACACTTTGTAATAAGGTGGGCATTGCAACACTCTCTGTAACACTGGGCCTTATTCTGGTCGGTGCGTACTTTCCCGAATTCTTACGGAGCGGTCCGCACGCCACGCTTTGCGGACATCGTCCGTAGAAACGCCCACCGAGCCTCCGCATTCGGACGGACTCACTGTTTAAGAAGAGGGCGTGTGTACGGACGACATACAAACCTTGCGTGTGCGGTGGAAACGAACAGATTCTGCACGGTCTTACCGCGTCAGAACGTATGGGAACCTTGCCGTACGCACCGATGCGGTGTATTTACGCTCAAATCACCACTATTCTCATAAGACCCAAATCTGTACCATGACCCGCTTATGCAATTAGGCAACCTCATTAAAAAGGGATTGTTTTTAATGGTTATCTATTATTTATCTAATTGATAATTTAACACTTTACTACCACTTTAGATTAACCCTTTCATCATGCTAAGTTCACAACATTCTTTCTTGCCCCTTTACGCCCATGTGTTATGTATGCATATGTATATACCTTTTGCACCTTACATAAATAAACAGCATTATTTATACTTATAGTTATACTTATACTGTAAAATAAAACAATTACACACAGACCACTTCGAACTTTTAACACAAAAATTTATAAACTCCACACAGACATAGGCATTCATCCACACTCACACCACTTATCTAAGAAATAAAGACGCGTACAACTGAATTGGGCTTAAAGGGGACGGCTTATTTATTTTGAGCAGGGGCGGCCTATTTGAATCTAACTAAAATTTATGTCCCTGCTCTAACTAAGGTGGCGGGCAAAGAACGGCATGCAAGATAAATAACATCGCTGGAAAAATAACAAAGTAATAAAAATAATAAACTCCGGATCTAAGGGCCTCCTGCCCTTAATTGCCTAGGACCGGCCACCTGCCAGCGTCCATGACAACGGCACAATTTCGAAGCAGACTTTTCAAAGGGGCCATTTGCCCTTAAGGTCAGGGGGTTGACCTTCTGCCTCTGCCCCTGACCTCGCATATCACTAAGGCAGAGCTCACCACTCTGCCCGAGTCAGAAAAAATTGGGCCACCTGCCCTAACCTACAAATGTCCGCAACAATTTACCTATCCAAAGTAAATGATTGTTACGGTCCAGATGTGGGCCCACCTGGATCGGTGATGCCCACATCTCGACATCAACCACCAGCTAAATGTAAATACGGCTCTAATTTAAACTACCGTTCTTTCCGCCACAACAGTTCAACCTGAACTGACCCGCCATCAACCTAATGACAAAATCTCCCTCAACTAACCCTCTAATCTTCTCAAGGCGTCTATCAAGTTCTGAAAGAACAAATCCATGCCAACTATAGAGAGATGCACCCCATCCGGCCTATAGAGGGTCTCGTTTCTAAAGGTTATGGCCTCGTGCCTGACGAACACTCCGCCATCCACTACTATAGCCCTGCCGACAACTGAATTGATCCGCCTCCGTACCAAATCAATGGCACCCGGATTGAGTGCATCCCTCCAAACCCTCCTAGGAATAATCTCTGACCAAAAGAAACGGCAAAATCGCCATTCTCTGATCAAATCGAGCATTAAATTCCTAATCTCAAATCGTATATTGAGACCGGAATTATGCGTGAGGTCGTTGCCCCCCAGGTGTATGATGACAAAAAGCGGGTAACCAAACGACCTAACCGACTCCTCCAGAAGACCCCTCAACGCGGACCACCTCATACCTCTACGCCCCAGCCAACGGATAAATTGCGTCTCAGGGAAACGCTCCGTATCCGTGGTTACCTGGGACAAGGACAACCAATAAATAAATGAATGCCCCACCATCCAAATCATATTGGTGTCCAAGCGTTGACCTGTAATTCGAAATGATAGATACTGTTAGAAAGATTGAATATAAGCAGACATTGGGAAAAAATTAACGCGCCCGGGAATTCCCTTAAAGGTGATTTTGGATTTCTATATTAAATTGGTAATAACTAATAGGAATGTGATTTAGGTGATCTATTTAAGACTAGTTGTTTTTTGACCCACTTAAATTATTGATAATCTCTTCTAATTTACCGCTAATCGTTTAGTGGAAAAAGGGGGTTTGGGGGGGGGTCACCCGATTTGACTTGAGGCAAAAAACACAAATCGTCCACCAGTTGGCTAGAGCCTAATTTAAGACTGGTGGTAACACAAAAAATTCCTCAAGGCCCCCCAAACACTAAAGCGCGTTTGGGCGAGCGGCTACTCCTCAAATGGGCTCACTGGACTATATCGGTCTGATGTATCGCCTAAATGCACCAGACCGCCATCTTCCGAGTGCTCGTATGTCGACCTGAGACCAACCCGCCGCAGCGGCTGCCGAAGCGGCGCCGATACGGAAAGAGTGTGTCCCAAAGTCGGCTGGAGAAAGACCCTGATGCAATATACAGCGCCTGAAAACCGACCTAAACTGAAAGTTAGTAAGGGGGGACCCGTCGATGTGCATCAGCCAGGCCCCGGGCAATTGGGGCCGCAACTCCACGTAAGCCAGAGCCGCCGCCACCGGACAGATCCGGCGGTCGCCACTCCGACCCAAATGGACCCACTGACCCCTGCCTGCTACATCGGTCTTTGAGCGCTGTATCTTGCACCATAAACCGTCGTGGTGCACGTCGACATGGCCGAACAGCATAGGCGAGGGAGATGCCCTGGTTGCGGACACCAGTTTGCCTACTCTGAACGCCCCATGGAAAGCCATGACAAAGGCCAGCCTGAAAAGTCGAACCTCGTAATCGGTTGAGCAAATTACTCTTAAAGACCTCGAGATTCGACGCAACAGACCGGCATCAATCGTCCGGCGCCTGTCTGGCAAAACCGGCCTGGTTCTGGCCCATCCCTTTAGCATCCTGGAAAGGATGAAAGACTTGGTGATGTCTCTCCTCCCACCAAGACGCAAAAAGAATGAGATACCTGCCAGAGAGCGTCCCACAAAACTTCGGGACTTACCCTCCAAGTACAGGCTCCATACAAAGGCAATAATAAGACGCTTAGAGCTCTTACCTGTGCCACCCCGTTCAAGAATGAACTCGCTCCAGCGCTCCCATGAGGCCAGATACGCTCTGAAAGTCGCCGGCGCTAACGACCGCAGGGCCAGCTCCTCTACCCCTCCAGAGGCACCTGCCATAAAAAAGATGGACACTGTTCACCATATTTCTGGGCTAAAGGCACAAGTTGCCTAAATCTTACCCATTCAAAACGAGACAGTGCATCCGCTACTTCGTTAAGCACGCCTGGGACGTGCTTGGCTCGCAACGTAATGTTGTTCGCCAAGCACAGCATCACTATCCGAGCTAAGATACGCAAAACTGGGAGAGAAGTTGACTTTAGGCGGCTAATGGCTTGTACAACCCCTAGGTTATTGCACCAAAAGACAACTTCCCTGTTACCCAATTCCGCGCCCCAAAGCTCTAAGGCGACCATTATTGGAAATATTTCCAATAATAGCATATTTCTAGTCATGCCGTCTCGTGCCCAAGACTCGGGCCAGGCATCCGCGCACCAACGTCCTGCATAGAATGCGCCGAATCCGGAAGATCGTGCCGCATCTGTATATAATTCCAACTCCGCATTCGCAATGGCTGGAGCTTGCCATATGCAAATGCCGTTAAAATTATCCAGAAACATTTCCCACACTTTCAAATCCCTCTTCATTTCTGAAGATAGACGTAGAAAATGGTGGGGTTTGCGAATTCCGACAGTCGCTCGCTGAAGTTTCCTACAAAATATTTTGCCCATGGGTATAACTCTACATGCGAAATTAAACAGGCCCAAAAGGGATTGGGCCTGTCTAAGTGTTAACTTAGCCGCCGCCATGGCATAAAGTATTTCGTCATGTAGGCGACGTACCTTATCCAGAGGAAGTTTACACAGGCCCAGCTCGGAATCAATTTCTATTCCAAGGTACACCAGCTTTGTAGTAGGTCCCTCGGTTTTTTCCCCTGCCACGGGAACACCGAAATCCTTAAATAAATCGAGCGCTGTTTCTAATAACTTAAAGCACAAGTCAGAATTCGGAGGACCCACTAGAAGAAAGTCATCCAAATAATGAGTAATGCTGTCAGCTCCCGTCACTTCCTGTAGGCACCACTGTAAAAATGTGCTAAAACGCTCAAAATAAGCACATGAAATAGAGCAACCCATGGGCAAACATTTATCTATGTAAAAACCCCCATTCAATTTAAATCCCATGTATTGAAATGCGTTTTTATTCAATGGTAACAGTCTAAAAGCTGATTCAACATCCAACTTGCACATGAGGGCACTAGGACCAAGCTTTCGAATAATTTCTATAGCGTCCTCAAATAAAAAATAATTAACAGTGCATAAATCGTCATCAATGGCGTCATTGACAGACGACCCTCTAGGACATGAAAGATGCTGAATCAGCCTGAACTTCCCTTTAAACTTCTTGGGAACCACCCCAATAGGGGACAAAATTAGTCCCTCAACTGGTGGTGTTGAAAATGGGCCTGTCATGCGACCTAGTTTAACCTCGGCCTCAACTTTTTGCGATATTATGTCAGGATATTCCATGGCAGAATGTAAATTTCCCCTAGCTTCCGTATTAATTGGAGCGGAAACAGGTAATTGAAAACCCTCTGAAAATCCGGACTGTAAAAATTTTGCTCCATCTCTGTCCGGATACCGTTCCAGCCATGGTAACATCCTGACTAATGATATTGGAGTTGAGGCTCTATCCAACGACAGGTGCTGCTGTTTTGTCGTGGACTGAGCCCCACTTCCCCCTCCAGTTGGTGGTTTTGTGCAATCCTTGATTGCATGTGGACCTCCGCATCTGAGACAAAGGTGCCGAAAACGACACCGGTTTCCCAGGTTGCACTGGCCATTATTAAATGCGTAGCACTTACCATGGCCAGGCTTACTATTACCTCCCTTATTATTGCTATTATAAGGCCTATTCCCATACTGTCTTATCCATCCCTTATTCTCAGCAGCCCTGAGAGGCGTAGCTGATTCGGTAACTTCGACATATAACTCTACGTCTTTCTTACCGAAATCAAACACCTCTCGGCCTTGCTGCTTCCTCCTAAGCTCTTCGTCATAGATCCGCCAGCCGGGACCCACATACGAAGTGTAGAGTTTATGAATGTGAAACTGGTATCTCACCAGGTTCACATATTCATCTGGATGTGTTTCTAAATAACAGGCCGCAAAAATAAGTATGCCTCTTACCCAGTTATTATAAGTACGAAAGGCATCCTCATTGAAGGGTCCTTTCTTCCTAGCCGCCAGGAGGGCCCGCCTATCTTTGCTTGTTAAAGCAAAGATATCTACATAGCGCCCTTTTCTGATCCTGTCCCTAGCCCTAGGGCGCAAACCCCGCTTAACAGCGGTGTTTGCACACTGCACTGTGTCGGACTCCACTGATACATTAGAGGAGCCTGAGCTATGGGACCTATACTCTCTACGCCTCTTTCGCTTGCGCCTCCGCACGCCGCCGTCCGAAGATGAATTCCCTTCGGAAGACGTCGATGCCAACGAGGAATCTGAAGTTTCGTGTCTGCGTCGCCTCTTCAGAGACTTGGCAGACCTTTTTCGCTTAGATTTTTCCCCTGAAGATGAGCCCCTTGACCCATCACTGTTAGACCCAGCAGTATCCTCGTTTGTCCAATCAGGATCATTTGTGGACTCACCAGTATCAGATGATGCTGCCCTCCTTCTTCCACCTTCACCCCTTCCACGACTTGATGATGTTCCTTCCATAGCTTGCTGCGCTGATCCTTGACCTGTCAATAGAGGTTCAGTAACAACCCCCATAACAGTTGAAACATTAGGCGATGCCCCTTCCGCTGAGGAAACGGCGTTTCCCCCTCGCGCCGCAGTAATAGTCGGAGCTATGGCTTTAGCTATGATGTCAGATACTGACTCCACAGTCGCCGTAGGAGCAGTGTTCCCCTGTCCACCTGGACCGGTGGTTAACAAAGGAGCCACTGACGACACCACTGCAGCGCATATGGATGTAAGCGTCGATGCATCCAATGATACCGTGTTAGTAGCTGTATTACTCCCTCTAACCGCATCAGCATAGGAGAGACCCGGCTGCAGCCTAGACCCTTGTGGAACCCTATGGGCCTCTTTAGCTTTTTCTGCGGCCAGCCTTCTCCGTGCTGTGCGTCTAGATCTAGCGTTAGAATTTCTGAACCCCTCTACCGAATTCAAGTGTAAATCACTTTGTCGGTCCCGATCACTACCCCCATTTTCTTCGTTTGACCCAGCCAAGGGCCCTTGCTCTTGGTGACCGGATCCGCTACTTAAAGAACGCACTTCACTGCTTGAGGACCCGGATTCAACGGACTCCTCACTATTAGACTGCCACATACCTACAGCCGATTTGAGCATGGCAAATTCGGCCTCAGTGAGCTTATGTCTCATGTCATTAATGAATTGTCCCCTGGGGTTGCTATCAGAGCTAATTCCACCAGATGGCGCTGCCCCCTCATTCCTTTTATTCCCTCTAACTTGGGTCCTCCTGCCATTTCCCCTTCTTACAGCAGAGGGTGCTCCAGACAGTGAAGTGCCTGCAACACCCTCTGCATTGTCAGTAGCATCACCCCTGCGGCCACTTTTTCCCCTGGCAGCCGTAATGCTCCCAGTGCTCATAGGCACTGCACCCCCCTTATTGTTTTTTGGGCGCGCTCCGGTCCCCCGACCGTTGCGCTGTGCCCGCACTTTTTTCCCTGTGTTTACAGAGGATGCGGGTCCGGAGTGACTCCCGGCCCCCGCATCCCTCATTACTATTGATCGGGCGGATGCTTCAGGCCTAGCGCCTGAGCTCCGCCGAGTGACGCGTCTGTTATGAGACCCGGCAGGGACAGGCGCCGGCTCTGACGCCCTTGTCCCCGCCGCTCGCCCCCGTGTGCGCGACTGCCGTGTGGGGCTTGCCGGAGGAAGTCCTGAACCTCCGGCAGCCCCGCCACGACGCGCTGATCTGCCGGGCGGATGACTGCTGACCGCCGGAGAGGGCGATCCCGCCCGCGTTCCGGCAGCCCTCCGGCGAGGAGAGGGGGATAGTCCCCGCTCATCGCCCCTACAGGGAGGCCTAGCTCTGGCCCTGACTGTCCCTGCAGCTTCGCCTAGCGCAGCATACAGCCCCGCAGCGCGCTTAGGCCTAGCTGACATATTGAAAAGAAAAGCACTTATAGGAGAATTGTAGAAAGCAGGGAAAGATATTAAAGTAATGAAATTATAGCTTAGCAGTAAGAGTAGAAAGAAATAGAGTGAGAAAGGAAAGAGATAGAGAGAGAAGAATATACAGAAAATATTAGATCTCTAAAACAGGCTAATAATTGTCTGTACTCAACAGTCCACGATTCCTGAAGCAAGAGGCAGAATCTTCTGGAAGCAGGATCATCATCCCATCAATCTCCACCTCTAACTTCAAGACAGCCTATCCTGGACCATCATTCAAATCAGCCACCCGTCAATCAAGACAAGCCAAACCCCCGGGCCCAGATCCAGTGTGTGAGCTAAGGATTCCTGCCAATAGCCAGGTGAGTTTATGCTGTTTTCAGCCAGACAAGCTGGCTTCTACAGTCTTTATTAAATACAAAACTATTAACCCAAAAAAAAAAAATCAAAGCAGGAGGTCACAAACGGTCTGCACCTCTGCGGCCATGTCCAGAAGGTGCTGCCGCAGCCTGAGTAGGGCCCCTCTTAACCCCTCGCCTTCTTGCCTCTGGTGATCTGTGGGCATGTTAAAGGGGGATCAACATTAATTATGCTATTCAGGTTTACCTTGTACAGTCAATCCTAAGTACCTACAGCATGAGAATTCATACATACAAACAATTACATAGCCAATACTGTTTGTAATGGAAAAAATAAAAATGGGCCCACACACACACAGTGGCTTACACTACTGAATATGTGAGTGATAAAATTGGCAATGTATGTATCAAAATCATAACAACACTTGAGCCTCACTCACAATTCTCCTGCCTTAACACTCACCAATCTACTAGAAAGCTACATCCAATACAACATGCCACATTTTGCCATACATATATACCTGCATGTCACTGCTTAATAGCTAAACTGCATGATAGATAGATACATAGATGGATACATAGATACATAGATGGATACATAGATACATGGATGGATGGATACATGGATGGATGGATACATGGATGGATGGATGGATACCACATTTAAAGGCTAGCCTAGTCCCTCTACCCCTTACTTCCTGAATCAATGTCACATTGCCGGATAGGTGAAACTGCAGCACTAATCCGCTTCCTTACACCAAACAATTTCTAAAGTCAATCCATCCAACAAAATAGCTTTGCTAAATACATGGCAACAACACGGCCAACTGGCTAGAGGGGGGCCCAGGGGAACTGCCCTCTTGTGACTCCATTATAAATCACGCCTGACCATACTCCATTGATGTTTTATATGTGCTTGTATAGAAAGGCCCTCCATAAATAAACACTCCTCACCTACGTGTGCCTCCAGATTCCACGTTTTCAGCTTGGGCCTATAACCCCTAAGTGTGTCTGTTGTAACCCACTTTTGTTTATTAATTAATAATAGAGTAAAACACACTAGATTCACCAGTGGTACCTAACAAATAGTAGTACCACCAATTATTAATGATGCCTTATGTTTACCTACCAATTCCTTCTACCTCCACCACCTCACACGCCTCCTCCTCGTCCAAGACCTCCAAGGCCACCTCCTCCTGGGCCACTTCCTCTGCGGCCTCCTCCTCCAGGCCCATCTCCTCTGCGGCCTCCTCCTCCAGGCCCATCTCCTCTGCGGCCTCCTCCTCCAGGCCCATCTCCTCTGCGGCCACCTCCTCCTGGGCCACTTCCTCTGCGGCCTCCTCCTCCAGGCCCATCTCCTCTGCGGCCTCCTCCTCCAGGCCCATCTCCTCTGCGGCCTCCTCCTGCAGGCCCACTTCCTCTGCGGCCTCCTCCTCCAGGCCCATCTCCTCTGCGGCCACCTGCTCCTGGGCCACTTCCTCTGCGGCCTCCTCCTCCTGGGCCACTTCCTCTGTGGGTACCTCCTCCTGGCCCTGCTCACGGGCCTGTCTTGCACGGTCACGTGCTGTAAGAAAAATCAAAATGCAGAGTGTTAAATAAGGCACATGATTTGTTCATTCATCATGCAGCAAAAACAATGACATATTAGACCCACATTACAGCATGTCAAACATGAAGTACCACACAGATAGTGTATGCCATGTTTAACTCATGATCAACCAGGTTATCTTATTGCCAAAAAAAAGGTCATGGAAGCATTAATGTACAATTGGCCATTTAATGTGTTAACACTTACGGCGTGCTATGCTGGCCCTTATTTGCTGGAGCAATTCGGGCTGCCGGCGCCTCAGATCAGTCCATCGCCGCTCCAGCTGGGCGATGGTCCTGCGCACCTGGGTGCGCGCGAATATGCGGCTGCGGGCAGCGGCATACGCATGGCGCTTCTGGCGGTTCGTGATGAACGGCCCAGCCTGGTCTCCATAACGGAGACCAGTGCCCTCAGCTCCGTGGGAGAGAAGGGTTCTGCTCTCCCATAGGCCGCCATCTTAGCAATGGCACAATTCAAGCAATCATGTCCTGTAACTGGTTGTTCAGAGTGATATTTGGTATTAACTTTATTGTTCATTTTGTCATTAACAGCGTGTATGCGCCACAACAGACGGCTAACCCATTGCATCGCCAAACCACACTTGCTGTACCTTTGCATAGTTGAGCAGACCATGCCATTACTTAGTATCTCCTAAACAGACAGGGTGAAAGAAGTTTGCAACCCATTATATATAATATATTACATTCACCAAACATGGGTGAAAACAACAGGTGAAATAGTGTGCATCACTAGCCAGTTACACCTAACTGTACAAGGTACTAAACTAGACAGCTTTATTATAGTGAAAGCTATACAGCAGAAACATAGCAAATAGTGCAAGACCTTTTCCCAATATTAGGCCATGATGCCATGTGTACACTTACCTTCTACCGGGCCACACTAGAGATGTGGAATGAAATGTACCTAGCATCAAGCCAGTATTTGGAGACCTTTCACATGTGATTTGGATGCAAGCACTGATTACTATTGCCTGAGTGGTGGACTGGATTTACATATGGAATGGGTTAGTGTAATTTGTAGTACATACCAAACAAGTGCACAGTACAAATGTACATTCACATATACATTTCATGTCTGGCCACAGTTTGAGGTGTTTATTGGTGTTCAAATCTGCAATTAGCTACTAAATCAGACTTAGTAAGTTTGCCAGGTTTTTTTTATATTTTTTTCGCTGGTATGGGCGTGGCCTATGCGCCGCACGGTCTACGCTGCCGTACGGAAGCTGCCGCACGGAACGCAGGGTGTCGCTGATGTACACCAATTACAGAAATAGGATATAAAGGTGTGCTAGAAAACCAAAATGTTGTTGCAAACATGGCTGGATCACAATCTGAAGGAGACCAGGAGTGCCAGGACCTTTTCCAACGCATGGACTCCAGCACCTCCTATGTGCCCCTCAGCACAGACCAGCCAGGGGCAGATGAGCAGGCTGCTGGGCCATCCACATCAGCCCAAGCAGCAGCTGGCCCATCTTCTGCCTCAGCAGAATCATTGGGAACACAAAAGGGGGCTTCCCAACAGAGTAGCCTGGCCAGCACTTCAAGTACAGCGACAGGTAGACGTGGCCCTGGGCGTGGCCGAAATAGGCCAACGGAGGAACCAAGCAGCAGAAACATGGCATTAGAACCGCAGGAACTTGCCATCCTGGTACCCCACGCACGTGATTGGATCGAGTGTCCACAGGACAGGTTGACACACACAAGGAGATGGAAGATTTGGGAGGACATAACAGCGGAGATTAATGCGGTAGCTCCACAAGTTCGTGAGGCGGAGCACGTTAAGAAGAGGCAAGTTCATGTGTGTTACATTTTACCAGTACAAGACCAGTAGGGTGAAATTCTATGGGATAAAATAATCTGACTTTGGCGATTTTTTTCGCAAAAACGGCCGTTTTCGCACTTTTTCCCGAATTCGCATATTTAATGAGATGCGAAAATCGCACTTTTAGAAGTGCGATTTTTAGTTTTCGCCAGAACTCGCATCCAGATGTTTTCACATTGAAAAGTATACAATTCGCATATTTAATGAGATGCGAATTTGAAAAATGTGTGTAAAAATCTAAAAAAAATCAGACCAGGTTCTGATATGCGATTTGGCCAAAACCCTGCACAGATCATAGAGATCTGTACATGGCCCTGTGTTAAAAAATGTGGAAAAGTGTTTTTTGACAAAAAAAATTGCGTGGGGTCCCCCCTCCTGAGCATAACCAGCCCCGGGCTCATTGAGCTGGGGCTGGTTCCAAAAATACGGGGGACAAAAAGCATAGGGGTCCCCCCGTATTACTGAAACCAGCCCCGCACTCATGGACCGGTCCTGGTTCCAAAAATACGGGGGACAAAAAATCTGGGGGTCCCCCGTATTTTGAAACCAGCACCGGGCTCCAACAGCCCTCGGTGTCATGCCACAGCCGGGGGACACTTTTTATATAAGGTCCCCCGGCCGAAACATGAGCACCGTGGCTGGTCAGCCTTGGACGGGGTACCTGGAGGAGTGGGGACCCCCCCATAAAGGGGTCCCCCCCCAGGCTTCACCCGTCCAGGGCTGAAGCCCGGGGCTGTCACCGGCGTCCGTGGCCAGTGGACGCCGGCCTGATAGTGTTAAATCTTCCATACATTACATTGCTTGATACAGAAGAACTGTATTAAGTGCCAGCAGACCTCCCCCGCATGCTGGGACTTGGAGAACCACAAGTCCCAGCATGCGGGGCATTAATGGGCCCGCTGGGACTTGTAGTCCACCTGTAAAAAGAATGTTAAAAAACACACACACACAGAGAAGTAAAACTTTATTACACACACACACACCTCACTTTTACACCCACATACTCACCGATCCAGGATCCAGCGCTGGTCTCCCTTCTGCTGCAGAACCGGCTACCCCCGCACTGACAGCGGGGACAACCGGCTCTCTCCGATGCCGCTAACAGCCTATGTAGCGCTGTCCCAGCGCTGCAGAGGCTGAGAGCGTGATTGGCCGATGCGTCTCCATGGAGACGCATAGCTCAGCCCTGATTGGCTGAGCTATGTGTCTCCATGGAGACGCATAAGCCAAAGACGCTCTCAGCCTCTGTAGCGCTGGGACAGCGCTACATAGGCTGTTAGCGGCATCGGAGAGAGCCGGTTGTCCCCGCTGTCAGTGCGGGGGTAGCCGGCTCTGCAGCAGAAGGGAGACCAGCGCTGGATCCTGGATCGGTGAGTATGTGGGTGTAAAAGTGAGGTGTGTGTGTGTGTGTAATAAAGTTTTACTTCTCTGTGTGTGTGTGTTTTTTAACATTCTTTTCTACAAGTCCCAGCGGGCCCATTAATGCCCCGCATGCTGGGACTTGTGGTTCTCCAAGTCCCAGCATGCGGGGGAGGTCTGCTGGCACTTGTAGTTCTTCTGTATCAAGCAATGTTATGTATGGAAGATTTAACACTATCAGGCCGGCGTCCACTGGCCACGGACGCCGGTGACAGCCCCGGGCTTCAGCCCTGGACGGGTGAAGCCTGGGGGGGGACCCCTTTATGGGGGGGTCCCCACTCCTCCAGGTACCCCGTCCAAGGCTGACCAGCCACGGTGCTCATGTTTCGGCCGGGGGACCTTATATAAAAAGTGTCCCCCGGCTGTGGCATGACACCGAGGGCTGTTGGAGCCCGGTGCTGGTTTCAAAATACGGGGGACCCCCAGATTTTTTGTCTCCCGTATTTTTGGAACCAGGACCGGTCCATGAGTCCGGGGCTGGTTTCAGTAATACGGGGGGACCCCTATGCTTTTTGTCCCCCGTATTTTTGGAACCAGCCCCAGCTCAATGAGCCCGGGGCTGGCTATGCTCAGGAGGGGGGACTCCACGCCAATTTTTTTTTTTTTTTGATGAACAAAAAATCGCACATTTCCTTAAATTCGCACATTTTCATGCCTAAAATTCACACATTTTCATGCCTAAAATTCGCACATTATCGCACCTAATCGCACTTTTCATTCCAGAATTCGCACCTCATTAAATATGCGAATTCGCGGCAAAAATGCAATATTAAAAAAGTGCGATAATGGGCGATTTTGAAAGTGCGAAAAAATCTCATCCCATAGATTGTCACCCGTAATGTTTAAAATAGATGTTAGATGGAGTTGGTAAATGGCCGGTCACGTTGCTTGGAGCCACAGACATGATTACCATGTAATTTAATCGATAGTTATTGTAGGGTGAGTGTGAATGTATCTTCTAAGGGTTGTTTTTATATTTTCATTGAATGTAAGTTGTGTGTAATAAAGCACATGTTGTAATCTGTTGCAGATTGCAAAGGTTGCTACAGCAAACATCAGGAGTGACATGTAGTAATATGTAAACTTTGATTGCAGGTGGCACGACTTCAAAACCAACCTCAAGAAGAAATTGACCAAGCGGTGGGAACACAGCCACACCTCTGGGGCTGGCCCCATGCCAGGCCGGCTGAAGCTCACCCCCCTGGAGGAGATGGCAGAGTGCTGCATTGCAGTAGAGGAGGTCCGGGGGGTGAGCAACATGGATAGCGAGGCCCCAGCGGAAGTCTTTGCTGCTTTTCTTGAAGGTAATTATTTGCCATGGCATAAGTAGTTGGTCCTAATTTGCTTGGAATGTGTTGTAATTGTAATTTTCTCTTTCACCAGCATCCCCAACGCTTGGTCAAGAATCTCTTGAGGAGGTTGAGGAGTCTGTGTCACCTGCCACCAGTGCCAGGCATGTGCAGCGGCCACCGGCCGAGCCCGAATACGACAGGTGGGTGCAGGTGCTTGGCCAGATTCACCAGCAGGGAGACTTAGCATCAGAGCGGATGCGTAGGACAGAGGAGGTCATGCAGGGTTTGGTCAGCACCCAGCAGACTATAGCTGGGAGCCTGCAGGCTATGGCTGAGGCCCAGCAGGCCATGGCTGCCAGCCAGCAGTCTATAGCTGCAAGCCTGCTGGTGCTGGCAGATCAAGCCCTGCGCCAAAATGACCTCCTCCTCCACCATAATGAGCTTATGGTAGAGCTAGTTTCCAGCAATAGGGTCCTATTGTCATCCGTTTCTGGTGCATTACCACCAGCAGCACTCCCTGCTGGCAGAGGGGGAACACCATCCCCCCCCCTCACCAGCATCTGCTCCACCTGGGCCATCATCTGAACGTGGCCGTGGCCGTGGCTGAAGAGCTGCTGCACGTGGCAAGGAGCCTACCAGGGCCAAACGTGCCCGCAAATGAACTTGTGTCCGCATTAATCTCCACCCTTATGTCTTCCCAAATCTTTCATTGAGCTGTGTGTGTCAGCTTCCTGTGTCCAATCCCGTGCAGAGGGTACCCACATTTGCCCTCGGTTCAAATGTCTTGTTTGGTTCCCCTGTTGGCCTCTTTCGGCTACCATTACTGTCTGCTGTACTTGAAGTGTTGGTGCTATACTTTTGTTGTGAAGCCACCTGATGTGTTCCTAATGATTCTGCTGTGGCTATGTATGTCATAAATATTTTATTTTAACATTTTTTTTTTGTTTCATTCCTGCCATGGTACCTTTTAATTTGTTGCATGTGAGACATAACATGCTTTCCATTTTATTTTTGAATTAATTGTAATAAATGTATTTTTTTATCCCCAAATGTGTGATTTAATTGTTACATGTAGAAGTGACATGTCTATTTCTATTAGTGATAGTAAGTTCTATCCATTGTTTGCAGTGTAAATGTGTGTGAAAACTGCAGCATATATGTGTGTGTTTAGTAATGGTCCATTTAAGCTGCAATGTTTCCAATAGAAGCACTGACAAGCGTGTAATTAATGAGTAATGAGTAAAGGAGTGGATTGTATTGTGTTCAGCTGACATTGGTTGAGGTGCGCCCGTCCTGATTAGGCGTTCCGATTGCCTAGCGCATGAACGAGTTTTGTCCTCAAAGCAATACTTGCTTATGGACACCGCATATTTCTTGCCTTTTTGTTCGCGTGCATTCGGTGTGCTGTCCGAATGCACGCCTACCAGAATAAGTGCACTCCTTCGTGTCCGCCCATGTTTTCGCCCAGTTTAGCCCACTTTGAAACTACGCCCCTGTGTAGTTCCGAATGACGCCCATAATACGCCCATATTTCCCGAGTGATTACGGTGCACAATTCTGTACGGTATTAGTGAGAACAAGTACGTAGACCATGCGTGGCACATGCGCATAGCGTTCCCCACGCATGCGCAGACGGCTGAAAAACGCCATCCGAAAGTATTCGGAAATTTACGCATCGAACAGAATAAGGCCCACTGTGTAATAAGGCGGGCACTGCAATACTGTGTAATAAGGTGGGCACTGCGACACTGTGTAATAAGGTGGGCACTGCGACAGTCTCTGTAACATTGTGTAATAAGGTGGGCACTGTGACACGGTCATAAGGTGGGCACTGCAACACTCTGAGTAATAAGATGGGCACTTCAACACTCTCTGTGTAATAAGGTGGGCATAGCAACATTCTGTGTAATATGGTGGGCACTGCGACATTCTCTGTGTAATAAGGTGGGCACTGCACCACTCTCTGTGTAATAAGGTGGGCACTACGACACTTTCTGTGTAATAAGGTGGGCTCTGCGACACTCTCTGTGTAATAAAGTGGGCACTCCGGTACTCTCTATGTAATAAAGTGGGCACTGTGATACTCTGTAATAATGTGGGCACTGCGACACTCTGTGTAATAATGTGGGCTCTGCGACACTCTGTTTAAAAAGGAGGGCACTGCGTAATAAAGCGGGCACTGCGACAATCACTGTGTAATAAGGTGGGCACTGCAACACTCTGTGTAATAAGGTGGGCACTGCGACAATGTGTAATAAGGTGGGCACTGCGACACTGTGTAATAATGTGGGTTCTGCGACGCTCTCTGTGTAACAAGGCGGGCACTGCACCACTCTCGATGTAATAAAGAGGGCACTGCGACACTCTCCGTGTAATAAGGTGAGCACTTTGACACTCTTTGTGTAACAAGGTGAGCACTGTACCACTCTGTGTAAAAAGGAGGGCACTTTGACAATCTGTGATAATTTGGGCTCTGCAACACTCTCTATGTAATAAAGTGGACACTGGGACACCCTGTAATAAGGTGGGCACTGGGACCCTCTCTGTAATAAGGTGGACACTGCTCACTCTCTGTGTAATAAAGCTTGCACTGTGACACTATGTCTACTAAGTAAGGCACTGTGACACTGTCAACATAAAAAGGCGGGCACTGCAACACTTACTGTAATAATGCGGGCACTGCGACACTCTAATAAGGAGGGCACTGTGACACTGTTTAAGTATACGTGCACTGCGACACTGTGTAATAAGGCGGGTAATGCATTACTCTGTGTGTAATAAGGCAGGCACTGCAACATTCTCTGTGTAATAAGGTTGGCACTGTGACATTCTCTGTGTAGTAAGGTGGGCACTGGGACACTCTCTGTAATAAGGTGGGCACTGCGACAATCTGTTATAATGTGGGCTCTGCAGCACTCTCTGTGTAATAAGACACTGCGACACTCTCTATGTAATAAGGTGGGCACTGCAATACTCTGTAATTATTTATTCATAAACAGTTTCTTATATAGCGCATACATATTCTGCATCGCTTTGGCACTGAGACACTTTAATAGTAACTTTGGCACTGAGACACTTTGTAACACTCTCTGTAACACTGTGTAAAAAGGCGGGCACTGCAATACTGTGTAATAAGGTGGGCACTGCGACACTGTGTAATAAGGTGGGCACTGCAACACTCTCTGTAACATTGTGTAATAAGGTGGGCACTGTGACACTGTCATAAGGTGGTCACTGCAACACTCTCTGCGTAATAAGATGGGCACTTCAACACTCTGTGTAATAAGGTGGGCACTGCAACACTCTGTAATAAGGTGGGCATTGCAACACTGTGTAATAAGGTGGGCACTGCGACATTCTCTGTGTAATAAGGTGGGCACTGCACCACTCTCTGTGTAATAAGGAGGGCACTGCGACAATCTGTGATAATGTGGGCTCTGTGACACTCTCTGTGTAATAAGATGGGCATTTCGACACTCTGTGTAATAAGGTGGGCACTACGACACTTTCTGTGTAATAAGGTGGGCTCTGCGACACTCTGTGTAATAAGGTGGGCACTCCAACACTCTCTATGTAATAAGGTGGGCACTGCGATACTCTGTAATAAGGTGGTCACTGCGACACTCTGTGTAATAAGGTGGGCACTCCAACACTCTCTATGTAATAAGGTGGGCACTGCGATACTCTGTAATAAGGTGGTCACTGCGACACTCTGTGTAATTATGTGGGCACTGCAACACTCTCTGTAATAATGTGGGCTATGCGACACACTCTGTATAATAAGGTGGGCACTACGACACTCTCTGTGTAAGAAGGTGGGCACTGCACCACCCTCTATGTAATAAGGAGGGCACTGCGACACTCTGTGTAATAAGGAGGGCACTGTGACAATCTGTTATAATGTGGGCTCTGCGACACTCTCTATGTAATAATGTGGGCACTGCGACACTCTCTATGTAATAAGGTGGGCACTGCGATACTTTATGTAAAAAGGCATGCACTGCTACACCCTATGTAATTATTTATTCATAATCTGTGTCGTATATAGCGCATACATATTCTGCATAGCTTTGGCACAGAGACACTTGGTAATAAGGTGGGCACTGCGACACTCTTGTAACACTGTGTATTAAGGCGGGCACTGCAATACTGTGTAATAAGGTGGGCACTGCGACACTGTAATAAGATGGGCACTGCAACACTCTGTAACATTGTGTAATAAGGTGGGCACTGCGACACTGTCATAAGGTGGGCACTGCAACACTCTGAGTAATAAGATGGGCACTGTGACACTCTCTGTGTAATAAAGCGGGAACTGCACCACTCTCTATGTAATAAGGTGGGCACTACGATACTCTGTGTAATAAGGCGGGCACTATGACACTCTCTGTAATTAGTTGGGCATTCCGACACTGTGTGATAGGGCCGGCACTGGAAAATAGCCAGTTACCAGGACTGCCTACAGCATGCGTACTACGGGTCTTAAGCATGTGCAGTCTATCGATAATCGTCCAGTCTGCTACTTCGCAGAGTTTAAACAGAATAATGTCAGGCGCTCACCTGGTGTGAATTTATAGGTGCAGAGGGATATGTAAATGAGGTAGGATGCAATCTGGTGTATGAGAAATCGTTTATTATTAAGATGCAAATAAGTGATTGGTCGGTACAGATAAGTCAATATGCAATGACCCCTGGTAAGAATGAGGGTGTCAGCAGACCCCTTTTAACCATAAACCTCCTGTGGTGTATGTCTCATTGCATGTCATTACCAGATACATGCAATAAGACATAAACCACAGGAGGTTTATGATTAAAAGGGCTCATTGCATATTAACTTATCTGTACCGACCTGTCGACATTTGCAGGTCACTGACTCTATATGTACATTTATGACATTTTCAGTCACTTATTTGCATCTTAATAATAAACGATTTCTCATATACCAGATTGCATCCTTCCTCATTTACATATCCCTCTGCACCTATAAATTCACACCAGGTGAGCGCCTGACACTATAAATGGTCTAATGCCTCTTTATGCTGTATGTCACGTGACCAGTCATTCTTGTCATACTCCACCTCTGCCGATGTTGCTGATATCCATAGTCATTTTTATGACGTGCCCAAGCTAATACTTTGTAAATGGATTATTACATACCAATAATACATATTCATCCACTGTATGTGTAGTTACACTGTATGTGTAGTTAGGCCTACTTCCAAAATGCCTAGACAATGATTCAGATTTGTACGCAACGCCGATGCTCACGCAGCTAAGCACTTATGGGAAGACTGTGCACGTGACAAGGTTCTCTTCCGATGCCGCCTGCAGTCAGCAGCAAATATATAGCGCTATTTGAGGAAGGTGGGCCCCAAATCGGTCTTGCTTAGGACCCCATGAGGTCTATATCCGCCTCTGGTATGGTAAAGCTCACAGACAATAGGCCTAATGATGCGTACACTTGGGTTGGCGGCTGCCAGTATCAATTGACTTTCAATCGGATGGCAGGGGGGTGGAGGCGGGTTATGCACGTTCCTGCACAGTCTTTTTTTGTTTTTATCTCGGGCCACACATTGTGATCAAATCAGGATCGGGCACGGGAAAACACTGTGCGATTTGCAGGGTCCAGCAATCAGGTACAGCCAGCCAGAGTGAAATCCTGCCCTGTGCAAGCCTGCAAATTGCTTAGCGCTGCATGTGACACTATCACAGGCCTGGATTATTACATAGCAATAAGACGGATGTTACAATGAGTAAAATAGTCAGAGCAGAGGCGGATTTACACCTCATGGGGCCTGATGGAAAATACCTGTTTGGGACCCTCCTCCCTCCAACTTTCCATAGCACTATATTTTGCTGCTGATTGGCATCAGTAGAGCAGCTTGGCACGTACGCAATCTACTGATAAATGCTCAACTGCGCGACCATCAGTATTGAAAGCCGGCCTAATACCTGTGTCACATTCACACAGTAATCTGACTGCAAAAGAGAAGGAAGAGGCGCTTGTTTGATGAAACTGATCAATTAGAAAATGAATACATACAATCACATAGAAATAAAAAATATTGATAAAAAGCACTGAACATCCTAAGGTAAGAAAGGTGCATATGACAAAATAACGGATGGATCTGGATCAGACTTGGTAAGGGAAACGGGTGAGGGTGAATGTCCTGTCTCAGCTGTAGTTAAGCGTGGCTTGGTGCTGGATTATAGTAATGTCAGAGACGCCCAAATGGGGCTGATAATTACCCAAAGCCACTAGAGGATTTCCATCTCTTGGGATCGCATTGCATAAAATGTCCTCAAAGGTGTACGGCTGTATGACCAGTGGGTAGATTTGTAATCCAAGTGGTATTGCTGGTGGCTAGTTGTATTGCTTGTGCTCCCGATGTTTGGAGACAACCAAATGTATAGATGAACCAGCAGCTGGAGAGAAACCCAGTTCGCTTAAATAAGATTGAAGTGTAAAGTCTGGTCCATACAGGGGGGGGGGGGGGGGGGGGTTTGTTTCCTACATGGGACTGACAACTCCATTATTAAGTGGCAGCTATTAACAAGGCACCCCTGGTAGCGCCTGCTAGTGCACCCTAGGGAGCACATCCCCCTTCCTACAGTAATCTGACTGCCTGTTATACTTTACATACTTTTTTTATCCTATCAAAGAACATCAAAGGGACTTTGGGAGTGTGAGCAGGTCCATGTGATATCATGACATCATGCGGTAGTCCCACAATACTCCTCTATGAATGGTTTGGATGGCCAGGATATCTTTATGGGGCCCCCCTTGGACCTGCTGGGCCCTAGGCAGGTGCCTACATTGCCTTGTGGAAAATCCGCCTCTGAACCAGAGGGGTTCTGTTGGGTAATATCTAGCTTCCTTTAATCCAGGAATATCTGGGAGGCTCCTGCAATTGGTTCTTACTGACTGTGTACAGGTAGCAGAGAGAGATGTTGGCGTGATTCATGTAGCCCACACATACACCCACAACACATTAGCCATCATAGAAGGGTGCACGTATGCCTTTATTATTACAGTGTCATTAAGTAACTACAATGTAACAGTAATCCTTACAGAAGTGTAGGTGTAGCAGTATAGGAGATGTAAGACTACAGAGGGGAGGGAGGTGTTAGGCACTAAAGGGGGTAACGGTTTGGCTTTGATGGGGAGGCAGGGGTTTAGGCTGCAGGCAGGGCCGGCGCTCACCTGCTCCAGGGGGGCTGATGCGGCTGCCGCCGCTATGCTCCGTTGGGGGGATGATGCGACCGCAGCATCTCGCTCCACCGGGGGAGTTAGAGATGCGGCTCCGAATGGGCTTGAGAGATGTGGCTGCGGCCCCTATCTATGAGTGGGCTCCAGGGGTGGCGGTGTGGCTCACTCACCTGCTCCCAGGTGCTTTCCTCCTGCTCTCCTCGGCGTCGGCTGGACATTTCCTGCTGCTGCTCCTCCTGCAGCTCATTACCGCCCTCCCCAAATGCCTTAAGCTGCCTAGTGGTGGCGCCGGCCCTGGCTGCAGGTAGGGCAGGTTGTGGGGGTTAGAATATGTACCACCCAGTTGTCAGGACTCTGCACATCAGGATGCCACTGTCGGTCCTCTGACTGCCAACATACCAAGCGCTGGGATGCTTATACCATCCCAAATGAAGACACGATGGAGCCATGGATATAGGATTGGCCAAGCCAAGTTTGGGGCTCATCCACAGATGCCACTGAAGGGTTTGTGTACATGGGTATATGTAACACCCCGCCCTAAATATTTTGTTCAGGACTGACGGGGAGTTCAAGGGAAATCTTAAGATCACAGATCTTTGTAGGTCGTGGGCAACTTTACTCTCAGCATCCAGGTGAAGGTATTGTGTAACTACAAGTACCAGCCTGTCCTCTAGATGCCGGTGCCCGCACGATTGCCTCCCCCCCCCCCCCTTCCCCCCGGCAATTTCACCTCTCTGGTGTCTTAGGTCTGCCGGTCCCTGTACATGAAGCTATGGGGCAGCTGACATCTGCTGACCAACCACAGCCTGTCTATAACTTTCTAGGATGCAATAGAGAAAAGAGCGACTGAATCTGATTGGTTGCTATGGGCAACATCACCTCTTTTTATTTTTAAGTATATTTACCCCATAGGGGCCTGAGTCAGACATTCCATCAAGGGCCTGATTCTGGTTCACTTGCAAAAGCAAATTCTCTCTCTAATGGACAAAACCATGTGCACTGCAGGTGGGGCAGATGTAACATGTGCAGAGTTAGATTTGGGTGTTATATTGTTTCTGTGCAGGGTAACTACTGGCTGCTTTATTTTTACACTGTGATATAGTCAGCATGGACACTGTATCAGTGTACCGCGTCCCCTTGCTATGCTCGCCATGCTTCGGGCGTGGTGATTTGCTGCACTTGGCACACTATAGTATTCTCCCTCCATGCCCTGGTGTATAGTAGGGTATGGTATACCACCTGGTTTGTACAAAAAAGGTGAAAAACTCATGTTGACCTGTTGACCTTCCCATTGTCGTCCTAATGCTTGTGTTGACCTGTTGACCTTCCTATTGTCGTCCTAATGCTTGTGTCGACCTGTTGACCTTCCCATTGTCGTCCTAATGCTTGTGTTGACCTGTTGACCTTCCCATTGTTGTCCTAATGCTTGTGTTGACCTGTTGACCTTCCCATTGTCGTCCTAATGCTTGTGTTGACCTGTTGACCTTCCCATTGTCGTCCTGATGCTTGTGTTGACCCTGTCGGACCTGATTTACCTTGAACTCCCCCGGCAGCTCCCGGGAGGGCTCCATCTAACTTGGCACTTAATGGCGGGTGCTGCTGGGGGAGTTCAAGCGAAATCGGATGCTAAAAGCCCCCACGATGTTGCGCTGATGAGATTTATCTTATGCGCTTCATATAAGATCTCTGGGGTCTGATCCGCTGCATACGGGATTGCGGATTGTTGCAATCCCGGCCACAGATCGACAATCCACGGGCGTTTTCGCGGCCATGCCCCCTTTGCGCCGATCGGCAGGTGGGACATTGTTCAGCTGTCGGGCTGACCGCAAACGGGCCAGGATCACGGCTGTCGGCAGGGATCGACAGCCGTGATCCTAGATTGAATACCGCCCTAAGTCTGGTTGTTGGCCAGTCCTTGGCAGTTGTCAGCCACGATTACTTGATATTTTAAATAAAATTGATACGTGCAATGTCTTACTATATAACATGTTTCTGTATAGAGGCCACAATAGTGTTATAATATGTATGTTATTCACGGGTGTCATTTGTTCCTTTTTCTGCAGGGTTCTGGCTTATCCCCATGTAATACTCCTGGTGCCCATCAATGCTGTGGAGTACAGAAGAGTGATGGGTGGAACGCAGATCCTGGCTACGTGGCCCGTGAACCCTGAAGTGTGGCTGTTGGACTTTCAGGGGTGGGTGTCTGGTGAGAAAACGGGATAGCAGACACTGAGGGGTACTTATGGGGGTAAGTGTCTCTGATTCTCTGTTGGTCTGATATCTGCAGTTGCCATGAGAATGGGGCTACGTCCCCAAAAGCACTAGGCTATGCTACTTGTTTGAATACATCTGTTGTACTAGTACCTGACGGAGACGCAGCGGGCACCTGCAGCTGTTTGTGCGCACACACATTCAATATTTTACTAATTGATATGAATATATTTAGTTCCTAATCATTTATTTTAATGTCGATTTATGGAAATACCCCCATGAAAATCCTGCATTTGACCCTTGTGGAGTGTAGGGGGCATATAGTGTACTGATGTAGTGCGGAGTACAGGGGGTATATAGTGTACTGATGTAGTGTGGAGTGTAGGGGGCATATAGTGTACTGATGTAGTGTGGAGTATAGGGGGCATATAGTGTACTGATGTAGTGTGGAGTGTAGGGGGCATATAGTGTACTGATGTAGTGTGGAGTACAGGGGGTATATAGTGTACTGATGTAGTGTGGAGTACAGGGGGCATATAGTGTACTGATGTAGTGTGGAGTATAGGGGGCATATAGTGTACTGATGTAGTGTGGAGTATAGGGGGCATATAGTGTACTGATGTAGTGTGGAGTATAGGGGGCATATAGTGTACTGATGTAGTGTGGAGTGTAGGGGGCATATAGTGTACTGATGTAGTGTGGAGTGGGCATATAGTGTACTGATGTAGTGTGGAGTGGGCATATAGTGTACTGATGTAGTGTGGAGTGTAGGGGGCATATAGTGTACTGATGTAGTGTGGAGTATAGGGGGCATATAGTTTACTGATGTAGTGTGGAGTATAGGGGGCATATAGTGTACTGATGTAGTGCGGAGTACAGGGGGTATATAGTGTACTGATGTAGTGCGGAGTATAGGGGGCATATAGTGTACTGATGTAGTGTGGAGTATAGGGAGCATATAGTGTACTGATGTAGTGCGGAGTACAGGGGGCATATAGTGTACTGATGTAGTGTGGAGTGTAGGGGGCATATAGTGTACTGATGTAGTGTGGAGTATAGGGGGCATATAGTGTACTGATGTAGTGTGGAGTATAGGGGGCATATAGTGTACTGATGTAGTGTGGAGTATAGGGGGCATATAGTGTACTGATGTAGTGTGGAGTATAGGGGGCATATAGTGTACTGATGTAGTGTGGAGTATAGGGGGCATATAGTGTACTGATGTAGTGTGGAGTATAGGGGGCATATAGTGTACTGATGTAGTGTGGAGTATAGGGGGCATATAGTGTACTGATGTAGTGTGGAGTATAGGGGGCATATAGTGTACTGATGTAGTGTGGAGTATAGGGGGCATATAGTGTACTGATGTAGTGCGGAGTACAGGGGGCATATAGTGTACTGATGTAGTGTGGAGTATAGGGGGCATATAGTGTAGTGATGTAGTGCGGAGTACAGGGGGCATATAGTGTACTGATGTAGTGCGGAGTACAGGGGGCATATAGTGCACTGATGTAGTGTGGAGTACAGGGGGCATATAGTGTACTGATGTAGTGTGGAGTACAGGGGGCATATAGTGTACTGATGTAGTGTGGAGTATAGGGGGCATATAGTGTACTGATGTAGTGTGGAGTACAGGGGGCATATAGTGTACTGATGTAGTGCGGAGTACAGGGGGCATATAGTGTACTGATGTAGTGTGGAGTGTAGGGGGCATATAGTGTACTGATGTAGTGTGGAGTATAGGGGGCATATAGTGTACTGATGTAGTGTGGAGTATAGGGGGCATATAGTGTACTGATGTAGTGTGGAGTATAGGGGGCATATAGTGTACTGATGTAGTGTGGAGTATAGGGGGCATATAGTGTACTGATGTAGTGTGGAGTATAGGGGGCATATAGTGTACTGATGTAGTGTGGAGTATAGGGGGCATATAGTGTACTGATGTAGTGTGGAGTATAGGGGGCATATAGTGTACTGATGTAGTGCGGAGTACAGGGGGCATATAGTGTACTGATGTAGTGTGGAGTATAGGGGGCATATAGTGTAGTGATGTAGTGCGGAGTACAGGGGGCATATAGTGTACTGATGTAGTGCGGAGTACAGGGGGCATATAGTGTACTGATGTAGTGTGGAGTACAGGGGGCATATAGTGTACTGATGTAGTGTGGAGTACAGGGGGCATATAGTGTACTGATGTAGTGTGGAGTATAGGGGGCATATAGTGTACTGATGTAGTGTGGAGTACAGGGGGCATATAGTGTACTGATGTAGTGTGGAGTGTAGGGGGCATATAGTGTACTGATGTAGTGTGGAGTATAGGGGGCATATAGTGTACTGATGTAGTGCGGAGTATAGGGGGCATATAGTGTACTGATGTAGTGCGGAGTACAGGGGGCATATAGTGTACTGATGTAGTGTGGAGTATAGGGGGCATATAGTGTACTGATGTAGTGTGGAGTATAGGGGGCATATAGTGTACTGATGTAGTGCGGAGTACAGGGGGTATATAGGACCTTATTCATATCCATTTGGTCCTCTGTGCATTCACATTTTCTGCGCATGCTTAGAGACACCGTATCGCCGACCATCGAATGATTTCCCCCTGCCTGCAAATGGATGAGTATGTAAATCATCCATTCGCAGCCATGCGGGGGGGGGGGGGGGCTCACTGTGGACAGCACTCTGATTTCACAGCCTTGAGAGTCAATGAGAACAATGTACATAGGGGGTTATTGTGTTTGGTACGGTGGGACCGTATACGGGCGGATCAGGCTTTTTTTTTCATCTGCGCATGCGTATCTTTCGCAATGCGCATGTGCGGCGACCTCACACTGCTTACGGACGGGTCTCTCCGTGCGAAAAAAACCTGTCCGCAGGAGCACGGTCATTGTGGGCGGCATGTGGGCGTTTTTATGGGAGCGGCCGGAATAATGAGGAAAACTGGGCATAATAAACATGGGCGTACACGGGGGTGTGCACACAAAATGCACGGTGCCACAACCTCCTCGATCGGCGAACGCACCGTGCATTTTGGCCCAAAAACAGGCGGACACCAAAGATTGCTCCAGACCACCCCTAGAGATACCGCATGAGATCAGACGCCTGGGTCTGCTAATTAACGCTGATTACTAGTCAAACACATACACCTGAATGTAATAAGCAATGCTGCAGGCTATTAAGTGAAAACCATTATTTCACTACCTGCAAGCCACACACAGCCCTCAAACACATTGGAAGCATATCTTTCTACACTTCAACATGTAAAGGTTGGTTTAATCTTAGCTAATATTCATTCTAATACCTGGTTATATATGTCCAGGTAGTTATTTTATAACCATCTACACCCATTCAGAAAGTGTTTTTCTCTTTCAATGGTCCTGGTGACACAGCTCAACTTTGGGATGTAGGAGGGTCCGTAGGAGCCAGGCACCTATCCTAAAGCTTTTGGAGGATAGGCTCCTCCCCTTCTGCATCCCAGACTCCTCAGTTCGTGTTAGGTGCCCACTGGAGTGGGTGCTATTCTAAAGGGCTGCTGGAGCAGCCAAAGGATTAGAGTTAGTTAGGAGTTTTTTATTTTATTAACTTTTACACTAGCTAGGTAGGCACAGTGTGAGGATTCTCAGCAGGAGCTGGCAGAAGCGCTTCCTGTGAGCTCACTGCGCACAGGGGAGACACTGTCTAGTCTCCCTGTGCAGCGCTTACAGCTTCTATTAAGAAGCTGCCTGGGCTCCGGAGCGCTCTGAAACCGGCTTCACGCTAGGTGGGGATCATGGGGGACAGGCGCTCTGTGATGGCTGCGGCCATTTTCTGCGGAGCTTACACACTTAGCTCCTGTATGAGAGGACAGCAGTGTGTTACAGGCATGTTCCAAGTGGTCCCCAGCAGAGGGGGAGACACTGGAACTTGGAGATCCTGCAGTAGCTGTCTGGGGGTGGTTGGCGCCAAAAGCCACGGACCCCGCAACAGCAGGGACTTGGTATCTTCCCTCACTCTGTTTTGGCGCCATTCAGAATGCTTGCAGCGGAGCTGAGCTGGCTGACAGATCCTAGCAGTGATTGGATTTCCTGGGCATCGTTTTCCCCACTTCTGAAAGCTTCAGACAGATAAGTGACTGTGGTACATTGGCTCTGTATAAAACGCCTGTACTTTGAGCACTGTGACTGTGTTACTTTTTGCATCATGTCTGAGCAACAGTCTGTGGCTTTGGGGGAGGGAGCCCTTAATGCATTGTGCGCTTGTAGTGTTTGTACACTAAAATTTGTCCCTGAGCAGATGGCCGAGGGGGGCATGTGTTTTACTTGCGCTGGTGTGAGACCCATGGGCAGTGAACCCCAGAGGGTAGAGCAGGGGTAGCCAACTCCAGTCCTCGAGAGCTACCAACAGTTCATGTTTTCCAGCTCACCTCACAGGTACACAGGTGCACGCATGACTGACTAACACATTTCAAAGATCCACAGGTGGAGCTAATTACTTCACTTGTGATTCTGTGAGGAGACATGGAAAACATGCACTGTTGGTAGCTCTTGAGGACTGGAGTTGGCTACCCCTGGGGTAGAGCAATCGGAGCCTGCGTGGGCCAGTGCCCTGGGCAGGTCTGTAAATGCCTTAGTGCAATTGCTGGACAGGCAGAGTGATGTGTTGGTAGCTTCCCCTAGACCTATGTCATCATCTCAGCAGTCCTCTGGCTCCTTGCCTTTGACCCAAGCAGATCCTGGTTTCTTACAGGTCATGCAAGATACTGCTAAGGGGATCAGCAGGTTTAATGATTTGTTAGACAAATTTGATGGTGATACTGTAGGGACCCCAAAAAGGTCTTATTCAGTGCCATTGCTTGTTGCTGAAGAGGAGGGAGAGTACACAGACATCCCCTGGGATCAGGGTGATGACTCTGAGGATTCCTCTGCCCCAGGGGTGGAGGATTTGATTACTGCTGTTAAACAGGCTTTGGATTTGTCTGTGGAGGATAAAAGTCCTGCAAAAGGTGTACTTAAGTGGCAGCGTAAGGAAACTGTTACCTTCCCTGCGGATGATGGTTTACACGATTTATTGGAAGGGGCTTGGAAAACGGTCGATAAAAGGCTTCAGATGCCTAAGAGATTTTTCAGTCTATACCCCATGCCTGAGGCTCATGAAGACCTCTGGGAAAAAGTTGCGGTGGTAGACGCTTCTGTGGCACGGCTTTGTAAAGCCACGGTGCTACCTGTCCAGGGGGGCAGCCTTTAAGGACCCCGTAGACAAGAAGCTTGAAGGTAACCTCAAGGCAATATTTGAAGGGGTGGGTTTTACTTTACGCCTTCTTATAGCATCAGCCTGGGTCTCTAAGGCCATGATTGTGTGGGCCAAAGACTTATGTACAATTTTGCATGCTGATCCAGGTGTGTAACTGCTTGCTGAGAAGCTAAAAGCAGCTGCGGAGTATGTGCTTGAGGCTGAGGAGGAAGCTCTCAAAATGGCTTCCAGAGTATCCACGGTGTCCGTCAATGCCAGGAGAGTGCTTTGGCTTAAAGCCTGGGAGGCGGATAATGAATCAAAAAAGGCCTTAGAGGCATTAGCTTTTAAAGGAAAGCTGTTGTTTGGTTCAGAGCTGGAAGAGATTATTAAGCAGGCCACGGGAGGCAAAAGTACCTTCCTGCCGGCTCCTGCAGCTAAACAGGCCTCAAAGTTTTCTGCTTTTAGGCCGTCCTTTCGGCCCTCCCCTAGAGGGGGTGCGTCCTTTTGAGGACAGTCCTTTAGGGGAAAGTTTCAGTCCTCCAGGGGCAAGGCCCCAAAGTCAAAGTTTGGTTCCTTTCATAAGAAACCGAGCACCAAAGGTGAGGACAAGCCCTCAGCATGACTACCTGGGAAATATCCCAGCGGTAGTCAAGGTGGGGGGGGGCATCTGAGATGGTTCAGGGACGCTTGGGCATTGTTGGGCCGGGATCCTTGGGTGTTGGACATTGTATCTCATGGTTACAGGATTCCCTTCAAGGATCTTCCTCCGAGAAGATTCATTCCTACACCACTGCCAAAGGAGTCTCGGCTCCGTGCTGCTCTTCTGAGAGCGGCTCAATCTCTCTTAGAGAAAAGTGTGGTGATCCCGGTCCCTCGAGCGGAGTGGAAGAAAGGCTTTTATTTCACTCTGTTTTTGGTGCCCAAGCCAGACGGGTCCTTCAGACCAATCTTAAATTTAAAGTCTTTGAATCTCCATCTGTGGGTAGACCATTTCAAGATGGAATCTCTACGGTCTGTGCTGCTGAGCCTGGACCAGGGAGAATTTTTGGCGTCCATGGATGTCCAGGACGCATATCTGCATGTTCCTATCCACCCGGAACATAAGGCTCTCTTGAGGTTTGCGATAGGAGACCTGCATTTGCAATTCCAGGCGTTGCCATTTGGTCTGGCCACAGCACCAAGGGTATTCACCAAAATTATGTCAGTAATGGCGGCTGCTCTCCGACTGAGGGGAATCACTGTGATTCCATATTTGGACGACGTGCTGTTCAAAGCAGAGTCGGCGGAGAGATTGCAGAGTCACTTGGCAGCAGCCATCAGTTTTTTGCAAGCTCACGGTTGGCTTTTAAACTTACAAAAGTCTCAGCTTGTGCCGTCACAGAGAATCCAGTTCCTAGGGGTTGTCCTGGATACCCATCTACAAAAGAGATCGGTATTTCTACCAGAGACAAAGGCCAGAGACATAGCCAACTTGGTTCAGGAGATCCTGGAGTCCATCGGTTTGGAGGTGTCTCAAACTGCTGGGGAAAATGGTGGCGACTTTCGAGACGCTACAGTTTGCCAGGTTCCACTCTCGAGTGTTCCAGTGGGACATCCTGACATCTTGGTCGGGGAATACTCAGACCATGAAATCAGAGCACATAGTGTTGTCTCCAGAAACACGGTCTTCGCTGCAATGGTGGATGGAGGTGGATTTCCTTCAGTGGGGTCGGTCTCTGCTGTCCTGGGACTGGCTGGTAGTCACTACCGACTCCAGTCTCAGGGGCTGGGGGGCAGTGGTTCTGGACCTACGCCTTCAGGGCTTATGGACCTCGGAGGAGTCTGCCTCAATATCTTGGAACTGCGGGCTGTGTGGAAAGTGATATCTCTGGCAGGAGAAAGATTGCAGGGTCTTCCTTTGAGGTTTCAGACCGTCAACGCCACGGCTGTGGCGTACCTGAATCATCACGGAGGCACACACAGCAAGCTGGCCATGTGGGAGGTTTCCTGGATCTTCTTGTGGGCGGAATAGAATGTTCCAGCATCATCAGCGATATTAATCCCAGGGGTGGAGAATGCCGAGGCCGATTTCCTGAGCAGGGAGGAACTGCAAGAGGGGAAATGGAGCCTGAACCCACAGGTATTTCATCAGATTACAGTGAAGTGGGGAACTCCGGATGTGGACCTGATGGCATCAAGGTTAAATAATCAGGTGCCCAGGTGCCAGGACAAGAGATCCACTGGCCGAAGCAGTGGATGCAATGACTATCCCCTGGGAGGGGAATCTACTTTATGCCTTCCCGCCGTTTCCAATGCAGGCGAGAGTGTTGAAAAGAATCCAGTCCCAAAGAATTCCGGTGATTCTTGTAGCTCCAGATTGGCCAAGGAGGTCCTGGTTCTAGAGGCTTCAGAGACTCGTGGCGTCTACCTCTGAGGTCAGATCTGTTAAGCCAAGGGCCGTTCTTACACCTGGATTCAGCTCGGCTAGATTTGACGGCTTGGCTATTGAGACCACCATCTTGAAGAACAAGGGTTTCTCGGAGGCTGTGGTTAACACCATGGTGAAAGCTAGGATGTCAGTGTCTTCAGCTAACTATTATAGGGTCTGGAAGACCAATATTAGGTGGTGTGAAAGGCAGAAGTCGCATACATCGCGATTTCGACTGTCTAAATTGCTGGAGTTTTTGCAGGATGGTTTCTTGTCTGGGTTAAGCCTTCAGTCACTCAAGGTACAGATATCGGCCTTGTCGATTTACTTCCAGAAAAGGATAGCATTGCTACCGGAGGTGCAAACTTTCCTGCAAGGGGTTTCACGATTGAAACCTCCCTACAAGCAACCAGTGGCTCCATGGGATTTATCGCTGGTACTGGAGTGTCTTCAAAAGGCGCCTTTTGAGCCGTTGAGGTCGGCTGACCTTAAGTTCCTTACATGGAAGCTTGTATTTTTGTTGGCAGTTGCGTCAGCAAAGAGAGTATCGGAGTTGGGAGCATTGTCCTGCAAGTCTCCTTTTCTTATATTTCATGATGACAGGGCTGTTCTTCGAACAGTACCCCAATTTTTGACAAAAGTAGTCTCTGCTTTTCATTTGAATCAGGAGATAGTTCTGCCTGTGTTCCAGCCCCCAGAGGGTTCAAGGAAAAGGAACAAATTGAGGAATTTGGACGTTGTGCGCGCCTTATGCATTTATGTGGACAGGGTGAAGGGTGTCAGAAAGACTGACACTCTGCTAGTCTTGTATGATGTGCACAAGATTGGTTGGCCTGCCTCTAAGCAGACCATTGCTAGGTGGTTGCGTTCCGTCATTGCCTTGGCATATACTAAGGTTGGTAGGCCTGTTCCGGCCAGGATAAATGCGCATACCAACAGGTCGGTCGCCACCTCTTGGGTGGTTCGACATGGGGCAACAGCTGAGCAAGTTTGCAGGGCCGCCACTTGGTCATCTGTTCACACTTTTGCCAAATTCTATAGGTTTCATGAGTTCGCATCATTGAGGCGAGCAGTGATGAGAGCTGCAGACCTGAGCGTACTCTCCCAAAGGACCGGCTCTGGAACGTCCCAATGTTGAGCTGTGTCACCAGGACCATTGAAAGAGAAAAAGGGATTTTTGTAAGAACTTACCGTTGGAATCCCTTTCTCTGATATGGTCCTGGTGACACAGCGATCCCTCCCTTACGCTCAGTAAGTATGCCAGTGTTCTCTATCCCGGCTCATAACATCCATTTTTACTCTAGGCATTTTATCCCACCAGATAAATGAGGAAACTATGCTCTTGATCTTCCTAAAGTGCTCATCCCCAATAAAAACTGGGGAATGTTGCACTATATACAAAAATTTAGGCAATAATGCCATTTTAACCAGATTAACCCGCCCAATCTGAGATATCTGGAGTCTGGACCAACTACGGCATTTAGATTTTAATAAACTAATATAAGGAATTATATTTTGGGAAATAAAATCTCCTGAGTTACTGGTAAAAGAAATACCCAAATACCTGAATTTTTCCACCCTCTTTAGTTGTCCTTCGGGTACTAGGCTCAGCCCCCCCTCCGTTCCCAACTGGATATAGTTAGATTTATCCCAGTTCATTGTAAGGCCGGAATATCCCCCGAACTCTTGTATAAGTTGCATTACCACAGATAGGTCCCCAGGCGACGATAGACCAACCAGCAGATCATCTGCATATAGCGAAACTAAGTTCCTGCTAGGACCCCTACCCCCATTCTCTCCCCCCAGGGCTGATCTCAATGCACACGCCAGAGGCTCCACCACCACTGCAAACAGCAGAGGGGATAGAGGGCATCCCTGGCGGGTCCCTCTGGAGAGAGAGAAAGAGGGGGAACCCATTGATGGTCACTCGAGCCTTTGGATTTTGATATAACAATGAGACCCGTTTTATAAACATCTCCCCGAACCCAAAGGCCTGCAGAGCCCCCCACAAGAAAGGCCATTCGACTGAGTCAAATGCCTTGTTCGCGTCAAATGACGCGAGCACTGCATCCGACCCCCTCAGCTCCTCATTCTGAAGGTAAGTATATGCTCTTCGGAGATTAATCATGGTCGACTTCCCTTCCATGAAGCCCGTTTGATCGGGATGGACCACCTGATCTACTACTCTCTGAAGTCTAGTTGCCAATATTTTAGCATATATCTTAGCATCTGACGTTATTAATGATATAGGCCTATACGAGTCAACTCGAGTCGGATCTTTGCCACTTTTGGGGATCATAATAATTGCAGCCTCTGTCAAAGACTGAGGTATACACTCCTCTTTTTCCATACATTGAAACAACCTCAACAACTGAGGACCCAGTTTCCCAATATATTTCTGGTACACCTCCCCGGGGAGGCCATCAAGGCCAGGGGCTTTACCCCCTGGAAAGGAGTTAATCGCAACGATCACTTCCTCCACTGTCAGGGGGGCCTCCAATATATCTCTTGAGGAGGACAACAGATTTGGAAGTTCCAGCCCTGCCAGGTACTGACAAATTTCCTCATTACTGCGACTTAATTTAGATGGATGTTATGAGCCGGGATAGAGATAAAGGGGGAATGGCCTATCCAGATTTTAAAATATATTACATGGCCGCTCAGATGGTTCAAATATGTGCTTGGGTAAGGCCAGGAGAAGACTCAGCTGAGTTGCGAAGTCTTGTGGAGTGTGTGGATCCAGACTATACACCTCTTCAGAGTCTGTTTGTGAAGGGGCTCCGGCGGGACCTTCCTCCTATAATTAGCCAAGCGGTTAAAATCTGGAGATGGACTTGTAAATTAACAAAAGCAGTTGGTCTCGATCCGGACACTCCAATCCTTTCGCTAACAGGCATGGGTGACCTCAAGGAACAACAAGGAGGGTTAGTGTGGAATACCTACGGGGTTAATACATTAGGCCAATGGTGTCAGGAAGGGGTGCTGAAATCATTTTCCCAGCTGCAGGCAGAATTTAGTATTCCTAAGGCAGTTTTTTTTAGATATCTGCAAGTAAGGAGTGCTATGACTGTAGGGGGCAAGTCCACCAGGTGGGAGGTGGTGGAGGCTCCGTGCAAAACCTTCATTAAACAACTAGCGAAGGGTAAGCGCTTGTCTAAAATGTATCATTTTCTACATTCATTTGTTCAATCTGAAGAATTGGGGGTTCTACGGGAAAAATGGACCAAGGACATCCCCCAGTTAGATGAAATAGGCTGGAGGGTGGCCTTGGATGGCCCACGACAAGCAACAAACTTATTGCGGACTCAACAGGTCCAATTTAACATCCTACACAGGACTTATGTAACGCCTGTCAGATTGAAAAAATTTGCTGGGGGTGGGTCTGATAGTTGTCCGAAATGTGGAGAAGTGGACGCCACTCTTGACCATTTGTTGTGGAGTTGCAAGATGGTTAGTAGGTTTTGGGATGAAATAATTAAAACTCTGGTCATGATTGGTGTCCCACGAATTGCCTTAAATAAACTGAATCTGGTCCTTGGGATATGGGCAGAAGGGACAATCCCCCGGGAAATGAAACAGATGGCAAAGAACCTAGCGGCCCTTGCGAAGGTAATAATCGCACGTAGGTGGATGTCCCCTTTGGGACCGCTCCACGGAGAATGGGTTAATTTAGTTAACCAGACTAGTGAACATGAGAAGTTTGTGTATGCATCCCGGGGCTCGAGTACTAAGTACCTGGGCATCTGGGAATATTGGAATAGGTCAGCAGACCATAGAGTCAATAACAGTGAGAGGTTGAATGTATAAGCACTGGTTTTTGTGATTAAATTTAAATAATCAGATAATATAGGTGTAGTTGCACGTATGAGGAGTTTTCCTCTCTTACACAGAAAAAGGTTTAATAAATTTACAAATAATAGATAAATTTTTTTTTTTTTTATTTTTTTTTTTTTTCCTCCCACTATGTTATCTTATTAGATAATCTTACAGTTGGCACGAGATGTGAAATGGGTGCACATATTAGTGCTAGAGGAGACTCTAGTGAAAATTGATCTTGGTAGTATATTTACACGGAGATGTTCTCGACACATTAGGATACATTTAGTAATCTTCGAGTACAAATCAATAGATAGTTTAACAATCTTGATGTTTTTTTTTTTTTTTTTTTTTGTATATAATGTGTTATTTAGGTTTTCTCCTCTCCGGACTAAGGGACTTTATGGGTCTAATATGGTATATTACCCAAAGCAAAGGGCTGGGCTTATAGTCAGCAGGTTTTAAAGTTAACTGTGGAGTACTGTATATAACAATTGAAGGAGCCCAATAAGTAGGACTGGTGGGCCTGGTAGGGGCTATGTGATTTGAGAGGAGAATGGATCGGGGGGTGGAGAAGGGGCTGTGTGCAATAGGTCAAGGGTAACTGTCATGGATAAAGCTGAGTGGTCCTTCTGGTGGGAGCTTTTGGGAAGTGCGCTGTGTACTTGTCTATGTTTGTTTTGTGTTTTGATACATGAGGTACTGTTTTTTTAATTAATGAACTGTGTAATTGTTGTACTATGTAGGTACCGAAATGTAACTATGTGTATTGTCTTGTTTTATATTGAAAATTAAATAAAAACGCAATTAAAAAAAAAAAGTATGCCAGTGTTCATGATGTTTCATGTTATATATGGTTGAAAAGTTATTTTTAAAATTGTGCATATAATATGTGCAGGTGTTTGTACTGAGTTAATGTATTCCAGTGGCTTTGCAAGATTTAACTGAGGAGTCTGGGATGCAGAAGGGGAGGAGCCTACCCACCAAAAGCTTTAGGATAGGTGCCTGGCTCCTGCGCACGCGCGTCTCAATCTCCGTCGGCGGGGCAACGGGAACCCTGTCCGTCTCCCCCTCAGGGAGACAGACAGGGTTGGGGGGGGGGGCGGGCAGGCGTCGGGGACCCCGGGTTACCGCCGACAAGCCGGCGGGGACCCGGGGGAGCAGCTGGAAGAGCCGTCGGAAGGGGGGACGCGCGTCCCCTTCTCGCAATCGATATGGCGCTGGCGGGGGATGGCGGCTGGCATCGCCGTGGCCTTCCCCTGCCAAGATGGGACCTGCCCCATCTGTACATTATGCACTTTCATATCTGCTATGAACTTTATGTAGCACACTCTGTATGTAAGATGCCACCAAGCACATTATTGCAATCACATATCTCTAACAAAGGATCCCAACATCTGCCTATCACACTCTAAGGTCTTATTTTGAACAATAGTAGAACATGTTTGCATGTGGCGTATGCTCAGATATACGGAAGGTGTCGGTGGGAAAACAGACGATATCCGTCCGTGCACTGTGGCGTACGCTCTGATGTACGACAGGTATCGGTTGCTAAGAGGGAGATCTGTCCGTGCACGGTGGCGTACGCTCAAGTGAACGTGTGCGGCTGTTCTGTGGGCGGCCATACGCTCACTGTGAGCGTACGGAAAACGCACGGTGTGATGGACCATACGCACGTTTCACCGGACCAAACAGAATAACCCCCATAGTGTAGTGATGTTGTGCGGAGTATGAGGGATATATATATAGTGTAGTGATGTAGTGCGGAGTACAGAGGTATATAGTGTAGTAATGTGGTGCGGAGTATATGGGTATATAGTGTAGTGATCTAGTGCAGAGTATAGGTGTATATAGTGTAGTGATGTAGTGTGCAGTATAGGGGTATATAGGCCCTTATTTTGGTTCACTTGCAGCTCCTTCTTAAATGGACAAAAACCATGTGCACAGCAGGGGTGGCAGATATAACGTGCAGATAGAATTCAATTGGGGAGGGATTTTACTTCAAAAGTGAGACCTACAGTATATTGCAGTGTAAAAATAAAGCAGTCAGTACTTTCCGTGCACAGAAACAAAATAACTTCAACAAATCTAATTCTCTCTGCACATGTTACATCTGCCCCACCTGCAGTGCTCATGGTTTTTTCCATTTGGGAAGGAATTTGCCTTTGCGAGTGAACCAGAATAAGGGCCATAGTGTAGTGATGTAGTGCAGAGTATAGGGGGTATATAGTGTAGTGATGTAGTGTGGAGTATAGGGGTATACTGTATAGTGTAGTGATGTAGTGTGGAGTATAGGGGCTATATAGTGTAGTGATGTAGTGCGGAGTATAGCGAGTATATAGTATACCGATGTAGTGCGGAGTATAGGGGTATATAGTGTAATAATGTAGTAAGGAGTATAGGGGTATATAATTTAGTGATGTAGTACGGAGTACAGTGGGTATATACAGTAGTGATGTAGTGTGGAGTATAGGGGGTATATAGTGTAGTGATGTAGCGTGGAGTATAGTGGTATATATAGTGTACTGATGTAGTGTGGAGTGTAGGGGGAATATATTGTAGTGATGTGTAGAGTATAGTAGGTATATAGGATCTCATTCTGATTGGTTCGCTGTTGCAAATTTCCAACGATGCGTGCTCGGAGACTTGCGTAGTCTTCATTCTTCATGCCGCTTACAGCGAGGGGGGGGGGGGGGGGGGGCTTTCAGTATAGGAGGTATATAGTGTAGTGATTTAATCCACAGTATAGGGTATATAGTGTAGTGATGTACTGCAGAGTTTAGGGGTATATAGTGTAGTGTAATGATGTACTGCAGAGTATAGGGGTATATAGTGTAGGGATGTTCTGAGGAATATGGGGGTATATAGTGTGGAGTATAGGGCTATTTAGTGTAGTGATGCAGTATGGAGTATAGGGGCTATATAGTGTAGTGATGTAGTGCGGAGTATAGGGTATATATAGCGTAGTGTGGAGTATAGCGGTATACAGAGAATTGTTGTAGTGCGGAGTATAGGGGTATATAGTGTAGGGATGCAGTGCATAGTATAGGGGTATATAGTGTAGTGATGTAGTGTGGAGTATAGGGCTATTTAGTGTAGTGATGCAGTATGAAGTATAGGGGCTATATAGTGTAGTGATGTAGTGCGGAGTATAGGGTATATATAGCATAGTGTGGAGTATAGCGGTATATAGAGAATTGTTGTAGTGCGGAGTATAGGGGCTATATAGTGTAGTGCGGAGTATAGGGTATATATAGCGTAGTGTGGAGTATAGCGGTATATAGAGAATTGTTGTAGTGCGGAGTATAGGGGGTATATAGTGTAGGGATGCAGTGCATAGTATTGGGGTATATAGTGTAGTGAAGATTATATGGTCTGCTGTATCAGTCAGCGGGTGCCCAGTCTGCTCTGCTGTATCAGTCAGGGGGTAGCTATTCCTTTATAAATGTTCAGGGTCCAGCCTGATAGCCGAGGTCCTTAATGATAAGCAGCAGAACCCGATCCTCTTTTCTCATAATAGCCCTTTCACACTAATTATTGTACATGGTTACAAGCCCTGTCTCAGCAACTGATTCGCTGTTCACACTGCCGGCTGGACCCGCAATATTACCAGGTAGAACCCTTTCAGACCGCACCCGTGTGTAGCCTACCTGATCTGCCGGTACTTGTAGATGAGGTCATTCCGCTCTCTTGTCCTTTTAGCGTGACCCAGGTCGCACTGTTCACACCAAAGGCACCCCGAGTCCCCCCCATGGTGGGGACCAGGGTCGGATTCCTGGGTGACTTCTATCATCCTGGCTTTCCATGCTGCAGTATGCAGAGGACATAGGACCCTAGTTTCTGCACATTGGATCTGGCAGTACCGCCACATGCATGCAAACATCTATTTAGGTATTTATAAATCGGGACCTGTCTCGGCCGGTCCAGAAAAGGGATGGGGCTAAGGAGCAGTTGGGCGTGGCCTATCATCGCAGGCTTTTTTTTCGGGACCATGCCAGCATTCCCCTGGAAGCTGGGCAGCTCCTGGTTTGCTCCCTCATTGTAGAGAGATGCAGTGCCATACAGAGTTGAGCAGCGGTAATCTCCGGCTCCCTACAACTGCCCCTCTCCCCACCAAGGGTACATTGCCACTAGCGGGAAAGATAGCGGCACATTCTTCAAATAGCAGGACTGTTCCACTGTAATAGGGACAGTTGGGAGGTATGCAGGGCATGCACAAAAATACTGACTTCTAGGGAATGCATCACTCATTATTTTGTATATTGAGCGTTGGCACTACCAATTTTTTTTTCTATACATTACAACAGAGGTTCCCAATCTTTTTTGATTCACGGCACCCTTGAAAATCAGAATTTTTTTCACGGCACCCCTAGGTCCAAAAAAAATGAATTAGATTGGGTTTATATGCGATTCTTAGCGGCAGTTATTTGGTAAAGGGCAGGATTTGCTTCTGTTTGTACACATTCTATGATTGGCAGCCACCAGCACTGGTTTTGCTCCTAAATAATTAACCATTAATAATTTGAGTTGGTCCTGGACCACCAAGCCGCGGCACCCCTGCATGTGTCCCGAGGCACCCCAGGGAGCCACGGCACACAGTTTGGGAACCTTTTTATAAAGGTTTCAAGTTTTTAATCACTGTAGGAGATACTAATTTACAGATACCAGGGCATTCTGGAACTTATTGAAATAAATACACATGCAAAATGGTTTGTTTGTTTATTTATTTATTTCAATATTTATTTACTCAAAGCATGCAGACGTATGCAGACACTGCCGCCTACTTCTGTGGCATCACAAGTCGGAGAGAATTTGGCTGGTCTGATAATAAAGTCGGTTACGTATGTGGAGCAGCATTTTAGATGAACAGACAAGTTGGGTAGTTGGTCAGTTGGATGGTTGGAGGAAAGTAAAGCCCCATACACACTTAATGAGTCCCCAATTACGGCAATATCGGCAGCGGCAGGGATGCCGAATCCGGCAACCTGTGCACACTTTCCGATGCGGGAGGGGAATAGAGCTACAGTCATGCTAGAGCTGCAGCATGACCGTCAATAACGAGGACTCCCCCATCTTCGTTAAACAATGAAAGGGAGTGAGCATCATTAACAATATGGAGTAGACACATTAGGCAATATTGTTTGTGTGTATGGGGCTTTATACTTTCCCCATCACCTTCTCACTTTACTACCACCGCCTGCTTCAACCCTTTCCCCAGTCACTTCCTCTCTTCTTTCTTCTGCCAGCACATGCTTTTTTCATACCATTCCCTCACCTCCTCTCTATGACAGCACTGCCTGCTTTCTGCATTCCATTCCCTAACACTTCCTCTCCTCTCTCTGCTGACACCACCCGCTTTCTGCATTCTGTACCCTAACACTTCCTCTCCTCACTCTGTTGCCACCACCTGCTTTCTGCATCCCATTCCCTAACACTTCCTCTCCTCTCTCTCTCTGCTGCCACCACCTGCTCTCTGCATTCTGTAACCTAACACTTCCTCTCATCTCTCTGTTGCCACCACCTGCTTTCTGCATCCCATTCCCTAACACTTCCTCTCCTCTCTCTGATGCCACCACCTGCTTTCTGCATTCCATTCCCTAACACTTCCTCTCCTCTCTCTGCTGACACCACCTGCTTTCTGCATTCGGGACCCTAACACTTCCTTTCTTCTCTCTGCTGACACCACCTGCTTTCTGCATTCCATTCCCTAACACTTCCTCTCCTCTCTCTGCTGACACCACCTGCTTTCTGCATTCCATTCCCTAACACTTCCTCTCCTCTCTCTGCTGCCTCCACCTGTTTTCTGCATTCCATTCCCTAACACTTCCTCTCCTCTCTCTGCTGCCTCCACCTGTTTTCTGCATTCCATTCCCTAACACTTCCTCTCCTCTCTCTGCTGACACCACCTGCTTTTTGCATTCCATTCCCTAACACTTCCTCTCCTCTCTCTGCTGCCTCCACCTGTTTTCTGAATTCGGTACCCTAACACTTCCTCTCCTCTCTCTGCTGGCTCCACCTGCTTTCTGCATTCCATTCCCTAACACTTCCTCTCCTCTCTCTGCTTTCACCACCTGCTTTCTGCATTCCATTCCCCATTGCTTCCTCTTCTCTATACTGCTACCGCCTGCTTTCTATGTCCCATTTACTGTCACCTCCTCTCTCTGCTACCACCACCTGCCTTACGCATCCCATTACCAGTCAGTTCCTCTCTCTGCTACTACCACCTGCTTTCTGCATTCCATTCCCCATTGCTTCCTCTTCTCTATAGTGCTACCGCCTGCTTTCTATGTCCCATTTACTGTCACCTCCTCTCTCTGCTACCACCACCTGCCTTATGCATCCCATTACCAGTCAGTTCCTCACTCTGCTACTACCACCTGCTTTCTGCATCCCATTCACCTTCTCTCCTCTATGCCGCTACTGCCTGCTTTCTCCATCCCATTCCCTGTCACGTACTGTATCCTCTTTCTGCCACCACCAACTGCTTTCTAAATCCTAATCCCTATCTCTTCCTCTACACTTTCTGCTGCCGTCGCCTACTTTCTGCATCCAGTTTCCCATCACCTCTCTCTGCCACCACTGCCCCTTTCTTGTAATATTTTGTGCTAGTTTATTTTTTCATTATACAACATCACAAAAATATTAAACTGTACATAAAAAAAACCTGGATTCCACACGCCTTTATTGTATTGTTGTATCATGAAAAAATGTAAAAAAAAAAAAAAACAGTCTTCCACTGCCACTTCTAGGCAGACCATCGCATACCTGTGTTGTTGTTGTTGTCGTATCAAAAACAATAAAAAAAATGTAAATTGTAAACAAAATAGAAACAGCCGCCAACCTCCCATTCTCCTCTTTCTGCCACCACCGCCTTCATTTCTGAATCCCATTTCTCCTCTCCTCCTCTCTCTGCTATTACTACCTGCTTTCTGCATCCCATTCTCCTCCTCTCCTTTATGCCACCACGTCTACTTTCTGCATTCACTATTCACTAACACCTATCCTCGCTCTGCCGCCACCAACTGCTTTCTGCATTTCATTCCCTGACATGTATCCTCTCTCTACCGCCACCACCTGCTTTCTGCATCCCATTCCCCTACTCTCCTCTATGGTGCCATTGCCTGCTTTCTGCATTCCATTCCCTATCTCTTCCTCTACGCTTTCTGTTGCTGCCACTTACTTTCTACATCCAGTTTCCCATCACCTCCTCTCTCTGCCACCACTACCCCTTTCTTGCCATGTTTTGTGTTAGTTTATTTTTTCATAATATAACATCACAAAAATATTAAAATGTAAAAAAAAAAACCTGGCCTCCAACCGTCCCCCCTCTAGCTAGACCATCACACGCCTTTATTGTGTTGTTGTATCATGAAAAAATATACTGACACAAAAATATTCGGGTGAGGTATAGGGGTCCGACAGTCGGGATCCCGACTGGCCGGACCCAGACAGCATGGCGAGCGCAACAAAGCCCCTTGCGGACTCGCTAGGCGAGCCACCTATTCTATTCTCCCTCTATGCGGGTTGTGGACCCCGGCTGTCTATGTTTTGACAGTCGAGATCTCGACGTTGGGTGAATGCCTGTCGGGATCCCGACTGTCGGAACCCCATCCGGCACCGAAATATTCGACCGCCTGTCTCTGCTGCCACCGCCTGCTTCATCCCTTTCCCCATCACCTCCTTTCTTCTCTCTGCTGCCACTGTCTGATCTCTATATACCATTCTGTCACCTACTCTCCTCTCTTTACTACCACTGCCTGCTTCCTGCATCCCACTCCCCTTCACCTACTGTCTCTACTGCCACCATCTGTATTCTATGTCCCATTTACCATCACCTCCTCTCTTTTCTGACACTGCCTCCTTCCTGCGTCCCATTCCCCGTCACTTACTGTCTTTGCTGCCACCGCCTGCTTTTTCATCCTATTCCATCACCTCCTCTTCTCTCTGTACTTCCACTGCCTGCTTCCTGCATCCTATTCCACTTCACCCACTGTCTCTGCTGCCACCGTCTGTATTCTGTGTCCCATTCACCATCACCTCTACTCTTTGCTGCCACCACCTGCTTCCTGTGTCCCATTCCATCACATCCTTTCTCTGCTGTCATCGCCTGCTACCTGCGTCCATTCCATCTGACCTACTATCTCTGCTGCCTTGGCCTGCTTTATGCATCCTTTTCCCTATCTCTTTCTCTACGCTTTCTGCTACCGCCTCCTACTTTCTTCATCCATGTTTCCGATCTCCACCTGCTTCTCTCTGTCCATGTTTTTTTGTTAGTTTATTTTTTCATAATACATCACAAAGTATTAAAATTAAAAAAAATAACCTGGCCTCCACCACATGCTTCCTGCATCCCACTTCCCTTAACCTAATGTCTCTCCTGCCACTGGCTGCTTTCTTCATCCCATTCTGTCACCCTCTCTCGTCTCTCTACTGCCACCGCCTGCTTCCTGTGTCCCATTTCCCATCACCTCCTCTCTCTGCCACCACTGCCCCTTTCTAGCCATGTTTTGTGTTTTTTCTCATAATACAACATCACAAAAATATTAAAATGTAAAAAAAAAAAATTGGCCTCCAATCGTCCCCTCTAGCCAGACCATCAAGTGCCTTTATTGTAGTGTTGTATCATGAAAAAATAAACTGACGCAATAATATTAGACCTCCTGTCTTTGCTGCCACCTCCTGCTTCATCCCTTTACCCATCACCTCCTCTCTTCTCTCAACCTCCACAGCCTGCTTTCTTTATCCTGTTCCCCATCACCTCTCCTATAACAGGTAAACTAACACAAAAGTATTCAAATGTATGTTCATTTCTTGACTTGTATATTTGATTTTGTATATTTTCACTATCATTTCTTATAACTTATATAATTTAAAATATTGTTAAAATGTACATTTTAAATTTTTGTTGCCACTGCTTCATCTCTTTGCCTGTCACCTCCTCTCTTCTCTACTGCCACGCCTGCATTTTTCATCCCATTCTGTCACGTCCTCTCCTCTATTTACTGCCACCGCCTGCTTCCTGCGTCTCAATTCACATCCTCGCCTCTCCTTTCTATACTGCCACCGCCTATATTCTGTGTTTCATTCCCTGTCGCCTTCTCTCTTTTGCTGCAACCGCCTGCTTTCTTCATCCCATTCCTCTCCTTTCTTTGCCACCACCAACTGCTTTATGCCTCCTTCTGCATCCTATTCCCAAACTGCTCTTACCAGCGTCAACATCAAATACAAAGGTCTTATACTACTTGACCTGTGTGTAGCCTTTGTCACTGTAGATGACACTCATTTAAATGCTTCCACTGCCTGTAGTCTGTGTACCATTCCCCTTAACCTAGTGTCTCTGCTGTTACCGCCTGCTTTCTTCATTCCATTCCATCGCCTCCTCTCCTCTCTCTGCTGTCACTGCCTGCTTCCTGTGTCCCATTCCCTGTCACCTACTGTCTCTGCTACCACCACCTGCTTTCTGCATCCTATTCCCTATGTCTTCCTCTATGCTTTCTGCTGCTGCCCCCTACTTTCTGCATCCAGTTTCCAATCACCTTCTCTTTCTGCCACCACTGCCCCTTTCTAGCCATGTTTTGTGTTTGTTTTTTTTTCCATAATACAACATCACAAAATTATTGAAATGAAGAAAAAAAAACCTGGCCTCCATCCGTTCCCCCTCTAGCCAGACCATCACACGCCTTTATTGTGTTGTTGTATCATGAAAACATAAACTGACACAAAAATAGGAAACCTGCTGCCACCGCCTGCTTCATCGCTGTCCCCATCACATCCACTCTTCTCTCTGCTGCTACGGCCTGCTCTCTACATCTCATTTAGTCACCTACTCTCCTCTTTACTGCCACTGCCTGCTTCCTGCGTCCCACTCCCCTTCACCTACTGTCTGCTGCCACCGCCTGCTTTCTTCATCCCATTCTGTCACCTCCTCTCTCTACTGCCACCACCTGTTTCCTACATCTATTCCCCTTCACCTACTGTCTCTGCTGCCACCGTTTGTTTTCTGTGTCCCATTCACTGTCACCTCCACTCTTTACTGCCACTGCCTGCTTCCTGCGTCCCACTCCCCTTCACCTACTGTCTGCTGCCACCGCCTGCTTTCTTCATCCCATTCTGTCACCTCCTCTCTCTACTGCCACCACCTGTTTCCTACATCCTATTCCCCTTCACCTACTGTCTATGCTGCCACCGTTTTTTTTTCTGTGTCCCATTCACCGTCACCTCCACTGTTTGCTGCCACCATTTGCTTCCTGTGTCCCATCCCCTGCCACCTACTGTCTCTGCTGCCACTGCCTGCTTTCTTCATACCTTTCCACATCACGTCCTCTCTTCTCTCAACCTCCACCGCCTGCTTTCTTTATCGCATTCCCCTATCTATCTATCTATCTATCTATCTATCTACCCACTATCTATCTATCTATCTATCATCTACCTGTCTATCTATCTACTCACTATCTATCTATTCATCCACTATCTATCTATCTATTTACCCACTAGATATCTATTTATCTATTCATCCACTGTCTATTTATTTATTCACTCTCTATCTCACTATAGATCTCCCTCTAATATATATGTCTTCACTATAATTTCTTATAACTTTTATGCTTACATTTTCTTTTTCTGCCACCGCCTGCTTCATCTCTTCCGTCACCTCTACTCTTCTCTCAACCTCCACCGCCTGCTATCTTTATCGCATTCCCCTATCTATCTATTAATCCACTATCTACTTATTTATCCACTCTCTATCTCACTATATATCTCACTCTACTATATCTTTTCACTTTAATTTCTTATAACTTATATGCTTAAAAAAAAATTCAAATGTAAATTTACATTTTTTTCTGCCACCGCCTGCTTCATCTCTTCCATCCCCTCCTTTTCTCTCTACTGCCACGCCTGTATTTTTGATCCCATTCTATCACCTCCTCTATTTACTGCCACCGCCTGCTTCCTGCGTCTCATTCCCTATCCTTGCCTCTCCTTTCTGTGCTGCCACCGCCTATATTCTGTGTCTCATTCCCTGTCGCCTCCTCTCTTTTGCTGAAATGTCCTGCTTTCTTCATCCCATTCCTCTCCTTTCTTTGCCACCACCACCTGCTTTATGCCTCCTTCTACATCCTATTCCCAAAATGCTCTTACCAGCGTCACCATCAAATACAAAGGTCTTATACTACTTGACCTGTGTGTAGCCTTTGTCACTGTAGATGACACTGATTTAAATGCTACCACTGCCTGTAGTCTGCGTACCATTCCCCTTCACCTAGTGTCTCTGCTGCCACCGCCTGCTTTCTTCCTTCCATTCCATCACCTCCTCTCCTCTCTCTGCTGTCACTGCCTGCTTCCTGTGTCCCATTCCCTGTCACCTACTGTCTCTGCTGCCACCACCAGTTTCCCATCACCTTCTCTCTCTGTCACCACTGCCCCTTTCTAGGCATGTTTTGTGTTGAGTTTTTTTTTCATAATACAACATCACAAAATTATTGAAATGAAGAAAAAAAAACCTGGCCTCCATCCGTTTCCCCCTCTAGCCAGACCATCACACGCCTTTATTGTGTTGTTGTATTATGAAAAAATAAACTGACACAAAAATATGAAACCTGCTGCCACCGCCTGCTTCATCCCTGTCCCCATCACCTCCTCTCTTCTCTCTGCTGCCACGGCCTGCTCTCTACATCCAATTTAATCACCTACTCTCCTCTTTACTGCCAGTGCGTGCTTCCTGTGTCCCACTCCCCTTCACCTACTGTCTGCTGCCACCGCCTGCTTTCTTCATCCCATTCTGTCACTCCCTCTCTCTACTGCCACCACCTGTTTCCTACATCCTATTCCCCTTCACCCTATGCTGCCACTGTTTGTTTTCTGTGTCCTTTTCACCGTCACCTCCACTCTTTGCTGCCACCATCTGCTTCCTGTGTCCCATCCCCTGCCACCTACTGTCTCTGCTGCCACGGCCTGCTTTCTTCCTTTTCCACATCACGTCCTCTCTTCTCTCAACCTCCACCGCCTGCTTTCTTCATCGCACTCCCCTACCCACTATCTATCTACCCATTATCTGTCTGTCTATCTACCCACTATCTATCTATTCATCCATCCACTATCTATCTATCTATTTACCCACTAGATATCTATCTATCTATTCATCCATCCACCATCTATTTATTTATCCACTTTCTCTCTCACTAGACATCTCACTCTAATACAGTGGTCTCCAACCTTTTTTGGGGTGTGAGCTACTCGTGGCAAAATAAACCACAAAAAGAGCTACTAAATTGTAAAAAAAAAATAAAAAATCTGCCTAATAACCAAATAATGCCCTTTGCAGATTATGCCACACACTGTAATGCCCCTGACACATTATACCACATACCATACTGTGTGTGCGGTGTACACGCTCACCAAAAAATGGGTGTAACCACGCCACATCATGCGTCCAATGAAAATGGGGGTGTGATACACACATGCCCCCAATAGTGCCAGATACACATATGTCCCCAATAGTGACAAATACATATATGCTCCCACATTGCCAGGTATGCCCCCACAGAGCCAGAAACAGGAATACCCCCATGGTGCCAGGTATGACCTCATGGTGCTGGGTATGCCCCCACAGTGCCAGAAACCAGTATGCCCCCACAGTGTCCACAATGCCCCCACAGTGTCAGGAACACGTATGCCCCACAGTGCCGGATATGCCCCCACAGTGTCAGGAACATGTATGCCCCACAGTGCCGGATATGCCCCCACAGTGCCAGAAACAGGTATGCCCCCACAGTGTCCACAATGCCCCCACAGTGTCAGGAACAGATATGCCCCACAGTGCCGGGTATGCCCCCAGTGCCAGAAACTGGTATGCCCCACAGTGTCCACAATGCCCCCACAGTGTCAGGAACACGTATGCCCCACAGTGCCGGGTATGCCCCCACAGTGCCAGAAACAGGTATGCCCCCACAGTGTCCACAATGCCCCCACAGTGTCAGGAACACGTATGCCCCACAGTGCCGGGTATGCCCCCACAGGGCCAGAAACAGGTATGCCCCCACAGTGTCAGGAACATGTATGCCCCACAGTTCCAGCAATGCCCCCACAGTGCCAGATATGCCCACAATAGTGTCAGATATGCCCACAATATCGCCATACACAGTGTCTCTATGAGCCCTGCTGGGGTTTCAGGTGAGGCACCTTTAAGTGATTGGAATCGGTGAATGGGTAAGCGTTGTTGGGTAAGGAGTGAATTGGTGGATGGGATGACCAGGGGATGTTACCTCAGGACTGCCCCATATGCAGGCTCCGACCGTCACTCTCTCCCGCTGCGGCCTCCTCCTTTGATCTGCCGCCGTCCTCCTGTCAGTCACCGCCGGAGCACCCGGCTCGTAGATATGCGTCTCTTCACAGACGCCGGCTCGTCACCCGGCTCCCTGTCCACCCTGATGCTGTCGCACACACGTCGTCTCGCCTCTGCGTCTCTTGTCACTTCCCTTCCCTGTGACTGGGTCTGAGCGGTCAGCAAAAGAAAGCTTGCGGGCCGGCTCCTGATTGGCTGCCGGCTAGCGAGCTCTGATTGGCTGACCGCTCAGACCCAGTCACAGGGATATACACTGAGGGGAATGGAGAGACGCACGATGCTCTCTCCTCCCCTCTAGTCTGAACTAGTGCCGGGGATTGAGGGGGAGGGAGGGTGAGACGGGCAGGTGGGCAGCAGTGGTCGAGCCACCCGAATCGCTGCCGCGAGCGACGGGTTGGCAACCACTGCTCTAATATATATGTCTTCACTATAATTTCTTATAACTTTTATGCTTAATTTTTCTTTTGCTGCCACAGCCTGCTTCATCTCTTCCGTCACCTCTACTCTTCTCTCAACCTCCACCGCCTGCTTTCTTTATCGCATTCCCCTATCTATCTATCTATCTATCTATCTATCTATCTATCTATTAATCCACTATCTACTTATTTATCCACTCTCTATCTCACTATATATCTCACTCTACTATATCTTTTCACTTTAATTTCTTATAACTTATATGCAAAAAAAAAAATTCAAATGTAAATTTACATTTTTTTCTGCCACCGCCTACTTCATCTCTTCCATCACCTCCTTTTCTCTCTACTGCCACGCCTGTATTTTTCATCCCATTCTGTCACCTCCTCTATTTACTGCCACCACCTGCTTCCTGCGTCTCATTCCCCATCCTTGCCTCTCCTTTCTGTGCTGCCACCGCCTATATTCTGTGTCTCATTCCCTGTCGCCTCCTCTCTTTTGCTGAAACGTCCTGCTTTCTTCATCCCATTCCTCTCCTTTCTTTGCCACCACCACCTGCTTTATGCCTCCTTCTGCATCCTATTCCCAAAATGCTCTTACCAGCGTCATCATCAAATACAAAGGTCTTATACTACTTGACCTGTGTGTAGCCTTTGCCACTGTAGATGACACTCATTTAAATGCTGCCACTGCCTGTAGTCTGCGTACCATTCCCCTTCACCTAGTGTCTCTGCTGCCACCGCCTGCTTTCTTCATTCCATTCCATCACCTCCTCTCCTCTCTCTGCTGTCACTGCCTGCTTCCTGTGTCCCATTCCCTGTCACCTACTGTCTCTGCTGCCACCACCTGCTTTCTGCATCCTATTCCCTATGTCTTCCTCTGTGCTTTCTGCTGCTGCGCCCCCTACTTTCTGCATCCAGTTTCCCATCACCTTCTCTCTCTGCCACCACTGCCCCTTTCTAGGCATGTTTTGTGTTGAGTTTTTTTTTTCATAATACAACATCACAAAATTATTGAAATTAAGAAAAAAAAACCTGGCCTCCATCCGTTTCCTTCTCTAGCCAGACCATCACACGCCTTTATTGTGTTGTTGTATTATGAAAAAATAAACTGACACAAAAATATGAAACCTGCTGCCACCGCCTGCTTCATCCCTGTCCCCATCACCTCATCTCTTCTCTCTGCTGCCACGGCCTGCTCTCTACATCCAATTTAATCACCTACTCTCCTCTTTACTGCCACTGCGTGCTTCCTGCGTCCCACTCCCCTTCACCTACTGTCTGCTGCCACCGCCTGCTTTCTTCATCCCATTCTGTCACCTCCTCTCTGTCAGGAACCAGTCTGTTTTGTTTTCTGTCAGTTTCTGTTTGGCATTTTGACTCACTGGTGACCTCCAGTGGCAGGTCTGTTGCCATTACAGCTTTGTGTTCTGGGAGCTTAGTTTATTCACTAGGCTGTTAGATATTAAGCTAATCAAGCACTAGTCTGGGAGCTCCCTGAATCTTCAGGTGCAATTAATCACCTGAGGCCTTTATAAGCCATGCTCTCCTGGGGATCTGTGCCAGTGATAGCTTGCTGTTAGCTGCAGATATACTGCTCTCTGGTCCTAGGTCCTGCTCCTGTTCCTTTCAGTCTGGATTCTGTCGGAGTCCTTCTCACTTCAGTCTGGGTCCTGTTTACAGTCTTGTCCTGTGTCGTCTGGGTCCAGTCAAGTGTCCTATCCTGCTGCAGTCTGGATCAAATATCATTGTCCCCTTGCTGTCCTAGTCCAGGGACCTCCAGCCGTGGTGCAGCCATTGTTCAGCTGCCGTCTCACTGCGGTCACTGTGCAGCCGTAGTCCAGCCATTATCCAGCCGCCCGATTGCTGCGGTCAGTGTCCAGTCTTGGGCCGGTCACGTAAGTGCTCCAGTGGAGCCTGGTTCCTTATTCTTTATTCCTACGGGCAAGCGGCCCTTCTTCCTTAGTTATAATCATTATTATCCTGGTTCTGCTCTCCGTGGTTCGGAGAGGCCCACAACTGTGGGTTTACGTCTGTTTTGGGGTACCGTCACTTTAAGAGTACTATTTTTATGTTGGTGTGTGTTTGGTTTGGTGGCACCCTATTGTTGCTTTGTTCTGGTGTTTGCGACTCGGTCGCGCTGTCCCGTCCTTGGCCTGGTGCCGGTTAGTCAGGGGTTTTTCAGGTAGGCCCGGTAGTTAGATCTGCCTTTTGAGATACCCCCTGGCGATCGCTCACCCCTTGTCACCACATAACACCTGGCTGCATCGGGGTCGAAACAGGCTTAACCGGCTCCTTCGAACGCGGCGGCTACAGGCGAAGCCTAGCACTACCGCAGGGGTATTCCATCTGCCCGGGGGACTCAACAGAGTCAGTGTAGGGTTTCGCTGTGGCCGTTCTAACCAGCGGTCCCGGCTACGGGCTCACGCCTGATCTCCAGCTCCCTGCCTCCTGCATCCTCACGTACTGTCTCCGGATTTCCACGGTGGGTAACCCCCAAGTCCGTAACATTATCACTGGCCATACCGATATATGCATGTGTTCACAGTAGTCATAGGTATACATGCATATATAAAATTTTGTTTCAAGGTGATTTGGGTGTTTTTGATTGGTTGCGGGACTTATAGATTTGTCCATATTAAGATTTTTTTTCTCCCCGCATTTTGCCCGTTACAGGGTTTTGCTTTTGCCCAGTTGGTCTTGTCTGTTTGTTTCATTGCTGTACTTAATCATGCAGGCCTTGCAAGCTTCCTTGATGGCCTTAAATACGGCCTTTACAGAATTAAAACCTGAGCGGGTTAAGGGTCTACAGCAGTCATTTCTGCAATTGCAAGATCTGTTAACCCAAATTTTCCTGGATCTGTCTGAGGTTTTTGGGGCTCAACCAGCTCCTAGGGAGACCCTGGCTAAGGGGGTAGTCAGTCAAACTTCAGATCAGGAGATTCGGAAGGGACATAGAAGTTTTTTAAGGCCAAGGCTCACACCAGAAGAGCGGCGACGGCGTAAAAACTTTAACCTATGTCTGTATTGTGGGGAATCAGGCCACTTTCTCCAGTATTGCGAATTGCGCAGACCTGGTGGTGGTACCGGGAAGGATTTTCCTCAATCCAAGTGGTATCAGGAGGTTACATCTATACCTGTCTCCTCTAAGCAGGAGGAACCTGACCACACCCCCCACATACGTAGCGCTCCGACTTACAACTGGGGTCCTAGGACTAGAGCGCCCCATGTTGTGGTACGGAATCAGACGGGAATGTGGAATTCATCCACAAAGATTCCAGACAGAAAGACGTTGGATGCTAGTCTTCCAGTCAGGGAGCTCAACGTTCTTTCAATGTTGGAGTTGCTAAGTCCTGTAGAGGAGTCTCAGGTTTTTCCCTCAAAAGGGGCTTCAAGTGGCATAATCCCAGAGGGTGTCCTTGAAACAGTCGCCCCTAAGAGGGTCTTGGGGAACTTAACCCCACATGGAGTTATGGAGGTCATTGCTCCTGATGAGGCCTTGGGAGGCATAACTCCGAAAAAAGAATCCCTGACATCAGTCTCAGCCGGGATTTCTAGTGACATCTTCCCCGATCTTGGGGTTCTCGGTGTTGCCTCTGAGGTTGTGGATCCAGGAGTCCCGGTCTCCTTAGGCGAGTCCGATGCCGGGGGCTCATCTAGCGGCAAGGGCGCTTGGGGCTCATTGAACGTTTGTGGTGCTCGAGGTCAGTCGAGCCAATTTGATGCCCAAGGCCCGCCAGGCGTGTCTGATGATACTCCTAACACTCCATACTTCGATGGAGATTTGGCCCAGCTCCGACCAATTGCTCAGCAATTCCTCGCTAAAATGGACTTCTCACATAATATGAAGATAACTCCTACTTCTGCTGTCCGTTATCTCTTATCATGCTTTAGAGGAAGAGCTTTGGAGTGGGTTAAACCTCTCATAGAGGCTGACGATCCCATCCTAAGGGATCTTCCGGGTTTCCTAAAAACCGTGCGGAAAGTGTTCAGCCCAAAGGCCGTAGCCCAGAGTGGGGGCCCAAAGGCCGTAGCCCAGAGTGGGGGCCCAAAGGCCGTAGCCCAGAGTGGGGGCCCAAAGGCCGTAGCCCAGAGTGGGGGCCCAAAGGCCGTAGCCCAGAGTGGGGGCCCAAAGGCCGTAGCCCAGAGTGGGGGCCCAAAGGCCGTAGCCCAGAGTGGGGGCCCAAAGGCCGTAGCCCAGAGTGGGGGCCCAAAGGCCGTAGCCCCGAGTGGGGGCCCAAAGGCCGTAGCCCCGAGTGGGGGCCCAAAGGCCGTAGCCCCGAGTGGGGGCCCAAAGGCCTGTTTCGCCCCAGAAGGTGGGCAAGTCTGTTTCGCCCCAGAAGGTGGGCAAGTCTGTTTCGCCCCAGAAGGTGGGCAAGTCTGTTTCGCCCCAGAAGGTGGGCAAGTCTGTTTCGCCCCAGAAGGTGGGCAAGTCTGTTTCGCCCCAGAAGGTGGGCAAGTCTGTTTCGCCCCAGAAGGTGGGCAAGTCAGTTCGGTCCCTGAGGGGGACTCTGCCAGTCCGGTCCCTGAGGGGGACTCTGCCAGTCCGGTCCCTGAGGGGGACTCTGCCAGTCCGGTCCCTGAGGGGGACTCTGCCAGTCCGGTCCCTGAGGGGGACTCAGTCCATCCAGTCTCAAGTGGTATCATAGAAGCTGTGTCCCCGGAAGGGGTGGCCATATCCTTGTCTGAGGTCCCAAAGACCACAGCCTCAGCAAGGGTCTTGATGGCTGCAAACCCGGTGAGTGTTTCGGTTTTGCCAGCCTCTCGGGAGGCTTCAGAAATCTTAGCCCCCAAGGTTGTTGTTCCCATAGAGAATTCCAGTTCTGAGGTCCCAGAGGTGGATGTCCCTACGTCCATCGTGTTTGATGGAGATCTTGCCCATTTTATTGCCCTGGTTGGACACTATGTTTCCCTGTTTGAATCTGGACCATCTTCAGGGGTCACTTGGGCTAACATTGTAGACCTCATCATTTCTGCCTTTAGGGGTAGACCTCAGACATGGGCCTACGAGCGGATCAATGCTGGTGACCCTTGTATCCGAGATCTATCTTCTTTCTGTGATGCAGTTATTAAGAAGTTCAGTCCCAAAAAGAAGGATGGGGTTCCACCAGCTCCTGGAAATGTGGTGCCCAGCATAAGTCAGGGGCTTAAGGACCTGGCTTCTGGAGACTCACAGTCTCTGTTTGTTCGTTCTTCTGCCTCATCGCTTGGTCCGGAATCCAGGAGTTTAGCTATTGGTTTTGTCTCACTGACTCCTGACAAAATTTTTTTGGACACATCTGGTACCTGTAATTCTGGGTCTGGGGAATCCAATAAGAGTTCTGCCTATGGTCAATTAAGACATTCTTCCCTTTCTGAGATTCCATCTGTTAAAAAGACTCTCATGATCTCCTCAGTTCGAGACTTCAACTCTGTTTCTGATTTGGTAACCCATAGCTGTGATTTGATAGAAGGTACTATCAGATCTGATAATGTGTGGGGCCTTAAACTGCTGATTCCATCAAAATCTAGGAAAAAGAAAAAGAAGAAGCATTAATCTTTTTCCGCTTTCCTGGATCATCTTGTTTGTCTTTTTGGTTGTGCCCTGTGGTCACCCTCAAGGGGGGGCACTGAGACAAGCCGTGGTTTTAGCTTGTGTTCACCTTTCTGTTGCCCTTGCCCCGTTATCCAGAATCCAGATACATTTAATTTTTTGAGGTCTGGATTTTGGGGTCTGTTGACCCCTCCTCAAGGGGGGGGTACTGTCAGGAACCAGTCTGTTTTGTTTTCTGTCAGTTTCTGTTTGGCATTTTGACTCACTGGTGACCTCCAGTGGCAGGTCTGTTGCCATTACAGCTTTGTGTTCTGGGAGCTTAGTTTATTCACTAGGCTGTTAGATATTAAGCTAATCAAGCACTAGTCTGGGAGCTCCCTGAATCTTCAGGTGCAATTAATCACCTGAGGCCTTTATAAGCCATGCTCTCCTGGGGATCTGTGCCAGTGATAGCTTGCTGTTAGCTGCAGATATACTGCTCTCTGGTCCTAGGTCCTGCTCCTGTTCCTTTCAGTCTGGATTCTGTCGGAGTCCTTCTCACTTCAGTCTGGGTCCTGTTTACAGTCTTGTCCTGTGTCGTCTGGGTCCAGTCAAGTGTCCTATCCTGCTGCAGTCTGGATCAAATATCATTGTCCCCTTGCTGTCCTAGTCCAGGGACCTCCAGCCGTGGTGCAGCCATTGTTCAGCTGCCGTCTCACTGCGGTCACTGTGCAGCCGTAGTCCAGCCATTATCCAGCCGCCCGATTGCTGCGGTCAGTGTCCAGTCTTGGGCCGGTCACGTAAGTGCTCCAGTGGAGCCTGGTTCCTTATTCTTTATTCCTACGGGCAAGCGGCCCTTCTTCCTTAGTTATAATCATTATTATCCTGGTTCTGCTCTCCGTGGTTCGGAGAGGCCCACAACTGTGGGTTTACGTCTGTTTTGGGGTACCGTCACTTTAAGAGTACTATTTTTATGTTGGTGTGTGTTTGGTTTGGTGGCACCCTATTGTTGCTTTGTTCTGGTGTTTGCGACTCGGTCGCGCTGTCCCGTCCTTGGCCTGGTGCCGGTTAGTCAGGGGTTTTTCAGGTAGGCCCGGTAGTTAGATCTGCCTTTTGAGATACCCCCTGGCGATCGCTCACCCCTTGTCACCACATAACACCTGGCTGCATCGGGGTCGGAGCAGGCTTAACCGGCTCCTTCGAACGCGGCGGCTACAGGCGAAGCCTAGCACTACCGCAGGGGTATTCCATCTGCCCGGGGGACTCAACAGAGTCAGTGTAGGGTTTCGCTGTGGCCGTTCTAACCAGCGGTCCCGGCTACGGGCTCACGCCTGATCTCCAGCTCCCTGCCTCCTGCATCCTCACGTACTGTCTCCGGATTTCCACGGTGGGTAACCCCCAAGTCCGTAACACTCTCTCTACTGCCACCACCTGTTTCCTACATCTTATTCCCCTTCATCTACTGTCTCTGCTGCCACTGTTTGTTTTCTGTGTCCTCCACTCTTTGCTGCACCATCTGCTTCCTGTGTCCGATCCCCTGCCACCTATTGTCTCTGCTGCCACCGCCTGCTTTCTTCCTTTTCCACATCATGTCCTCTCTTCTCTCAACCTCCACCGCCTGCTTTCTTTATCGCACTCCCCTACCCACTATCTATCTACCCATTATCTGTCTATCTACCCACTATCTATCTATTCATCCACTATCTATCTATCTACCCACTAGATATCTATCTATCTATTCATCCACCATCTATTTATTTACCCACTCTCTCTCTCACTAGACATCTCACTCTGATATATATGTCTTCACTATAATTTCTTATAACTTTTATGCTAAAATGTTCTTTTGCTTCCACCGCCTGCTTCATCTCTTCCGTCAACTCCTTTCTTCTCTCAACCTCCACCACCTGCTTTCTTTATCGCATTCCCCTATCTATCTATTCATCCACTATCTATTTATTTATCCACTTTCTATCTCACTATATATCTCACTCTACTATATATTTCCGCTATAATTTCTTATAACTCATATGCTTAAAAAAAAATTCAAATTTAAATGTAACATTTTTTGTGCCACCGCCTGCTTCATCTCTTCCGTCACCTCCTCTCTTCTCTCAACCTCCACCGCCTGCTTTCTTTATCGCATTCCCCTATCTATATATTCATCCACTATATATTTATTTATTCACTCTATATATCACTATATATCTCACTCTACTATAATTTTTCACTATAATTTCTTATAATTTCTATGCTTAAAATTTTTTTCAAATGTAAATTTACATATTTTTCTGCCACCGCCTGCTTCCTCTCTTCCGTCACCTCCTCTCTTCTCTCAACCTCCACCGCCTGCTTTCTTTATCGCATTCCCATATCTATCTATTAATCCACTATCTATTTATTTATTCACTCTATATCTCACTCTACTATATCTTTTCACTATAATTTCTTATCTTTTCACTATAATTTCTTATAATTTATATGCTTAAAATTTTTTTCAAAAGTAAATTTAACATTTTTTTGCTGCCACCGCCTGCTTCATCTCTTCCGTCACCTCCTCTCTTCTCTCAACCTCCACCGCCTGCTTTCTTTATCGCATTCCCCGATCTATCTATTCATCCACTATATATTTATTTATTCACTCTATATATCACTATATATCTCACTCTACTATAATTTTTCACTATAATTTCTTATAATTTCTATGCTTAAAATTTTTTTCAAATGTAAATTTACATATTTTTCAGCCACCGCCTGCTTCCTCTCTTCCGTCACCTCCTCTCTTCTCTCAACCTCCACCGCCTGCTTTCTTTATCGCATTCCCCTATCTATCTATTAATCCACTATCTATTTATTTATTCACCCTATATCTCACTCTACTATATCTTTTCACTATAATTTCTTATAATTTATATGCTTACATTTTTTTTGCTGCCACCACCTGCTTCATCTCTTCCGTCACCTCCTCTCTTCTCTCAACCTCCACCGCCTGCTTTCTTTATCTCATTCCCCTATCTATCTATCTATCTATTCATCCACTATCTATTTATTTATTCACTCTATATCTCACTATATATCTCACTCTACTATAATTTTTCAATATAATTTGTTATAATTTCTATGCTTAAAATTTTTTTCAAATGTAAATTTACATATTTTTTTGCCACCGCCTGCTTCATCTCTTCCGTCACCTCCTCTCTTCTCTCAACCTCCACCGCCTGCTTTCTTTATCGCATTCCCCTATCTATCTATTCATCCACTATCTATTTATTCATTCACTATATCTCACTCTACAATATCTTTTCACTATAATTTCTTATTATTTATATGCTTAAATTTTTTTTGCTGCCACCGCCTGCTTCATCTCTTCCGTCACCTCCTCTCTTCTCTCAACCTCCACCGCCTGCTTTCTTTATCGCATTCCCCTATCTATCTATTCATCCACTATCTATTTATTTATGCACTCTATATCTCACTCTACTATATCTTTTCACTATAATTTGTTATAATTTATATGCTTAAAATTTTTTTCAAAAGTAAATTTAACATTTTTTCTGCCACCGCCTGCTTCATCTCTTCCGTCACCTCCTCTCTTCTCTCAACCTCCTCCGCCTGCTTTCTTTATCACATTCCCCAATCTATCTATTCATCCACTATCTATTTATTCACTATATATCTCACTCTACTATATGTTTTCACTATAATTTACTTATAACTTATATGCTTTAAAAAAATTTTTGCTGCCACCGCCTGCTTCATCTCTTCCGTCACCTCCTCTCTTCTCTCAACCTCCACCGCCTGCTTTCTTTATCGCATTCCTCTTTTCTTCCACTATCTATTTATTTATTTATTCACTCTATATCTTACTATATATCTCACTCTACTATATCTTTTCACTATAATTTCTTATAATTTATATGCTTACATTTTTTTAGCTGCCACCGCCTGCTTCATCTCTTCCGTCACCTCCTCTCTTCTCTCAACCTCCACCGCCTGCTTTCTTTATCTCATTCCCCTATCTATCTATTCAATCACTATCTATTTATTTATTCACTCTATATCTTACTATATATCTCACTCTACTATATCTTTTCACTATAATTTGTTATAATTTATATGCTTAAAAATTTTTTTTGCTGCCACCGCCTGCTTCATCTCTTCCATCACCTCCTCTCTTCTCTCAACCTCCACCGCCTGCTTTCTTTATCGCATTCCCCTTTCTATCTATTCATCCACTATATATTTATTTATTCACTCTATATATCACTATATATCTCACTCTACTATAATTTTTCACTATAATTTGTTATAATTTCTATGCTTACAATTTTTTTCAAATGTAAATTTACATATTTTTCTGCCACCGCCTGCCTCATCTCTTCCGTCACCTCCTTTCTTCTCTCAACCTCCACCGCCTGCTTTCTTTATCGCATTCCCCTATCTATCTATTAATCCACTATCTATTTATTTATTCACTCTATATCTCACTCTACTATATCTTTTCACTATAATTTCTTATAATTTATTTGCTTAAATTTTTTTTGCTGCCACCGCCTGATTCATCTCTTCCGTCACCTCCTCTCTTCTCTCAACCTCCACCGCCTGCTTTCTTTATCTCATTCCCCTATCTATCTATCTATTCATCTACTATCTATTTATTTATTCACTCTATATCTCACTATTGATCTCACTCTACTATATCTTTTCACTATAATTTCTTATAATTTATATGCTTACATTTTTTTTCTAATGTAAATTTAAAAAAATTTCTGCCACCGCCTGCTTCATCTCTTCCGTCACCATCTCTCTACTGCCACCGCCTGCATTTTTTATCCCATTCTGTCACCTCTTCTCCTTTATTTACTGCCACCGCCTGCTTAATGCGTCTCATTCCCCATCCTCTCCTCTCCTTTCTATGCTGCCACCGCCTATATTCTGCGTCTCATTCCCTGTCACCTCCTCTCTTTGCTGCCACCGCCTGCTTTCTTCATCCCATTCCTCTCCTCTCCTTTCTTTTCCACCACCACCACCTTTCTGCCTCCTGCATCCTATTCCCAAACTGCTCTTACCAGCGTCACCACCAAATACAAAGGTCTTATACTACCTGACCGGTGTGTAGCCTTTGCCACTGTAGATCACACGCCTTCATATCTTACCTGTTGACATCCATCCTCTTACCTTCTGTATTTCAGCTGATGTTCTATATGATAACAAAAGAACATTGTACCTATTACTCCATGTGCAATCTGGTCACATTTATAACAAGATACAAAATAGCATAATATATATCTTTTGTTTCCATGATGAAATCTATAGACACTTGGATAATTTACTAGAATGTAACATTACGGGACTGCAGAGCATAAGCTGCTTTGTGACGCTTCTGTTTGCACTAATGCGCTCATCTGTAGAGTAAGCACCTGGACCTGCACATCAGGGGGTTCTATGGGGAGGGGCCACATCTTATGGGAAATGGAGGATGGGATAGAGTGTTTGTAAGTAATTGTACGCTGGCTGCATTTACAGGATATAATATGTAAATGAGACTGAAGGGGTACAGACTGAGTATCTTTAGTTACAGAGAGGTCGCAAAATCTTTTTCCCTGCTTACGGATCTTTCTTTTACAGGTTCTCAGTAAAGACCTTATTCTGGTCCCCATGAAATGAATTTCACAGCGTTGCGTGTGGACCAAACTTCTTCCGCAGTGCCTGCGTACCCCCCCTCCCCCTGCGCGGCTGCGAATCAGGGCCAGGTTGATCATAATGAATAGCAGGTAGAAAATAAATGTGTGGTACACAGAAGTGGCAAGTTGCTCAAATGAACTCATTGGTCCATTGCAAGTGCTTGCAAGGGAGGGGCTAGTTCAGGCAAGGGAGGGGCTAGTTCAGGCAACGGAGGGGCTAGTTCAGGCAAGGTAGGGGCTAGTTCAGGCAACAGAGGGGCTAAACAAGGCAAGAGAATCACAGAATTCCCCCACCCTACAGGATAGTAGTAATGCAGAGAACTCAGTTAATTTCTCCTTCGCTCCAAAGGGATATATGTACACTGAGTTCTCTGCATTACTACTATCATACATATATTCCAATACACTGATTAATCCTTTTGCTGTACGTACCATCTATGTATATTACATGCCGCATAGATAATGTAGTGCTGGAATAAATTCACCAGCAAATGTAGGGGCATTTTCTAGTGAGATCACTTAGAGAATGACCTGAAATCTCCCCGGGTGTACGCCCCTTTAGTGTACAACTTTCCATTCTGAACATGTATTATTGGTTATTATAATACTGCTATACCCAGATCTAGCTCCCTTTTACTTTCTTTATCATGCCCCCATTTAAAGTTGAAGTCTTCAATCAAACATGGTTAAAGATAATAAGAAAAATGAAGATATAATGTACTTACATGCAGAACCTGGCATGGTCGCATCCAGCAGTGCCTCTGCCTCACTAGATGAACTTAGACCAGGTGGATTTGGGAAGCTTCTCCAGCTGGAGGTAATTGACGAGAAACCCGTAAAATTTGCCTGCTCCGCCGCTGTAATTGGTGGGTAATTGGCCTCTTCTGCCTCCATTAGTTCTAGATAGTTATTACTGGAGGCAGAGGGTGGAAAGAATGCCTACAGAAATAAGAAGTAACAGTGTATATCAGTGATTATTACATGTACCATAGGACTGTGTAAGACAGAACAGAGGCATTTAGCAAACTTCTTTATATAAAGATTATTTATAGTAGTTTCCATTATAGACCCTAAGAAAATGCCTATATATAAAGCTAAAGGCAGTGGCATAAGTGTTGCATAAATGTATAAAGGTGTCGCTCAGACCATATATATATATATATATATATATATATATATATATATATATATATATATATATAAAACCACAGCATTACAGTAGATGTGAGGTCGCTATGGTGCAATTATAGGTGTTCGTTCGTCTACTCTGTGCTATCAAGAGACATCTATATACTCTAGAAGTGCAGAGAGGAAAATGACATTCCAGAAGCTCACTATGGAAAGTGTAACCTGTGCTCTATAGTCCACTTTGTCTCCTTGTCAGCTTATTATGAGGCGCAGGATTATCAATTATATTAGAAAAATGTCAGAAGATGTAACAGAGCTCACATCTGGGACAATAAGAAAGTATTGGTAACATAGTAATTATGTCCTTCCTACTTGTGTGTCCCCTGCTAGAAAGAAAACGGTACTTGTTTCCTAGCACGGCCACACCGATTTACATCGGGGTGGTCGTGTCAGAAAAATCGGGTCGATCGCATCGCATGCGATTTGGTCGCATGCGATGCGATCGACGCGACCGACCCGATTTTTGACCCGATTTTTTGATTGAATGAAATGTAAATCGGGTCCCTGGGACCCGATTTTACATTGGATTCAATGTAAAATATTCCCTAGACCCCCAAATTTAACGACGTAAACCCCACCCCACGATAGACACCAACCCGAAGCGTGGCGAGCGCAGCGAGCCCGCGAGGGGCGGCGGTTCGCGTCCTCCGACCTTTTCATGCCCTACTATCCACGTCGGCGTGGAGTTGAGAATAAAATAGTGTGGTGAGCGCAGCGAGCCACCGAGCCCGAAGCGTGGCGAGCGCAGCGAGCCCCGCGAGGAGACGCGGATACCTTCACAGGTAAACGCGTCCCCTCGCGGGCTTCCCAGGTGTTCATGCGCTCGCCACGCTTCGGGTTGGCGTCTATCGTGGGGTGACGACGGGGACATCTATAATGTGAAATGGGTCATATTGGCCCATTTCACATTTTTCACATTTTTTAAAAGGTGAGATGGACTTAATCAAGTCCATCTCATCTTGTGCCATTATAATGGCACAAGACCGACGCGATCCTCACGATTTCAATGTTAAAAAATATTTTGACATTGAAGCCTATGGGGAAATCGGGGGCATCGCGTCGGTCGCGTCGGGACCAATGTTAATGGTCCCGACCGACGCGATGCCCCCGATTTTGTACCTTTGCCGGCAAAATGGACCTGATTTCAAAGGATCAGAGCTCGGACGGGCTGCACATAAAATACATCTTATGTGCAGCAGTCAGCAGGACATCCTGGGTGTGATGAACAGGGTGCGGCAGGTGGCAAGGAGAATTGAAAAATCCTATTCAAAAGACTGGGTGGCCACTATTTGGCTGAGAGATCTCTTTCAGCCAATCAGCAGCCACCTGATCTTTTGAATAGTATTTTTCAATTCATACACCCCCTGCCTGCAGCTCTCCGAGATTATGTGTGATAAATCCCATGTAATTCATGTATAAGAAAAGGCCCATCATGTGCCAAATCTTATTGAGCTCTCTCAGGTAGGGTTAGGATTAAGGTCAGGGTTAGTCTGCAGAAGAGGACAGTTAGGGTTAGGCACTAGGGGGCAGTTAGGATTAAGGTCAGGGTCAGGCTGCAGAAGGGGAGAGTTAGGCTTAGACACTGGGGTGTATAGTTAGGGTTAGGCATTAGGGGGTGGAGTAGGGCTAAAATGACTAAAACTTGACAATTTGTCAGTTAAACGTTTCACCCTGTCTATCCTAGACACTGTCTAATTAGTGACCCTGTCAGCCTATTGCATGCTGACATAATGGCTGTCTATATAGACAGAGCCGATCCCTTAATCCACACCCCATGTATGTGATTGGCACTTATACATTATCTGCTGACCAGCAATGAGTAGCTCATGGAAGTTCTGTTTTATACTTACAGGGAAGTATGGGGGCTCCATCCCAAGGGATTCCATGGCGACCCAGTCAATGTGCTGGAAGAAGGGGTGGTGGCGGATGTTGTCAGTAACTCCTGGTTCTTGGCCCAGATGGTTATTGACAAGCTGAAAAAGGTATTTGGATGTAATTATACAGCACAGTTGCTCAATACAATCATTGTACAAACATTTCTGCTGCCGGCACAGAAGAATATAAAGGGATTTCTCCATGGCCACAGTATGTTACTACTGACATTCTATCTGGGATCTGTTGTGTTTCTCACATTACATTCCCAATTCCAAGAACATGTAACCATTCTGCCATTTCCTGTCATATGTGTCCTAAAGGTCCATACACACTGGGCTATTATGCCCAGTGTGTGTGGACAGCGATGATCGCTATCATCGCTGAGGGGGAAAGCTTCTCAGTGCATACTCACTGGGCGGCTTTCCCCCTGCCCGGCGGGGGAGGACGGCTTTGCATAGTGCAGAGCTATGCAATGCCGTCCTCAAAGCCGCTCATCTGCTTGTAATAGCAGCAGATGAACGGCTTTCCTGGCGATGATGCGGGAGCGTGCAGCAGCGCTCATGGCCGGGGCACACACTGGGCGGCTTTGAGCTGAAAGCCGCTCAAACCTGCTTTTTTGAGCGACTTTCTGCTTAAAGTCACCCCATGTCTATGGGCCTTAATGCTGATGTGTCTGTGTAACAATGGCTGCTCAGGTCTTGCTTGGCAATTGTATAGACATTTGTAAATAAGACTACATGCATTACTTACACGCATCTTATAGATATACACAACATATCACATAGGCATGGGGCACTAAGTGACATCGGCCAGAACTTTCTATACCTGTTATCACTAGAAATATATGTATTGGTGTTTGATAGAAACATATCTGTACATTGTTATATTGTCACTATACAATAGTCTAACGTTACTTATCTGATTATTGTCTGTCTAACAGGAATGACTGCAGAGAAACCAGTGGGATGATGCAGGTGAGGGGCAAACACACGGGCGATTTATGCCCTATTTCTAAGCGATCTATCTAGGACACTTAGAAATGAAGCTCGGATCGCTCCCTTTGTACACCCTATAGCTATGGTGGTTCGCAGCCCTGCACGTCACTATCGCCCACAGATATAGACAGTGCATGCACGTTCTATCCTGCTTACATCACCAGTCCGCATAGGCAAACACTGCTCAGCACAGATTGCTCAGCGCATATAGCAGGTGAGTCCCATGTGTGCAGCGATGTGTGCTGAGCCATCTGTGCTTAAGCAGCACAGGACTCAAGTCTCCCCGTGTACAGGGCTTTAGTTGAGTATGTACTCCATTGTGATGCTCTTTATATTTATTAATCCTATTTATGAAATGCAGAAAAGTCACCTCCCAATAAAAAAACACCCATGTAGATCTTTTACTTATCTGCCAATAGTTATAGCATAGCTAACAGCTGCGTCAGCCGTCGAAAAGATTCAGCTATTTTCCATAAAGCCACAATCTTTATTCACTGCTGCACAATGCGCGGCATAGCGGGCATATGGTATGCGTACACTCCCGCTATGCATTCACTTATATAGGAGCTGGCTGGTGCGGGTACATGCACCCCGCTGCTTTATGGGAGCCTGCTGCGATGCGCTTACACTGCAATCCCACTACAGCAAGCTGCTATACGCAGCAAAGCTGAAGCAGGACACATCTGTAGTCAGTAATAGTGGCCGGCTGTCAGAGTGCAGAGTTTACTTGTAGCAGTAATTGGACAGTAGAGTAGATCACATACTCTGGTTTTCAATAGAGATCAGAGGACTGAACAGATTGATCCTATAACACAGGAGGTTATTCTGGTTGGTGCGTACATTTCCGAAATCTTTCGGAGCGGGCCGCACGCCACGCTGTGCGGACATCGTCCGAAGAAACGCCCACCGGACCTCCGCATATGGACGGACTCACACTGGAAGAACAGGGCGTGTTTACGGACGACATCCAAACCTTGCGTGTGCGGTGGAAACACACATATTCTGCACGGTCTTACAGCGTTTGCACGGTCTTACCACGTCAGAACGGACGGGAACCTGGCCGTACGCTCCGATGGGGTGTATTTATTTATTATTGAAGCAATGACAAGAGTGTAATTAATGAGTAATGAGTAAAGGAGTGGATTGTATTGTGTTCAGCTGACGTTGGTTGAGGTGCTGATTGGGCGTTCCGATTGCCTAGCGCATGACCGAGTGGTGTCCGCAAAGAAATACTTGCTTATGGACACCGCATATTTCTTGCCTTTTGGTTCGTGTGCATTCGGTGTGCTGTCCGAATGCACGCCTACCAGAATGAGTGCACTCCCTCATGCACGCCCATGTTTACGCCAAGTTTAGCCCACTTTGAAACAACGCCCCTGTGTAGTTCCAAATGACGCCCATAAGCAATGTTCCCTCTAATTTTACGAAGGCTGTGTGCGGCAAAAGATTTTTGCTGTGCAACTTTGGAAGGAAATTTAAATTTTTGTGCGTCACTTATATATAACTGGAAAATGACGTTAAGCATTTGTGTTAACATCACTTCAAAATGATATTAAACGTTTAAACATTCAAACACAACACACAATGTAGTTAATGGGTGAAACACACATTAATTGAGTCCACAACTGCAACAAGGGACCACTGCTGCTTTGTGCGCTCTGTTGAAATGTGTGTGCGCACGCTCGCCGAGTTGTGTGCGCGCGCACGTGCGCACAGCTTAGAGGGAACACTGCCCATAAGACGCCCATATTTCACGAGTGAATGCGGTGCACATTTCTGTATGGTATTAGTGCGAACAAGTACGGAGACCATGTGTGGCACATGCGCATAGCGTTGCCCACGCATGCGCAAAAAAAAGAATTCGGGAAAGTACGCATCGACCACAATAAGGCCCACAGTGACTAATGCTTACTTACATCCAACATCTTATAAAGTTATATACAACTAATTACATCATTTATATTAATAATTTATAAATGTAATATCATATTTACCATGTTAATGAGGTCCATGGCAGCAGATTCTGTTGCGCAGAATCTTGAGTGAGCAGCATGACCTCCGGTTATCATTTCGTTCAGGATGACTCCAAATGAGAACCAGTCTTCGCCAATCATGTACTCCTTGCTGAAATACAGCTACCAGAAGAAAGCGATTGGTTACCAACATTTTAGCAATCACTTTATTTTTTAATTTTTGCTTTTCTTTTTAATTAACAAAATAGCGGTAAAGATAACCCCTACATGTTATAGTAACAGCAGCAATATTTTATATTGTTTATAAATAATAAGTACTTCGCTGTTTTTAGGTATATTCTGTCCCGAGTTATTGCTCTTTCACTTGTATATGCTAGTTCACGTACTATATATTCTTTAAAGCAGCTGTCTTGCCAACACACGGCAACAGTCTCACGTCATCTTCCCCTGGTAAGAGTCGGACCGGAAGTCGCATGTACCCGATCCCATGGAGGACGCTATGGTGGAGGGTAGTCACTTAAGGTAATGCTGGTTACACACCAGAATGATTTTTCTCAGTCCCATCAATGTCGATAAAATTTAGTCCGATTTTATGTAAATTGGGCACGTTTTGGCATGTTTTAGATCCGATTCCGATCTGATGGTTACCCTTTGAGCGCTTATTGTATGTATGCACTATTTCCATCTTTATCACTCTTGGGATTATTACTTTGTGCATGATATGTTTGCAGCACTTTGGGTTCAGCTGCGCACTTTGGTCTGATTTGTATTTTTCAATCATGATCATTCCGGTGTGTACCCAACATAAGAGTCATATTGTTTCTGTTAATTCTGCACCAGACCCAGAAGTCCAATGCCAGAGCTGCATCGCAATTGACAGCTCTTATGGAAAGAGCTGTCCTCTGCATTAATAATCGCATATGTTAGTGCATGTGGGATTAGCAATAATGCGGTACCCGGGGAATGCTGGTGATGTGGTGGTGGTGGGGGGATGTTAGTGCATCTTCCACATGGAGAGAAATTGCCAACACTTGGCAGAATCAGAATTACCCAGAAATGTGCAACGATGCATGTGCGTGCTACAGTGAATGCCCTTTTTACCCAACTTGGCTATATGCCGTCACATACGGGGTTGGAATCAGGCCCCATGTACATAGTTACATGAGGAAACAGTAGGAAACCCTTTGCATTTACCTCAGGAATAATGACTCCACACCTTCTAGCACAGCCAGTAACACCCTCGTCTCTAGGCGTGATCTCAAGGGCCAGACCGAAGTCGGCGATCTTGAGATGTCCTGTTGGAGTCACCAAGATGTTCTCTGGTTTTAGGTCGCTGTGAAGAAAATAAAATCTTTGTTTTCATACAAACAGGAATTATTTGGTACATAGATTATATTGCACGTTACATGTGTACATTCTAACTAATAGTAGTTTTATATGTTTGGGAGCAAGGACTAATGTAATCATATTTAGGTTAGTGTCCATGTGATTCCACCATGTCATGTACATCTGTATGTGTTCTGCAGAATTCTAGGTTATTTAATAGTGGAACCTTCCTCAGCCCAATAACCCCTGTGATACTAATATGTGTGGTTACAGCAGACTGTAAATAACTAGTGATATTGATGTCATAGGAAGCGGCAAATGGAGGCTGATGCTGGTCGTTCCCAGCTGGGGAAGGGGAGCAGCTTATAAATGGGGTCAGTTTATTCTTATTTGTAACCAGAAAATAAATAATAACAATACACTGACACGTGGGCCAGGCAGCACATTGTGCTTATTGTGCTGTTATTCCCTGAGTGCAGCCGCTGCAATTTATCATTGGGGATTGTAAGCTTTTAGGGGTAATGGACCTTATTCAGATCTGAGCTCAGTACTAATTTGTTTGGAAAATGGGCAAAACCATGTGCACTGCAGGTGGGGCAGATGAAACCTGTGCAGAGAGAGTTACATTTGGGTGGGGTGTGCTGAAACTGAAATCTAAATTGCAGTGTAAAAATAATGCAGCCAATATTTACCCTGCACAGAATCAAAATAACTCTATATAAATGTTACATTTGCCCCACCTGCAGTGCACATGGTTTTGCCCATTTTCCAAACATATTTGTACTGAGCTCAGATCTGAATAAGGCCCAATGGGTGAGTTATTTACCTGTGTAGTGAGTGCCAGATACCTTTAGATTCATATAAATAGCAATTGGAGATGGAATTAAAGGAACCATATTAGGTGAAGTTATCCAACATGTGTCCATCCACCTCTTCCGCAATTATTTATTTTAGCTTTCCTTAATTTGTCATCTGTCACTCCTGCTCCTCTTACTTCCCTTACTACACCTCTTATAACCTCCGTCCTCCTCTTTTTTATTTACCTCCCACTCCTTCCAACTTATTACCCCGCACCTCCCACTCCATCCCTCCACCTCCTTTCCCTGCATGTCTACTCCCTCCTTGCTCCTCTGCGCCTCCCACTCCCTCCCTCCACCTGCTTCCCCTGCACCTCTCACTACCTACTTCCTCCTCCTTCCTCAGCACCTCCCCCTCCTTCCCCTGCACTTCTTACTCCATCCTTCCACCTCCTTTGCCTGCACCTCTCACTTCCTCCTCCTTGTTCTGCATCTCTCACTCCCTCTTTCCTCCTCTACACCTCCCACTTCCTTCCTCTACCTCCTTACCCTGCACTTCTTACTCCATCCTTCCACCTTCTTCCCCTGCACCTATCCCTCCCTTCCTCCACCTCCCTCCCACCTCCTTTCCCTGCACCTCTCACTCCCTACTCAATACTCTCTTCAGCCATAATTGACAATAAAAGCATAAAACAATTGTGCAGAGAGAGCCTCTGTGTCTACTGAGAGCTGTAGATAACGATTGTACATTACTATGTAAAGGAGGCCATGTAACATGTAAGTGGGAAATATGTGCCAATTGGTAACATGTATAGCGTGTAGAATGTAGGAAGCAGACATGATCAGCATATTACATTCTGCATTATACACTCCATAGTAATATCGCTTTATTATACTATTATCATACTGTAACTATATAATTACCCATGGACTATTCCCTTGGAATGGAGGAATTGAATCCCGCATACTATCTCTGCTGCATAGAATCTGTTGGATAGAAAACAGGTTAATGTTACATTGTAGGATGTATAAATAATGGGTGTGGTATAGGGGTCCGACAGTCGGGGTCCAGACAGTCATTAGCCTGACATCGGGATCCCGACTGGCCGGAATCAGACAGCATGGTGAGCGCAATAAAGCCCCTTGCGGGCTCGCTGCGCTCTCCACGCTGTGGGCACGGAGGCTCTCTACGCTTGCCACCTATTGTATTCTTCTTCTATGGGGGTCGTGGACCCCCACGAGGGAGAATAGCTGGTGGCCGTCGGGCACCCGGCTGTCTGTGTTTTGACAGTCGGGATCCCGTCGTCGGGTAAATGACTGTCGGGATCCTGACTGTCGGGACCCCGTCCGGCACCCATAAATAATGGCTGAGTGATTCCCAGATGGCGCTCCCCCATTCTCTGACAAAGGCCTCATTTAGTTTGTTTCACATTCACCAGCTGAGGTTTCCCATATGAGGTTTCCCATATGAGGTTAATATGAGGTTTCCAATATGAGGTTAATATGAGGTTTCCCATATGAGGTTAATATGAGGTTTCCCATATGAGGTTAATATGAGGTTTCTGGTTTTGTGCATTGGTGCAATTCACTTCATATTGGGGGTTATTCTGGTTGATTCACAAAGCTACGAATTTGCAGCCTTGCGAATCCATGTAACCCCGCAGTGCGGATGGTGGTACACCATCCCTCCATTCGCAAGGGCGATTCGCTGGCAGGGACTGCGAATGGATGTTACACAGTAGCATCCAATCGCTGCCTTGTGCAATCAGCCCATATAATTCCATGGTCACCGGCCATGGAACTATGGGGAAGGCGTACGCATATAACAGTGACTTATCCTACCAGCCGCTGTCATTCACTGCTACTAATAGGTTACACAGAGGGGATATGGTCATTGGCTCACCAGCATGTTGGTTGACAGTCATTAGGTCGACATGCATTTAGGTCGACAGGTTCATTAATTTGACAGCATCATAAGGTCAACACGGGTTAGGTCTACAGTCAAAAAGTTTTCAAATTTTTTTGTCCCAAATGTTGTACGCATGGTGGTGGGGGGTGGGGCATTTGCTCACCCAGCAGGTGGCGGTACAGGTACTGGTACTGAATTAGGCCCTGAGTCTCAAACCATGGAATAGTAAATGCAACAGTTTTCATCTGAAATTTACATCTGACGTGTGTCATTTCCCAAACCACATACACAGCTGCCCCTTAGTACATGGCCACCTTCATGTTGCTGCACACAGTGATGCCAGCAGCTGTATAATCCTGTCACATGTGACGTGTGTCATTTCCCAAACCACATACACAGCTGCCCCTTAGTACACGGCCACCTTCATGTTGCTGCACACAGTGATGACAGCAGCTGTATAATCCTGTCACATGTGACGTGTGTCATTTCCCAAACCACATACACAGCTGCCCCTTAGTACACGGCCACCTTCATGTTGCTGCACACAGTGATGACAGCATCTGTATAATCCTGTCACATGTGACGTGTGTCATTTCCCAAACCACATACACAGCTGCCCCTTAGTACACGGCCACCTTCATGTTGCTGCACACAGTGATGACAGCAGCTGTATAATCCTGTCACATGTGACGTGTGTCATTTCCCAAACCACATACACAGCTGCCCCTTAGTACACGGCCACCTTCATGTTGCTGCACACAGTGATGCCAGCAGCTGTATAATCCTGTCACATCCCATACCTCCCAACTTTGTAGCTGCAGAATTCGCCGCGCGAGCGGCCAACGAGGGGTGGGGCTTATGTAAATGAGGGGCGCAGCTTATGCTAATGAGACGCGTCCCCATTTTCGGCCGGGAATAGACGCTGTGCGCTTGCGCACTGCGTCTATTCTGTCAAATTGGGGGGCTCCCAACTGCCCCCCCCCCGCAGCGGGACACCTCCGGCCGCGGGTGGGACAGCGGGACAGGACCCGGTAATCGGGACTGTCCCGATGAAATCGTGAGTGTTGGGAGGTATGTAATCCTGTCACAGCTGGAGTTTGTTATTACTAATAGCATTACTTTGCCCAATATAAGGTGACACATATAAGGCATGCTTTTCTATACTGTATTATATATTGATACATCAGAAACCTTCTGACTGAATACAAAATGTATATGTATAATATATAATCTATCAGTAAGTCCTCCCTCTATCAGCGGCTGTAACAACACATTACTCTATATCCTCACCTTGCACTGGAGATGTCCATGGGCCCATTCCTCATCAGGAGACTACGGAAGTCTCCGCCACTGGCATACTCCATCCCAAAGAACACGTGATTCTGTGTATGGTAGAAACAATTGTGTTATTATAATATAATAACAGCAATAGCAAAGGTTAGCATGGCTTCTGTACCAATTACATAAATAACCGTACGTAACTGCTGCTGCAAATAAAATACAAGAACACTGTCCGTAAAGTAAGGACAAAATCTGTAGTGTAAAGTCGTGGCAGCCGAACTGTTGTGTAGAAGAGATTTTTACGCATGCGCTGTACTGTTTGGGAAAAGTGACATCTGGTGGTCAATGAGTGTAATTGCAGGTTACATTTACAAGATTACATTACATTTATAACGCAATCTATAACGGGACTATAGCGCAAGGAGCAGGCGCGATTCATGCGCGATTTGCATAGCGCACATTATGCGCAACGCAGCCACGATGTACTTGGCCACATCTGTACATGGCAGGACAGGCAGGAGGGACAGAGCTAGGGCGAGGGGAATGTCACCTTTGTCCGAAATAACTAAGTAAGGAGAAATACTATACATTACTCATTCACTTCTCAGGCCATCAATAGTGTAAAACTATGCAATGGGTGTCCATCGATAGTTTTACATATTGATGGTCATCTATTATGTAAAACAAATGGGCGGGGCTTCGCGGGTGTCGGGGGCAGAGCCATCTGGTTCTCCCCCATTGATCACAAAAGTATTCAATATCGGCCATAACCCATTGATGATTTTGAATCATCGATGGTCGATGGCCATCCATAGGACTGTCATGGGGAGGGGACGGGACCAGGGGGGCGGTGCCTAGGTTAACAGTACATAGGTGGACAGTCATTAGGCTAACCACTATAGGTCAATAGTCAATAGATCAACACATGAAATATGTCGACCTGCATTAGGTGGACATGATGAAAAGGTTGACACAAGCATTAGGTCGACATGCAAAAGGTCAGAGGCAGTCACAGCCGTACCGTGCTCTGATGGGAGAAGTAGCCATGGATGAGGAATGGGCACCCAGATGCAAGGTCTAGCACTTTTCTTTCCATGAATGCATGTTCTACGCCGATCTCTAGGAGCCATCTCTTGCTCATGACCTTCACAGCCAACAACTGGCTGTGAGCTGAGTGTGAGGCCAGGAGAACCTAGAGGAAATATGACAGTGTTAACCTCATAACCACAGTGTCCTGGTGACGTCATACCTTGTGGGTCCCTAACACTAAGCTGAAAGGCCCCCATACAGTAATTCGATTTGGTCCAATTTCATCCGAATCTGATGGATAGGGCCGAGCCATGTGTATGACATGCCATCGGATTTAGTGCATGGTCCCCTATCATAACGGAGGCTAACGGATGGCATGCGATGTTGCCATCCGAGAAGATCCAAGGCTGCTCCCGGGGGGCGGTAGGGAGGGGGGGGTCGATGGCCATACACTTATGTGATACATCGCAATAGTGTATGGCCAGCTTTACATCTGGGACGCGGAATCCCCCCATGCCGGTAAAGCCCAGCCACCACCGGGCACCACCCTAGAAATATGCTTTTGTGTTACTGTTAATAAGAAAAACATGAGCTATGTGCTAAGGAGTGATACATAAGTGATGGACATAAATTAGACAGTGTTACACTGGTAAACAATAATAAAGTGCTACATCGAATGCTACCATGTGATGCCCCAAGCAGCCAGGCCGTACCCACTCTGGAGTATTATATAATACTTTTACTGCCAGAGGTTTTGCACCTTGCAGGTTGCGTTTCAGTGAAGCAGCATCTTCTACACAATGTAAAGACGTTTCACACGTATATAAGTGCCACATGTAATACAGGCAACATTCCCTGATGTTCTAGCTGATGCTGCACTGATAATGTAAGAAAAGGGCCACTCTATAGCGGTAGGAGGTCACACATTACACAGTGCGTCTATCCTTCCATGCTTCTATCACCCCACATACTGTAACCTTATTACAGTGACTACTAGAAGAGGTCGCCCTACCAGAACCATCTGACACTGTAGTGTTATATTATAGCGGGGGAATGTTACACATCATGCAGTTATACTGTGTGCAATATCATTACATGGAATGGTGAATCACAACTGACATTGATGATATTGCACTGCAGCCTTGTTCACCTCTAATAATATGGAGACATATAGTAATTCCCCTGTGACAACTGAAACCTCATTGCTTACCTTCCCAAAACCACCTTGGCCTAACTGATGGGATAACGTCAGTCCCTGGATGATACGAGAGACTGCATCTCTGAGGCAGGATGATGGAGCACTGCTGGTTTCTGATGGAGAGAGAAGCCAGAGGAAAACATTTAAACAGTGCCCATATATGATAGAACATGAATTAAGGTGACATTTATATTACCATGCCCCCCCCCAACTTTGGCAGATGAGGAAGAAGTACGCATGTGTGCACCCAAATTTCTGTGGGCGTGGCCTCATGCTCCATGGGTGTGACCTATGCTCATGGAACTGCTGCGAGGCACGCCCCATCTATGCAGCTCTGGGGGCATGTCCAGCACTCTGTGAGCTACTGGCCATGCTCCCAGCCCCTCTGCCTGCCTGAATAGATGCTGTGCACAGGCACACAGCATTTATTCCCCGCTGAGCAGCGGCAGGCAGGGGGGATTCCCTGTTGCCACACTATCACCACTGCGGAACGCTGCCGGCCCCGGGTGGGATGGCAGACTATCACAAAAAACGGGATGGTTCAGCGAAAATCAGGACAGTTTGGAAGAATGTATTACAGCAGAAAAACAGGGTAAAGTGACCAGAAAATCAGCCAAGTGACATGAAGATTTCCATTCAGTTATCCTACTGAGGAAAATGTTAGTCCAGTAGCATCAGGAGACTAATAAGCTATTTTGCTTAGAGATTTTCTTTTATGAAAACAGGACAGAGCGATGCACATTGTCATATGCACACGTGTTCAGCTCTGACGGGAGAAGTACATATCCAACTCCACCAACTGTATCTTGTCCCCATTGGGTAATGCTATCTTCAGATAGGGGGCAGTGTGCAACAAATAAGGTACTTATGTATTAGCAGGGCGCCCATTGCGTAGTGGTGTAATGAGAATACCAATACACCACTATGCTGGCTAAGTAAACTACGTAATTTTCGTAACTGGTGCTGTGCTAATACATAATGGATCATATCCCCACTATCCATGTCATACCCCCATTATCCATGGGGGCGTGGAGTTAATTTTATAAAGTGTGGCGAGTGTAGCGTGCCAGCTGAGCCCGAAGCGTGGCGAGCCCAGCGAGGCGTCCCTTCGCGGGGCTCGCTGCACTCGCCACGCTCCGCTCGCCCATGTGGATAATGGAGGTATGACTTGGATCAGTGGTCGCCAACCCGTCGCTCGCGAGCTACCGGTAGCTCGCCTGAGCGAAACGGGTGGCTCGACCACTGCTGCCTGCCCTGCCCAGTCCGCCCGCCCGTTGTTGCCGCTGGCTTGCGGCGCTATAGCCGCCGCTATAGCCGCCGCCTTGCCCCGCTGTAGTCTGCGGGGACCAGAGACAGCACACAGGCGCTAGAAGTCATATTTGACCTCTAGCGTCTGACAGGGAGCACCGCGCTAAGCGCTCCCTGCACTTCCGGGTAACGCTGCAGCAGCGCAGCTCTGTGTTCCCTCCCTGTCATAGGCTAGAAGTCAAATATGACTTCTAGCATGGTGGGGGGGGAAGAACGCTAAATGCCAGCAGGGTGATGACGGAGGCAGCAGGCTAGAAGTCAAATATGACTTCTAGCATGGTGGGGACTGTGGGGGGGAAGAACGCTAATTGCCAGCAGGGTGATGACGGAGCTGAGCACCAGCAGCAATTACCATGTGAAGACGGGCATAGTGGAGGGGGCAAGCAGTGACCCCCTTGTCAATGAGCATTAACCCCTGGCAACAAAATTCAACCCCTGACAGCAAGCAGGTAATTTACATTTATTTATTAGAAGCCTTACTGTGGGACATTGTGTGCAATATGTGTAATGGGCATCATTTGTGTGGCACATGTTTAATGAGCATCAAGGTGTGGGGCATATGTATAAAGGAGCTTCACGTTATGGGTCATAGGCATAATCGGCATCACGGTGTGTGGCATATGTATAATGGTGCATCACGGTGTGTGGCATATGTATAATGGTGCATCACGGTGTGTGGCATATGTATAATGGTGCATCACGGTGTGGCATATGTATAATGGAGCATCACGGTGTGCGGCATATGTATAATGGGCATCACGGTGTGCGGCATATGTATAATGGGCATCACGGTGTGCGGCATATGTATAATGGGCATCACGGTGTGCGGCATATGTATAATGGGCATCACGGTGTGCGGCATATGTATAATGGTGCATCACGGTGTGTGTCATATGTATAATGGTGCATCACGGTGTGTGGCATATGTATAATGGTGCATCACAGTGTGGCATATGTATAATGGAGCATCACGGTGTGCGGCATATGTATAATGGGCATCACGGTGTGCGGCATATGTATAATGGGCATCACGGTGTGCGGCATATGTATAATGGGCATCACGGTGTGCGGCATATGTATAATGGGCATCACGGTGTGTGGCATATGTATAATGGAGCATCACGGTGTGTGGCATATGTATAATGGAGCATCATGGTGTGTGGCATATGTATAATGGAGTATCACTGTGGGATATGTATAATGGTGCATCACGGTGTGGGGCATTTGTATAACGGAGTATCACGTTGTTGGGCATATGTATGATGGGCATTGTGTGTGTGTGTGTGTGTGTGTGTGTGTGTGTGGAAAAAATGGGGGATGTAGCCTCGCAGGAGTTCCACGGTAGTAGCTGAACCTTCTAATTTTTGCAGATGACTCTTCTCCTCTACCTCCAGTGTTGGGAGGTATGTTTTGGGGCATTACAGTTTGTGGCATTATGTGTAAAGGGCATTTTTTGGGATATTATGCGGATTTTTTATTTTTTTTTACTTTAGTAGCTCTTCGGGCGGTTTATTTTGTCGCGAGTAGCTCCCGACCCAAAAAAGGTTGGAGACCACTGACTTGGATAGTGGGGATATGATTGTGTTAGTGATTGTGTGTGTACTGTAGTTTGTGTTTGTGTGTAGTGCATCATACTTACCCCTCAACGATGTCCACAGCGCCTCTGGCAGTCGGATCCTCGCACAGGCGGGTGCCATGACAGTCCTCCCCGGCAGAAATGTACTCAATTAGCGTATTGCCGCTGGGGGAGCAGGGAAACCATGAGATGCTCCCCCAGCGGCATTTCAGTGAATTACATACATTTCTCCGGCAGCCGCCATATCCCCCCCCCCCCTTCCGGCCGCCCGCGCAAGTTCCGCCACTGCCCGCCGGGATGTCCCCCTCCGCCCGCAGAAACTCCGGCGCTGTCCGCCGGTATGTCCCCCGCCGACCCCCCTAAGCAGTAAGTCACATACAGTATTAGCCAGGCGCCCGTCAGTGGCTACGCTGACAACGTAGCATAAGCTACGTTGTCAGCGTAGCGTAGCCTGGTGCCCAGCTAATACATAAGTACCACAAAATAATTACTGGCTGAGTAAGATACATGGTAAGAGGAATTATTGTATGGTTGGATGGAGACCACATCTGGTGGACACTTCGTCCCTCCCTTATTGGTTGGGTATAGGAGACGGATGCCAGCAGCTGTTTATGCAATTTGACCCATCACGCTTTTTATGTTTAATCTGAGGAAGGGGCTGGAGGGGAGGAGCTTATGTACCGCTCTCATTAAGGCCCTTATTCTGAATCGAGCGGTACGGCCCGCGTGCGGCCGAACCGCCGATGTTTTCAGTCTGCACATGCGCAGAGGTCAATCTGCGCATGTGCAGGCGAAATCGCCGCACATAACGTTTCTACGCCGCAAAGGGGGCGTATAGGGGCGTGAGGGGCTTCATACCCTCATTTCCCTATGCATACGCCCCGCGTTTCATGGGCGTTCCCATGCAAACGCGGGGCGTATGCATGGTAATGAGGCTATGACGCCAGTGATGGGGGCGGAAAGCTGACATCGCCGGATGTCAGTTCTCCGCCCCCATACAAGCTTTCACACGGACGATTGTCCGTGTGGTCTCAGCTTGCGGGAGCTGGTGGGGCGTGCGGCCCTGCCTTCGATGGTCGCCGACCATCGAATGCAGGGGGCAGCTCCCACCATGGTGGAGGCGTACGCCCCACCATTTTCACGCGGATCGCCAGCCGTCCGTGTACGGACGGCCGTGGCGATCCGTATGGTGGGCGGGGATTGGTTTGTGCGGCCGGAGCACCGTATGCGGCTCCGGCCGCACAGATCTGAATAAGGGCCATTGTGCTGACTACATTTATCTACACCTCTATCTGCTTCTCTCACAGACACTGATCAGCGCTGGGCCTTACCCACTTACACTACCTATAACGACTATTATAAAACTGGCACTTGTTATTATTAAACATGATTTACAGAAATAATTTTTAAAACTGATGGAATAACTAGTCTGTTAAATTAATAACAATAAACATAGGGAGAAAACAGCAAAAATATCTCCTTTACTGTCAGCAAGAAAAACGCTGCTGCTGGCGGAGAGAGGGAGTCACACTGCAGGAGGGGGCAGATTATAGGAGAGAGTCACGCTGCAGTGGGGACAGATTATAGGAGGGAGTCACGTTGCTGGGGGATAGGCTGCAGGAGGGAGTCACGCTGCGGGGTGGACAGTCTATAGGAGGGAGTCACGCTGTGGGGGGTGACAGACTGCATGAGGGAGTCACGCTGCAGTGGGGACAGATTATAGGAGGGAGTCATGCTGCGGGGGGATAGACTGCAGGAGGGAGTCACACTGCAGGGGGGGTCAGAACGGTGCATGGGGGAGTCATGCTGAGGGGGGGGGGGGGCAGAAAGAGTGAGTTGCGGTGGTGAGACCAGTGCGTGGAGTTGTCATGCTGGGAGGGGGGGGGGGGGACAGACTGCGGGAGCAGGGGATCCAGCACAACACAGTTATCTTGGTATACCTGTACTGCTAAATAAAAGTGTTACTGGATTTAACAATAAGGTGCAGTAGATATCACTGAATTAGATTTGGATGCAAGTAACTGAGCATGTTGTACATAAATTCATGGAGATGTATTTTCTAATATAAGTAATAGACACAGAGGCCTCAGCCCCTAGCTCCTATACTACAGCTACCAAACTACATTCAGTGCCTGTATAACCACCGTGTGTATGTATGTATCACTTACTTCTTCGGTCTGCATGTGCTCGTGGGTCTTCTCTCTTCTTTCTTACCGCGCTGGTCTCCTCTGAGCAGGGTGATATCCTCCTGCAGATCTTCTTTCTCCTTGTGGCCGCCTTCCTCCTCGTCGCCGTCCTTTTCTGCATGCCAAAACTCCACTTGGCCTTCCATCGCATGGCCAAACTCCACCTGGTCATCCTCCGCATCGCCATGCTCCACATCGCTGTCTTCGTAGCCGTCCTCTTCATCTCTTCTCTCTGCAAAGCCTTCCTCATCCACGTAGTGATCTTGCCTGTAGCTCTCCTTCACATCTCTAGCTACCAACTGTCATCTGCCTACCAACTGCCACTTATGCAGCAGAGGGTGGAAAGTAAACAGCTTGGTTGCCATGACAACATTCAAAGCAGCAAGTGCTGTGCTGTGGCATTACCCAGTTATATCTGTGCACTACATACAAGTTGTATATGTTATATCAATTGGGGGGAGTGTGTGATATTAGCATTGGATTTAATAGTGATTTCCTAAATTATGGTGGGGGGACATTTTTATAAGCAGACTGATTAGAATACAATTTATATATATATTGAGGTACATATTTGGGGGACTTGTGTATTATCCACTAATACCACTAATTAAGGTATGCGATGGACCCGATTTCAGACTTTTTCTTTCTCATTACAATGGCGCATAATCAGCACTGACGGCATGGCACTCATACAGGAGGGGGGAGTGGGTTGCGGCGGCTTTGGGCCGTGGGAACGCCCAGCATTTCACGGACGTTCCCGGGGTTTCCGGTAGCAGGTGGCTGACATCACATGATGTTATGGGTCTCATACATCAGCAATTAATTGTGACAATTTTTTAGATATGGAGATGATTGCCACAATTAATTTTAGAGGTGTGGGCTCCCCCTTTTGGCAATCCCAATCAAAATCGCCAATCAATTGCTTAATCAGGTTTTTAAACATGTTTAATAATCTGGTATTATCTGCAGATCTTTTTTATATGTGTGGGCATTCCCAATTCGTCTTCTTCATCTATTTACATTATGAACAGCTGAAATGACAATCGATTGGGCAATTTCCAGATATGAAGATGCAATCTTTAGATGGAAAAATCTGCCGATCACTGAAATAAATCTGTAATGTGTGGGCAAGTCAGATAGATTGTAGAATCCATTTATCTGGCCAAAAAATCCCTGGATCTGGAAATCCATTAACTGTGATTGCTGATGTATGGGGCCCATTATTAGCCGCTCGCCCTGTCTTCAGCCGGAAGCCCACTGACTATATATGTGAGCCCTGCAGAAATCATTCGATGGTCACCAACCATCGAATGATTTCTCCAGCAGCGGGACATGTAAGGGGATGTGTTTTCATACCATGGTTGCGAAGGGGATCTGGCGGCGGGAGGTCAGCGATTCGTGGGGGTGGGCAAACTGGCACTCGATAAGCTGCGAGCTTTGCAATTTACTGAGTTAACCAGAATCAGGCCCATAGTGTACTGATGTACTGCGGAGTATAGGGGGTATGTATTGTAGTGATGTAGTGCAGAGCATAGGGGATATATAGTGTACTGATGTACTGCGGAGTATAGGGGATATGTATCGTAGTGATGTAGTGCGGAGCATAGAGGATATATAGTGTACTGATGTACTGCGGCGTATAGGGGGTATGTATTGTAGTGATGTAGTGCGGAGCATAGGGGATATATAGTGTACTGATGTACTGCGGAGTATAGGGGGTATGTATTGTAGTGATGTAGTATGGAGTATAGAGGATATATAGAGAAGTGATGTAGTACGGAGTATAGGGGGTATGTATTGTAGTGATGTAGTGTGGAGCATAGAGGATATATAGTGTAGTGATGTACTGCGGCGTATAGGGGGTATGTATTGTACTGATGTAGTGCGGAGTATAGGGGGTATGTATTGTACTGATGTAGTATGGATTATAGAGGATATATAGTGTAGTGATGTACTGCGGCGTATAGGGGGTATGTATTGTAGTGATGTAGTGCGGAGCATAGGGGATATATAGTGTACTGATGTACTGCGGAGTATAGGGGGTATGTATTGTAGTGATGTAGTGCGGAGCATAGGGGATATATAGTGTACTGATGTACTGCGGAGTATAGGGGGTATGTATTGTAGTGATGTAGTGCGGAGTATAGGGGGTATGTATTGTACTGATGTAGTATGGATTATAGAGGATATATAGTGTAGTGATGTACTGCGGCGTATAGGGGGTATGTATTGTAGTGATGTAGTGCGGAGCATAGGGGATATATAGTGTACTGATGTACTGCGGAGTATAGGGGGTATGTATTGTAGTGATGTAGTGCGGAGCATAGGGGATATATAGTGTACTGATGTACTGCGGAGTATAGGGGGTATGTATTGTAGTGATGTAGTGCGGAGCATAGGGGATATATAGTGTACTGATGTACTGCGGAGTATAGGGGGTATGTATTGTAGTGATGTAGTGCGGAGTATAGGGGGTATGTATTGTACTGATGTAGTATGGATTATAGAGGATATATAGTGTAGTGATGTACTGCGGCGTATAGGGGGTATGTATTGTAGTGATGTAGTGCGGAGCATAGAGGATATATAGTGTACTGATGTACTGCGGAGTATAGGGGGTATGTATTGTAGTGATGTAGTGCGGAGCATAGGGGATATATAGTGTACTGATGTACTGCGGAGTATAGGGGGTATGTATTGTAGTGATGTAGTGCGGAGCATAGGGGATATATAGTGTACTGATGTACTGCGGAGTATAGGGGGTATGTATTGTAGTGATGTAGTATGGAGTATAGAGGATATATAGAGAAGTGATGTAGTGCGGAGTATAGGGGGTATGTATTGTAGTGATGTAGTGCGGAGCATAGAGGATATATAGTGTAGTGATGTACTGCGGCGTATAGGGGGTATGTATTGTACTGATGTAGTGCGGAGCATAGAGGATATATAGAGAAGTGATGTAGTGCAGAGTATAGGGGGTATATAGTGCAGTGATGCAGTCAGTGGCGGGCTGGGCAGGGGGGCAGGGTGCCAGGTGCCCCCCAGGCCAGTACAATTGAACAGTTTGGGGCCACTTCAGCAGGAGCGCTGTGCTTGCCTATACTTGTCGCCAGAAGGCAGTGCAGCATGTGCTCCTGGCCTGGCTGCTCTGAGATCACTGACCCAAGCTCAGGGCTGGAGCAGTCGGATCCTACTGAGACGGACAGTGGCACCGCGCAGCCCAGGAGCCTACAAACACACAGTGACAGCTGCAGTCCGGGATTGTTCATTGCTGTGGCCAGCCCCTCCCCATGGTACCAGCCACCAATGAACTGTGCTGCCATACAGGCTGGTCCCTCCCCTCCTGTAACGCGACCTCATCCACTTCTCTCCTCACGGGCAGCTAAGCAGCAGCAGCTTCCATCCTGATCCCTCCCTTCTCACCCATTACAGGAGCTAGGCTAGGTGAGTGCAGTAGAGGGAAGAAGGGACAGGGGTGGGGATAGCTGCTATAAGAGTTGTGTGATAAACGGAAGAACAATACATGTCTCAGTGTTATTTACATGTGTATGAGGGGTTCTTCTTTATTGTGTGTGTGTGTGTGTGTGTGTGTGTGTGTGTGTGTAACTGTGGCATACATGTATGTCATGCGTGTATTGGGGGGGGGTGGCTTTTATTTATTTTTTATGTGTGTGCTTGACTCTGATTGTGGATGGAAACATCCATGTGTCAGTGTTCCATACATGTGTGTGTGTGTCTGTAGTTTTCTTTATTGTGTGTGTTGTGTGTGCTTAAGTCTGTCTGCATGTCAGTGTGTATGTGTTTGTGTGTAAAAATATGTGTAAGTGTTGCATATATATATGTGTGGGGGGTCTGTTTTCTTCTTTAATGTATGTTTGTGTATGTGTGTCGGATACTAAGGGGTCCATTTATCAATTATCGCATTTACAATGCGATCTGGGTGTAATATTACCGCCCAGGATCGCATTGTAAAATGCAATACCAGCAGTGGAATGTATCACCTGCCAGCCTGTCGCTGTGATGCGCTCATCCGGATGCCGGGGGATCTGCGGGTGCGGTTAATGCTGACCCCCCAACAACCCAGCTAACCGCACTGCCCTGGCAGCATTGGGATCACTATCCCATAGGCTACAATGGGCTATCGCCATCTCAGAATAGCGATAGCCCAAAGATGCGAAGCCGGGCTGCCCGATGTTGATAAATCGGGCAGCTTTGCATCCCCCATAGAAACCTATGGGGGATTTGGCCGGCGGAGGTGCAGGGGGTATCACTGAATTGCACCAAAAGGGGACCGCAGCAGCAATCTCCGATCCCTGCTGCGGTCCCCTTTTGGTACAATTCAGTGATACTTAATATTTGCGGCTAACCCCTGAAAACTGGTGTTTTTGGAGATTCAGCCACAAATATGGTTTGATGAATGCGGCCCTAAAGCTGGCCCTACACTAGTGCGATTTGGCCACTTTTCAATCGATTCTGACAGATCAGGCTGAGAAATCGGTGAAAGGTGGGCAAATTGCATGTGTTTCAAATCCAATCGGAGTGGGAAATCGGATCTGCTGCGTGGGGCCACTTGCCTGTGTGTGCCCCCCAGGCTGAAAGTAGCCAGCCAGCCCCTGGATGTAGTGCGGAGTATAGGGGGTATATAGTGTAGTTATGTAGTGCAGAGTATAGGGGGTATGTAGTGTAGTGATGTAGTGCAGAGTAAAGGGGGTATATAGTGTAGTGATGTAGTGCAGAGTATAGGGGGTATATAGTATAAGGATGTAGTGTGAATGATAGGGGGTATATAGTGTAGTGCAGAGTATAGGGGGTATATAGTGTAGTGATGTAGTACAGAGTATAGGGTTTATATCGTTTAGTGATGTAAAAGGTAGTATAGGGGTATATAGTGTAGTGATGTACTGCAGAGTATAAGGGTTGTATAGTGTTGTTATGTAGTGTGAAGTATAGGGGGTATATAATATAGTTTAGTGATGTAGTGCGGAGTATGAGGGGTATATAGTGTATTGATGTTGTGAGGAGTATAGGGGTTATATAGAGTAGTGATGTAGTGTGAAGTATAGGGGGTATATAGTGTAGTGATGTAGTGGGAATTATAGGGAGTATATAGTGTAGTGCAGAGTATATGGGGTATATAGTGTAGTGATGTAGTACGGAGTATAGGGTTTATATAGTTTAGTGATGTAGTATGTAGTATAGGGGTATATAGTGTAGTGATGTACTGCGGAGTATAAGGGTTGTATAGTGTAGTTATGTAGTGTGAAGTATAGGGGGTATATATTATAGTTTAGAGATGTAGTGCGGAGTATGAGGGGTATATAGTGTATTGATGTTATGAGGAGTATAGGGGTTATATAGAGTAGTAATGTAGTGTGAAGTATAGGGGGTATATAGTGTAGTGATGTAGTGGGAATTATAGGGAGTATATAGTGTAGTGCAGAGTATATGGGGTATATAGTGTAGTGATGTAGTACGGAGTATAAGGTTTATATAGTTTAGTGATGTAGTATATAGTATAGGGGTAAATAGTGTAGTGATGTACTGCAGAGTATAAGGGTTGTATAGTGTAGTTATGTAGTGTGAAGTATAGGGGGTATATAATATAGTTTAGTGATGTAGTGCGGAGTATGAGGGGTATATAGTGTATTGATGTTGTGAGGAGTATAGGGGTTATATAGAGTAGTGATGTAGTGTGAAGTATAGGGGGTATATAGTGTAGTGATGTAGTGGGAATTATAGGGAGTATATAGTGTAGTGCAGAGTATATGGGGTATATAGTGTAGTGATGTAGTACGGAGTATAGGGTTTATATAGTTTAGTGATGTAGTATGTAGTATAGGGGTATATAGTGTAGTGATGTACTGCGGAGTATAAGGGTTGTATAGTGTAGTTATGTAGTGTGAAGTATAGGGGGTATATATTATAGTTTAGAGATGTAGTGCGGAGTATGAGGGGTATATAGTGTATTGATGTTATGAGGAGTATAGGGGTTATATAGAGTAGTAATGTAGTGTGAAGTATAGGGGGTATATTGTGTAGTGATGTAGTGGGAATTATAGGGAGTATATAGTGTAGTGCAGAGTATATGGGGTATATAGTGTAGTGATGTAGTACGGAGTATAAGGTTTATATAGTTTAGTGATGTAGTATATAGTATAGGGGTATATAGTGTAGTGATGTACTGCAGAGTATAAGGGTTGTATAGTGTTGTTATGTAGTGTGAAGTATAGGGGGTATATAATATAGTTTAGTGATGTAGTGCGGAGTATGAGGGGTATATAGTGTATTGATGTTGTGAGGAGTATAGGGGTTATATAGAGTAGTGATGTAGTGTGAAGTATAGGGGGTATATAGTGTAGTGATGTAGTGGGAATTATAGGGAGTATATAGTATAGTGCAGAGTATATGGGGTATATAGTGTAGTGATGTAGTACGGAGTATAGGGTTTATATAGTTTAGTGATGTAGTATGTAGTATAGGGGTATATAGTGTAGTGATGTACTGCGGAGTATAAGGGTTGTATAGTGTAGTTACAGTATGTAGTGTGAAGTTTAGGGGGTATATATTATAGTTTAGAGATGTAGTGCGGAGTATGAGGGGTATATAGTGTATTGATGTTATGAGGAGTATAGGGGTTATATAGAGTAGTAATGTAGTGTGAAGTATAGGGGCACATAGTTTAGTGATGTACTGCGGAGTATGAGGGGTATATAGTGTATTGATGTTGTGAGTATATGGGTTATATAGAGTAGTGATGTAGTGTGAAGTATAGGGGCATATAGTGTAGTGATGTACTGCGGTGTATGAGGGGTATATAGTGTATTGATGTTGTGAGTATATGGGTTATATAGAGTAGTGATGTAGTGTGAAGTATAGGGGCATATAGTGTAGTGATGTAGTGCGGAGTATGAGGGGTATATAGTGTATTGATATTATGAGGAGTACAGGGGTTATATAGAGTAGTGATGTAGTGTGAAGTATAGGGGATATATAGTGTAGTGATGTAGTGCGGAGTATGAGGGGTATATAGTATAGTGAGGTACTGTGGAGTATAGGGGTTATCTAGAGTAGTGATGTAGTGTGAAGTATAGGGGCTATATAGTGTAGTGATGTATTGCAGACCGTAGGGCAGGGGTGTTCAAACTTTTTGCGACGAGGGCCAGATTTGGTGAAGTGTAAATGTGTGGGGGCCGACCATTCAGCCTGACATTCTTTGAATCATTAATCACATCAGAATGGTCCCCCACTCTGCCCCCATTCACTGTATGTCCCCCAGCCTGCCCCTTCACTGTATTTCCCCCAGCCTGCTCCCATTCACTGTATGTCCCCTATTCACTGTATGTTCCCCACTCTGCACCCATTCGCTCTGTCCCCCAGCCTGCCACCCTTCACTTCACCATCAGTGCCTCCATTCATTGTATGTCCCCAAGCCTGACCCTCCTTCACTGTATGACTCCTATTCACTGTATGACCCCCATTCACTATGTACCTCACTCTGCCCCCATTCACTGTATGTTTCCCAGCCCCTTGTGTGAGCCAGAGGAAGCAGAGGCAAAGCAGGCACTGCAAGGACAGGAGATGCTTGGGCTCCCGCTGCTGCCCTCCTCCGCTCTGCATGTTACGGGAGCAAGCTTCCCCCTTGCTGCCCCCCTCCCCAAACACTGCTGTCACTGTGATTGTGGAGTAGGGTGATATACAATTGCAGCAGCAGGGGTAGGACGCCAAACACATCTGACTGTGGCGGCCGGCACCTCCTCACTGCAGCACACAGCAAGGTAAAGGCACGCTCGCTGGGGCCCCACCTTTAGTGTCCTGTGCTGTGCTTCACACAGCTGATGCTCTGCCCGCTTCCAGCTGGAGGCTGCGGGCCGCTTGAAATTACAGCTCGGGCCGCAATTGGCCCCCGGGCCTGCCTTTGGGCATGCCTGCCTTAGGGGGTATATAGTATAGTGAGGTACTGTGGAGTATAGGGGTTATCTAGAGTAGTGATGTAGTGTGAAGTATATGGGGATATATAGTTTAGTGATGTAGTGCTAAGTATAGGGGGTATATAGTTCATTGATGTAGTGCGAAGTATAGGGGTTATATAGTGTAGTGATGTAGTGCTAAGTATAGGGGGTATATAGTGTAGGGGTATAGGTCCATAATTGCTGACGCTGCAAATTTGTAGACTAAGCCTGAATCAGGCCCATAGTGTAGTGATTAGGTGCTGTATATATGTAGGGGTATATAGTGTAGTAATGTAGTGCAGGGTATAGGGGGCATATAGTGTAGTGTTGTAGTGCGGAGTATAGGGGTATACTGTATAGTGTAGTGATGTAGTGTGGAGTATAGGGGGTATATAGGGTAGAGATGCAGTGCAGAGAATATTGGTTATACAGGGCCAGATGGAGCTGCAGCTCCAGGCCTACACATAAAGTAGGCCCATCATCATGGCACCATGATGATCACCAGCTGGGCACAATGTGGGCCATAAATCATGTTTGTATTTTGATGTGTTTAGCAAGAAATTGGTTCTTATAGTGTATGGGTTCTACATTGCATTGGCCTCACTTCCTCCACTTCTCATAATAGGCCCTTGTACATTATCAGCAGAGCCGTGAGTAGAGTGGCCAATCCCGGGATCGGCAGGATCCCGGGATTTGGCCCCAATATTGCCCAATATTTCGGGATTAGACTACTCTAATGCTGGGCAGCGTCTGAGCACTTGCTCAGACGCTGCCCAGCTGCTCCGAGTCCTGTGCCGGCTGTGCAGCTCAGATGCGCAGCGTGATGTGGTCAGAGGTCATGCTGGGCGTCACACGCCCCCGCACCGCCGCCGCTCTCTACAACTGGAGGCTCTTCACTGAACGGAGGACTTTGGTGTTTATTTGTGTAATCCTGAATTGGATCTGGACTTCTTTTACCGACCGCAGAGAACTTTGGATGAAGGATTCCGGACCATCATCCTTTGTATTTCAAGCGCTTTTGAGAACTGATTCAATTCAGATTCTCCATTCCATCCGGTACTTAGCTATTTTCTTTTCTTGTACATCACATGTTTGTCGTATATCAATAAAAGTGGTATTGCACCATACTGTATGTATCTTTTCTACATTTATTTTGGTGTCTCATCCGGACCGAGATAAATGATTTATGGTTGGGAGGATTGGTGTTCCACTATCCAAATAAGCAGTCGATTTGGGAGAAGAGGAGATGCTATTGGGACAGGAGGAACGTATGGTTATATAAATCTGTATATGCTAGTAGTAGTAGTTGGTTTAGTATGCTAGCCAGTATTTGGAGAAGAGGACCGTTCCTATATATCTAGGGACGTATTTTACATTCACAAGGGCGCCGGTGGAGGGAACATGCCATCTTTTGTCACTTTTTCCACTGTTTCTTGGGGGTCCAGGGTCACCCTTGTTGGATGTACCCACCATAGGCTGCCCAGGCGCACAGAACTTACTCTTTACCTTTCTTTCTTTGCTGAACTCACCAGGTTAGGCATGACTGTGTGCGGCCGGGAGAGGTAGGGCGGCAAGCGAGTTGTGACACCAAAGCTGCAGCGAAGTGGCCTGCGCAGCGTGACCTATGGGTCACGCTGCGCAGGCCGCAGCACTGAACCCGCTCGCCGTCCGACTTCTCCCAGCTGCACAGTCTAGTGACACACTGACCTCCCTCCGGCATCACACTCGCAGCCTGCCTCCATTCCGCTGCCACCTGCCCCGCTTAAAGTAAAGCAACATGAGGGAGAGGGGGGTGGTTTTCTTTTAGGTACACCAATCCCAGGAATCCCGGTATTGAGCATTTTTCAATCCCGATTTCCGGGATCTAAAAAATGCCCCAGGATTGGCATCCCTACCCGTGAGGCCCTGAAACTGGCCCTGGTCCTATGAATAGCGAATAGCGGGTGTGAGATCTGTGTGTCACAGAGGGTTAATCTCTGCAGCTGTTGCTCTTAGTTACATTGTTGCAGAAGCTGAGCTGGGAGCTGTAACCATGGACCAGCTGCACTCATTTCTCCTGTATATAACACAGCATCAGGGCCAGACTAACAATGGGGAGGATGGAGCTGCAGCTCCAGGCCTCCCCATAAAATAGGCCCATCCTTGGTGCAGCATGATGATCACCAGGCAGAATAGCGCCGCCTCCTCCTGCCTCTTGTACTTCCCGGAAAGACTCTAAGGGCTATTTCACACTGTCCGGCTCCTGCTGGACGGCTAAATCCCGCACGGCCATTAAGCCGTGCACAGTAGTTGTTATTGGACACTATTGTGTCCATTCACACGGGACGGCCACGGCCCGGCCGTCCGGTTGCATCTGGATCCCGCCACTGGAAGGGACGGCTGCCGGGCTGTGGCCATCCCCTCCACGATAAACTACTGTGTGCTGCACGGCTTTCTGGCCGTGCGGGTTTTCGCCGCCGGGCAGGAACCGGAGTGTGTGAAACCGCCCTAAGACAGTCAGAGGCTCTGCCTCCCAGACGAGGAGGGGCAGTCTCACTGAGAGAATGGTGGTCGCAGTAGGGGGTCTCTGGGGGTGTGTGTCACTGGCCCTGACTACTTAAAAAGGATTCTTGCAGTGTAATTTGTCCCACGGAGAGACACAGGAATGAGAAGCTGCCAATACTGTCACTGTAAGTTATGAAGAACATTCAGTTATATTGTGTCTGTGTAATTACACCGTGTAGGCATCTGTATATGTGTTAGAGTATAGGTGTCTGTGTAATGGTAACGTGTATCTGTAACTCTGAATATATGTGTCTGTGACTACATGACGATGTAGAGTGGGGGGGCGTGGGGGGGGGGGTCGGTTCTGGCAGGCACTGTGACACTGTGTAATAGGGCAGGCACTCTCTGTAATAAGGCGGTCACTGTGACACTTTCTGTAATAGTGCGGGCACTGCAATACTCTGTAAGAAGGCAGGCACTGTGACATTGTCTGAAAGAAGGCGGGCACTGCGACACTTTCTGTAATAAGACGGGCACTGCGACATTGTCTGAAAGAAGGCAGGCACTGTGACACTTTCTGTAATAAGGCGGGCACTGCGTCACTCTCTGTAAGAAGGCGGGCACTGCGACACACTCTGTCAGAAGACAGGCACTGCATCACTACATAAAAAGGCAGGCACTGTGAAACTATTTATTTATTCATAAACAGTTTCTTATATAGCGCATACATATTGAGCATCACTTTGGCACTGTGATACTCTGTAATAAGGCGGGCACTGCGACACTCTCTGTAACACTGTGTAATAAGGCGGGCACTGCAAAATTCTCTGTAATAAGGTTGGCACTTTGACACTCTCTGTAATAAGGTGGGCACTTGGACACTCTCTGTAATAAGGTGAGCACTGGGACACTGTCTATTAAGTAAGGCACTGCGACATGGTCAACATAAAAAGGCGGGCACTGCAAAACTTTCTGTAATAATGCGGGCACTGCGACACTCTGTGATAAGGAGGGCACTGTGACACTGTTTAAGTATGCGGGCACTGCGACACTTACTGTAATAATGCGGGCACTGCGACACTAATAAGGAGGGCACTGTGGCACTGTTTAAGTATGCAGGCACTGTGACACTGTGTAATAAGGTGGGCACTTCAACACTATCTGTGTAATAAGACGGGTACTGCAACACTCTAATAAGGAGGGCACTGCGACATTCTCTGTGTAATAAGGTGGGCACTTTGACACTCTCTATGTAACAAGGTGGGCACTGTACCACTCTTTGTAGTAGTAGTAGCACACTTATTTATAAGGCGCCACAAAGTGTCCACAGTGCCGTACATAGCAAACAAAAAAACAAATTATAAGGTAACATACAGGTTGCGTTGATAAAATACAGCATAAATAGGGGTATAGCTGGTAGAACTAAAATCAGCATCAGTTCTGAATTAGGTGTCGAAATTGTCGAGAAGACTGAAGATGAAGTAGAGGAAGGGAAGAACCGGGCAGGAGCAATGGTGAGGTATAGAGGTAGGGTGAGTACGTGAGGAAGGAGGGCCCTACTCATAAGAGTTAACATACTAAAAGGAGGTGGGTGGACGAACGAAAAACAATAGGATAAGTAGGAACGGATGGGAAGGAGGCAGGATTGGAGGATCAAAAGAGGTTAGGAGGAGGGAAAGGCTAGTCGAAAAAAGTAGGTTTTGAGGGAGCGCTTGAAGAAGGTAAGGGAATCAGAGAGCCTGATGGGTGGCAGGAGGTTGTTCCAGTGCAGGGGGGGCAGCGCGAGAGAAGTTTTGGACACGGGAGTGGGAGGAGATGATTAGGTGAGAGGTCAGTCGGAGGTCAGCGGCGGAGCGAAGAGGACGGGAGGGAGTGTGGATAGAGATCAGTGAAGAGAGGTAAGGAGCGGTGGAGGAGGAGAGAGCTTTGTAGGTGGTGGTGAGGATTTTAAAGAGAACTCAGAAAGGAATGGGGAGCCAGGGAAGAGATAGACAGAGTGGGGAGGTGGAGGTAGAGCGGCGGGAGAGGAAGATGAGCCTAGCAGCATCGTTAAGAATGGATTGGAGAGGTGCAAGGCGGGTGAGAGGTAGCCCAGAGAGAAGGATGTTGCAGTAGACAAGGCGGGAGATGACAAGAGAGTGAATGAGAATTTTGGTTGCGCCAGTTGAGAGGAATGGTCTGATGCGCGAGATGTTGCATAGGTGAAAGCGGCAAGACTGTGAGAGAGCACGAATGTGGGGGGTGAAAGAGCGGGAGGAGTCAATGATGACAACGAGGCAGCGCGTTTGGTCGATGGAGGTGATCTTGGTTTCACCAATGCTGATGGAGATAGTGGGAGAAGAGGGGATGTTCAGGGGATGGAAGATTAGAAGTTCAGTTTTAGCCATGTTTAGTTTCAGGAAGCGTTGGCTCATCCGAGCTGAGATGGCCGTGAGGCATTCGGAGACCTTGGACAGGAGTGATGGGGATAGGTCGGAGGAGGAGAGATAGATTAGGGTATCATCAGCATAAAGGTGGTAATGGAAACCATAAGAGCTGATGAGGGTGCCCAGAGAGGTGGTGTAGAGGGAGAAGAGGAGAGGGCCAAGGACTGACCCTTGGGGAACACCGACTGGCTGCTGGGTAGTAGGAGAGGAGGAACTCGGAGTGGAGACGGAGGAGCGATCGGAGAGGTATGAGGTGAACCAGGAGAAGACCGTGCCAGTGATGCCAAAGGAGGGGAGGGTGTTAAACAGGAGAGGGTGGTCAACAGTGTCAAAGGCAGCCGATAGATCAAGATGGATGAGGATAGAGAAGAGGCCTTTGGATTTAGCCGATAGTGGATCGTTAGTGACTTTGGTCAGGGCAGTTTCAGTGGAATGTAAAGGCCCGGATTGGAGGGGGTCTAGAATGGAGTTAGCAGTAAGGTGGCTTAGGAGACCATTATAGGTCAGACATTCTAGGAGCTTGGAGGCAAAAGGTAGGAGGGAGATGGGCCTGTAGTTGGATGGAGAGTTGGGGTCCAGATTTTTTTTTGAGATTTGGGGAGACAAGAGCGTGTTTGAAGGAGGAAGGGAAGATCCCAGAGGATAGGGAAAGATTAAAGAGGTGAGCCAGGTGAGAGCAGACTGAGGGACTGAGACGACGGATAATATTGGAGGGGATAGGATCGTGCGAGCAGGTGGAGGGAGAAGCGGATTGAAAGATAGAGTGGACTTCAGCGGCAGTGGTGGGGTAAAATGAGGAGGGGAGTGGGGATGTAGGAGGGAGAGGGTGAGGTCATGGCAGCAGCGATGGCACTCCTGAGAGAGGAGATTTTGGTTGAAAAGTAGGTAGCAAAATCAGCGGCTACGATGGAGGATGGAAGAGCTGGAGGAGGGGGGGGGGAGCGAGGAGTTGAAGGTGGCGAAGAGCCTGCGGGGGTTGGATGATTGGGAAAGGATGAGGGTCTTAAAGTAGGATTCCTTGGCCAGAGCAAGGGCAGAGCTGAAGGAGGAAAGAATGAATTTGAAATGGAGATAATCCGCGAGGGAGCGTGATTTCTTCCAGAAGCGCTCAGCAATGCGAGAGCACTATTTAAGGAATCGGGTGATAGCCGAGTGCCACAGGTGGGGGTTGGAGCATCGAAGGGGGATAGAGGAGGGAGGGCAGGCAGAGTTCAATGCCGAAGATACCGTGTCATTATAGAGGGAGGCGGCGAGGTTTGGGCAGGACATGATGGCGATTGGGGCGAGAAGAAGACACAGCGTGTTTGAGAAGGCAGCAAGATCTAGTGTGTTGACGTTATGCCGTGAGACAATGCAGGCACTGCGACACTCTGTGTAATAAGGCGGGTACTGCAACACTCTGTGTGTAATAAGGCAGGCACTGCGACATTCTCTGTGTAATAAGGTTGGCACTGCGACAGTCTCTGTGTAACAAGGCGGGCACTGCACCACTCTCTATGTAATAAGGAGGGCACTGCAACACTCTGTGTAATAAGGAGGGCACTACGACAATCTGTTATACTTTGGGCACTGCGACACTCTCTATATAATAATGATGGCACTGCGACACTCTATGTAAAAAGGGTGGCACTGCGACAGTCTCTGTGTAACAAGGCGGGCACTGCACCACTCTATGTAATAAGGAGGGCACTGCAACACTCTGTGTAATAAGGAGGGCACTACGACAATCTGTTATAATGTGGGCTCTGCGACACTCTTTGTAATTATTCATAAACAGTTTCTTATATAGCGCATACATATTCTGCATCGCTTTGGCACGGAGACACTTTGTAATAAGGTGGGCACTGCAACTCTCTTTGTAACACTGTGTAATAAGGCGGGCACTGCAATACTGTGTAATAAGGTGGGCACTGCAACACTGTGTAATAAGGTGGGCACTGCGAGAGTCTCTGTAACATTGTGTAATAAGGTGGGCACTGCAACACTCTGTGTAACAAGATGGGCACTTCAACACTCTCTGTGTAATAAGGTGGGCATTGCAACATTCTGTGTAATATGGTGGGCTCTTCAACATTCTCTGTGTAATAAGGTGGGCACTGCACCACTCTCTGTGTAATAAGGAGGGCACTGCGACGCTCTGTGTAATAAGGCGGGCACTGCAACACTCTCTGTGTCATAAGGCGGGCACTACGACACTTTCTGTGTAATAAGGTGGGCTCTGCGACACTCTCTGTGTAATAAGGTGGGCACTCCGATACTCTCCATGTAATAAGGTGGGTACTGTGATACTCTGTAATAATGTGGGGACTGCGACACTCTGTGTAATAATGTGGGCTCTGCGACACTCTGTTTAAAAAGGAGGGCACTGCGTAATAAAGCGGGCACTGCGACAATCACTGTGTAATAAGGTGGGCACTGCAACACTCTGTGTAATAAGGTGGGCACTGCGACAATGTGTAATAAGGTGGGCACTGCGACACTGTGTAATAATGTGGGTTCTGCGACGCTCTCTGTGTAACAAGGCGGGCACTGCACCACTCTCGATGTAATAAAGAGGGCACTGCGACACTCTCTGTGTAATAAGGTGGGCACTTTGACACTCTTTGTGTAACAAGGTGAGTACTGTACCACTCTGTGTAAAAAGGAGGGCACTGTGACAATCTGTCATAATTTGGGCTCTGCAACACTCTCTATGTAATAAAGTGGGCACTGGGACACCCTGTAATAAGGTGGGCACTGGGACACTCTCTGTAATAAGGTGGACACTGCTCACTCTCTGTGTAATAAAGCTGGCACTGTGACACTATGTCTACTAAGTAAGGCACTGCGACACTGTCAACATAAAAAGGCAGGCACTGCAACACTTACTGTAATAATGCGGGCACTGCGACACTCTAATAAGGAGGGCACTGTGACACTGTTTAAGTATGCGTGCACTGCGACACTGTAATAAGGCGGGTAATGCATTAGTCTGTGTGTAATAAGGCAGGCACTGCAACATTCTCTGTGTAATAAGGTTGGCACTGTGACATTCTCTGTGTAGTAAGGTGGGCACTGGGACACTCTCTGTAATAAGGTGGGCACTGCGACAATCTGTTATAATGTGGGCTCTGCAACACTCTGTGTAATAAGACACTGGGACACTCTCTATGTAATAAGGTGGGCACTGCAATACTCTTTGTAATTATTTATTCATAAACAGTTTCTTATATAGCGCATACATATTCTGCATCGCTTTGGCACTGAGACACTTTGTAATAGTCACTTTGGCTCTGAGACACTTTGTAATAGTGACTTTGGCTCTGAGACACTTTGTAACACTCTCTGTAACACTGTGTAATAAGGCGGGCACTGCAATACTGTGTAATAAGGTGGGCACTGCGACACTGTGTAATAAGGTGGGCACTGTAACACTCTCTGTAACATTGTGTAATAAGGTGGGCACTGTGACACTGTCATAAGGTGGGCACTGCAACACTCTCTGCGTAATAAGATGGGCACTTCAACACTCTCTGTGTAATAAGGTGGGCACTGCAACACACTGTAATAAGGTGGGCATTGCAACACTGTGTAATAAGGAGGGCACTGCGACAATCTGTGATAATGTGGGCTCTGCGACACACTCTGTGTAATAAGGTGGGCACTATGACACTCTCTGTGTAATAAGGAGGGCACTGCAACACTGTGTAATAAGGTGGGCACTGCGACACTGTGTAATAATGTGGGTTCTGCGACACTCTCTGTGTAATAAGGCGGGCACTGTACCACTCTCTGTGTAACAAGGTGGACACTGTACCACTCTCTGTGTAATAAGGCGGGCACTGCACCACTCTCTATGTAATAAGGAGGGCACTGCAACACTCTCTGTGTAATAAGATAGGCACTTTGACACTCTCTGTGTAACAAGGTGGGCACTGTACCACTCTCTGTGTAATAAGATGGGCACTGTGACACTCTCTGTGTAATAAGGCGGGAACTGCACAACTCTCTGTGTAATAAGGTGGGCACTACGATACTCTGTATAATAAGGCGGGCACTATGACACTCTCTATGTAATTAGTCGGGCAGTGCGACACTCTGTGTGATAGGGCTGGCACTGGAAAATAGCCAGTTACCATGACGGCCTACGGGTCTTAAGCATGTGCAGTCTATCGATAATCGCCCAGTCTGCTACTTCGCAGAGTTTAAACAGAATAATGTCAGGCGCTCACCTGGTGTGAATTTATAGGTGCAGAGGGATATGTAAATGAGGTAGGATGCAATCTGGTGTATGAGAAATCGTTTATTATTAAGATGCAAATAAGTGATTGGAAATGTCATAAATGTCACCCATAGAGTCAGTGACCTGGAAATGTCGACAGGTCGGTACAGATAAGTCAATATGCAATGACCCCTGGTGGGAATGAGGGTGTCAGCATACCCCTTTTAACCATAAACCTCCTGTGGTGTATGTCTCATTGCATGTCATTATCAGATACATGTAATGAGACATAAACCACAGGAGGTTTATGGTTAAAAGGGTTCATTGCATATTGACTTATCTGTACCGACCTGTCGACATTTCCAGGTCACTGACTCTATGGGGGAAATTTACCAATATGAAAAACCTAGTTTTTCGTATTGGTATTTCCCCTACGGTTGCATACGACTGTTTAAGTCGTATGCAAAGTCGTGTTCCGGAGGATCAGTTACAAAGCAGTCAGATACGACTGCTTTGTAACCCTCCGATGGTGTAACAATTCGTATTAGCGGCCGAATATACGGCTGCTAATACGAATTATTTCTAGCAGTCTGCACGGAGTGCTGCAGTGTGTAAAAAAAAAATAGAAAAATAAATAAATAAAAAAAAAAAACGGCGTGGGGTCCCCCCCCCCACAGCTGTAACCAGCACCAGGCTGACGGAGCCTGGAGCCGGTAATTAAAAATCAGGGAACCCGACAAATAGGGGTTCCCTGATTTTTAACAACCAGCCCCAGGCTCCAGGTCCGGGGCTGGTTCCCAAAATACGGGGGACAAAATGACTAGGGGTCCCCCGTATTTCAAGAACCAGTCCCAGGCACAACCAGCCAGCAGGGTAATGTCACAGCCGGGGGACACTTATGATATAAGGTCCCGCGGCCAAAACATTAACCCTACCGACCAGTCGGCCTGGCCCGGGGCCCTGGGGGAGTGGGGACCCCCCCAATGAAGGGGTCCCCCCCCTCCAGGACTTACCTGACCAGGCTGAAGCCTGGTTCTGTCCCCGATGCCCCTGGGCGGTGGGCATCGGGCTGATTCAAGTGTAAAAAAAAGACTAATCTATTGTTTTTTACTGTGGCACTACAAGTGCCAGCAAGCTGGGACTTGGAGAACCACAAGTCCCAGCCTGCTGGGCATTAAAGGGCCCGCTGGCACTTGTAGTTCCACAGTTAAAAAAATAGTGCACAAAACACACTGACACACTTTTAAAATAAAACTTTAATACATACAAAGCCCACACATACTGATACTTAACTATCTTCTTTCCGTAGGTAGCCCTGATGTCCTGGTCCTGTGTCGTCGTCTTCTGGTCCTGTGTCGTCTTCTGGCTCCATGTCGACCGTCGCTGTCGCCGTTGCCATCCGGATCCGACGAAATCCATTTGGGAAGCTGTGGAAGGAAACCATACTCACCTGTCCCAGCGCGACGTAGTCCAGGAAAGTGTCTTGGCAAAAAAACAAACCGAGAACCCCGAATCCAGACCGGACTGAGAACCGCACAGTACTCTGTGTACATCGTGCGGCTCCGCCTCCCGAATGCCGCTATTGGCCGCCTTGCGGCCTAGCGGCCAATCAGGAGCAAGGCGGCCAATAGCGGCATTCGGGAGGCGGAGACATGGAGCCAGAAGACGACACAGGACCAGAAGTCGACGACACAGGACCAGGACATCAGGGCTACCTACGGAAAGAAGATAGGTAAGTATCAGTATGTGTGGGCTTTGTATGTATTAAAGTTTTATTTTAAGTGTGTGTCAGTGTGTTTTATTGTACTATTTGTAATACTGTGGCACTACAAGAGCCAGCGGGCCCTTTAATGCCCCACAGGCTGGGACTTGTGGTTCTCCAAGTCCCAGCTTGCGGGGGAGGCTTGCTGGGACTCATATCGCCCCAGTATTAGACAATAGTTAAATCTTTTTTTTACACCGCTATCAGCTCGATGCCCACCGCCCAGGGGCATCGAGGACAGCACCAGGCTTCAGCCTGGTCAGGTAAGTCCTGGAGGGGGGGGGACCCCTTCATTGGGGGGGTCCCCACTCCCCCAAGGCCCCTGGCCAGGCTGACTGGTCGGTAGGGATGAATGCTTTTGCCGGGGGGACTTGTATAAAAAGTCTCCCCCCGGCTGTGGCATTACCCTGCTGGCTGGTTGTGCCTGGGACTGGTTCTTGAAATACGGGGGACCCCTAGTCATTTTGTCCCCCGTATTTTGGGAACCAGCCCCGGACCTGGAGCCTGGGGCTGGTTGTTAAAAATCGGGGAACCCCTATTTGTCGGGTTCCCTGATTTTTAATTACCGGCCCCGGCTCCTTCAGCCTGGTGCTGGTTATGGCTGTGGGGGGGACCCCACGCCGGTTTTTTTTTTAATATTTATTTTTTTTACACCGCAGCCTGCACGGATCTGACTGATCCGTGCAGGCTAAAACGCAAATAGAACAGGAAAATGGTGTTCTATTTTCCTGTCGTATTTGCGTGGGTGTTTTAAACCACTTAGCAGCCGTATTATCAGTACGGCTGCTTAGTACATCAGGAACCACCATTCTTTTGAATGGTGATTTCTGTCGTATCCTATCGATGGTGTAGGACATTCGTATTTGTAACTACAAATACGAATGTCCCATCTTTAGGACTACGAATTGTTGTATTTTTGGGATTGTAAATCCCGAAAATACAAATTCGTAAAAAAAAGGTGTATTTCTCCCTACGAATACACCTTTTTTCTACGAATCCATTTTGGTAAATGTCCCCCTATATGTACATTTATGACATTTTCGGTCACTTATTTGCATCTTAATAATAAACGATTTCTCATACACCAGATTGCATCCTACCTCATTTACATATCCCTCTGCACCTATAAATTCACACCAGGTGAGAGCCTGACACTATAAATGGTCTAATGCCTCTTTATGCTGTATGTCACGTGACCAGTCATTCTTGTCATACTCCACCTCTGCCGATGTTGCTGATATCCATAGTAATTTTTATGACGTGCCCAAGCTAATACTTTGTAAATGGATTATTACATACCAATAATACATATTCATCCACTGTATGTGGAAAGTCAGGTTACTTTAGGCCTACTTCCAAAATACCTAGACAATGATTCAGATTTGTACGCAACGCCGATGCTCACGCAGCTGAGCACTTATGGGAAGACTGTGCACGTGACAAGGTTCTCTTCCGATGCCGCCTGCAGTCAGCAGCAAATATATAGCGCTATTTGAGGAAGGTGGGCCCCAAATCGGTCTTGCGTAGGATCCCATGAGGTCTATATCCGCCTCTGGTATGGTATAGCTCACAGACAATAGGCCTAATGATGCGTACACTTGGGTTGGCGGCTGCCAGTATCAATTGACTTTCAATCGGATGGCAGGGGGGTGGAGGCGGGTTATGCACGTTCCTGCACAGTCTTTTTTTGTTTTTATCTCGGGCCACACATTGTGATCAAATCAGGATCGGGCACGGGAAAACACTGTGCGATTTGCAGGGTCCAGCAATCAGGTACAGCCAGCCAGAGTGAAATCCTGCCCTGTGCAAGCCTGCAAATTGCTTAGCGCTGCATGTGACACTATCACAGGCCTGGATTATTACATAGCAATAAGACGGATGTTACAATGAGTAAAATAGTCAGAGCAGAGGCGGATTTACACCTCATGGGGCCTGATGGAAAATACCTGTTTGGGACCCTCCTCCCTCCAACTTTCCATAGCACTATATTTTGCTGCTGATTGGCATCAGTAGAGCAGCTTGGCACGTACGCAATCTACTGATAAATGCTCAACTGCGCGACCATCAGTATTGAAAGCCGGCCTAATACCTGTGTCACATTCACACAGTAATCTGACTGCAAAAGAGAAGGAAGAGGCGCTTGTTTGATGAAACTGATCAATTAGAAAATGAATACATACAATCACATAGAAATAAAAAATATTGGTAAAAAGCACTGAACATCCTAAGGTAAGAAAGGTGCATATGACAAAATAACGGATGGATCTGGATCAGACTTGGTAAGGGAAACGGGTGAGGGTGAATGTCCTGTCTCAGCTGTAGTTAAGCGTGGCTTGGTGCTGGATTATAGTAATGTCAGAGACGCCCAAATGGGGCTGATAATTACCCAAAGCCACTAGAGGATTTCCATCTCTTGGGATCGCATTGCATAAAATGTCCTCAAAGGTGTACGGCTGTATGACCAGTGGGTAGATTTGTAATCCAAGTGGTATTGCTGGTGGCTAGTTGTATTGCTTGTGCTCCTGATGTTTGGAGACAACCAAATGTATAGATGAACCAGCAGCTGGAGAGAAACCCAGTTCGCTTAAATAAGATTGAAGTGTAAAGTCTGGTCCATACAGGGGGGGGGGGGGGGGGGTTGTTTCCTACATGGGACTGACAACTCCATTATTAAGTGGCAGCTATTAACAAGGCACCCCTGGTAGCACCTGCTAGTGAACTCTAGGGAGCACACCCCCTTCCTACAGTAATCTGACTGCCTGTTATACTTTACATACTTTTTTATCCTATCAAAGAACATCAAAGGGACTTTGGGAGTGTTAGCAGGTCCATGTGATGTCATGACATCATGCGGTAGTCCCACAATACTCCTCTATGAATGGTTTGGATGGCCAGGATATCTTTATGGGGCCCCCCTGGGACCTGCTGGGCCCTAGGCAGGTGCCTACATTGCCTTGTGGAAAATCCGCCTCTGAACCAGAGGGCTTCTGTTGGGTAATATCTAGCTTCCTTTAATCCAGGAATATCTGGGAGGCTCCTGCAATTGGTTCTTACTGACTGTGTACAGGTAGCAGATAGAGATGTTGGTGTGATTCATGTGGCCCACACATACACCCACAACACATTAGCCATCATAGAAGGGTGCACGTATGCCTTTATTATTACAGTGTCATTAAGTAACTACAATGTAACAGTAATCCTTACAGAAGTGTAGGTGTAGCAGTATAGGAGATGTAAGACTACAGAGGGGAGGGAGGTGTTAGGCACTAAGGGGGTAACGGTTTGGCTTTGATGGGGAGGCCGGGGTTTAGGCTGCAGGCAGGGCCGGCGCTCACCTGCTCCAGGGGGGCTGATGCGGCTGCCGACGCTATGCTCCGTTGGGGGGATGATGCGACCGAAGCATCTCACTCCACGGGGGGAGTTAGAGATGCGGCTCCGAATGGGCTCGAGAGATGTGGCTGCGGCCCCTATCTATGAGTTGGCTCCAGGGGTGGCGGTGTGGCTCACTCACCTGCTCCCAGGTGCTTTCCTCCTGCTCTCCTCGGCGTCGGCGGGACAATTCCTGCTGCTGCTCCTCCTGCAGCTCATTACCGCCCTCCAGTGGCCGGCTCCCTAGGCAAATGCCTTAAGCTGCCTAGTGGTGGCACCGGCCCTGGCTGCAGGTAGGGCAGGTTGTGGGGGTTAGAATATGTACCACCCAGTTGTCAGGACTCTGCACATCAGGATGCCACTGTCGGTCCTCTGACTGCCAACATACCAAGCGCTGGGATGCTTATACCATCCCAAATGAAGACACGATGGAGCCATGGATATAGGATTGGCCAAGCCAAGTTTAGGGCTCATCCACAGATGCCACTGAAGGGTTTGTGTACGTGGGTATATGTAACATCCCGACCTAAATATTTTGTTCAGGACTGACGGGGAGTTCAAGGGAAATCTTAAGATCACAGATCTTTGTAGGTCGTGGGCAACTTTACTTGCAGCATCCAGGTGAAGGTATTGTGTAACAAGTACCAGCCTGTCCTCTAGATGCCGGTGCCCGCACGGTTGCCTCCCCCCCCCCCCCCCCCTTCCCCCCGGCAATTTCACCTCTCTGGTGTCTTAGGTCTGCGGGTCCCTGTACGTGAAGCTATGGGGCAGCTGACATCTGCTGACCAACCACAGCCTGTCTATAACTTTCTAGGATGCAATAGAGAAAAGAGCGACTGAATCTGATTGGTTGCTATGGGCAACATCACCTCTTTTTATTTTTAGAAGGTCTAGTATATTTACCCCATATGGGCCTGAGTCAGACATTCCATCAAGGGCCTGATTCTGGTTCACTTGCAAAAGCAAATTCTCTCTCTAATGGACAAAACCATGTGCACTGCAGGTGGGGCAGATGTAACATGTGCAGAGTTAGATTTGGGTGTTATATTGTTTCTGTGCAGGGTAACTACTGGCTGCTTTATTTTTACACTGTTATATAGTCAGCATGGACACTGTATCAGTGTACCGCGTCCCCTTGCGATGCTCGCCATGCTTCGGGCGTGGTGATTTGCTGCAATTGGCACACTATAGTATTCTCCCTCCATGCCCTGGTGTATAGTAGGGTATGGTATACCGCCTGGTTTGTACAAAAAAGGTGAAAAACTCATATTGACCTGTTGACCTTCCCATTGTCGTCCTAATGCTTGTGTTGACCTGGTGACCTTCCCATTGTCGTCCTAATGCTTGTGTTGACCTGTTGACCTTCCCATTGTCGTCCTAATGCTTGTCTTGAACTGTTGACCTTCCCATTGTCGTCCTAATGCTTGTGTTGACCCTGTCGGACCTGATTTACCTTGAACTCCCCCGGCAGCTCCCCAGGAGGGCTCCATCTAACTTGGCACTTAATGGCGGGTGCTGCTGGGGGAGTTCAAGCGAAATCGGATGCTAAAAGCCCCCACGATGTTGCGCTGATGAGATTTATCTTATGCGCTTCATATAAGATCTCTGGGGTCTGATCCGCTGCATACGGGATTGCGGATTGTTGCAATCCCGGCCACAGATCGACAATCCACGGGAGTTTTCGCGGCCATGCCCCCTTTGCGCCGATCGGCAGGTGGGACATTTTTCAGCTGTCGGGCTGACCGCAAACGGGCCAGGATCACGGCTGTCGGCAGGGATCGACAGCCGTGATCCTAGATTGAATACCCCCCTAAGTCTGGTTGTTGGCCAGTCCTTGGCAGTTGTCAGCCACGATTACTTGATATTTTAAATAAAATTGATACGTGCAATGTCTTACTATATAACATGTTTCTGTATAGAGGCCGCAATAGTGTTATAATATGTATGTTATTCACAGGTGTCATTTGTTCCTTTTTCTGCAGGGTTCTGGCTTATCCCCATGTAATACTCCTGGTGCCCATCAATGCTGTGGAATACAGAAGAGTGATGGGTGGAACGCAGATCCTGGCTACGTGGCCCGTGTACCCTGAAGTGTGGCTGTTGGACTTTCAGGGGTGGGTGTCTGGTGAGAAAACGGGATAGCAGACACTGAGGGGTACTTATGCGGGTAAGTGTCTCTGATTCTCTGTTGGTCTGATATCTGCAGTTGCCATGAGAATGGGGCTACGTCCGCAAAAGCACTAGGCTATGCTGCTTGTTTGAATACATCTGTTGTACTAGTACCAGACTGAGACGCAGCGGGCACCTGCAGCTGCTTGTGCGCACACACATTCAATATTTTACTAATTGATATGAATATATTTAGTTCCTAATCATTTATTTTAATGTCGATATATGGAAATACCCCCATGAAAATCGTGCATTTGACCCTTGTGGAGTGTAGGGGGCATATAGTGTACTGATGTAGTGTGGAGTATAGGGGGCATATAGTGTACTGATGTAGTGTGGAGTATAGGGGGTATATAGTGTACTGATGTAGTGTGGAGTACAGGGGGCATATAGTGTAGTGATGTAGTGTGGAGTATAGGGGGCATATAGTGTACTGATGTAGTGCGGAGTACAGGGGGCATATAGTGTACTGATGTAGTGTGGAGTACAGGGGGCATATAGTGTAGTGATGTAGTGTGGAGTATAGGGGGCATATAGTGTACTGATGTAGTGTGGAGTATAGGGGTATATAGTGTAGTGATGTAGTGTGGAGTGTAGGGGGCATATAGTGTACTGATGTAGTGTGGAGTGTAGGGGGCATATAGTGTACTGATGTAGTGTGGAGTATAGGGGGCATATAGTGTACTGATGTAGTGTGGAGTATAGGGGGCATATAATGTACTGATGTAGTGTGGAGTATAGGGGGCATATAGTGTAATGATGTAGTGTGGAGTATAGGGGGCATATAGTGTAATGATGTAGTGTGGAGTATAGGGGGCATATAGTGTACTGATGTAGTGTGGAGTATAGGGGGCATATAGTGTACTGATGTAGTGTGGAGTATAGGGGGCATATAGTGTACTGATGTAGTGCGGAGTACAGGGGGCATATAGTGTACTGATGTAGTGCGGAGTACAGGGGGCATATAGTGTACTGATGTAGTGTGGAGTATAGGGGGCATATAGTGTACTGATGTAGTGTGGAGTATAGGGGTATATAGTGTAGTGATGTAGTGTGGAGTGTAGGGGGCATATAGTGTACTGATGTAGTGTGGAGTGTAGGGGGCATATAGTGTACTGATGTAGTGTGGAGTATAGGGGGCATATAGTGTACTGATGTAGTGCGGAGTACAGGGGGCATATAGTGTACTGATGTAGTGTGGAGTATAGGGGGCATATAGTGTACTGATGTAGTGTGGAGTGTAGGGGGCATATAGTGTACTGATGTAGTGTGGAGTATAGGGGGCATATAGTGTACTGATGTAGTGTGGAGTGTAGGGGGCATATAGTGTACTGATGTAGTGCGGAGTACAGGGGGCATATAGTGTACTGATGTAGTGTGGAGTATAGGGGGCATATAATGTAATGATGTAGTGTGGAGTATAGGGGGCATATAGTGTACTGATGTAGTGTGGAGTACAGGGGGCATATAGTGTACTGATGTAGTGTGGAGTATAGGGGGCATATAGTGTACTGATGTAGTGTGGAGTATAGGAGGCATATAGTGTACTGATGTAGTGTGGAGTATAGGAGGCATATAGTGTACTGATGTAGTGTGGAGTATAGGAGGCATATAGTGTACTGATGTAGTGTGGAGTGTAGGGGGCATATAGTGTACTGATGTAGTGTGGAGTGTAGGGGGCATATAGTGTACTGATGTAGTGTGGAGTATAGGGGGCATATAGTGTACTGATGTAGTGTGGAGTACAGGGGGCATATAGTGTTCTGATGTAGTGTGGAGTATAGGGGGCATATAGTGTACTGATGTAGTGTGGAGTATAGGGGTATATAGTGTAGTGATGTAGTGTGGAGTGTAGGGGGCATATAGTGTACTGATGTAGTGTGGAGTATAGGGGGCATATAGTGTACTGATGTAGTGTGGAGTACAGGGGGCATATAGTGTACTGATGTAGTGTGGAGTATAGGGGGCATATAGTGTACTGATGTAGTGTGGAGTATAGGGGTATATAGTGTAGTGATGTAGTGTGGAGTGTAGGGGGCATATAGTGTACTGATGTAGTGTGGAGTGTAGGGGGCATATAGTGTACTGATGTAGTGTGGAGTATAGGGGGCATATAGTGTACTGATGTAGTGTGGAGTATAGGGGGCATATAGTGTACTGATGTAGTGTGGAGGATAGGGGGCATATAGTGTAATGATGTAGTGTGGAGTATAGGGGGCATATAGTGTACTGATGTAGTGTGGAGTATAGGGGGCATATAGTGTACTGATGTAGTGTGGAGTATAGGGGCATATAGTGTACTGATGTAGTGTGGAGTACAGGGGGCATATAGTGTACTGATGTAGTGCGGAGTACAGGGGGCATATAGTGTACTGATGTAGTGTGGAGTACAGGGGGCATATAGTGTAGTGATGTAGTGTGGAGTATAGGGGGCATATAGTGTACTGATGTAGTGCGGAGTACAGGGGGCATATAGTGTACTGATGTAGTGTGGAGTACAGGGGGCATATAGTGTAGTGATGTAGTGTGGAGTATAGGGGGCATATAGTGTACTGATGTAGTGTGGAGTATAGGGGTATGTAGTGTAGTGATGTAGTGTGGAGTGTAGGGGGCATATAGTGTACTGATGTAGTGTGGAGTGTAGGGGGCATATAGTGTACTGATGTAGTGTGGAGTATAGGGGGCATATAGTGTACTGATGTAGTGTGGAGTATAGGGGGCATATAATGTACTGATGTAGTGTGGAGTATAGGGGGCATATAGTGTAATGATGTAGTGTGGAGTATAGGGGGCATATAGTGTAATGATGTAGTGTGGAGTATAGGGGGCATATAGTGTACTGATGTAGTGTGGAGTATAGGGGGCATATAGTGTACTGATGTAGTGTGGAGTATAGGGGGCATATAGTGTACTGATGTAGTGCGGAGTACAGGGGGCATATAGTGTACTGATGTAGTGCGGAGTACAGGGGGCATATAGTGTACTGATGTAGTGTGGAGTATAGGGGGCATATAGTGTACTGATGTAGTGCGGAGTACAGGGGGTATATAGGACCTTATTCATATCCATCTGGTCCTCTGTGCATTCACATTTTCTGCGCATGCTTAGAGACACCGTATCGCCGACCATCGAATGATTTCCCCCTGCCTGCGAATGGATGAGTATGTAAATCATCCATTCGCAGCCATGCGCGGGGGAGGGGGGGGGGGCTCACTGTGGACAGCACTCTGATTTCACAGCCTTGAGAGTCAATGAGAACAATGTACATAGGGGGTTATTCTGTTTGGTACGGAGGGACCGTATACGGGCGGATCAGGCTTTTTTTTTTCATCTGCGCATGCGTATCTTTCGCAATGCGCATGTGCGGCGACCTCACACTGCTCACGGACGGGTCTCTCTGTGCGAAAAAACCTGTTCGCAGGAGCACGGTCATTGTGGGCGGCATGTGGGCGTTTTTATGGGAGCGGCCGGAATAATGAGGAAAACTGGGCATAAACATGGGCGTACACGGGAGTGTGCACACAAAATGCACGGTGCCACAACCTCCTCGATCGGCGAACGCACCGTGCATTTTGGCCCAAAAACAGGCGGACACCAAAGATAGCTCCAGACCACCCCTAGAGATACCGTATGAGAGCGGACACCTGGGTCTGCTAATTAATGCTGATTACTAGTCAAACACATACACCTGAATGTAATAAGCAATGCTGCAGGCTATTAAGTGAAAACCATTATTTCACTACCTGCAAGCCACACACAGCCCTCAAACACATTGGAAGCGTATCTTTCTACACTTCAACATGTAAAGGTTGGTTTAATCTTAGCTAATATTCATTCTAATACCTGGTTATATATGTCCAGGTAGTTATTTTATAACCATCTACACCCATTCAGAAAGTGTTTTTCTCTTTCAATGGTCCTGGTGACACAGCTCAACTTTGGGATGTAGGAGGGTCCGTAGGAGCCAGGCACCTATCCTAAAGCTTTTGGAGGGTAGGCTCCTCCCCTTCTGCATCCCAGACTCCTCAGTTCGTGTTAGGTGCCCACTGGAGTGGGTGCTATTATAAAGTACTGCTGGAGCAGCCGAAGGATTAGAGTTAGTTAGGAGTTTTTTATTTTATTAACTTTTACACTAGCTAGGTAGTCACAGTGTGAGGATTCTCATTGAATCCTCACACTGACAGCGCAGCAGGAGCTGGCAGAAGCGCTTCCTGTCAGCTCACTGCGCACAGGGGAGACACTGTCTAGTCTCCCTGTGCAGCGCTTACAGCTTCTATTAAGAAGCTGCCTGGGCTCCGGAGCGCTCTGAAACCGGCTTCACGCTAGGTGGGGATCATGGGGGACAGGCGCTCTGTGATGGCTGCGGCCATTTTCTGCGGAGCTTACACACTTAGATCCTGTATGAGAGGACAGCAGTGTGTTACAGGCATGTTCCAAGTGGTCCCCAGCAGAGGGGGAGACACTGGAACTTGGAGATCCTGCAGTGGCTGTCTGGGGGTGGTTGGCGCCAAAAGCCACGGACCCCGCAACAGCAGGGACTTGGTATCTTCCCTCACTCTGTTTTGGCGCCATTCAGAATGCTTGCAGCGGAGCTGAGCTGGCTGACAGATCCTAGCAGTGATTGGATTTCCTGGGCATCGTTTTCCCCACTTCTGAAAGCTTCAGACAGATAAGTGACTGTGGTACATTGGCTCTGTATAAAACGCCTGTACTTTGTGCACTGTGACTGTGTTACTTTTTGCATCATGTCTGAGCAACAGTCTGTGGCTTTGGGGGAGGGAGCCCTTAATGCATTGTGCGCTTGTAGTGTTTGTACACTAAAATTTGTCCATGAGCAGATGGCCAAGGGGGGCTTGTGTATTACTTGCGCTGGTGTGAGACCCATGGGCAGTGAACCCCAGAGGATAGAGCAATCGGAGCCTGCGTGGGCCAGTGCCCTGGGCAGGTCTGTAAATGCCTTAGTGCAATTGCTGGACAGGCTGAGTGATGTGTTGGTAGCTTCCCCTAGACCTATGTCATCATCTCAGCAGTCCTCTGGCTCCTTGCCTTTGACCCAAGCAGATCCTGGTTTCTTACAGGTCATGAAGGATACTGCTAAGGGGATCAGCAGGTTTAATGATTTGTTAGACAAATTTGATGGTGATACTGTAGGGACCCCAAAAAGGTCTTATTCAGTGCCATTGCTTGTTGCTGAAGAGGAGCGAGAGTACACAGACATCCCCTGGGATCAGGGTGATGACTCTGAGGATTCCTCTGCCCCAGGGGTGGAGGATTTGATTACTGCTGTTAAACAGGCTTTGGATTTGTCTGTGGAGGATAAAAGTCCTGCAAAAGGTGTACTTAAGTGGCAGCGTAAGGAAACTGTTACCTTCCCTGCGGATGATGGTTTACACGATTTATTGGAAGGGGCTTGGAAAACGGCCGATAAAAGGCTTCAGATGCCTAAGAGATTTTTCAGTCTATACCCCATGCCTGAGGCTCATGAAGACCTCTGGGAAAAAGTTGCGGTGGTAGACGCTTCTGTGGCACGGCTTTGTAAAGCCACGGTGCTACCTGTCCAGGGGGGCAGCCTTTAAGGACCCCGTAGACAAGAAGCTTGAAGGTAACCTCAAGGCAATATTTGAAGGGGTGGGTTTTACTTTACGCCCTCTTATAGCATCAGCCTAAGGCCATGATTGTGTGGGCCAAAGACTTATGTACAATTTTGCATGCTGATCCAGGTGTGTAACTGCTTGCTGAGAAGCTAAAAGCAGCTGCGGAGTATGTGCTTGAGGCTGAGGAGGAAGCTCTCAAAATGGCTTCCAGAGTATCCACGGTGTCCGTCAATGCCAGGAGAGTGCTTTGGCTTAAAGCCTGGGAGGCAGATAATGAATCAAAAAAGGCCTTAGAGGCATTAGCTTTTAAAGGAAAGCTGTTGTTTGGTTCAGAGCTGGAAGAGATTATTAAGCAGGCCACGGGAGGCAAAAGTACCTTCCTGCCGGCTCCTGCAGCTAAACAGGCCTCAAAGTTTTCTGCTTTTAGGCCGTCCTTTCGGCCCTCCCCTAGAGGGGGTGCGTCCTTTTGAGGACAGTCCTTTAGGGGAAAGTTTCAGTCCTCCAGGGGCAAGGCCCCAAAGTCAAAGTTTGGTTCCTTTCATAAGAAACCGAGCACCAAAGGTGAGGACAAGCCCTCAGCATGACTACCTGGGAAATATCCCAGCGGTAGTCAAGGTGGGGGGGCATCTGAGATGGTTCAGGGACGCTTGGGCATTGTTGGGCCGGGATCCTTGGGTGTTGGACATTGTATCTCATGGTTACAGGATTCCCTTCAAGGATCTTCCTCCGAGAAGATTCATTCCTACACCACTGCCAAAGGAGTCTCGGCTCCGTGCTGCTCTTCTGAGAGCGGCTCAATCTCTCTTAGAGAAAAGTGTGGTGATCCCGGTCCCTCGAGCGGAGTGGAAGAAAGGCTTTTATTCCACTCTGTTTTTGGTGCCCAAGCCAGACGGGTCCTTCAGACCAATCTTAAATTTAAAGTCTTTGAATCTCCATCTGTGGGTAGACCATTTCAAGATGGAATCTCTATGGTCTGTGCTGCTAAGCCTGGACCAGGGAGAATTTTTGGCGTCCATGGATGTCCAGGACGCATATCTGCATGTTCCTATCCACCCGGAACATCAGGCTCTCTTGAGGTTTGCGATAGGAGACCTGCATTTGCAATTCCAGGCGTTGCCCTTTGGTCTGGCCACAGCACCAAGGGTATTCACCAAAATTATGTCAGTAATGGCGGCTGCTCTCCGACTGAGGGGAATCACTGTGATTCCATATTTGGACGACGTGCTGTTCAAAGCAGAGTCGGCGGAGAGATTGCAGAGTCACTTGGCAGCAGCCATCAGTTTTTTGCAAGCTCACAGTTGGCTTTTAAACTTACAAAAGTCTCAGCTTGTGCCGTCACAGAGAATCCAGTTCCTAGGGGTTGTCCTGGATACCCATCTACAAAAGAGATCGGGTATTTCTACCAGAGACAAAGGCCAGGGACATAGCCAACTTGGTTCAGGAGATCCTGGAGTCCATCGGTTTGGAGGTGTCTCAAACTGCTGGGGAAAATGGTGGCGACTTTCGAGACACTACAGTTTGCCAGGTTCCACTCTCGAGTGTTCCAGTGGGACATCCTGACATCTTGGTCGGGGAATACTCAGACCATGAAATCAGAGCACATAGTGTTGTCTCCAGAAACACGGTCTTCGCTGCAATGGTGGATGGAGGTGGATTTCCTTCAGTGGGGTCGGTCTCTGCTGTCCTGGGACTGGCTGGTAGTCACTACCGACGCCAGTCTGAGGGGCTGGGGGGCAGTGGTTCTGGACCTACGCCTTCAGGGCTTATGGACCTCGGAGGAGTCTGCCTCAATATCTTGGAACTGCGGGCTGTGTGGAAAGTGATATCTCTGGCAGGAGAAAGATTGCAGGGTCTTCCTTTGAGGTTTCAGACCGACAACGCCACGGCTGTGGCGTACCTGAATCAACAGGGAGGCACACACAGCAAGCTGGCCATGTGGGAGGTTTCCTGGATCTTCTTGTGGGCGGAATAGAATGTTCCAGCATCATCATTAATCCCAGGGGTGGAGAATGCCAAGGCCGATTTCCTGAGCAGGGAGGAACTGCAAGAGGGGAAATGGAGCCTGAACCTACAGGTATTTCATCAGATTACAGTGAAGTGGGGAACTCCGGATGTGGACCTGATGGCATCAAGGTTAAATCATCAGGTGCCCAGGTGCCAGGACAAGAGATCCACTTGCCGAAGCAGCGGATGCAATGACTATCCCCTGGGAGGGTAATCTACTTTATGCCTTCCCGCCGTTTCCAATGCAGGCGAGAGTGTTGAAAAGAATCCAGTCCCAAAGAATTCCGGTGATTCTTGTAGCTCCAGATTGGCCAAGGAGGTCCTGGTTCTCGAGGCTTCAGAGACTCGTGGCGTCTACCTCTGAGGTCAGATCTGTTAAGCCAAGGGCCGTTCTTACACCTGGATTCAGCTCGGCTAGATTTGACGGCTTGGCTATTGAGACCGACATCTTGAAGAACAAGGGTTTCTCGGAGGCTGTGGTTAACACCATGGTGAAAGCTAGGATGTCAGTGTCTTCAGCTAACTATTATAGGGTCTGGAAGACCAATATTAGGTGGTGTGAAAGGCAGAAGTCGCATACATCGCGATTTCGACTGTCTAAATTGCTGGAGTTTTTGCAGGATGGTTTCTTGTCTGGGTTAAGCCTTCAGTCACTCAAGGTACAGATATCGGCCTTGTCGATTTACTTCCAGAAAAGGATAGCATTGCTACCGGAGGTGCAAACTTTCCTGCAAAGGGGTTTCACGATTGAAACCTCCCTACAAGCAACCAGTGGCTCCATGGGATTTATCGCTGGTACTGGAGTGTCTTCAAAAGGCGCCTTTTGAGTCGTTGAGGTCGGCTGACCTTAAGTTCCTTACATGGAAGCTTGTATTTTTGTTGGCAGTTGCGTCAGCAAAGAAAGTATCGGAGTTGGGAGCATTGTCCTGCAAGTCTCCTTTTCTTATATTTCATGATGACAGGGCTGTTCTTCGAACAGTACCCCAATTTTTGACAAAAGTAGTCTCTGCTTTTCATTTGAATCAGGAGATAGTTCTGCCTGTGTTCCAGCCCCCAGAGGGTTCAAGGAAAAGGGACAAATTGAGGAATTTGGACGTTGTGCGCGCCTTATGCATTTATGTGGACAGGGTGAAGGGTGTCAGAAAGACTGACACTCTGCTAGTCTTGTATGATGTGCACAAGATTGGTTGGCCTGCCTCTAAGCAGACCATTGCTAGGTGGTTGCGTTCCGTCATTGCCTTGGCATATACTAAGGTTGGTAGGCCTGTTCCGGCCAGGATAAATGCGCATACCACGGCAGAAAGAAGGTTGTAAGTCTGCACACTTTGTTACTTGTCAACCTATCGATGTAGGTCTTGTCACCAATTTTGTTTTTAGGTTTTGGTGCGGGTGCTGTCCTTACAACTAGGTAAACTTATATGGGCACACAAGAGGAAGAAAGAGTTGTATGTGGGACGCACACCTTTTTTTTGTAAAGGAGATTTTTTGTTATTTTGGAGAATATTTTCTTATTTAAAAATGTCCTTCAAGTTTTTCTTTTATTGTGTGAAACTGAATGACACGTAAACTCTTAGACATTGTGAAATTATAGAGGTTAAAAATAACATACACTTAACAACATAACCATATAGTGAGACAAGGAAATTTTAGTGTGAAGAAAAATAGGATTAAAAAGGTTGGTACTGAGCTGGGGCTGTTAATGTAATCTTTTGGTGGTTTTCACCGTCTGGGATAAGTGCTGGTATATTTTAACCTTTCTTAGTGGCTTTTATTGCCTATCTTAGGTATTGTTGCTCTGTGTTTAATGTAGAGCCCAGCTTGTTATCGCCTCTCGGGTGGCTTATAGAAATTTCTAGTCTTTATTCTGCACGGTGGATTCTACTTTGTATCCACTTTACATAGACTCACGGTGATCCTGACAGTACATTTCAAATGGTTATTGAAAGTTTGTACATATTTTGTACTGATTCTCAATTTTGGATGAAGAGTTAGTTAGGCTTTTTATAGTAGCCGATGTAATATAATATTCAGCTAAATGCTTTTATTACATATATTTTGCTCTGGGTTATTACCGCAGAGCCTGGCTTTTAATCTCTCTCCAGAGAGTATTATGTAACCTTTATTTCTCTGCTTTGTTTTTTAGATTTGCAGAAGGTTCATATATCCTCTCCTGTCGTTAGTGTGTTAATATAATCCTTACAGTATGTATGGTTTCCACCTAGATTGGCAGTAAACTGTACCAGGATTTATATAGGATTTCAGTTTATTCAAGAATCAGTTTTAATATATAACAATATTCTTTCAGGACACTTCAAGTCAGTGATCAGGAATACAACAATTTTTAAATATCCATATATGTACATACAGGTCATGTATACCTGGTTGTGACAATATTATATTGTATTGCTGAAATACATACGCATACCAACAGGTCGGTCGCCACCTCTTGGGTGGTTCGACATGGGGCAACAGCTGAGCAAGTTTGCAGGGCCGCCACTTGGTCATCTGTTCACACTTTTGCCAAATTCTATAGGTTTCATGAGTTCGCATCATTGAGGCGAGCAGTGATGAGAGCTGCAGACCTGAGCGTACCCTCCCAAAGGACCGGCTCTGGAACGTCCCAATGTTGAGCTGTGTCACCAGGACCATTGAAAGAGAAAAAGGGATTTTTGTAAGAACTTACAGTTGGAATCCCTTTCTCTGATATGGTCCTGGTGACACAGCGATCCCTCCCTTACGCTCAGTAAGTATGCCAGTGTTCATGATGTTTCATGTTATATATGGTTGAAAAGTTATTTTTAAAATTGTGCATATAATATGTGCAGGTGTTTGTACTGAGTTAATGTATTCCAGTAGCTTTGCAAGATTGAACTGAGGAGTCTGGGATGCAGAAGGGGAGGAGCCTACCCTCCAAAAGCTTTAGGATAGGTGCCTGGCTCCTGCGCACGCGCGTCTCAATCTCCGTCGGCGGGGCAACGGGAACCCTGTCCGTCTCCGCCTCAGGGAGACAGACAGGGTTAGGGGGGGGGGGGGGGGCGGGCAGGCGTCGGGGACCCCGGGTTACCGCCGACAAGCCGGCGGGGACCCGGGGGAGCAGCTGGAAGAGCCGTCGGAAGGGGATGCGCGCGTCCCCTTCTCGCAATCGATATGGCGCTGGCGGGGGATGGCGGCTGGCATCGCCGTGTCCTTCCCCTGCCAAAATGGGACCTGCCCCATCTGTACATTATGCACTTTCATATCTGCTATGAACTTTATGTAGCACACTCTGTATGTAAGATGCCACCAAGCACATTATTGCAATCACATATCTCTAACAAAGGATCCCAACATCTGCCTATCACACTCTAAAGTCTTATTTTGAACAATAGTAGAACATGTTTGCATGTGGCGTATGCTCAGATATACGGAAGGTGTCGGTGGGAAAACAGACGATATCCGTCCGTGCACTGTGGCGTACGCTCTGATGTACGACAGGTATCCGTGACTAAGAGGGAGATCTGTCCGTGCACGGTGGCGTACGCTCAAGTGAACGTGTGCGGCTGTTCTGTGGGCGGCCATACGCTCACTGTGAGCGTACGGAAAACGCACGGTGTGATGGACCGTACGCACGTTTCACCGGACCAAACAGAATAACCCCCATAGTGTAGTGATGTTGTGCGGAGTATGAGGGATATATATATAGTGTAGTGATGTAGTGCGGAGTACAGAGGTATATAGTGTAGTGATATAGTGCTGAGTATAGGGGGTATATAGTGTAGTGATGCAGTTCGGAGTATAGGGGGGTATGTAGTGCAGAGTGTAGGGGATATATAGTATAGTGATGTAGTATAGGGGTATATAGTGTAGTGATGTACTGTGGAGTATAAGGGTTATATAGTGTAGTTATGTAGTGTGGAGTATAGGGGGTATATAGTGTAGTGATGTAGTGCGGAGTATAGGGGGTATATAGTGTAGTGATATAGTGCTGAGTATAGGGGGTATATAGTGCAGTGATGTCGTTCGGAGTATAGGGGTATATAGTGCAGTGATGTAGTGCAGAGTACAGGGGTATATAGTGTAATGATATAGTGCAGAGTACAGGGGGTATATAGTGTAGTAATATAGTGCGGAGTATAGGGGGTATATAGTGTAGTGATGTAATGTGGAGTATAGGGGGTATATAGTGTAGTGATGTCGTTCGGAGTATAGGGGTATATAGTGCAGTGATGTAGTGCAGAGTACAGGGGTATATAGTGTAATGATATAGTGCGGAGTATAGGGGGTATATAGTGTAGTGACATAGTGCGGAGTATAGGGGGTATATAGTGTAGTGATATAGTGCGGAGTATAGGGGGTATATAGTGTAGTGATGTGCAGAATACAGGGGTTTATAGTGTAGTAATGTGGTGTGGAGTATATGGGTATATAGTGTAGTGATCTAGTGCAGAGTATAGGTGTATATAGTGTAGTGATGTAGTGTGCAGTATAGGGGTATATAGGCCCTGATTTTGGTTCACTTGCAGCTCCTTCTTAAATGGACAAAAACCATGTGCACTGCAGGGGTGGCAGATATAACGTGCAGATAGAATTCAGTTGGGGAGGGATTTTACTTCAAAAGTGAGACCTACAATATATTGCAGTGTAAAAATAAAGCAGTCAATACTTTCCGTGCACAGAAACAAAATAACTCCAACAAATCTAATTCTCTCTGCACATGTTACATCTGCCCCACCTGCAGTGCTCATGGTTTTTTCCATTTGGGAAGGAATTTGCCTTTGCAAGTGAACCAGAATAAGGGCCATAGTGTAGTGATGTAGTGCAGAGTATAGGGTGTATATAGTGTAGTGATGTAGTGTGGAGTATAGGGGTATACTGTATAGTGTAGTGATGTAGGGCCAGATGTATCAAGCTTCAAAAAGTGATAAAATGAAGAGTGATAAACAGCCAGCCATTCAGCTCCTACCTGCCTTGTTACAGGCTGCGTTTGAAAAATGACAGGTAGGAGCTGATTGGCTGGTTGTTTATCACTCTCCACTTTATCACTTTTGAAGCTTGATACATCTGGCCCGTAGTGTGGAGTATAGGGGGTATATAGTGTATAGCGAGTATATAGTATACCGATGTAGTGCGGAGTATAGGGGTATATAGTGTAATAATGTAGTAAGGAGGATAGGGGTATATAATTTAGTGATGTAGTACGGAGTACAGTGGGTATATACAGTAGTGATGTAGTGTGGAGTATAGGAGGTATATAGTGTAGTGATGTAGCGTGGAGTATAGGGGTATATATAGTGTACTGATGTAGTGTGGAATATATTGTAGTGATGTGTAGAGTATAGTAGGTATATAGGATCTCATTCTGATTGGTTCGCTGTTGCAAATTTCCAATGATGCGTGCTCGGAGACTTGCGTAGTCTTCATTCTTCATGCCGCTTACAGTGAGGGGTGGGGGGGCTTTCAGTATAGGAGGTATATAGTGTAGTGATTTAAACCACAGTATAGGGTATATAGTGTAGTGATGTACTGCAGAGTTTAGGGGTATATAGTGTAGTGTAATGATGTACAGTACTGCAGAGTATAGGGGTATATAGTGTAGAGATGTTCTGAGGAATATGGGGGTATATAGTGTGGAGTATAGGGCTATTTAGTGTAGTGATGCAGTATGGAGTATAGGGGCTATATAGTGTAGTGATGTAGTGCGGAGTATAGGGTATATATAGCGTAGTGTGGAGTATAGCGGTATATAGAGAATTGTTGTAGTGCGGAGTATAGGGGGTATATAGTGTAGGGATGCAGTGCATAGTATAGGGGTATATAGTGTAGTGAAGATTATATGGTCTGCTGTATCAGTCAGCGGGTGCCCAGTCTGCTCCACTGTATCAGTCCAGGGGGTGCCCAGTCTGCTCTGCTGTATCAGTCAGGGGGTAGCTATTCCTTTATAAATGTTCAGGGTCCAGCCTGATAGCCGAGGTCCTTAATGAGAAGCAGCAGAACCCGATCCTCTTTTCTCATAATACCCCTTTCACATTAATTATTGTACATGGTTACAAGCCCTGTCTCAGCAACTGATTCCCTGCTCACACTGCCGGCTGGTCCCGCAATATTACCAGGTAGAACCCTTTCAGACCGCACCCGTGTGTAGCCTACCTGATCTGCCGGTACTTGTAGATGAGGTCATTCCGCTCTCTTGTCCTTTTAGCGTGACCCAGGTCGCACTGTTCACACCGAAGGCACCCCGAGTCCCCCCCATGGTGGGGACCAGGGTCGGATTCCTGGGTAGCGGGAAAGCCAGTGACTTCTATCATCCTGGCTTTCCATGCTGCAGTATGCAGAGGACATAGGACCCTAGTTTCTGCACATTGGATATGGCAGTACCGCCACATGCATGCAAACATCTATTTAGGTATTTATAAATCGGGACCTGTCTCGGCCGGTCCAGAAAAGGGATGGGACTAAGGAGCAGTTGGGCGTGGCCTATCATCGCAGCCTTTTTTTTTTTTTTTGGGACCATGCCAGCTTTTCCCTGGAAGCTTGGCAGCTCCTGGTTTGCTCCCTCCATGTGGAGCGATGCAGTGCCATACAGAGTTGAGCAGCGGTAATCTCCGGCTCCCTACAACTGCCCCTCCCCCTCTCCCCACCAAGGGTACATTGCCACTAGCGGGAAAGATAGCGGCACAGTCTTCAAATAGCAGGACTGTTCCACTGTAATAGGGACAGTTGGGAGGTATGCAGGGCATGCGCAAAAATACTGACTTCTAGGGAACGCATCACTCATTATTTTGTATATTGAGCGTTGGCACTACCATTTTTTTTTTCTATACATTACAACCTTTTTATAAAGGTTTCAAGTTTTTAATCACTGTAGGAGATACTAATTTACAGATACCAGGGCATTCTGGAACTTATTGAAATAAATACACATGCAAAATGGTTTGTTTGTTTGTTTATTTATTTATTGCAATATTTATTTACTCAAAGCATGCAGACGTATGCAGACACTGCCGCCTACTTCTGTGGCATCACAAGTCGGAGAGAATTTGGCTGGTCTGATGATAAAGTCGGTTACGTATGTGGAGCAGCATTTTAGATGAACAGACAAGTTGGGTAGTTGGTCAGTTGGATGGTTGGAGGAAAGTATAGCCCCATACACACTTAATGAGTCCCCAATTACGTCGATATCGGCAGCGGCAGGGATGCCGACTCCGGCAACCTGTGCACACTTTCCGATGCGGGAGGGGAATAGAGCTACGGTCATGCTACAGCTGCAGCATGACCGTCAATAACGAGGACTCCCCCGTCTTCGTTAAACAATGAAAGGGAGTGAGCATCATTAACAATATGGAGTAGACACATTAGGCAATATTGTTTGTGTGTATGGGGCTTTATACTTTCCCCATCACCTTCTCACTTTACTACCACCACCTGCTTCAACCCTTTCCCCAGTCACTTCCTCTCTTCTTTCTACTGCCAGCACATGCTTTTTTCATACCATTCCCTCACCTCCTCTCTATGACAGCACTGCCTGCTTTCTGCATTCCATTCCCTAACACTTCCTCTCCTCTCTCTGCTGACACCACCCGCTTTCTGCATTCTGTACCCTAACACTTCCTCTCCTCACTCTGCTGCCACCACCTGCTCTCTGCATTCTGTACCCTAACACTTCCTCTCATCTCTCTGTTGCCACCACCTGCTTTCTGCATCCCATTCCCTAACACTTCCTCTCCTCTCTCTGATGCCACCACCTGCTTTCTGCATTCCATTCCCTAACACTTCCTCTCCTCTCTCTGCTGACACCACCTGCTTTCTGCATTCGGGACCCTAACACTTCCTTTCTTCTCTCTGCTGACACGACCCGCTTTCTGCATTGTGTACCATAACACTTCCTCTCATCTCTCTGTTGCCACCACCTGCTTTCTGCATCCCATTCCCTAACACTTCCTCTTCTCTCTCTGCTGACACCACCTGCTTTCTGCATCCCATTCCCTAACACTTCCTCTCCTCTCTCTGATGCCACCACCTGCTTTCTGCATTCCATTCCCTAACACTTCCTCTCCTCTCTCTGCTGACACCACCTGCTTTCTGCATTCCATTCCCTAACACTTCCTCTCCTCTCTCTGCTGACACCACCTGCTTTCTGCATTCCATTCCCTAACACTTCCTATCCTCTCTCTGCTGCCTCCACCTGTTTTCTGCATTCGGTACCCTAACACTTCCTCTCCTCTCTCTGGCCCTTATTCTGATCTGTGCGGCCGGAGCCGCATACGTTGCTCCGGCCGCACAAACCAATCCCCGCCTACAATACGGATCGCCACGGCCGTCCGTACGCGGACGGCTGGCGATCCGCATGAAAATGGTGGGGCGTACGCCTCCACCATGGTGGGAGCTGCCCCCTGCATTCGATGGTCGGCGACCATCGAAGGCAGGGCCGTACGCTCCACCAGCTCCCGCAAGCTTAGACCACACGGACAATCGTCCGTGTGAAAGCTTGTATGGGGGCGGAGAGCTGACATCCGGCGATGTCAGCTTTCCGCCCCCATCACTGGCGTCATAGCCTCATTACCATGCATACGCCCCGCGTTTGCATGGGAACGCCCATGAAACGCTGGGCGTATGCATAGGGTAATGAGGCTATTAAGCCCCTCACGCCCCTATACGCCCCCTTTGCGGCGTATACATTTTTTGTGCGGCGATTTCGCCTGCACATGCGCAGAGTGACCTCTGCGCATGTGCAGAGTGAAAACATCGGCGGTACGGCCGCACGCGGGCCGTACCGCCGAGATCAGAATAAGGGCCTCTGCTGGCTCCATCTGCTTTCTGCATTCCATTCCCTAACACTTCTTCTCCTCTCTCTGCTTTCACCACCTGCTTTCTGCATTCCATTCCCCATTGCTTCCTCTTCTCTATACTGCTACCACCTGCTTTCTATGTCCCATTTACTGTCACCTCCTCTCTCTGCTACCACCACCTGCCTTACGCATCCCATTACCAGTCAGTTCCTCTCTCTGCTACTACCACCTGCTTTCTGCATTCCATTCCCCATTGCTTCCTCTTCTCTATAGTGCTACCGCCTGCTTTCTATGTCCCATTTACTGTCACCTCCTCTCTCTGCTACCACCACCTGCCTTATGCATCCCATTACCAGTCAGTTCCTCTCTCTGCTACTACCACCTGCTTTCTGCATCCCATTCACCTTCTCTCCTCTATGCCACTACTGCCTGCTTTCTCCATCCCATTCCCTGTCACATACTGTATCCTCTTTCTGCCACCACCAACTGCTTTCTAAATCCTAATCCCTATCTCTTCCTCTACACTTTCTGCTGCCGTCGACTACTCTCTGCATCCAGTTTCCCATCACCTCTCTCTGCCACCACTGCCCCTTTCTTGTAATATTTTGTGCTAGTTTATTTTTTCATTATACAACATCACAAAAATATTAAACTGTACATAAAAAAAAACTGAATTCCACACGCCTTTATTGTATTGTTGTATCATGAAAAAATGTTAAAAAAAAAAAACAGTCTTCCACTGCCACTTCTAGGCAGACCATCACATACCTTTCTTTGTTTTGTTGTTGTTGTCGTATCAAAAAACAATTAAAAAAATGTAAATTGTAAACAAAATAGAAACAGCCGCCAACCTCCCATTCTCCTCTTTCTGCCACCACCGCCTTCATTTCTGAATCCCATTTCTCCTCTCCTCCTCTCTCTGCTATTACTGCCTGCTTTCTGCCTCCTATTCCTCTTCACCTCCTCTCTCTGCTGCTACCACCTGTTTTCTGCATCCCATTCTCCTCCTCTCCTTTATGCCACCAAGTCTACTTTCTGCATTCACTATTCACTAACACCTATCCTCGCTCTGCCGCCACCAACTGCTTTCTGCATTTCATTCCCTGACATGTATCCTCTCTCTACCGCCACCACCTGCTTTCTGCATCCCATTCCCCTACTCTCCTCTATGGTGCCATTGCCTGCTTTCTGCATTCCATTCCCTATCTCTTCCTCTACGCTTTCTGTTGCTGCCACTTACTTTCTACATCCAGTTTCCCATCACCTCCTCTCTCTGCCACCACTACCCCTTTCTTGCCATGTTTTGTGTTAGTTTATTTTTTCATAATATAACATCACAAAAATATTAAAATGTAAAAAAAAAACCTGGCCTCCAACCGTCCCCCCTCTAGCCAGACCATCACACGCCTTTATTGTGTTGTTGTATCATGAAAAAATATACTGACACAAAAATATTCGGGTGTGGTATAGGGGTCCGACAGTCGGGATCCCGACGACGGGATCCCGACTGGCCGGACCCAGACAGCATGGCGAGCGCAACAAAGCCCCTTGCGGACTCGCTACGCGAGCCACCTATTCTATTCTCCCTCTATGCGGGTTGTGGACCCCGGCTGTCTGTGTTTTGACAGTCGAGATCTCGACGTTGGGTGAATGCCTGTCGGGATCCCGACTGTCGGGACCCCATTCGGCACCGAAATATTCGACCGCCTGTCTCTGTTGCCACCGCCTGCTTCATCCCTTTCCCCATCACCTCCTTTCTTCTTTCTGCTGCCACTGTCTGATCTCTATATACCATTCTGTCACCTACTCTCCTCTCTTTACTACCACTGCCTGCTTCCTGCATCCCACTCCCCTTCACCTACTGTCTCTACTGCCACCATCTGTATTCTATGTCCCATTTACCATCACCTCCTCTCTTTTCTGACACTGCCTCCTTCCTGCGTCCCATTCCCCGTCACTTACTGTCTTTGTTGCCACCGCCTGCTTTTTCATCCCATTCCATCACCTCCTCTTCTCTCTGTACTTTCACTGCCTGCTTCCTGCATCCTATTCCACTTCACCCACTGTCTCTGCTGCCACCGTCTGTATTCTGTGTCCCATTCACCATCACCTCTACTCTTTGCTGCCACCACCTGCTTCCTGTGTCCCATTCCGTCACATCCTTTCTCTGCTGTCAGCGCCTGCTACCTGCGTCCCATTCCACCTGACCTACTATCTCTGCTGCCTTGGCCTGCTTTATGCATCCTTTTCCCTATCTCTTTCTCTACGCTTTCTGCTACCGCCACCTACTTTCTTCATCCATTTTTCCAATCTCCACCTGCTTCTCTCTATCCATGTTTTTTTGTTAGTTTATTTTTTCATAATACATCACAAAGTATTAAAATTAGAAAAAATAACCTGGCCTCCACCACATGCTTCCTGCATCCCATTTCCCTTAACCTAATGTCTCTCCTGCCACTGGCTGCTTTCTTCATCCCATTCTGTCACCCTCTCTCGTCTCTCTACTGCCACCGCCTGCTTCCTGTGTCCCATTTCCCATCACCTCCTCTCTCTGCCAACACTGCCCCTTTCTAGCCATGTTTTGTGTTTTTTCTCATAATACAACATCACAAAAATATAAAAATGTAAAAAAAAAAAAATTGGCCTCCAATCGTCGCAAAAATTGGACGCAAAAATATTAGACCTCCTGTCTTTACTGCCACCTCCTGCTTCATCCCTTTACCTCATCTCTTCTCTCAACCTCCACCACCTGCTTTCTTTATCCTGTTCCCCATCACCTCTCCTATAACAGGTAAACTAACACAAAATTATTCAAATGTATGTTGATTTCTTGACTTGTATATTTGATTTTGTATTGTATTGTATTTTCACTATCATTTCTTATAACTTATATGATTTAAAATATTGTTAAAATGTACATTTTAAATTTTTGTTGCCACCGCCTGCTTCATCTCTTTCCCTGTCACCTCCTCTCTTCTCTCTACTGCCACGCCTGCATTTTTCATCCCATTCTATCACGTCCTCTCCTCTATTTACTGCCACCGCCTGCTTCCTGCGTCTCAATTCACATCCTCGCCTCTCCTTTCTATACTGCCACCGCCTATATTCTGTGTTTCATTCCCCGTCGCCTTCTCTCTTTTGCTGCAACCGCCTGCTTTCTTCATCCCATTCCTCTCCTTTCTTTGCCACCACCACCTGCTTTCTGCCTCCTTCTGCATCCTATTCCCAAACTACTCTTACCAGCGTCACCATCAAATACAAAGGTCTTATACTACTTGACCTGTGTGTAGCCTTTGCCACTGTAGATGACACTCATTTAAATGCTGCCACTGCCTGTAGTCTGCGTACCATTCCCCTTCACCTAGTGTCTCTGCTGCCACCGCCTGCTTTCTTCATTCCATTCCATCACCTCCTCTCCTCTCTCTGCTGTCACTGCCTGCTTCCTGTGTCCCATTCCCTGTCACCTACTGTCTCTGCTGCCACTACCTGCTTTCTGCATCCTATTCCCTATGTCTTCCTGTGTGCTTTCTGCTGCTGCGCCCTACTTTCTGCATCCAGTTTCCCATCACCTTCTCTCTCTGCCACCACTGCCCCTTTCTAGGCATGTTTTGTGTTGAGTTTTTTTTTCATAATACAACATCACAAAATTATTGAAATGAAGAAAAAAAAACCTGGCCTCCATCCGTTTCCCCCTCTAGCCAGACCATCACACGCCTTTATTGTGTTGTTGTATTATGAAAAAATAAACTGACACAAAAATATGAAACCTGCTGCCACCGCCTGCTTCATCCCTGTCCCCATCACCTCCTCTCTTCTCTCTGCTGCCACGGCCTGCTCTCTACATCCAATTTAATCACCTACTCTCCTCTATACTGCCACTGCGTGCTTCCTGCGTCCCACTCCCCTTCACCTACTGTCTGCTGCCACCGCCTGCTTTCTTCATCCCATTCTGTCACCTCCTCTCTCTACTGCCACCACCTGTTTCCTACATCCTATTCCCCTTCACCTACTGTCTATGCTGCCACTGTTTGTTTTCTGTGTCCTTTTCATCGTCACCTTCACTTTTTGCTGCCACCATCTGCTTCCTGTGTCCCATCCCCTGCCACCTACTGTCTCTGCTGCCACGACCTGCTTTCTTCCTTTTCCACATTACGTCCTCTCTTCTCTCAACCTCCACCGCCTGCTTTCTTTATCGCACTCCCCTACCCACTATCTATCTACCCATTATCTGTCTGTCTATCTACCCACTATCTATCTATTCATCCATCCACTATCTATCTATCTATTAACCCACTAGGTTTCTATCTATCTATTCATCCACCATCTATTTATTTATCCACTCTCTCTCTCACTAGACATCTCACTCTAATACAGTGGTCTCCAACCTTTTTTGGGGTGTGAGCTACTCGCGGCAAAATAAACCACAGAGCTTCTAAATTGTAAAAAAAATAAAAAATCTGCCTAATAACCAAATAATGCCCTTTGCACATTATGCCACACACTGTAATGCCCCTGACACATTATACCACATACCGTACTGTGTGTGCGGTGTACACGCTCACCAAAAAATGGGTGTAACCACGCCACATCATGCGTCCAATGAAAACGGGGGTGTGATACACACATGCCCCCAATAGTGCCAGATACACATATGTCCCCAATAGTGACAAATACATATATGCTCCCACAGTGCCAGGTATGCCCCTACAGAGCCAGAAACAGGAATACCCCCATGGTGCCAGGTATGACCTCATGGTGCTGGGTATGCTCCCACAGTGCCAGAAACCGGTATGCCCCCACAGTGTCCACAATGCCCCCACAGTGTCAGGAACACGTATGCCCCACAGTGTCCACAATGCCCCCACAGTGTCAGGAACATGTATGCCCCACAGTGCCGGATATGCCCCCACAGTGCCAGAAACAGGTATGCCCCCACAGTGTCCACAATGCCCCCACAGTGTCAGGAACAGGTATCCCCCACAGTGTCCACAATGCCCCCACAGTGTCAGGAACAGATATGCCCCACAGTGTCGGGTATGCCCCCAGTGCCAGAAACAGGTATGCCACACAGTGTCCACAATGCCCCCACAGTGTCGGGTATGCCCCCACAGTGCCAGAAACAGGTATGCCCCCACAGTGTCCACAATGCCCCCACAGTGTCAGGAACACGTATGCCGCCCCCACAGTGCCAGAAACAGGTATGCCCCCACAGTGTCCAGAATGCCCCCACAGTGTCAGGAACATGTATGCCCCACAGTTCCAGCAATGCCCCCACAGTGCCAGATATGCCCACAATAGTGTCAGATATGCCCACAATATCGCCATACACAGTGTCTCTTTGAGCCCTGCTGGGCTGCTGGAATCCGTGAATGGGTAAGCGTTGTTGGGTAAGGGGCGAATTGGTGGATGGGATGACCAGGGGATGTTACCTCAGGACTGCCCCATATGCAGGCTCCGACCGTCACTCTCTCCCGCTGCGGCCTCCTCCTTTGATCTGCCGCCGTCCTCCTGTCAGTCACCGCCGGAGCACCCGGCTCGTAGATATGCGTCTCTTCACAGACGCCGGCTCGTCACCCGGCTCCCTGTCCACCCTGATGCTGTCGCACACGCGTCATCTCGCCTCTGCGTCTCTTGTCACTTCCCTTCCCTGTGACTGGGTCTGAGCGCTCAGCAAAGCTCGCGGGCTGGCTCCTGATTGGCTGCCGGCCAGCGAGCTCTAATTGCCTGAACGCTCAGACCCAGTCACAGGGATATACACTGAGGGGAATGGAGAGACGCACGATGCTCTCTCCTTCCCTCTAGTCTGAACTAGTGCCGGGGATTGAGGGGGAGGGAGAGTGAGACGGGCAGGTGGGCAGCAGTGGTCGAGCCACCCGAATTGCTGCCGCGAGCTACCGGTAGCTCGCGAGCGACGGGTTGGCGACCACTGCTCTAATATATATGTCTTCACTATAATTTCTTATAACTTTTATGCTTAAATTTTCTTTTGCTGCCACAGCCTGCTTCATCTCTTCCGTCACCTCTACTCTTCTCTCAACCTCCACCGCCTGCTTTCTTTATCGCATTCCCCTATCTATCTATTAATCCACTATCTACTTATTTATCCACTCTCTATCTCACTATATATCTCACTCTACTATATCTTTTCACTTTAATTTCTTATAACTTATATGCTTAAAAAAAAATTCAAATGTAAATTTACATTTTTTTCTGCCACCGCCTGCTTCATCTCTTCCATCACCTCCTTTTCTCTCTACTGCCACGCCTGTATTTTTCATCCCATTCTGTCACTCCTCTATTTACTGCCACCACCTGCTTCCTGCGTCTCATTCCCCATCCTTGCCTCTCCTTTCTGTGCCGCCACCGCCTATATTCTGTGTCTCATTCCCTGTCGCCTCCTCTCTTTTGCTGAAACGTCCTGCTTTCTTCATCCCATTCCTCTCCTTTCTTTGCCACCACCACCTGCTTTATGCCTCCTTCTGCATCCTATTCCCAAAATGCTCTTACCAGCGTCATCATCAAATACTAAGGTCTTATACTACTTGACCTGTGTGTGGCCTTTGCCACTGTAGATGACACTCATTTAAATGCTGCCACTGCCTGTAGTCTGCGTACCATTCCCCTTCACCTACTGTCTCTGCTGCCACCGCCTGCTTTCTTCATTCCATTCCATCACCTCCTCTCCTCTCTCTGCTGTCACTGCCTGCTTCCTGTGTCCCATTCCCTGTCACCTACTGTCTCTGCTGCCACCACCTGCTTTCTACATCCTATTCCCTATGTCTTCCTCTGTGCTTTCTGCTGCTGCGCCCCCTTCTTTCTGCATCCAGTTTCCCATCACCTTCTCTCTCTGCCACCACTGCCCCTTTCTAGGCATGTTTTGTGTTGAGTTTTTTTTTTTCATAATACAACATCACAAAATTATTGAAATTAAGAAAAAAAAACCTGGCCTCCATCCGTTTCCCCCTCTAGCCAGACCATCACACGCCTTTATTGTGTTGTTGTATTATGAAAAAAAAAACTGACACAAAAATATGAAACCTGCTGCCACCGCCTGCTTCATCCCTGTCCCCATCACCTCCTCTCTTCTCTCTGCTGCCACGGCCTGCTCTCTACATCCAATTTATTCACTTATTCTCCTCTTTACTGCCACTGCGTGCTTCCTGCGTCCCACTCCCCTTCACCTACTGTCTGCTGCCACCGCCTGCTTTCTTCATCCCATTCTGTCACCTCCTCTCTCTACTGCCACCACCTGTTTCCTACTTCCTATTCCCCTTCATCTACTGTCTCTGCTGCCACTGTTTGTTTTCTGTGTCCTCCACTCTTTGCTGCCGCCATCTGCTTCCTGTGTCCGATCCCCTGCCTCCTGTTGTCTCTGCTGCCACCGCCCTCTTTCTTCCTTTTCCACATCACGTCCTCTCTTCTCTCAACCTCCACCGCCTGCTTTCTTTATCGCACTCCCCTACCCACTATCTACCTACCCATTATCTGTCTGTCTATCTACCCACTATCTATCTATTTATCCACTATCTATCTATTTACCCACTAGATATCTATCTATCTATTCATCCACCATCTATTTATTTACCCACTCTCTCTCTCACTAGACATCTCACTCTAATATATATGTCTTCACTATAATTTCTTATAACTTTTATGCTAAAATTTTCTTTTGCTTCCACCGCCTGCTTCATCTCTTCCGTCAACTCCTTTCTTCTCTCAACCTCCACCGCCTGCTTTCTTTATCGCATTCCCCTATCTGTCTATTCATCCACTATCTATTTATTCACTCTATATCTCACTATATATCTCACTCTACTATATCTTTTCACTATAATTTCTTATAATTTATATGCTCAAGATTTTTTTTGCTGCCACCGCCTGCTTCATCTCTTCCGTCACCTCCTCTCTTCTCTCAACCTCCACCGCCTGCTTTCTTTATCGCATTCCCCTATCTATCTATTCATCCACTATCTATTTATTTATTCACTCTATATATCACTATATATCTCACTCTACTATAATTTTTCACTATAATTTCTTATAATTTATATGCTTACATTTTTTTTCAAATGTAAATTTAAATTTTTTTCTGCCACCGTCTGCTTCATCTCTTCCGTCACCTCCTCTCTTCTCTCAACCTCCACCGCCTACTTTCTTTATCGCATTCCCCTATCTATTAATCCACTGTCTATTTATTTATTCACTCTATATCTCACTATATATCTCACTCTACTATATCTTTTCACTATAATTTCTTATAATTTATATGCTTACATTTTTTTTGCTGCCACCGCCTGCTTCATCTCTTCCGTCACCTCCTCTCTTCTCTCACTATATATCTCAATCTTCTACTATATCTTTTCACTATAATTTCTTATAACTTATATGCTTAAAAAAAAATTCAAATTTAAATATAACATTTTTTGTGCCACCGCCTGCTTCATCTCTTCTGTCACCTCCTCTCTTCTCTCAACCTCCACCACCTGCTTTCTTTATCGCATTCCCCTATCTATCTATCTATTCATCCACTATCTATTTATTTATTTATTTACTCTATATCTCACTATATATCACTCTACTATATCTTTTCACTATAATTTCTTATAATTTATATGCTTACATTTTTTTTGCTGCCACCACCTGCTTCATCTCTTCCGTCACCTCCTCTCTTCTCTCAACCTCCACCGCCTGCTTTCTTTATCGCATTCCCCTATCTATCTATTCATCCACTATCTATTTATTTATGCACTCTATATCTCACTATATATCTCACTCTACTATATCTTTTCACTATAATTTCTTATAATTTATATGCTTAAAATTTTTTTCAAAAGTAAATTTAACATTTTTTCTGCCACCGCCTGCTTCATCTCTTCCGTCACCTCCTCTCTTCTCTCAACCTCCACCGCCTGCTTTCTTTATCGCATTCCCCAATCTATCTATTCATCCACTATCTATTTATTCACTCTATATCTCGCTATATATCTCACTCTACTATATGTTTTCACTATAATTTCTTATAACTTATATGCTTTAAAAAAATTTTTGCTGCCACCGCCTGCTTCATCTCTTCTGTCACCTCCTCTCTTCTCTCAACCTCCACCGCCTGCTTTCTTTATCGCATTCCTCTTTTCTTCCACTATCTATTTATTTATTTATTCACTCTATATCTTACTATATATCTCACTCTACTATATCTTTTCACTATAATTTCTTATAATTTATATGCTTAAAATTTTTTTGCTGCCACCGCCTGCTTCATCTCTTCCGTCACCTCCTCTCTTCTCTCAACCTCCACCGCCTGCTTTCTTTATCGCATTCCCCTATCTATCTATCTATTCATCCACTATCTATTTATTTATTCACTCTATATCTCACTATATATTTCACTCTACTATATCTTTTCACTATAATTTCTTATAATTTATATGCTTAAAATTTTTTTGCTGCCACCGCCTGCTTCATCTCTTCCGTCACCTCCTCTCTTCTCTCAACCTCCACCGCCTGCTTTCTTTATCGCATTCCCCTATCTATCTATTCATCCAATATCTATTTATTTATGCAGTCTATATCTCACTCTACTATATCTTTTCACTATAATTTCTTATAATTTATATGCTTAAAATTTTTTTCAAAAGTAAATTTAACATTTTTTTGCTGCCACCGCCTGCTTCATCTTTTCCGTCACCTCCTCTCTTCTCTCAACCTCCACCGCCTGCTTTCTTTATCGCATTCCCCTATCTATCTATTCATCCACTATATATTTATTTATTCACTCTATATATCACTATATATCTCACTCTACTATAATTTTTCACTATAATTTCTTATAATTTCTATGCTTAAAATTTTTTTCAAATGTAAATTTACATATTTTTCTGCCACCGCCTGCTTCCTCTCTTCCGTCACCTCCTCTCTTCTCTCAACCTCCACCGCCTGCTTTCTTTATCGCATTCCCCTATCTATCTATTAATCCACTATCTATTTATTTATTCACTCTTTATCTCACTCTACTATATCTTTTCACTATAATTTCTTATCATTTATATGGTTACATTTTTTTTTGCTGCCACCGCCTGCTTCATCTCTTCCGTCACCTCCTCTCTTCTCTCAACCTCCACCGCCTGCTTTCTTTATCTCATTCCCCTATCTATCTATCTATTCATCCACTATCTATTTATTTATTTATTCACTCTATATCTCACTATATATCTCACTCTACTATAATTTTTCACTATAATTTCTTATAATTTCTATGCTTAAAATTTTTTTCAAATGTAAATTTACATATTTTTCTGCCACCGCCTGCTTCCTCTCTTCCGTCACCTCCTCTCTTCTCTCAACCTCCACCGCCTGCTTTCTTTAGCGCATTCCCCTATCTATCTATTCATCCACTATCTATTTATTTATGCACTCTATATCTCACTCTACTATATCTTTTCACTATAATTTCTTATAATTTATATGCTTAAATTTTTTTTGCTGCCACTTCCTGCTTCATCTCTTCCGTCACCTCCTCTCTTCTCTCAACCTCCACCGCCTGCTTTCTTTATCGCATTCCCCTATCTATCTATTCATCCAATATCTATTTATTTATGCAGTCTATATCTCACTCTACTATATCTTTTCACTATAATTTCTTATAATTTATATGCTTAAAATTTTTTTCAAAAGTAAATTTAACATTTTTTTGCTGCCACCGCCTGCTTCATCTTTTCCGTCACCTCCTCTCTTCTCTCAACCTCCACCGCCTGCTTTCTTTATCGCATTCCCCTATCTATCTATTCATCCACTATATATTTATTTATTCACTCTATATATCACTATATATCTCACTCTACTATAATTTTTCACTATAATTTCTTATAATTTCTATGCTTAAAATTTTTTTCAAATGTAAATTTACATATTTTTCTGCCACCGCCTGCTTCCTCTCTTCCGTCACCTCCTCTCTTCTCTCAACCTCCACCGCCTGCTTTCTTTATCGCATTCCCCTATCTATCTATTAATCCACTATCTATTTATTTATTCACTCTTTATCTCACTCTACTATATCTTTTCACTATAATTTCTTATCATTTATATGGTTACATTTTTTTTTGCTGCCACCGCCTGCTTCATCTCTTCCGTCACCTCCTCTCTTCTCTCAACCTCCACCGCCTGCTTTCTTTATCTCATTACCCTATCTATCTATCTATTCATCCACTATCTATTTATTTATTTATTCACTCTATATCTCACTATATATCTCACTCTACTATAATTTTTCACTATAATTTCTTATAATTTCTATGCTTAAAATTTTTTTCAAATGTAAATTTACATAATTTTTTGCCACTGCCTGCTTCATCTCTTCCGTCACCTCCTCTCTTCTCTCAACCTCCACTGCCTGCTTTCTTTATCGCATTCCCCATCTATTCATCCACTATCTATTTATTTATTCTCTCTATATCTCACTCTACTATATCTTTTCACTATAATTTCTTATAATTTATATGCTTAAATTTTTTTTGCTGCCACCGCCTGCTTCATGTCTTCCGTCACCTCCTCTCTTCTCTCAACCTCCACCGCCTGCTTTCTTTATCGCATTCCCCTATCTATCTATTCATCCACTATCTATTTATTTATGCACTCTATATCTCACTCTACTATATCTTTTCACTATAATTTCTTATAATTTATATGCTTAAAATTTTTTTCAAAAGTAAATTTAACATTTTTTCTGCCACCGCCTGCTTCATCTCTTCCGTCAATCCTCTCTTCCCTCAACCTCCTCCGCCTGCTTTCTTTATCACATTCCCCAATCTATCTATTCATCCACTATCTATTTATTCACTCTATATCTCACTGTATATCTCACTCTACTATATGTTTTCACTATAATTTACTTATAACTTATATGCTTTAAAAAAAAATTTGCTGCCACCGCCTGCTTCATCTCTTCTGTCTCCTCCTCTCTTCTCTCAACCTCCACCGCCTGCTTTCTTTATCGCATTCCTCTTTTCTTCCACTATCTATTTATTTATTTACTCACTCTATATCTTACTATATATCTCACTCTACTATATCTTTTCACTATAATTTCTTATAATTTATATGCTTACATTTTTTTTGGTGCCACCGCCTGCTTCATCTCTTCCGTCACCTCCTCTCTTCTCTCAACCTCCACCGCCTGCTTTCTTCATCTCATTCCCCTATCTATCTATCTATTCATCCACTATCTATTTATTTATTCACTCTATATCTCACTATATATCTCACTCTACTATATATTTTCACTATAATTTGTTATAATTTATATGCTTAACATTTTTTTTTGCTGCCACCGCCTTCTTCATCTCTTCCATCACCTCCTCTCTTCTCTCAAACTCCACCGCCTGCTTTCTTTATCGCATTCCCCTATCTATCTATTCATCCACTATATATTTATTTATTCACTCTATATATCACTATATATCACACTCTACTATCATTTTTCACTATAATTTCTTATAATTTCTATGCTTAAAATTTTTTTCAAATGTAAATTTACATATTTTTCTGCCACCGCCTGCTTCATCTCTTCTGTCACCTCCTCTCTTCTCTCAACCTCCACCGCCTGCTTTCTTTATCGCATTCCCCTATCTATCTATTAATCCACTATCTATTTATTTATTCACTCTATATCTCACTCTACTATATCTTTTCACTATAATTTCTTATAATTTATTTGCTTAAATTTTTTTTGCTGCCACCGCCTGCTTCATCTCTTACGTCACCTCCTCTCTTCTCTTAACCTCCACCGCCTGCTTTCTTTATCTCATTCCCCTATCTATCTATCTATTCATCCACTATCTATTTATTTATTCACTCTATATCTCACTATAGATCTCACTCTACTATATCTTTTCACTATAATTTCTTATAATTTATATGCTTAAATTTTTTTTCAAATGTAAATTTAAAAAAAATTCTGCCACCGCCTGCTTCATCTCTTCCGTCACCTTCTCTCTACTGCCACCGCCTGCATTTTTTATCCCATTCTGTCACCTCTTCTCCTCTATTTACTGCCACCGCCTGCTTAATGCGTCTCATTCCCCATCCTCTCCTCTCCTTTCTATGCTGCCACCGCCTATATTCTGCGTCTCATTCCCTGTCACCTCCTCTCTTTGCTGCCACCGCCTGCTTTCTTCATCCCATTCCTCTCCTCTCCTTTCTTTTCCACCACCACCACCTTTCTGCCTCCTGCATCCTATTCCCAAACTGCTCTTACCAGCGTCACCACCAAATACAAAGGTCTTATACTACCTGACCGGTGTGTAGCCTTTGCCACTGTAGATCACACGCCTTCATATCTTACTTGTTGACATCCATCCTCTTACCTTCTGTATTTCAGCTGATGTTCTATATGATAACAAAAGAACATTGTACCTATTACTCCATGTGCAATCTGGTCACATTTATAACAAGATACAAAATAGCATAATATATATCTTTTGTTTCCATGATGAAATCTATAGACACTTGGATAAGTTACTAGAATGTAACATTACGGGACTGCAGAGCATAAGCTGCTTTGTGACGCTTCTGTTTGCACTAATGCGCTCATCTGTAGAGTAAGCACCTGGACCTGCACATCAGGGGGTTCTATGGGGAGGGGCCACATCTTATGGGAAATGGAGGATGGGATAGAGTGTTTGTAAGTAATTGTACGCTGGCTGCATTTACAGGATATAATATGTAAATGAGACTGAAGGGGGTACAGACTGAGTATCTTTAGTTACAGAGGGGTCGCAAAATCTCTTCCCTGCTTACGGATCTTTCTTTTACAGGTTCTCAGTAAAGACCTTATTCTGGTCCCCATGAAATGAATTTCACAGCGTTGGGTGTGGACCAAACTTCTTCCGCAGTGCCTGCGTACCCCCCTCCCCCTGCACGGCTGCAACTCAGGGCCGGGGTGATCATAATGAATAGCAGGTAGGAAATAAATATGTGGTACACAGAAGTGGCAAGTTGCTCGAATGAACTCATTGGTCCATTGCAAGTGCTTGCAAGAGAGGGGCTAGTTCAGGCAAGGGAGGGGCTAGTTCAGGCAAGGTAGGGGCTAGTTCAGGCAAGGTAGGGGCTAGTTCAGGCAACGGAGGGGCTAAACAAGGCAAGAGAATTACAGAATTCCCCCACCCTTCAGTATAGTAATAATGCAGAAAACTCAGTTTATTTCTCCTTCGCTCCATAGGGATATATGTACACTGAGTTCTCTGCATTACTACTATCATACATATATTCCAATACACTGATTAATCCTTTTGCTGTACGTACCATCTATGTATATTACATGCCGCATAGATAATGTAGTGCTGGAATAAATTCACCAGCAAATGTAGGGGCATTTTCTAGTGAGATCACTTAGAGAATGACCTGAAATCACCCCGGGTGTACGCCCCATTCTGAACATGTATTATTGGTTATTATAATACTGCTATACTCAGATCTAGTTCCATTTTTCTTTATTTATCATGTCTCCATTTAAAGTTGAAGTCTTCAATCAAACATGGTTAAAAATAATAAGAAAAATGAAGATATAATGTACTTACATGCAGAACCTGGCATGGTCGCATCCAGCAGTGCCTCTGCCTCACTAGATGTACTTAGACCAGGTGGATTTGGGAAGCTTCTCCAGCTGGAGGTAATTGACGAGAAACCCGTAAAATTTGCCTGCTCCGCCGCTGTAATTGGTGGGTAATTGGCCTCTTCTGCCTCCATTAGTTCTAGATAGTTATTACTGGAGGCAGAGGGTGGAAAGAATGCCTACAGAAATAAGAAGTAACAGTGTATATCAGTGATTATTACATCTACCATAGGACTGTGTAAGACAGACATAGGCATTTAGCAAACTTCTTTATGTAAAGTTTATTTATAGTAGTTTCCATTATAGACCCTAAGAAAACGCCTATATATAAAGCTAAAGGCAGTGGCATAAATGTTGGGTACTCTTTACCTAGAACGGCGACCATCGAATGCACTAAAAATCGGGTGCGATGCGATGGCCGCGATTTCCCATAGGGACCAATGTTAAAAATGAGATTGGACCCGATTTTAGTGTTCAATGCCTCAATGGCCGCGATTTTTACATAGGAAACAATGTTAAATGGGCCACAGAGCCCAAATAGTCACCGTGAAGTCTGAAATGGCCCCCACAATTGTTAACGCCACCCCACGATCAACGTCAACCGGAAGCGTGGCGAGCGCAGCGAGCCCGCGAGGGGCGGCGGTACGCGTCCTCCGACCTTTTCATGCCCCACTATCCACGTCGGCGTGGAATTAGAATAGAATAGTGTGGCGAGCGCAGCGAGCCACCGAGCCCGAAGCGTGGCGAGCGCAGCGAGCCCCACGAGGGGACGCGGATACCTTCACAGTTATACGCGTCCCCTCACGGGCTTCACAGGTGTCCGTGGCGACGCGGACACCTGTGAAGCCCGCGAAGGCACGCGTTTACCTGTGAAGGTATCCGCGTCCCCTCGCGGGGCTCGCTGCGCTCGCCACGCTTCGGGCTCGGAGGCTCGCTGCGCTCGCCACACTATTCTATTCTCAACTCCACGCCGACGTGGATAGTGGGGCACGAAAAGGTCGGAGGACGTGTACCGCCGCCCCTCGCGGGCTCGCTGCGCTCGCCACGCTTCGGGTTGACGTTGAGCGTGGGGTGGCGTTAACAATTGTGGGGGCCATTTCAGAGTTCAAGGGCACTATTAGGGCTCTGTGGCCCATTTAACATTGTTTCCTATGGCCAAATCGCGGGCATTGAGGCATTTCAGTAAAATCGCGGTCAATCACCGTTTTAACATTGATCCCTATGGGAAAATCGCGGGCATCGCGTCGCACCCGATTTTTATGTACCCACGATTTACCCGCGATGGCCGCGATTTTTTACCCCCGACGCCCGCAATTCCAATCGCGGGCGCCGTTCTAGGTAAAGAGTACCAAATGTTGCATTGTATAAAGGTGTCGCTCAGAACATATATATATATATATATATATATATATATATATATATATATATATATATAGCCACAGCATTGCAGTAGATGTGAGGTCGCTATGGTGCAATTACAGGTGTTCATCTACTCTGTGCTATCAAGAGACATCTATATACTCTAGAAGTGCAGAGAGGAAAATGACATTCCAGAAGCTCACTATGGAAAGTGTAACCTGTGCTCTATAGTCCACTTTGTCTCCTTGTCAGCTTACTATGAGTTGCAGGATTATCAATTATATTAGAAAAATGTCAGAAGATGTAACGGAGCTCACATCTGGGGCAATAAGAAAGTATTGGTAACAAAGTAATTATGTCCTTTCTACTTGTGTTTCCCCTGCTAGAAAGAAAACTAAAAATGTGTCTTTGTCAGTGATTTTTATGTAACCCTGAGCACAAGAATAACTGTGTTAGGGAACTTTACACTGTTAAGGCCCCCATATGTTACGCGATTTGGGCAAGAGGATCCAGCAGATTGTCTGTGACATTCAATCGGATCCGATGTGCAGTCCCGTGCGCATCGGATCAGAGCTCGGACGGGCTGCACATAAAATACATCTTATGTGTAGCAGTCAGCAGGACATCCAGGGTGCGGCAGGTGGCGAGGAGAATTGAAAAATCGTATTCCAAAGACTGGGTGGCCACTGTTTGGCTGAGAGATCTCTTTCAGCCAATCAGCAGCCACCTGATCTTTTGAATAGTATTTTTCAATTCATACGCCCCCTGCCTGCAGCTCTCCGAGATCATGTGTGATAAATCGCATGTAATTCATGTGTAAGGAAAAAAAAGGCACATTATGTGCCAAATCTTATTGAGCTCTCTCAGGTAGGGTTAGGATTAAGGTCAAGGTTAAGGTGGCCATACATCAGAAAGATATTGTACCCAATCATACAATCTCAATTGATTGTAAGATGGATTGTATGCAGATTGTGTGCACATATTGTGTACACAATCATACAATCTATCAGCAGATGTATTGCATGACTGATTGTATAATGGATTGTGAGTAGATTGTGTGTCCAAAAACCACCAAGGACTGCCGGGGATTTCAAGGGAAATTTTACACAATCATGAGTGCAATCGATCTTAAGATCGATCTTTCTGATGTATGGCTAGCTTTATGTAGGGTACACACCAGGGCGACCCGCTCACGATGCACATCGTGAGCGGGTCGTCGGTGTCTCGTCCGACCCGCTCACGGTGACACGGGGGGGGCACGACCTGCTCACGATGTGCACCGTGAGCGGGTCCGATCTGATGGCGACCCGCACCCGGCTGTATGGTCGTCATTGAGATCCTACCTGCAGCAGGTAGGATCTCAATAACGACCGACCAACCCGCGGGACCGCGCATCGGATCGATATCGGTCCTCACCAGGACAGAAAAGGGCCCAATCAGCACACAATCTACATCCAATTGATCGGAATTGGATCTAGATTGAGGGGATCGGGCCCTAGTCGTCCTGGTGTGTACCCAGCATTAGTTTGCAGAAGAGGACAGTTAGGGTTAGGCACTAGGGGGCAGTTAGGATTAAGGTCAGGGTCAGGCTGCAGAAGGGGAGAGTTAGGCTTAGACACTGGGGTGGATAGTTAGGGTTAGGCATTAGGGGGAGGAGTATGGCTAAAATGACTAAAACTTGACAATTTGTCAGTTAAACGTTTCACCCTGTCTATCCTAGACACTGTCTAATTAGTGACCCTGTCAGCCTATTGCATGCTGACATAATGTCTGTCTATATAGACAGAGCCGATCCCTTATTCCACACCCCATGTATGTGTTTGGCACTTATACATTATCTGCTGACCAGCAATGAGCAGCTCATGGAAGTTCTGTTTTATACTTACAGGGAAGTATGGGGGCTCCATCCCAAGGGATTCCATGGCGACCCAGTCAATGTGCTGGAAGAAGGGGTGGTGGCGGATGTTGTCATTAACTCCTGGTTCTTGGCCCAGATGGTTATTGACAAGCTGAAAAAGGTATTTGGATGTAATTATACAGCACAGTTCCTCAATACAATAATTGTACAAACATTTCTGCTGCCGGCACAGAATAATATAAAGGGATTTCTCCATGGCCACAGTATGTTACTACTGACATTCTATCTGGGATCTGTTTTGTGCCTCACATTACATTCCCCATTCCAAGAACATGTCACCATTCTGCCATTTCCTGTCATATGTGTCCTAAAGGTCCATACACACTGGGCGATTATGCCCAGTGTGTGTGCACAGCGATGATTGCTATCATCGCTGAGCGGGAAAGCTGCTCAGTGCATACACACTGAGCGGCCTTACCCCTGCCCTGCGGGGGATGACGGCTTTGCATAGTGCAGAGCTATGCAAAGCCGTCCTCAAAGCCGCTCATCTGCTTGTAAGTAATAGCAGTAATTTTTATATTGTCACTATACAATAGTCTAACGTTACTTATCTGATTATTGTCTGTCTAACAGGAATGACTGCAGAGAAACCAGTGGGATGATGCAGGTAAGGGGCAAACACACGGGCGATTTATGCCCTATTTGTAAGCGATCTGTCTAGGACACTTAGAAATGAAGCTCGGATCGCTCCCTTTGTACACCCTATAGCTATGGCGGTTCGCAGCCCTGCACGTCACTATCGCCCACAGATATAGACAGTGCATGCACGTTCTATCCTGCTTACATCACCAATCCGCATAGGCAAACACTGCTCAGCAAAGATTGCTCAGCACATATAGCAGGTGATTCCCATGTGTGCAGCGATGTGTGCTGAGCCACCTGTGCTTTAGCAGCACAGGACTCAAGTCGCCCCGTGTACAGGGCTTTAGTTGAGTATGTACTCCATTGTGATGCTCTTTATATTTATTAATCCTATTTATAAAATGCAGAAAAGTCACCTCTCAATAAAAAAACACCCATGTAGATCTTTTACTTATCTGCCAATAGTTATAGCATAGCTAACAGCTGCATCAGCCGTCGCCAGAGAAAAGATTCAGCTATTTTCCATAAAGCCACAATCTTTATTCACTGCTGCACAATGCGCGGCATAGCGGGGCATATGGTATGCGTACACTCCCGCTATGCATACACTTATATAGGAGCTGGCTGGTGCGGGTACATGCACCCTGCTGCTTTATGGGAGCCTGCTGCGATGCGCTCACACTGCAATCCCACTACAGCAAGCTGCTCTACGCAGCAAAGCTGTAGCAGGACACATCTGTAGTCAGTAATAGTGGTCGGCTGTCAGAGTGCAGAGTTTACTTGTAGCAGTAATTGGACAGTAGAGTAGATCAGATACTCTGGTTTTCAATAGAGATCAGAGGACTGAACAGATTGATCCTATAACACAGTGACTAATGGTTACTTACATCCAACATCTTATAAAGTTATATACAACCAATTACATCATTTATATGAATAATTTATGAATGTAACATCATATTTACCATGTTAATGAGGTCCATGGCGGCAGATTCTGTTGCGCAGAATCTTGAGTGAGCAGCATGACCTCCGGTTATCATTTCGTTCAGGATGACTCCAAATGAGAACCAGTCTTCGCCAATCATGTACTCCTTGCCGAAATACAGCTACCAGAAGAGAGCGATTGGTTACCAACATTTTAATAATAATAATCACTTTGTTTTTTAATTTTTGCTTTTTTTTTTTTAATTAACAAAATAGCGGTAAAGATAACCCCTACATGTTATAGTAACAGCAGCAATATTTTATATTGTTTATAAATAATAAGTACTTCGCTGTTTTTAGGTATATTCTGTCCCGAGTTATTGCTCTTTCACTTGTATATGCTAGTTCACGTACTATATATTGTTTACAGCAGCTGTCCTGCCAACACACGGCAACAGTCTCACGTCATCTTCCCCTGGTAAGAGCCGGACCGGAAGTTGCATGTACCCGTTCCCATGGAGGACGCTATGGTGGAGCGTAGTCACTTAAGGTAATGCTGGTTACACACTAGAACGATTTTGCTCAGTCCCATCAATGTCGATGCAATTTAGTCCGATTTTATGTGAATTGGGCACGTTTTGGCATGTTTTAGATCCGTTTCCGATCTGATGGTTACCCTTTGAGCGCTTATTGTATGTATGAACTATTTCCATCTTTATCACTCTTGGGATTATTACTTTGTGCATGATATGTTTGCAGCACTTTGGGTTCAGCTGCGCACTTTGGTCTGATTTGTATTTTTCAATCATGATCATTCCGGTGTGTACCCAACATAAGAGTCGTATTGTTTACTATTAATTCTGCACCAGACCCAGAAGTCCAATGCCAGAGCTGATTGCAAATGACAGCTCTTATGGAAAGAGCTGTCCTCTGCATTAATAATCACATATGTTAGTGCATATGGGATTAGTAATAATGCGGTACCCGGGGAATGCTGGTGATGTGGTGGTGGGGGGGGGGGGGATGTTAGCGCATCTTCCACATGGAGATAAATTGCCAACACTTGGCAGAATCAGAATTACCCAGAAATGTGCAACGATGCATGTGCGTGCTACAGTGAATGCCCTTTTTACCCAACTTGGCTATATGCCGTCACATACGGGGTTGGAATCAGGCCCCATGTACATAGTTACATGAGGAAACAGTAGGAAACCCTTTGCATTTACCTCAGGAATAATGACTCCACACCTTCTAGCACAGCCAGTAACACCCTCGTCTCTAGGCGTGATCTCAAGGGCCAGACCGAAGTCGGCGATCTTGAGATGTCCCGTTGGAGTCACCAAGATGTTCTCTGGTTTTAGGTCGCTGTGAAGAAAATAAAATCTTTGTTTTCATACAAACAGGAATTATTTGGTACATAGATTATTTTGCACGTTACATGTGTACATTCTAACTAATAGTAGTTTTATATGTTTGTGAGCAAGGACTAATGTAATCATATTTAGGTTAGTGTCCATGTGATTCCACCATGTCATGTACATCTGTATGTGTTCTGCAGACATCTAGGTTATTTAATAGTGGAACCTTCCTCAGCCCAATAACCCCTGTGATACTAATATGTGTGGTTACAGCATACTGTAAATAACTAGTGATATTGATGTCATAGGAAGCAGCAAATGGAGGCTGATGCTGGTCGTTCCCAGCTGGGGAAGGGGAGCAGCTTATAAATGGGATCAGTTTATTCTTATTTGTAACCAGAAAATAAATAATAACAATACACTGACACGTGGGCCAGGCAGCACATTGGGCCTTATTCTGATCGGTGCGGCCGGATCCGATTATGCGGCCAGCACCGTGCGTGCGAAACCCCGCCTTCCATACGGATCGCCAACTCCGTCCGTACGCGGTAAGAAGCTGGCCGAACGGACCGCACGTGTATTTTTCACGGAATACGCCTCCTCCATCTAAGGGAACCTCCCCCATCATTCGATGGTCGCAGACCATCGAATGTAGGACCGAGTGCTCCACCAGCTCCCGCAACCTCAGACCACACGGACATTTTTCCGTGCAAAAGCAGGGATCTGGGTGGGCAGCTGACATCCGGCGATGTCATATGTCCGCCCCCTACACGTGCGTCACGGCCGCATTACCATACGTACGCCCAGCGTTTGCATGGGAACGCCCATGAAACGCGGGGCGTATGCTTATGGTAATGAGCCCAAATTGCCCTTCACGCCCCTCTCCACCCCGGAGTGTTCACATATCATGCAGGATTCGGCCGTACGCCCCGCTCGCACATGCGCAGACACAAAACATCGGCGGGCCGAACGCACGCGTATATATCCGCACCGACCAGAATAAGGGCCATTGTGCTTATTGTGCTGTTATTCCCTGAGTGCAGCCGCTGCAATTTATCATTGGGGATTGTAAGCTTTTAGGGGTGATGGGCCTTATTCAGATCTGAGCTCAGTACTAATTTGTTTTAGAAAATGGGCAAAACCATGTGCACTGCAGGTGGGGCAGATGAAACCTGTGCAGAGAGAGTTAAATTTGGGTGGGGTGTGCTGAAACTGAAATCTAAATTGCAGTGTAAAAATAATGCAGCCAGTATTTACCCTGCACAGAAACAAAATATCTCACACAAATCTAACTCTCTATACATGTTACATTTGCCCCACCTGCAGTGCACATGGTTTTGCCCATTTTCCAAACATATTTGTACTGAGCTCAGATCTGAATAAGGCCCAATGGGTGAGCTATTTACCTGTGTAGTGAGTGCCAGATACCTTTAGATTCATATAAATAGCAATTGGAGATGGAATTAAAGGAACCATATTAGGTGAAGTTATCCAACCTGTGTCCATCCACGTCTTCCGCAATTATTTATTTTAGCTTTCCTTAATTTGTCATCTGTCACTCCTGCTCCTCTTACTTCCCTTACTACACCTCTCATAACCTCTGTCCTCCTCTTTTTTTATGTACCTCCCACTCCTTCCAACTTATTACCCTGCACCTCCCACTCTCTCCCTCCACCTCCTTCCCCTCCACCTCCCACTTCTTTCTCCTCTGCACCTCCCACTCCATCCCTCCACCTCCTTTCCCTGCATGTCTACTCCCTCCTTGCTCCTCTGCGCCTCCCACTCCCTCCCTCCACCTGCTTCCCATGCACCTCTCACTACCTACTTCCTCCTCCTTCCTCTGCACCTCCCCCTCCACCTCCTTCCCCTGCACTTCTTACTCCATCCTTCCACCTCCTTCCCCTGCACCTCTCACTTCCTCCTCCTTGCCCTGCATCTCTCACTCCCTCTTTCCTCCTCTACACCTCCCACTTCCTTCCTCTACCTCCTTCCCCTGCACTTCTTACTCCATCCTTCCACCTCCTTCCCCTGCACCTCTCCCTCCCTTCCTCCATCTCCCTCCTCTGCACCTCTCACTCCCTCCCACCTCCTTCCCCTGCACCTCTCACTCCCTACTCAATACTCTCCTCAGCCATAATTGACAATAAAAGCATAAAACAATTGTGCAGAGAGAGCCTCTGTGTCTACTGAGAGCTGTAGATAACGATTGTACATTACTATGTAAAGGAGGCATGTACCATGTAAGTGGGAAATATGTGCCAATTGGTAACATGTATAGCGTGTAGAATGTAGGAAGCAGACATGATCAGTATATTACATTCTGCATTATACACTACATAGTAATATCGCTTTATTATACTATTATCATACTGTAACTATATAATTACCCATGGACTATTCCCTTGGAATGGAGGAATTGAATCCCGCATACTATCTCTGCTGCATAGAATCTGTTGGATAGAAAACAGATTAATGTTACATTGTAGGATGTATAAATAATGGGTGTGGTATAGGGGTCCGACAGTCGGGATCCCGACAGTCATTAGCCCGACATCGGAATCCTGACTGGCCGGACTCAGACAGCATGGTGAGCGCAACAGAGCCCCTTGCGGGCTCGCTACGCTCGCCACGCTGGGGGCACGGAGGCTCTCTACGCTTGCCACCTATTGTATTCTTCCTCTATGGGGGTTGTGGACCCCCACAAGGGAGAATAGGTGGTGGCCGTCGGCATATGAGGTTAATATGAGGATTCTGTTTTTGTGCATTGGTGCAATTCACTTCATATTGGGGGTTATTCTGGTTGTATCCAAAGGCTACGAATTTGCAGCCTTGTGAATCCATGTAACCCCGCAGTGCGAATGGTGGTACACCATCCCACCATTCACAAGGGCGATTCGCTGGCAGGGACTGCGAATGGATGTTACACAGTAACATCCAATCGCTGCCTTGTGCGATCAGCCCATATAATTCCATGGTCACCGGCCATGGAACTATGGGGAAGGCGTACGCATATAACAGTGACTTATCCTACTAGCCGCTGTCATTCACTGCTACTAATAGGTTACACAGAGGGGATATGGTCATTGGCTCACCAGCAAGTTGGTTGACAGTCATTAGGTCGACATGCATTTAGGTCGACATGAGTCTAGGTCGACATGTTAATTAATTTGGCAGCATCAAATGTCAACACGTGTTAGGTCGACAGTCAAAAAGTCAACATGCGGGTTTTCACATTTTTTTGTCCCAAATGTTGTACGCATGGTGGCGGGGGGTGGGGCATTCGCTCACCCAGCAGGTGGCGGTACAGGTACTGGTACTGAATTAGGCCCTGAGTCTTAAACCATGGAATAGTAAATGCAACAGTTTTTATCTGAAATTTACATCTGACGTGTGTCATTTCCCAAACCACATACACAGCTGCCCCTTAGTACACGGCCACCTTCATGTTGCTGCACACAGTGATGACAGCAGCTGTATAATCCTGTCACATCTGACGTGTGTCATTTCCCAAACCACATACACAGCTGCCCCTTAGTACACGGCCACCTTCATGTTGCTGCACACAGTGATGACAGCAGCTGTATAATCCTGTCACATCTGACGTGTGTCATTTCCCATACCACATACACAGCTGCCCCTTAGTACACGGCCACCTTCATGTTGCTGCACACAGTGATGACAGCAGCTGTATAATCCTGTCACATCTGACGTGTGTCATTTCCCAAACCACATACACAGCTGCCCCTTAGTACACGGCCACCTTCATGTTGCTGCACACAGTGATGACAGCAGCTGTATAATCCTGTCACATCTGACGTGTGTCATTTCCCATACCACATACACAGCTGCCCCTTAGTACATGGCCACCTTCATGTTGCTGCACACAGTGATGACAGCAGCTGTATAATCCTGTCACAGCTGGAGTTTGTTACTACTAATAGTATTACTTTGCCCAATATAAGGTGACACATATAAGGCATGCTTTTCTATACTGTATTATATATTGATACATCAGAAACCTTCTGACTGAATACAAAATGTATATGTATAATATATAATCTATCAGTAAGTCCTCCCTATATCAGCGGCTGTAACAACACATTACTCTGTATCCTCACCTTGCACTGGAGATGTCCATGGGCCCATTCCTCATCAGGAGACTACGGAAGTCTCCGCCACTGGCATACTCCATCCCAAAGAACACGTGATTCTGTGTATGGTAGAAACAATTGTGTTATTATAATATAATAACAGCAATAGCAAAGGTTAGCATGGCTTCTGTACCAATTACATAAATAACCGTACGTAACTGCTGCTGCAAATAAAATACAAGAACACTGTCCGTAAAGTAAGGACAAAATCTGTAGTGTAAAGTCGTGGCAGCCGGACTGTTTTGTAGAAGAGATTTTTACTCATGCGCTGTACTGTTTGGGAAAAGTGACATCTGGTGGTCAATGAGTGTAATTGCAGGTTACATTTACAAGATTACGTTACATTTATAACGCAATCTATAACGTGACTATAGCGCAAGGAGCAGGCGCGATTCATGCGCGATTTGCATAGCGCACGTTATGTGCAACGCAGCTACGATGTACTTGGCCACATCTGTACATGGCAGGACAGACAGGAGGGACAGAGCTAGGGCGAGGGGAATGTCACCTTTGTCCGAAATAACTAAGTAAGGAGAAATTCTATACATTACTCATTCACTTCTCATCTTCTCATGGGAATATAATGGACAGTCTAGTGATGGCCATCGGTGCCTTTGCCATCGATGGTTGCCATCAATGGCAAAAGTGCAACAGGCTATCAATAGTGTAAAACTATGCAATGGGTGTCCATCGATAGTTTTACATATTGATGGTCATCTATTATGTTTGAGTGATTGGCCTGTAGGCCAATCAAAACAAATGGGCGGGGCTTCGCGGGTGTCGGGGGCAAAGCCATCTGGTTCTCCCCCATTGATGGCAAAAGTATTCAACATCGGCCATAAACCATTGATGATTTTGAATCATCGATGGTCGATGGCCATCCCTAGGACTGTCATGGGGAGAGGACGGGACCAGGGGGGCGGTGCCTAGGCCAACAGTACATAGGTGGACAGTCATTAGGCTGACCACTATAGGTCAATAGTCAATACGTCAACACATGAAATATGTCGACCTGCATTAGGTGGACATGATGAAAAGGTTGACACAAGCATTAGGTTGACATGCAAAAGGTCAGAGGCAGTCACAGCCGTACCGTGCTCTGATGGGAGAAGTAGCCATGGATGAGGAATGGGCACCCAGATGCAAGGTCTAGCACTTTTCTTTCCATGAATGCATGTTCTACGCCGATCTCTAGGAGCCATCTCTTGCTCATGACCTTCACAGCCAACAACTGGCTGTGAGCTGAGTGTGAGGCCAGGAGAACCTAGAGGAAATATTACAGTGTTAACCTCATAACCACAGTGTCCTGGTGACGTCATCCCTTGTGGGTCCCTTACATTAAGCTGAAAGGCCCCCATACAGTAATTCGATTTGGTCCAATTTCATCCGAATCTGATGGATCGGGCCGAGCAATGTGTATGACATGCCATCGGATTCAGTGCATGGTCCCCTATCATAACGGAGGCTAACGGATTGCCATCCGATAAGATCCAAGGCTGCTCCGGGGGGGCGATGGCCATACACTTATGTGATACATCGCAATAGTGTATGGCCAGCTTTAGATCTGGGATGCGGAATCCCCCCATGCCGGTAAAGCCCAGCCACCACCGGGCACCACCCTAGAAATATGTTAATAAGAAAAAACATGAGCTATGTGCTAAGGAGTGATACATAAGTGATGGACATAAATTAGACAGTGTTACACTGGTAAACAATAATAAAGTGCTACATTGAATGCTACCATGTGATGCCCCAAGCAGCCAGGCCGTACCCACTCTGGGGTATTATATAATACTTTTACTGCCAGAGATTTTGCACCTTGCAGGTTGCGTTTCAGTGAAGCAGCATCTTCTACACAATGTAAAGACGTTTCACACGTATATAAGTGCCACATGTAATACAGGCAACATTCCCTGATGTTCTAGCTGATGCTGCACTGATAATGTAAGAAAAGGGGCCACTCTATAGCGGTAGGAGGTCACACATTACACAGTGCGTCTATCCTTCCATGCTTCTATCACCCCACATACTGTAACCTTATTACAGTGACTACTAGAAGAGGTCGCCCTACCAGAACCATCGGACACTGTAGTGTTATATAATAGCGGGGGAATGTTACACATCATGCAGTTATACTGTGTGCAATATCATTACATGGAATGGTGAATCACAACTGACATTGAATGATATTGCACTGCAGCCTTGTTCACCTCTAATAATATGGAGACATATAGTAATTCCCCTGTGACAACTGAAACCTCATTGCTTACCTTCCCAAAACCACCTTGGCCTAACTGATGGTGAAACGTCAGTCCCTGGATGGTACGAGAGACTGCATCTCTGAGGCAGGATGATGGAGCACTGCTGGTTTCTGATGGAGAGAGAAGCCAGAGGAGAACATTTCAACAGTGCCAATATATGATAGAACATGAATTAAGGTGACATTTATATTACCATGCCCCCCCCCCCAACATTGGCAGATGAGGAAGAAGGACGCTTGTGTGCGCCCAAATTTCTGTGGGCGTGGCCTCCTGCTCCATGGGTGTGACCTATGCTCATGGAACTGCTGCGAGGCACGTCCCATCTATGCAGCTCTCGGGGCATGTCCAGCACTTAGGGCCTTATTCGAGTTCACTCTTTCTGACAAAATCCTTCTTAGATGGACAAAACCATGTGCACTGCAGGGGGGCAGATGTAACTTGTGCAGATCTAATTAGATTTGGGTGGGGTTTTACTTCAAAGTGAGATCTATATTGCAGTGTTAAAATAAAGCAGCCAGTATTTACCCTGCAAAGAAACACCAAATAATCACCAAATCTAATTCTCTCTGCACATGTTACATCTGCCCCCCTGCAGTGCACATGGTTTTGTCCATCTAAGAAGGATTTTGTCAGAAAGAGTGAACTCGAATAAGGCCCTTAGTGAGCTGCTGGCCATGCCCCATCCGCTCTGCCTACCTGAATAGATGCAGTGCACAGGCACACAGCATTAAATCCCCGCTGAGCAGCGGCAGGAAGGGGGGATTCCCTGCTGCCCCACCATCACCAGCACCGATTGCTGCTGGCCCTGGGTGGGATGCCAGACCGTTGGGAAGAATGTATAAACTCAAGATCGGGTATCTTTATGCATACACTTTAACAAAACTCAACCTTTATCAACTTATACCTTATAACCTTAACACTTAAAATAAGACACGGACACAAGTGCTGGCATTCCAAAAATGAATGTCAAATTTATTGATTGACAACTATGACTTTACTATATATGGTGGCGGCACTAAAGAACAGTCATGGGAAACAGGACAGAGCGATGCATATTGTCATACGCACACGTGTGCAGCTCTGACGGGAGAAGTACATATCCAACTCCACCAACTGTATCTTGTCCCCATTGGGTAATGCTATCTTCAGATAGGGGGGGGTGTGCAACAAATAAGGTACTTATGTATTAGCAGGGCGCCCATTGCGTAGTGGTGTAATGAGAATACCAATACACCACTATGCTGGCTACGTAAACTACGTAATTTTCGTAACTGGAGCTGTGCTAATACATAATGGATCATATCCCCACTCTCCACGTCATACCCCCATTATCCACGGGGACATGGAGTTAATTTTATAAAGTGTGGCGAGTGTAGTGTGTCACCTGAGCCGAAGCGTGGCGAGCCCCGCGAGGTGTCCCTTCGCGGGGCTCGCACTCGCCACGCTTCGCTCGCCCACGTGGATAATGGAGGTATGACTTGGATAGTGGGGATATGATTGTGTTAGTGTGTGTGTGTATTGTTTGTGTTTGTGTGTAGTGCATCATACTTACCCCTCAACGATGTCCACAGCGCCTCCGGTAGTCGGATCCCCGCACAGGCGGGCGTCATGACAGTCCTCCCCGGCAGCAATGTACGCAATAAGCGTAGTGCCGCTGGGGGAGCAGGGAAACCATGTGATGCTCCCCCAGCGGCATTTCAGTGAATTACATGCATTGCTCCGGCGGCCACCATATCTCCCCCCTCCGGCCGGCTGCCCGCCCAAGCTCTGCCACTGCCCGCCAGGATGTCCCCCTCTGCCCACCCGCAGAAACTCCGGCGCTGGCCGCCGGGATGTCCCCCGCCGGCCACCCTAAGCAGTAAGTCACATACAGTATTAGCCGGGCGCCCGTCAGTGGCTACGTTGTCAGCGTAGCCGGGTGCCCAGCAAATACATCAGTACCACAAATAATTACTGGCTGAGTAAGTTACATGGTCAGAGGAATTATTGTAGGGTTGGATGGAGACCACATCTGGTGGACACTTCGTCATTCCCTTATTGGTTGGGTATAGGAGACGGATGCCAGCAGCTGTTTATGCAATTGACCCATCACGCTTTTTATGTTTAATCTGAGGAAGGGGCTGGAGGGGAGGAGCTTATGTACCGCTCTCATTAAGTGCTGACTACCTTTATCTACACCTCTATCTGCTTCTCTCACAGACAGTGATCAGCGCTGGGCCTTACCCACTTACACTACCTATAACGACTATTATAAAACTGGCACTTGTTAATATTAAACATGATTTACAGAAATCATTTTTAAAACTGATGGGATAACTAGTCTGTTAAATTAATAAAAATAAACAGCAGAAATATCTCCTTTACTGTCAGCAAGAAAAACGCTGCTGCTGGCGGAGAGGGGGAGTCACACTGCAGGGGGGGACAGATTATAGGAGAGAGTCACACTGCAGGGGGGGACAGATTATAGGAGAGAGTCACGCTGCACTGGGGACAGATTATAGGAGGGAGTCACGTTGCTGGGGGATAGGCTGCAGGAGGGAGTCACGCTGCGGGTGGACAGTCTATAGGAGGGAGTCACGCTGTGGGGGGTGACAGACTGCATGAGGGAGCCACGCTGCAGTGGGGACAGATTATAGGAGGTAGTCATGCTGCGGGGGGATAGACTGCAGGAGGGAGTCACACTGCAGGGGGGGTGAGAACGGTGCATGGGGGAGTCATGCTGCAGGGGGGGGGGGGGCAGAAAGTGAGTCGCGGTGGTGAGACCAGTGCATGGATTTGTCATGCCGGGGGGGGGGGGGGGGGGGGGGGGACAGACTGAGGGAGCAGGGGATCCAGCACAACACAGTTATCTTGGTATACCTGTACTGCTAAATAAAAGTGTTACTGGATTTAACAATAAGGTACAGTAGATATCACTGAATTAGATTTGGATGCAAGTAACTGAGCATTTTGTACATAAATTCATGGAGATGAATTTTCTAATATAAGTAGTAGACACAGAGGCCTCAGCACCTAGCTCCTATACTACAGCTACCAAACTACATTCAGTGCCTGTATAACCACCGTGTGTGTGTATGTATCACTTACTTCTTCGGTCTGCATCTGCTTGTGGGTCTTCTCTCTTCTTTCTTACCGCGCTGGTCTCTGAGCAGGGTGATGTCCTCCTGCAGATCTTCTTTCTCCTTGTGGCCGCCTTCCTCCTCGTCGCCGTCCTTTTCTGCATGCCAAAACTCCACTTGGCCTTCCACCGCATGGCCAAACTCCACCTGGTCATCCTCCGCATCGCCATGCTCCACATCGCCGTCTTCATAGCCGTCCTCTTCATCTCTTCTCTCTGCAAAGCCGTCCTCCTCCACGTAGCAATCTTGCCTGTAGCTCTCCTTCACATCTCTAGCTACCAACTGTCATCTGCCTACCAACTGCCACTTATGCAGCAGAGGGTGGAAAGTAAACAGCTTGGTTGCCATGACAACATTCAAAGCAGCAAGTGCTGTGCTGTGGCATTACCCAGTTATATCTGTGCACTACATACAAGTTGTATATGTTATATCAAATGGGGGGGAATGTGTGATATAAGCATTGGATTTAATAGTGATTTCCTAAATTATGGTGGGGGGACATTTTTATAAGCAGACTGATTAGATTACAATTTATATATATTGAGGTACATATTTGGGGGACTTGTGTATTATCCACTAATACCACTAATTAAGGTATGCGATGGACACGATTTCAGACTTTTTCAGGGCTGAGTATTTTAAAATCGGGTCACATCGCATGCCATTACAATGGCGCATAATCAGCACTGACGGCATGGCACTCATACAGGAGGGGGGAGTGGGTTGCGGCGGCTTTGGGCCGTTGGAACGCCCAGCATTTCACGGACGTTCCCGGGGTCTCCGGTAGCAGGTGGCTGACATCACATGATGTTAAGGGTCCCATACATCAGCAATTAATTGTGACAATTTTCAGATATGGAGATGATTGCCACAATTAATTTTAGATGTGTGGGCTCCCCCTTTTGGCAATCAAAATCGCCAATCAAGTGCTTAATCAGGTTTTTAAACATGTTTGTTAATCTGGTATTATCTGCAGATCTTTTTTATATGTGTGGGCATTCCCAATTCGTCTTCTTCATCTATTTACATTATGAACAGCTGAAATGACAATTGATTGGGCAATTTCCAGATATGAAGATCCAATCTTTAGTTGGAAAAATCTGCCGATCACTGAAATAAATCTGTAATGTGTGGGCAAGTCAGATAGATTGTAAAATCCATTTATCTGGCCAAAAATCCCTGGATCTGGAAATCCATTAATTGTGATTGCTGATGTATGGGGCCCATTATTAGCCGCTCGCCCTGTCTTCAGCCGGAAGCCCTTAACCCCTTCCTGACAGAGCTAGTTTTTGCGTTCCTGACAGAGCCATTTTTTTCAAATCTGACATGTCTCACTTAAGTGGGGATAACTTTTTTTTGCTTTTACTTATCCCAGTGATTTTGAGATTGTTTTTTCGTGACACATTGTACTTCAAATTAGTGGTAAATTTGGGTCGATACAGTCTGTGTTTTTTTGTGAAAAATACCAAAATGTCGTGAAAAAATGGAAAATTTAGCGATTTGCAAAATGTTACATTTTCTGCTTGTGAGACAAATAATCATACCACTCAAAATAGTTAATAACTAACATAGACCATATGTCTACTTTATGTTGCCATCATTATTTCAACTTCCTTTTCATTTTTTTGGACACTAGGAGGCGTAAAATATGAATAGCAAATTCTCAAATTTTCAAGAAAATTTCAAACACTGATTTTTTTAGGGACCAGTTCAGTTCTGATGTGACTTTGAGGGACTTGTATGTGAGACACCCCCATAAATGATGCCATTTCAAAAACTGCACCCCTCACAGTATTCAAAACAGCATTTTGGAAGTTTGTTAACCCTTTAGGTGTTTCACAGGAATTAAAACAAAGTGTAGGTGAAATTTCAAAATTTCATTTTTTTTGCAGAGTTTCAATTTTAATACATTTTTCTAACGAATACAGTAGATTTTACTAGAGAAATGTGACTAAAAATTGATTCCCCCAATTCTTTTGTTTTCATAAATATCCTATATGTGGCCCTAGTGTGCACGGTGACCAAACCACAGGCTTCATAATAGAAGGAGCACCTACTTGATTTTGGAGCCTCCTTTTTATGAGATTATTTTTTAGGCACCATGTAGGTTTCTAGGCACCATAAGATGCTAAAAGTTAGGAACCCCCCCACAAGTGACCCCATTTTGCAAACTACACCCTTCAGGGAATTCATCTAGGGGTATAGTGTACATTTCAAACCCCCAGGGGTTTCACCAATTGTGGTACAACTGGGCAGTGAAAATAAAAAAAATTAATTTTTCATTTTCACAGCTCAGTTGTATCAAAATTGGTGAAACCCCGGGGGGTTTGAAATGTACACTATACCCCTTGATGAATTCCCTGAAGGGTGTAGTTTGCAAAATGGGGTCACTTGTGGGGGGGTTCCACTGTATGGGTGTTTCGGGGGTCATTCAACCAGAATCTGTGCTGCAAAATCCAAAAATCACTCCTTCCCTTCTGAGTCCTGCCATGCACCCAACTGGTATTTTTTGGTCACACATGAGGCATTGCCGTACTCGGGAGAAATTGGGGCACAGATTTTGGGGTGCTTTGTCTCCTTCATTCCTTGTGAAAATGAAAAATTTTGAGCCAGATCTGCATTTTTGTGTAAAAAAATGTAATTTTTTACACAAAAATGCAGTTCTGGCTCAAAATTTTTTATTTTCACAAGGAATGAAGGAGACAAAGCACCCCAAAATCTGTGCCCCAATTTCTCCCGAGTACGGCAATGCCTCACGTGTGACCAAAAAATACCAGTTGGGTGCATGGCAGGACTCAGAAGGGAAGGAGTGATTTTTGGTGGCGGAATGAATGGTGGGTGCTATGTCGCATTAGCAAGACCCCCGAAGCACCAATACAGTGGAACCCCCCCACAAGTGACCCCATTTTAGTCACCAGCTTTGGGAGGGGGGCTGGCGCTGCGGCTGGCGGGGGGGTGGGAGGGGTGCTGGCGCTGCGGCAGCCGGGTGGGTGGGAGGGAGGGGGGCTGCCGGGTGGGAGGGGGGGGGGGGGCTGGCGATCGGTGGGGTATATACACACACACACACACACACACACACATATATATATATATGTGTGTATATATGTATATATATATATATTTATATATATACATATATATACACACACACATATATATATATATATATATATATATATATATATATGTGTGTGTGTATGTATATATATATATATATATATATATATATACATATATTTTCAGTGCATATATTTTATTGTTCACCTTTTTCAGCAGCTTGATGCTGCTGCTGCTGCTGCGGGGGGGAGGGGGGAGGAGGGCAGCGCTGCGTGCGCTCCAGACGCTCCGGGGGAGCCGTTGGAGCCGCTGCTGCTGCCGGGTGAGTGCCCGGCGGGTGCGAGGGGTGGGCTGCACATCGGTGGTGATCGGTGCTGTACCTGACAGCACCGATCACCACCGATCCCTGTGTTACCGAGCGGCTTAGCCGCCGGTAACACAGGAAACGCTGTGAATGGCTGTTCAGATTTGAACAGCCAATCACAGCGATCGCCGACCGGGGGGGGCACCCCTGCCCCCCCTGGGCGGCGAGGGGGGATGTCTGCTGTCAGGGACAGCAGACATCACCTAACTGTCACTGCGTCTCTAGACGCAGTGACAGTTAGAAGTCATGACGTACATGTACGTCAAATGTCGGGAAGTACTTCCCGACCATGACGTACATGTACGTCAAATGTCGGGAAGGGGTTAAATAATGATTTCTCCAGCAGCGGGACATGTAAGGGGATGTGTTTTCATACCATGGTTGCGAAGGGGATACGGCGGCGGGAGGTCAGCAATTTGTGGGGGTGGGCAAATTGGCACTCGATAAGCTGCGAGCTTTGCAATCTACTGAGTTAACCAGAATCAGGCCCATAGTGTACTGATGTACTGCGGCGTATAGGGGGTATGTATTGTAGTGATGTAGTGTGGAGCATAGGGGATATATAGTGTAGTGATGTAGTGCGGAGTATAGGGGGTATGTATTGAAGTGATGTAGTGTGGAGCATAGAGGATATATAGTGTAGTGATGTACTGCGGCGTATAGGGGGTATGTATTGTAGTATGGAGTATAGAGGGTATATAGTTTAGTGATGTAGTGCGGAGCATAGAGGATATATAGTGTAGTGATGTACTGCGGAGTATAGGGGGTATGTATTGTAGTATGGAGTATAGAGGGTATATAGTTTAGTGATGTAGTGCGGAGCATAGAGGATATATAGTGTAGTGATGTACTGCGGCGTATAAGGGATATGTATTGTAGTGATGTAGTGCGGAGTATAGAGGATATACAGTATAGTGTAGTGATGTAGTGCGGAGTATAGGGAATATGTTTTGTAGTGATGTAGTGCGGAGCATAGAGGAAATATAGTGTAGTGATGTACTGCGGAGCATAGGGGTATGTATTGTAGTGATGTAGTGCGGAGCATAGAGGATATATAGTGTACTGATGTACTGCGGAGTATAGGGAATATGTTTTGTAGTGATGTAGTGCGGAGCATAGAGGATATATAGTGTAGTGATGTATTGCGGAGTATAGGGGGTATGTATTGTAGTGATATAGTATGGAGTATAGAGGATATATAGAGAAGTGATGTAGTGCAGAGTATAGGGGGTATACAGTGTAGTGATGTAGTGCGGAGTATAGGGGGTATATAGTGTAGTTATGTAGTGCAGAGTATAGGGGGTATGTAGTGTAGTGATGTAGTGCAGAGTATAGGGGGTATATAGTGTAGTGATGTAGTGCAGAGTATAGGGGGTATATATAGTGTAGTGATGTAGTGCAGAGTATAGGGGTTGTATAGTATAAGGATGTAGTGTGAATTATAGGGGGTATATAGTGTAGTGCAGAGTATAGGGGGTATATAGTGTAGTGATGTAGTACAGAGTATAGGGTTTATATAGTTTAGTGATGTAAAAGGTAGTATAGGGGGTATATAGTGTAGTGATGTAGTACGGAGTATAGGGTTTATATAGTTTAGTTATGTAGTATAGGGGTATATAGTGTAGTGATGTACTGCAGAGTATAAGGGTTGTATAGTGTTGTTATGTAGTGTGAAGTATAGGGGGTATATAATATAGTTTAGTGATGTAGTGCGGAGTATGAGGGGTATATAGTGTATTGATGTTGTGAGGAGTATAGGGGTTATATAGAGTAGTGATGTAGTGTGAAGTATAGGGGGTATATAGTGTTGTGATGTAGTGGGAATTATAGGGAGTATATAGTGTAGTGCAGAGTATATGGGGTATATAGTGTAGTGATGTAGTACGGAGTATAGGGTTTATATAGTTTAGTGATGTAGTATGTAGTATAGGGGTATATAGTGTAGTGATGTACTGCGGAGTATAAGGGTTGTATAGTGTAGTTATGTAGTGTGAAGTTTAGGGGGTATATATTATAGTTTAGAGATGTAGTGCGGAGTATGAGGGGTATATAGTGTATTGATGTTATGAGGAGTATAGAGGTTATATAGAGTAGTAATGTAGTGTGAAGTATAGGGGCATATAGTGTAGTGATGTACTGCGGTGTATGAGGGGTATATAGTGTATTGATGTTGTGAGTATATGGGTTATATAGAGTAGTGATGTAGTGTGAAGTATAGGGGCATATAGTGTAGTGATGTAGTGCGGAGTATGAGGGGTATATAGTGTATTGATATTGTGAGGAGTATAGGGGTTATATAGAGTAGTGATGTAGTGTGAAGTATAGGGGATATATAGTGTAGTGATGTAGTGCGGAGTATGAGGGGTGTATATAGTATAGTGAGGTACTGTGGAGTATAGGGGTTATCTAGAGTAGTGATGTAGTGTGAAGTATAGGGGCATATAGTGTAGTGATGTAGTGCGGAGTATGAGGGGTATATAGTGTATTGATATTGTGAGGAGTATAGGGGTTATATAGAGTAGTGATGTAGTGTGAAGTATAGGGGATATATAGTGTAGTGATGTAGTGCGGAGTATGAGGGGTATATAGTATAGTGAGGTACTGTGGAGTATAGGGGTTATCTAGAGTAGTGATGTAGGTGAAGTATAGGGGGTATATAGTGTAGTGATGTATTGCAGACCGTAGGGCAGGGGTGTCCAAACTTTTTGCGACGAGGGCCAGATTTGGTGAAGTGTAAATGTGTGGGGGCCGACCATTCAGCCTGACATTCTTTGAATCATTAATCACATCAGAATGGTCCCCCACTCTGCCCCCATTCACTGTATGTCCCCCAGCCTGCCCCTTCACTGTATTTCCCCCAGCCTGCTCCCATTCACTGTATGTCCCCTATTCACTGTATGTTCCCCACTCTGCACCCATTCGCTCTGTCCCCCAGCCTGCCACCCTTCACTTCACCATCAGTGCCTCCATTCATTGTATGTCCCCAAGCCTGACCCTCCTTCACTGTATGACTCCTATTCACTGTATGACCCCCATTCACTATGTACTGTACCTCACTCTGCCCCCATTCACTGTATGTTTCCCAGCCCCTTGTGTGAGCCAGAGGAAGCAGAGGCAAAGCAGGCACTGCAAGGACAGGAGATGCTTGGGCTCCCGCTGCTGCCCTCCTCCGCTCTGCATGTTACGGGAGCAAGCTTCCCCCTTGCTGCCCCCCCCCCCAAACACTGCTGTCACTGTGATTGTGGAGTAGGGTGATATACAAATGCAGCAGCAGGGGTAGGACGCCAAACACATCTGACTGTGGCGGCCGGCACCTCCACACTGCAGCACACAGCAAGGTAAAGGCTCGCTCGCTGGGGCCCCACCTTTAGTGTCCTGTGCTGTGCTTCACACAGCTGATGCTCTGCCCGCTTCCAGCTGGAGGCTGCGGGCCGCTTGAAATTACAGCACGGGCCGCAATTGGCCCCCAGGCCTGACTTTGGGCATGCCTGCCTTAGGGGGTATATAGTATAGTGAGGTACTGTGGAGTATAGGGGTTATCTAGAGTAGTGATGTAGTGTGAAGTATATTGGGATATATAGTTTAGTAATGTAGTGCTAAGTATAGGGGGTATATAGTTCATTGATGTAGTGTGAAGTATAGGGGTTATATAGTGTAGTGATGTAGTGCTAAGTATAGGGGGTATATAGTGTAGGGGTATAGGTCCATAATTGCTGACACTGCAAATTTGTAGACCAAGCCTGAATCAGGCCCATAGTGTAGTGATTAGGTGCTGTATATATGTAGGGGTATATAGTGTAGTAATGTAGTGCAGGGTATAGGGGGCATATAGTGTAGTGTTGTAGTGCGGCGTACAGGGGGTATATAGGGTAGAGATGCAGTGCAGAGAATATTGGTTATACAGGGCCAGATGGAGCTGCAGCTCCAGGCCTACACATAAAGTAGGCCCATCATCATGGCACCATGATGATCACCAGCTGGGCACAGTGTGGGCCATAAATCATGTTTGTATTTTGATGTGTTTAGCAAGAAATTGGTTCTTATAGTGTATGGGTTCTACATTGCATTGGCCTCACTTCTTCCACTTCTCATAATAGGCCCTTGTACATTATCAGCAGAGCCGTGAGTAGAGTGGCCAATCCCGGGATCGGCGGGATCCCGGGATTTGGCCCCAATATTGCCCAATATTTCGGGATTAGACTACTCTAATGCTGGGCAGCGTCTGAGCACTTGCTCAGACGCTGCCCAGCTGCTCTGAGTCCTGTGCCGGCTATGCAGCTCAGAAGCGCAGCGTGATGTGGTCAGAGGTCATGCTGGGCGTCACACTGTGCAGCCAACTGAACACGCCCCCTGCACCGCCGCCGCTCTCTACAACTGGAGGCTCTTCGCTGAACGGAGGACTTTGGTGTTTATTTGTGTAATCCCGAATTGGATCTGGACTTCTTTTACCGACCGCAGAGAACTTTGGATGACGGATTCCGGACCATCATCCTTTGTATTTCAAGCGCTTTTGAGAACTGATTCAATTCAGATTCTCCATTCCATCCGGTACTTAGCCATTTTCTTTTCTTGTACTATCACATCACATGTTTGTCGTATATCAATAAAAGTGGTATTGCACCATACTGTATGTATCTCTTCTACATTTATTTTGGTGTCTCATCCGGACCGAGATAAATTATCTATGGTTGGGAGGATTGGTGTTCCACTATCCAAATAAGCAGTCGATTTGGGAGAAGAGGAGATGCTATTGGGGCAGGAGGAACGTATGGTTATATATATCTGTATATGCTAGCCAGTATTTGGAGAAGAGGACCGTTCCTATATATCTAGGGACGTATTTTACATTCACAAGGGCGCCGGTGGAGGGAACATGCCATCTTTTGTCACTTTTTCCACTGTTTCTTGGGGGTCCAGGGTCACCCTTGTTGGATGTACCCACCATAGGCTGCCCAGGCGCACAGAACTTACTCTTTACCTTTCTTTCTTTGCTGAACTCGCCTGCCGCTGTGACCAGGTTAGGCATGACTGTGTGCGGCCGGGAGAGGTCGGGCGGCAAACGAGTTGTGACACCAAAGCTGCAGCGATGTGGCCTGTGCAGCGTGACCTATGGGTCACGCTGCGCAGGCCGCAGCACTGAACCCGCTCGCCGTCCAACTTCTCCCAGCTGCACAGTCTAGTGACACACTGACCTCCCTCCGGCATCACACTCGCAGCCTGCCTCCATTCCGCTGCCACCTGCCCCGCTTAAAGTAAGGCAACATGAGGGAGAGGGGGGTGGTTTTCTTTTAGGTACACCAATCCCAGGAATCCCGGTATTGAGCATTTTTCAATCCCGATTTCCGGGATCTAAAAAATGGCCCAGGATTGGCATCCCTACCCGTGAGGCCCTGAAACTGGCCCTGGTCCTATGAATAGCGGGTGTGAGATCTGTGTGTCACAGAGAGGGTTAATCTCTGCAGCTGTTGCTCCTAGTTACATTGTTGCAGAAGCTGAGCTGGGAGCTGTAACCATGGACCAGCTGCACTCATTTCTCCTGTATATAACACAGCATCAGGGCCAGACTAACAATGGGGAGGATGGAGCTGCAGCTCCAGGCCTCCCCATAAAATAGGCCCACCCTTGTGGCAGCATGATGATTACCAGGCAGAATAGCACCGCCGCCTCCTGCCTCTTGTACTTCCCGGTAAGACTCTAAGGGCTATATCACACTGTCCGGCTCCTGCCGGATGGCGAAATCCCGCACGTCCAGGAAGCCGTGCACAGTAGTTGTTAATGGACACTATTGTGTCCATTCACACGGGACGGCCACGGTCCGGCCGTCCGGTTGCAGCCGGATCCCGCCACTGGAAGGGACGGCTGCCGGGCTGTGGCCATCCCCTCCATGATAAACTACTGTGTGCTGCACGGCTTTCTGGCCGTGCGGGTTTTCTCTGCCGGGTAGGAGCCGGAGAGTGTGAAACCGCCCTAAGACAGTCAGAGGCTTTGCCTCCCAGACGAGGAGGGGCAGTCTCACTGAGAGAATGGTGGTCGCAGTAGGGGGTCTCTGGGGGGGTGTGTCACTGGCCCTGACTACATAAAAAGGATTCTTGCAGTGTAATTTGTCCCACGGAGAGACACAGGAATGAGAAGCTGCCAATACTGTCACTGTAAGTTATGAAGAACATTCAATTATATTGTGTCTGTGTAATTACACCGTGTAGGCATCTGAATATGTGTTAAGAGTATAGGTGTCTGTGTAATGGTAACGTGTATCTGTAACTCTGAATATATGTGTCTGCGACTACATGACGATGTAGAGTGGGTGGGGCGTGGGGGGGGGGTCGGTTCTGGCAGGCACTGTGACACTGTGTAATAGGGCAGGCACTCTCTGTAATAAGGCGGTCACTGTGACACTTTCTGTAATAGTGCGGGCACTGCAATACTCTGTAAGAAGGCAGGCACTGCGACATTGTCTGAAAAAAGGCAGGCACTGTGACACTTTCTGTAATAAGGCGGGCACTGCATCACTCTCTGTAAGAAGGCGGGCACTGCGACACTCTCTGTAAGAAGGCGGGCACTGCATCACTCTCTGTAAGAAGGCGGGCACTGCGACACACTCTGTAAGAAGGCAGGCACTGCATCACTACATAAAAAGGCAGGCACTGTGAAACTTTATTTATTCATAAACAGTTTCTTATATAGCGCATACATATTGAGCATCACTTTGGCACTGTGATACTCTGTAATAAGGCGGGCACTGCGACACTCTCTGTAACACTGTGTAATAAGGCGGGCACTGCAAAATTCTCTGTAATAAGGTTGGCACTTTGACACTCTCTGTAATAAGGTGGGCACTGGGACACTCTCTGTAATAAGGTAGGCAATGCACCACTCTCGATGTAATAAGGAGGGCACTGTGACACTATTTAATAAGGAGGGCACTCTGACACTGTCAGCACAAAAAGGTAGGCACTGCGACACTTTCTGTAATAATGCAGGCACTCCGACACTGTAATAAGGAGGGCACTGTGACAATATTTAAGTATGCGGGCACTGAGACTCTTACTGTATTAATGCTGGAACTGCGACACTCTGTAATAATGCGGGCACTACACTCTATGTAATAAGGTGGGCACTTCAACACTCTGTGTGGTAAGGCGGGAACTGCAACACTTTGTGTAATAAGGTGGACACTGCGACATTCTCTGTGTAATAAGGTGGGCACTGCAACACTCTCTGTGTAAGAAGGTGGACACGGTACCACTCTGTGTAATAAGGAGGGCACTGTACCACTCTCTGAGTAATAAGGAGGGCACTGTGAAAATCTGTTTTAATATGAGCTCTGCTAGACTCTCTATGTAATAAGGTGGGCACTGGGACACTCTGTAATAAGGCGAGCACTGGGACACTGTCTATTAAGTAAGGCACTGCGACATGGTCAACATAAAAAGGCGGGCACTGCAAAACTTTATGTAATAATGCGGGCACTGCGACACTCTGTGATAAGGAGGGCACTGTGACACTGTTTAAGTATGCGGGCACTGCGACACTTACTGTAATAATGCGGGCACTGCGACACTAATAAGGAGGGCACTGTGACACTGTTTAAGTATGCGGTCACTGTGACACTGTGTAATAAGGTGGGCACTTCAACACTATCTGTGTAATAAGACGGGTACTGCAACACTCTAATAAGGTGGGCACTGCGACATTCTCTGTGTAATAAGGTTGGCACTTTGACACTCTCTATGTAACAAGGTGGGCACTGTACCACTCTCTGTAGTAGTAGTAGCACACTTATTTATAAGGCGCCACAAAGTGTCCACAGCGCCGTACATAGCAAACAAAAAAACAAATTATAAGGTAACGTACAGGTTGCGTTGATAAAATACAGCATAAATAGGGGTATAGCTGGTAGAACTAAAATCAGCATCAGTTCTGAATTAGGTGTCGAAATTGTCGAGAAGACTGAAGATAAAGTAGAGGGCAGGAGCACTGGTGAGGTAAAGAGGTAGGGTGAGTACGTGAGGAAGGAGGGCCCTACTCATAAGAGTTAACATACTAAAAGGAGGTGGGTGGACGAACGAAAAAAAAACAATAGGATAAGTAGGAACGGATGGGAAGGAGGCAGGATTGGAGGATCAAAAGAGGTTAGGAGGAGGGAAAGGCTAGTCGAAAAAAGTGGGTTTTGAGGGAGCGCTTGAAGAAGGTAAGGGAATCAGAGAGCCTGATGGGTGGCAGGAGGTTGTTCCAGTGCAGGGGGGGCAGCGCGAGAGAAGTTTTGGACACGGGAGTGGGAGGAGGTGATAAGGTGAGGTCAGCGGCGGAGCGAAGAGGACGGGAGGGAGTGTGGATAGAGATCAGTGAAGAGAGGTAAGGAGCGGTGGAGGAGGAGAGAGCTTTGTAGGTGGTGGTGAGGATTTTAAAGAGAACTCGGAAAGGAATGGGGAGCCAGTGAAGAGATAGACAGAGGGGGGAGGTGGAGGTAGAGCGGCGGGAGAGGAAGATGAGCCTAGCAGCATCGTTAAGAATGGATTGGAGAGGCGCAAGGCGGGTGAGAGGTAGCCCAGAGAGAAGGATGTTGCAGTAGTCAAGGCGGGAGATGACAAGAGAGTGAAAGAGAATTTTGGTTGCGCCAGTGGAGAGGAATGGTCTGATGCGCGAGATGTTGCGTAGGTGAAAGCGGCAAGACTGTGAGAGAGCAGGAATGTGGGGGGTGAAAGAGCTGGAGGAGTCAATGATGACAACGAGGTCGATGGAGGTGATCTTGGTTTCAACAATGCTGATGGAGATAGTGGGAGAAGAGGGGATGTTCAGGGGATAGAAGATTAGAAGTTCAGTTTTAGCCATGTTTAGTTTCAGGAAGCGTTGGGTCATCCGGGCTGAGATGGCCGTGAGGCATTCGGAGACCTTGGACAGGAGTGATGGGGATAGGTCGGAGGAGGAGAGATAGATTAGGGTATCATCAGCATAAAGGTGGTAATGGAAACCATAAGAGCTGATGAGGGTGCCCAGAGAGGTGATGTAGAGGGAGAAGAGGAGAGGGCCAAGGACTGACCCTTGGGGAACACCGACTGGCTGCGGGGTAGTAGGAGAGAAGGAACTCGGAGTGGAGACGGAGAAGGAGCGATCGGAGAGGTATGAGGTGAACCAGGAGAAGACCGTGCCAGTGATGCCAAAGGAGGGGAGGGTGTTAAACAGGAGAGGGTGGTCAACAGTGTCAAAGGCAGCCGATAGATCAAGATGGATGAGGATAGAGAAGAGGCCTTTGGATTTAGCCGATAGTAGATCGTTAGTGACTTTGGTCAGGGCAGTTTCAGTGGAATGTAAAGGGCGGAACCCGGATTGGAGGGGGTCTAGAATGGAGTTAGCAGTAAGGTGGCTTAGGAGACCATTATAGGTCAGACATTCTAGGAGCTTGGAGGCAAAAGGTAGGAGGGAGATGGGCCTGTAGTTGGATGGAGAGTTGGGGTCCAGATTTTTTTTTTGAGAATTGGGGAGACAAGAGCGTGTTTGAAGGAGGAAGGGAAGATCCCAGAGGATAGGGAAAGATTAAAGAGGTGAGCCAGGTGAGAGCAGACTGAGGGACTGAGTCGACGGATAATATTGGAGGGGATAGGATCGAGCGAGCAGGTGGAGGGAGAAGCGGATTGAAGGATAGAGTGGACTTCAGCGGCAGTGGTGGGGTAAAATGAGGACAGGGGTGGGAAGGAGGGGAGTGGGGATGGAGGAGGGAGAGGGTGAGGTCATGGCAGCAGCGATGGCACTCCTGGGAGAGGAGATTTTGGTTGAAAAGTAGGTAGCAAAATCAGCGGCTACGATGGAGGATGGAAGAGCTGGAGGATGGGGGGAGAGCAAAGAGTTGAAGGTGGCGAAGAGCCTGCGGGGGTTGGATGATTGGGAAAAGATGAGGGTCTTAAAGTAGGATTCCATGGACAGAGCAAGGGCAGAGCTGAAGGAGGAAAGAATGAATTTGAAATGGAGATAATCCGCGAGGGAGCGTGATTTCTTCCAGAAGCGCTCAGCAGTGCGAGAGCACTATTTAAGGAATCGGGTGATAGCCGAGTGCCACAGTTGGGGGTTGGAGCATCGAAGGGGGATAGAGGAGGGAGGGCAGGCAGAGTCCAATGCCGAAGATAGCGTGTCATTATAGAGGGAGGCGGCGAGGTTTGGGCAGAACATGACGGCGATTGGGGTGAGAAGAAGACACAGCGTGTTTGAGAAGGCAGCAAAATCTAGTGTGTTGACGTTATGCCGTGAGACAATGTGGGCACTGCGACACTCTGTGTAATAAGGCGGGTACTGCAACACTCTGTGTGTAATAAGGCATGCACTGCGACATTCTCTGTGTAATAAGGTTGGCACTGCGACAGTCTCTGTGTAACAAGGCGGGCACTGCACCACTCTCTATGTAATAAGGAGGGCACTGCAACACTCTGTGTAATAAGGAGGGCACTACGACAATCTGTTATAATGTGGGCACTGCGACACTATATAATAATGTTGGCACTGCGACACTCTCTATGTAAAAAGGTTGGCACTGCGACAGTCTCTGTGTAACAAGGCAGGCACTGCACCACTCTATGTAATAAGGAGGGCACTGCAACACTCTGTAATAAGGAGGGCACTACGACAATCTATTATAATGTGGGCTCTGCGACACTTTATGTAATAATGGGCACTGCAACACTCTTTGTAATTATTCATAAACAGTTTCTTATATAGAACATACATATTCTGCATCACTTTGGCACGGAGACACTTTGTAATAAGGTGGGCACTGCAACTCTCTCTGTAACACTGTTTAATAAGGCGGGCACTGCAATACTGTGTAATAAGGTGGGCACTGCAACACTGTGTAATAGGGTGAGCACTGCGACACTCTCTGTAACATCGTATAATAAGGTGGGCACTGTGACACTGTCATAAGGTGGGCACTGCAGCACTCTATGTAATAAGATGGGCACTTCAACACTCTGTGTAATAAGGTGGGCACTGCAACACTCTATGTAATAAGGTGAGAATTGCAACACTCTGTTTAATAAGGTGGGCACTGCGACATTCTCTGTGTAATAAGGTGGGCACTGCACCACTCTCTGTGTAATAAGGAGGGCACTGCGACAATCTGTGATAATGTGGGCTCTGCGACACTCTCTGTGTAATAAGGTGGGCACTGCGACACTCTGTGTAATAAGGAGGGCACTGCGACACTCTGTAATAAGGTGGGCACTACGACACTCTCTGTGTAATAAGGTGGGCACTCTGACACTCTCTATGGAATAAGGTGGGCACTGCGATACTCTGTAATAAGGTGGGCACTTTGACACTCTGTGTAATAATGTGGGCTTTGCAACACTCTCTGTGAAAAAAGGAGGGCACTGCGACACTGCATAATAAAGCGGGCACTGCTACACTCTCTGTGTAATAAGGTGGGCACTGCAACACTAATAATGTGGGCTCTGCGACACACTGTGTAAAAAGGTGGGCACTACGACACTCTGTGTAATAAGGTGGGAACTGCAACACTGTGTAATAAGGTGGGCACTGCGACACTATGTGTAATAATGTGGGTTCTGCAACACTCTGTGTGTAATAAGGCAGGCACTGCGACATTCTCTGTGTAATAAGGTTGGCACTGCAACAGTCTCTGTGTAACAAGGCGGGCACTGTGTAATAAGGAGAGCACTAAGACAATCTGTTATAATGTGGGCTCTGTGACACTATGTAATAATGTGGGCACTGCAACACTCTCTATGTAAAAAGGCATGAACTGCAACACTCTTTGTAATTATTTATTCATAAACAGTTTCTTATTTAGCACATACATATTCTGCATCGCTTTGGCACTGAGACACTTTGTAATAAGGTGTGCACTGCAACACTCTCTCTAACACTGAGTAATAAGGCGGGCACTGCAATACTGTGTAATAAGGTGGGCACTGCGACACTGTGTAATAAGGCAGGCACTGTGAAGCTCTCTGTGTAACAACACGGGCACTGTACCACTCTCTATGTAATAAGGAGGGCACTGCGACACTCTATGTGTAATAAGGTGGGCACTTTGACACTCTCTGTGTAACAAGGTGGGCACTGTACCACTCTCTGTGTAATAAGGAGGGCACTGTGACAATCTGATAATTTGGGCTCTGCGACACTATCTATGTAATAAGGTGGGCACTGGGACACTCTCTGTAATAAGGTGGGCACTGGGACACTCTCTGTAATAAGGTGGACACTGGGACACTGTAATAAGAAGGGCACTGTGGCACTGTTTAAGTATGCGGGCACTGCAACACTCTGTGTAATAAGACAGGTACTGTAACACTCTGTAATAAGGCAGGCACTGCAACACTCTGTGTAATAAGACGGGTACTGTAACACTCTGTAATAAGGCAGGCACTGCAACATTCTCTTTGTAATAAGGTTGGCACTGCGACGCTCTGTGTAATAAGGAAGACACTACGACAATCTGTTATAATGTGGGCTCTGCGACACTCTCTATGTAATAATGTGGGCACTGCAAAACTCTCTATGTAAAAAGGTGGGCACTGCGATACTCTATGTAAAAAGGCATGCACTGCAACACTCTTTGTAATTATTTATTCATAAACAGTTTCTTATATAGCGCATACATATTCTGCATCGCTTTGGCACTGAGACACTTTGTAATAAGTTGGGCATTGCAACACTCTCTGTAACACTGTGTAATAAGGCGGGCACTGCAATACTGTGTAATAAGGTGGGCACTGCGACACTGTATAATAAGGTGGGCACTGCGACAGTCTCTGTAACATTGTGTAATAAGGTGGGCATTGTGACACTGTCATAAGGTGGGCACTGCAACACTCTGTGTAATAAGATGGGCACTTCAACACTCTCTGTGTAATAAGGTGGGCATTGCAACATTCTGTGTAATATGGTGGGCACTGCACCACTCTCTGTGTAATAAGGAGGGCACTGCGACACTCTCTGTGTAATAAGGTGGGCACTACGACACTTTCTGTGTAATAAGGTGGGCTCTGCGACACTCTCTGTGTAATAAGGTGGGCACTCCGATACTCTCTATGTAATAAGGTGGGTACTGTGATACTCTGTAATAATGTGGGCACTGCGACACTCTGTGTAATAATGTGGGCTCTGCGACACTCTGTTTAAAAAGGAGGGCACTGCGTAATAAAGGGGGCACTGCGACAATCACTGTGTAATAAGGTGGGCACTGCAACACTCTCTGTGTAATAAGGTGGGCACTGCAACAATATGTAATAAGGTGGGCACTGCGACACTGTGTAATAATGTGGGTTCTGCGACGCTCTCTGTGTAACAAGGCGGGCACTGCACCACTCTTGATGTAATAAAGAGGGCACTGCAACACTCTCTGTGTAATAAGGTGGGCACTTTGACACTCTTTGTGTAACAAGGTGAGCACTGTACCACTCTGTGTAAAAAGGAGGGCACTGTGACAATCTGTGATAATTTGGGCTCTGCAACACTCTCTATGTAATAAAGTGGGCACTGGGACACCCTGTAATAAGGTGGGCACTGGGACACTCTCTGTAATAAGGTGGACACTGCTCACTCTCTGGCAAGCTGGCACTGTGACACTATGTCTACTAAGTAAGGCACTGCGATACTGTCAACATAAAAAGGCGGGCACTGCAACACTTACTGTAATAATGCGGGCACTGCAACACTCTAATAAGGAGGGCACTGTGACACTGTTTAAGTATGCGTGTACTGCGACACTGTGTAATAAGGCCAGTAATGCATTAGTCTGTGTGTAATAAGGCAGGCACTGCAACATTCTCTGTGTAATAAGGTTGGCACTGTGACATTCTTTGTGTAGTAAGGTGGGCACTGGGACACTCTCTGTAATAAGGTGGGCACTGCGACAATCTGTTATAATGTGGGCTCTGCAACACTGTGTAATAAGACACTGCGACACTCTCTATGTAATAAGGTGGGCACTGCGACACTCTCTATGTAATAAGGTGGGCACTGCAATACTCTTTGTAATTATTTATTCATAAACAGTTTCTTATATAGCGCATACATATTCTGCATCGCTTTGGCACTGAGACACTTTGTAATAGTGACTTTGGCACTGAGACACTTTGTAACACTCTCTGTAACACTGTGTAATAAGGCGGGCACTGCAATACTGTTTAATAAGGTGGGCACTGCGACACTGTGTCATAAGGTGGGCACTGCAACACTCTCTTTAACATTGTGTAATAAGGTGGGCACTGTGACACTGTCATAAGGTGGGCACTGCAACACTCTCTGCGTAATAAGATGGGCACTTCAACACTCTCTGTGTAATAAGGTGGGCACTGCAACACTCTGTAATAAGGTGGGCATTGCAACACTGTGTGATAAGGTGGGCACTGCGACATTCTCTGTGTAATAAGGTGGGCACTGCACCACTCTCTGTAATAAGGAGGGCACTGTGACAATCTGTGATAATGTGGGCTCTGCGACACTCTCTGTGTAATAAGTTGGGCACTGCAACACTCTCTGTGTAATAATGTGGGCTCTGCGACACACTCTGTGTAATAAGGTGGGCACTATGACACTCTCTGTGTAATAAGGCGGGCACTGCACCACTCTCTATGTAATAAGGAGGGCACTGCGACACTCTATGTGTAATAAGGTGTGCACTTTGACACTCTCTATGTAATAAGGAGGACACTGCACCACTCTCTGTGTAATAAGGTGGGCACTTTGACACTCTCTGTGTAACAAGGTGGGCACTGTGACACTCTCTGTGTAATAAGGTGGGAACTGCACAACTCTCTATGTAATAAGGAGGGCACTGCGACACTCTCTGTGTAATAAGGTGGGCACTTTGACACTCTCTGTGTAACAAGGTGGGCACTGTACCACTCTCTGTGTAATAAGATGGGCACTGTGACACTCTCTGTGTAATAAGGGGGGGACTGCACAACTCTCTATGTAATAAGGTGGGCACTACGATACTCTGTATAATAAGGCGGGCACTATGACACTCTCTATGTAATTAGTCGGGCACTGCGACACTCTGTGTGATAGGGCTGGCACTGGAAAATAGCCAGTTACCAGGACGGCCTACGGGTCTTAAGCATGTGCAGTCTATCGATAATCGCCCAGTCTGCTACTTCGCAGAGTTTAAACAGAATAATGTCAGGCGCTCACCTGGTGTGAATTTATAGGTGCAGAGGGATGTGTAAATGAGGTAGGATGCAATCTGGTGTATGAGAAATCGTTTATTATTAAGATGCAAATAAGTGATTGGAAATGTCATGAATGTCACCCATAGAGTCAATGACCTGGAAATGTCGACAGGTCGGTACAGATAAGTCAATATGCAATGACCCCTGGTTGGAATGAGGGTGTCAGCAGACCCCTTTTAACCATAAACCTCCTGTGGTGTATGTCTCATTGCATGTCATTATCAGATACATGTAATGAGACATAAACCACAGGAGGTTTATGATTAAAAGGGCTCATTGCATATTAACTTATCTGTACCGACCTGTCGACATTTGCAGGTCACTGACTCTATATGTACATTTATGACATTTTCGGTCACTTATTTGCATCTTAATAATAAACGATTTCTCATATACCAGATTGCATCCTACCTCATTTACATATCCCTCTGCACCTATAAATTCACACCAGGTGAGCGCCTGACACTATAAATGGTCTAATGCCTCTTTATGCTGTATGTCACGTGACCAGTCATTCTTGTCATACTCCACCTCTGCCGATGTTGCTGATATCCATAGTCATTTTTATGACTTGCCCAAGCTAATACTTTGTAAATGGATTATTACATACCAATAATACATATTCATCCACTGTATGTGGAAAGTCAGGTTACTTTAGGCCTACTTCCAAAATGCCTAGACAATGATTCAGATATGTACGCAACGCCGATGCTCACGCAGCTGAGCACTTATGGGAAGACTGTGCACGTGACAAGGTTCTCTTCCGATGCCGCCTGCAGTCAGCAGCAAATATATAGCGCTATTTGAGGAAGGTGGGCCCCAAATCGGTCTTGCTTAGGACCCCATGAGGTCTATATCCGCCTCTGGTATGGTATAGCTCACAGACAATAGGCCTAATGATGCGTATACTTGGGTTGGCGGCTGCCAGTATCAATTGACTTTCAATCGGATGGCAGGGGGGTGGAGGCGGGTTATGCACGTTCCTGCACAGTCTTTTTTTGTTTTTATCTCGGGCCACATATTGTGATCAAATCAGGATCGGGCACGGGAAAACACTGTGCGATTTGCAGGGTCCAGCAATCAGGTACAGCCAGCCAGAGTGAAATCCTGCCCTGTGCAAGCCTGCAAATTGCTTAGCACTGCATGTGACACTATCACAGGCCTGGATTATTACATAGCAATAAGACGGATGTTACAATGAGTAAAATAGTCAGAGCAGAGGCGGATTTACACCTCATGGGGCCTGATGGAAAATACCTGTTTGGGACCCTCCTCCCTCCAACTTTCCATAGCACTATATTTTGCTGCTGATTGGCATCAGTAGAGCAGCTTGGCACGTACGCAATCTACTGATAAATGCTCAACTGCGTTACCATCAGTACTGGAAGCCGGCCTAATACCTGCGTCACATTCACACAGTAATCTGACTGCGAAAGAGAAGGAAGAGGCGCTTGTTTGATGAAACTGATCAATTAGAAAATGAATACATACAATCACATAGAAATAAAAATAAAAAATATTAATAAAAAGCACTGAACATCCTAAGGTAAGAAAGGTGCATATGACAAAATAACGGATGGATCTGGATCAGACTTGGTAAGGGAAACGGGTGAGGGTGAATGTCCTGTCTCAGCTGTAGTTAAGCGTGGCTTGGTGCTGGACTATAGTAATGTCAGAGACGCCAAAATGGGGCTGATAATTACCCAAAGCCACTAGAGGATTTCCATCTCTTGGGATCGCATTGCATAAAATGTCCTCATAGGTGTACGGCTGTATGACCAGTGGGTAGATTTGTAATCCAAGTGGTATTGCTGGTGGCTAGTTGTATTGCTTGTGCTCCCGATGTTTGGAGACAACCAAATGTATAGATGAACCAGCAGCTGGAGAGAGTCCCAGTTCGCTTAAAGAAGATTGAAGTGTAAAGTCTGGTCCATACAGGGGGGAAGGGTTTGTTTCCTACATGGGACTGACAACTCCATTATTAAGTGGCAGCTATTAACAAGGCACCCCTGGTAGCGCCTGCTAGTGCACCCTAGGGAGCACATCCCCTTCCTACACTAATCTGTCTGCCTGTTATACTTTACATACTTTTTTCATCCTATCAAAGAACATCAAAGGGACTTGGGGAGTGTGAGCAGGTCCATGTGATGTCATTACATCATGCGGTAGTCCCACAATACTCCTCTATGAATGGTTTGGATGGCCAGGATATCTTTATGGGGCCCCCCTGGGACCTGCTGGGCCCTAGGCAGGTGCCTACATTGCCTTGTGGAAAATCCGCCTCTGAACCAGAGGGGTTCTGTTGGGTAATATCTAGCTTCCTTTAATCCAGGAATATCTGGGAGGCTCCTGCAATTGGTTCTTACTGACTGTGTATAGGTAGCAGATAGAGATGTTGGTGTGATTCATGTGGCCCACACATACACCCACAACACATTAGCCATCATAGAAGGGTGCACGTCTGCCTTTATTATTACAGTGTCATTAAGTAACTACAATGTAACAGTACTCCTTACAGAAGTGTAGGTGTAGCAGTATAGGAGATGTAAGACTACAGAGGGGAGGGAGGTGTTAGGCACTAAAGGGGGTAACGGTTTGGCTTTGATGGGGAGGCAGGGGTTTAGGCTGCAGGCAGGGCCGGCGCTCACCTGCTCCAGGGGGGCTGATGCGGCTGCCGCCGCTATGCTCCGTTGGGGGTATGATGCGACTGCAGCATCTCGCTCCACGGGGGGGAGTTAGAGATGTGGTTTCGAATGGGCTTGAGAGATGTGGCTGCGGCTCCTATCTATAAGTGGGCTCCAGGGGTGGCGGTGTGGCTCACTCACCTGCTCCCAGGTGCTTCCTCCTGCTCTCCTCGGCGTCGGCGGGACATTTCTTGCTGCTGCTCCTCCTGCAGCTCATTACCGCCCTCCAGTGGCCGGCTCCCTAGGCAAATGCCTTAAGCTGCCTAGTGGTGGCGCCGGCCCTGGCTGCAGGTAGGGCAGGTTGTGGGGGTTAGAATATGTACCACCCAGTTGTCAGGACTCTGCACATCAGGATGCCACTGTCGGTCCTCTGACTGCCAACATACCAAGCGCTGGGATGCTTATACCATCCCAAATGAAGACACGATGGAGCCATGGATATAGGATTGGCCAAGCCAAGTTTGGGGCTCCTCCACAGATGCCACTGAAGGGTTTGTGTACGTGGGTATATGTAACATCCCGCCCTAAATATTTTGTTCAGGACTGACGGGGAGTTCAAGGGAAATCTTAAGATCACAGATCTTTGTAGGGCGTGGGCAACTTTACTCTCAGCATCCAGGTGAAGGTATTGTGTAACTACAAGTACCAGCCTGTCCTCTAGATGCCGGTGCCCGCACGTTTGCCTTCCCCCCCCCTTCCCCCCGGCAATTTCACCTCTCTGGTGTCTTAGGTCTGCCGGTCCCTGTACATGAAGCTATGGGGCAGCTGACATCTGCTGACCAACCACAGCCTGTCTATAACTTTCTAGGATGCAATAGAGAAAAGAGCGACTGAATCTGATTGGTTGCTATGGGCAACATCACCTCTTTTTATTTTTAGAAGGTCTAGTATATTTACCCCATAGGGGCCTGAGTCAGACATTCCATCAAGGGCCTGATTCTGGTTCACTTGCAAAAGCAAATTCTCTCTCTAATGGACAAAACCATGTGCACTGCAGGTGGGGCAGATGTAACATGTGCAGAGTTAGATTTGGGTGTTATATTGTTTCTGTGCAGGGTAACTACTGGCTGCTTTATTTTTACACTGTGATATAGTCAGCATGGACACTGTATCAGTGTACCGCGTCCCCTTGCTATGCTCGCCATGCTTCGGGCGTGGTGATTTGCTGCAATTGGCACACTATAGTATTCTCCCTCCATGCCCTGGTGTATAGTAGGATATGGTATACCGCCTGGTTTGTACAAAAAATGTGAAAAACTCATGTTGACCTGTTGACCTTCCCATTGTCGTCCTAATGCTTGTGTTGACCTGTTGACCTTCCCATTGTCGTCCTAATGCTTGTGTTGACCTTTTGACCTTCCCATTGTCGTCCTAATGCTTGTGTCAACCTGTTGACCTTCCCATTGTTGTCCTAATGCTTGTCTTGAACTGTTGACCTTCCCATTGTCGTCCTAATGCTTGTGTTGACCCTGTCGGACCTGATTTACCTTGAACTCCCCCGGCAGCTCCCGGGAGGGCTCCATCTAACTTGGCACTTAATGGCGGGTGCTGCTGGGGGAGTTCAAGCGAAATTGGATGCTAAAAGCCCCCGCGATATTGCGCTGATGAGATTTAACTTATGCGCTTCATATAAGATCTCTGGGGTCTGATCCGCTGCATACGGGATTGCGGATTGTTGCAATCCCGGCCACAGATCGACAATCTACGGGCGTTTTCGCGGCCATGCCCCCTTTGCGCCGATCTGCAGGCGGGACATTGTTCAGCTGTCAGGCTGACCGCAAACGGGCCAGGATCACGGCTGTCGGCAGGGATCGACAGCCGTGATCCTAGATTGAATACCCCCCTAAGTCTGGTTGTTGGTCAGTCCTTGTCAGTTGTCAGCCACGATTACTTGATATTTTAAATAAAATTGATACATGCAATGTCTCACTATATAACATGTTTCTGTGGATCCGATACGATTTCCCGGCGGTCGGGATCCCGGCGGTCGGAATCCCGACACTGGAATCCCGACCACCGAAATCCCGACAAGGGGGGGACATGGATCGCCCCCCCTTGCGGGCTCGCTGCGCTCGCCACGCAGCGGGCCCAGTGCCTCGCTACGCTCGGCACGCTATTTTATTCTCCCTCTATGGGTGTCGTGGTCACCCACGGAGGGAGAAAGTTTCGGGATTTCGGCGGTCGGGATTCCAGTGTCGGGATTCCGACCGCCGGGATCCCGACCGCCGGCAAATCAACTGCATCCCGTTTCGGTATAGAGGCCACAATAGTGTTATAATATGTATGTTATTCACGGGTGTCATTTGTTCCTTTTTCTGCAGGGTTCTGGCTTATCCCCATGTAATACTCCTGGTGCCCATCAATGCTGTGGAATACAGAAGAGTGATGGGTGGAACGCAGATCCTGGCTACGTGGCCAGTGAACCCTGAAGTGTGGCTGTTGGACTTTCAGGGGTGGGTGTCTGGTGAGAAAACGGGATAGCAGACACTGAGGGGTACTTATGTGGGTAAGTGTCTCTGATTCTCTGTTGGTCTGATATCTGCAGTTGCCATGAGAATGGGGCTACGTCCCCAAAAGCACTAGGCTATGCTGCTTGTTTGAATACATCTGTTGTACTAGTACCTGACGGAGACGCAGCGGGCACCTGCAGCTGTTTGTGCGCACACACATTCAATATTTTACTAATTGATATGAATATATTTAGTTCCTAATCATTTATTTTAATGTCGATATATGGAAATACCCCCATGAAAATCCTGCATTTGACCCTTGTGGAGTGTAGGGGGCATATAGTGTACTGATGTAGTGCGGAGTACAGGGGGTATATAGTGTACTGATGTAGTGCGGAGTACAGGGGGCATATAGTGTACTGATGTAGTGCGGAGTACAAGGGGCATATAGTGTACTGATGTACTGCGGAGTACAGGGGGCATATAGTGTACGGATGTAGTGCGGAGTACAGGGGGCATATAGTGTACTGATGTAGTGCGGAGTACAGGGGGCATATAGTGTACTGATGTAGTGCGGAGTACAGGGGGCATATAGTGTACTGATGTAGTGTGGAGTGTAGGGGGCATATAGTGTACTGATGTAGTGCGGAGTATAGGGGGCATATAGTGTACTGATGTAGTGTGGAGTACAGGGGGCATATAGTGTACTGATGTAGTGTGGAGTATAGGGGGCATATAGTGTACTCATGTAGTGTGGAGTATAGGGGGCATATAGTGTACTGATGTAGTGCGGAGTACAGGGGGCATATAGTGTACTGATGTAGTGCGGAGTACAGGGGGCATATAGTGTACTGATGTAGTGCGGAGTACAGGGGGCATATAGTGTACTGATGTAGTGCGGAGTACAGGGGGCATATAGTGTACTGATGTAGTGCGGAGTACAGGGGGCATATAGTGTACTGATGTAGTGCGGAGTACAGGGGGCATATAGTGTACTGATGTAGTGCGGAGTACAGGGGGCATATAGTGTACTGATGTAGTGTGGAGTGTAGGGGGCATATAGTGTACTGATGTAGTGTGGAGTGTAGGGGGCATATAGTGTACTGATGTAGTGTGGAGTATAGGGGGCATATAGTGTACTGATGTAGTGTGGAGTACAGGGGGCATATAGTGTAATGATGTAGTGTGGAGTATAGGGGGCATATAGTGTACTGATGTAGTGTGGAGTACAGGGGGCATATAGTGTACTGATGTAGTGTGGAGTATAGGGGGCATATAGTGTACTGATGTAGTGTGGAGTACAGGGGGCATATAGTGTAATGATGTAGTGTGGAGTATAGGGGGCATATAATGTACTGATGTAGTGTGGAGTACAGGGGGCATATAGTGTACTGATGTAGTGTGGAGTATAGGGGGCATATAGTGTACTGATGTAGTGTGGAGTATAGGGGGCATATAGTGTACTGATGTAGTGTGGAGTACAGGGGGCATATAGTGTACTGATGTAGTGCGGAGTACAGGGGGCATATAGTGTACTGATGTAGTGTGGAGTACAGGGGGCATATAGTGTAATGATGTAGTGTGGAGTATAGGGGGCATATAGTGTACTGATGTAGTGTGGAGTACAGGGGGCATATAGTGTACTGATGTAGTGTGGAGTATAGGGGGCATATAGTGTACTGATGTAGTGTGGAGTATAGGGGGCATATAGTGTACTGATGTAGTGTGGAGTATAGGGGGTATATAGTGTAGTGATGTAGTGCGGAGTATAGCGAGTATATAGTATACCGATGTAGTGCGGCGTATAGGGGTATATAGTGTTATAATGTAGTAAGGAGGATAGGGGTATATAATTTAGTGATGTAGTACGGAGTACAGTGGGTATATACAGTAGTGATGTAGTGTGGAGTATAGGGGGTATATAGTGTAGTGATGTAGCGTGGAGTATAGGGGTATATATAGTGTACTGATGTAGTGTGGAGTATAGGAGGAATATATTGTAGTGATGTGTAGAGTATAGTAGGTATATAGGATCTCATTCTGATTGGTTTGCTGTTGCAAATTTCCAATGATGCGTGCTCGGAGACTTGCGTAGTCTTCATTCTTCATGCCGCTTACAGCGAGGGGGGGGGGGGGGGGCTTTCAGTATAGGAGGTATATAGTGTAGTGATTTAATCCACAGTATAGGGTATATAGTGTAGTCATGTACTGCAGAGTTTAGGGGTATATAGTGTAGTGTAATGATGTACTGCAGAGTATAGGGGTATATAGTGTAGGGATGTTCTGAGGAATATGGGGGTATATAGTGTGGAGTATAGAGCTATTTAGTGTAGTGATGCAGTATGGAGTATAGGGGCTATATAGTGTAGTGATGTAGTGCAGAGTATAGGGTATATATAGCGTAGTGTGGAGTATAGCGGTATATAGAGAATTGTTGTAGTGCGGAGTATAGGGGGTATATAGTGTAGGGATGCAGTACATAGTATAGGGGTATATAGTGTAGTGAAGATTATATGGTCTGCTGTATCAGTCAGCGGGTGCCCAGTCTGCTCCGCTGTATAAGTCCAGGGGGTGCCCAGTCTGCTCTGCTGTATCAGTCAGGGGGTAGCTATTCCTTTATAAATGTTCAGGGTCCAGCCTGATAGCCGAGTTCCTTAATGAGAAGCAGCAGAACCCGATCCTCTTTTCTCATAATACCCCTTTCACACTAATTATTGTACATGGTTACAAGCCCTGTCTCAGCAACTGATTCCCTGTTCACACTGCCGGCTGGACCCGCAATATTACCAGGTAGAACCCTTTCAGACCGCACCCGTGTGTAGCCTACCTGATCTGCCGGTACTTGTAGATGAGGTCATTCCGCTCTCTTGTCCTTTTAGCGTGACCCAGGTCGCACTGTTCACACCAAAGGCACCCCGAGTCCCCCCCATGGTGGGGACCAGGGTCGGATTCCTGGGTGACTTCTATCATCCTGGCTTTCCATGCTGCAGTATGCAGAGGACATAGGACCCTAGTTTCTGCACATTGGATCTGGCAGTACCGCTACATGCATGCAAACATCTATTTAGGTATTTATAAATCGGGACCTGTCTCGGCCGGTCCAGAAAAGGGATGGGGCTAAGGAGCAGTTGGGCGTGGCCTATCATCGCAGCCTTTTTTTTTTTTTGGGACCATGCCAGCATTCCCTTGGATGCTTGGCAGCTCCTGGTTTGCTCCCTCCATGTGGAGAGATGCAGTGCCATACAGAGTTGAGCAGCGTTAATCTCCAGCTCCCTACAACTACCCCTCCCCCTCTCCCCACCAAGGGTACATTGCCACTAGCGGGAAAGACAGCGGCACAGTCCCCAAATAGCAGGACTGTTCCACTGTAATAGGGACAGTTGGGAGGTATGCAGGGCATGCGCAAAAATACTGACTTCTAGGGAATGCATCACTCATTATTTTGTATATTGAGCGTTGGCACTACCAATTTTTTTTTCTATACATTACAACCTTTTTATAAAGGTTTCAAGTTTTTAATCACTGTAGGAGATACTAATTTATAGATACCAGGGCATTCTGGAACTTATTGAAATAAATACGCATGCAAAATGGTTTGTTTGTTTGTTTATTTATTTATTGCAATATTTATTTACTCAAAGCATGCAGACATATGCAGACACTGCCGCCTACTTCTGTGGCATCACAAGTCGGAGAGAATTTGGCTGGTCTGATGATAAAGTCGGTTACGTATGTGGAGCAGCATTTTAGATGAACAGACAAGTTGGGTAGTTGGTCAGTTGGATGGTTGGAGGAAAGTATAGCCCCATACACACTTAATGAGTCCCCAATTACTGCGATATCGGCAGCGGCAGGGATGCTGACTCCGGCAACCTGTGCACACTTTCCGATGCGGGAGGGGAATAGAGCTACGGTCATGCTACAGCTGCAGCATGACCGTCAATAACGAGGACTCCCCCGTCTTCGTTAAACAATGAAAGGGAGTGAGCATCATTAACAATATGGAGTAGACACATTAGGCAATATTGTTTGTGTGTATGGGGCTTTATACTTTCCCCATCACCTTCTCACTTTACTACCACCACCTGCTTCAACCCTTTCCCCAGTCACTTCCTCTCTTCTTTTTACTGCCAGCACATGCTTTTTTCATACCATTCCCTCACCTCCTCTCTATGACAGCACTGCCTGCTTTCTGCATTCCATTCCCTAACACTTCCTCTCCTCTCTCTGCTGACACCACCCGCTTTCTGCATTCTGTACCCTAACACTTCCTCTCCTCACTCTGTTGCCACCACCTGCTTTCTGCATCCCATTCCCTAACACTTCCTCTCCTCTCTCTGCTGCCACCACCTGCTCTCTGCATTCTGTACCCTAACACTTCCTCTCATCTCTCTGTTGCCACCACCTGCTTTCTGCATCCCATTCCCTAACACTTCCTCTCCTCTCTCTGATGCCACCACCTGCTTTCTGCATTCCATTCCCTAACACTTCCTCTCCTCTCTCTGCTGACACCACCTGCTTTCTGCATTCGGGACCCTAACACTTCCTTTCTTCTCTCTGCTGACACCACCTGCTTTCTGCATTCCATTCCCTAACACTTCCTCTCCTCTCTCTGCTGACACCACCTGCTTTCTGCATTCCATTCCCTAACACTTCCTCTCCTCTCTCTGCTGCCTCCACCTGTTTTCTGCATTCCATTCCCTAACACTTCCTCTCCTCTCTCTGCTGACACCACCTGCTTTCTGCATTCCATTCCCTAACACTTCCTCTCCTCTCTCTGCTGCCTCCACCTGTTTTCTGAATTCGGTACCCTAACACTTCCTCTCCTCTCTCTGCTGGCTCCACCTGCTTTCTGCATTCCATTCCCTAACACTTCCTCTCCTCTCTCTGCTTTCACCACCTGCTTTCTGCATTCCATTCCCCATTGCTTCCTCTTCTCTATACTGCTACCGCCTGCTTTCTATGTCCCATTTACTGTCACCTCCTCTCTCTGCTACCACCACCTGCCTTACGCATCCCATTACCAGTCAGTTCCTCTCTCTGCTACTACCACCTGCTTTCTGCATTCCATTCCCCATTGCTTCCTCTTCTCTATAGTGCTACCGCCTGCTTTCTATGTCCCATTTACTGTCACCTCCTCTCTCTGCTACCACCACCTGCCTTATGCATCCCATTATCAGTCAGTTCCTCTCTCTGCTACTACCACCTGCTTTCTGCATCCCATTCAAAATATTAAACTGTACATAAAAAAAAACCTGGATTCCACACGCCTTTATTGTATTGTTGTATCATGACAAAATGTAAAAAAAAAAAAAAAACAGTCTTCCAGTGCCACTTCTAGGCAGACCATCGCATACCTTTCTTTGTGTTGTTGTTGTTGTCGTATCAAAAACAATAAAAAAAATGTAAATTGTAAACAAAATAGAAACAGCCGCCAACCTCCCATTCTCCTCTTTCTGCCACCACCGCCTTCATTTCTGAATCCCATTTCTCCTCTCCTCCTCTCTCTGCTATTACTACCTGCTTTCTGCCTCCCATTCCTCTTCACCTCCTCTCTCTGCTGCTACCACCTGTTTTCTGCATCCCATTCTCCTCCTCTCCTTTATGCCACCACGTCTACTTTCTGCATTCACTATTCACTAACACCTATCCTCGCTCTGCCGCCACCAACTGCTTTCTGCATTTCATTCCCTGACATGTATCCTCTCTCTACCGCCACCACCTGCTTTCTGCATCCCATTCCCCTCCTCTCCTCTATGGTGCCATTGCCTGCTTTCTGCATTCCATTCCCTATCTCTTCCTCTACGCTTTCTGTTGCTGACACTTACTTTCTACATCCAGTTTCCCATCACCTCCTCTCTCTGCCACCACTACCCCTTTCTTGCCATGTTTTGTGTTAGTTTATTTTTTCATAATATAACATCACAAAAATATTAAAATGTAAAAAAAAAACCTGGCCTCCAACCGTCCCCCCTCTAGCCAGGCCATCACACGCCTTTATTGTGTTGTTGTATCATGAAAAAATATACTGACACAAAAATATTCGGGTGTGGTATAGGGGTCCGACAGTCGGGATCCCGACGACGGGATCCCGACTGGCCGGACCCAGACAGCATGGCGAGCGCAACAAAGCCCCTTGCGGACTCGCTAGGCGAGCCACCTATTCTATTCTCCCTCTATGCGGGTTGTGGACCCCGGCTGTCTGTGTTTTGACAGTCGAGATCTCGACGTTGGGTGAATGCCTGTCGGGATCTCGACTGTCGGGACCCCATCCGGCACCGAAATATTCGACCGCCTGTCTCTGCTGCCACCGCCTGCTTCATCCCTTTCCCCATCACCTCCTTTCTTCTCTCTGCTGCCACTGTCTGATCTCTATATACCATTCTGTCACCTACTCTCCTCTCTTTACTACCACTGCCTGCTTCCTGCATCCCACTCCCCTTCACCTACTGTCTCTACTGCCACCATCTGTATTCTATGTTCCATTTACCATCACCTCCTCTCTTTTCTGACACTGCCTCCTTCCTGCGTCCCATTCCCCGTCACTTACTGTCTTTGCTGCCACCGCCTGCTTTTTCATCCCATTCCATCACCTCCTCTTCTCTCTGTACTTCCACTGCCTGCTTCCTGCATCCTATTCCACTTCACCCACTGTCTCTGCTGCCACCGTCTGTATTCTGTGTCCCATTCACCATCACCTCTACTCTTTGCTGCCACCACCTGCTTCCTGTGTCCCATTCCGTCACATCCTTTCTCTGCTGTCAGCGCCTGCTACCTGCGTCCATTCCACCTGACCTACTATCTCTGCTGCCTTGGCCTGCTTTATGCATCCGTTTCCCTATCTCTTTCTCTACGCTTTCTGCTACCGCCTCCTACTTTCTTCATCCATGTTTCCGATCTCCACCTGCTTCTCTCTATCCATGTTTTTTTGTTAGTTTATTTTTTCATAATACATCACAAAGTATAAAATTAAAAAAAATAACCTGGCCTCCACCACATGCTTCCTGCATCCCATTTCCCTTAACCTAATGTCTCTCCTGCCACTGGCTGCTTTCTTCATCCCATTCCGTCACTCTCTCTCGTCTCTCTACTGCCACCGCCTGCTTCCTGTGTCCCATTTCCCATCACCTCCTCTCTCTGCCACCACTGCCCCTTTCTAGCCATGTTTTGTGTTTTTTCTCATAATACAACATCACAAAAATATTAAAATGTAAAAAAAAAAAAATTGGCCTCCAATCGTCCCCTCTAGCCAGACCATCAAGTGCCTTTATTGTGGTGTTGTATCATGAAAAAATAAACTGACGCAAAAATATTAGACCTCCTGTCTTTGCTGCCACCTCCTGCTTCGTCCCTTTACCCATCACCTCCTCTCTTCTCTCAACCTCCACAGCCTGCTTTCTTTATCCTGTTCCCCATCACCTCTCCTATAACCGGTAAACTAACACAAAAGTATTCAAATGTATGTTGATTTCTTGACTTGTATATTTGATTTTGTATATTTTCACTATTATTTCTTATAACTTATATGATTTAAAATATTGTTAAAATGTACATTTTAAATTTTTGTTGCCACTGCTTCATCTCTTTCCCTGTCACCTCCTCTCTTCTCTCTACTGCCACGCCTGCATTTTTCATCCCATTCTGTCACGTCCTCTCCTCTATTTACTGCCACCGCCTGCTTCCTGCGTCTCAATTCACATCCTTGCCTCTCCTTTCTATACTGCCACCGCCTATATTCTGTGTTTCATTCCCCGTCGCCTTCTCTCTTTTGCTGCAACCGCCTGCTTTCTTCATCCCATTCCTCTCCTTTCTTTGCCACCACCACCTGCTTTATGCCTTCTTCTGCATCCTATTCCCAAAATGCTCTTACCAGCTTGACCTGTGTGTAGCCTTTGCCACTGTAGATGACACTCATTTAAATGCTGCCACTGCCTGTAGTCTGCGTACCATTCCCCTTCACCTAGTGTCTCTGCTGCCACCACCTGCTTTCTGCATCCTATTCCCTATGTCTTCCTCTGTGCTTTCTGCTGCTGCACCCTACTTTCTGCATCCAGTTTCCCATCACCTTCTCTCTCTGCCACCACTGCCCCTTTCTAGGCATGTTTTGTGTTGAGTTTTTTTTTCATAATACAACATCACAAAATTATTGAAATTAAGAAAAAAAAACCTGGCCTCCATCCGTTTCCCCCTCTAGCCAGACCATCACACGCCTTTATTGTGTTGTTGTATTATGAAAAAATAAACTGACACAAAAATATGAAACCTGCTGCCACCGCCTGCTTCATCCCTGTCCCCATCACCTCCTCTCTTCTCTCTGCTGCCACAGCCTGCTCTCTACATCCAATTTAATCACCTACTCTCCTCTTTACTGCCACTGCGTGCTTCCTGCGTCCCACTCCCCTTCACCTACTATCTGCTGCCACCGCCTGCTTTCTTCATCCCATTCTGTCACCTCCTCTCTCTACTGCCACCACCTGTTTCCTACATCCTATTCCCCTTCACCCGATGCTGCCACTGTTTGTTTTCTGTGTCCTTTTCACCGTCACCTCCACTCTTTGCTGCCACCATCTGCTTCCTGTGTCCCATCCCCTGCCACCTACTGTCTCTGCTGCCACGGCCTGCTTTCTTCCTTTTCCACATCACGTCCTCTCTTCTCTCAACCTCCACCGCCTGCTTTCTTTATTGCACTCCCCTACCCACTATCTATCTACCCATTATCTGTCTGTCTATCTACCCACTATCTATCTATTCATCCATCCACTATCTATCTATCTATTTACCCACTAGATATCTATCTATCTATTCATCCATCCACCATCTATTTATTTATCCACTCTCTCTCTCACTAAACATCTCACTCTAATACAGTGGTCTCCAACCTTTTTTGGGGTGTGAGCTACTCGCGGCAAAATAAACCACAAAAAGAGCTACTAAATTGTAAAAAAAATTAAAAATCTGCCTAATAACCAAATAATGCCCTTTGCACATTATGCCACACACTGTAATGCCCCTGACACATTATACCACATACTGTACTGTGTGTGCGGCGTACACGCTCACCAAAAAATGGGTGTAACCACGCCACATCATGCGTCCAATGAAAATGGGGGTGTGATACACACATGCCCCCAATAGTGCCAGATACACATATGTCCCCAATAGTGACAAATACATATATGCTCCCACAGTGCCAGAAACAGGAATACCCCCATGGTGCCAGGTATGACCTCATGGTGCTGGGTATGCCCCCACAGTGCCAGAAACCAGTATGCCCCCACAGTGTCCACAATGCCCCCACAGTGTCAGGAACACGTACGCCCCACAGTGCCGGATATGCCCCCACAGTGTCAGGAACATGTATGCCCCACAGTGCCGGATATGCCCCCACAGTGCCAGAAACAGGTATGCCGCCACAGTGTCCACAATGCCCCCACAGTGTCAGGAACAGGTATCCCCCACAGTGTCCACAATGCCCCCACAGTGTCAGGAACAGGTATGCCCCACAGTGCCGGGTATGCCCCCAGTGCCAGAAACAGGTATGCCCCACAGTGTCCACAATGCCCCCACAGTATCAGGAACACGTATGCCCCACAGTGCCGGGTATGCCCCACAGTGCCAGAAACAGGTATGCCCCCACAGTGTCCACAATGACCCCACATTGTCAGGAACACATATGCCCCACAGTGCCGGGTATGCCCCCACAGTGCCAGAAACAGGTATGCCCCCACAGTGTCCAGAATGCCCCCACAGTGTCAGGAACATGTATGCCCCACAGTTCCAGCAATGCCCCCACAGTGCCAGATATGCCCACAATAGTGTCAGATATGCCCACAATATCGCCATACACAGTGTCTCTATGAGCCCTGCTGGGGTTTCAGGTGAGGCACCTTTAAGTGATTGGAGTTGGTGAATGGGTAAGCGTTGTTGGGTAAGGGGCGAATTGGTGGATGGGATGACCAGGGGATGTTACCTCAGGACTGTCCCATATGCAGGCTCCGACCGTCACTCTCTCCCGCTGCGGCCTCCTCCTTTGATCTGCCGCCGTCCTCCTGTCAGTCACCGCCGGAGCACCCGGCCTGTAGATATGCGTCTCTTCACAGACGCCGGCTCGTCACCCGGCTCCCTGTCCACCCTGATGCTGTCGCACACGCGTTGTCTCGCCGCTGCGTCTCTTGTCAATTCCCTTCCCTGTGACTGGGTCTGAGCGGTCAGCAAAGCAAAGCTCGCAGGCCGGCTCCTGATTGGCTGCCGACCAGCGAGCTCTGATTGGCTGACCGCTCAGACCCAGTCACAGGGATATACACTGAGGGGAATGGAGAGACGCACGATGCTCTCTCCTCCCCTCTAGTCTGAACTAGTGCCGGGGATTGAGGGGGAGGGAGGGGGAGACGGGCAGGTGGGCAGCAGTGGTCTAGCCACCCGAATCGCTGCCGCGAGCTACCGGTAGCTCGCGAGCGACGGGTTGGCGACCAATGCTTTAATATATATGTCTTCACTATAATTTCTTATAACTTTTATGCTTACATTTTCTTTTGCTGCCACAGCCTGCTTCATCTCTTCCGTCACCTCTACTCTTCTCTCAACCTCCACCGCCTGCTTTCTTTATCGCATTCCCCTATCTATCTATCTATTAATCCACTATCTACTTATTTATCCACTCTCTATCTCACTATATATCTCACTCTACTATATCTTTTCACTTTAATTTCTTATAACTTATATGCTTAAAAAAAATTTCAAATGTAAATTTACATTTTTTTCTGCCACCGCCTACTTCATCTCTTCCATCACCTCCTTTTCTCTCTACTGCCACGCCTGTATTTTTCATCCCATTCTGTCACCTCCTCTATTTACTGCCACCACCTGCTTCCTGCGTCTCATTCCCCATCATTGCCTCTCCTTTCTGTGCTGCCACTGCCTATATTCTGTGTCTCATTCCCTGTCGCCTCCTCTCTTTTGCTGAAACGTCCTGCTTTCTTCATCCCATTCCTCTCCTTTCTTTGCCACCACCACCTGCTTTATGCCTCCTTCTGCATCCTATTCCCAAAATGCTCTTACCAGTGTCACCATCAAATACAAAGGTCTTATACTACTTGACCTGTGTGTAGCCTTTGCCACTGTAGATGACACTCATTTAAATGCTGCCACTGCCTGTAGTCTGCGTACCATTCCCCTTCACCTAGTGTCTCTGCTGCCACCGCCTGCTTTCTTCATTCCATTCCATCACCTCCTCTCCTCTCTCTGCTGTCACTGCCTGCTTCCTGTGTCCCATTCCCTGTCACCTACTGTCTCTGCTGCCACCACCTGCTTTCTGCATCCTATTCCCTATGTCTTCCTCTGTGCTTTCTGCTGCTGCGCCCTTCTTTCTGCATCCAGTTTCCCATCCAGTGGTGTAGCTAGGTTCCACAGTGCCCGGAGCAAGGGCATGTCATCTGCCCCCCCCCCCCCCCCCCCCCCCGATTTGTAGTAGGTGGGACCCTTGCGCGGCGAAAAGGGGGCGCGGCCTGACATTATACTACACACCGTAATGCCCATTGCACTTTTTAGCAAACTTTGTAATACCCATTACACATAAAGCCACATGCCGTAATGCCAATTACACATAAGGCCACACATGATGCCCATTACATACTATATAACACACCGTAATGCCCATTACATACTATATAACACACCGTAATGCCCATTACATACTATATAACACACCGTAATGCCCATTACATACTATCTAACAAACCGTAATGCCCATGACATACTATATAACACACCGTAATGCCCATTTGTCACATTTGTTTACATTTGTCACATAAGTGCCACTTCCCTACATGCTCACTGCTAGGAACTTCATGCTATATGCCAGGGGCTTCATGCTCGTTGCCAATGGGGACTGTCCTTGCTTGTTGCCAAGCCTGCCCAGCTCCCCGCTGTGCCCGCCTGAGCCAGAGCTCAAGTCTCCCGCTGGACTGCTAACCAATAGGCGCTCGCAGTCCAGCAGCCAATGCTGCTTCTGATTGGTTGCTGGACTGCAAACTCTATTAGTCTCAGGCATGTACAGTAGCATGGTTATGAAAGCAAACTAAGAAAATAAACACAGTATGCTGAATTAGAAATCCATTCTGATCGCATACAGTATATTGGTCAGTAAATTTGATTCAGTCAGCAGTGGGTTAATACATCCATACAGTTTCCCAGCAACTTTGTGCTTTTCCAGCAATAGAAGCACTTTTGGTTAAAGTTTTAATACAATTATGCTGGCGGAGAATGGGTTAATTATTAGGCAGCAGTGTGTTCCTAAGTCAGCCTTGAAGATGGTCTCTGAAATGTGATCCTGATAAAATCTTACAAACACCCACACCACGCTCTCTCCAAGTAGTAAATCAGTAGTAACGCTGGATGTAATTGACCATCCATACATGACATTTTAAAACAGCGCTGTGTTAATATATAGAGATTTAGACAAAGATAATACTTATGCTCCGTGGTAGTTGTCATACAGTAAATCATGTTCCCGGCTGCTGGTCTCACTCTCCCCAGTCTGTGCAGCCTTCCGTACACGCTGCCTGCTCTTTGGTCTCCCAGGCTACGGAGGTCAGCAGAGAGACGCAAACAGGAAGCCTCTCTCTCACTGACTGATGCCGGGGACAGCAGGGAACGGGCGAGCAGTGCGAGGGAGCCGGCAGCAGAGCTCCGGCGCCATGTGTCATGTCTGCGCCCGGAGCAGTGGCGTAAGTTTGTCCCAGTTGCCCGGAGGCAAGATGAATATTGGTGCCCCCCCCCCCCCACCACCACCAAAAACACACACAAAACTTTATTAAAAATATATATAGTCTGTTATGAAATATAGATGTGTATACAGAAAGTGAAGGAGAACACATATATATTTCAGAACTCAGCCACAGAAGCGATTTTGATGGCTTTTAACCCCTTCCTGACAGAGCCAGTTTTTGCGTTCCTGACAGAGCCCTTTTTTTCAAATCTGACATGTCTCACTTAAGTGGGGATAACTTTTTTTTGCTTTTACTTATCCCAGTGGTTTTGAGATTGTTTTTTCGTGACACATTGTACTTCAAATTAGTGGTAAATTTGGGTCGATACAGTCTGTGTTTTTTTGTGAAAAATACCAAAATATCGTGAAAAAATGGAAAATTTAGCGATTTGCAAAATGTTAAATTTTCTGCTTGTGAGACAAATAATCTTACCACTCAAAATAGTGAATAACTAACATAGACCATATGTCTACTTTATGTTGACATCATTATTTCAACTTCCTTTTAATTTTTTGGGACACTAGGAGGCTTACAATATGAATAGCAAATTCTCAAATTTTCAAGAAAATTTCAAACACTGATTTTTTTAGGGACCAGTTCAGTTCTGATGTGACTTTGAGGGACTTGTATGTGAGACACCCCCATAAATGATGCCATTTCAAAAACTGCACCCCTCACAGTATTCAAAACAGCATTTTGGAAGTTTGTTAACCCTTTAGGTGTTTCACAGGAATTAAAACAAAGTGTAGGTGAAATTTCAAAATTTCTTTTTTTTTTGCAGATTTGCAATTTTAATACATTTTTATAAGGAACACAGTACATTTTACTAGAGAAATGTGACTAAAAATTGATTCCCCCAATTCTTTTGTTTTCATAAATATCCTATATGTGGCCCTAGTGTGCACGGTGACCAAACCACAGGCTTCATAATAGAAGGAGCACCTACTTGATTTTGGAGCCTCCTTTTTATGAGATTATTTTTTAGGCACCATGTAGGTTTCAAGGCACCATAAGATGCTAAAAGTTAGGAACCCCCCCACAAGTGACCCCATTTTGCAAACTACACCCCTCAGGGAATTCATCTAGGGGTATAGTGTACATTTCAAACCCCCAGGGGTTTCACCAATTGTGGTACAACTGGGCAGTGAAAATGAAAAATTATTTTTTTTACACAAAAATGCAGTTCTGGCTCCAAATTTGTCATTTTCAGAAGGTATGAAGGAGACAAAGCACCCCAAAATCTGTGCCCCAATTTCTCCCGAGTACGGCAATGCCTCACATGTGACCAAAAAATACCAGTTGGGTGCATGGCAGGACTCAGAAGGGAAGGAGTGATTTTTGGATTTTGCAGCTCAGATTCTGGTGGAATTTTGGTGGGTGCTATGTCGCATTAGCAAGACCCCCCAAGCACCAATACAGTGGAACCCCCCCACAAGTCACCCCATTTTGCAAACTACACCCCTCAGGGAATTCATCTAGGGGTATAGTGTACATTTCAAACCCCCAGGGGTTTCACCAATTTTGATACAAGTGGGCAGTGGAAATGAAAAATTACATTTTTTTACACAAAAATGCAGTTCTGGCTCAAAATTTTTCATTTTCAGAAGGTATGAAGGAGAAAAAGCACCCCAAAATCTGTGCCCCAATTTCTCCCGAGTACGGCAATGCCTCACATGTGACCAAAAAATACCAGTTGGGTGCATGGCAGGACTCAGAAGGGAAGGAGTGATTTTTGGATTTTGCAGCACAGATTCTGGTGGAATGAATGGTGGGTGCTATGTTGCACCAATACAGTGGAACCCCCCCACAAGTCACCCCATTTTGCAAAGTACACCCCTCAGGGAATTCATCTAGGGGTATAGTGTACATTTCAAACCCCCAGGGGTTTCACCAATTTTGATACAAGTGGGCAGTGAAAATGAAAAATTACATTTTTTTACACAAAAATGCAGTTCTGGCTCAAAATTTTTCATTTTCAGAAGGTATGAAGGAGAAAAAGCACCCCAAAATATGTGCCCCAATTTCTCCCGAGTACGGAAATGCCTCACATGTGACCAAAAAATACCAGTTGGGTGCATGGCAGGACTCAGAACGGAAGGAGTGATTTTTGGATTTTGCGGCTCAGATTCTGGTGGAATTTTGGTGGGTGCTATGTCGCATTAGCAAGACCCCCCAAGCACCAATACAGTGGAACCCCCCCACAAGTCACCCCATTTTGAAAACTACACCCCTCAGGGAATTCATCTAGGGGTATAGTGTACATTTCAAACCCCCAGGGGTTTCACCAATTTTGATACAAGTGGGCAGTGAAAATGAAAAATTACATTTTTTACACAAAAATGCAGTTCTGGCTCGAAATTTTTCATTTCCAGAAGGTATGAAGGAGAAAAAGCACCCCAAAATCTGTGCCCCAATTTCTCCCGAGTACGGCAATGCCTCACATGTGACCAAAAAATACCAGTTGGGTGCATGGCAGGACTCAGAACGGAAGGAGTGATTTTTGGATTTTGCAGCTCAGATTCTGGTGGAATTTTGGTGGGTGCTATGTCGCATTAGCAAGACCCCCCAAGCACCAATACAGTGGAACCCCCCCACAAGTCACCCCATTTTGCAAACTACACCCCTCAGGGAATTCATCTAGGGGTATAGTGTACATTTCAAACCCCCAGGGGTTTCACCAATTTTGATACAAGTGGGCAGTGAAAATGAAAAATTACATTTTTTTACACAAAAATGCAGTTCTGGCTCGAAATTTTTCATTTTCAGAAGGTATGAAGGAGAAAAAGCACCCCAAAATCTGTGCCCCAATTTCTCCCGAGTACGGCAATGCCTCACATGTGACCAAAAAATACCAGTTGGGTGCATGGCAGGACTCAGAACGGAAGGAGTGATTTTTGGATTTTGCAGCACAGATTTTGGTGGAATGAATGGTGGGTGCTATGTTGCACCAATACAGTGGAACCCCCCCACAAGTCACCCCATTTTGCAAAGTACACCCCTCAGGGAATTCATCTAGGGGTATAGTGTACATTTCAAACCCCCAGGGGTTTCACCAATTTTGATACAAGTGGGCAGTGAAAATGAAAAATTACATTTTTTTACACAAAAATGCAGTTCTGGCTCAAAATTTTTCATTTTCAGAAGGTATGAAGGAGACAAAGCACCCCAAAATCTGTGCCCCAATTTCTCCCGAGTACGGCAATGCCTCACATGTGACCAAAAAATACCAGTTGGGTGCATGGCAGGACTCAGAAGGGAAGGAGTGATTTTTGGATTTTGCAGCTCAGATTCTGGTGGAATTTTGGTGGGTGCTATGTTGCATTAGCAAGACCCCCCAAGCACCAATACAGTGGAACCCCCCCACAAGTGACCCCATTTTGCAAACTACACCCCTCAGGGAATTCATCTAGGGGTATAGTGTACATTTCAAACCCCCAGGGGTTTCACCAATTTTGATACAAGTGGGCAGTGAAAAAGAAAAATTACATTTTTTACACAAAAATGCAGTTCTGGCTCAAAATTTTTCATTTTCAGAAGGTATGAAGGAGAAAACGCACCCCAAAATCTGTGCCCCAATTTCTCCCGAGTACGGCAATGCCTCACATGTGACCAAAAAATACCAGTTGGGTGCATGGCAGGACTCAGAAGGGAAGGAGTGATTTTTGGATTTTGCAGCACAGATTCTGGTGGAATGAATGGTGGGTGCTATGTTGCACCAATACAGTGGTACCCCCCCACAAGTCACCCCATTTTGCAAACTACACCCCTCAGGGAATTCATCTAGGGGTATAGTGTACATTTCAAACCCCCAGGGGTTTCACCAATTTTGATACAAGTGGGCAGTGAAAATGAAAAATTACATTTTTTTACACAAAAATGCAGTTCTGGCTCAAAATTTTTCATTTTCAGAAGGAATGAAGGAGACAAAGCACCCCAAAATCTGTGCCCCAATTTCTCCCGAGTACGGCAATGCCTCATGTGTGACCAAAAAGTGGCAGGACTCAGAAGGGAAGGAGTGATATTTGGATTTTGCAGCACAAATTCTGGTGGAATGATGGTGGGTGCTATGTCGCATTAGCAAGACCCCCCAAGCACCAATACAGTGGAACCCCCCCACAAGTGACCCCATTTTGCAAACTACACCCCTCAGGGAATTCATCTAGGGGTATAGTGTACATTTCAAACCCCCAGGGGTTTAACCAATTTTGATACAAGTGGGCAGTGAACATGAAAAATTACATTTTTTTACACAAAAATGCAGTTCTGGCTCAAAATTTTTCATTTTCACAAGGAATGAAGGAGACAAAGCACCCCAAAATCTGTGCCCCAATTTCTCCCGAGTACGGCAATGCCTCACATGTGACCAAAAAATACCAGTTGGGTGCATGGCAGGACTCAGAAGGGAAGGAGTGATTTTTGGATTTTGCGGCTCAGATTCTGGTGGAATGAATGGTGGGTGCTATGTGGCATTAGCAAGACCCCCGAAGCACGGTGAAATTATGAACCTAATATTCCATAGATGTGTGGTATATTTTAAAACACTCCTTTATACATAGGCCGGGTTTGTCGGGGCAAGTGTCACACTGGAAAATAGTTTGCTTTCTTATTCCCTTTTTATAGCAAACTTTGCACCTTTTTTGTGTCCTGCCCTTTTTTCCAGTGGAGGGGATTTCATCAGGAAAATGCTGCCCTGGTACAATACGGGGGCCAGTACTAGAAGTACTGGGGCCCTCTGCCTGCTGGTTCCCAAATATTAGGCCCTTTATGACTTCCTCTTGAAAGTGCATAAATGTCCCCCTCTGGCCGGTAGAACGGAATAGCACGTAAGCGTTATACAGTGCCATCTGGATGATATACACGGCCACCTTCTTGTACCAGATTTTTGTTTTCCGCAGGGCACTGTACGGCTTCAGTACCTGATCTGAAAGATCCACTCCGCCCATGTACCTATTGTAATCCAGGATACAATTAGGTTTTGAGGTGTGGGTACTGGTACCTCGTACAGGGACGGAGGTGGTACTGTCTCCGTGAATTGTTGTCAGTATAAGGACATCCCTCTTGTCCTTATATTTGACCAACAACATATTTTCGTTGCATATTCCCCTGCTTTCACCCCTTCTCATTACTTGGGCAATGTGCGTTTTTGGGAGGCCTCTTTGGTTCTTGCGCACAGTACCGCAAGCTGCTGTACCTCTTGAACCAAGGGCCTTAAACAGGGGGATGCTGGTGTAAAAGTTATCCACATAGAGGTGATAACCTTTATCCAGGAAGGGGTGCACTAAATCCCAGACAATTTTCCCACTAACACCTACGAGGGAGGGGGGGCATTCTGGCGGTTCAATTCTTGAATCCTTCCCTTCATAAACCCTAAACCTGTGAGTGTACCCTGAGGTGCTTTCACACAGTTTATACATTTTTATGCCATACCTTGCCCTCTTACTGGGAAGGTACTGGCGGAATTTAACCCTTCCTTTAAAATGTATAAGGGACTCGTCGATACAAATAAATTTTTCAGGGATGTACACCTCTTCAAATTTGGCACTGAAATGATCAATGACCGGCCTGACTTTGAATAGCCGGTCAAAGGTGGGATCATCTCTGGGTGGGCACTGTGCATTATCGGTGTAATGTATAAATTTAAGAATTGTCTCAAATCGAGCCCGGGGCATGGCCATACGGTAAAATGGAGTACTGTACAGAACATCTGTACTCCAATATTGCCTAATTTCTGGCTTTTTTACTATGCCCATATGAAACACCAGACCCCAAAACGTCATCATCTCTACTGCATCTACAGGGGTCCACCTAGCAAATGATGACGTGGGGTTTTGAGCAATAAACTGCTGGGCATATAAATTAGTTTGGTCCACCATTAAATTTATAAAATCATCAGAGAAAAATAATTTGAAAAAGTCAATTTCTCTGAGACCTGTGGAATCAAATTGGATTCCTGGCATGGCCAAAAACTCAGGAACCTGGGGCTCAAAATTGTCTGGTGGTGGGGTCCATACGAGATCAATTGTTGGGGGGGGGGTCTCAGCTGCTCTACGGGGGCGTCTTTGAGGGGGTCCCTCATCACCAGAGGAGGAAGAGGAGCTTAAGGCGAATCCTTCAAATTCCCCGCTTGCATCACTGGCTGTGTCAGAGTCAGAAGCAAGCATGGCATATGCCTCCTCCGCTGAATACATTCTCCTGGATGACTGGGAGGACATTTGGGAGGACATTTGGGAGGACATTTGGGATGCCATTTTTATTTTTGTGTTACTGGTAGTGAAATGTTTCAACACGTGTATAGTGTAGGGGGGGGTACAAACTTTATTTCAATCCGGGGGGTATGTAGTGTGTAGTGTGTATGTGGTGCAGAAAAAAAAAAAATACTTTATACCAATAAAAAAAAAAAAAATGAAGGGGTTAAAAATAAAAAATTTAAGGGGTTAAAAAAAAAAAAAGGTCCTGCGCCAAAAATTGAGCACAGATGTTGGTCAGGACCGTCTGTCACTGAACAGCGCTCAAAGGCAACAGGAATTTGATCAAAAAAAAAAAATATAGATCAACCCTGTGCCGAAAAAGATGATCAGTGATGTACGTCACTGATCAGCGCACAGCGGCCACAGGACACCCACAAAATCACAGTGTGTGTAAAAAAAAAATTAAAAAAAGACCCCACAGCACTCACAAAAAAAAAAAAAGGTGATCAGTGATGCGACACTGATTACCAGTGAGGTGCAGCAGGTGCACAACCTTTGGTGCAACTGACAGGTATATATAAAAAAAAAAAAACCTCTGTACCCCCAAAAAAGTTGCTGATCACCTCAGATATAGTGATCAGCACAAAAGGCGGGGGCAGCAGACACAAAATTTAGCACTCTCTATCACTCTCAGTCACTATCTCTCTCTATCTCTCTATCTCTCACTATCTATCACTCTATGACACTGCAGCAGCAGCACTGACAGGTATATCTATATATAAAAAAAAACCTGCGCCTCCAAAAAGTTGCTGATCAGTTAATTTATACTGATCAGCACAAAAGGAGGGGGCAGCAGTCAGTTATATCAAAAATATATAGCACAATCTGTCACTATCTCTCTCTATCTCTCTCTCTCTATCTCTCTCTATCTCTCTATAACTATCACACTGCAGCAGCACAAAATATAGCACTCTGTCACTAGGCCTCTCTATCTATCTCTCTCTCTCTATCTCTCTCTATCTATAACTATATCACACTGCAGCAGCACAAAATATAGCACTCTCTGACACTATCTCTCTCTCTATCTCTCTCTATCTCTCTATAACTATCACACTGCAGCAGCACAAAATATAGCACTCTGTCACTAGGCCTCTCTATCTATCTCTCTCTCTCTATCTCTCTCTCTCTATCTATAACTATATCACACTGCAGCAGCACAAAATATAGCACTCTCTGACACTATCTCTCTCTCTATCTCTCTCTATCTCTCTCTATCTCTCTCTATCTCTCTCTATCTCTCTCTATCTCTCTCTCTATCTCTCTCTCTATCTAGCTAGTACACTGCAGCAGCACAATTTCACAGGAAGGCACAAGTAGCAACAGGATCCAGGAAGCAGTGATGAAGCAGCGATCAGGTAAGTATGGAGCAAGTATGGAGCAAGGTTCTGGTCAGTATGGCGGCAGGGGGGTACGGTGACCGCACTGCACGCTATTCCAGACCGGAATGGCGTCTGCAGTGCAGTCACCGTTAGTTTAAATCCCCCTCCTTGGCTGTGATTGGTCCGTCGGTCCGACGGACCAATCACGGCCTTTGGGGGCGGGCGGGGTGAGGTGGGGTGACACCAGTGTCACCCTTACACCCCGCGGTGATTGGTGCTGTACTTTACAGCACCAATCACCTCTGATCCCGTGTCACCGGCGAACGTTATTCGCCGGTGACACAGGAAAACGCTGTAATTGGCTGTTCACACTGAACAGCCAATCACAGCGATCGCCGACGGGGGGGCGGCATCGCAGCCCCCCCTGGGCATGCACGGACATGTCTGCTGTCAGGGACAGCAGACATGTTGAAACTGTCACCGCGTCTATAGACGCGGTGACAGTTTAAATCCATGACGTACATTTACGCCATGTGTCGGGAAGTGCTTCCCGACCATGACGTAAATGTACGTCAAATGTCGGGAAGGGGTTAATTAATGGATTTAAACTGGCAGTGGTGGAGAGGTGGCCCCTTGAGTGCAGGAGCCCGGCGGCAGATGACTCCATTGCCTCCCAGAGTTCTGCCTCTGGCCCGGAGCAGGTGCTCCGCCGGCTCCACCCTAGCTACACCTCTGTTCCCATCACCTTCTCTCTCTGCCACCACTGCCCCTTTCTAGGCATGTTTTGTGTTGAGTTTTTTTTTTTCATAATACAACATCACAAAATTATTGAAATGAAGAAAAAAAAACCTGGCCTCCATCCGTTTCCCCCTCTAGCCAGACCATCACACGCCTTTATTGTGTTGTTGTATTATGAAAAAATAAACTGACACAAAAATATGAAACCTGCTGCCACCGCCTGCTTCATCCCTGTCCCCATCACCTCCTCTCTTCTCTCTGCTGCTACGGTCTGCTCTCTACATCCAATTTAATCACCTACTCTCCTCTTTACTGCCACTGCGTGCTTCCCGCGTCCCACTCCCCTTCACCTACTGTCTGCTGCCACCGCCTGCTTTCTTCATCCCATTCTGTCACCTCCTCTCTCTACTGCCACCACCTGTTTCCTACATCCTATTCCCCTTCACCTACTGTCTATGCTGCCACTGTTTGTTTTCTGTGTCCTTTTCACCGTCACCTCCACTCTTTGCTGCCACCATCTGCTTCCTGTGTCCCATCCCCTGCCACCTACTGTCTCTGCTGCCACCGCCTGCTTTCTTCCTTTTCCACATCACGTCCTCTCTTCTCTCAACCTCCACCGCCTGCTTTCTTTATCGCACTCCCCTACCCACTATCTATCTACCCATTATCTGTCTGTCTATCTACCCACTATCTATCTATTCATCCATCCACTATTTATCTATCTATCTATTTACCCACTAGATATCTATCTACCTATTCATCCACCATCTATTTATTTATCCACTCTCTCTCTCACTAGACATCTCACTCTAATACAGTGGTCTCCAACCTTTTTTTGGGGTGTGAGCTACTCGCTGCAAAATAAACCACAGAGCTTCTAAATTGTAAAAAAAATAAAAAATCTGCCTAATAACCAAAAAATGCCCTTTGCACATTATGCCACACACTGTAATGCCCCTGACACATTATACCACATACCGTACTGTGTGTGTGGCGTACACGCTCACCAAAAAATGGGTGTAACCACGCCACATCAATGAAAATGGGGGTGTGATACACACATGCCCCCAATAGTGCCAGATACACATATGTCCCCAATAGTGACAAATACATATATGCTCCCACAGTGCCAGGTATGCCCCCACAGAGCCAGAAACAGGAATACCCCCAAGGTGCCAGGTATGACCTCATGGTGCTGGGTATGCCCCCACAGTGTCCACAATGCCCCCACTGTGTCAGGAACACGTATGCCCCACAGTGTCAGGAACAGGTATCCCCCACAGTGTCCACAATGCCCCCACAGTGTCAGGAACAGATATGCCCCACAGTGCCAGGTATGCCCCCAGTGCCAGAAACAGGTATGCCTCACAGTGTCCACAATGCCCCCACAGTGTCAGGAACACGTATGCCCCACAGTGCCGGATATGCCCCCACAGTGCCAGAAACAGGTATGCCCCCACAGTGTCCACAATGCCCCCACAGTGTCAGGAACACGTATGCCCCACAGTGCCGGGTATGCCCCCACAGTGCCAGAAACAGGTATGCCCCCACAGTGTCCAGAATGCCCCCACAGTGTCAGGAACATGTATGCCCCACAGTTCCAGCAATGCCCCCACAGTGCCAGATATGCCCACAATAGTGTCAGATATGCCCACAATATCGCCATACACAGTGTCTCTATGAGCCCTGCTGGGGTTTCAGGTGAGGCACCTTTAAGTGATTGGAATCGGTGAATGGGTAAGCGTTGTTGGGTAAGGGGTGAATTGGTGGATGGGATGACCAGGGGATGTTACCTCAGGACTGCCCCATATGCAGGCTCTGACAGTCACTCTCTCCCGCTGCGGCCTCCTCCTTTGATCTGCCGCCGTCCTCCTGTCAGTCACCGCCGGAGCACCCGGCTCGTAGATATGCATCTCTTCACAGACGCCGGCTCGTCACCCGGCTCCCTGTCCACCCTGATGCTGTCGCACACGCGTCGTCTCGCCTTTTGCGTCTCTTGTCACTTCCCTTCCCTGTGACTGGGTCTGAGCGGTCAGCAAAGCAAAGCTCGCAGGCCGGCTCCTGATTGGCTGCCGGCCAGCGAGCTCTGATTGGCTGACCGCTCAGACCCAGTCACAGGGATATACACTGAGGGGAATGGAGAGACGCACGATGCTCTCTCCTCCCCTCTAGTCTGAACTAGTGCCGGGGATTGAGGGGGAGGGAGGGTGAGACGGGCAGGTGGGCAGCAGTGGTCGAGCCACCCGAATCGCTGCCGCGAGCTACCGGTAGCTCGCGAGCGACGGGTTGGCGACCACTGCTCTAATATATATGTCTTCACTATAATTTCTTATAACTTTTATGCTTAAATTTTCTTTTGCTGCCACAGCCTGCTTCATCTCTTCCGTCACCTCTATTTTTCTCTCAACCTCCGCCGCCTGCTTTCTTTATCGCATTCCCCTATCTATCTATCTATCTATCTATCTATTAATCCACTATCTACTTATTTATCCACTCTCTATCTCACTATATATCTCACTCTACTATATCTTTTCACTTTAATTTCTTATAACTTATATGCTTAAAAAAAATTTCAAATGTAAATTTACATTTTTTTCTGCCACTGCCTACTTCATCTCTTCCATCACCTCCTTTTCTCTCTACTGCTACGCCTGTATTTTTCATCCCATTCTGTCACCTCCTCTATTTACTGCCACCACCTGCTTCCTGCGTCTCCTTCCCCATCCTTGCCTCTCCTTTCTGTGCTGCCACTGCCTATATTCTGTGTCTCATTCCCTGTCGCCTCCTCTCTTTTTTGCTGAAACGTCCTGCTTTCTTCATCCCATTCCTCTCCTTTCTTTGCCACCACCACCTGCTTTATGCCTCCTTCTGCATCCTATTCCCAAAATGCTCTTACCAGCGTCATCATCAAATACAAAGGTCTTATACTACTTGACCTGTGTGTAGCCTTTGCCACTGTAGATGACACTCATTTAAATGCTGCCACTGCCTGTAGTCTGTGTACCATTCCCCTTCACCTAGTGTCTCTGCTGCCAATGCCTGCTTTCTTCATTTCATTCCATCACCTCCTCTCCTCTCTCTGCTGTCACTACCTGCTTCCTGTGTCCCATTCCCTGTCACCTACTGTCTCTGCTGCCACCACCTGCTTTCTGCATCCTATTCCCTATGTCTTCCTCTGTGCTTTCTGCTGCTGCGCCCCCTACTTTCTGCATCCAGTTTCCCATCACCTTCTCTTTCTGCCACCACTGCCCCTTTCTAGGCATGTTTTGTGTTGAGTTTTTTTTCATAATACAACATCACAAAATTATTGAAATTTAGAAAAAAAAACCTGGCCTCCATCCGTTTCCCCCTCTAGCCAGACCATCACACGCCTTTATTGTGTTGTTGTATTATGAAAAAATAAACTGACACAAAAATATAAAACCTGCTGCCACCGCCTGCTTCATCCCTGTCCCCATCACCTCCTCTCTTCTCTCTGCTGCCACGGCCTGCTCTCTACATCCAATTTAATCACCTACTCTCCTCTTTACTGCCACTGCGTGCTTCCTGCGTCCCACTCCCCTTCACCTACTGTCTGCTGCCACCGCCTGCTTTCTTCATCCCATTCTGTCACCTCCTCTCTCTACTGCCACCACCTGTTTCCTACATCCTGTTCCCCTTCATCTACTGTCTCTGCTTTCACTGTTTGTTTTCTGTGTCCTCCACTCTTTGCTGCTTCCTGTGTCCGATCCCCTGCCACCTATTGTCTCTGCTGCCACCGCCTGCTTTCTTCCTTTTCCACATCACGTCCTCTCTTCTCTCAACCTCCACCGCCTGCTTTCTTTATCGCACTCCCTTACCCACTATCTATCTACCCATTATCTGTCTGTCTATCTACCCACTATCTATCTATTCATCCACTATCTATCTATCTATTTACCCACTAGATATCTATCTATTCATCCACCATCTATTTTTTTACCCACTCTCTCTCTCTCACTAGACATCTCACTCTAATATATATGTCTTCACTATAATTTCTTATAACTTTTATGCAAAAATTTTCTTTTGCTTCCACCGCCTGCTTCATCTCTTCCGTCAACTCCTTTCTTCTCTCAACCTCCACCGCCTGCTTTCTTTATCGCATTCCCCTATCTATCTATTCATCCACTATCTATTTATTTATCCACTTTCTATCTCACTATATATCTCACTCTACTATATATTTCCGCTATAATTTCTTATAACTCATATGCTTAAAAAAATGTTCAAATTTAAATGTAACATTTTTTGTGCCACCGCCTGCTTCATCTCTTCCGTCACCTCCTCTCTTCTCTCAACCTCCACCGCCTGCTTTCTTTATCGCATTCCCCTATCTGTCTATTCATCCACTATCTATTTATTCACTCTATATCTCACTATATATCTCACTCTACTATATCTTTTCACTATAATTTCTTATAATTTATATGCTCAAATTTTTTTTTGCTGCCACCGCCTGCTTCATCTCTTCCGTCACCTCCTCTCTTCTCTCAACCTCCACCGCCTGCTTTCTTTATCGCATTCCCCTATCTATCTATTCATACACTATCTATTTATTTATTCACTCTATATATCACTATATATCTCACTCTACTATAATTTTTCACTATAATTTCTTATATTTTATATGCTTACATTTTTTTTCAAATGTAAATTTAAATTTTTTTCTGCCACCGTCTGCTTCATCTCTTCCGTCACCTCCTCTCTTCTCTCAACCTCCACCGCCTGCTTTCTTTATCGCATTCCCCTATCTATCTATTCATCCACTATCTATTTATTTATGCACTCTATATCTCACTATATATCTCACTCTACTATATCTTTTCACAATAATTTCTTATAACTTATATGCTTACATTTTTTTTGCTGCCACCGCCTGCTTCATTTCTTCCGTCACCTCCTCTCTTCTCTCAACCTCCACCGCCTGCTTTCTTTATCGCATTCCCCTATCTATCTATTCATCCACTATCTATTTATTTATGCACTGTATATCTCACTATATATCTCACTCTACTATATCTTTTCACTATAATTTCTTATAATTTATATGCTTAAAAATTTTTTCAAAAGTAAATTTTACATTTTTTTCTGCCACCGCCTGCTTCATCTCTTCCGTCACCTCCTCTCTTCTCTCAACCTCCACCGCCTGCTTTCTTTATCGCATTCCCCAATCTATCTGTTCATCCACTATCTATTTATTCACTCTATATCTCACTATATATCTCACTCTACTATATGTTTTCACTATAATTTCTTATAACTTATATGCTTTAAAAAAAATTCTGCTGCCATAGCCTGCTTCATCTCTTCCGTCACCTCCTCTCTTCTCTCAACCTCCACCGCCTGCTTTCTTTATCGCATTCCCCTATCTATCTATCTATTCATCCACTATCTATTTATTTATTCACTTTATATCTCACTATATATTTCACTCTACTATATCTTTTCACTATAATTTCTTATAATTTATATGCTTACAATTTTTTTGCTGCCACCGCCTGCTTCATCTCTTCCGTCACCTCCTCTCTTCTCTCAACCTCCACTGCCTGCTTTCTTTATCGCATTCCTCTATTCATCCACTATCTATTTATTTATTCAGTCTATATCTTACTATATATCTCACTCTACTATATCTTTTCACTATAATTTCTTATAATTTATATGCTTACATTTTTTTTCTGCCACCGCCTGCTTCATCTCTTCCGTCACCTCCTCTCTTCTCTCAACCTCCACCGCCTGCTTTCTTTACCTCATTCCCCTATCTATCTATCTATCTATCTATCTATTCATCCACTATCTATTTATTCACTCTATATCTCACTATACAGTATATCTCACTCTACTATATCTTTTCACTATAATTTGTTATAATTTATATGCTTAAAATTTTTTTTTGCTGCCACCGCCTGCTTCATCTCTTCCATCACATCCTCTCTTCTCTCAACCTTTACCGCCTGCTTTCTTTATCGCATTCCCCTATCTATCTATTAATCCACTATATATTTATTTATTCACTCTATATATCACTCTACTATATCTTTTCACTATAATTTCTTATAATTTATATGCTTAAAATTTTTTTCAAAAGTAAATTTTAAATTTTTTCTGCCACCGCCTGCTTCATCTCTTCCGTCACCTCCTCTCTTCTCCCAACCTCCTCCGCCTGCTTTCTTTATCACATTCCCCAATCTATCTATTCATCCACTATCTATTTATTCACTCTATATCTCACTATATATCTCACTCTACTATATGTTTTCACTATAATTTACAGTACTTATAACTTATATGCTTTAAAAAAAAATTTGCTGCCACCGCCTGCTTCATCTCTTCCGTCACCTCCTCTCTTCTCTCAACCTCCACCGCCTGCTTTCTTTATCGCATTCCTCTTTTCTTCCACTATCTATTTATTTATTTATTCACTCTATATCTTACTATTTATCTCACTCTACTATATCTTTTCACTATAATTTCTTATAATTTATATGCTTAAATTTTTTTTGCTGCCACCGCCTGCTTCATCTTTTCCGTCACCTCCTCTCTTCTCTCAACCTCCACCGCCTGCTTTCTTTATCTCATTCCCCTATCTATCTATCTATTCATCCACTATCTATTTATTTATTCACTCTATATCTCACTATAGATCTCACTCTACTATATCTTTTCACTATAATTTGTTATAATTTATATGCTTAAAATTGTTTTTTTGCTGCCACCGCCTGCTTCATCTCTTCCATCACCTCCTCTCTTCTCTCAACCTCCACCGCCTGCTTTCTTTATCGCATTCCCCTATCTATCTATTCATCCACTATACATTTATTTATTCACTCTATATATCACTATATATCTCACTCTACTATAATTTTTCACTATAATTTCTTATAATTTCTATGCTTAAAATTTTTTTAAAATGTAAATGTACATATTTTTCTGCCACGCCTGCTTCATCTCTTCCGTCACCTCCTCTTTTCTCTAAACCTCCACTGCCTGCTTTCTTTATCGCATTCCCCTATCTATCTATTAATCCACTATCTATTTATTTATTAACTCTATATCTCACTCTACTATATCTTTTCACTATAATTTCTTATAATTTATTTGCTTAAATTTTTTTTGCTGCCACCGCCTGCTTCATCCCTTCCGTCACCTCCTCTCTTCTCTCAACCTCCACCACCTGCTTTTTTTATCTCATTCCCCTATCTATCTATTCATCCACTATCTATTTATTTATTCACTTTATATCTCACTATATATCTCACTCTACTATATCTTTTCACTATAATTTCTTATAATTTATATGCTTAAATTTTTTTTTTAATGTAAATTTGAAAAAAATTCTGCCACCGCCTGCTTCATCTCTTCCGTCACCTTCTCTCTACTGCCACCGCCTGCATTTTTTATCCCATTCTGTCACCTCTTCTCCTCTATTTACTGCCACCGCCTGCTTAATGCGTCTCATTCCCCATCCTCTCCTCTCCTTTCTATGCTGCCACTGCCTATATTCTGCGTCTCATTCCCTGTCACCTCCTCTCTTTGCTGCCACCGCCTGCTTTCTTCATTCCATTCCTCTCCTCTCCTTTCTTTTCCACCACCACCACCACCTTTCTGCCTCGTGCATCCTATTCCCAAACTGCTCTTACCAGCGTCACCACCAAATACAAAGGTCTCATACTACCTGACCGGTGTGTAGCCTTTGCCACTGTAGATCACACGCCTTCATATCTTACCTGTTGACATCCATCCTCTTACCTTCTGTATTTCAGCTGATGTTCTATATGATAACAAAAGAACATTGTACCTATTACTCCATGTGCAATCTGGTCACATTTATAACAAGATACAAAATAGCATAATATATATCTTTTGTTTCCATGATGAAATCTATAGACACTTGGATAATTTACTAGAATGTAACATTACGGGACTGCAGAGCATAAGCTGCTTTGTGACGCTTCTGTTTGCACTAATGCGCTCATCTGTAGAGTAAGCACCTGGACCTGCACATCAGTGGGTTCTATGGGGAGGGGCCACATCTTATGGGAAATGGAGGATGGGATAGAGTGTTTGTAAGTAATTGTACGCTGGCTGCATTTACAGGATATAATATGTAAATGAGACTGAAGGGGTACAGACTGAGTATCTTTAGTTACAGAGGGGTCGCAAAATCTCTTCCCTGCTTACGGATCTTTCTTTTACAGGTTCTCAGTAAAGACCTTATTCTGGTCCCCATGAAATGAATTTCACAGCGTTGCGTGTGGACCAAACTTCTTCCGCAGTGCCTGCGTACCCTCCTCCCCCTGCACGGCTGCAACTCAGGGCCGGGGTGATCATAATGAATAGCAGGTAGGAAATAAATATGTGGTACACAGAAGTGGCAAGTTGCTCAAATGAACTCATTGGTCCATTGCAAGTGCTTGCAAGGGAGGGGCTAGTTCAGGCAAGGGAGGGGCTAGTTCAGGCAAGGTAGGGGCTAGTTCAGGCAAGGGAGGGGCTAGTTCAGGCAACGGAGGGGCTAAACAAGGCAAGAGAATCACAGAATTCCCCCACCCTACAGTATAGTAATAATGCAGAAAACTCAGTTTATTTATCCTTCGCTCCATAGGGATATATGTACACTGAGTTCTCTGCATTACTACTATCATACATATATTCCAATACACTGATTAATCCTTTTGCTGTACGTACCATCTATGTATATTACATGCCGCATAGATAATGTAGTGCTGGAATAAATTCACCAGCAAATGTAGGGGCATTTTCTAGTGAGATCACTTAGAGAATGACCTGAAATCACCCCGGGTGTACGCCCCATTCTGAACACGTATTATTGGTTTGTATAATACTGCTATACCCAGATCTAGTTCCATTTTTCTTTATTTATCATGTCTCCATTTAAAGTTGAAGTCTTCAATCAAACATGGTTAAAAATAATAAGAAAAATGAAGATATAATGTACTTACATGCAGAACCTGGCATGGTCGCATCCAGCAGTGCCTCTGCCTCACTAGATGTACTTAGACCAGGTGGATTTGGGAAGCTTCTCCAGCTGGAGGTAATTGACGAGAAACCCGTAAAATTTGCCTGCTCCGCCGCTGTAATTGGTGGGTAATTGGCCTCTTCTGCCTCCATTAGTTCTAGATGGTTATTACTGGAGGCAGAGGGTGGAAAGAATGCCTACAGAAATAAGAAGTAACGGTGTATATCAGTGATTATTACATCTACCATAGGACTGTGTAAGACAGACAGAGGCATTTAGCAAACTTCTTTATGTAAAGGTTATTTATAGTAGTTTCCATTATAGACCCTAAGAAAATGCCTATATATAAAGCTAAAGGCAGTGGCATAAATGTTGCATAAATGTATAAAGATGTCGCTCAGACCATATATATATATATATATATATATATATATATATATATATATATATATATATAAAACCACAGCATTACAGTAGATGTGAGTTTGCTATGGTGCAATTACAGGTGTTCGTCTACTCTGTGCTATCAAGAGACATCTATATACTCTAGAAGTGCAGAGAGGAAAATGACATTCCAGAAGCTCACTATGGAAAGTGTAACCTGTGCTCTATAGTCCACTTTGTCTCCTTGTCAGCTTATTATGAGGCGCAGGATTATCAATTATATTAGAAAAATGTCAGAAGATGTAACGGAGCTCACATCTGGGACAATAAGAAAGTATTGGTAACATAGTAATTATGTCCTTTCTACTTGTGTGTCCCCTGCTAGAAAGAAAACTAAAAATGTGTCTTTGTCAGTGATTTTTATGTAATCCTGAGCACAAGAATAACTGTGTTAGGGAACTTTACACTGTTAAGGCCCCCATATGTTACGCGATTTGGGCCAGAGGATCCAGCAGATTGTCTCTGACATCCGATCGGATCCGATGCGCAGTCCCGTGCGCATCGGATCAGAGCTCGGACGGGCTGCACATAAAATACATCTTATGTGCAGCAGTCAGCAGAAAATCCTGGGTGCGATGAGCAGGGTGCGGCAGGTGGCAAGGAGAATTGAAAAATCCTATTCAAAAGACTGGGTGGCCACTATTTGGCTGAGAGATCTCTTTCAGCGAATCAGCAGCCACCTGATCTTTTGAATAGTATTTTTCAATTCATACACCCCCTGCCTGCAGCTCTCCGAGATTATGTGTGATAAATCCCATGTAATTCATGTGTAAGAAAAGGCCCATCATGTGCCAAATCTTATTGAGCTCTCTCAGGTAGGGGTAGGGTTAAGGTCAGGGTTAGTCTGCAGAAGAGGACAGTTAGGGTTAGGCACTAGGGGGCAGTTAGGATTAAGGTCAGGGTCAGGCTGCAGAAGGGGAGAGTTAGGCTTAGACACTGGGGTGGATAGTTAGGGTTAGGCATTAGGGGGTGGAGTAGGGCTAAAATGACTAAAACTTGACAATTTGCCAGTTAACCCCTTCCCGACATTTGACGTATATATACGTCATGGCCGGGATGTACTTCCCGACACATGACGTATATATACGTCATGACTTAAAAGTGCCACCGCGTCTACAGACGCGGTGACAGAGGGACGATGTCTGCTGTCCCTGACAGCAGACATCCTCCCTCATTGCCCAGGGGGGACGGGTTGCCCCCCGTCTTGGGCGATCGCTGCGATTGGCTGTCCAAAGTGAACAGCCAAAACCAGCGTTAAACTCCGTGTAGTGTAAAATTTAGACTCTGCTGCCCCCTAGTGTCCAAAAAAATTAAAGGCGGTTGTAATAATGATTTTAAAATAAAGTATAGATATGGTATATGTTAGTTATTAACTATTTTGAGTGGTATGATTATTTGTCTCACAAGCAGAAAATGTAACATTTTGCAAATAGCTAAATGTTCCATTTTTTTACGACATTTTGGTATTTTTCACACAAAAAAAAAAAATTGTATCGACCAAAATTCACCACTAATTTAAAGTACAATGTGTCACGGGAAAACAATCTCAAAATCACTGGGATAAGTAAAAGCAAAAAAAAGTTATCCCCACTTAAGTGATACATGTCAGATTTGAAAAAAAGGCCTCTGTCAGGAAGGCAAAAAGAGGCTGCGGCGGGAAGGGGGTTTCACCCTGTCTATCCTAGACACTGTCTAATTAGTGACCCTGTCAGCCTATTGCATGCTGACATAATGGCTGTCTATATAGACAGAGCCGATCCCTTAATCCACACCCCATGTATGTGATTGGCACTTATACATTATCTGCTGACCAGCAATGAGTAGCTCATGGAAGTTCTGTTTTATACTTACAGGGAAGTATGGGGGCTCCATCCCAAGGGATTCCATGGCGACCCAGTCTATGTGCTGGAAGAAGGGGTGGTGGCGGATGTTGTCAGTAACTCCTGGTTCTTGGCCCAGATGGTTATTGACAAGCTGAAAAAGGTATTTGGATGTAATTATACAGCACAGTTGCTCAATACAATCATTGTACAAACATTTCTGCTGCTGGCACAGAAGAATATAAAGGGAATTTATCCATGGCCACAGTATGTTACTACTGACATTCTATCTGGGATCTGTTGTGTGTCTCACATTACATTCCCAATTCCAAGAACATGTAACCATTCTGCCATTTCCTGTCATATGTGTCCTAAAGGTCCACACACACTGGGCTATTATGCCCAGTGTGTGTGGACAGCGATGATCGCTATCATCGCTGAGGGGGAAAGCTGCTCAGTGCATACACACTGGGCGGCTTACCCCCTGCCCGGCGGGGAGGACGGCTTTGCATAGTGCAGAGCTATGCAAAGCCGTCCTCAAAGCCGCTCATCTGCTTGTAATAGCAGCAGATGAACGGCTTTCCTGGCGATGATGTGGGAGCGTGCAGCATCGCTCATCGCCGGGGCACACACTGGGCGGCTTTGAGCTGAAAGCCGCTCAAACCTGCTTTTTTGAGCGACTTTCAGCTTAAAGTCACCCCGTGTCTATGGGCCTTAATGCTGATGTGTCTGTGTAACAATGGCTGCTCAGGTCTTGCTTGGCAATTGTATAGACATTTGTAAATACGACTACATGCATTGCTTACATACATCTTATAGATATACATACAACATATCACATAGGCATGGGGCACTAAGTGGCATCGGCCAGAACTTTCTATACCTGTTATCACTAGAAATATATGTATTGGTGTTTGATAGAAACATATCTGTACATTGTTATATTGTCACTATACAATAGTCTAACGTTACTTATCTGATTATTGTCTGTCTAACAGGAATGACTGCAGAGAAACCAGTGGGATGATGCAGGTGAGGGGCAAACACACGGGCGATTTATGCCCTATTTCTAAGCGATCTGTCTAGAACACTTAGAAATAAAGCACGGATCGCTCCCTTTGTACACCCTATAGCTATTGTGGTTCGCAGCCCTGCACGTCACTATCGCCCACAGATATAGACAGTGCATGCACGTTCTATCCTGCTTACATCACCAATCCGCATAGGCAAACACTGCTCAGCACAGATTGCTCAGCGCATATAGCAGGTGAGTCCCATGTGTGCTGAGCCATCTGTGCTTAAGCAGCACAGGACTCAAGTCTCCCCGTGTACAGGGCTTTAGTTGAGTATGTACTCCATTGTGATGCTCTTTATATTTATTAATCCTATTTATAAAATGCAGAAAAGTCACCTCCCAATAAAAAAACACCCATGTAGATCTTTTACTTATCTGTCAATAGTTATAGCATAGCTAACAGCTGCGTCAGCCGTCGCCAGAGAAAAGATTCAGCTATTTTCCATAAAGCCACAATCTTTATTCACTGCTGCACAATGCGCGGCATAGCGGGGCATATGGTATGCGTACACTCCCGCTATGCATTCACTTAAATAGGAGCTGTCTGGTGCGGGTACATGCACCCTGCTGCTTTATGGGAGCCTGCTGTGATGCGCTCACACTGCAATCCCACTACAGCAAGCTGCTATACGCAGCAAAGCTGAAGCAGGACACATCTGTAGTCAGTAATAGTGGCCGGCTGTCAGAGTGCAGAGTTTACTTGTAGCAGTAATTGGACAGTAGAGTAGATCAGATACTCTGGTTTTCAATAGAGATCAGAGGACTGAACAGATTGATCCTATAACACAGGAGGTTATTCTGGTTGGTGCGTACATTTCCGAAATCTTTCGGAGCGGGCCGCACACCACGCTGTGCGGACATCGTCCGAAGAAATGCCCACCGGACCTCCGCATACGGACGGACTCACACTGGAAGAACAGGGCGTGTTTACGGACGACATCCAAACCTTGCGTGTGCAGTGGAAACACACATATTCTGCACGGTCTTACAGCGTTTGCACGGTCTTACCGCGTCAGAACGGACGGGAACCTGGCCGTACGCTCCGATGCGGTGTATTTATTTATTATTGAAGCAATGACAAGAGTGTAATTAATGAGTAATGAGTAAAGGAGTGGATTGTATTGTGTTCAGCTGACATTGGTTGAGGTGCGCCCGTACTGATTGGGCGTTCCGATTGCCTAGCGCATGACCGAGTGGTGTCCGCAAAGAAATACTTGCTTATGGACACCGCATATTTCTTGCCTTTTGGTTCGTGTGCATTCGGTGTGCTGTCCGAATGCACGCCTACCAGAATGAGTGCACTCCCTCGTGCACGCCCATGTTTACGCCAAGTTTAGCCCACTTTGAAACTATGCCCCTGTGTAGTTCCAAATGACGCCCATAAGCAATGTTCCCTCTAATTTTACGAAGGCTGTGTGCGGCAAAAGATTTTTGCTGTGCAACTTTCAAGGAAATTTAAATTTTTGTGCGTCACTTATATATAACTGGAAAATGATGTTAAGCATTTGTGTTAACATCACTTCAAAATGATATTAAACGTTTAAACATTCAAAACACAACACACAATGTAGTTAATGGGTGAAACACACATTAATTGAGTCCACAACTGCAACAAGGGACCACTGCTGCTTTGTGCGCTCTGTTGAAATGTGTGTGCGCACGCTCGCCGAGTTGTGTGCGCGCGCACGTGCGCACAGCTTAGAGGGAACACTGCCCATAAGACGCCCATATTTCACGAGTGAATGCGGTGCACATTTCTGTACGGTATTAGTGCGAACAAGTACGGAGACCATGTGTGGCACATGCGCATAGCGTTGCCCACGCATGCGCAAAAAAAAGAATTCGGGAAAGTACGCATCGACCACAATAAGGCCCACAGTGACTAATGCTTACTTACATCCAACATCTTATAAAGTTATATACAACCAATTACATCATTTATATTAATAATTTATAAATGTAATATCATATTTACCATGTTAATGAGGTCCATGGCAGCAGATTCTGTTGCGCAGAATCTTGAGTGAGCAGCATGACCTCCGGTTATCATTTCGTTCAGGATGACTCCAAATGAGAACCAGTCTTCGCCAATCATGTACTCCTTGCCGAAATACAGCTACCAGAAGAAAGCGATTGGTTACCAACATTTTAGCAATCACTTTATTTTTTAATTTTTGCTTTTCTTTTTAATTAACAAAATAGCGGTAAAGATAACCCCTACATGTTATAGTAACAGCAGCAATATTTTATATTGTTTATAAATAATAAGTACTTCGCTGTTTTTAGGTATATTCTGTCCCGAGTTATTGCTCTTTCACTTGTATATGCTAGTTCACATACTATATATTCTTTACAGCAGCTGTCCTGCCAACACACGGCAACAGTCTCACGTCATCTTCCCCTGGTAAGAGTCAGACCAGAAGTCGCATGTACCCGATCCCATGGAGGACGCTATGGTGGAGGGTAGTCACTTAAGGTAATGCTGGTTACACACCAGAATGATTTTTCTCAGTCCCATCAATGTCGATAAAATTTTGTCCGATTTTATGTAAATTGGGCACGTTTTGGCATGTTTTAGATCCGATTCCGATCTGATGGTTACCCTTTGAGCGCTTATTGTATGTATGCACTATTTCCATCTTTATCACTCTTGGGATTATTACTTTGTGCATGATATGTTTGCAGCACTTTGGGTTCAGCTGCGCACTTTGGTCTGATTTGTATTTTTCAATCATGATCATTCCGGTGTGTACCCAACATAAGAGTCATATTGTTTACTGTTAATTCTGCACCAGACCCAGAAGTCCAATGCCAGAGCTGCATCGCAATTGACAGCTCTTATGGAAAGAGCTGTCCTCTGCATTAATAATTGCATATGTTAGTGCATATGGGATTATTAATAATGCGGTACCCGGGGAATGCTGGTGATGTGGTGGTGGTGGGGGGATGTTAGTGCATCTTCCACATGGAGAGAAATTGCCAACACTTGGCAGAATCAGAATTACCCAGAAATGTGCAACGATGCATGTGCGTGCTACAGTGAATGCCCTTTTTACCCAACTTGGCTATATGCCGTCACATACGGGGTTGGAATCAGGCCCCATGTACATAGTAACATGAGGAAACAGTAGGAAACCCTTTGCATTTACCTCAGGAATAATGACTCCACACCTTCTAGCACAGCCAGTAACACCCTCGTCTCTAGGCGTGATCTCAAGGGCCAGACCGAAGTCGGCGATCTTGAGATGTCCTGTTGGAGTCACCAAGATGTTCTCTGGTTTTAGGTCGCTGTGAAGAAAATAAAATCTTTGTTTTCATACAAACAGGAATTATTTGGTACATAGATTATATTGCACGTTACATGTGTACATTCTAACTAATACTGTAGTAGTTTTATATGTTTGGGAGCAAGGACTAATGTAATCATGTTTAGGTTAGTGTCCATGTGATTCCACCATGTCATGTACATCTGTATGTGTTCTGCAGAATTCTAGGTTATTTAATAGTGGAACCTTCCTCAGCCCAATAACCCCTGTGATACTAATATGTGTGGTTACAGCATACTGTAAATAACTAGTGATATTGATGTCATAGGAAGCGGCAAATGGAGGCTGATGCTGGTCGTTCCCAGCTGGGGAAGGGGAGCAGCTTATAAATGGGGTCAGTTTATTCTTATTTGTAACCAGAAAATAAATAATAACAATACACTGACACGTGGGCCAGGCAGCACATTGTGCTTATTGTGCTGTTATTCCCTGAGTGCAGCCGCTGCAATTTATCATTGGGGATTGTAAGCTTTTAGGGGTAATGGACCTTATTCAGATCTGAGCTCAGTACTAATTTGTTTGGAAAATGGGCAAAACCATGTGCATTGCAGGTGGGGCAGATGAAACCTGTGCAGAGAGAGTTACATTTGGGTGGGATGTGCTGAAACTGAAATCTAAATTGCAGTGTAAAAATAATGCAGCCAGTATTTACCCTGCACAGAAACAAAATAACTCACACAAATCTAACTCTCGATACATGTTACATTTGCCCCACCTGCAGTGCACATGGTTTTGCCCATTTTCCAAACATATTTGTACTGAGCTCAGATCTGAATAAGGCCCAATGGGTGAGTTATTTACCTGTGTAGTGAGTGCCAGATACCTTTAGATTCATATAAATAGCAATTGGAGATGGAATTAAAGGAACCATATTAGGTGAAGTTATCCAACATGTGTCCATCCACCTCTTCCGCAATTATTTATTTTAGCTTTCCTTAATTTGTCATCTGTCACTCCTGCTCCTCTTACTTCCCTTACTACACCTCTTATAACCTCCGTCCTCCTCTTTTTTATTTACCTCCCACTCCTTCCAACTTATTACCCCGCACCTCCCACTCCATCCCTCCACCTCCTTTCCCTGCATGTCTACACCCTCCTTGCTCCTCTGCGCCTCCCACTCCCTCCCTCCACCTGCTTCCCCTGCACCTCTCACTACCTACTTCCTCCTCCTTCCTCAGCACCTCCCCCTCCTTCCCCTGCACTTCTTACTCCATCCTTCCACCTCCTTCGCCTGCACCTCTCACTTCCTCCTCCTTGTTCTGCATCTCTCACTCCCTCTTTCCTCCTCTACACCTCCCACTTCCTTCCTCTACCTCCTTACCCTGCACTTCTTACTCCATCCTTCCACCTTCTTCCCCTGCACCTCTCCCTCCCTTCCTCCACCTCCCTCCCACCTCCTTCCCCTGCACCTCTCACTCCCTACTCAATACTCTCTTCAGCCATAATTGACAATAAAAGCATAAAACAATTGTGCAGAGACAGCCTCTGTGGCTACTGAGAGCTGTAGATAACGATTGTACATTACTATGTAAAGGAGGCATGTACCATGTAAGTGGGAAATATGTGCTCATTGGTAACATGTATAGCGTGTAGAATGTAGGAAGCAGACATGATTAGTATATTACATTCTGCATTATACACTCCATAGTAATATCGCTTTATTATACTATTATCATACTGTAACTATATAATTACCCATGGACTATTCCCTTGGAATGGAGGAATTGAATCCCGCATACTATCTCTGCTGCATAGAACCTGTTGGATAGAAAACAGGTAAATGTTACATTGTAGGATGTATAAATAATGGGTGTGGTATAGGGGCCCGACAGTCGGGATCCCGACAGTCATTAGCCCGACATCGGGATCCCGACTGGCCGGAATCAGACAGCATGGTGAGCGCAACAGAGCCCCTTGCGGGCTCGCTGCGCTCTCCACGCTGTGGGCACGGAGGCTCGCTACGCTTGCCACCTATTGTATTCTCCCTCTATGGGGGTCGTGGACCCCCACGAGGGAGAATAGCCGGTGGCCGTCGGGCACCCGGCTGTCTGTGTTTTGACAGTCGGGATCCCGTCGTCGGGTAAATGACTGTCGGGATCCTGACTGTCGGGACCTCGTCCGGCACCCATAAATAATGGCTGAGTGATTCCCAGATGACGCTCCCCCATTCTCTGACAAAGGCCTGATTTAGTTTGTTTCACATTCACCAGCTGAGGTTTCCCATATGAGGTTAATATGAGGTTTCCCATATGAGGTAATATGAGGTTTCCCATATGAGGTTAATATGAGGTTTCCCATATGAGGTTAATATGAGGTTTCTGGTTTTGTGCATTGGTGCAATTCACTTCATATTGGGGGTTATTCTGGTTGATTCACAAAGCTACGAATTTGCAGCCTTGCGAATCCATGTAACCCCGCAGTGCGGATGGTGGTACACCATCCCTCCATTCGCAAGGGCGATTCGCTGGCAGGGACTGCGAATGGATGTTACACAGTAGCATCCAATCGCTGCCTTGTGCGATCAGCCCATATAATTCCATGGTCACCGGCCATGGAACTATGGGGAAGGCGTACGCATATAACAGTGACTTATCCTACCAGCCGCTGTCATTCACTGCTACTAATAGGTTACACAGAGGGGATATGGTCATTGGCTCACCAGCATGTTGGTTGACAGTCATTAGGTCGACATGCATTTAGGTCGACAGGTTCATTAATTTGACAGCATCAAAAGGTCAACACGGGTTAGGTCTACAGTCAAAAAGTTTTCACATTTTTTTGTCCCAAATGTTGTACGCATGGTGGTGGGGGGTGGGGCATTTGCTCACCCAGCAGGTGGCGGTACAGGTACTGGTACTGAATTAGGCCCTGAGTCTCAAACCATGGAATAGTAAATGCAACAGTTTTCATCTGAAATTTACATCTGACGTGTGTCATTTCCCAAACCACATACACAGCTGCCCCTTAGTACACGGCCACCTTCATGTTGCTGCACACAGTGATGCCAGCAGCTGTATAATCCTGTCACATCTGACGTGTGTCATTTCCCAAACCACATACACAGCTGCCCCTTAGTACACGGCCACCTTCATGTTGCTGCACACAGTGATGACAGCAGCTGTATAATCCTGTCACATCTGACGTGTGTCATCTCCCAAACCACATACACAGCTGCCCCTTAGTACACGGCCACCTTCATGTTGCTGCACACAGTGATGACAGCAGCTGTATAATCCTGTCACATCTGACGTGTGTCATTTCCCAAACCACATACACAGCTGCCCCTTAGTACATGGCCACCTTCATGTTGCTGCACACAGTGATGACAGCAGCTGTATAATCCTGTCACATCTGACGTGTGTCATTTCCCAAACCACATACACAGCTGCCCCTTAGTACACGGCCACCTTCATGTTGCTGCACACAGTGATGCCAGCAGCTGTATAATCCTGCCACATCTGACGTGTGTCATTTCCCAAACCACATACACAGCTGCCCCTTAGTACACGGCCACCTTCATGTTGCTGCACACAGTGATGACAGCAGCTGTATAATCCTGTCACATCCCATACCTCCCAACTTTGTAGCTGCAGAATTCGCCGCGCGAGCGGCCAACGAGGGGTGGGGCTTATGTAAATGAGGGGCGCAGCTTATGCTAATGAGACGCGTCCCCATTTTCGGCCGGGAATAGACGCTGTGCGCTTGCGCACTGAGTCTATTCTGTCAAATTGGGGGGCTCCCAACTGCCCCCCCCCCCCCCGCAGCGGGACACCTCCGGCCGCGGGTGGGACAGCGGGACAGGACCCGGTAATCGGGACTGTCCCGATGAAATCGTGAGTGTTGGGAGGTATGTAATCCTGTCACAGCTGGAGTTTGTTACTACTAATAGTATTACTTTGCCCAATATAAGGTGACACATATAAGGCATGCTTTTCTATACTGTATTATATATTGATACATCAGAAACCTTCTGACTGAATACAAAATGTATATGTATAATATATAATCTATCAGTAAGTCCTCCCTCTATCAGCGGCTGTAACAACACATTACTCTATATCCTCACCTTGCACTGGAGATGTCCATGGGCCCATTCCTCATCAGGAGACTACGGAAGTCTCCGCCACTGGCATACTCCATCCCAAAGAACACGTGATTCTGTGTATGGTAGAAACAATTGTGTTATTATAATATAATAACAGCAATAGCAAAGGTTAGCATGGCTTCTGTACCAATTACATAAATAACCGTACGTAACTGCTGCTGCAAATAAAATACAAGAACACTGTCCGTAAAGTAAGGACAAAATCTGTAGTGTAAAGTCGTGGCAGCCGAACTGTTGTGTAGAAGAGATTTTTACGCATGCGCTGTACTGTTTGGGAAAAGTGACATCTGGTGGTCAATGAGTGTAATTGCAGGTTACATTTACAAGATTACATTACATTTATAACGCAATCTATAACGGGACTATAGCGCAAGGAGCAGGCGCGATTCATGCGCGATTTGCATAGCGCACATTATGCGCAACGCAGCCACGATGTACTTGGCCACATCTGTACATGGCAGGACAGGCAGGAGGGACAGAGCTAGGGCGAGGGGAATGTCACCTTTGTCCGAAATAACTAAGTAAGGAGAAATACTATACATTACTCATTCACTTCTCAGGCCATCAATAGTGTAAAACTATGCAATGGGTGTCCATCGATAGTTTTACATATTGATGGTCATCTATTATGTAAAACAAATGGGCGGGGCTTCGCGGGTGTCGGGGGCAGAGCCATCTGGTTCTCCCCCATTGATCACAAAAGTATTCAATATCGGCCATAACCCATTGATGATTTTGAATCATCGATGGTCGATGGCCATCCATAGGACTGTCATGGGGAGGGGACGGGACCAGGGGGGCGGTGCCTAGGTTAACAGTACATAGGTGGACAGTCATTAGGCTAACCACTATAGGTCAATAGTCAATAGATCAACACATGAAATATGTCGACCTGCATTAGGTGGACATGATGAAAAGGTTGACACAAGCATTAGGTCGACATGCAAAAGGTCAGAGGCAGTCACAGCCGTACCGTGCTCTGATGGGAGAAGTAGCCATGGATGAGGAATGGGCACCCAGATGCAAGGTCTAGCACTTTTCTTTCCATGAATGCATGTTCTACGCCGATCTCTAGGAGCCATCTCTTGCTCATGACCTTCACAGCCAACAACTGGCTGTGAGCTGAGTGTGAGGCCAGGAGAACCTAGAGGAAATATGACAGTGTTAACCTCATAACCACAGTGTCATGGTGACGTCATCCCTTGTGGGTCCCTAACACTAAGCTGAAAGGCCCCCATACAGTAATTCGATTTGGTCCAATTTCATCCGAATCTGATGGATAGGGCCGAGCCATGTGTATGACATGCCATCGGATTTAGTGCATGGTCCCCTATCATAACGGAGGCTAACGGATGGCATGCGATGTTGCCATCCGAGAAGATCCAAGGCTGCTCCCGGGGGGCGGTAGGGAGGGGGGGGTCGATGGCCATACACTTATGTGATACATCGCAATAGTGTATGGCCAGCTTTACATCTGGGACGCGGAATCCCCCCATGCCGGTAAAGCCCAGCCACCACCGGGCACCACCCTAGAAATATGCTTTTGTGTTACTGTTAATAAGAAAAACATGAGCTATGTGCTAAGGAGTGATACATAAGTGATGGACATAAATTAGACAGTGTTACACTGGTAAACAATAATAAAGTGCTACATTAAATGCTACCATGTGATGCCCCAAGCAGCCAGGCCGTACCCACTCTGGAGTATTATATAATACTTTTACTGCCAGAGATTTTGCACCTTGCAGGTTGCGTTTCAGTGCAGCAGCATCTTCTACACAATGTAAAGACGTTTCACACGTATATAAGTGCCACATGTAATACAGGCAACATTCCCTGATGTTCTAGCTGATGCTGCACTGATAATGTAAGAAAAGGGCCACTCTATAGCGGTAGGAGGTCACACATTACACAGTGCGTCAAATCCTTCCATGCTTCTATCACCCCACATACTGTAACCTTATTACAGTGACTACTAGAAGAGGTCGCCCTACCAGAACCATCGGACACTGTAGTGTTATATTATAGCGGGGGAATGTTACACATCATGCAGTTATACTGTGTGCAATATCATTACATGGAATGGTGAATCACAACTGACATTGAATGATATTGCACTGCAGCCTTGTTCACCTCTAATAATATGGAGACATATAGTAATTCCCCTGTGACAACTGAAACCTCATTGCTTACCTTCCCAAAACCACCTTGGCCTAACTGATGGGATAACGTCAGTCCCTGGATGGTGCGAGAGACTGCATCTCTGAGGCAGGATGATGGAGCACTGCTGGTTTCTGATGGAGAGAGAAGCCAGAGGAAAACATTTCAACAGTGCCCATATATGAAAAACATAAATTAAGGTGACATTTATATTACCATGCCCCCCAACTTTGGCAGATGAGGAAGAAGGACGCTTGTGTGCGCCCAAATTTCTGTGGGCGTGGCCTCATGCTCCATGGGTGTGACCTATGCTCATGGAACTGCTGCGAGGCACGCCCCATCTATGCAGCTCTGGGGGCATGTCCAGCACTTATTGAGCTGCTGGCCATGCTCCCAGCCTGCCTGAATAGATGCAGTGCACAGGCACACAGCATTAAATTCCCGCTGAGCAGCGGCAGGCAGGGGGGATTCCCTGCTGCCCCACCAGCACTGAATGCTGCTGACCCTGGGTGGGATGCCAGACCATTGGGAAGAATGTATAAACTCAACATTGGGTATCTTTATGCATACACTTTAACAAAACTCAACCTTTATCAACTTATAGCTTATAACCTTAACACTTAGAATAAGACACGGACACAAGTGCTGGCATTTCAAAAATGAATGTCAAATTTATTGATTGACAACTATGACCTGACTATATATGGTGGCGGCACTAAAGAACAGTCAGGGGAAAGGGGTAACATCACACACGATTCACACACCGCTGGTGATCAACTCTCCCTTCATAACCCACCTGTGCAGGTGATGTAAGCCATCTCCCGTCCAGGAGCATGGGCTAATGACATATCAATGTCGGGAGAGCGCACCCACTATTTACATATTATTGCATATAAGGACCGTTCTTTACCACCACCGAGAAGAGAAAAATAGGGATGGGAGGGAGGGGAAAGCTTCTCAAAGAGGCCGATCACCTGACTCCCTGTCCACTTATTGCCTGCCAACTCCTCCCCTGTACACCCATTGGCTATTCCCTACCTCATCAGATATCATAGCGAGTACAACATGCTACTAATAGTGACAGCATCAAAGAACCCTTCAGTGGTTTATGTCTTCTCAGTGCTTAATCAGCCATCGGTTCTCTTTAAAGCAGAGAAACAGGGTAAAGTGACCAGAAAATCAGCCAAGTGACATGAAGATTTCCATTCAGTTATCCTACTGAGGAAAATGTTAGTCCAGTAGCATCAGGAGGCTAATAAGCTATTTTGCTTCGAGATTTTCTTTTATGAAAACAGGACAGAGCGATGCACATTGTCATATGCACACGTGTGCGGGACGGGAGAAGTACATATCCAACTCCACCAACTGTATCTTGTCCCCATTGGGTAATGCTATCTTCAGATAGGGGGGAGTGTGCAACAAATAAGGTATTATGTATTAGCAGGGCGCCCATTGCGTAGTGGTGTAATGAGAATACCAATACACCACTATGCTGGCTACGTAAACTACGTAATTTTCGTAACTGGAGCTGTGCTAATACATAATGGATCATATCCCCACTATCCACGTCATACCCCCATTATCCATGGGGGCGTGGAGTTAATTTTATAAAGTGTGGCGAGTGTAGCGTGCCAGCTGAGCCCGAAGCGTGGCGAGCCCAGCGAGGCGTCCCTTCGCGGGGCTCGCCACGCTCCACTCGCCTATGTGGATAATGGAGGTATGACTTGGATAGTGGGGATATGATTGTGTTAGTGATTGTGTGTAGTTTGTGTTTGTGTGTAGTGCATCATACTTACCCCTCAACGATGTCCACAGCGCCTCCAGCAGTCGGATCCCCGCACAGGCGGGCGTCATGACAGTCCTCCCCGGCCTCAATGTACTCAATTAGCGTATTGCCGCTGGGGGAGCAGGGAAACGATGTGATGCTCCCCCAGCGGCATTTCAGTGAATTACATAAATTTCTCCGGCGGCCGCCATATCCCCCCCCCCCCCCTTCCGGCCGCCCGCCCAAGTTCCGCCGCTGCCCGCCGGGATGTCCCCCTCCGCCCGCAGAAACTCCGGCGCTGGCCGCCGGGATGTCCCCCGCCGGCCACCCTAAGCAGTAAGTCACATACAGTATTAGCCGGGCGCCCGTCAGTGGCTACGCTGACAATCTAGCATAAGCTACGTTGTCAGTGTAGCGTAGCCTGGTGCCCAGCTAATACATAAGTACCACAAATAATTACTGGCTGAGTAAGATACATGGTAAGAGGAATTATTGTATGGTTGGATGGAGACCACATCTGGTGGATTGGTTGGGTATAGGAGACGGATGCCAGCAGCTGTTTATGCAATTTGACCCATCACACTTTTTATGTTTAATCTGAGGAAGGGGCTGGAGGGGAGGAGCTTATGTACCACTCTCATTCAAGTGCTGACTACCTTTATCTACACCTCTATCTGCTTCTCTCACAGACAGTGATCAGCGCTGGGCCTTACCCACTTACACTACCTATAACGACTATTATAAAACTGGCACTTGTTAATATTAAACATGATTTACAGAAATAATTTTTTAAACTGATGGAATAACTAGTCTGTTAAATTAATAAAAATAAACATAGGTCGAAAACAGCAGAAATAGCTCCTTTACTGTCAGCAAGAAAAGCACTGCTGCTGGCGGAGAGAGGGAGTCACACTGCAGGGGGTGACAGTTTATAGGAGAGAGTCACGCTGCAGTGGGGACAGATTATAGGAGGGAGTCACGTTGCTGGGGGATAGGCTGCAGGAGGGAGTCATGCTGCAGGAGGGAGTCACGCTGCGGGGTGGACAGTCTATAGGAGGGAGTCACGCTGTGGGGGGTGAAAGACTGCAGGAGGGAGTCACGCTGCAGTGGGGACAGATTATAGGAGGGAGTCATGCTGCGGGGGGATAGACTGCAGGAGGGAGTCACACTGCAGGGGGGGTCAGAACGGTGCATGGGGGAGTCATGCTGGGGGGGGGGCAGAAAGAGTGAGTTGCGGTGGTGAGACTAGTACGTGGAGTTGTCATGCTGGGAGGGGGGGGGGGGGACAGACTGCGGGAGCAGGTGATCCAGCACAACACAGTTATCTTGGTATACCTGTACTGCTAAGTAAAAGTGTTACTGGATTTAACAATAAGGTACAGTAGATATCACTGAATTAGATTTGGATGCAAGTAATTGAGCATTTTGTACATAAATTCATGGAGATGTATTTTCTAATATAAGTAGTAGACACAGAGGCCTCAGCACCTAGCTCCTATACTACAGCTACCAAACTACATTCAGTGCCTGTATAACCACCGTGTGTATGTATGTATCACTTACTTCTTCGGTCTGCATCTGCTTGTGGGTCTTCTCTCTTCTTTCTTACCGCGCTGGTCTCCTCTGAGCAGGGTGATGTCCTCCTGCAGATCTTCTTTCTCCTTGTGGCCGCCTTCCTTCTCGTCACCGTCCTTTTCTGCATGCCAAAACTCCACTTGGCCTTCCACCGCATGGCCAAACTCCACCTGGTCATCCTCCGCATCGCCATGCTCCACATCGCCGTCTTCGTAGCCGTCCTCTTCATCTCTTCTCTCTGCAAAGCCGTCCTCCTCCACGTAGCAATCTTGCCTGTAGCTCTCCTTCACATCTCTAGCTACCAACTGTCATCTGCCTACCAACTGCCACTTATGCAGCAGAGGGTGGAAAGTAAACAGCTTGGTTGCCATGACAACATTCAAAGCAGCAAGTGCTGTGCTGTGGCATTACCCAGTTATATCTGTGCACTACATAAAAGTTGTATATGTTATATCAATTGGGGGGAATGTGTGATATTAGCATTGGATTTAATAGTGATTTCCTAAATTATGGTGGGGGGACATTTTTATAAGCAGACTGATTAGAATACAATTTATATATATTGAGGTACATATTTGGGGGACTTGTGTATTATCCACTAATACCACTAATTAAGGTATGCGATGGACACGATTTCAGACTTTTTCAGGGCTGAGTATTTTAAAATCGGGTCACATCGCATGCCATTACAATGGCGCATAATCAGCACTGACGGCATGGCACTCATACAGGAGGGGGGAGTGGGTTGTGGCGGCTTTGGGCCGTGGGAACGCCCAGCATTTCACAGACGTTCCCGGGGTTTCCGGTAGCAGGTGGCTGACATCACATGATGTTAAGGGTCCCATACATCAGCAATTAATTGTGACAATTTTTTAGATATGGAGATGATTGCCACAATTAATTTTAGATGTGTGGGCTCCCCCTTTTGGCAATCCCAATCAAAATCGCCAATCAATTGCTTAATCAGGTTTTTAAACATGTTTAATAATCTGGTATTATCTGCAGATCTTTTTTATATGTGTGGGCATTCCCAATTCGTCTTCTTTATCTATTTACATTATGAACAGCTGAAATGACAATCGATTGAGCAATTTCCAGATATGAAGATGCAATCTTTAGATGGAAAAATCTGCCGATCACTGAAATAAATCTGTAATGTGTGGGCAAGTCAGATAGATTGTAAAATCCATTAACTGTGATTGCTGATGTATGTGGCCCATTATTAGCCGCTCGCCCTGTCTTCAGCCGGAAGCCCTTAAATATAACTCAGTCTCCACTGACTATATATGTGAGCCCTGCAGAAATCATTCGATGGTCACCAACCATCGAATGATTTCTCCAGCAGCGGGACATGTAAGGGGATGTGTTTTCATACCATGGTTGCGAAAGGGATACGGCGGCGGCAGGTCAGCGATTCGTAGGGGCGGGCAAACTGGCACTCGATAAGCTGCGAGCTTTGCAATTTACTGAGTTAACCAGAATCAGGCCCATAGTGTACTGATGTACTGCGGCGTATAGGGGGTATGTATTGTAGTGATGTAGTGTGGAGCATTGGGGATATATAGTGTAGTGATGTACTGCGGAGTATAGGGGTTATGTATTGTAGTGATGGACTGACTGCTGGCTGCACTGATGTCACGCAGCCGCAGCACCTCCGCCGCTAGCTGACCCTGCGGCTGCACTCATGTCATGGCCGCTAGCTGACCCTGCGCTCCTACAGACCTGGCGCCCGTGCACCCGCCACCGGCTAAATAATAATAATAAAAAAAAGTGTGTTTGTACGGACCAGGCCCCCCTGACAGGCACGGGCCCTGGTAAATTGTACTCGCTCCCCCCCCTCTTGGCGGCCGTGGTAGTAGGTAGTATAGGGGTATATAGTGTAGTGATGTACTGCAGAGAATAAGGGTTGTATAGTGTTGTTATGTAGTGTGAAGTATAGGGGGTATATAATATAGTTTAGTGATGTAGTGCGGAGTGGGAGCGGCCGGAATAATGAGGAAAACTGGGCATAATAAACATGGGCGTACACGGGGGTGTGCACACAAAATGCACGGTGCCACAACCTCCTCGATCGGCGAACGCACCGTGCATTTTGGCCCAAAAACAGGCGGACACCAAAGATTGCTCCAGACCACCCCTAGAGATACCGCATGAGATCAGACGCCTGGGTCTGCTAATTAACGCTGATTACTAGTCAAACACATACACCTGAATGTAATAAGCAATGCTGCAGGCTATTAAGTGAAAACCATTATTTCACTACCTGCAAGCCACACACAGCCCTCAAACACATTGGAAGCATATCTTTCTACACTTCAACATGTAAAGGTTGGTTTAATCTTAGCTAATATTCATTCTAATACCTGGTTATATATGTCCAGGTAGTTATTTTATAACCATCTACACCCATTCAGTAAGTGTTTTTCTCTTTCAATGGTCCTGGTGACACAGCTCAACTTTGGGATGTAGGAGGGTCCGTAGGAGCCAGGCACCTATCCTAAAGCTTTTGGAGGGTAGGCTCCTCCCCTTCTGCATCCCAGACTCCTCAGTTCGTGTTAGGTGCCCACTGGAGTGGGTGCTATTCTAAAGGGCTGCTGGAGCAGCCAAAGGATTAGAGTTAGTTAGGAGTTTTTTATTTTATTAACTTTTACACTAGCTAGGTAGGCACAGTGTGAGGATTCTCAGCAGGAGCTGGCAGAAGCGCTTCCTGTGAGCTCACTGCGCACAGGGGAGACACTGTCTAGTCTCCCTGTGCAGCGCTTACAGCTTCTATTAAGAAGCTGCCTGGGCTCCGGAGCGCTCTGAAACCGGCTTCACGCTAGGTGGGGATCATGGGGGACAGGCGCTCTGTGATGGCTGCGGCCATTTTCTGCGGAGCTTACACACTTAGCTCCTGTATGAGAGGACAGCAGTGTGTTACAGGCATGTTCCAAGTGGTCCCCAGCAGAGGGGGAGACACTGGAACTTGGAGATCCTGCAGTGGCTGTCTGGGGGTGGTTGGCGCCAAAAGCCACGGACCCCGCAACAGCAGGGACTTGGTATCTTCCCTCACTCTGTTTTGGCGCCATTCAGAATGCTTGCAGCGGAGCTGAGCTGGCTGACAGATCCTAGCAGTGATTGGATTTCCTGGGCATCGTTTTCCCCACTTCTGAAAGCTTCAGACAGATAAGTGACTGTGGTACATTGGCTCTGTATAAAACGCCTGTACTTTGAGCACTGTGACTGTGTTACTTTTTGCATCATGTCTGAGCAACAGTCTGTGGCTTTGGGGGAGGGAGCCCTTAATGCATTGTGCGCTTGTAGTGTTTGTACACTAAAATTTGTCCCTGAGCAGATGGCCGAGGGGGGCATGTGTTTTACTTGCGCTGGTGTGAGACCCATGGGCAGTGAACCCCAGAGGGTAGAGCAGGGGTAGCCAACTCCAGTCCTCGAGAGCTACCAACAGTTCATGTTTTCCAGCTCACCTCACAGGTACACAGGTGCACGCATGACTGACTAACACATTTCAAAGATCCACAGGTGGAGCTAATTACTTCACTTGTGATTCTGTGAGGAGACATGGAAAACATGCACTGTTGGTAGCTCTTGAGGACTGGAGTTGGCTACCCCTGGGGTAGAGCAATCGGAGCCTGCGTGGGCCAGTGCCCTGGGCAGATCTGTAAATGCCTTAGTGCAATTGCTGGACAGGCAGAGTGATGTGTTGGTAGCTTCCCCTATACCTATGTCATCATCTCAGCAGTCCTCTGGCTCCTTGCCTTTGACCCAAGCAGATCCTGGTTTCTTACAGGTCATGCAAGATACTGCTAAGGGGATCAGCAGGTTTAATGATTTGTTAGACAAATTTGATGGTGATACTGTAGGGACCCCAAAAAGGTCTTATTCAGTGCCATTGCTTGTTGCTGAAGAGGAGGGAGATTACACAGACATCCCCTGGGATCAGGGTGATGACTCTGAGGATTCCTCTGCCCCAGGGGTGGAGGATTTGATTACTGCTGTTAAACAGGCTTTGGATTTGTCTGTGGAGGATAAAAGTCCTGCAAAAGGTGTACTTAAGTGGCAGCGTAAGGAAACTGTTACCTTCCCTGCGGATGATGGTTTACACGATTTATTGGAAGGGGCTTGGAAAACGGCCGATAAAAGGCTTCAGATGCCTAAGAGATTTTTCAGTCTATACCCCATGCCTGAGGCTCATGAAGACCTCTGGGAAAAAGTTGCGGTGGTAGACGCTTCTGTGGCACGGCTTTGTAAAGCCACGGTGCTACCTGTCCAGGGGGGCAGCCTTTAAGGACCCCGTAGACAAGAAGCTTGAAGGTAACCTCAAGGCAATATTTGAAGGGGTGGGTTTTACTTTACGCCTTCTTATAGCATCAGCCTGGGTCTCTAAGGCCATGATTGTGTGGGCCAAAGACTTATGTACAATTTTGCATGCTGATCCAGGTGTGTAACTGCTTGCTGAGAAGCTAAAAGCAGCTGCGGAGTATGTGCTTGAGGCTGAGGAGGAAGCTCTCAAAATGGCTTCCAGAGTATCCACGGTGTCCGTCAATGCCAGGAGAGTGCTTTGGCTTAAAGCCTGGGAGGCGGATAATGAATCAAAAAAGGCCTTAGAGGCATTAGCTTTTAAAGGAAAGCTGTTGTTTGGTTCAGAGCTGGAAGAGATTATTAAGCAGGCCACGGGAGGCAAAAGTACCTTCCTGCCGGCTCCTGCAGCTAAACAGGCCTCAAAGTTTTCTGCTTTTAGGCCGTCCTTTCGGCCCTCCCCTAGAGGGGGTGCGTCCTTTTGAGGACAGTCCTTTAGGGGAAAGTTTCAGTCCTCCAGGGGCAAGGCCCCAAAGTCAAAGTTTGGTTCCTTTCATAAGAAACCGAGCACCAAAGGTGAGGACAAGCCCTCAGCATGACTACCTGGGAAATATCCCAGCGGTAGTCAAGGTGGGGGGGGGGGGCATCTGAGATGGTTCAGGGACGCTTGGGCATTGTTGGGCCGGGATCCTTGGGTGTTGGACATTGTATCTCATGGTTACAGGATTCCCTTCAAGGATCTTCCTCCGAGAAGATTCATTCCTACACCACTGCCAAAGGAGTCTCGGCTCCGTGCTGCTCTTCTTCTCTCTTAGAGAAAAGTGTGGTGATCCCGGTCCCTCGAGCGGAGTGGAAGAAAGGCTTTTATTTCACTCTGTTTTTGGTGCCCAAGCCAGACGGGTCCTTCAGACCAATCTTAAATTTAAAGTCTTTGAATCTCCATCTGTGGGTAGACCATTTCAAGATGGAATCTCTACGGTCTGTGCTGCTGAGCCTGGACCAGGGAGAATTTTTGGCGTCCATGGATGTCCAGGACGCATATCTGCATGTTCCTATCCACCCGGAACATAAGGCTCTCTTGAGGTTTGCGATAGGAGACCTGCATTTGCAATTCCAGGCGTTGCCCTTTGGTCTGGCCACAGCACCAAGGGTATTCACCAAAATTATGTCAGTAATGGCGGCTGCTCTCCGACTGAGGGGAATCACTGTGATTCCATATTTGGACGACGTGCTGTTCAAAGCAGAGTCGGCGGAGAGATTGCAGAGTCACTTGGCAGCAGCCATCAGTTTTTTGCAAGCTCACGGTTGGCTTTTAAACTTACAAAAGTCTCAGCTTGTGCCGTCACAGAGAATCCAGTTCCTAGGGGTTGTCCTGGATACCCATCTACAAAAGAGATCGGTATTTCTACCAGAGACAAAGGCCAGAGACATAGCCAACTTGGTTCAGGAGATCCTGGAGTCCATCGGTTTGGAGGTGTCTCAAACTGCTGGGGAAAATGGTGGCGACTTTCGAGACGCTACAGTTTGCCAGGTTCCACTCTCGAGTGTTCCAGTGGGACATCCTGACATCTTGGTCGGGGAATACTCAGACCATGAAATCAGAGCACATAGTGTTGTCTCCAGAAACACGGTCTTCGCTGCAATGGTGGATGGAGGTGGATTTCCTTCAGTGGGGTCGGTCTCTGCTGTCCTGGGACTGGCTGGTAGTCACTACCGACTCCAGTCTCAGGGGCTGGGGGGCAGTGGTTCTGGACCTACGCCTTCAGGGCTTATGGACCTCGGAGGAGTCTGCCTCAATATCTTGGAACTGCGGGCTGTGTGGAAAGTGATATCTCTGGCAGGAGAAAGATTGCAGGGTCTTCCTTTGAGGTTTCAGACCGTCAACGCCACGGCTGTGGCGTACCTGAATCATCACGGAGGCACACACAGCAAGCTGGCCATGTGGGAGGTTTCCTGGATCTTCTTGTGGGCGGAATAGAATGTTCCAGCATCATCAGCGATATTAATCCCAGGGGTGGAGAATGCCGAGGCCGATTTCCTGAGCAGGGAGGAACTGCAAGAGGGGAAATGGAGCCTGAACCCACAGGTATTTCATCAGATTACAGTGAAGTGGGGAACTCCGGATGTGGACCTGATGGCATCAAGGTTAAATAATCAGGTGCCCAGGTGCCAGGACAAGAGATCCACTGGCCGAAGCAGTGGATGCAATGACTATCCCCTGGGAGGGGAATCTACTTTATGCCTTCCCGCCGTTTCCAATGCAGGCGAGAGTGTTGAAAAGAATCCAGTCCCAAAGAATTCCGGTGATTCTTGTAGCTCCAGATTGGCCAAGGAGGTCCTGGTTCTCGAGGCTTCAGAGACTCGCGGCGTCTACCTCTGAGGTCAGATCTGTTAAGCCAAGGGCCGTTCTTACACCTGGATTCAGCTCGGCTAGATTTGACGGCTTGGCTATTGAGACCACCATCTTGAAGAACAAGGGTTTCTCGGAGGCTGTGGTTAACACCATGGTGAAAGCTAGGATGTCAGTGTCTTCAGCTAACTATTATAGGGTCTGGAAGACCAATATTAGGTGGTGTGAAAGGCAGAAGTCGCATACATCGCGATTTCGACTGTCTAAATTGCTGGAGTTTTTGCAGGATGGTTTCTTGTCTGGGTTAAGCCTTCAGTCACTCAAGGTACAGATATCGGCCTTGTCGATTTACTTCCAGAAAAGGATAGCATTGCTACCGGAGGTGCAAACTTTCCTGCAAGGGGTTTCACGATTGAAACCTCCCTACAAGCAACCAGTGGCTCCATGGGATTTATCGCTGGTACTGGAGTGTCTTCAAAAGGCGCCTTTTGAGCCGTTGAGGTCGGCTGACCTTAAGTTCCTTACATGGAAGCTTGTATTTTTGTTGGCAGTTGCGTCAGCAAAGAGAGTATCGGAGTTGGGAGCATTGTCCTGCAAGTCTCCTTTTCTTATATTTCATGATGACAGGGCTGTTCTTCGAACAGTACCCCAATTTTTGACAAAAGTAGTCTCTGCTTTTCATTTGAATCAGGAGATAGTTCTGCCTGTGTTCCAGCCCCCAGAGGGTTCAAGGAAAAGGGACAAATTGAGGAATTTGGACGTTGTGCGCGCCTTATGCATTTATGTGGACAGGGTGAAGGGTGTCAGAAAGACTGACACTCTGCTAGTCTTGTATGATGTGCACAAGATTGGTTGGCCTGCCTCTAAGCAGACCATTGCTAGGTGGTTGCGTTCCGTCATTGCCTTGGCATATACTAAGGTTGGTAGGCCTGTTCCGGCCAGGATAAATGCGCATACCAACAGGTCGGTCGCCACCTCTTGGTGACAAGCCGGCGGGGACCCGGGGGAGCAGCTGGAAGAGCCGTCGGAAGGGGGGACGCGCGTCCCCTTCTCGCAATCGATATGGCGCTGGCGGGGGATGGCGGCTGGCATCGCCGTGGCCTTCCCCTGCCAAGATGGGACCTGCCCCATCTGTACATTATGCACTTTCATATCTGCTATGAACTTTATGTAGCACACTCTGTATGTAAGATGCCACCAAGCACATTATTGCAATCACATATCTCTAACAAAGGATCCCAACATCTGCCTATCACACTCTAAGGTCTTATTTTGAACAATAGTAGAACATGTTTGCATGTGGCGTATGCTCAGATATACGGAAGGTGTCGGTGGGAAAACAGACGATATCCGTCCGTGCACTGTGGCGTACGCTCTGATGTACGACAGGTATCGGTTGCTAAGAGGGAGATCTGTCCGTGCACGGTGGCGTACGCTCAAGTGAACGTGTGCGGCTGTTCTGTGGGCGGCCATACGCTCACTGTGAGCGTACGGAAAACGCACGGTGTGATGGACCGTACGCACATTTCACCGGACCAAACAGAATAACCCCCATAGTGTAGTGATGTTGTGCGGAGTATGAGGGATATATATATAGTGTAGTGATGTAGTGCGGAGTACAGAGGTATATAGTGTAGTAATGTGGTGCGGAGTATATGGGTATATAGTGTAGTGATCTAGTGCAGAGTATAGGTGTATATAGTGTAGTGATGTAGTGTGCAGTATAGGGGTATATAGGCCCTTATTTTGGTTCACTTGCAGCTCCTTCTTAAATGGACAAAAACCATGTGCACAGCAGGGGTGGCAGATATAACGTGCAGATAGAATTCAATTGGGGAGGGATTTTACTTCAAAAGTGAGACCTACAGTATATTGCAGTGTAAAAATAAAGCAGTCAGTACTTTCCGTGCACAGAAACAAAATAACTTCAACAAATCTAATTCTCTCTGCACATGTTACATCTGCCCCACCTGCAGTGCTCATGGTTTTTTCCATTTGGGAAGGAATTTGCCTTTGCGAGTGAACCAGAATAAGGGCCATAGTGTAGTGATGTAGTGCAGAGTATAGGGGGTATATAGTGTAGTGATGTAGTGTGGAGTATAGGGGTATACTGTATAGTGTAGTGATGTAGTGTGGAGTATAGGGGCTATATAGTGTAGTGATGTAGTGCGGAGTATAGCGAGTATATAGTATACCGATGTAGTGCGGAGTATAGGGGTATATAGTGTAATAATGTAGTAAGGAGTATAGGGGTATATAATTTAGTGATGTAGTACGGAGTACAGTGGGTATATACAGTAGTGATGTAGTGTGGAGTATAGGGGGTATATAGTGTAGTGATGTAGCGTGGAGTATAGTGGTATATATAGTGTACTGATGTAGTGTGGAGTGTAGGGGGAATATATTGTAGTGATGTGTAGAGTATAGTAGGTATATAGGATCTCATTCTGATTGGTTCGCTGTTGCAAATTTCCAACGATGCGTGCTCGGAGACTTGCGTAGTCTTCATTCTTCATGCCGCTTACAGCGAGGGGGGGGGGGGGGGGCTTTCAGTATAGGAGGTATATAGTGTAGTGATTTAATCCACAGTATAGGGTATATAGTGTAGTGATGTACTGCAGAGTTTAGGGGTATATAGTGTAGTGTAATGATGTACTGCAGAGTATAGGGGTATATAGTGTAGGGATGTTCTGAGGAATATGGGGGTATATAGTGTGGAGTATAGGGCTATTTAGTGTAGTGATGCAGTATGGAGTATAGGGGCTATATAGTGTAGTGATGTAGTGCGGAGTATAGGGTATATATAGCGTAGTGTGGAGTATAGCGGTATATAGAGAATTGTTGTAGTGCAGAGTATAGGGGGTATATAGTGTAGGGATGCAGTGCATAGTATAGGGGTATATAGTGTAGTGATGTAGTGTGGAGTATAGGGCTATTTAGTGTAGTGATGCAGTATGGAGTATAGGGGCTATATAGTGTAGTGATGTAGTGCGGAGTATAGGGTATATATAGCATAGTGTGGAGTATAGCGGTATATAGAGAATTGTTGTAGTGCGGAGTATAGGGGCTATATTGTGTAGTGCGGAGTATAGGGTATATATAGCGTAGTGTGGAGTATAGCGGTATATAGAGAATTGTTGTAGTGCGGAGTATAGGGGGTATATAGTGTAGGGATGCAGTGCATAGTATTGGGGTATATAGTGTAGTGAAGATTATATGGTCTGCTGTATCAGTCAGCGGGTGCCCAGTCTGCTCTGCTGTATCAGTCAGGGGGTAGCTATTCCTTTATAAATGTTCAGGGTCCAGCCTGATAGCCGACGTCCTTAATGAGAAGCAGCAGAACCCGATCCTCTTTTCTCATAATAGCCCTTTCACACTAATTATTGTACATGGTTACAAGCCCTGTCTCAGCAACTGATTCGCTGTTCACACTGCCAGCTGGACCCGCAATATTACCAGGTAGAACCCTTTCAGACCGCACCCGTGTGTAGCCTACCTGATCTGCCGGTACTTGTAGATGAGGTCATTCCGCTCTCTTGTCCTTTTAGCATGACCCAGGTCACACTGTTCACACCAAAGGCACCCCGAGTCCCCCCCATGGTGGGGACCAGGGTCGGATTCCTGGGTGACTTCTATCATCCTGGCTTTCCATGCTGCAGTATGCAGAGGACATAGGACCCTAGTTTCTGCACATTGGATCTGGCAGTACCGCCACATGCATGCAAACATCTATTTAGGTATTTATAAATCGGGACCTGTCTCGGCCGGTCCAGAAAAGGGATGGGGCTAAGGAGCAGTTGGGCGTGGCCTATCATCGCAGGCTTTTTTTTCGGGACCATGCCAGCATTCCCCTGGAAGCTGGGCAGCTCCTGGTTTGCTCCCTCATTGTAGAGAGATGCAGTGCCATACAGAGTTGAGCAGCGGTAATCTCCGGCTCCCTACAACTGCCCCTCTCCCCACCAAGGGTACATTGCCACTAGCGGGAAAGATAGCGGCACATTCTTCAAATAGCAGGACTGTTCCACTGTAATAGGGACAGTTGGGAGGTATGCAGGGCATGCACAAAAATACTGACTTCTAGGGAATGCATCACTCATTATTTTGTATATTGAGCGTTGGCACTACCAATTTTTTTTTCTATACATTACAACAGAGGTTCCCAATCTTTTTTGATTCACGGCACCCTTGAAAATCAGAATTTTTTTCACGGCACCCCTAGGTCCAAAAAAAATGAATTAGATTGGGTTTATATGCGATTCTTAGCGGCAGTTATTTGGTAAAGGGCAGGATTTGCTTCTGTTTGTACACATTCTATGATTGGCAGCCACCAGCACTGGTTTTGCTCCTAAATAATTAACCATTAATAATTTGAGTTGGTCCTGGACCACCAAGCCGCGGCACCCCTGCATGTGTCCCGAGGCACCCCAGGGAGCCACGGCACACAGTTTGGGAACCTTTTTATAAAGGTTTCAAGTTTTTAATCACTGTAGGAGATACTAATTTACAGATACCAGGGCATTCTGGAACTTATTGAAATAAATACACATGCAAAATGGTTTGTTTGTTTGTTTTTTTATTTATTTCAATATTTATTTACTCAAAGCATGCAGACGTATGCAGACACTGCCGCCTACTTCTGTGGCATCACAAGTCGGAGAGAATTTGGCTGGTCTGATAATAAAGTCGGTTACGTATGTGGAGCAGCATTTTAGATGAACAGACAAGTTGGGTAGTTGGTCAGTTGGATGGTTGGAGGAAAGTAAAGCCCCATACACACTTAATGAGTCCCCAATTACGGCAATATCGGCAGCGGCAGGGATGCCGAATCCGGCAACCTGTGCACACTTTCCGATGCGGGAGGGGAATAGAGCTACAGTCATGCTACAGCTGCAGCATGACCGTCAATAACGAGGACTCCCCCATCTTTGTTAAACAATGAAAGGGAGTGAGCATCATTAACAATATGGAGTAGACACATTAGGCAATATTGTTTGTGTGTATGGGGCTTTATACTTTCCCCATCACCTTCTCACTTTACTACCACCGCCTGCTTCAACCCTTTCCCCAGTCACTTCCTCTCTTCTTTCTTCTGCCAGCACATGCTTTTTTCATACCATTCCCTCACCTCCTCTCTATGACAGCACTGCCTGCTTTCTGCATTCCATTCCCTAACACTTCCTCTCCTCTCTCTGCTGACACCACCCGCTTTCTGCATTCTGTACCCTAACACTTCCTCTCCTCACTCTGTTGCCACCACCTGCTTTCTGCATCCCATTCCCTAACACTTCCTCTCCTCTCTCTCTCTGCTGCCACCACCTGCTCTCTGCATTCTGTAACCTAACACTTCCTCTCATCTCTCTGTTGCCACCACCTGCTTTCTGCATCCCATTCCCTAACACTTCCTCTCCTCTCTCTGATGCCACCACCTGCTTTCTGCATTCCATTCCCTAACACTTCCTCTCCTCTCTCTGCTGACACCACCTGCTTTCTGCATTCGGGACCCTAACACTTCCTTTCTTCTCTCTGCTGACACCACCTGCTTTCTGCATTCCATTCCCTAACACTTCCTCTCCTCTCTCTGCTGACACCACCTGCTTTCTGCATTCCATTCCCTAACACTTCCTCTCCTCTCTCTGCTGCCTCCACCTGTTTTCTGCATTCCATTCCCTAACACTTCCTCTCCTCTCTCTGCTGCCGCCACCTGTTTTCTGCATTCCATTCCCTAACACTTCCTCTCCTCTCTCTGCTGACACCACCTGCTTTTTGCATTCCATTCCCTAACACTTCCTCTCCTCTCTCTGCTGCCTCCACCTGTTTTCTGAATTCGGTACCCTAACACTTCCTCTCCTCTCTCTGCTGGCTCCACCTGCTTTCTGCATTCCATTCTCTAACACTTCCTCTCCTCTCTCTGCTTTCACCACCTGCTTTCTGCATTCCATTCCCCATTGCTTCCTCTTCTCTATACTGCTACCGCCTGCTTTCTATGTCCCATTTACTGTCACCTCCTCTCTCTGCTACCACCACCTGCCTTACGCATCCCATTACCAGTCAGTTCCTCTCTCTGCTACTACCACCTGCTTTCTGCATTCCATTCCCCATTGCTTCCTCTTCTCTATAGTGCTACCGCCTGCTTTCTATGTCCCATTTACTGTCACCTCCTCTCTCTGCTACCACCACCTGCCTTATGCATCCCATTACCAGTCAGTTCCTCTCTCTGCTACTACCACCTGCTTTCTGCATCCCATTCACCTTCTCTCCTCTATGCCGCTACTGCCTGCTTTCTCCATCCCATTCCCTGTCACGTACTGTATCCTCTTTCTGCCACCACCAACTGCTTTCTAAATCCTAATCCCTATCTCTTCCTCTACACTTTCTGCTGCCGTCGCCTACTTTCTGCATCCAGTTTCCCATCACCTCTCTCTGCCACCACTGCCCCTTTCTTGTAATATTTTGTGCTAGTTTATTTTTTCATTATACAACATCACAAAAATATTAAACTGTACATAAAAAAAACCTGGATTCCACACGCCTTTATTGTATTGTTGTATCATGAAAAAATTTAAAAAAAAAAAAAAAAACAGTCTTCCACTGCCACTTCTAGGCAGACCATCGCATACCTTTCTTTGTGTTGTTGTTGTTGTCGTATCAAAAACAATAAAAAAAATGTAAATTGTAAACAAAATAGAAACAGCCGCCAACCTCCCATTCTCCTCTTTCTGCCACCACCGCCTTCATTTCTGAATCCCATTTCTCCTCTCCTCCTCTCTCTGCTATTACTACCTGCTTTCTGCCTCCCATTCCTCTTCACCTCCTCTCTCTTCTGCTACCACCTGTTTTCTGCATCCCATTCTCCTCCTCTCCTTTATGCCACCACGTCTACTTTCTGCATTCACTATTCACTAACACCTATCCTCGCTCTGCCGCCACCAACTGCTTTCTGCATTTCATTCCCTGACATGTATCCTCTCTCTACCGCCACCACCTGCTTTCTGCATCCCATTCCCCTACTCTCCTCTATGGTGCCATTGCCTGCTTTCTGCATTCCATTCCCTATCTCTTCCTCTACGCTTTCTGTTGCTGCCACTTACTTTCTACATCCAGTTTCCCATCACCTCCTCTCTCTGCCACCACTACCCCTTTCTTGCCATGTTTTGTGTTAGTTTATTTTTTCATAATATAACATCACAAAAATATTAAAATGTAAAAAAAAAAACCTGGCCTCCAACCGTCCCCCCTCTAGCTAGACCATCACACGCCTTTATTGTGTTGTTGTATCATGAAAAAATATACTGACACAAAAATATTCGGGTGAGGTATAGGGGTCCGACAGTCGGGATCCCGACGACGGGATCCCGACTGGCCGGACCCAGACAGCATGGCGAGCGCAACAAAGCCCCTTGCGGACTCGCTAGGCGAGCCACCTATTCTATTCTCCCTCTATGCGGGTTGTGGACCCCGGCTGTCTATGTTTTGACAGTCGAGATCTCGACGTTGGGTGAATGCCTGTCGGGATCCCGACTGTCGGAACCCCATCCGGCACCGAAATATTCGACCGCCTGTCTCTGCTGCCACCGCCTGCTTCATCCCTTTCCCCATCACCTCCTTTCTTCTCTCTGCTGCCACTGTCTGATCTCTATATACCATTCTGTCACCTACTCTCCTCTCTTTACTACCACTGCCTGCTTCCTGCATCCCACTCCCCTTCACCTACTGTCTCTACTGCCACCATCTGTATTCTATGTCCCATTTACCATCACCTCCTCTCTTTTCTGACACTGCCTCCTTCCTGCGTCCCATTCCCCGTCACTTACTGTCTTTGCTGCCACCGCCTGCTTTTTCATCCCATTCCATCACCTCCTCTTCTCTCTGTACTTCCACTGCCTGCTTCCTGCATCCTATTCCACTTCACCCACTGTCTCTGCTGCCACCGTCTGTATTCTGTGTCCCATTCACCATCACCTCTACTCTTTGCTGCCACCACCTGCTTCCTGTGTCCCATTCCATCACATCCTTTCTCTGCTGTCAGCGCCTGCTACCTGCGTCCCATTCCACCTGACCTACTATCTCTGCTGCCTTGGCCTGCTTTATGCATCCTTTTCCCTATCTCTTTCTCTACGCTTTCTGCTACCGCCTCCTACTTTCTTCATCCATGTTTCCGATCTCCACCTGCTTCTCTCTGTCCATGTTTTTTTGTTAGTTTATTTTTTCATAATACAGGTCGAGTATCCCGTATCCGAATATCCGTTATCCGAATTATTCCGAAATACGGACATTCCAGAAAGTGAAAAAAAAATTTTTTTTTGCTAAAAACTCACTGGGGACATTTGTAACAGCATCACTGGGGACATGATATGTAACTGGCACTATATATGTGCAAGACAATGATTGCTTGGCATTCAAATTCAGTGCTGAGATAGTACACACATTTTGTTTCACGTTTTGAAACCTTGTTTTTTGAACAATTAAAATATATTTGTGTGTATTTTATGTGGTAATAAAATATATTTGTGTGTATATTATGTGTTTATACAGCATACATGCAAGATACTTCAAAATACATCATTGAAATATTAAAATATTCCGAAATACGGAATAATCCGTTATCCAAAATTCTCCTGGTCCCGAGCATTTTGGATACGGGATACTCAACCTGTACATCACAAAGTATTTAAATTAAAAAAAATAACCTGGCCTCCACCACATGCTTCCTGCATCCCACTTCCCTTAACCTAATGTCTCTCCTGCCACTGGCTGCTTTCTTCATCCCATTCTGTCACCCTCTCTCGTCTCTCTACTGCCACCGCCTGCTTCCTGTGTCCCATTTCCCATCACCTCCTCTCTCTGCCACCACTGCCCCTTTCTAGCCATGTTTTGTGTTTTTTCTCATAATACAACATCACAAAAATATTAAAATGTAAAAAAAAAAAATTGGCCTCCAATCGTCCCCTCTAGCCAGACCATCAAGTGCCTTTATTGTGGTGTTGTATCATGAAAAAATAAACTGACGCAATAATATTAGACCTCCTGTCTTTGCTGCCACCTCCTGCTTCATCCCTTTACCCATCACCTCCTCTCTTCTCTCAACCTCCACAGCCTGCTTTCTTTATCCTGTTCCCCATCACCTCTCCTATAACAGGTAAACTAACACAAAAGTATTCAAATGTATGTTCATTTCTTGACTTGTATATTTGATTTTGTATATTTTCACTATCATTTCTTATAACTGATATAATTTAAAATATTGTTAAAATGTACATTTTAAATTTTTGTTGCCACTGCTTCATCTCTTTGCCTGTCACCTCCTCTCTTCTCTACTGCCACGCCTGCATTTTTCATCCCATTCTGTCACGTCCTCTCCTCTATTTACTGCCACCGCCTGCTTCCTGCGTCTCAATTCACATCCTCGCCTCTCCTTTCTATACTGCCACCGCCTATATTCTGTGTTTCATTCCCTGTCGCCTTCTCTCTTTTGCTGCAACCGCCTGCTTTCTTCATCCCATTCCTCTCCTTTCTTTGCCACCACCAACTGCTTTATGCCTCCTTCTGCATCCTATTCCCAAACTGCTCTTACCAGCGTCAACATCAAATACAAAGGTCTTATACTACTTGACCTGTGTGTAGCCTTTGTCACTGTAGATGACACTCATTTAAATGCTTCCACTGCCTGTAGTCTGTGTACCATTCCCCTTAACCTAGTGTCTCTGCTGTTACCGCCTGCTTTCTTCATTCCATTCCATCGCCTCCTCTCCTCTCTCTGCTGTCACTGCCTGCTTCCTGTGTCCCATTCCCTGTCACCTACTGTCTCTGCTACCACCACCTGCTTTCTGCATCCTATTCCCTATGTCTTCCTCTATGCTTTCTGCTGCTGCCCCCTACTTTCTGCATCCAGTTTCCAATCACCTTCTCTTTCTGCCACCACTGACCCTTTCTAGCCATGTTTTGTGTTGTTTTTTTTTCCATAATACAACATCACAAAATTATTGAAATGAAGAAAAAAAAACCTGGCCTCCATCCGTTCCCCCTCTAGCCAGACCATCACACGCCTTTATTGTGTTGTTGTATCATGAAAACATAAACTGACACAAAAATAGGAAACCTGCTGCCACCGCCTGCTTCATCGCTGTCCCCATCACATCCACTCTTCTCTCTGCTGCTACGGCCTGCTCTCTACATCTCATTTAGTCACCTACTCTCCTCTTTACTGCCACTGCCTGCTTCCTGCGTCCCACTCCCCTTCACCTACTGTCTGCTGCCACCGCCTGCTTTCTTCATCCCATTCTGTCACCTCCTCTCTCTACTGCCACCACCTGTTTCCTACATCTATTCCCCTTCACCTACTGTCTCTGCTGCCACCGTTTGTTTTCTGTGTCCCATTCACTGTCACCTCCACTCTTTACTGCCACTGCCTGCTTCCTGCCTCCCACTCCCCTTCACCTATTGTCTGCTGCCACCGCCTGCTTTTTTCATCCCATTCTGTCACCTCCTCTCTCTACTGCCATTACCTGTTTCCTACATCCTATTCCCCTTCACCTACTGTCTATGCTGCCACCGTTTTTTTTTCTGTGTCCCATTCACCGTCACCTCCACTGTTTGCTGCCACCATTTGCTTCCTGTGTCCCATCCCCTGCCACCTACTGTCTCTGCTGCCACTGCCTGCTTTCTTCATACCTTTCCACATCACGTCCTCTCTTCTCTCAACCTCCACCGCCTGCTTTCTTTATCGCATTCCCCTATCTATCTATCTACCCACTATCTATCTATCTATCTATCTATCTATCATCTACCTGTCTATCTATCTACTCACTATCTATCTATTCATCCACTATCTATCTATCTATTTACCCACTAGATATCTATTTATCTATTCATCCACTGTCTATTTATTTATTCACTCTCTATCTCACTATAGATCTCCCTCTAATATATGTCTTCACTATAATTTCTTATAACTTTTATGCTTACATTTTCTTTTGCTGCCACCGCCTGCTTCATCTCTTCCGTCACCTCTACTCTTCTCTCAACCTCCACCGCCTGCTATCTTTATCGCATTCCCCTATCTATTAATCCACTATCTACTTATTTATCCACTCTCTATCTCACTATATATCTCACTCTACTATATCTTTTCACTTTAATTTCTTATAACTTATATGTTTAAAAAAAAAATTCAAATGTAAATTTACATTTTTTTCTGCCACCGCCTGCTTCATCTCTTCCATCCCCTCCTTTTCTCTCTACTGCCACGCCTGTATTTTTGATCCCATTCTATCACCTCCTCTATTTACTGCCACCGCCTGCTTCCTGCGTCTCATTCCCTATCCTTGCCTCTCCTTTCTGTGCTGCCACCGCCTATATTCTGTGTCTCATTCCCTGTCGCCTCCTCTCTTTTGCTGAAATGTCCTGCTTTCTTCATCCCATTCCTCTCCTTTCTTTGCCACCACCACCTGCTTTATGCCTCCTTCTACATCCTATTCCCAAAATGCTCTTACCAGCGTCACCATCAAATACAAAGGTCTTATACTACTTGACCTGTGTGTAGCCTTTGCCACTGTAGATGACACTGATTTAAATGCTACCACTGCCTGTAGTCTGCGTACCATTCCCCTTCACCTAGTGTCTCTGCTGCCACCGCCTGCTTTCTTCCTTCCATTCCATCACCTCCTCTCCTCTCTCTGCTGTCACTGCCTGCTTCCTGTGTCCCATTCCCTGTCACCTACTGTCTCTGCTGCCACCACCAGTTTCCCATCACCTTCTCTCTCTGTCACCACTGCCCCTTTCTAGGCATGTTTTGTGTTGAGTTTTTTTTTCATAATACAACATCACAAAATTATTGAAATGAAGAAAAAAAAACCTGGCCTCCATTCGTTTCCCCCTCTAGCCAGACCATCACACGCCTTTATTGTGTTGTTGTATTATGAAAAAATAAACTGACACAAAAATATGAAACCTGCTGCCACCGCCTGCTTCATCCCTGTCCCCATCACCTCCTCTCTTCTCTCTGCTGCCACGGCCTGCTCTCTACATCCAATTTAATCACCTACTCTCCTCTTTACTGCCACTGCGTGCTTCCTGTGTCCCACTCCCCTTCACCTACTGTCTGCTGCCACCGCCTGCTTTCTTCATCCCATTCTGTCACTCCCTCTCTCTACTGCCACCACCTGTTTCCTACATCCTATTCCCCTTCACCCTATGCTGCCACTGTTTGTTTTCTGTGTCCTTTTCACCGTCACCTCCACTCTTTGCTGCCACCATCTGCTTCCTGTGTCCCATCCCCTGCCACCTACTGTCTCTGCTGCCACGGCCTGCTTTCTTCCTTTTCCACATCACGTCCTCTCTTCTCTCAACCTCCACCGCCTGCTTTCTTCATCGCACTCCCCTACCCACTCTCTATCTACCCATTATCTGTCTGTCTATCTACCCACTATCTATCTATTCATCCATCCACTATCTATCTATCTATTTACCCACTAGATATCTATCTATCTATTCATCCATCCACCATCTATTTATTTATCCACTCTCTCTCTCACTAGACATCTCACTCTAATACAGTGGTCTCCAACCTTTTTTGGGGTGTGAGCTACTCGTGGCAAAATAAACCACAAAAAGAGCTACTAAATTGTAAAAAAAAAAAAAAAAATCTGCCTAATAACCAAATAATGCCCTTTGCAGATTATGCCACACACTGTAATGCCCCTGGCACATTATACCACATACCATACTGTGTGTGCGGTGTACACGCTCACCAAAAAATGGGTGTAACCACGCCACATCATGCGTCCAATGAAAATGGGGGTGTGATACACACATGCCCCCAATAGTGCCAGATACACATATGTCCCCAATAGTGACAAATACATATATGCTCCCACATTGCCAGGTATGCCCCCACAGAGCCAGAAACAGGAATACCCCCATGGTGCCAGGTATGACCTCATGGTGCTGGGTATGCCCCCACAGTGCCAGAAACCAGTATGCCCCCACAGTGTCCACAATGCCCCCACAGTGTCAGGAACACGTATGCCCCACAGTGCCGGATATGCCCCCACAGTGTCAGGAACATGTATGCCCCACAGTGCCGGATATGCCCCCACAGTGCCAGAAACAGGTATGCCCCCACAGTGTCCACAATGCCCCCACAGTGTCAGGAACAGATATGCCCCACAGTGCCGGGTATGCCCCCAGTGCCAGAAACTGGTATGCCCCACAGTGTCCACAATGCCCCCACAGTGTCAGGAACACGTATGCCCCACAGTGCCGGGTATGCCCCCACAGTGCCAGAAACAGGTATGCCCCCACAGTGTCCACAATGCCCCCACAGTGTCAGGAACACGTATGCCCCACAGTGCCGGGTATGCCCCCACAGGGCCAGAAACAGGTATGCCCCCACAGTGTCCAGAATGCCCCCACAGTGTCAGGAACATGTATGCCCCACAGTTCCAGCAATGCCCCCACAGTGCCAGATATGCCCACAATAGTGTCAGATATGCCCACAATATCACCATACACAGTGTCTCTATGAGCCCTGCTGGGGTTTCAGGTGAGGCACCTTTAAGTGATTGGAATCGGTGAATGGGTAAGCGTTGTTGGGTAAGGAGCGAATTGGTGGATGGGATGACCAGGGGATGTTACTTCAGGACTGCCCCATATGCAGGCTCCGACCGTCACTCTCTCCCGCTGCGGCCTCCTCCTTTGATCTGCCGCCGTCCTCCTGTCAGTCACCGCCGGAGCACCCGGCTCGTAGATATGCGTCTCTTCACAGACGCCGGCTCGTCACCCGGCTCCCTGTCCACCCTGATGCTGTCGCACACACGTCGTCTCGCCTCTGCGTCTCTTGTCACTTCCCTTCCCTGTGACTGGGTCTGAGCGGTCAGCAAAAGAAAGCTTGCGGGCCGGCTCCTGATTGGCTGCCGGCCAGCGAGCTCTGATTGGCTGACCGCTCAGACCCAGTCACAGGGATATACACTGAGGGGAATGGAGAGACGCACGATGCTCTCTCCTCCCCTCTAGTCTGAACTAGTGCCGGGGATTGAGGGGGAGGGAGGGTGAGACGGGCAGGTGGGCAGCAGTGGTCGAGCCACCCGAATCGCTGCCGCGAGCGACGGGTTGGCAACCACTGCTCTAATATATATGTCTTCACTATAATTTCTTATAACTTTTATGCTTAAATTTTCTTTTGCTGCCACAGCCTGCTTCATCTCTTCCGTCACCTCTACTCTTCTCTCAACCTCAACCGCCTGCTTTCTTTATCGCATTCCCCTATCTATCTATCTATCTATCTATTAATCCACTATCTACTTATTTATCCACTCTCTATCTCACTATATATCTCACTCTACTATATCTTTTCACTTTAATTTCTTATAACTTATATGCTTAAAAAAAAATTCAAATGTAAATTTACATTTTTTTCTGCCACCGCCTACTTCATCTCTTCCATCACCTCCTTTTCTCTCTACTGCCACGCCTGTATTTTTCATCCCATTCTGTCACCTCCTCTATTTACTGCCACCACCTGCTTCCTGCGTCTCATTCCCCATCCTTGCCTCTGCTTTCTGTGCTGCCACTGCCTATATTCTGTGTCTCATTCCCTGTCGCCTCCTCTCTTTTGCTGAAACGTCCTGCTTTCTTCATCCCATTCCTCTCCTTTCTTTGCCACCACCACCTGCTTTATGCCTCCTTCTGCATCCTATTCCCAAAATGCTCTTACCAGCGTCATCATCAAATACAAAGGTCTTATACTACTTGACCTGTGTGTAGCCTTTGCCACTGTAGATGACACTCATTTAAATGCTGCCACTGCCTGTAGTCTGCGTACCATTCCCCTTCACCTAGTGTCTCTGCTGCCACCGCCTGCTTTCTTCATTCCATTCCATCACCTCCTCTCCTCTCTCTGCTGTCACTGCCTGCTTCCTGTGTCCCATTCCCTGTCACCTACTGTCTCTGCTGCCACCACCTGCTTTCTGCATCCTATTCCCTATGTCTTCCTCTGTGCTTTCTGCTGCTGCGCCCCCTACTTTCTGCATCCAGTTTCCCATCACCTTCTCTCTCTGCCACCTCTGCCCCTTTCTAGGCATGTTTTGTGTTGAGTTTTTTTTTTCATAATACAACATCACAAAATTATTGAAATTAAGAAAAAAAAACCTGGCCTCCATCCGTTTCCCCCTCTAGCCAGACCATCACACGCCTTTATTGTGTTGTTGTATTATGAAAAAATAAACTGACACAAAAATATGAAACCTGCTGCCACCGCCTGCTTCATCCCTGTCCCATCACCTCCTCTCTTCTCTCTGCTGCCACGGCCTGCTCTCTACATCCAATTTAATCACCTACTCTCCTCTTTACTGCCACTGCGTGCTTCCTGCGTCCCACTCCCCTTCACCTACTGTCTGCTGCCACCGCCTGCTTTCTTCATCCCATTCTGTCACCTCCTCTCTCTACTGCCACCACCTGTTTCCTACATCTTATTCCCCTTCATCTACTGTCTCTGCTGCCACTGTTTGTTTTCTGTGTCCTCCACTCTTTGCTGCACCATCTGCTTCCTGTGTCCGATCCCCTGCCACCTATTGTCTCTGCTGCCACCGCCTGCTTTCTTCCTTTTCCACATCATGTCCTCTCTTCTCTCAACCTCCACCGCCTGCTTTCTTTATCGCACTCCCCTACCCACTATCTATCTACCCATTATCTGTCTATCTACCCACTATCTATCTATTCATCCACTATCTATCTATCTACCCACTAGATATCTATCTATCTATTCATCCACCATCTTTTTATTTACCCACTCTCTCTCTCACTAGACATCTCACTCTGATATATATGTCTTCACTATAATTTCTTATAACTTTTATGCTAAAATGTTCTTTTGCTTCCACCGCCTGCTTCATCTCTTCCGTCAACTCCTTTCTTCTCTCAACCTCCAACACCTGCTTTCTTTATCGCATTCCCCTATCTATCTATTCATCCACTATCTATTTATTTATCCACTTTCTATCTCACTATATATCTCACTCTACTATATATTTCCGCTATAATTTCTTATAACTCATATGCTTAAAAAAAAATTCAAATTTAAATGTAACATTTTTTGTGCCACCGCCTGCTTCATCTCTTCCGTCACCTCCTCTCTTCTCTCAACCTCCACCGCCTGCTTTCTTTATCGCATTCCCCTATCTATATATTCATCCACTATATATTTATTTATTCACTCTATATATCACTATATATCTCACTCTACTATAATTTTTCACTATAATTTCTTATAATTTCTATGCTTAAAATTTTTTTCAAATGTAAATTTACATATTTTTCTGCCACCGCCTGCTTCCTCTCTTCCGTCACCTCCTCTCTTCTCTCAACCTCCACCGCCTGTTTTCTTTATCGCATTCCCATATCTATCTATTAATCCACTATCTATTTATTTATTCACTCTATATCTCACTCTACTATATCTTTTCACTATAATTTCTTATAATTTATATGCTTAAAATTTTTTTCAAAAGTAAATTTAACATTTTTTTGCTGCCACCGCCATCTTCATCTCTTCCGTCACCTCCTCTCTTCTCTCAACCTCCACCGCCTGCTTTCTTTATCGCATTCCCCGATCTATCTATTCATCCACTATATATTTATTTATTCACTCTATATATCACTATATATCTCACTCTACTATAATTTTTCACTATAATTTCTTATAATTTCTATGCTTAAAATTTTTTTCAAATGTAAATTTACATATTTTTCAGCCACCGCCTGCTTCCTCTCTTCCGTCACCTCCTCTCTTCTCTCAACCTCCACCGCCTGCTTTCTTTATCGCATTCCCCTATCTATCTATTAATCCACTATCTATTTATTTATTCACCCTATATCTCACTCTACTATATCTTTTCACTATAATTTCTTATAATTTATATGCTTACATTTTTTTTGCTGCCACCACCTGCTTCATCTCTTCCGTCACCTCCTCTCTTCTCTCAACCTCCACCGCCTGCTTTCTTTATCTCATTCCCCTATCTATCTATCTATCTATTCATCCACTATCTATTTATTTATTCACTCTATATCTCACTATATATCTCACTCTACTATAATTTTTCAATATAATTTGTTATAATTTCTATGCTTAAAATTTTTTTCAAATGTAAATTTACATATTTTTTTGCCACCGCCTGCTTCATCTCTTCCGTAACCTCCTCTCTTCTCTCAACCTCCACCGCCTGCTTTCTTTATCGCATTCCCCTATCTATCTATTCATCCACTATCTATTTATTCATTCACTATATCTCACTCTACAATATCTTTTCACTATAATTTCTTATTATTTATATGCTTACATTTTTTTTGCTGCCACCGCCTGCTTCATCTCTTCCGTCACCTCCTCTCTTCTCTCAACCTCCACCGCCTGCTTTCTTTATCGCATTCCCCTATCTATCTATTCATCCACTATCTATTTATTTATGCACTCTATATCTCACTCTACTATATCTTTTCACTATAATTTCTTATAATTATATGCTTAAAATTTTTTTCAAAAGTAAATTTAACATTTTTTCTGCCACCGCCTGCTTCATCTCTTCCGTCACCTCCTCTCTTCTCTCAACCTCCTCCGCCTGCTTTCTTTATCACATTCCCCAATCTATCTATTCATCCACTATCTATTTATTCACTCTATATCTCTCTATATATCTCACTCTACTATATGTTTTCACTATAATTTACTTATAACTTATATGCTTTAAAAAAAATTTTGCTGCCACCGCCTGCTTCATCTCTTCCGTCACCTCCTCTCTTCTCTCAACCTCCACCGCCTGCTTTCTTTATCGCATTCCTCTTTTCTTCCACTATCTATTTATTTATTTATTCACTCTATATCTTACTATATATCTCACTCTACTATATCTTTTCACTATAATTTCTCATAATTTATATGCTTACATTTTTTTAGCTGCCACCGCCTGCTTCATCTCTTCCGTCACCTCCTCTCTTCTCTCAACCTCCACCGCCTGCTTTCTTTATCTCATTCCCCTATCTATCTATTCATCCACTATCTATTTATTTATTCACTCTATATCTTACTATATATCTCACTCTACTATATCTTTTCACTATAATTTGTTATAATTTATATGCTTAAAAATTTTTTTTGCTGCCACCGCCTGCTTCATCTCTTCCATCACCTCCTCTCTTCTCTCAACCTCCACCGCCTGCTTTCTTTATCGCATTCCCCTTTCTATCTATTCATCCACTATATATTTATTTATTCACTCTATATATCACTATATATCTCTCTCTACTATAATTTTTCACTATAATTTGTTATAATTTCTATGCTTACAATTTTTTTCAAATGTAAATTTACATATTTTTCTGCCACCGCCTGCCTCATCTCTTCCGTCACCTCCTTTCTTCTCTCAACCTCCACCGCCTGCTTTCTTTATCGCATTCCCCTATCTATCTATTAATCCACTATCTATTTATTTATTCACTCTATATCTCACTCTACTATATCTTTTCACTATAATTTCTTATAATTTATTTGCTTAAATTTTTTTTGCTGCCACCGCCTGATTCATCTCTTCCGTCACCTCCTCTCTTCTCTCAACCTCCACCGCCTGCTTTCTTTATCTCATTCCCCTATCTATCTATCTATTCATCTACTATCTATTTATTTATTCACTCTATATCTCACTATTGATCTCACTCTACTATATCTTTTCACTATAATTTCTTATAATTTATATGCTTACATTTTTTTTCTAATGTAAATTTAAAAAAATTTCTGCCACCGCCTGCTTCATCTCTTCCGTCACCATCTCTCTACTGCCACCGCCTGCATTTTTTATCCCATTCTGTCACCTCTTCTCCTTTATTTACTGCCACCGCCTGCTTAATGCGTCTCATTCCCCATCCTCTCCTCTCCTTTCTACGCTGCCACCGCCTATATTCTGCGTCTCATTCCCTGTCACCTCCTCTCTTTGCTGCCACCGCCTGCTTTCTTCATCCCATTCCTCTCCTCTCCTTTCTTTTCCACCACCACCACCTTTCTGCCTCCTGCATCCTATTCCCAAACTGCTCTTACCAGCGTCACCACCAAATACAAAGGTCTTATACTACCTGACCGGTGTGTAGCCTTTGCCACTGTAGATCACACGCCTTCATATCTTACCTGTTGACATCCATCCTCTTACCTTCTGTATTTCAGCTGATGTTCTATATGATAACAAAAGAACATTGTACCTATTACTCCATGTGCAATCTGGTCACATTTATAACAAGATACAAAATAGCATAATATATATCTTTTGTTTCCATGATGAAATCTATAGACACTTGGATAATTTACTAGAATGTAACATTACGGGACTGCAGAGCATAAGCTGCTTTGTGACGCTTCTGTTTGCACTAATGCGCTCATCTGTAGAGTAAGCACCTGGACCTGCACATCAGGGGGTTCTATGGGGAGGGGCCACATCTTATGGGAAATGGAGGATGGGATAGAGTGTTTGTAAGTAATTGTACGCTGGCTGCATTTACAGGATATAATATGTAAATGAGACTGAAGGGGTACAGACTGAGTATCTTTAGTTACAGAGAGGTCGCAAAATCTTTTTCCCTGCTTACGGATCTTTCTTTTACAGGTTCTCAGTAAAGACCTTATTCTGGTCCCCATGAAATGAATTTCACAGCGTTGCGTGTGGACCAAACTTCTTCCGCAGTGCCTGCGTACCCCCCCTCCCCCTGCGCGGCTGCGAATCAGGGCCAGGTTGATCATAATGAATAGCAGGTAGGAAATAAATGTGTGGTACACAGAAGTGGCAAGTTGCTCAAATGAACTCATTGGTCCATTGCAAGTGCTTGCAAGGGAGGGGCTAGTTCAGGCAAGGGAGGGGCTAGTTCAGGCAACGGAGGGGCTAGTTCAGGCAAGGTAGGGGCTAGTTCAGGCAACAGAGGGGCTAAACAAGGCAAGAGAATCACAGAATTCCCCCACCCTACAGGATAGTAGTAATGCAGAGAACTCAGTTAATTTCTCCTTCGCTCCAAAGGGATATATGTACACTGAGTTCTCTGCATTACTACTATCATACATATATTCCAATACACTGATTAATCCTTTTGCTGTACGTACCATCTATGTATATTACATGCCGCATAGATAATGTAGTGCTGGAATAAATTCACCAGCAAATGTAGGGGCATTTTCTAGTGAGATCACTTAGAGAATGACCTGAAATCTCCCCGGGTGTACGCCCCTTTAGTGTACAACTTTCCATTCTGAACATGTATTATTGGTTATTATAATACTGCTATACCCAGATCTAGCTCCCTTTTACTTTCTTTATCATGCCCCCATTTAAAGTTGAAGTCTTCAATCAAACATGGTTAAAGATAATAAGAAAAATGAAGATATAATGTACTTACATGCAGAACCTGGCATGGTCGCATCCAGCAGTGCCTCTGCCTCACTAGATGAACTTAGACCAGGTGGATTTGGGAAGCTTCTCCAGCTGGAGGTAATTGACGAGAAACCCGTAAAATTTGCCTGCTCCGCCGCTGTAATTGGTGGGTAATTGGCCTCTTCTGCCTCCATTAGTTCTAGATAGTTATTACTGGAGGCAGAGGGTGGAAAGAATGCCTACAGAAATAAGAAGTAACAGTGTATATCAGTGATTATTACATGTACCATAGGACTGTGTAAGACAGAACAGAGGCATTTAGCAAACTTCTTTATATAAAGATTATTTATAGTAGTTTCTATTATAGACCCTAAGAAAATGCCTATATATAAAGCTAAAGGCAGTGGCATAAGTGTTGCATAAATGTATAAAGGTGTCGCTCAGACCATATATATATATATATATATATATATATATATATATATATATATATATGCTTGCAAAAAGGAATAGAGAAGACGCACCAATGAGCAAGAAGTAACAACACTTTACTTATGCAACAAGGCTCACATACATTGGGGTTAAAAATCTTATGCGCTGGGTATCTCTGTTTTTTTGTTTTTATATATATATATATATATATATATATATATTTATATATAAAACCACAGCATTACAGTAGATGTGAGGTCGCTATGGTGCAATTATAGGTGTTCGTCTACTCTGTGCTATCAAGAGACATCTATATACTCTAGAAGTGCAGAGAGGAAAATGACATTCCAGAAGTTCACTATGGAAAGTGTAACCTGTGCTCTATAGTCCACTTTGTCTCCTTGTCAGCTTATTATGAGGCGCAGGATTATCAATTATATTAGAAAAATGTCAGAAGATGTAACAGAGCTCACATCTGGGACAATAAGAAAGTATTGGTAACATAGTAATTATGTCCTTCCTACTTGTGTGTCCCCTGCTAGAAAGAAAACGGTACTTGTTTCCTAGCACGGCCACACCGATTTACATCGGGGTGGTCGTGTCGGAAAAATCGGGTCGATCGCATCGCATGCGATTTGGTCGCATGCGATGCGATCGACGCGACCGACCCGATTTTTGACCCGATTTTTTGATTGAATGAAATGTAAATCGGGTCCCTGGGACCCGATTTTACATTGGATTCAATGTAAAATATTCCCTAGACCCCCAAATTTAACGACGTAAACCCCACCCCACGATAGACGCCAACCCGAAGCGTGGCGAGCGCAGCGAGCCCGCGAGGGGCGGCGGTTCGCGTCCTCCGACCTTTTCATGCCCTACTATCCACGTCGGCGTGGAGTTGAGAATAGAATAGTGTGGCGAGCGCAGCGAGCCACCGAGCCCGAAGCGTGGCGAGCGCAGCGAGCCCCGCGAGGGGACGCGGATACCTTCACAGGTAAACGCGTCCCCTCGCGGGCTTCCCAGGTGTTCATGGCGACGCGGACACCTGGGAAGCCCGCGAAGGGACGCGTTTACCTGTGAAGGTATCCGCGTCCCCTCGCGGGGCTCGCTGCGCTCGCCACGCTTCGGGCTCGGTGGCTCGCTGCGCTCGCCACACTATTCTATTCTCGACTCCACGCCGACGTGGATAGTAGGGGAATTAAAAGGTCGGAGGACGCGCACCGCCGCCCCTCGCGGGCTCGCTTCGCTCGCCACGCTTCGGGTTGGCGTCTATCGTGGAGTGACGACGGGGACATCTATAATGTGAAATGGGTCATATTGGCCCATTTCACATTTTTCACATTTTTTAAAAGGTGAGATGGACTTAATCAAGTCCGTCTCATCTTGTGCCATTATAATGGCACAAGACCGACGCGATCCTCACGATTTCAATGTTAAAAAATATTTTAACATTGAAGCCTATGGGGAAATCGGGGGCATCGCGTCGGTCGCGTCGGGACCATTGTTAATGGTCCCGACCGACGCGATGCCCCCGATTTTGTACCTTTGCTGGCAAAATGGACCTGATTTCAAAGGAAATCGGGTCCATCGTGTGGATCGTGTACCTTAACTTAAAGGTACACGATCCACAAGATTGTGGCCGTGCTAGGAAACAAGTACCAAGAAAACTAAAAATGTGTCTTTGTCAGTGATTTTTATGTAATCCTGAGCACAAGAATAACTGTGTTAGGGAACTTTACACTGTTAAGGTCCCCATATGTTATGCGATTTGGGCCAGAGGATCCAGCAGATTGTCTCTGACATCCGATCGGATCCGATGCGCAGTCCCGTGCGCATCGGATCAGAGCTCGGACGGGCTGCACATAAAATACATCTTATGTGCAGCAGTCAGCAGGACATCCTGGGTGTGATGAACAGGGTGCGGCAGGTGGCAAGGAGAATTGAAAAATCCTATTCAAAAGACTGGGTGGCCACTATTTGGCTGAGAGATCTCTTTCAGCCAATCAGCAGCCACCTGATCTTTTGAATAGTATTTTTCAATTCATACACCCCCTGCCTGCAGCTCTCCGAGATTATGTGTGATAAATCCCATGTAATTCATGTATAAGAAAAGGCCCATCATGTGCCAAATCTTATTGAGCTCTCTCAGGTAGGGTTAGGATTAAGGTCAGGGTTAGTCTGCAGAAGAGGACAGTTAGGGTTAGGCACTAGGGGGCAGTTAGGATTAAGGTCAGGGTCAGGCTGCAGAAGGGGAGAGTTAGGCTTAGACACTGGGGTGGATAGTTAGGGTTAGGCATTAGGGGGTGGAGTAGGGCTAAAATGACTAAAACTTGACAATTTGTCAGTTAAACGTTTCACCCTGTCTATCCTAGACACTGTCTAATTAGTGACCCTGTCAGCCTATTGCATGCTGACATAATGGCTGTCTATATAGACAGAGCCGATCCCTTAATCCACACCCCATGTATGTGTTTGGCACTTATACATTATCTGCTGACCAGCAATGAGTAGCTCATGGAAGTTCTGTTTTATACTTACAGGGAAGTATGGGGGCTCCATCCCAAGGGATTCCATGGCGACCCAGTCAATGTGCTGGAAGAAGGGGTGGTGGCGGATGCTGTCATTAACTCCTGGTTCTTGGCCCAGATGGTTATTGACAAGCTGAAAAAGGTATTTGGATGTAATTATACAGCACAGTTGCTCAATACAATCATTGTACAAACATTTCTGCTGCCGGCACAGAAGAATATAAAGGGATTTCTCCATGGCCACAGTATGTTACTACTGACATTCTATCTGGGATCTGTTGTGTGTCTCACATTACATTCCCAATTCCAAGAACATGTAACCATTCTGCCATTTCCTGTCATATGTGTCCTAAAGGTCCATACACACTGGGCTATTATGCCCAGTGTGTGTGGACAGCGATGATCGCTATCATCGCTGAGGGGGAAAGCTGCTCAGTGCATACACACTGGGCGGCTTTTCCCCCTGCCCGGCGGGGGAGGACGGCTTTGCATAGTGCAGAGCTATGCAAAGCCGTCCTCAAAGCCGCTCATCTGCTTGTAATAGCAGCAGATGAACGGCTTTCCTGGCGATGATGCGGGAGCGTGCAGCATCGCTCATCGCCGGGGCACACACACTGGGCGGCTTTGAGCTGAAAGCCGCTCAAACCTGCTTTTTTGAGCGACTTTCAGCTTAAAGTCACCCCGTGTCTATGGGCCTTAATGCTGATGTGTCTGTGTAACAATGGCTGCTCAGGTCTTGCTTGGCAATTGTATAGACATTTGTAAATAAGACTACATGCATTACTTACACGCATCTTATAGATATACACAACATATCACATAGGCATGGGGCACTAAGTGACCTCGGCCAGAACTTTCTATACCTGTTATCACTAGAAATATATGTATTGGTGTTTGATAGAAACATATCTGTACATTGTTATATTGTCACTATACAATAGTCTAACGTTACTTATCTGATTATTGTCTGTCTAACAGGAATGACTGCAGAGAAACCAGTGGGATGATGCAGGTGAGGGGCAAACACACGGGCGATTTATGCCCTATTTCTAAGCGATCTGTCTAGGACACTTAGAAATGAAGCTCGGATCGCTCCCTTTGTACACCCTATAGCTATTGTGGTTCGCAGCCCTGCACATCACTATCGCCCACAAATATAGACAGTGCATGCACGTTCTATCCTGCTTACATTACCAGTCCGCATAGGGAAACACTGCTCAGCACAGATTGCTCAGCGCATATAGCAGGTGAGTCCCATGTGTGCTGAGCCATCTGTGCTTAAGCAGCACAGGACTCAAGTCTCCCCGTGTACAGGGCTTTAGTTGAGTATGTACTCCATTGTGATGCTCTTTATATTTATTAATCCTATTTATGAAATGCAGAAAAGTCACCTCCCAATAAAAAAAACACCCATGTAGATCTTTTACTTATCTGCCAATAGTTATAGCATAGCTAACAGCTGCGTCAGCCGTCGCCAGAGAAAAGATTCAGCTATTTTCCATAAAGCCACAATCTTTATTCACTGCTGCACAATGCGCGGCATAGCGGGGCATATGGTATGCGTACACTCCCGCTATGCATTCACTTATATAGGAGCTGGCTGGTGCGGGTACATGCACCCCGCTGCTTTATGGGAGCCTGCTGCGATGCGCTCACACTGCAATCCCACTACAGCAAGCTGCTATACGCAGCAAAGCTGTAGCAGGACACATCTGTAGTCAGTAATAGTGGCCGGCTGTCAGAGTGCAGAGTTTACTTGTAGCAGTAATTGGACAGTAGAGTAGATCAGATACTCTGGTTTTCAATAGAGATCAAAGGACTGAACAGATTGATCCTATAACACAGGAGGTTATTCTGGTTGGTGCGTACATTTCCGAAATCTTTCGGAGCGGGCCGCACGCCACGCTGTGCGGACATCGTCCGAAGAAACGCCCACCGGACCTCCGCATATGGACGGACTCACACTGGAAGAACAGGGCGTGTTTACGGACGACATCCAAACCTTGCGTGTGCGGTGGAAACACACATATTCTGCACGGTCTTACAGCGTTTGGACGGTCTTACCGCGTCAGAACGGACGGGAACCTGGCTGTACGCTCCGATGGGGTGTATTTATTTATTATTGAAGCAATGACAAGAGTGTAATTAATGAGTAATGAGTAAAGGAGTGGATTGTATTGTGTTCAGCTGACATTGGTTGAGGTGCGCCCGTACTGATTGGGCGTTCCGATTGCCTAGCGCATGACCGAGTGGTGTCCGCAAAGAAATACTTGCTTATGGACACCGCATATTTCTTGCCTTTTGGTTCGTGTGCATTCGGTGTGCTGTCCGAATGCACGCCTACCAGAATGAGTGCACTCCCTCGTGCACGCCCATGTTTACGCCAAGTTTAGCCCACTTTGAAACTACGCCCCTGTGTAGTTCCAAATGACGCCCATAAGCAATGTTCCCTCTAATTTTACGAAGGCTGTGTGCGGCAAAAGATTTTTGCTGTGCAACTTTGGAAGGAAATTTAAATTTTTGTGCGTCACTTATATATAACTGGAAAATGACGTTAAGCATTTGTGTTAACATCACTTCAAAATGATATTAAACGTTTAAACATTCAAACACAACACACAATGTAGTTAATGGGTGAAACACACATTAATTGAGTCCACAACTGCAACAAGGGACCACTGCTGCTTTGTGCGCTCTGTTGAAATGTGTGTGCGCACGCTCGCCGAGTTGTGTGCGCGTGCACGTGCGCACAGCTTAGAGGGAACACTGCCCATAAGACGCCCATATTTCACGAGTGAATGCGGTGCACATTTCTGTACGGTATTAGTGCGAACAAGTACGGAGACCATGTGTGGCACATGCGCATAGCGTTGCCCACGCATGTGCAAAAAAAAGAATTCGGGAAAGTACGCATCGACCACAATAAGGCCCACAGTGACTAATGCTTACTTACATCCAACATCTTATAAAGTTATATACAACCAATTACATCATTTATATTAATAATTTATAAATGTAATATCATATTTACCATGTTAATGAGGTCCATGGCAGCAGATTCTGTTGCGCAGAATCTTGAGTGAGCAGCATGACCTCCGGTTATCATTTCGTTCAGGATGACTCCAAATGAGAACCAGTCTTCGCCAATCATGTACTCCTTGCCGAAATACAGCTACCAGAAGAAAGCGATTGGTTACCAACATTTTAGCAATCACTTTATTTTTTAATTTTTGCTTTTCTTTTTAATTAACAAAATAGCGGTAAAGATAACCCCTACATGTTATAGTAACAGCAGCAATATTTTATATTGTTTATAAATAATAAGTACTTCGTTGTTTTTAGGTATATTCTGTCCCGAGTTATTGCTCTTTCACTTGTATATGCTAGTTCACGTACTATATATTCTTTACAGCAGCTGTCCTGCCAACACACGGCAACAGTCTCACGTCATCTTCCCCTGGTAAGAGTCGGACCGGAAGTCGCATGTACCCGATCCCATGGAGGACGCTATGGTGGAGGGTAGTCACTTAAGGTAATGCTGGTTACACACCAGAATGATTTTTCTCAGTCCCATCAATGTCGATAAAATTTAGTCCGATTTTATGTAAATTGGGCACGTTTTGGCATGTTTTAGATCCGATTCCGATCTGATGGTTACCCTTTGAGCGCTTATTGTATGTATGCACTATTTCCATCTTTATCACTCTTGGGATTATTACTTTGTGCATGATATGTTTGCAGCACTTTGGGTTCAGCTGCGCACTTTGGTCTGATTTGTATTTTTCAATCATGATCATTCCGGTGTGTACCCAACATAAGAGTCATATTGTTTACTGTTAATTCTGCACCAGACCCAGAAGTCCAATGCCAGAGCTGCATCGCAATTGACAGCTCTTATGGAAAGAGCTGTCCTCTGCATTAATAATCGCATATGTTAGTGCATGTGGGATTAGTAATAATGCGGTACCCGGGGAATGCTGGTGATGTGGTGGTGGTGGGGGGATGTTAGTGCATCTTCTACATGGAGAGAAATTGCCAACACTTGGCAGAATCAGAATTACCCAGAAATGTGCAACGATGCATGTGCGTGCTACAGTGAATGCCCGTTTTACCCAACTTGGCTATATGCCGTCACATACGGGGTTGGAATCAGGCCCCATGTACATAGTTACATGAGGAAACAGTAGGAAACCCTTTGCATTTACCTCAGGAATAATGACTCCACACCTTCTAGCACAGCCAGTAACACCCTCGTCTCTAGGCGTGATCTCAAGGGCCAGACCGAAGTCGGCGATCTTGAGATGTCCTGTTGGAGTCACCAAGATGTTCTCTGGTTTTAGGTCGCTGTGAAGAAAATAAAATCTTTGTTTTCATACAAACAGGAATTATTTGGTACATAGATTATATTGCACGTTACATGTGTACATTCTAACTAATAGTAGTTTTATATGTTTGTGAGCAAGGACTAATGTAATCATATTTAGGTTAGTGTCCATGTGATTCCACCATGTCATGTACATCTGTTTGTGTTCTGCAGAATTCTAGGTTATTTAATAGTGGAACCTTCCTCAGCCCAATAACCCCTGTGATACTAATATGTGTGGTTACAGCAGACTGTAAATAACTAGTGATATTGATGTCATAGGAAGCGGCAAATGGAGGCTGATGCTGGTCGTTCCCAGCTGGGGAAGGGGAGCAGCTTATAAATGGGGTCAGTTTATTCTTATTTGTAACCAGAAAATAAATAATAACAATACACTGACACGTGGGCCAGGCAGCACATTGTGCTTATTGTGCTGTTATTCCCTGAGTGCAGCCGCTGCAATTTATCATTGGGGATTGTAAGCTTTTAGGGGTAATGGACCTTATTCAGATCTGAGCTCAGTACTAATTTGTTTGGAAAATGGGCAAAACCATGTGCACTGCAGGTGGAGCAGATGATACCTGTGCAGAGAGAGTTACATTTGGGTGGGATGTGCTGAAACTGAAATCTAAATTGCAGTGTAAAAATAATGCAGCCGGTATTTACCCTGCACAGAAACAAAATAACTCACACAAATCTAACTCTCGATACATGTTACATTTGCCCCACCTGCAGTGCACATGGTTTTGCCCATTTTCCAAACATATTTGTACTGAGCTCAGATCTGAATAAGGCCCAATGGGTGAGCTATTTACCTGTGTAGTGAGTGCCAGATACCTTTAGATTCATATAAATAGCAATTGGAGATGGAATTAAAGGAACCATATTAGGTGAAGTTATCCAACATGTGTCCATCCACCTCTTCCGCAATTATTTATTTTAGCTTTCCTTAATTTGTCATCTGTCACTCCTGCTCCTCTTACTTCCCTTACTACACCTCTTATAACCTCCGTCCTCCTCTTTTTTATTTACCTCCCACTCCTTCCAACTTATTACCCCGCACCTCCCACTCCATCCCTCCACCTCCTTTCCCTGCATGTCTACTCCCTCCTTGCTCCTCTGCGCCTCCCACTCCCTCCCTCCACCTGCTTCCCCTGCACCTCTCACTACCTACTTCCTCCTCCTTCCTCAGCACCTCCCCCTCCTTCCCCTGCACTTCTTACTCCATCCTTCCACCTCCTTCGCCTGCACCTCTCACTTCCTCCTCCTTGTTCTGCATCTCTCACTCCCTCTTTCCTCCTCTACACCTCCCACTTCCTTCCTCTACCTCCTTACCCTGCACTTCTTACTCCATCCTTCCACCTTCTTCCCCTGCACCTCTCCCTCCCTTCCTCCACCTCCCTCCCACCTCCTTCCCCTGCACCTCTCACTCCCTACTCAATACTCTCTTCAGCCATAATTGACAATAAAAGCATAAAACAATTGTGCAGAGACAGCCTCTGTGGCTACTGAGAGCTGTAGATAACGATTGTACATTACTATGTAAAGGAGGCCATGTAACATGTAAGTGGGAAATATGTGCCAATTGGTAACATGTATAGCGTGTAGAATGTAGGAAGCAGACATGATCAGTATATTACATTCTGCATTATACACTCCATAGTAATATTGCTTTATTATACTATTATCATACTGTAACTATATAATTACCCATGGACTATTCCCTTGGAATGGAGGAATTGAATCCCGCATACTATCTCTGCTGCATAGAATCTGTTGGATAGAAAACAGGTTAATGTGACATTGTAGGATGTATAAATAATGGGTGTGGTATAGGGGTCCGACAGTCGGGGTCACGACAGTCATTAGCCCGACATCGGGATCCCGACTGGCCGGAATCAGACAGCATGGTGAGCGCAATAAAGCCCCTTGCGGGCTCGCTGTGCTCTCCACGCTGTGGGCACGGAGGCTCGCTACGCTTGCCACCTATTGTATTCTTCTACTATGGGGGTCGTGGACCCACACGAGGGAGAATAGCCGGTGGCCGTCGGGCACCCGGCTGTCTGTGTTTTGACAGTCGGGATCCCGTCGTCGGGTAAATGACTGTCGGGATCCTGACTGTCGGGACCCCGTCCGGCACCCATAAATAATGGCTGAGTGATTCCAAGATGACGCTCCCCCATTCTCTGACACAGGCCTCATTTGGTTTGTTTCACATTCACCAGCTGAGGTTTCCCATATGAGGTTAATATGAGGTTTCCCATATGAGGTTAATATGAGGTTTCCCATATGAGGTTAATATGAGGTTTCCCATATGAGGTTAATATGAGGTTTCCCATATGAGGTTAATATGAGGTTTCCCATATGAGGTTAATATGAGGTTTCTGGTTTTGTGCATTGGTGCAATTCACTTCATATTGGGGGTTATTCTGGTTGATTCACAAAGCTACGAATTTGCAGCCTTGCGAATCCATGTAACCCCGCAGTGCGGATGGTGGTACACCATCCCACCATTCGCAAGGGCGATTCGCTGGCAGGGACTGCGAATGGATGTTACACAGTAGCATCCAATCGCTGCCTTGTGCGATCAGCCCATATAATTCCATGGTCACCGGCCATGGAACTATGGGAAGGCGTACGCATATAACAGTGACTTATCCTACTAGCCGCTGTCATTCACTGCTACTAATAGGTTACACAGAGGGGATATGGTCATTGGCTCACCAGCATGTTGGTTGACAGTCATTAGGTCGACATGCATTTAGGTCGACAGGTTCATTAATTTGACAGCATCAAAAGGTCAACACGGGTTAGGTCTACAGTCAAAAAGTTTTCACATTTTTTTGTCCCAAATGTTGTACGCATGGTGGTGGGGGGTGGGGCATTTGCTCACCCAGCAGGTGGCGGTACAGGTACTGGTACTGAATTAGGCCCTGAGTCTCAAACCATGGAATAGTAAATGCAACAGTTTTCATCTGAAATTTACATCTGACGTGTGTCATTTCCCAAACCACATACACAGCTGCCCCTTAGTACACGGCCACCTTCATGTTGCTGCACACAGTGATGACAGCAGCTGTATAATCCTGTCACATCTGACGTGTGTCATTTCCCAAACCACATACACAGCTGCCCCTTAGTACACGGCCACCTTCATGTTGCTGCACACAGTGATGACAGCAGCTGTATAATCCTGTCACATCTGACGTGTGTCATTTCCCAAACCACATACACAGCTGCCCCTTAGTACACGGCCACCTTCATGTTGCTGCACACAGTGATGACAGCAGCTGTATAATCCTGCCACATCTGACGTGTGTCATTTCCCAAACCACATACACAGCTGCCCCTTAGTACACGTCCACCTTCATGTTGCTGCACACAGTGATGACAGCAGCTGTATAATCCTGTCACATCTGACGTGTGTCATTTCCCAAACCACATACACAGCTGCCCCTTAGTACACGGCCACCTTCATGTTGCTGCACACAGTGATGACAGCAGCTGTATAATCCTGCCACATCTGACGTGTGTCATTTCCCAAACCACATACACAGCTGCCCCTTAGTACATGGCCACCTTCATGTTGCTGCACACAGTGATGACAGCAGCTGTATAATCCTGTCACATCTGACGTGTGTCATTTCCCAAACCACATACACAGCTGCCCCTTAGTACATGGCCACCTTCATGTTGCTGCACACAGTGATGACAGCAGCTGTATAATCCTGTCACATGTGACGTGTGTCATTTCCCAAACCACATACACAGCTGCCCCTTAGTACACGGCCACCTTCATGTTGCTGCACACAGTGATGACAGCAGCTGTATAATCCTGTCACATCTGACGTGTGTCATTTCCCAAACCACATACACAGCTGCCTCTTAGTACACGGCCACCTTCATGTTGCTGCACACAGTGATGACAGCAGCTGTATAATCCTGTCACATCTGACGTGTGTCATTTCCCAAACCACATACACAGCTGCCCCTTAGTACACGGCCACCTTCATGTTGCTGCACACAGTGATGACAGCAGCTGTATAATCCTGTCACATCCCATACCTCCCAACTTTGTAGCTGCAGAATTCGCCGCGCGAGCGGCCAACGAGGGGTGGGGCTTATGTAAATGAGGGGCGCAGCTTATGCTAATGAGACACGTCCCCATTTTCGGCCGGGAATAGACGCTGTGCGCTTGCGCACTGCGTCTATTCTGTCAAATTGGGGGGCTCCCAACTGCCCCCCCCCCCCCCCCCCCCCGCAGCGGGACACCTCCGGCCGCGGGTGGGACAGCGGGACAGGACCCGGTAATCGGGACTGTCCCGATGAAATCGTGAGTGTTGGGAGGTATGTAATCCTGTCACAGCTGGAGTTTGTTACTACTAATAGTATTACTTTGCCCAATATAAGGTGACACATATAAGGCATGCTTTTCTATACTGTATTATATATTGATACATCAGAAACCTTCTGACTGAATACAAAATGTATATGTATAATATATAATCTATCAGTAAGTCCTCCCTCTATCAGCGGCTGTAACAACACATTACTCTATATCCTCACCTTGCACTGGAGATGTCCATGGGCCCATTCCTCATCAGGAGACTACGGAAGTCTCCGCCACTGGCATACTCCATCCCAAAGAACACGTGATTCTGTGTATGGTAGAAACAATTGTGTTATTATAATATAATAACAGCAATAGCAAAGGTTAGCATGGCTTCTGTACCAATTACATAAATAACCGTACGTAACTGCTGCTGCAAATAAAATACAAGAACACTGTCCGTAAAGTAAGGACAAAATCTGTAGTGTAAAGTCGTGGCAGCCGGACTGTTGTGTAGAAGAGATTTTTACTCATGCGCTGTACTGTTTGGGAAAAGTGACATCTGGTGGTCAATGAGTGTAATTGCAGGTTACATTTACAAGATTACATTACATTTATAACGCAATCTATAACGGGACTATAGCGCAAGGAGCAGGCGCGATTCATGCGCGATTTGCATAGCGCACATTATGCGCAACGCAGCCACGATGTACTTGGCCACATCTGTACATGGCAGGACAGGCAGGAGGGACAGAGCTAGGGCGAGGGGAATGTCACCTTTGTCCGAAATAACTAAGTAAGGAGAAATACTATACATTACTCATTCACTTCTCAGGCCATCAATAGTGTAAAACTATGCAATGGGTGTCCATCGATAGTTTTACATATTGATGGTCATCTATTATGTAAAACAAATGGGCGGGGCTTCGCGGGTGTCGGGGGCAGAGCCATCTGGTTCTCCCCCATTGATCACAAAAGTATTCAATATCGGCCATAACCCATTGATGATTTTGAATCATCGATGGTCGATGGCCATCCATAGGACTGTCATGGGGAGGGGACGGGACCAGGGGGGCGGTGCCTAGGTTAACAGTACATAGGTGGACAGTCATTAGGCTAACCACTATAGGTCAATAGTCAATAGATCAACACATGAAATATGTCGACCTGCATTAGGTGGACATGATGAAAAGGTTGACACAAGCATTAGGTCGACATGCAAAAGGTCAGAGGCAGTCACAGCCGTACCGTGCTCTGATGGGAGAAGTAGCCATGGATGAGGAATGGGCACCCAGATGCAAGGTCTAGCACTTTTCTTTCCATGAATGCATGTTCTACGCCGATCTCTAGGAGCCATCTCTTGCTCATGACCTTCACAGCCAACAACTGGCTGTGAGCTGAGTGTGAGGCCAGGAGAACCTAGAGGAAATATGACAGTGTTAACCTCATAACCACAGTGTCCTGGTGACGTCATACCTTGTGGGTCCCTAACACTAAGCTGAAAGGCCCCCATACAGTAATTCGATTTGGTCCAATTTCATCCGAATCTGATGGATAGGGCCGAGCCATGTGTATGACATGCCATCGGATTTAGTGCATGGTCCCCTATCATAACGGAGGCTAACGGATGGCATGCGATGTTGCCATCCGAGAAGATCCAAGGCTGCTCCCGGGGGGCGGTAGGGAGGGGGGGGTCGATGGCCATACACTTATGTGATACATCGCAATAGTGTATGGCCAGCTTTACATCTGGGACACGGAATCCCCCCATGCCGGTAAAGCCCAGCCACCACCGGGCACCACCCTAGAAATATTCTTTTGTGTTACTGTTAATAAGAAAAACATGAGCTATGTGCTAAGGAGTGATACATAAGTGATGGACATAAATTAGACAGTGTTACACTGGTAAACAATAATAAAGTGCTACATCGAATGCTACCATGTGATGCCCCAAGCAGCCAGGCCGTACCCACTCTGGAGTATTTAATAATACTTTTACTGCCAGAGATTTTGCACCTTGCAGGTTGCGTTTCAGTGAAGCAGCATCTTCTACACAATGTAAAGACGTTTCACACGTATATAAGTGCCACATGTAATACAGGCAACATTCCCTGATGTTCTAGCTGATGCTGCACTGATAATGTAAGAAAAGGGGCCACTCTATAGCGGTAGGAGGTCACACATTACACAGTGCGTCTATCCTTCCATGCTTCTATCACCCCACATACTGTAACCTTATTACAGTGACTACTAGAAGAGGTCGCCCTACCAGAACCATCGGACACTGTAGTGTTATATTATAGCGGGGGAATGTTACACATCATGCAGTTATACTGTGTGCAATATCATTACATGGAATGGTGAATCACAACTGACATTGAATGATATTGCACTGCAGCCTTGTTCACCTCTAATAATATGGAGACATATAGTAATTCCCCTGTGACAAGTGAAACCTCATTGCTTACCTTCCCAAAACCACCTTGGCCTAACTGATGGGATAACGTCAGTCCCTGGATGATACGAGAGACTGCATCTCTGAGGCAGGATGATGGAGCACTGCTGGTTTCTGATGGAGAGAGAAGCCAGAGGAAAACATTTCAACAGTGCCCATATATGAAAAACATAAATTAAGGTGACATTTATATTACCATGCCCCCCAACTTTGGCAGATGAGGAAGAAGGACGCTTGTGTGCGCCCAAATTTCTGTGGGCGTGGCCTCATGCTCCATGGGTGTGACCTATGCTCATGGAACTGCTGCGAGGCACGCCCCATCTATGCAGCTCTGGGGGCATGTCCAGCACTTATTGAGCTGCTGGCCATGCTCCCAGCCCCTCTGCCTGCCTGAATAGATGCAGTGCGCATGCACACAGCATTAAATTCCCGCTGAGCAGCGGCAGGCAGGGGGGATTCCCTGCTGCCCCACCAGCACTGAATGCTGCTGACCCTGGGTGGGATGCCAGACCGTTGGGAAGAATGTATAAACTCAACATCGGGTATCTTTATGCATACACTTTAACAAAACTCAACCTTTATCAACTTATAGCTTATAACCTTAACACTTAGAATAAGACACGGACACAAGTGCTGGGATTTCAAAAATGAATGTCAAATTTATTGATTGACAACTATGACCTGACTATATATGGTGGCGGCACTAAAGAACAGTCAGGGGAAAGGGGTAACATCACACACGATTCACACACCGCTGGTGATCAACTCTCCCTTCATAACCCACCTGTGCAGGTGATGTAAGCCATCTCCCGTCCAGGAGCATGGGCTAATGACATATCAATGTCGGGAGAGCGCACCCACTATTTACATATTATTGCATATAAGGACCGTTCTTTACCACCACCGAGAATAGAAAAATAGGGATGGGAGGGAGGGGAAAGCTTCTCAAAGAGGCCGATCACCTGACTCCCTGTCCACTCATAGCCTGCCAACTCCTCCCCTGTACACCCATTGGCTATTCCCTACCTCATCAGATCTCATAGCGAGTACAACATGCTACTTATAGTGACAGCATCAAAGAACCCTTCAGTGGTTTATGTCTTCTCAGTGCTTAATCAGCCATCGGTTCTCTTTACAGCAGAGAAACAGGGTAAAGTGACCAGAAAATCAGCCAAGTGACATGAAGATTTCCATTCAGTTATCCTACTGGGGAAAATGTTAGTCCAGTAGCATCAGGAGGCTAATAAGCTATTTTGCTTCGAGATTTTCTTTTATGAAAACAGGACAGAGCGATGCACATTGTCATATGCACACGTGTGCGGGACGGGAGAAGTACATATCCAACTCCACCAACTGTATCTTGTCCCCATTGGGTAATGCTATCTTCAGATAGGGGGGAGTGTGCAACAAATAAGGTACTTATGTATTAGCAGGGCGCCCATTGCGTAGTGGTGTAATGAGAATACCAATACACCACTATGCTGGCTACGTAAACTACGTAATTTTCGTAACTGGAGCTGTGCTAATACATAATGGATCATATCCCCACTATCCACGTCATACCCCCATTATCCATGGGGGCGTGGAGTTAATTTTATAAAGTGTGGCGAGTGTAGCGTGCCAGCTGAGCCCGAAGCGTGGCGAGCCCAGCGAGGCGTCCCTTCGCGGGGCTCGCCACGCTTCGCTCGCCCATGTGGATAATGGAGGTATGACTTGGATAGTGGGGATATGATTGTGTTAGTGATTGTGTGTAGTTTGTGTTTGTGTGTAGTGCATCATACTTACCCCTCAACGATGTCCACAGCGCCTCCAGCAGTCGGATCCCCGCACAGGCGGGCGTCATGACAGTCCTCCCCGGCCTCAATGTACTCAATTAGCGTATTGCCGCTGGGGGAGCAGGGAAACGATGTGATGCTCCCCCAGCGGCATTTCAGTGAATTACATAAATTTCTCCGGCGGCCGCCATATCCCCCCCCCCCTTCCGGCCGCCCGCCCAAGTTCCGCCGCTGCCCGCCGGGATGTCCCCCTCCGCCCGCAGAAACTCCGGCGCTGCCCGCCGGGATGTCCCCCGCCGGCCACCCTAAGCAGTAAGTCACATACAGTATTAGCTGGGCGCCCGTCAGTGGCTACGCTGACAATCTAGCATAAGCTACGTTGTCAGCGTAGCGTAGCCTGGTGCCCAGCTAATACATAAGTACCACAAATAATTACTGGCTGAGTAAGATACATGGTAAGAGGAATTATTGTATGGTTGGATGGAGACCACATCTGGTGGATTGGTTGGGTATAGGAGACGGATGCCAGCAGCTGTTTATGCAATTTGACCCATCACGCTTTTTATGTTTAATCTGAGGAAGGGGCTGGAGGGGAGGAGCTTATGTACCACTCTCATTCAAGTGCTGACTACCTTTATCTACACCTCTATCTGCTTCTCTCACAGACAGTGATCAGCGCTGCGCCTTACCCACTTACACTACCTATAACGACTATTATAAAACTGGCACTTGTTAATATTAAATATGATTTACAGAAATAATTTTTTAAACTGATGGAATAACTAGTCTGTTAAATTAATAAAAATAAACATAGGTCGAAAACAGCAGAAATAGCTCCTTTACTGTCAGCAAGAAAAGCACTGCTGCTGGCGGAGAGAGGGAGTCACACTGCAGGGGGTGACAGTTTATAGGAGAGAGTCACGCTGCAGTGGGGACAGATTATAGGAGGGAGTCACGTTGCTGGGGGATAGGCTGCAGGAGGGAGTCATGCTGCAGGAGGGAGTCACGCTGCGGGGTGGACAGTCTATAGGAGGGAGTCACGCTGTGGGGGGTGAAAGACTGCAGGAGGGAGTCACGCTGCAGTGGGGACAGATTATAGGAGGGAGTCATGCTGCGGGGGGATAGACTGCAGGAGGGAGTCACACTGCAGGGGGGGTCAGAACGGTGCATGGGGGAGTCATGCTGAGGGGGGGGGGGGGGCAGAAAGAGTGAGTTGCGGTGGTGAGACCAGTACGTGGAGTTGTCATGTTGGGAGGGGGGGGGGGGGGGGGACAGACTGCGGGAGCAGGTGATCCAGCACAACACAGTTATCTTGGTATACCTGTACTGCTAAGTAAAAGTGTTACTGGATTTAACAATAAGGTACAGTAGATATCACTGAATTAGATTTGGATGCAAGTAATTGAGCATTTTGTACATAAATTCATGGAGATGTATTTTCTAATATAAGTAGTAGACACAGAGGCCTCAGCACCTAGCTCCTATACTACAGCTACCAAACTACATTCAGTGCCTGTATAACCACCGTGTGTATGTATGTATCACTTACTTCTTCGGTCTGCATCTGCTTGTGGGTCTTCTCTCTTCTTTCTTACCGCGCTGGTCTCCTCTGAGCAGGGTGATGTCCTCCTGCAGATCTTCTTTCTCCTTGTGGCCGCCTTCCTCCTCGTCACCGTCCTTTTCTGCATGCCAAAACTCCACTTGGCCTTCCACCGCATGGCCAAACTCCACCTGGTCATCCTCCGCATCGCCATGCTCCACATCGCCGTCTTCGTAGCCGTCCTCTTCATCTCTTCTCTCTGCAAAACCGTCCTCCTCCACGTAGCAATCTTGCCTGTAGCTCTCCTTCACATCTCTAGCTACCAACTGTCATCTGCCTACCAACTGCCACTTATGCAGCAGAGGGTGGAAAGTAAACAGCTTGGTTGCCATGACAACATTCAAAGCAGCAAGTGCTGTGCTGTGGCATTACCCAGTTATATCTGTGCACTACATACAAGTTGTATATGTTATATCAATTGGGGGGAATGTGTGATATTAGCATTGGATTTAATAGTGATTTCCTAAATTATGGTGGGGGGACATTTTTATAAGCAGACTGATTAGAATACAATTTATATATATTGAGGTACATATTTGGGGGACTTGTGTATTATCCACTAATACCACTAATTAAGGTATGCGATGGACACGATTTCAGACTTTTTCAGGGCTGAGTATTTTAAAATCGGGTCACATCGCATGCCATTACAATGGCGCATAATCAGCACTGACGGCATGGCACTCATACAGGAGGGGGGAGTGGGTTGTGGCGGCTTTGGGCCGTGGGAACGCCCAGCATTTCACAGACGTTCCCGGGGTTTCCGGTAGCAGGTGGCTGACATCACATGATGTTAAGGGTCCCATACATCAGCAATTAATTGTGACAATTTTTTAGATATGGAGATGATTGCCACAATTAATTTTAGATGTGTGGGCTCCCCCTTTTGGCAATCCCAATCAAAATCGCCAATCAATTGCTTAATCAGGTTTTTAAACATGTTTAATAATCTGGTATTATCTGCAGATCTTTTTTATATGTGTGGGCATTCCCAATTTGTCTTCTTTATCTATTTACATTATGAACAGCTGAAATGACAATCGATTGAGCAATTTCCAGATATGAAGATGCAATCTTTAGATGGAAAAATCTGCCGATCACTGAAATAAATCTGTAATGTGTGGGCAAGTCAGATAGATTGTAAAATCCATTAACTGTGATTGCTGATGTATGTGGCCCATTATTAGCCGCTCGCCCTGTCTTCAGCCGGAAGCCCTTAAATATAACTCAGTCTCCACTGACTATATATGTGAGCCCTGCAGAAATCATTCGATGGTCACCAACCATCGAATGATTTCTCCAGCAGCGGGACATGTAAGGGGATGTGTTTTCATACCATGGTTGCGAAAGGGATACGGCGGCGGCAGGTCAGCGATTCGTGGGGGCGGGCAAACTGGCACTCGATAAGCTGCGAGCTTTGCAATTTACTGAGTTAACCAGAATCAGGCCCATAGTGTACTGATGTACTGCGGCGTATAGGGGGTATGTATTGTAGTGATGTAGTGTGGAGCATTGGGGATATATAGTGTAGTGATGTACTGCGGAGTATAGGGGGTATGTATTGTAGTGATGGACTGACTGCTGGCTGCACTGATGTCACGCAGCCGCAGCACCTCCGCCGCTAGCTGACCCTGCGGCTGCACTCATGTCATGGCCGCTAGCTGACCCTGCGCTCCTACAGACCTGGCGCCCGTGCATCCGCCACCGGCTAAATAATAATAAAAAAAAAGTGTGTTTGTACGGACCAGGCCCCCCTGACAGGCACGGGCCCTGGTAAATTGTACCCGCTCCCCCCCCTCTTGGCGGCCGTGGTAGTAGGTAGTATAGGGGTATATAGTGTAGTGATGTACTGCAGAGAATAAGGGTTGTATAGTGTTGTTATGTAGTGTGAAGTATAGGGGGTATATAATATAGTTTAGTGATGTAGTGCGGAGTATGAGGGGTATATAGTGTATTGATGTTTTGAGGAGTATAGGGGTTATATAGAGTAGTGATGTAGTGTGAAGTATAGGGGGTATATAGTGTAGTGATGTAGTGTGAATTATAGGGAGTATATAATGTAGTGCAGAGTATATGGGGTATATAGTGTAGTGATGTAGTACGGAGTATAGGTTTTATATAGTTTAGTGATGTAGTATGTAGTATAGGGGTATATAGTGTAGTGATGTACTGCGGAGTATAAGGGTTGTATAGTGTAGTTATGTAGTGTGAAGTTTAGGGGGTATATATTATAGTTTAGTGATGTAGTGCGGAGTATGAGGGGTATATAGTGTATTGATGTTATGAGGAGTATAGGGGTTATATAGAGTAGTAATGTAGTGTGAAGTATAGGGGCATATAGTGTAGCGATGTACTGCGGAGTATGAGGGGTATATAATGTATTGATGTTGTGAGTATATGGGTTAAATAGAGTAGTGATGTAGTGTGAAGTATAGGGGCATATAGTGTAGTGATGTAGTGCGGATTATGAGGGGTATATAGTGTATTGATAATGTGAGGAGTATAGGGGTTATATAGAGTAGTGATGTAGTGTGAAGTACAGTATAGGGGATATATTGTGTAGTGATGTAGTGCGGAGTATGAGGGGTATATAGTATAGTGAGGTACTGTGGAGTATAGGGGTTATCTAGAGTAGTGATGTAGTGTGAAGTATATGGGGATATATAGTTTAGTGATGTAGTGCTAAGTATAGGGGGTATATAGTTCATTGATGTAGTACGAAGTATAGGGGTTATATAGTGTAGTGATGTAGTGCTAAGTATAGGGGGTATATAGTGTAGGGGTATAGGTCCATAATTGCTGACGCTGCAAATTTGTAGACCAAGCCTGAATCAGGCCCATAGTGTAGTGATTAGGTGCTGTATATATATATGGCGTATATGGGACCTTATTCTGGTCCACTTGCTCCCCCGCCAGCTGTGCGGGTGAATTCGTCGAACGAAGGGGGGGGTTAATCCACAGGTTATACAGGGCCAGATGGAGCTGCAGCTCCAGGCCTACAAATAAAGTAGGCCCATCATCATGGCACCATGATGATCACCAGCTGGGCACAGTGTGGGCCATAAATCATGTTTGTATTTTGATGTGTTTAGCAAGAAAAGAAACACAGAAGGCTGAATAAGCCTGAAGTGACATAAACCACTAAGGGTTCTCACAGGTTACACTCTGCTGTTGGTCACATGGCTATGGTAATAAGGATGGGCACAAGGCCTATCAGAGCAGGGGGAGGGTCTAAGCAGGGTAGGAATGATCACGAGTTTAGAGTGATCAACCCCTGTCCAAGAAGCCCCACCCACCCTTCCCTGTTTCTTTTCCTCTTCGGCGGCGGTAAAGAACGGTCATTCTTTAAGAACTCTGTATGTGTGTAGGTAGTGGGGTGCACTCTCCCTCGACAACGATTGTCATGGGCCACGTTTCTGCCCGGGGGATGGCCGTCACCACCAGGCCTGGTGGCTGACCAGGGAGAGTGGTCATCCAGCGTTGTATGTATGATTAAGTGATCTTTAACCCCACCTTTCCTATAATGACCGTTCTTTGGCGCCGCCACCATTCATAGTCTTAGTTTAATTGTCAAATAAATTTGACATTCTGTTTTGAAACGCCAGCACTTTGTGTCGTGTCTTTATTTTAGGTTAAGTTTAGATAAGGTTATATATAAGTTGTATTTAAGTGTATCAACGGACAAGTGGGGCCAGGGGGATACCCGATGGTGAGTTTAGTGGTTCTTATAGTGTATGGGTTCTACATTGCATTGGCCTCACTTCCTCCACTTCTCATAATAGGCCCTTGTACATTATCAGCAGAGCCGTGAGTAGAGTGGCCAATCCCGGGATCGGCGGGATCCCGGGATTTGGCCCCAATATTGCCCAATATTTCGCGATTAGACTACTCTAATGCTGGGCAGCATCTGAGCACTTGCTCAGACGCTGCCCAGCTGCTCCGAGTCCTGTGCCGGCTGTGCAGCTCAGATGCGCAGCGTGATGTGGTCAGAGGTCATGCTGGGCGTCACACGCCCCCGCACCGCCGCCGCTCTCTACAACTGGAGGCTCTTCGCTGAACGGAGGACTTTGGTGTTTATTTGTGTAATCCTGAATTGGATCTGGACTTCTTTTACCGACCGCAGAGAACTTTGGATGACGGATTCCGGACCATCATCCTTTGTATTTCAAGCGCTTTTGAGAACTGATTCAATTCAGATTCTCCATTCCATCCGGTACTTAGACATTTTCTTTTCTTGTACTATCACATCACATGTTTGTCGTATATCAATAAAAGTGGTATTGCACCATACTGTATGTATCTTTTCTACATTTATTTTGGTGTCTCATCCGGACCGAGATAAATGATCTATGGTTGGGAGGATTGGTGTTCCACTATCCAAATAAGCAGTCGATTTGGGAGAAGAGGAGATGCTATTGGTGCAGGAGGAACGTATGGTTATATATATCTGTATATGCTAGCCAGTATTTGGAGAAGAGGACCGTTCCTATATATCTAGGGACGTATTTTAAATTCACAAGGGCGCCGGTGGAGGGAACATGCCATCTTTTGTCACTTTTTCCACTGTTTCTTGGGGGTCCAGGGTCACCCTTGTTGGATGTACCCACCATAGGCTGCCCAGGCGCACAGAACTTACTCTTTACCTTTCTTTCTTTGCTGAACTCGCCTGCCACTGTGACCAGGTTAGGCATGACTGTGTGCGGCCGGGAGAGGTCGGGCGGCAAGCGAGTTGTGACACCAAAGCTGTAGCGATGCGGCCTGCGCAGCGTGACCTATGGGTCACGCTGCACAGGCCGCAGCACTGAACCCGCTCGCCGTCCGACTTCTCCCGGCTGCACAGTCTAGTGACACACTGTCCTCCCTCCGGCATCACACTCGCAGCCTGCCTCCATTCCGCTGCCACCTGCCCCGCTTAAAGTAAGGCAACATGAGGGAGAGGGAGGTGGTTTTCTTTTAGGTAAACCAATCCCAGGAATCCCGGTATTGAGCATTTTTCAATCCCGATTTAGGGATCTAAAAAATGGCCCAGGGTTGGCATCCCTACCCGTGAGGCCCTGAAAATGGCCCTGGTCCTATGAATAGCGGGTGTGAGATCTGTGTGTCACAGAGAGGGTTAATCTCTGCAGCTGTTGCTCCTAGTTACATTGTTGCAGAAGCTGAGCTGGGAGCTGTAACCATGGACCAGCTGCATTCATTTCTCCTGTATATAACACAGCATCAGGGCCAGACTAACAATGGGGAGGATGGAGCTGCAGCTCCAGGCCTCCACAAAAAATAGGCCCACCCTTGTGGCAGCATGATGATCACCAGGCAGAATAGCGCCGCCTCCTCCTACCTCTTGTACTTCCCGGTAAGACTCTAATGGCAGGAAGCCGTGCACGGTAGTTGTTAATGGACACTATTGTGTCCATTTATACGGTACGGCCACGGCCCGGCCGTCCGGTTGCAGCCGGATCCCGCCACTGGAAGGGACGGCTGCCGGGCTGTGGCCTTCCCCTCCAGGATAAACTACTGTGTGCTGCACGGCTTTCTGGCCGTGCATGTTTTCGCCGCCGGGCAGGAGCCGGAGTGTGTGAAACCGCCCTAAGACAGTCAGAGGCTCTGCCTCCCAGACGAGGAGGGGCAGTCTCACTGACAGAATGGGGGTCACAGTAGGGGGACTCTGGGGGTGTGTGTCACTGGCCCTGACTACTTAAAAAGGATTCTTGCAGTGTAATTTGTCCCACGGAGAGCCACAGGAATGAGAAGCTGCCAATACTGTCACTGTAAGTTATGAAGAACATTCAATGCTATTATGTCTGTGTAATTACACCATGTAGGCATCTGTATATGTGTTAGAGTATAGGTGTCTGTGTAATGGTAACGTGTATCTGTAACTCTGAATATATGTGTCTGTGACTACATGACGATGTAGAGTGGGGGGGTCGGTTCTGGCAGGCACTGTGACACTGTGTAATAGGGCAGGCACTCTCTGTAATAAGGCGGTCACTGTGACACTTTCTGTAATAATGCGGGCACTGCAATACTCTGTAAGAAGGCAGGCACTGCGACATTGTCTGAAAGAAGGCAGGCACTGTGACATTGTCTGAAAGAAGGCAGGCACTCTGACACTTTCTATAATAAGGCGGGCACTGCGTCACTCTCTGTAAGAAGGCGGGCACTGCGACACACTCTGTAAGAAGGCAGGCACTGCTTCACTACATAAAAAGGCAGGCACTGTGAAACTATTTATTTATTCATAAACAGTTTCTTATATAGCGCATACATATTGAGCATCACTTTGGCACTGTGATACTCTGTAATAAGGCAGGCACTGCGACACTCTCGGTAACACTGTGTAATAAGGCGAGCACTGCAAAATTCTCTGTAATAAGGTTGGCACTTTGACACTCTCTGTAATAAGGTGGGCACTGGGACACTCTCTGTAATAAGGTAGGCAATGCACTACTCTCGATGTAATAAGGAGGGCACTGTGACACTATTTAATAAGGAGGGCACTCTGACACTGTCAACACAAAAAGGTGGGCACTGCGACACTTTCTGTAATAATGCAGGCACTCTGACACTGTAATAAGGAGGGCACTGTGACACTCTTTAAGTATGCGGGCACTGAGACTCTTACTGTAATAATGCGGGAACTGCGACACTCTGTAATAATGCGGGCACTGCGACACTCTATGTAATAAGGTGGGCACTTCAACACTCTGTGTAGTAAGGCGGGTACTGCAACACTTTGTGTAATAAGGTGGACACTGCGACATTCTCTGTGTAATAAGGTGGGCACTGCAACACTCTCTGTGTAAGTAGGTGGGCACGGTACCACTCTGTGTAATAAGGAGGGCACTGTGACAATCTGTTTTAATTTGAGCTCTGCTACACTCTCTGTAATAAGGTGAGCACTGGGACACTGTCTATTAAGTAAGGCACTGCAACACGGTCCACATAAAAAGGCGGGCACTGCAAAACTTTCTGTAATAATGCGGGCACTGTGACACTCTGTGATAAGAAGGGCACTGTGACACTGTTTAAGTATGTGGGCACTGCGACACTTACTGTAATAATGCGGGCACTGCGACACTAATAAGGAGGGCACTGTGACACTGTTTAAGTATGCAGGCACTGTGACACTGTGTAATAAGGTGGGCACTTCAACACTATCTGTGTAATAAGACGGGTACTGCAACACTCTAATAAGGTGGGCACTGCGACATTCTCTGTGTAATAAGGTGGGCACTTTGACACTCTCTATGTAACAAGGTGGGCACTGTACCACTCTCTGTAGTAGTAGTAGTAGCACGCTTATTTATAAGGCGCCACAAAGTGTCCGCAGTGCCGTACATAGCAAACCAAAAACAAATTATAAGGTAACGTAAAGGGTGCGTTGATAAAATACAGCATAAATAGGGGTATAGCTGGTAGAACTAAAATCAGCATCAGTTCTGAATTAGGTGTCGAAATTGTCGAGAAGACTGAAGATGAAGTAGAGGAAAGGAAGAACCAGGCAGGAGCACAGGTGAGGTAAAGAGGTAGGGTGAGTACGTGAGGAAGGAGGGCCCTACTCATAAGAGTTAACATACTAAAAGGAGGTGGGTGGACGAACGAAAAACAATAGGATAAGTAGGAACGGATGGGAAGGATCAAAAAAGGTTAGGAGGAGGGATAGGCTAGTCGAAAAAAAATGGATTTTGAGGGAGCGCTTGAAGAAGGTAAGGGAATCAGAGAGCCTGATGGGTGGCAGGAGGTTGCTCCAGTGCAGGGGGGGGCAGCGCGAGAGAAGTTTTGGACACGGGAGTGGGAGGAGGTGATTAGGTGAGAGGTCAGTCGGTGGTCAGCGATGGAGCGAAGAGGACGGGAGGGAGTGTGCATAGAGATCAGTGAAGAGAGGTAAGGAGCGGTGGAGGAGGAGAGAGCCTTTTAGGTAGTGGTGAGGAGTTTAAAGAGAACTCGGAAAGGAATGGGGAGCCAGTGAAGAGATAGACAGAGGGGGCAGGTGGAGGTAGAGCGGAGGGAGAGGAAGATGAGCCTAGCAGCAGCGTTAAGAATGGATTGGAGAGGTGCAAGGAGAATTTTGGTTGTGCCAGTGGAGAGGAATGGTCTGATGCGCGAGATGTTGCGTAGGTGAAAGCGGCAAGACTGTGAGAGAGCACGAATGTGGGGGGTGAAAGAGCGGGAGGAGTCAATGATGACAACGAGGCAGCGCGTTTGGTCGATGGAGGTGATCTTGGTTTCACCAATGCTGATGGAGATAGTGGGAGAAGAGGGGATGTTCAGGGGATGGAAGATTTGAAGTTCAGTTTTAGCCATGTTTAGTTTCAAGAAGCGTTGGGTCATCCGGGCTGAGATGGCCGTGAGGCATTCGGAGACCTTGGACAGGAGTGATGGGGATAGGTCGGAGGAGGAGAGATAGATTAGGGTATCATCAGCATAAAGGTGGTAATGGAAACCATAAGAGCTAGGAGAGGAGGAGCTCGGAGTGGAGACGGAGAAGGAGCGATCGGAGAGGTATGAGGTGAACCAGGAGTAGACCGTGCCAGTGATGCCAAAGGAGGGGAGGGTGTTAAACAGGAGAGGGTGGTCAACATTGTCAAAGGTAGCCGATAGATCAAGATGGATGAGGATAGAGAAGAGGCCTTTGGATTTAGCCGATAGTAGATCGTTAGTGACTTTGGTCAGGGCAGTTTCAGTGGAATGTAAAGGGCGGAACCCAGATTGGAGGGGGTCTAGAATGGAGTTAGCAGTAAGGTGGCTTAGGAGACCATTAAAGGTCAGACATTCTAGGAGCTTGGAGGCAAAAGGTAGGAGGGAGATGGGCCTGTAGTTGGATGGAGAGTTGGGGTCCAGATTATTTTTTTGAGAATTGGGGAGACAAGAGCGTGTTTGAAGGAGGAAGGGAAGATCCCAGAGGATAGGGAAAGATTAAGAAAGAGATTAAGAAAGAGGTGAGCCAGGTGAGAGCAGACTGACGGACTGAGACGACGGATAATATTGGAGGGGATAGGATCGAGCGAGCAGGTGGAGGGAGAAGCGGATTGAAGGATAGAGTGGACTTCAGCGGCAGTGGTGGGGTAAAATGAGGACAGGGGATGGAAGGAGGGGAGTGGAGATGTAGGAGGGGAGGAGGGAGAGGGTGAGGTCATGGCAGCAGCGATGGCACTCCTGAGAGAGGAGATTTTGGTTGAAAAGTAGGTAGCAAAATCAGCGGCTACGATGGAGGATGGAAGAGCTGGAGGGGGGGGGGAGAGCAAGGAGTTGAAGGTGGCGAAGAGCCTGCGGGGGTTGGATGATTGGGAAAGGATGAGGGTCTTAAAGTAGGATTCCATGGACAGAGCAAGGGCAGAGCTGAAGGAGGAAAGAATGAATTTGAAATGGAGATAATCCGCGAGGGAGCGTGATTTCTTCCAGAAGCACTCAGCACTTTTTAAGGAATCGGGTGATAGCCGAGTGCCACAGTTGGGGGTTGGAGCATCGAAGGGGGATAGAGGAGGGAGGGCAGGCAGAGTTCAATGCCGAAGATAGGGTGTCATTATAGAGGGAGGCGGCGAGGTTTGGGCAGGACATGACGGCGATTGGGGCGAGAAGACACAGCGTGTTTGAGAAGGCAGCAAGATCTAGTGTGTTGACGTTATGCCGTGAGACAATGCGGGCACTGCGACACTCTGTGTAATAAGGCGGGTACTGCAACACTCTGTGTGTAATAAGGCATGCACTGCGACATTCTCTGTGTAATAAGGTTGGCACTGCGACAGTCTCTGTGTAACAAGGCGGGCACTGCACCACTCTCTATGTAATAAGGAGGGCACTGCAACACTCTGTGCAATAAGGAGGGCACTACGACAATCTGTTATAATGTGGGCTCTGCGACAATCTCTATATAATAATGTTAGCACTGCGACACTCTCTATGTAAAAAGGTTGGCACTGCGACAGTCTCTGTGTAACAAGGCGGGCACTGCACCACTCTATGTAATAAGGAGGGCACTGCAACACTCTGTGTAATAAGGAGGGCACTACGACAATCTGTTATAATGTGGGCTCTGCAACACTCTATGTAATAATGTGGGCACTGCAACACTCTTTGTAATTATTCATTAACAGTTTCTTACTGTATATAGAACATACATATTCTGCATCGCTTTGGCACGGAGACACTTTGTAATAAGGTGGGCACTGCAACTCTCTGTAACACTGTGTAATAAGGCGGGCACTGCAATACTGTGTAATAAGGTGGGCACTGCGACACTGTAATAAGGTGGGCATTGCCACACTCTCTGTAACGTGTTATAAGGTGGGCACTGCGACACTGTCATAAGGGGGGCACTGCAACACTCTGTGTAATAAGATGGGCACTGTGACACTCTCTGTGTAATAAGGTGGGCTCTTTGACACTCTGTAATAAGGTGGGCACTGTGACACTCTCTGTGTACTCTGTGTAATAAGGTGGGCTCTTTGACACTCTGTGTAATAAAGTGGGCACTGTGATACTCTGTAATAAGGTTGGCTCTGTGACACTCTCTGTAATAATGTGGGCACTTCAACACTCTCTGTGTAATAATGTGGGCACTGCGACACTGTATAATTATGTGGGTTCTGCAACACTCTGTGTGTAATAAGGCAGGCACTGCGACGCTCTCTGTGTAACAAGGCGGGCACTGCACCACTCTAGGTAATAAGGAGGGCACTTTGACACTCTCTGTGTAACAAGGTGGGCACTGTACCACTCTCTGTGTAATAAGGAGGGCACTGTGACAATCTGATAATTTGGGCTCTGCGACACTATCTATGTAATAAGGTGGGCACTGGGATATTCTCTGTAATAAGGTGGGCACTGCGACAATCTGTGATAATTTGGGCTCTGCGACACTATGTAATAAGGTGGGCACTGGGACACTATGTAATAAGGTGGGCACTGGGACACTCTCTGTAATAAGGTGGACACTGGGACACTCTGTAATAAGAAGGGCACTGTGGCACTGTTTAAGTATGCGGGCACTGCAACACTCTGTGTAATAAGACGGGTACTGTAACACTCTGTAATAAGGCAGGCACTGCAACATTCTCTGTGTAATAAGGAGGGCACTGCGACGCTCTGTGTAATAAGGAGGGCACTACGACAATCTGTTATAATGTGGGCTCTGCGACACTCTCTATGTAATAATGTGGGCACTGCAAAACTCTCTATGTAATAAGGTGGGCACTGCGACACTTTATGTAAAAAAGCATGCACTGGAACACTCTTTGTAATTATTTATTCATAAACAGTTTCTTATATAGCGCATACATATTCTGCATCGCTTTGGCACTGAGACACTTTGTAATAAGGTGGGCATTGCAACACTCTCTGTAACACTGGGCCTTATTCTGGTCGGTGCGTACTTTCCCGAATTCTTACGGAGCGGTCCGCACGCCACGCTTTGCGGACATCGTCCGTAGAAACGCCCACCGAGCCTCCGCATTCGGACGGACTCACTGTTTAAGAAGAGGGCGTGTGTACGGACGACATACAAACCTTGCGTGTGCGGTGGAAACGAACAGATTCTGCACGGTCTTACCGCGTCAGAACGTATGGGAACCTTGCCGTACGCACCGATGCGGTGTATTTAGGCTCAAATCACCACTATTCTCATAAGACCCAAATCTGTACCATGACCCGCTTATGCAATTAGGCAACCTCATTAAAAAGGGATTGTTTTTAATGGTTATCTATTATTTATCTAATTGATAATTTAACACTTTACTACCACTTTAGATTAACCCTTTCATCATGCTAAGTTCACAACATTCTTTCTTGCCCCTTTACGCCCATGTGTTATGTATGCATATGTATATACCTTTTGCACCTTACATAAATAAACAGCATTATTTATACTTATAGTTATACTTATACTGTAAAATAAAACAATTACACACAGACCACTTCGAACTTTTAACACAAAAATTTATAAACTCCACACAGACATAGGCATTCATCCACACTCACACCACTTATCTAAGAAATAAAGACGCGTACAACTGAATTGGGCTTAAAGGGGACGGCTTATTTATTTTGAGCAGGGGCGGCCTATTTGAATCTAACTAAAATTTATGTCCCTGCTCTAACTAAGGTGGCGGGCAAAGAACGGCATGCAAGATAAATAACATCGCTGGAAAAATAACAAAGTAATAAAAATAATAAACTCCGGATCTAAGGGCCTCCTGCCCTTAATTGCCTAGGACCGGCCACCTGCCAGCGTCCATGACAACGGCACAATTTCGAAGCGGACTTTTCAAAGGGGCCATTTGCCCTTAAGGTCAGGGGGTTGACCTTCTGCCTCTGCCCCTGACCTCGCATATCACTAAGGCAGAGCTCACCACTCTGCTCGAGTCAGAAAAAATTGGGCCACCTGCCCTAACCTACAAATGTCCGCAACAATTTACCTATCCAAAGTAAATGATTGTTAAGGTCCAGATGTGGGCCCACCTGGATCGGTGATGCCCACATCTCGACATCAACCACCAGCTAAATGTAAATACGGCTCTAATTTAAACTACCGTTCTTTCCGCCACAACAGTTCAACCTGAACTGACCCGCCACCAACCTAATGACAAAATCTCCCTCAACTAACCCTCTAATCTTCTCAAGGCGTCTATCAAGTTCTGAAAGAACAAATCCATGCCAACTATAGAGAGATGCACCCCATCCGGCCTATAGAGGGTCTCGTTTCTAAAGGTTATGGCCTCGTGCCTGACGAACACTCCGCCATCCACTACTATAGCCCTGCCGACAACTGAATTGATCCGCCTCCGTACCAAATCAATGGCACCCGGATTGAGTGCATCCCTCCAAACCCTCCTAGGAATAATCTCTGACCAAAAGAAACGGCAAAATCGCCATTCTCTGATCAAATCGAGCATTAAATTCCTAATCTCAAATCGTATATTGAGACCGGAATTATGCGTGAGGTCGTTGCCCCCCAGGTGTATGATGACAAAAAGCGGGTAACCAAACGACGTAACCGACTCCTCCAGAAGACCCCTCAACGCGGACCACCTCATACCTCTACGCCCCAGCCAACGGATAAATTGCGTCTCAGGAAAACGCTCCGTATCCGTGGTTACCTGGGACAAGGACAACCAATAAATAAATGAATGCCCCACCATCCAAATCATATTGGTGTCCAAGCGTTGACCTGTAATTCGAAATGATAGATACTGTTAGAAAGATTGAATATAAGCAGACATTGGGAAAAAATTAACGCGCCCGGGAATTCCCTTAAAGGTGATTTTGGATTTCTATATTAAATTGGTAATAACTAATAGGAATGTGATTTAGGTGATCTATTTAAGACTAGTTGTTTTTTGACCCACTTAAATTATTGATAATCTCTTCTAATTTACCGCTAATCGTTTAGTGGAAAAAGGGGGTTTGGGGGGGGGGTCACCCGATTTGACTTGAGGCAAAAAACACAAATCGTCCACCAGTTGGCTAGAGCCTAATTTAAGACTGGTGGTAACACAAAAAATTCCTCAAGGCCCCCCAAACACTAAAGCGCGTTTGGGCGAGCGGCTACTCCTCAAATGGGCTCACTGGACTATATCGGTCTGATGTATCGCCTAAATGCACCAGACCGCCATCTTCCGAGTGCTCGTATGTCGACCTGAGACCAACCCGCCGCAGCGGCTGCCGAAGCGGCGCCGATACGGAAAGAGTGTGTCCCAAAGTCGGCTGGAGAAAGACCCTGATGCAATATACAGCGCCTGAAAACCGACCTAAACTGAAAGTTAGTAAGGGGGGACCCGTCGATGTGCATCAGCCAGGCCCCGGGCAATTGGGGCCGCAACTCCACGTAAGCCAGAGCCGCCGCCACCGGACAGATCCGGCGGTCGCCACTCCGACCCAAATGGACCCACTGACCCCTGCCTGCTACATCGGTCTTTGAGCGCTGTATCTTGCACCATAAACCGTCGTGGTGCACGTCGACATGGCCGAACAGCATAGGCGAGGGAGATGCCCTGGTTGCGGACACCAGTTTGCCTACTCTGAACGCCCCATGGAAAGCCATGACAAAGGCCAGCCTGAAAAGTCGAACCTCGTAATCGGTTGAGCAAATTACTCTTAAAGACCTCGAGATTCGACGCAACAGACCGGCATCAATCGGCCGGCGCCTGTCTGGCAAAACCGGCCTGGTTCTGGCCCATCCCTTTAGCATCCTGGAAAGGATGAAAGACTTGATGATGTCTCTCCTCCCACCAAGACGCAAAAAGAATGAGATACCTGCCAGAGAGCGTCCCACAAAACTTCGGGACTTACCCTCCAAGTACAGGCTCCATACAAAGGCAATAATAAGACGCTTAGAGCTCTTACCTGTGCCACCCCGTTCAAGAATGAACTCGCTCCAGCACTCCCATGAGGCCAGATACGCTCTGAAAGTCGCCGGCGCTAACGACCGCAGGGCCAGCTCCTCTACCCCTCCAGAGGAACCTGCCATAAAAAAGATGGACACTGTTCACCATATTTCTGGGCTAAAGGCACAAGTTGCCTAAATCTTACCCATTCAAAACGAGACAGTGCATCCGCTAGTTCGTTAAGCACGCCTGGGACGTGCTTGGCTCGCAACGTAATGTTGTTCGCCAAGCACAGCATCACTATCCGAGCTAAGATACGCAAAACTGGGAGAGAAGTTGACTTTAGGCGGCTAATGGCTTGTACAACCCCTAGGTTATTGCACCAAAAGACAACTTCCCTGTTACCCAATTCCGCGCCCCAAAGCTCTAAGGCGACCATTATTGGAAATATTTCCAATAATAGCATATTTCTAGTCATGCCGTCTCGTGCCCAAGACTCGGGCCAGGCATCCGCGCACCAACGTCCTGCATAGAATGCGCCGAATCCGGAAGATCGTGCCGCATCTGTATATAATTCCAACTCCGCATTCGCAACGGCTGGAGCTTGCCATATGCAAATGCCGTTAAAATTATCCAGAAACATTTCCCACACTTTCAAATCCCTCTTCATTTCTGAAGATAGACGTAGAAAATGGTGGGGTTTGCGAATTCCGACAGTCGCTCGCTGAAGTTTCCTACAAAATATTTTGCCCATGGGTATAACTCTACATGCGAAATTAAACAGGCCCAAAAGGGATTGGGCCTGTCTAAGTGTTAACTTAGCCGCCACCATGGCATAAAGTATTTCGTCATGTAGGCGACGTACCTTATCCAGAGGAAGTTTACACAGGCCCAGCTCGGAATCAATTTCTATTCCAAGGTACACCAGCTTCGTAGTAGGTCCCTCGGTTTTTTCCCCTGCCACGGGAACACCGAAATCCTTAAATAAATCGAGCGCTGTTTCTAATAACTTAAAGCACAAGTCAGAATTCGGAGGACCCACTAGAAGAAAGTCATCCAAATAATGAGTAATGCTGTCAGCTCCCGTCACTTCCTGTAGGCACCACTGTAAAAATGTGCTAAAACGCTCAAAATAAGCACATGAAATAGAGCAACCCATGGGCAAACATTTATCTATGTAAAAACCCCCATTCAATTTAAATCCCATGTATTTAAATGCGTTTTTATTCAATGGTAACAGTCTAAAAGCTGATTCAACATCCAACTTGCACATGAGGGCACTAGGACCAAGCTTTCGAATAATTTCTATAGCGTCCTCAAATAAAAAATAATTAACAGTGCATAAATCGTCATCAATGGCGTCATTGACAGACGACCCTCTAGGACATGAAAGATGCTGAATCAGCCTGAACTTCCCTTTAACCTTCTTGGGAACCACCCCAATAGGGGACAAAATTAGTCCCTCAACTGGTGGTGTTGAAAATGGGCCTGTCATGCGACCTAGTTTAACCTCGGCCTCAACTTTTTGCGATATTATGTCAGGATATTCCATGGCAGAATGTAAATTTCCCCTAGCTTCCGTATTAATTGGAGCGGAAACAGGTAATTGAAAACCCTCTGAAAATCCGGACTGTAAAAATTTTGCTCCATCTCTGTCCGGATACCGTTCCAGCCATGGTAACATCCTGACTAATGATATTGGAGTTGAGGCTCTATCCAACAACAGGTGCTGCTGGACCGCGGCTCTGTTTTGTCGTGGACTGAGCCCCACTTCCCCCTCCAGTTGGTGGTTTTGTGCAATCCTTGATTGCATGTGGACCTCCGCATCTGAGACAAAGGTGCCGAAAACGACACCGGTTTCCCAGGTTGCACTGGCCATTATTAAATGCGTAGCACTTACCATGGCCAGGCTTACTATTACCTCCCTTATTATTGCTATTATAAGGCCTATTCCCATACTGTCTTATCCATCCCTTATTCTCAGCAGCCCTGAGAGGCGTAGCTGATTCGGTAACTTCGACATATAACTCTACGTCTTTCTTACCGAAATCAAACACCTCTCGGCCTTGCTGCTTCCTCCTAAGCTCTTCGTCATAGATCCGCCAGCCGGGACCCACATACGAAGTGTAGAGTTTATGAATGTGAAACTGGTATCTCACCAGGTTCACATATTCATCTGGATGTGTTTCTAAATAACAGGCCGCAAAAATAAGTATGCCTCTTACCCAGTTATTATAAGTACGAAAGGCATCCTCATTGAAGGGTCCTTTCTTCCTAGCCGCCAGGAGGGCCCGCCTATCTTTGCTTGTTAAAGCAAAGATATCTACATAGCGCCCTTTTCTGATCCTGTCCCTAGCCCTAGGGTGCAAACCCCGCTTAACAGCGGTGTTTGCACACTGCACTGTGTCGGACTCCACTGATACATTAGAGGAGCCTGAGCTATGGGACCTATACTCTCTACGCCTCTTTCGCTTGCGCCTCCGCACGCCGCCGTCCGAAGATGAATTCCCTTCGGAAGACGTCGATGCCAACGAGGAATCTGAAGTTTCGTGTCTGCGTCGCCTCTTCAGAGACTTGGCAGACCTTTTTCGCTTAGATTTTTCCCCTGAAGATGAGCCCCTTGACCCATCACTGTTAGACCCAGCATTATCCTCGTTTGTCCAATCAGGATCATTTGTGGACTCACCAGTATCAGATGATGCTGCCCTCCTTCTTCCACCTTCACCCCTTCCACGACTTGATGATGTTCCTTCCATAGCTTGCTGCGCTGATCCTTGACCTGTCAATAGAGGTTCAGTAACAACCCCCATAACAGTTGAAACATTAGGCGATGCCCCTTCCGCTGAGGAAACGGCGTTTCCCCCTCGCGCCGCAGTAATAGTCGGAGCTATGGCTTTAGCTATGATGTCAGATACTGACTCCACAGTCGCCGTAGGAGCAGTGTTCCCCTGTCCACCTGGACCGGTGGTTAACAAAGGAGCCACTGACGACACCACTGCAGCGCATATGGATGTAAGCGTCGATGCATCCAATGATACCGTGTTAGTAGCTGTATTACTCCCTCTAACCGCATCAGCATAGGAGAGACCCGGCTGCAGCCTAGACCCTTGTGGAACCCTATGGGCCTCTTTAGCTTTTTCTGCGGCCAGCCTTCTCCGTGCTGTGCGTCTAGATCTAGCGTTAGAATTTCTGAACCCCTCTACCGAATTCAAGTGTAAATCACTTTGTCGGTCCCGATCACTACCCCCATTTTCTTCGTTTGACCCAGCCAAGGGCCCTTGCTCTTGGTGACCGGATCCGCTACTTAAAGAACGCACTTCACCTGACTCACTGCTTGAGGACCCGGATTCAACGGACTCCTCACTATTAGACTGCCACATACCTACAGCCGATTTGAGCATGGCAAATTCGGCCTCAGTGAGCTTATGTCTCATGTCATTAATGAATTGTCCCCTGGGGTTGCTATCAGAGCTAATTCCACCAGATGGCGCTGCCCCCTCATTCCTTTTATTCCCTCTAACTTGGGTCCTCCTGCCATTTCCCCTTCTTACAGCAGAGGGTGCTCCAGACAGTGAAGTGCCTGCAACACCCTCTGCATTGTCAGTAGCATCACCCCTGCGGCCACTTTTTCCCCTGGCAGCCGTAATGCTCCCAGTGCTCATAGGCACTGCACCCCCCTTATTGTTTTTTGGGCGCGCTCCGGTCCCCCGACCGTTGCGCTGTGCCCGCACTTTTTTCCCTGTGTTTACAGAGGATGCGGGTCCGGAGTGACTCCCGGCCCCCGCATCCCTCATTACTATTGATCGGGCGGATGCTTCAGGCCTAGCGCCTGAGCTCCGCCGAGTGACGCGTCTGTTATGAGACCCGGCAGGGACAGGCGCCGGCTCTGACGCCCTTGTCCCCGCCGCTCGCCCCCGTGTGCGCGACTGCCGTGTGGGGCTTGCCGGAGGAAGTCCTGAACCTCCGGCAGCCCCGCCACGACGCGCTGATCTGCCGGGCGGATGACTGCTGACCGCCGGAGAGGGCGATCCCGCCCGCGTTCCGGCAGCCCTCCGGCGAGGAGAGGGGGATAGTCCCCGCTCATCGCCCCTACAGGGAGGCCTAGCTCTGGCCCTGACTGTCCCTGCAGCTTCGCCTAGCGCAGCATACAGCCCCGCAGCGCGCTTAGGCCTAGCTGACATATTGAAAAGAAAAGCACTTATAGGAGAATTATAGAAAGCAGGGAAAGATATTAAAGTAATGAAATTATAGCTTAGCAGTAAGAGTAGAAAGAAATAGAGTGAGAAAGGAAAGAGATAGGGAGAGAAGAATATACAGAAAATATTAGATCTCTAAAACAGGCTAATAATTGTCTGTACTCAACAGTCCACGATTCCTGAAGCAAGAGGCAGAATCTTCTGGAAGCAGGATCATCATCCCATCAATCTCCACCTCTAACTTCAAGACAGCCTATCCTGGACCATCATTCAAATCAGCCACCCGTCAATCAAGACAAGCCAAACCCCCGGGCCCAGATCCAGTGTGTGAGCTAAGGATTCCTGCCAATAGCCAGGTGAGTTTATGCTGTTTTCAGCCAGACAAGCTGGCTTCTACAGTCTTTATTAAATACAAAACTATTAACCCAAAAAAAAAAAATCAAAGCAGGAGGTCACAAACGGTCTGCACCTCTGCGGCCATGTCCAGAAGGTGCTGCCGCAGCCTGAGTAGGGCCCCTCTTAACCCCTCGCCTTCTTGCCTCTGGTGATCTGTGGGCATGTTAAAGGGGGATCAACATTAATTATGCTATTCAGGTTTACCTTGTACAGTCAATCCTAAGTACCTACAGCATGAGAATTCATACATACAAACAATTACATAGCCAATACTGTTTGTAATGGAAAAAATAAAAATGGGCCCACACACACACAGTGGCTTACACTACTGAATATGTGAGTGATAAAATTGGCAATGTATGTAGCAAAATCATAACAACACTTGAGCCTCACTCACAATTCTCCTGCCTTAACACTCACCAATCTACTAGAAAGCTACATCCAATACAACATGCCACATTTTGCCATACATATATACCTGCATGTCACTGCTTAATAGCTAAACTGCATGATAGATAGATACATAGATGGATACATAGATACATAGATGGATACATAGATACATGGATGGATGGATACATGGATGGATGGATACATGGATGGATACCACATTTAAAGGCTAGCCTAGTCCCTCTACCCCTTACTTCCTGAATCAATGTCACATTGCCAGATAGGTGAAACTGCAGCACTAATCCGCTTCCTTACACCAAACAATTTCTAAAGTCAATCCATCCAACAAAATAGCTTTGCTAAATACATGGCAACAACACGGCCAACTGGCTAGAGGGGGGCCCAGGGGAACTGCCCTCTTGTGACTCCATTATAAATCACGCCTGACCATACTCCATTGATGTTTTATATGTGCTTGTATAGAAAGGCCCTCCATAAATAAACACTCCTCACCTACGTGTGCCTCCAGATTCCACGTTTTCAGCTTGGGCCTATAACCCCTAAGTGTGTCTGTTGTAACCTACTTTTGTTTATTAATTAATAATAGAGTAAAACACACTAGATTCACCAGTGGTACCTAACAAATAGTAGTACCACCAATTATTAATGATGCCTTATGTTTACCTACCAATTCCTTCTACCTCCACCACCTCACACGCCTCCTCCTCGTCCAAGACCTCCAAGGCCACCTCCTCCTGGGCCACTTCCTCTGCGGCCTCCTCCTCCAGGCCCATCTCCTCTGCGGCCTCCTCCTCCAGGCCCATCTCCTCTGCGGCCTCCTCCTCCAGGCCCATCTCCTCTTCGGCCACCTCCTCCTGGGCCACTTCCTCTGCGGCCTCCTCCTCCAGGCCCATCTCCTCTGCGGCCTCCTCCTCCAGGCCCATCTCCTCTGCGGCCTCCTCCTGCAGGCCCACTTCCTCTGCGGCCTCCTCCTCCAGGCCCATCTCCTCTGCGGCCACCTGCTCCTGGGCCACTTCCTCTGCGGCCTCCTCCTCCTGGGCCACTTCCTCTGTGGGTACCTCCTCCTGGCCCTGCTCACGGGCCTGTCTTGCACGGTCACGTGCTGTAAGAAAAATCAAAATGCAGAGTGTTAAATAAGGCACATGATTTGTTCATTCATCATGCAGCAAAAACAATTACATATTAGACCCACATTACAGCATGTCAAACATGAAGTACCACACAGATAGTGTATGCCATGTTTAACTCATGATCAACCAGGTTATCTTATTGCCAAAAAAAAGGTCATGGAAGCATTAATGTACAATTGGCCATTTAATGTGTTAACACTTACGGCGTGCTATGCTGGCCCTTATTTGCTGGAGCAATTCGGGCTGCCGGCGCCTCAGATCAGTCCATCGCCGCTCCAGCTGGACGATGGTCCTGCGCACCTGGGTGCGCGCGAATATGCGGCTGCGGGCAGCGGCATACGCATGGCGCTTCTGGCGGTTCGTGATGAACGGCCCAGCCTGGTCTCCATAACGGAGACCAGTGCCCTCAGCTCCGCGGGAGAGAAGGGTTCTGCTCTCCCATAGGCCGCCATCTTAGCAATGGCACAATTCAAGCAATCATGTCCTGTAACTGGTTGTTCAGAGTGATATTTGGTATTAACTTTATTGTTCATTTTGTCATTAACAGCGTGTATGCGCCACAACAGACGGCTAACCCATTGCATCGCCAAACCACACTTGCTGTACCTTTGCATAGTTGAGCAGACCATGCCATTACTTAGTATCTCCTAAACAGACAGGGTGAAAGAAGTTTGCAACCCATTATATATAATATATTACATTCACCAAACATGGGTGAAAACAACAGGTGAAATAGTGTGCATCACTAGCCAGTTACACCTAACTGTACAAGGTACTAAACTAGACAGCTTTATTATAGTGAAAGCTATACAGCAGAAACATAGCAAATAGTGCAAGACCTTTTCCCAATATTAGGCCATGATGCCATGTGTACACTTACCTTCTACCGGGCCACACTAGAGATGTGGAATGAAATGTACCTAGCATCAAGCCAGTATTTGGAGACCTTTCACATGTGATTTGGATGCAAGCACTGATTACTATTGCCTGAGTGGTGGACTGGATTTACATATGGAATGGGTTAGTGTCATTTGTAGTACATACCAAACAAGTGCACAGTACAAATGTACATTCACATATACATTTCATGTCTGGCCACAGTTTGAGGTGTTTATTGGTGTTCAAATCTGCAATTAGCTACTAAATCAGACTTAGTAAGTTTGCCAGGTTTTTTTATATTTTTTTCGCTGGTATGGGCGTGGCCTATGCGCCGCACGGTCTACGCTGCCGTACGGAAGCTGCCGCACGGAACGCAGGGTGTCGCTGATGTACACCAATTACAGAAATAGGATATAAAGGTGTGCTAGAAAACCAAAATGTTGTTGCAAACATGGCTGGATCACAATCTGAAGGAGACCAGGAGTGCCAGGACCTTTTCCAACGCATGGACTCCAGCACCTCCTATGTGCCCCTCAGCACAGACCAGCCAGGGGCAGATGAGCAGGCTGCTGGGCCATCCACATCAGCCCAAGCAGCAGCTGGCCCATCTTCTGCCTCAGCAGAATCATTGGGAACACAACAGGTGGCTTCCCAACAGAGTAGCCTGGCCAGCACTTCAAGTACAGCGACAGGTAGACGTGGCCCTGGGCGTGGCCGAAATAGGCCAACGGAGGAACCAAGCAGCAGAAACATGGCATTCGAACCGCAGGAGCTTGCCATCCTGGTACCCCACGCACGTGATTGGATCGAGTGTCCACAGGACAGGTTGACACACACAAGGAGATGGAAGATTTGGGAGGACATAACAGCGGAGATTAATGCGGTAGCTCCACAAGTTCGTGAGGCGGAGCACGTTAAGAAGAGGCAAGTTCATGTGTGTTACATTTGACCAGTACAAGACCAGTAGGGTGAAATTCTATGGGATAAAATAATCTGACTTTGGCGAATTTTTTCGCAAAAACGGCCGTTTTCGCACTTTTTCCCGAATTCGCATATTTAATGAGATGCGAAAATCGCACTTTTAGAAGTGCGATTTTTAGTTTTCGCCAGAACTCGCATCCAGATGTTTTCACATTGAAAAGTATACAATTCGCATATTTAATGAGATGCGAATTTGAAAAATGTGTGTAAAAATCTAAAAAAAATCAGACCAGGTTCTGATATGCGATTTGGCCAAAACCCTGCACAGATCATAGAGATCTGTACATGGCCCTGTGTTAAAAAATGTGGAAAAGTGTTTTTTGACAAAAAAAATTGCGTGGGGTCCCCCCTCCTGAGCATAACCAGCCCCGGGCTCATTGAGCTGGGGCTGGTTCCAAAAATACGGGGGACAAAAAGCATAGGGGTCCCCCCGTATTACTGAAACCAGCCCCGCACTCATGGACCGGTCCTGGTTCCAAAAATACGGGGGACAAAAAATCTGGGGGTCCCCCGTATTTTGAAACCAGCACCGGGCTCCAACAGCCCTCGGTGTCATGCCACAGCCGGGGGACACTTTTTATATAAGGTCCCCCGGCCGAAACATGAGCACCGTGGCTGGTCAGCCTTGGACGGGGTACCTGGAGGAGTGGGGACCCCCCCATAAAGGGGTCCCCCCCCCCCCCAGGCTTCACCCGTCCAGGGCTGAAGCCCGGGGCTGTCACCGGCGTCCGTGGCCAGTGGACGCCGGCCTGATAGTGTTAAATCTTCCATACATTACATTGCTTGATACAGAAGAACTACAAGTGCCAGCAGACCTCCCCCGCATGCTGGGACTTGGAGAACCACAAGTCCCAGCATGCGGGGCATTAATGGGCCCGCTGGGACTTGTAGTCCACCTGTAAAAAGAATGTTAAAAAACACACACACACAGAGAAGTAAAACTTTATTACACACACACACACCTCACTTTTACACCCACATACTCACCGATCCAGGATCCAGCGCTGGTCTCCCTTCTGCTGCAGAACCGGCTACCCCCGCACTGACAGCGGGGACAACCGGCTCTCTCCGATGCCGCTAACAGCCTATGTAGCGCTGTCCCAGCGCTACAGAGGCTGAGAGCGTGATTGGCCGATGCGTCTCCATGGAGACGCATAGCTCAGCCCTGATTGGCTGAGCTATGCGTCTCCATGGAGACGCATAAGCCAAAGACGCTCTCAGCCTCTGTAGCGCTGGGACAGCGCTACATAGGCTGTTAGCGGCATCGGAGAGAGCCGGTTGTCCCCGCTGTCAGTGCGGGGGTAGCCGGCTCTGCAGCAGAAGGGAGACCAGCGCTGGATCCTGGATCGGTGAGTATGTGGGTGTAAAAGTGAGGTGTGTGTGTGTAATAAAGTTTTACTTCTCTGTGTGTGTGTGTTTTTTAACATTCTTTTCTACAAGTCCCAGCGGGCCCATTAATGCCCCGCATGCTGGGACTTGTGGTTCTCCAAGTCCCAGCATGCGGGGGAGGTCTGCTGGCACTTGTAGTTCTTCTGTATCAAGCAATGTTATGTATGGAAGATTTAACACTATCAGGCCGGCGTCCACTGGCCACGGACGCCGGTGACAGCCCCGGGCTTCAGCCCTGGACGGGTGAAGCCTGGGGGGGGACCCCTTTATGGGGGGGTCCCCACTCCTCCAGGTACCCCGTCCAAGGCTGACCAGCCACGGTGCTCATGTTTCGGCCGGGGGACCTTATATAAAAAGTGTCCCCCGGCTGTGGCATGACACCGAGGGCTGTTGGAGCCCGGTGCTGGTTTCAAAATACGGGGGACCCCCAGATTTTTTGTCCCCCGTATTTTTGGAACCAGGACCGGTCCATGAGTCCGGGGCTGGTTTCAGTAATACGGGGGGACCCCTATGCTTTTTGTCCCCCGTATTTTTGGAACCAGCCCCAGCTCAATGAGCCCGGGGCTGGCTATGCTCAGGAGGGGGGACTCCACGCCAATTTTTTTTTTTTTGATGAACAAAAAATCGCACATTTCCTTAAATTCGCACATTTTCATGCCTAAAATTCACACATTTTCATGCCTAAAATTCGCACATTATCGCACCTAATCGCACTTTTCATTCCAGAATTCGCACCTCATTAAATATGCGAATTCGCGGCAAAAATGCAATATTAAAAAAGTGCGATAATGGGCGATTTTGAAAGTGCGAAAAAATCTCATCCCATAGAATGTCACCCGTAATGTTTAAAATAGATGTTAGATGGAGTTGGTAAATGGCCGGTCACGTTGCTTGGAGCCACAGACATGATTACCATGTAATTTAATCGATAGTTATTGTAGGGTGAGTGTGAATGTATCTTCTAAGGGTTGTTTTTATATTTTCATTGAATGTAAGTTGTGTGTAATAAAGCACATGTTGTAATCTGTTGCAGATTGCAAAGGTTGCTACAGCAAACATCAGGAGTGACATGTAGTAATATGTAAACTTTGATTGCAGGTGGCACGACTTCAAAACCAACCTCAAGAAGAAATTGACCAAGCGGTGGGAACACAGCCACACCTCTGGGGCTGGCCCCATGCCAGGCCGGCTGAAGCTCACCCCCCTGGAGGAGATGGCAGAGTGCTGCATTGCAGTAGAGGAGGTCCGGGGGGTGAGCAACATGGATAGCGAGGCCCCAGCGGAAGTCTTTGCTGCTTTTCTTGAAGGTAATTATTTGCCATGGCATAAGTAGTTGGTCCTAATTTGCTTGGAATGTGTTGTAATTGTAATTTTCTCTTTCACCAGCATCCCCAACGCATGGTCAAGAATCTCTTGAGGAGGTTGAGGAGTCTGTGCCACCTGCCACCAGTGCCAGGCATGTGCAGCAGCCACCGGCCGAGCCCGAATACGACAGGTGGGTGCAGGTGCTTGGCCAGATTCACCAGCAGGGAGACTTAGCATCAGAGCGGATGCGTAGGACAGAGGAGGTCATGCAGGGTTTGGTCAGCACCCAGCAGACTATAGCTGGGAGCCTGCAGGCTATGGCTGAGGCCCAGCAGGCCATGGCTGCCAGCCAGCAGTCTATAGCTGCAAGCCTGCTGGTGCTGGCAGATCAAGCCCTGCGCCAAAATGACCTCCTCCTCCACCATAATGAGCTTATGGTAGAGCTAGTTTCCAGCAATAGGGTCCTATTGTCATCCGTTTCTGGTGCATTACCACCAGCAGCACTCCCTGCTGGCAGAGGGGGAACACCATCCCCCCCCTCACCAGCATCTGCTCCACCTGGGCCATCATCTGAACGTGGCCGTGGCCGAAGAGCTGCTGCACGTGGCAAGGAGCCTACCAGGGCCAAACGTGCCCGCAAATGAACTTGTGTCCGCATTAATCTCCACCCTTATGTCTTCCCAAATCTTTCATTGAGCTGTGTGTGTCAGCTTCCTGTGTCCAATCCCGTGCAGAGGGTACCCACATTTGCCCTCGGTTCAAATGTCTTGTTTGGTTCCCCTGTTGGCCTCTTTCGGCTACCATTACTGTCTGCTGTACTTGAAGTGTTGGTGCTATACTTTTGTTGTGAAGCCACCTGATGTGTTCCTAATGATTCTGCTGTGGCTATGTATGTCATAAATATTTTATTTTAACATTTTTTTTTTGTTTCATTCCTGCCATGGTACCTTTTAATTTGTTGCATGTGAGACATAACATGCTTTCCATTTTATTTTTGAATTTATTGTAATAAATGTATTTTTTTATCCCCAAATGTGTGATTTAATTGTTACATGTAGAAGTGACATGTCTATTTCTATTAGTGATAGTAAGTTCTATCCATTGTTTGCAGTGTAAATGTGTGTGAAAACTGCAGCATATATGTGTGTGTTTAGTAATGGTCCATTTAAGCTGCAATGTTTCCAATAGAAGCACTGACAAGCGTGTAATTAATGAGTAATGAGTAAAGGAGTGGATTGTATTGTGTTCAGCTGACATTGGTTGAGGTGCGCCCGTCCTGATTAGGCGTTCCGATTGCCTAGCGCATGAACGAGTTTTGTCCTCAAAGCAATACTTGCTTATGGACACCGCATATTTCTTGCCTTTTTGTTCGCGTGCATTCGGTGTGCTGTCCGAATGCACGCCTACCAGAATAAGTGCACTCCCTCGTGTCCGCCCATGTTTTCGCCCAGTTTAGCCCACTTTGAGACTACGCCCCTGTGTAGTTCCGAATGACACCCATAATACGCCCATATTTCCCGAGTGATTACGGTGCACAATTCTGTACGGTATTAGTGAGAACAAGTACGTAGACCATGCGTGGCACATGCGCATAGCGTTCCCCACGCATGCGCAGACGGCTGAAAAACGCCATCCGAAAGTATTCGGAAATTTACGCATCGACCAGAATAAGGCCCACTGTGTAATAAGGCGGGCACTGCAATACTGTGTAATAAGGTGGGCACTGCGACACTGTGTAATAAGGTGGGCACTGCGACAGTCTCTGTAACATTGTGTAATAAGGTGGGCACTGTGACACTGTCATAAGGTGGGCACTGCAACACTCTGAGTAATAAGATGGGCACTTTAACACTCTCTGTGTAATAAGGTGGGCATAGCAACATTCTGTGTAATATGGTGGGCACTGCGACATTCTCTGTGTAATAAGGTGGGCACTGCACCACTCTCTGTGTAATAAGGAGGGCACTGCGACACTCTCTGTGTAATAAGGTGGGCACTACGACACTTTCTGTGTAATAAGGTGGGCTCTGCGACACTCTCTGTGTAATAAAGTGGGCACTCCGGTACTCTCTATGTAATAAGGTGGGCACTGTGATACTCTGTAATAATGTGGGCACTGCGACACTCTGTGTAATAATGTGGGCTCTGCGACACTCTGTTTAAAAAGGAGGGCACTGCGTAATAAAGCGGGCACTGCGACAATCACTGTGTAATAAGGTGGGCACTGCAACACTCTGTGTAATAAGGTGGGCACTGCGACAATGTGTAATAAGGTGGGCACTGCGACACTGTGTAATAATGTGGGTTCTGCGACGCTCTCTGTGTAACAAGGCGGGCACTGCACCACTCTCGATGTAATAAAGAGGGCACTGCGACACTCTCCGTGTAATAAGGTGAGCACTTTGACACTCTTTGTGTAACAAGGTGAGCACTGTACCACTCTGTGTAAAAAGGAGGGCACTTTGACAATCTGTGATAATTTGGGCTCTGCAACACTCTCTATGTAATAAAGTGGACACTGGGACACCCTGTAATAAGGTGGGCACTGGGACCCTCTCTGTAATAAGGTGGACACTGCTCACTCTCTGTGTAATAAAGCTTGCACTGTGACACTATGTCTACTAAGTAAGGCACTGTGACACTGTCAACATAAAAAGGCGGGCACTGCAACACTTACTGTAATAATGCGGGCACTGCGACACTCTAATAAGGAGGGCACTGTGACACTGTTTAAGTATGCGTGCACTGCGACACTGTGTAATAAGGCGGGTAATGCATTACTCTGTGTGTAATAAGGCAGGCACTGCAACATTCTCTGTGTAATAAGGTTGGCACTGTGACATTCTCTGTGTAGTAAGGTGGGCACTGGGACACTCTCTGTAATAAGGTGGGCACTGCGACAATCTGTTATAATGTGGGCTCTGCAGCACTCTCTGTGTAATAAGACACTGCGACACTCTCTATGTAATAAGGTGGGCACTGCAATACTCTGTAATTATTTATTCATAAACAGTTTCTTATATAGCGCATACATATTCTGCATCGCTTTGGCACTGAGACACTTTGTAATAGTAACTTTGGCACTGAGACACTTTGTAACACTCTCTGTAACACTGTGTAATAAGGCGGGCACTGCAATACTGTGTAATTATTTATTCATAAACAGTTTCTTATATAGCGCATACATATTCTGCATCGCTTTGGCACTGAGACACTTTAATAGTAACTTTGGCACTGAGACACTTTGTAACACTCTCTGTAACACTGTGTAATAAGGCGGGCACTGCAATACTGTGTAATAAGGTGGGCACTGCAACACTCTCTGTAACATTGTGTAATAAGGTGGGCACTGTGACACTGTCATAAGGTGGTCACTGCAACACTCTCTGCGTAATAAGATGGGCACTTCAACACTCTGTGTAATAAGGTGGGCACTGCAACACTCTGTAATAAGGTGGGCATTGCAACACTGTGTAATAAGGTGGGCACTGCGACATTCTCTGTGTAATAAGGTGGGCACTGCACCACTCTCTGTGTAATAAGGAGGGCACTGCGACAATCTGTGATAATGTGGGCTCTGTGACACTCTCTGTGTAATAAGATGGGCATTTCGACACTCTGTGTAATAAGGTGAGCACTACGACACTTTCTGTGTAATAAGGTGGGCTCTGCGACACTCTGTGTAATAAGGTGGGCACTCCAACACTCTCTATGTAATAAGGTGGGCACTGCGATACTCTGTAATAAGGTGGTCACTGCGACACTCTGTGTAATAAGGTGGGCACTCCAACACTCTCTATGTAATAAGGTGGGCACTGCGATACTCTGTAATAAGGTGGTCACTGCGACACTCTGTGTAATTATGTGGGCACTGCAACACTCTCTGTAATAATGTGGGCTATGCGACACACTCTGTATAATAAGGTGGGCACTACGACACTCTCTGTGTAAGAAGGTGGGCACTGCACCACCCTCTATGTAATAAGGAGGGCACTGCGACACTCTGTGTAATAAGGAGGGCACTGTGACAATCTGTTATAATGTGGGCTCTGCGACACTCTCTATGTAATAATGTGGGCACTGCGACACTCTCTATGTAATAAGGTGGGCACTGCGATACTTTATGTAAAAAGGCATGCACTGCTACACCCTATGTAATTATTTATTCATAATCTGTGTCGTATATAGCGCATACATATTCTGCATAGCTTTGGCACAGAGACACTTGGTAATAAGGTGGGCACTGCGACACTCTTGTAACACTGTGTATTAAGGCGGGCACTGCAATACTGTGTAATAAGGTGGGCACTGCGACACTGTAATAAGATGGGCACTGCAACACTCTGTAACATTGTGTAATAAGGTGGGCACTGCGACACTGTCATAAGGTGGGCACTGCAACACTGAGTAATAAGATGGGCACTGTGACACTCTCTGTGTAATAAAGCGGGAACTGCACCACTCTCTATGTAATAAGGTGGGCACTACGATACTCTGTGTAATAAGGCGGGCACTATGACACTCTCTGTAATTAGTTGGGCATTCCGACACTCTGTGTGATAGGGCCGGCACTGGAAAATAGCCAGTTACCAGGACTGCCTACAGCATGCGTACTACGGGTCTTAAGCATGTGCAGTCTATCGATAATCGTCCAGTCTGCTACTTCGCAGAGTTTAAACAGAATAATGTCAGGCGCTCACCTGGTGTGAATTTATAGGTGCAGAGGGATATGTAAATGAGGTAGGATGCAATCTGGTGTATGAGAAATCGTTTATTATTAAGATGCAAATAAGTGATTGGTCGGTACAGATAAGTCAATATGCAATGACCCCTGGTAAGAATGAGGGTGTCAGCAGACCCCTTTTAACCATAAACCTCCTGTGGTGTATGTCTCATTGCATGTCATTACCAGATACATGCAATAAGACATAAACCACAGGAGGTTTATGATTAAAAGGGCTCATTGCATATTAACTTATCTGTACCGACCTGTCGACATTTGCAGGTCACTGACTCTATATGTACATTTATGACATTTTCAGTCACTTATTTGCATCTTAATAATAAACGATTTCTCATATACCAGATTGCATCCTTCCTCATTTACATATCCCTCTGCACCTATAAATTCACACCAGGTGAGCGCCTGACACTATAAATGGTCTAATGCCTCTTTATGCTGTATGTCACGTGACCAGTCATTCTTGTCATACTCCACCTCTGCCGATGTTGCTGATATCCATAGTCATTTTTATGACGTGCCCAAGCTAATACTTTGTAAATGGATTATTACATACCAATAATACATATTCATCCACTGTATGTGTAGTTACACTGTATGTGTAGTTAGGCCTACTTCCAAAATGCCTAGACAATGATTCAGATTTGTACGCAACGCCGATGCTCACGCAGCTGAGCACTTATGGGAAGACTGTGCACGTGACAAGGTTCTCTTCCGATGCCGCCTGCAGTCAGCAGCAAATATATAGCGCTATTTGAGGAAGGTGGGCCCCAAATCGGTCTTGCTTAGGACCCCATGAGGTCTATATCCGCCTCTGGTATGGTAAAGCTCACAGACAATAGGCCTAATGATGCGTACACTTGGGTTGGCGGCTGCCAGTATCAATTGACTTTCAATCGGATGGCAGGGGGGTGGAGGCGGGTTATGCACGTTCCTGCACAGTCTTTTTTTGTTTTTATCTCGGGCCACACATTGTGATCAAATCAGGATCGGGCACGGGAAAACACTGTGCGATTTGCAGGGTCCAGCAATCAGGTACAGCCAGCCAGAGTGAAATCCTGCCCTGTGCAAGCCTGCAAATTGCTTAGCACTGCATGTGACACTATCACAGGCCTGGATTATTACATAGCAATAAGACGGATGTTACAATGAGTAAAATAGTCAGAGCAGAGGCGGATTTACACCTCATGGGGCCTGATGGAAAATACCTGTTTGGGACCCTCCTCCCTCCAACTTTCCATAGCACTATATTTTGCTGCTGATTGGCATCAGTAGAGCAGCTTGGCACGTACGCAATCTACTGATAAATGCTCAACTGCGCGACCATCAGTATTGAAAGCCGGCCTAATACCTGTGTCACATTCACACAGTAATCTGACTGCAAAAGAGAAGGAAGAGGCGCTTGTTTGATGAAACTGATCAATTAGAAAATGAATACATACAATCACATAGAAATAAAAAATATTGATAAAAAGCACTGAACATCCTAAGGTAAGAAAGGTGCATATGACAAAATAACGGATGGATCTGGATCAGACTTGGTAAGGGAAACGGGTGAGGGTGAATGTCCTGTCTCAGCTGTAGTTAAGCGTGGCTTGGTGCTGGATTATAGTAATGTCAGAGACGCCCAAATGGGGCTGATAATTACCCAAAGCCACTAGAGGATTTCCATCTCTTGGGATCGCATTGCATAAAATGTCCTCAAAGGTGTACGGCTGTATGACCAGTGGGTAGATTTGTAATCCAAGTGGTATTGCTGGTGGCTAGTTGTATTGCTTGTGCTCCCGATGTTTGGAGACAACCAAATGTATAGATGAACCAGCAGCTGGAGAGAAACCCAGTTCGCTTAAATAAGATTGAAGTGTAAAGTCTGGTCCATACAGGGGGGGGGGGGGGTTTGTTTCCTACATGGGACTGACAACTCCATTATTTAGTGGCAGCTATTAACAAGGCACCCCTGGTAGCGCCTGCTAGTGCACCCTAGGGAGCACATCCCCCTTCCTACAGTAATCTGACTGCCTGTTATACTTTACATACTTTTTTTATTCTATCAAAGAACATCAAAGGGACTTTGGGAGTGTGAGCAGGTCCATGTGATATCATGACATCATGCGGTAGTCCCACAATACTCCTCTATGAATGGTTTGGATGGCCAGGATATCTTTATGGGGCCCCCCTTGGACCTGCTGGGCCCTAGGCAGGTGCCTACATTGCCTTGTGGAAAATCCGCCTCTGAACCAGAGGGGTTCTGTTGGGTAATATCTAGCTTTCTTTAATCCAGGAATATCTGGGAGGCTCCTGCAATTGGTTCTTACTGACTGTGTACAGGTAGCAGAGAGAGATGTTGGCGTGATTCATGTGGCCCACACATACACCCACAACACATTAGCCATCATAGAAGGGTGCACGTATGCCTTTATTATTACAGTGTCATTAAGTAACTACAATGTAACAGTACTCCTTACAGAAGTGTAGGTGTAGCAGTATAGGAGATGTAAGACTACAGAGGGGAGGGAGGTGTTAGGCACTAAAGGGGGTAACGGTTTGGCTTTGATGGGGAGGCAGGGGTTTAGGCTGCAGGCAGGGCCGGCGCTCACCTGCTCCAGGGGGGCTGATGCGGCTGCCGCCGCTATGCTCCGTTGGGGGGATGATGCGACCGCAGCATCTCGCTCCACCGGGGGAGTTAGAGATGCGGCTCCGAATGGGCTCGAGAGATGTGGCTGCGGCCCCTATCTATGAGTGGGCTCCAGGGGTGGCGGTGTGGCTCACTCACCTGCTCCCAGGTGCTTTCCTCCTGCTCTCCTCGGCGTCGGCGGGACATTTCCTGCTGCTGCTCCTCCTGCAGCTCATTACCGCCCTCCCCAAATGCCTTAAGCTGCCTAGTGGTGGCGCCGGCCCTGGCTGCAGGTAGGGCAGGTTGTGGGGGTTAGAATATGTACCACCCAGTTGTCAGGACTCTGCACATCAGGATGCCACTGTCGGTCCTCTGACTGCCAACATACCAAGCGCTGGGATGCTTATACCATCCCAAATGAAGACACGATGGAGCCATGGATATAGGATTGGCCGAGCCAAGTTTGGGGCTCCTCCACAGATGCCACTGAAGGGTTTGTGTACGTGGGTATATGTAACATCCCGCCCTAAATATTTTGTTCAGGACTGACGGGGAGTTAAGGGAAATCTTAAGATCACAGATCTTTGTAGGTCGTGGGCAACTTTACTCTCAGCATCCAGGTGAAGGTATTGTGTAACAAGTACCAGCCTGTCCTCTCGACGCCGGTGCCCGCACGATTGCCTCCCCCCCCCTTTTCCCCGGCAATTTCACCTCTCTGGTGTCTTAGGTCTGCGGGTCCCTGTACGTGAAGCTATGGGGCAGCTGACATCTGCTGACCAACCACAGCCTGTCTATAACTTTCTAGGATGCAATAGAGAAAAGAGCGACTGAATCTGATTGGTTGCTATGGGCAACATCACCTCTTTTTATTTTTAGAAGGTCTAGTATATTTACCCCATAGGGGCCTGAGTCAGACATTCCATCAAGGGCCTGATTCTGGTTCACTTGCAAAAGCAAATTCTCTCTCTAATGGACAAAACCATGTGCACTGCAGGTGGGGCAGATGTAACATGTGCAGAGTTAGATTTGGGTGTTATATTGTTTCTGTGCAGGGTAACTACTGGCTGCTTTATTTTTACACTGTGATATAGTCAGCATGGACACTGTATCAGTGTACCGCGTCCCCTTGCTATGCTCGCCATGCTTCGGCCGTGGTGATTTGCTGCAATTGGCACACTATAGTATTCTCCCTCCATGCCCTGGTGTATAGTAGAGTATGGTATACCGCCTGGTTTGTGCAAAAAAGGTGAAAAACTCATGTTGACCTGTTGACCTTCCCATTGTCGTCCTAATGCTTGTGTTGACCTGTTGACCTTCCTATTGTCGTCCTAATGCTTGTATCGACCTGTTGACCTTCCCATTGTCGTCCTAATGCTTGTGTTGACCTGTTGACCTTCCCATTGTCGTCCTAATGCTTGTGTTGACCTGTTGACCTTCCCATTGTTGTCCTAATGCTTGTGTTGACCTGTTGACCTTCCCATTGTCGTCCTAATGCTTGTGTTGACCTGTTGACCTTCCCATTGTCGTCCTGATGCTTGTGTTGACCCTGTCGGACCTGATTTACCTTGAACTCCCCTGGCAGCTCCCCGGGAGGGCTCCATCTAACTTGGCACTTAATGGCGGGTGCTGCTGGGGGAGTTCAAGCGAAATCGGATGCTAAAAGCCCCCACGATGTTGCGCTGATGAGATTTATCTTATGCGCTTCATATAAGATCTCTGGGGTCTGATCCGCTGCATACGGGATTGCGGATTGTTGCAATCCCGGCCACAGATCGACAATCCACGGGCGTTTTCGCGGCCATGCCCCCTTTGCGCCGATCGGCAGGTGGGACATTGTTCAGCTGTCGGGCTGACCGCAAACGGGCCAGGATCACGGCTGTCGGCAGGGATCGACAGCCGTGATCCTAGATTGAATACCGCCCTAAGTCTGGTTGTTGGACAGTCCTTGGCAGTTGTCAGCCACGATTACTTGATATTTTAAATAAAATTGATACGTGCAATGTCTTACTATATAACATGTTTCTGTATAGAGGCCACAATAGTGTTATAATATGTATGTTATTCACGGGTGTCATTTGTTCCTTTTTCTGCAGGGTTCTGGCTTATCCCCATGTAATACTCCTGGTGCCCATCAATGCTGTGGAGTACAGAAGAGTGATGGGTGGAACGCAGATCCTGGCTACGTGGCCCGTGAACCCTGAAGTGTGGCTGTTGGACTTTCAGGGGTGGGTGTCTGGTGAGAAAACGGGATAGCAGACACTGAGGGGTACTTATGCGGGTAAGTGTCTCTGATTCTCTGTTGGTCTGATATCTGCAGTTGCCATGAGAATGGGGCTACGTCCCCAAAAGCACTAGGCTATGCTGCTTGTTTGAATACATCTGTTGTACTAGTACCTGACGGAGACGCAGCGGGCACCTGCAGCTGTTTGTGCGCACACACATTCAATATTTTACTAATTGATATGAATATATTTAGTTCCTAATCATTTATTTTAATGTCGATTTATGGAAATACCCCCATGAAAATCCTGCATTTGACCCTTGTGGAGTGTAGGGGGCATATAGTGTACTGATGTAGTGCGGAGTACAGGGGGTATATAGTGTACTGATGTAGTGTGGAGTGTAGGGGGCATATAGTGTACTGATGTAGTGCGGAGTATAGGGGGCATATAGTGTACTGATGTAGTGTGGAGTATAGGGGGCATATAGTGTACTGATGTAGTGTGGAGTGTAGGGGGCATATAGTGTACTGATGTAGTGTGTAGTATAGGGGGCATATAGTGTACTGATGTAGTGTGGAGTGTAGGGGGCATATAGTGTACTGATGTAGTTCGGAGTACAGGGGGTATATAGTGTACTGATGTAGTGTGCAGTATAGGGGGCATATAGTGTACTGATGTAGTGCGGAGTATAGGGGGCATATAGTGTACTGATGTAGTGTGAAGTACAGGGGGTATATAGTGTACTGATGTAGTGTGGAGTACAGGGGGCATATAGTGTACTGATGTAGTGTGGAGTATAGGGGGCATATAGTGTACTGATGTAGTGTGGAGTATAGGGGGCATATAGTGTACTGATGTAGTGTGGAGTATAGGGGGCATATAGTGTACTGATGTAGTGTGGAGTGTAGGGGGCATATAGTGTACTGATGTAGTGTGGAGTGGGCATATAGTGTACTGATGTAGTGTGGAGTGGGCATATAGTGTACTGATGTAGTGTGGAGTGTAGGGGGCATATAGTGTACTGATGTAGTGTGGAGTGTAGGGGGCATATAGTGTACTGATGTAGTGTGGAGTATAGGGGGCATATAGTTTACTGATGTAGTGTGGAGTATAGGGGGCATATAGTGTACTGATGTAGTGCGGAGTACAGGGGGTATATAGTGTACTGATGTAGTGCGGAGTATAGGGGCATATAGTGTACTGATGTAGTGTGGAGTATAGGGAGCATATAGTGTACTGATGTAGTGCGGAGTACAGGGTGCATATAGTGTACTGATGTAGTGTGGAGTGTAGGGGGCATATAGTGTACTGATGTAGTGTGGAGTATAGGGGGCATATAGTGTACTGATGTAGTGTGGAGTGTAGAGGGCATATAGTGTACTGATGTAGTGTGTAGTATAGGGGGCATATAGTGTACTGATGTAGTGTGGAGTGTAGGGGGCATATAGTGTACTGATGTAGTTCGGAGTACAGGGGGTATATAGTGTACTGATGTAGTGTGCAGTATAGGGGGCATATAGTGTACTGATGTAGTGCGGAGTATAGGGGGCATATAGTGTACTGATGTAGTGTGAAGTACAGGGGGTATATAGTGTACTGATGTAGTGTGGAGTACAGGGGGCATATAGTGTACTGATGTAGTGTGGAGTATAGGGGGCATATAGTGTACTGATGTAGTGTGGAGTATAGGGGGCATATAGTGTACTGATGTAGTGTGGAGTATAGGGGGCATATAGTGTACTGATGTAGTGTGGAGTGTAGGGGGCATATAGTGTACTGATGTAGTGTGGAGTGGGCATATAGTGTACTGATGTAGTGTGGAGTGGGCATATAGTGTACTGATGTAGTGTGGAGTGTAGGGGGCATATAGTGTACTGATGTAGTGTGGAGTGTAGGGGGCATATAGTGTACTGATGTAGTGTGGAGTATAGGGGGCATATAGTTTACTGATGTAGTGTGGAGTATAGGGGGCATATAGTGTACTGATGTAGTGCGGAGTACAGGGGGTATATAGTGTACTGATGTAGTGCGGAGTATAGGGGCATATAGTGTACTGATGTAGTGTGGAGTATAGGGAGCATATAGTGTACTGATGTAGTGCGGAGTACAGGGTGCATATAGTGTACTGATGTAGTGTGGAGTGTAGGGGGCATATAGTGTACTGATGTAGTGTGGAGTATAGGGGGCATATAGTGTACTGATGTAGTGTGGAGTATAGGGGGCATATAGTGTACTGATGTAGTGTGGAGTATAGGGGGCATATAGTGTACTGATGTAGTGTGGAGTATAGGGGGCATATAGTGTACTGATGTAGTGTGGAGTATAGGGGGCATATAGTGTACTGATGTAGTGTGGAGTATAGGGGGCATATAGTGTACTGATGTAGTGTGGAGTATAGGGGGCATATAGTGTACTGATGTAGTGTGGAGTATAGGGGGCATATAGTGTACTGATGTAGTGCGGAGTACAGGGGGCATATAGTGTACTGATGTAGTGTGGAGTATAGGGGGCATATAGTGTAGTGATGTAGTGCGGAGTACAGGGGGCATATAGTGTACTGATGTAGTGCGGAGTACAGGGGGCATATAGTGTACTGATGTAGTGTGGAGTACAGGGGGCATATAGTGTACTGATGTAGTGTGGAGTACAGGGGGCATATAGTGTACTGATGTAGTGTGGAGTATAGGGGGCATATAGTGTACTGATGTAGTGTGGAGTACAGGGGGCATATAGTGTACTGATGTAGTGTGGAGTGTAGGGGGCATATAGTGTACTGATGTAGTGTGGAGTATAGGGGGCATATAGTTTACTGATGTAGTGTGGAGTATAGGGGGCATATAGTGTACTGATGTAGTGCGGAGTACAGGGGGTATATAGTGTACTGATGTAGTGCGGAGTATAGGGGGCATATAGTGTACTGATGTAGTGTGGAGTATAGGGAGCATATAGTGTACTGATGTAGTGCGGAGTACAGGGGGCATATAGTGTACTGATGTAGTGTGGAGTGTATGGGGCATATAGTGTACTGATGTAGTGTGGAGTATAGGGGGCATATAGTGTACTGATGTAGTGTGGAGTATAGGGGGCATATAGTGTACTGATGTAGTGTGGAGTATAGGGGGCATATAGTGTACTGATGTAGTGTGGAGTATAGGGGGCATATAGTGTACTGATGTAGTGTGGAGTATAGGGGGCATATAGTGTACTGATGTAGTGTGGAGTATAGGGGGCATATAGTGTACTGATGTAGTGTGGAGTATAGGGGGCATATAGTGTACTGATGTAGTGTGGAGTATAGGGGGCATATAGTGTACTGATGTAGTGCGGAGTACAGGGGGCATATAGTGTACTGATGTAGTGTGGAGTATAGGGGGCATATAGTGTAGTGATGTAGTGCGGAGTACAGGGGGCATATAGTGTACTGATGTAGTGCGGAGTACAGGGGGCATATAGTGTACTGATGTAGTGTGGAGTACAGGGGGCATATAGTGTACTGATGTAGGGTGGAGTACAGGGGGCATATAGTGTACTGATGTAGTGTGGAGTATAGGGGGCATATAGTGTACTGATGTAGTGTGGAGTACAGGGGGCATATAGTGTACTGATGTAGTGTGGAGTGTAGGGGGCATATAGTGTACTGATGTAGTGTGGAGTATAGGGGGCATATAGTGTACTGATGTAGTGCGGAGTATAGGGGGCATATAGTGTACTGATGTAGTGCGGAGTACAGGGGGCATATAGTGTACTGATGTAGTGTGGAGTATAGGGGGCATATAGTGTACTGATGTAGTGTGGAGTATAGGGGGCATATAGTGTACTGATGTAGTGCGGAGTACAGGGGGTATATAGGACCTTATTCATATCCATTTGGTCCTCTGTGCATTCACATTTTCTGCGCATGCTTAGAGACACCGTATCGCCGACCATCGAATGATTTCCCCCTGCCTGCAAATGGATGAGTATGTAAATCATCCATTCGCAGCCATGCACGGGGGGGGGGGGGGGGGCTCACTGTGGACAGCACTCTGATTTCACAGCCTTGCGAGTCAATGAGAACAATGTACATAGGGGGTTATTCTGTTTGGTACGGTGGGACCGTATACGGGCGGATCAGGCTTTTTTTTTCATCTGCGCATGCGTATCTTTCGCAATGCGCATGTGCGGCGACCTCACACTGCTTACGGACGGGTCTCTCCGTGCGAAAAAACCTGTCCGCAGGAGCACGGTCATTGTGGGCGGCATGTGGGCGTTTTTATGGGAGCGGCCGGAATAATGAGGAAAACTGGGCATAATAAACATGGGCGTACACGGGGGTGTGCACACAAAATGCACGGTGCCACAACCTCCTCGATCGGCGAACGCACCGTGCATTTTGGCCCAAAAACAGGCGGACACCAAAGATTGCTCCAGACCACCCCTAGAGATACCGCATGAGATCAGACGCCTGGGTCTGCTAATTAACGCTGATTACTAGTCAAACACATACACCTGAATGTAATAAGCAATGCTGCAGGCTATTAAGTGAAAACCATTATTTCACTACCTGCAAGCCACACACAGCCCTCAAACACATTGGAAGCATATCTTTCTACACTTCAACATGTAAAGGTTGGTTTAATCTTAGCTAATATTCATTCTAATACCTGGTTATATATGTCCAGGTAGTTATTTTATAACCATCTACACCCATTCAGAAAGTGTTTTTCTCTTTCAATGGTCCTGGTGACACAGCTCAACTTTGGGATGTAGGAGGGTCCGTAGGAGCCAGGCACCTATCCTAAAGCTTTTGGAGGGTAGGCTCCTCCCCTTCTGCATCCCAGACTCCTCAGTTCGTGTTAGGTGCCCACTGGAGTGGGTGCTATTCTAAAGGGCTGCTGGAGCAGCCAAAGGATTAGAGTTAGTTAGGAGTTTTTTATTTTATTAACTTTTACACTAGCTAGGTAGGCACAGTGTGAGGATTCTCAGCAGGAGCTGGCAGAAGCGCTTCCTGTGAGCTCACTGCGCACAGGGGAGACACTGTCTAGTCTCCCTGTGCAGCGCTTACAGCTTCTATTAAGAAGCTGCCTGGGCTCCGGAGCGCTCTGAAACCGGCTTCACGCTAGGTGGGGATCATGGGGGACAGGCGCTCTGTGATGGCTGCGGCCATTTTCTGCGGAGCTTACACACTTAGCTCCTGTATGAGAGGACAGCAGTGTGTTACAGGCATGTTCCAAGTGGTCCCCAGCAGAGGGGGAGACACTGGAACTTGGAGATCCTGCAGTGGCTGTCTGGGGGAGGTTGGCGCCAAAAGCCACGGACCCCGCAACAGCAGGGACTTGGTATCTTCCCTCACTCTGTTTTGGCGCCATTCAGAATGCTTGCAGCGGAGCTGAGCTGGCTGACAGATCCTAGCAGTGATTGGATTTCCTGGGCATCGTTTTCCCCACTTCTGAAAGCTTCAGACAGATAAGTGACTGTGGTACATTGGCTCTGTATAAAACGCCTGTACTTTGAGCACTGTGACTGTGTTACTTTTTGCATCATGTCTGAGCAACAGTCTGTGGCTTTGGGGGAGGGAGCCCTTAATGCATTGTGCGCTTGTAGTGTTTGTACACTAAAATTTGTCCCTGAGCAGATGGCCGAGGGGGGCATGTGTTTTACTTGCGCTGGTGTGAGACCCATGGGCAGTGAACCCCAGAGGGTAGAGCAGGGGTAGCCAACTCCAGTCCTCGAGAGCTACCAACAGTTCATGTTTTCCAGCTCACCTCACAGGTACACAGGTGCACGCATGACTGACTAACACATTTCAAAGATCCACAGGTGGAGCTAATTACTTCACTTGTGATTCTGTGAGGAGACATGGAAAACATGCACTGTTGGTAGCTCTTGAGGACTGGAGTTGGCTACCCCTGGGGTAGAGCAATCGGAGCCTGCGTGGGCCAGTGCCCTGGGCAGGTCTGTAAATGCCTTAGTGCAATTGCTGGACAGGCAGAGTGATGTGTTGGTAGCTTCCCCTAGACCTATGTCATCATCTCAGCAGTCCTCTGGCTCCTTGCCTTTGACCCAAGCAGATCCTGGTTTCTTACAGGTCATGCAAGATACTGCTAAGGGGATCAGCAGGTTTAATGATTTGTTAGACAAATTTGATGGTGATACTGTAGGGACCCCAAAAAGGTCTTATTCAGTGCCATTGCTTGTTGCTGAAGAGGAGGGAGAGTACACAGACATCCCCTGGGATCAGGGTGATGACTCTGAGGATTCCTCTGCCCCAGGGGTGGAGGATTTGATTACTGCTGTTAAACAGGCTTTGGATTTGTCTGTGGAGGATAAAAGTCCTGCAAAAGGTGTACTTAAGTGGCAGCGTAAGGAAACTGTTACCTTCCCTGCGGATGATGGTTTACACGATTTATTGGAAGGGGCTTGGAAAACGGCCGATAAAAGGCTTCAGATGCCTAAGAGATTTTTCAGTCTATACCCCATGCCTGAGGCTCATGAAGACCTCTGGGAAAAAGTTGCGGTGGTAGACGCTTCTGTGGCACGGCTTTGTAAAGCCACGGTGCTACCTGTCCAGGGGGGCAGCCTTTAAGGACCCCGTAGACAAGAAGCTTGAAGGTAACCTCAAGGCAATATTTGAAGGGGTGGGTTTTACTTTACGCCTTCTTATAGCATCAGCCTGGGTCTCTAAGGCCATGATTGTGTGGGCCAAAGACTTATGTACAATTTTGCATGCTGATCCAGGTGTGTAACTGCTTGCTGAGAAGCTAAAAGCAGCTGCGGAGTATGTGCTTGAGGCTGAGGAGGAAGCTCTCAAAATGGCTTCCAGAGTATCCACGGTGTCCGTCAATGCCAGGAGAGTGCTTTGGCTTAAAGCCTGGGAGGCGGATAATGAATCAAAAAAGGCCTTAGAGGCATTAGCTTTTAAAGGAAAGCTGTTGTTTGGTTCAGAGCTGGAAGAGATTATTAAGCAGGCCACGGGAGGCAAAAGTACCTTCCTGCCGGCTCCTGCAGCTAAACAGGCCTCAAAGTTTTCTGCTTTTAGGCCGTCCTTTCGGCCCTCCCCTAGAGGGGGTGCGTCCTTTTGAGGACAGTCCTTTAGGGGAAAGTTTCAGTCCTCCAGGGGCAAGGCCCCAAAGTCAAAGTTTGGTTCCTTTCATAAGAAACCGAGCACCAAAGGTGAGGACAAGCCCTCAGCATGACTACCTGGGAAATATCCCAGCGGTAGTCAAGGTGGGGGGGGGGCATCTGAGATGGTTCAGGGACGCTTGGGCATTGTTGGGCCGGGATCCTTGGGTGTTGGACATTGTATCTCATGGTTACAGGATTCCCTTCAAGGATCTTCCTCCGAGAAGATTCATTCCTACACCACTGCCAAAGGAGTCTCGGCTCCGTGCTGCTCTTCTTCTCTCTTAGAGAAAAGTGTGGTGATCCCGGTCCCTCGAGCGGAGTGGAAGAAAGGCTTTTATTTCACTCTGTTTTTGGTGCCCAAGCCAGACGGGTCCTTCAGACCAATCTTAAATTTAAAGTCTTTGAATCTCCATCTGTGGGTAGACCATTTCAAGATGGAATCTCTACGGTCTGTGCTGCTGAGCCTGGACCAGGGAGAATTTTTGGCGTCCATGGATGTCCAGGACGCATATCTGCATGTTCCTATCCACCCGGAACATAAGGCTCTCTTGAGGTTTGCGATAGGAGACCTGCATTTGCAATTCCAGGCGTTGCCCTTTGGTCTGGCCACAGCACCAAGGGTATTCACCAAAATTATGTCAGTAATGGCGGCTGCTCTCCGACTGAGGGGAATCACTGTGATTCCATATTTGGACGACGTGCTGTTCAAAGCAGAGTCGGCGGAGAGATTGCAGAGTCACTTGGCAGCAGCCATCAGTTTTTTGCAAGCTCACGGTTGGCTTTTAAACTTACAAAAGTCTCAGCTTGTGCCGTCACAGAGAATCCAGTTCCTAGGGGTTGTCCTGGATACCCATCTACAAAAGAGATCGGTATTTCTACCAGAGACAAAGGCCAGAGACATAGCCAACTTGGTTCAGGAGATCCTGGAGTCCATCGGTTTGGAGGTGTCTCAAACTGCTGGGGAAAATGGTGGCGACTTTCGAGACACTACAGTTTGCCAGGTTCCACTCTCGAGTGTTCCAGTGGGACATCCTGACATCTTGGTCGGGGAATACTCAGACCATGAAATCAGAGCACATAGTGTTGTCTCCAGAAACACGGTCTTCGCTGCAATGGTGGATGGAGGTGGATTTCCTTCAGTGGGGTCGGTCTCTGCTGTCCTGGGACTGGCTGGTAGTCACTACCGACTCCAGTCTCAGGGGCTGGGGGGCAGTGGTTCTGGACCTACGCCTTCAGGGCTTATGGACCTCGGAGGAGTCTGCCTCAATATCTTGGAACTGCGGGCTGTGTGGAAAGTGATATCTCTGGCAGGAGAAAGATTGCAGGGTCTTCCTTTGAGGTTTCAGACCGTCAACGCCACGGCTGTGGCGTACCTGAATCATCACGGAGGCACACACAGCAAGCTGGCCATGTGGGAGGTTTCCTGGATCTTCTTGTGGGCGGAATAGAATGTTCCAGCATCATCAGCGATATTAATCCCAGGGGTGGAGAATGCCGAGGCCGATTTCCTGAGCAGGGAGGAACTGCAAGAGGGGAAATGGAGCCTGAACCCACAGGTATTTCATCAGATTACAGTGAAGTGGGGAACTCCGGATGTGGACCTGATGGCATCAAGGTTAAATAATCAGGTGCCCAGGTGCCAGGACAAGAGATCCACTGGCCGAAGCAGTGGATGCAATGACTATCCCCTGGGAGGGGAATCTACTTTATGCCTTCCCGCCGTTTCCAATGCAGGCGAGAGTGTTGAAAAGAATCCAGTCCCAAAGAATTCCGGTGATTCTTGTAGCTCCAGATTGGCCAAGGAGGTCCTGGTTCTCGAGGCTTCAGAGACTCGTGGCGTCTACCTCTGAGGTCAGATCTGTTAAGCCAAGGGCCGTTCTTACACCTGGATTCAGCTCGGCTAGATTTGACGGCTTGGCTATTGAGACCACCATCTTGAAGAACAAGGGTTTCTCGGAGGCTGTGGTTAACACCATGGTGAAAGCTAGGATGTCAGTGTCTTCAGCTAACTATTATAGGGTCTGGAAGACCAATATTAGGTGGTGTGAAAGGCAGAAGTCGCATACATCGCGATTTCGACTGTCTAAATTGCTGGAGTTTTTGCAGGATGGTTTCTTGTCTGGGTTAAGCCTTCAGTCACTCAAGGTACAGATATCGGCCTTGTCGATTTACTTCCAGAAAAGGATAGCATTGCTACCGGAGGTGCAAACTTTCCTGCAAGGGGTTTCACGATTGAAACCTCCCTACAAGCAACCAGTGGCTCCATGGGATTTATCGCTGGTACTGGAGTGTCTTCAAAAGGCGCCTTTTGAGCCGTTGAGGTCGGCTGACCTTAAGTTCCTTACATGGAAGCTTGTATTTTTGTTGGCAGTTGCGTCAGCAAAGAGAGTATCGGAGTTGGGAGCATTGTCCTGCAAGTCTTCTTTTCTTATATTTCATGATGACAGGGCTGTTCTTCGAACAGTACCCCAATTTTTGACAAAAGTAGTCTCTGCTTTTCATTTGAATCAGGAGATAGTTCTGCCTGTGTTCCAGCCCCCAGAGGGTTCAAGGAAAAGGGACAAATTGAGGAATTTGGACGTTGTGCGCGCCTTATGCATTTATGTGGACAGGGTGAAGGGTGTCAGAAAGACTGACACTCTGCTAGTCTTGTATGATGTGCACAAGATTGGTTGGCCTGCCTCTAAGCAGACCATTGCTAGGTGGTTGCGTTCCGTCATTGCCTTGGCATATACTAAGGTTGGTAGGCCTGTTCCGGCCAGGATAAATGCGCATACCAACAGGTCGGTCGCCACCTCTTGGGTGGTTCGACATGGGGCAACAGCTGAGCAAGTTTGCAGGGCCGCCACTTGGTCATCTGTTCACACTTTTGCCAAATTCTATAGGTTTCATGAGTTCACATCATTGAGGCGAGCAGTGATGAGAGCTGCAGACCTGAGCGTACTCTCCCAAAGGACCGGCTCTGGAACGTCCCAATGTTGAGCTGTGTCACCAGGACCATTGAAAGAGAAAAAGGGATTTTTGTAAGAACTTACCGTTGGAATCCCTTTCTCTGATATGGTCCTGGTGACACAGCGATCCCTCCCTTACGCTCAGTAAGTATGCCAGTGTTCATGATGTTTCATGTTATATATGGTTGAAAAGTTATTTTTAAAATTGTGCATATAATATGTGCAGGTGTTTGTACTGAGTTAATGTATTCCAGTGGCTTTGCAAGATTGAACTGAGGAGTCTGGGATGCAGAAGGGGAGGAGCCTACCCTCCAAAAGCTTTAGGATAGGTGCCTGGCTCCTGCGCACGCGTGTCTCAATCTCCGTCGGCGGGGCAACGGGAACCCTGTCCGTCTCCGCCTCAGGGAGACAGACAGGGTTGGGGGGGGGGGGGGGGGGCGGGCAGGCGTCGGGGACCCCGGGTTACCGCCGACAAGCCGGCGGGGACCCGGGGGAGCAGCTGGAAGAGCCGTCGGAAGGGGGGACGCGCGTCCCCTTCTCGCAATCGATATGGCGCTGGCGGGGGATGGCGGCTGGCATCGCCGTGGCCTTCCCCTGCCAAGATGGGACCTGCCCCATCTGTACATTATGCACTTTCATATCTGCTATGAACTTTATGTAGCACACTCTGTATGTAAGATGCCACCAAGCACATTATTGCAATCACATATCTCTAACAAAGGATCCCAACATCTGCCTATCACACTCTAAGGTCTTATTTTGAACAATAGTAGAACATGTTTGCATGTGGCGTATGCTCAGATATACGGAAGGTGTCGGTGGGAAAACAGACGATATCCGTCCGTGCACTGTGGCGTACGCTCTGATGTACGACAGGTATCGGTTGCTAAGAGGGAGATCTGTCCGTGCACGGTGGCGTACGCTCAAGTGAACGTGTGCGGCTGTTCTGTGGGCGGCCATACGCTCACTGTGAGCGTACGGAAAACGCACGGTGTGATGGACCGTACGCACATTTCACCGGACCAAACAGAATAACCCCCATAGTGTAGTGATGTTGTGCGGAGTATGAGGGATATATATATAGTGTAGTGATGTAGTGCGGAGTACAGAGGTATATAGTGTAGTAATGTGGTGCGGAGTATATGGGTATATAGTGTAGTGATCTAGTGCAGAGTATAGGTGTATATAGTGTAGTGATGTAGTGTGCAGTATAGGGGTATATAGGCCCTTATTTTGGTTCACTTGCAGCTCCTTCTTAAATGGACAAAAACCATGTGCACAGCAGGGGTGGCAGATATAACGTGCAGATAGAATTCAATTGGGGAGGGATTTTACTTCAAAAGTGAGACCTACAGTATATTGCAGTGTAAAAATAAAGCAGTCAGTACTTTCCGTGCACAGAAACAAAATAACTTCAACAAATCTAATTCTCTCTGCACATGTTACATCTGCCCCACCTGCAGTGCTCATGGTTTTTTCCATTTGGGAAGGAATTTGCCTTTGCGAGTGAACCAGAATAAGGGCCATAGTGTAGTGATGTAGTGCAGAGTATAGGGGGTATATAGTGTAGTGATGTAGTGTGGAGTATAGGGGTATACTGTATAGTGTAGTGATGTAGTGTGGAGTATAGGGGCTATATAGTGTAGTGATGTAGTGCGGAGTATAGTGAGTATATAGTATACCGATGTAGTGCGGAGTATAGGGGTATATAGTGTAATAATGTAGTAAGGAGTATAGGGGTATATAATTTAGTGAAGTAGTACGGAGTACAGTGGGTATATACAGTAGTGATGTAGTGTGGAGTATAGGGGGTATATAGTGTAGTGATGTAGCGTGGAGTATAGTGGTATATATAGTGTACTGATGTAGTGTGGAGTGTAGGGGGAATATATTGTAGTGATGTGTAGAGTATAGTAGGTATATAGGATCTCATTCTGATTGGTTCGCTGTTGCAAATTTCCAACGATGCGTGCTCGGAGACTTGCGTAGTCTTCATTCTTCATGCCGCTTACAGCGAGGGGGGGGGGGGGGCTTTCAGTATAGGAGGTATATAGTGTAGTGATTTAATCCACAGTATAGGGTATATAGTGTAGTGATGTACTGCAGAGTTTAGGGGTATATAGTGTAGTGTAATGATGTACTGCAGAGTATAGGGGTATATAGTGTAGGGATGTTCTGAGGAATATGGGGGTATATAGTGTGGAGTATAGGGCTATTTAGTGTAGTGATGCAGTATGGAGTATAGGGGCTATATAGTGTAGTGATGTAGTGCGGAGTATAGGGTATATATAGCGTAGTGTGGAGTATAGCGGTATATAGAGAATTGTTGTAGTGCAGAGTATAGGGGGTATATAGTGTAGGGATGCAGTGCATAGTATAGGGGTATATAGTGTAGTGATGTAGTGTGGAGTATAGGGCTATTTAGTGTAGTGATGCAGTATGGAGTATAGGGGCTATATAGTGTAGTGATGTAGTGCGGAGTATAGGGTATATATAGCATAGTGTGGAGTATAGCGGTATATAGAGAATTGTTGTAGTGCGGAGTATAGGGGCTATATAGTGTAGTGCGGAGTATAGGGTATATATAGCGTAGTGTGGAGTATAGCGGTATATAGAGAATTGTTGTAGTGCGGAGTATAGGGGGTATATAGTGTAGGGATGCAGTGCATAGTATTGGGGTATATAGTGTAGTGAAGATTATATGGTCTGCTGTATCAGTCAGCGGGTGCCCAGTCTGCTCTGCTGTATCAGTCAGGGGGTAGCTATTCCTTTATAAATGTTCAGGGTCCAGCCTGATAGCCGACGTCCTTAATGAGAAGCAGCAGAACCCGATCCTCTTTTCTCATAATAGCCCTTTCACACTAATTATTGTACATGGTTACAAGCCCTGTCTCAGCAACTGATTCGCTGTTCACACTGCCGGCTGGACCCGCAATATTACCAGGTAGAACCCTTTCAGACCGCACCCGTGTGTAGCCTACCTGATCTGCCGGTACTTGTAGATGAGGTCATTCCGCTCTCTTGTCCTTTTAGCGTGACCCAGGTCACACTGTTCACACCAAAGGCACCCCGAGTCCCCCCCATGGTGGGGACCAGGGTCGGATTCCTGGGTGACTTCTATCATCCTGGCTTTCCATGCTGCAGTATGCAGAGGACATAGGACCCTAGTTTCTGCACATTGGATCTGGCAGTACCGCCACATGCATGCAAACATCTATTTAGGTATTTATAAATCGGGACCTGTCTCGGCCGGTCCAGAAAAGGGATGGGGCTAAGGAGCAGTTGGGCGTGGCCTATCATCGCAGGCTTTTTTTTCGGGACCATGCCAGCATTCCCCTGGAAGCTGGGCAGCTCCTGGTTTGCTCCCTCATTGTAGAGAGATGCAGTGCCATACAGAGTTGAGCAGCGGTAATCTCCGGCTCCCTACAACTGCCCCTCTCCCCACCAAGGGTACATTGCCACTAGCGGGAAAGATAGCGGCACATTCTTCAAATAGCAGGACTGTTCCACTGTAATAGGGACAGTTGGGAGGTATGCAGGGCATGCACAAAAATACTGACTTCTAGGGAATGCATCACTCATTATTTTGTATATTGAGCGTTGGCACTACCAATTTTTTTTTCTATACATTACAACAGAGGTTCCCAATCTTTTTTGATTCACGGCACCCTTGAAAATCAGAATTTTTTTCACGGCACCCCTAGGTCCAAAAAAAATGAATTAGATTGGGTTTATATGCGATTCTTAGCGGCAGTTATTTGGTAAAGGGCAGGATTTGCTTCTGTTTGTACACATTCTATGATTGGCAGCCACCAGCACTGGTTTTGCTCCTAAATAATTAACCATTAATAATTTGAGTTGGTCCTGGACCACCAAGCCGCGGCACCCCTGCATGTGTCCCGAGGCACCCCAGGGAGCCACGGCACACAGTTTGGGAACCTTTTTATAAAGGTTTCAAGTTTTTAATCACTGTAGGAGATACTAATTTACAGATACCAGGGCATTCTGGAACTTATTGAAATAAATACACATGCAAAATGGTTTGTTTGTTTGTTTATTTATTTATTTCAATATTTATTTACTCAAAGCATGCAGACGTATGCAGACACTGCCGCCTACTTCTGTGGCATCACAAGTCGGAGAGAATTTGGCTGGTCTGATAATAAAGTCGGTTACGTATGTGGAGCAGCATTTTAGATGAACAGACAAGTTGGGTAGTTGGTCAGTTGGATGGTTGGAGGAAAGTAAAGCCCCATACACACTTAATGAGTCCCCAATTACGGCAATATCGGCAGCGGCAGGGATGCCGAATCCGGCAACCTGTGCACACTTTCCGATGCGGGAGGGGAATAGAGCTACAGTCATGCTACAGCTGCAGCATGACCGTCAATAACGAGGACTCCCCCATCTTTGTTAAACAATGAAAGGGAGTGAGCATCATTAACAATATGGAGTAGACACATTAGGCAATATTGTTTGTGTGTATGGGGCTTTATACTTTCCCCATCACCTTCTCACTTTACTACCACCGCCTGCTTCAACCCTTTCCCCAGTCACTTCCTCTCTTCTTTCTTCTGCCAGCACATGCTTTTTTCATACCATTCCCTCACCTCCTCTCTATGACAGCACTGCCTGCTTTCTGCATTCCATTCCCTAACACTTCCTCTCCTCTCTCTGCTGACACCACCCGCTTTCTGCATTCTGTACCCTAACACTTCCTCTCCTCACTCTGTTGCCACCACCTGCTTTCTGCATCCCATTCCCTAACACTTCCTCTCCTCTCTCTCTCTGCTGCCACCACCTGCTCTCTGCATTCTGTAACCTAACACTTCCTCTCATCTCTCTGTTGCCACCACCTGCTTTCTGCATCCCATTCCCTAACACTTCCTCTCCTCTCTCTGATGCCACCACCTGCTTTCTGCATTCCATTCCCTAACACTTCCTCTCCTCTCTCTGCTGACACCACCTGCTTTCTGCATTCGGGACCCTAACACTTCCTTTCTTCTCTCTGCTGACACCACCTGCTTTCTGCATTCCATTCCCTAACACTTCCTCTCCTCTCTCTGCTGACATCACCTGCTTTCTGCATTCCATTCCCTAACACTTCCTCTCCTCTCTCTGCTGCCTCCACCTGTTTTCTGCATTCCATTCCCTAACACTTCCTCTCCTCTCTCTGCTGCCGCCACCTGTTTTCTGCATTCCATTCCCTAACACTTCCTCTCCTCTCTCTGCTGACACCACCTGCTTTTTGCATTCCATTCCCTAACACTTCCTCTCCTCTCTCTGCTGCCTCCACCTGTTTTCTGAATTCGGTACCCTAACACTTCCTCTCCTCTCTCTGCTGGCTCCACCTGCTTTCTGCATTCCATTCTCTAACACTTCCTCTCCTCTCTCTGCTTTCACCACCTGCTTTCTGCATTCCATTCCCCATTGCTTCCTCTTCTCTATACTGCTACCGCCTGCTTTCTATGTCCCATTTACTGTCACCTCCTCTCTCTGCTACCACCACCTGCCTTACGCATCCCATTACCAGTCAGTTCCTCTCTCTGCTACTACCACCTGCTTTCTGCATTCCATTCCCCATTGCTTCCTCTTCTCTATAGTGCTACCGCCTGCTTTCTATGTCCCATTTACTGTCACCTCCTCTCTCTGCTACCACCACCTGCCTTATGCATCCCATTACCAGTCAGTTCCTCTCTCTGCTACTACCACCTGCTTTCTGCATCCCATTCACCTTCTCTCCTCTATGCCGCTACTGCCTGCTTTCTCCATCCCATTCCCTGTCACGTACTGTATCCTCTTTCTGCCACCACCAACTGCTTTCTAAATCCTAATCCCTATCTCTTCCTCTACACTTTCTGCTGCCGTCGCCTACTTTCTGCATCCAGTTTCCCATCACCTCTCTCTGCCACCACTGCCCCTTTCTTGTAATATTTTGTGCTAGTTTATTTTTTCATTATACAACATCACAAAAATATTAAACTGTACATAAAAAAAACCTGGATTCCACACGCCTTTATTGTATTGTTGTATCATGAAAAAATGTAAAAAAAAAAAAAAAACAGTCTTCCACTGCCACTTCTAGGCAGACCATCGCATACCTTTCTTTGTGTTGTTGTTGTTGTTGTCGTATCAAAAACAATAAAAAAAATGTAAATTGTAAACAAAATAGAAACAGCCGCCAACCTCCCATTCTCCTCTTTCTGCCACCACCGCCTTCATTTATGAATCCCATTTCTCCTCTCCTCCTCTCTCTGCTATTACTACCTGCTTTCTGCCTCCCATTCCTCTTCACCTCCTCTCTCTTCTGCTACCACCTGTTTTCTGCATCCCATTCTCCTCCTCTCCTTTATGCCACCACGTCTACTTTCTGCATTCACTATTCACTAACACCTATCCTCGCTCTGCCGCCACCAACTGCTTTCTGCATTTCATTCCCTGACATGTATCCTCTCTCTACCGCCACCACCTGCTTTCTGCATCCCATTCCCCTACTCTCCTCTATGGTGCCATTGCCTGCTTTCTGCATTCCATTCCCTATCTCTTCCTCTACGCTTTCTGTTGCTGCCACTTACTTTCTACATCCAGTTTCCCATCACCTCCTCTCTCTGCCACCACTACCCCTTTCTTGCCATGTTTTGTGTTAGTTTATTTTTTCATAATATAACATCACAAAAATATTAAAATGTAAAAAAAAAAACCTGGCCTCCAACCGTCCCCCCTCTAGCTAGACCATCACACGCCTTTATTGTGTTGTTGTATCATGAAAAAATATACTGACACAAAAATATTCGGGTGAGGTATAGGGGTCCGACAGTCGGGATCCCGACGACGGGATCCCGACTTGCCGGACCCAGACAGCATGGCGAGCGCAACAAAGCCCCTTGCGGACTCGCTAGGCGAGCCACCTATTCTATTCTCCCTCTATGCGGGTTGTGGACCCCGGCTGTCTATGTTTTGACAGTCGAGATCTCGACGTTGGGTGAATGCCTGTCGGGATCCCGACTGTCGGAACCCCATCCGGCACCGAAATATTCGACCGCCTGTCTCTGCTGCCACCGCCTGCTTCATCCCTTTCCCCATCACCTCCTTTCTTCTCTCTGCTGCCACTGTCTGATCTCTATATACCATTCTGTCACCTACTCTCCTCTCTTTACTACCACTGCCTGCTTCCTGCATCCCACTCCCCTTCACCTACTGTCTCTACTGCCACCATCTGTATTCTATGTCCCATTTACCATCACCTCCTCTCTTTTCTGACACTGCCTCCTTCCTGCGTCCCATTCCCCGTCACTTACTGTCTTTGCTGCCACCGCCTGCTTTTTCATCCCATTCCATCACCTCCTCTTCTCTCTGTACTTCCACTGCCTGCTTCCTGCATCCTATTCCACTTCACCCACTGTCTCTGCTGCCACCGTCTGTATTCTGTGTCCCATTCACCATCACCTCTACTCTTTGCTGCCACCACCTGCTTCCTGTGTCCCATTCCATCACATCCTTTCTCTGCTGTCAGCGCCTGCTACCTGCGTCCCATTCCACCTGACCTACTATCTCTGCTGCCTTGGCCTGCTTTATGCATCCTTTTCCCTATCTCTTTCTCTACGCTTTCTGCTACCGCCTCCTACTTTCTTCATCCATGTTTCCGATCTCCACCTGCTTCTCTCTGTCCATGTTTTTTTGTTAGTTTATTTTTTCATAATACATCACAAAGTATTTAAATTAAAAAAAATAACCTGGCCTCCACCACATGCTTCCTGCATCCCACTTCCCTTAACCTAATGTCTCTCCTGCCACTGGCTGCTTTCTTCATCCCATTCTGTCACCCTCTCTCGTCTCTCTACTGCCACCGCCTGCTTCCTGTGTCCCATTTCCCATCACCTCCTCTCTCTGCCACCACTGCCCCTTTCTAGCCATGTTTTGTGTTTTTTCTCATAATACAACATCACAAAAATATAAAAATGTAAAAAAAAAAAATTGGCCTCCAATCGTCCCCTCTAGCCAGACCATCAAGTGCCTTTATTGTGGTGTTGTATCATGAAAAAATAAACTGACGCAATAATATTAGACCTCCTGTCTTTGCTGCCACCTCCTGCTTCATCCCTTTACCCATCACCTCCTCTCTTCTCTCAACCTCCACAGCCTGCTTTCTTTATCCTGTTCCCCATCACCTCTCCTATAACAGGTAAACTAACACAAAAGTATTCAAATGTATGTTCATTTCTTGACTTGTATATTTGATTTTGTATATTTTCACTATCATTTCTTATAACTGATATAATTTAAAATATTGTTAAAATGTACATTTTAAATTTTTGTTGCCACTGCTTCATCTCTTTGCCTGTCACCTCCTCTCTTCTCTACTGCCACGCCTGCATTTTTCATCCCATTCTGTCACGTCCTCTCCTCTATTTACTGCCACCGCCTGCTTCCTGCGTCTCAATTCACATCCTCGCCTCTCCTTTCTATACTGCCACCGCCTATATTCTGTGTTTCATTCCCTGTCGCCTTCTCTCTTTTGCTGCAACCGCCTGCTTTCTTCATCCCATTCCTCTCCTTTCTTTGCCACCACCAACTGCTTTATGCCTCCTTCTGCATCCTATTCCCAAACTGCTCTTACCAGCGTCAACATCAAATACAAAGGTCTTATACTACTTGACCTGTGTGTAGCCTTTGTCACTGTAGATGACACTCATTTAAATGCTTCCACTGCCTGTAGTCTGTGTACCATTCCCCTTAACCTAGTGTCTCTGCTGTTACCGCCTGCTTTCTTCATTCCATTCCATCGCCTCCTCTCCTCTCTCTGCTGTCACTGCCTGCTTCCTGTGTCCCATTCCCTGTCACCTACTGTCTCTGCTACCACCACCTGCTTTCTGCATCCTATTCCCTATGTCTTCCTCTATGCTTTCTGCTGCTGCCCCCTACTTTCTGCATCCAGTTTCCAATCACCTTCTCTTTCTGCCACCACTGACCCTTTCTAGCCATGTTTTGTGTTGTTTTTTTTTCCATAATACAACATCACAAAATTATTGAAATGAAGAAAAAAAAACCTGGCCTCCATCCGTTCCCCCTCTAGCCAGACCATCACACGCCTTTATTGTGTTGTTGTATCATGAAAACATAAACTGACACAAAAATAGGAAACCTGCTGCCACCGCCTGCTTCATCGCTGTCCCCATCACATCCACTCTTCTCTCTGCTGCTACGGCCTGCTCTCTACATCTCATTTAGTCACCTACTCTCCTCTTTACTGCCACTGCCTGCTTCCTGCGTCCCACTCCCCTTCACCTACTGTCTGCTGCCACCGCCTGCTTTCTTCATCCCATTCTGTCACCTCCTCTCTCTACTGCCACCACCTGTTTCCTACATCTATTCCCCTTCACCTACTGTCTCTGCTGCCACCGTTTGTTTTCTGTGTCCCATTCACTGTCACCTCCACTCTTTACTGCCACTGCCTGCTTCCTGCCTCCCACTCCCCTTCACCTATTGTCTGCTGCCACCGCCTGCTTTCTTCATCCCATTCTGTCACCTCCTCTCTCTACTGCCATTACCTGTTTCCTACATCCTATTCCCCTTCACCTACTGTCTATGCTGCCACCGTTTTTTTTTCTGTGTCCCATTCACCGTCACCTCCACTGTTTGCTGCCACCATTTGCTTCCTGTGTCCCATCCCCTGCCACCTACTGTCTCTGCTGCCACTGCCTGCTTTCTTCATACCTTTCCACATCACGTCCTCTCTTCTCTCAACCTCCACCGCCTGCTTTCTTTATCGCATTCCCCTATCTATCTATCTATCTACCCACTATCTATCTATCTATCTATCATCTACCTGTCTATCTATCTACTCACTATCTATCTATTCATCCACTATCTATCTATCTATTTACCCACTAGATATCTATTTATCTATTCATCCACTGTCTATTTATTTATTCACTCTCTATCTCACTATAGATCTCCCTCTAATATATGTCTTCACTATAATTTCTTATAACTTTTATGCTTACATTTTCTTTTGCTGCCACCGCCTGCTTCATCTCTTCCGTCACCTCTACTCTTCTCTCAACCTCCACCGCCTGCTATCTTTATCGCATTCCCCTATCTATCTATTAATCCACTATCTACTTATTTATCCACTCTCTATCTCACTATATATCTCACTCTACTATATCTTTTCACTTTAATTTCTTATAACTTATATGTTTAAAAAAAAATTCAAATGTAAATTTACATTTTTTTCTGCCACCGCCTGCTTCATCTCTTCCATCCCCTCCTTTTCTCTCTACTGCCACGCCTGTATTTTTGATCCCATTCTATCACCTCCTCTATTTACTGCCACCGCCTGCTTCCTGCGTCTCATTCCCTATCCTTGCCTCTCCTTTCTGTGCTGCCACCGCCTATATTCTGTGTCTCATTCCCTGTCGCCTCCTCTCTTTTGCTGAAATGTCCTGCTTTCTTCATCCCATTCCTCTCCTTTCTTTGCCACCACCACCTGCTTTATGCCTCCTTCTACATCCTATTCCCAAAATGCTCTTACCAGCGTCACCATCAAATACAAAGGTCTTATACTACTTGACCTGTGTGTAGCCTTTGCCACTGTAGATGACACTGATTTAAATGCTACCACTGCCTGTAGTCTGCGTACCATTCCCCTTCACCTAGTGTCTCTGCTGCCACCGCCTGCTTTCTTCCTTCCATTCCATCACCTCCTCTCCTCTCTCTGCTGTCACTGCCTGCTTCCTGTGTCCCATTCCCTGTCACCTACTGTCTCTGCTGCCACCACCAGTTTCCCATCACCTTCTCTCTCTGTCACCACTGCCCCTTTCTAGGCATGTTTTGTGTTGAGTTTTTTTTTCATAATACAACATCACAAAATTATTGAAATGAAGAAAAAAAAACCTGGCCTCCATCCGTTTCCCCCTCTAGCCAGACCATCACACGCCTTTATTGTGTTGTTGTATTATGAAAAAATAAACTGACACAAAAATATGAAACCTGCTGCCACCGCCTGCTTCATCCCTGTCCCCATCACCTCCTCTCTTCTCTCTGCTGCCACGGCCTGCTCTCTACATCCAATTTAATCACCTACTCTCCTCTTTACTGCCACTGCGTGCTTCCTGTGTCCCACTCCCCTTCACCTACTGTCTGCTGCCACCGCCTGCTTTCTTCATCCCATTCTGTCACTCCCTCTCTCTACTGCCACCACCTGTTTCCTACATCCTATTCCCCTTCACCCTATGCTGCCACTGTTTGTTTTCTGTGTCCTTTTCATCGTCACCTCCACTCTTTGCTGCCACCATCTGCTTCCTGTGTCCCATCCCCTGCCACCTACTGTCTCTGCTGCCACGGCCTGCTTTCTTCCTTTTCCACATCACGTCCTCTCTTCTCTCAACCTCCACCGCCTGCTTTCTTCATCGCACTCCCCTACCCACTCTCTATCTACCCATTATCTGTCTGTCTATCTACCCACTATCTATCTATTCATCCATCCACTATCTATCTATCTATTTACCCACTAGATATCTATCTATCTATTCATCCATCCACCATCTATTTATTTATCCACTCTCTCTCTCACTAGACATCTCACTCTAATACAGTGGTCTCCAACCTTTTTTGGGGTGTGAGCTACTCGTGGCAAAATAAACCACAAAAAGAGCTACTAAATTGTAAAAAAAAAATAAAAAATCTGCCTAATAACCAAATAATGCCCTTTGCAGATTATGCCACACACTGTAATGCCCCTGACACATTATACCACATACCATACTGTGTGTGCGGTGTACACGCTCACCAAAAAATGGGTGTAACCACGCCACATCATGCGTCCAATGAAAATGGGGGTGTGATACACACATGCCCCCAATAGTGCCAGATACACATATGTCCCCAATAGTGACAAATACATATATGCTCCCACATTGCCAGGTATGCCCCCACAGAGCCAGAAACAGGAATACCCCCATGGTGCCAGGTATGACCTCATGGTGCTGGGTATGCCCCCACAGTGCCAGAAACCAGTATGCCCCCACAGTGTCCACAATGCCCCCACAGTGTCAGGAACACGTATGCCCCACAGTGCCGGATATGCCCCCACAGTGTCAGGAACATGTATGCCCCACAGTGCCGGATATGCCCCCACAGTGCCAGAAACAGGTATGCCCCCACAGTGTCCACAATGCCCCCACAGTGTCAGGAACAGATATGCCCCACAGTGCCGGGTATGCCCCCAGTGCCAGAAACTGGTATGCCCCACAGTGTCCACAATGCCCCCACAGTGTCAGGAACACGTATGCCCCACAGTGCCGGGTATGCCCCCACAGTGCCAGAAACAGGTATGCCCCCACAGTGTCCACAATGCCCCCACAGTGTCAGGAACACGTATGCCCCACAGTGCCGGGTATGCCCCCACAGGGCCAGAAACAGGTATGCCCCCACAGTGTCCAGAATGCCCCCACAGTGTCAGGAACATGTATGCCCCACAGTTCCAGCAATGCCCCCACAGTGCCAGATATGCCCACAATAGTGTCAGATATGCCCACAATATCGCCATACACAGTGTCTCTATGAGCCCTGCTGGGGTTTCAGGTGAGGCACCTTTAAGTGATTGGAATCGGTGAATGGGTAAGCGTTGTTGGGTAAGGAGCGAATTGGTGGATGGGATGACCAGGGGATGTTACCTCAGGACTGCCCCATATGCAGGCTCCGACCGTCACTCTCTCCCGCTGCGGCCTCCTCCTTTGATCTGCCGCCGTCCTCCTGTCAGTCACCGCCGGAGCACCCGGCTCGTAGATATGCGTCTCTTCACAGACGCCGGCTCGTCACCCGGCTCCCTGTCCACCCTGATGCTGTCGCACACACGTCGTCTCGCCTCTGCGTCTCTTGTCACTTCCCTTCCCTGTGACTGGGTCTGAGCGGTCAGCAAAAGAAAGCTTGCGGGCCGGCTCCTGATTGGCTGCCGGCCAGCGAGCTCTGATTGGCTGACCGCTCAGACCCAGTCACAGGGATATACACTGAGGGGAATGGAGAGACGCACGATGCTCTCTCCTCCCCTCTAGTCTGAACTAGTGCCGGGGATTGAGGGGGAGGGAGGGTGAGACGGGCAGGTGGGCAGCAGTGGTCGAGCCACCCGAATCGCTGCCGCGAGCGACGGGTTGGCAACCACTGCTCTAATATATATGTCTTCACTATAATTTCTTATAACTTTTATGCTTAAATTTTCTTTTGCTGCCACAGCCTGCTTCATCTCTTCCGTCACCTCTACTCTTCTCTCAACCTCCACCGCCTGCTTTCTTTATCGCATTCCCCTATCTATCTATCTATTAATCCACTATCTACTTATTTATCCACTCTCTATCTCACTATATATCTCACTCTACTATATCTTTTCACTTTAATTTCTTATAACTTATATGCTTAAAAAAAAATTCAAATGTAAATTTACATTTTTTTCTGCCACCGCCTACTTCATCTCTTCCATCACCTCCTTTTCTCTCTACTGCCACGCCTGTATTTTTCATCCCATTCTGTCACCTCCTCTATTTACTGCCACCACCTGCTTCCTGCGTCTCATTCCCCATCCTTGCCTCTCCTTTCTGTGCTGCCACCGCCTATATTCTGTGTCTCATTCCCTGTCGCCTCCTCTCTTTTGCTGAAACGTCCTGCTTTCTTCATCCCATTCCTCTCCTTTCTTTGCCACCACCACCTGCTTTATGCCTCCTTCTGCATCCTATTCCCAAAATGCTCTTACCAGCGTCATCATCAAATACAAAGGTCTTATACTACTTGACCTGTGTGTAGCCTTTGCCACTGTAGATGACACTCATTTAAATGCTGCCACTGCCTGTAGTCTGCGTACCATTCCCCTTCACCTAGTGTCTCTGCTGCCACCGCCTGCTTTCTTCATTCCATTCCATCACCTCCTCTCCTCTCTCTGCTGTCACTGCCTGCTTCCTGTGTCCCATTCCCTGTCACCTACTGTCTCTGCTGCCACCACCTGCTTTCTGCATCCTATTCCCTATGTCTTCCTCTGTGCTTTCTGCTGCTGCGCCCCCTACTTTCTGCATCCAGTTTCCCATCACCTTCTCTCTCTGCCACCACTGCCCCTTTCTAGGCATGTTTTGTGTTGAGTTTTTTTTTTCATAATACAACATCACAAAATAATTGAAATTAAGAAAAAAAAACCTGGCCTCCATCCGTTTCCCCCTCTAGCCAGACCATCACACGCCTTTATTGTGTTGTTGTATTATGAAAAAATAAACTGACACAAAAATATGAAACCTGCTGCCACCGCCTGCTTCATCCCTGTCCCCATCACCTCCTCTCTTCTCTCTGCTGCCACGGCCTGCTCTCTACATCCAATTTAATCACCTACTCTCCTCTTTACTGCCACTGCGTGCTTCCTGCGTCCCACTCCCCTTCACCTACTGTCTGCTGCCACCGCCTGCTTTCTTCATCCCATTCTGTCACCTCCTCTCTCTACTGCCACCACCTGTTTCCTACATCTTATTCCCCTTCATCTACTGTCTCTGCTGCCACTGTTTGTTTTCTGTGTCCTCCACTCTTTGCTGCACCATCTGCTTCCTGTGTCCGATCCCCTGCCACCTATTGTCTCTGCTGCCACCGCCTGCTTTCTTCCTTTTCCACATCATGTCCTCTCTTCTCTCAACCTCCACCGCCTGCTTTCTTTATTGCACTCCCCTACCCACTATCTATCTACCCATTATCTGTCTATCTACCCACTATCTATCTATTCATCCACTATCTATCTATCTACCCACTAGATATCTATCTATCTATTCATCCACCATCTATTTATTTACCCACTCTCTCTCTCACTAGACATCTCACTCTGATATATATGTCTTCACTATAATTTCTTATAACTTTTATGCTAAAATGTTCTTTTGCTTCCACCGCCTGCTTCATCTCTTCCGTCAACTCCTTTCTTCTCTCAACCTCCACCACCTGCTTTCTTTATCGCATTCCCCTATCTATCTATTCATCCACTATCTATTTATTTATCCACTTTCTATCTCACTATATATCTCACTCTACTATATATTTCCGCTATAATTTCTTATAACTCATATGCTTAAAAAAAAATTCAAATTTAAATGTAACATTTTTTGTGCCACCGCCTGCTTCATCTCTTCCGTCACCTCCTCTCTTCTCTCAACCTCCACCGCCTGCTTTCTTTATCGCATTCCCCTATCTATATATTCATCCACTATATATTTATTTATTCACTCTATATATCACTATATATCTCACTCTACTATAATTTTTCACTATAATTTCTTATAATTTCTATGCTTAAAATTTTTTTCAAATGTAAATTTACATATTTTTCTGCCACCGCCTGCTTCCTCTCTTCCGTCACCTCCTCTCTTCTCTCAACCTCCACCGCCTGCTTTCTTTATCGCATTCCCATATCTATCTATTAATCCACTATCTATTTATTTATTCACTCTATATCTCACTCTACTATATCTTTTCACTATAATTTCTTATAATTTATATGCTTAAAATTTTTTTCAAAAGTAAATTTAACATTTTTTTGCTGCCACCGCCTGCTTCATCTCTTCCGTCACCTCCTCTCTTCTCTCAACCTCCACCGCCTGCTTTCTTTATCGCATTCCCCGATCTATCTATTCATCCACTATATATTTATTTATTCACTCTATATATCACTATATATCTCACTCTACTATAATTTTTCACTATAATTTCTTATAATTTCTATGCTTAAAATTTTTTTCAAATGTAAATTTACATATTTTTCAGCCACCCCCTGCTTCCTCTCTTCCGTCACCTCCTCTCTTCTCTCAACCTCCACCGCCTGCTTTCTTTATCGCATTCCCCTATCTATCTATTAATCCACTATCTATTTATTTATTCACCCTATATCTCACTCTACTATATCTTTTCACTATAATTTCTTATAATTTATATGCTTACATTTTTTTTGCTGCCACCACCTGCTTCATCTCTTCCGTCACCTCCTCTCTTCTCTCAACCTCCACCGCCTGCTTTCTTTATCTCATTCCCCTATCTATCTATCTATTCATCCACTATCTATTTATTCACTCTATATCTCACTATATATCTCACTCTACTATAATTTTTCAATATAATTTGTTATAATTTCTATGCTTAAAATTTTTTTCAAATGTAAATTTACATATTTTTTTGCCACCGCCTGCTTCATCTCTTCCGTCACCTCCTCTCTTCTCTCAACCTCCACCGCCTGCTTTCTTTATCGCATTCCCCTATCTATCTATCTATTCATCCACTATCTATTTATTTATTCACTCTATATCTCACTATATATCTCACTCTACTATAATTTTTCAATATAATTTGTTATAATTTCTATGCTTAAAATTTTTTTCAAATGTAAATTTACATATTTTTTTGCCACCGCCTGCTTCATCTCTTCCGTCACCTCCTCTCTTCTCTCAACCTCCACCGCCTGCTTTCTTTATCGCATTCCCCTATCTATCTATTCATCCACTATCTATTTATTCATTCACTATATCTCACTCTACAATATCTTTTCACTATAATTTCTTATTATTTATATGCTTAAATTTTTTTTGCTGCCTCCGCCTGCTTCATCTCTTCCGTCACCTCCTCTCTTCTCTCAACCTCCACCGCCTGCTTTCTTTATCGCATTCCCCTATCTATCTATTCATCCACTATCTATTTATTTATGCACTCTATATCTCACTCTACTATATCTTTTCACTATAATTTCTTATAATTTATATGCTTAAAATTTTTTTCAAAAGTAAATTTAACATTTTTTCTGCCACCGCCTGCTTCATCTCTTCCGTCACCTCCTCTCTTCTCTCAACCTCCTCCACCTGCTTTCTTTATCACATTCCCCAATCTATCTATTCATCCACTATCTATTTATTCACTCTATATCTCACTATATATCTCACTCTACTATATGTTTTCACTATAATTTACTTATAACTTATATGCTTTAAAAAAAAAATTGCTGCCACCGCCTGCTTCATCTCTTCCGTCACCTCCTCTCTTCTCTCAACCTCCACCGCCTGCTTTCTTTATCGCATTCCTCTTTTCTTCCACTATCTATTTATTTATTTATTCACTCTATATCTTACTATATATCTCACTCTACTATATCTTTTCACTATAATTTCTTATAATTTATATGCTTACATTTTTTTAGCTGCCACCGCCTGCTTCATCTCTTCCGTCACCTCCTCTCTTCTCTCAACCTCCACCGCCTGCTTTCTTTATCTCATTCCCCTATCTATCTATTCATCCACTATCTATTTATTTATTCACTCTATATCTTACTATATATCTCACTCTACTATATCTTTTCACTATAATTTGTTATAATTTATATGCTTAAAAATTTTTTTTGCTGCCACCGCCTGCTTCATCTCTTCCATCACCTCCTCTCTTCTCTCAACCTCCACCGCCTGCTTTCTTTATCGCATTCCCCTTTCTATCTATTCATCCACTATATATTTATTTATTCACTCTATATATCACTATATATCTCACTCTACTATAATTTTTCACTATAATTTGTTATAATTTCTATGCTTACAATTTTTTTCAAATGTAAATTTACATATTTTTCTGCCACCGCCTGCCTCATCTCTTCCGTCACCTCCTTTCTTCTCTCAACCTCCACCGCCTGCTTTCTTTATCGCATTCCCCTATCTATCTATTAATCCACTATCTATTTATTTATTCACTCTATATCTCACTCTACTATATCTTTTCACTATAATTTCTTATAATTTATTTGCTTAAATTTTTTTTGCTGCCACCGCCTGATTCATCTCTTCCGTCACCTCCTCTCTTCTCTCAACCTCCACCGCCTGCTTTCTTTATCTCATTCCCCTATCTATCTATCTATCTATCTATTCATCTACTATCTATTTATTTATTCACTCTATATCTCACTATTGATCTCACTCTACTATATCTTTTCACTATAATTTCTTATAATTTATATGCTTACATTTTTTTTCTAATGTAAATTTAAAAAAAATTCTGCCACCGCCTGCTTCATCTCTTCCGTCACCATCTCTTTACTGCCACCGCCTGCATTTTTTATCCCATTCTGTCACCTCTTCTCCTTTATTTACTGCCACCGCCTGCTTAATGCGTCTCATTCCCCATCCTCTCCTCTCCTTTCTATGCTGCCACCGCCTATATTCTGCGTCTCATTCCCTGTCACCTCCTCTCTTTGCTGCCACCGCCTGCTTTCTTCATCCCATTCCTCTCCTCTCCTTTCTTTTCCACCACCACCACCTTTCTGCCTCCTGTATCCTATTCCCAAACTGCTCTTACCAGCGTCACCACCAAATACAAAGGTCTTATACTACCTGACCGGTGTGTAGCCTTTGCCACTGTAGATCACACGCCTTCATATCTTACCTGTTGACATCCATCCTCTTACCTTCTGTATTTCAGCTGATGTTCTATATGATAACAAAAGAACATTGTACCTATTACTCCATGTGCAATCTGGTCACATTTATAACAAGATATAAAATAGCATAATATATATCTTTTGTTTCCATGATGAAATCTATAGACACTTGGATAATTTACTAGAATGTAACATTATGGGACTGCAGAGCATAAGCTGCTTTGTGACGCTTCTGTTTGCACTAATGCGCTCATCTGTAGAGTAAGCACCTGGACCTGCACATCAGGGGGTTCTATGGGGAGGGGCCACATCTTATGGGAAATGGAGGATGGGATAGAGTGTTTGTAAGTAATTGTACGCTGGCTGCATTTACAGGATATAATATGTAAATGAGACTGAAGGGGTACAGACTGAGTATCTTTAGTTACAGAGAGGTCGCAAAATCTTTTTCCCTGCTTACGGATCTTTCTTTTACAGGTTCTCAGTAAAGACCTTATTCTGGTCCCCATGAAATGAATTTCACAGCGTTGCGTGTGGACCAAACTTCTTCCGCAGTGCCTGCGTACCCCCCCTCCCCCTGCGCGGCTGCGAATCAGGGCCAGGTTGATCATAATGAATAGCAGGTAGGAAATAAATGTGTGGTACACAGAAGTGGCAAGTTGCTCAAATGAACTCATTGGTCCATTGCAAGTGCTTGCAAGGGAGGGGCTAGTTCAGGCAAGGGAGGGGCTAGTTCAGGCAACGGAGGGGCTAGTTCAGGCAAGGTAGGGGCTAGTTCAGGCAACAGAGGGGCTAAACAAGGCAAGAGAATCACAGAATTCCCCCACCCTACAGGATAGTAGTAATGCAGAGAACTCAGTTAATTTCTCCTTCGCTCCAAAGGGATATATGTACACTGAGTTCTCTGCATTACTACTATCATACATATATTCCAATACACTGATTAATCCTTTTGCTGTACGTACCATCTATGTATATTACATGCCGCATTGATAATGTAGTGCTGGAATAAATTCACCAGCAAATGTAGGGGCATTTTCTAGTGAGATCACTTAGAGAATGACCTGAAATCTCCCCGGGTGTACGCCCCTTTAGTGTACAACTTTCCATTCTGAACATGTATTATTGGTTATTATAATACTGCTATACCCAGATCTAGCTCCCTTTTACTTTCTTTATCATGCCCCCATTTAAAGTTGAAGTCTTCAATCAAACATGGTTAACGATAATAAGAAAAATGAAGATATAATGTACTTACATGCAGAACCTGGCATGGTCGCATCCAGCAGTGCCTCTGCCTCACTAGATGAACTTAGACCAGGTGGATTTGGGAAGCTTCTCCAGCTGGAGGTAATTGACGAGAAACCCGTAAAATTTGCCTGCTCCGCCGCTGTAATTGGTGGGTAATTGGCCTCTTCTGCCTCCATTAGTTCTAGATAGTTATTACTGGAGGCAGAGGGTGGAAAGAATGCCTACAGAAATAAGAAGTAACAGTGTATATCAGTGATTATTACATGTACCATAGGACTGTGTAAGACAGAACAGAGGCATTTAGCAAACTTCTTTATATAAAGATTATTTATAGTAGTTTCCATTATAGACCCTAAGAAAATGCCTATATATAAAGCTAAAGGCAGTGGCATAAGTGTTGCATAAATGTATAAAGGTGTCGCTCAGACCATATATATATATATATATATATATATATATATATATATAAAACCACAGCATTACAGTAGATGTGAGGTCGCTATGGTGCAATTATAGGTGTTCGTTCGTCTACTCTGTGCTATCAAGAGACATCTATATACTCTAGAAGTGCAGAGAGGAAAATGACATTCCAGAAGCTCACTATGGAAAGTGTAACCTGTGCTCTATAGTCCACTTTGTCTCCTTGTCAGCTTATTATGAGGCGCAGGATTATCAATTATATTAGAAAAATGTCAGAAGATGTAACAGAGCTCACATCTGGGACAATAAGAAAGTATTGGTAACATAGTAATTATGTCCTTCCTACTTGTGTGTCCCCTGCTAGAAAGAAAACGGTACTTGTTTCCTAGCACGGCCACACCGATTTACATCGGGGTGGTCGTGTCAGAAAAATCGGGTCGATCGCATCGCATGCGATTTGGTCGCATGCGATGCGATCGACGCGACCGACCCGATTTTTGACCCGATTTTTTGATTGAATGAAATGTAAATCGGGTCCCTGGGACCCGATTTTACATTGGATTCAATGTAAAATATTCCCTAGACCCCCAAATTTAACGACGTAAACCCCACCCCACGATAGACACCAACCCGAAGCGTGGCGAGCGCAGCGAGCCCGCGAGGGGCGGCGGTTCGCGTCCTCCGACCTTTTCATGCCCTACTATCCACGTCGGCGTGGAGTTGAGAATAGAATAGTGTGGTGAGCGCAGCGAGCCACCGAGCCCGAAGCGTGGCGAGCGCAGCGAGCCCCGCGAGGGGACGCGGATACCTTCACAGGTAAACGCGTCCCCTCGCGGGCTTCCCAGGTGTTCATGGCGACGCGGACACCTGGGAAGCCCGCGAAGGGACGCGTTTACCTGTGAAGGTATCCGCGTCCCCTCGCTGGGCTCGCTGCGCTCGCCACGCTTCGGGCTCGGTGGCTCGCTGCGCTCGCCACACTATTCTATTCTCAACTCCACGCCGACGTGGATAGTAGGGGAATTAAAAGGTCGGAGGACGCGCACCGCCGCACCTCGCGGGCTCGCTGCGCTCGCCACGCTTCGGGTTGGCGTCTATCGTGGGGTGACGACGGGGACATCTATAATGTGAAATGGGTCATATTGGCCCATTTCACATTTTTCACATTTTTTAAAAGGTGAGATGGACTTAATCAAGTCCATCTCATCTTGTGCCATTATAATGGCACAAGACCGACGCGATCCTCACGATTTCAATGTTAAAAAATATTTTAACATTGAAGCCTATGGGGAAATCGGGGGCATCGCGTCGGTCGCGTCGGGACCAATGTTAATGGTCCCGACCGACGCGATGCCCCCGATTTTGTACCTTTGCCGGCAAAATGGACCTGATTTCAAAGGAAATCGGGTCCATCGTGTGGATCGTGTACCTTAACTTAAAGGTACACGATCCACAAGATTGTGGCCGTGCTAGGAAACAAGTACCAAGAAAACTAAAAATGTGTCTTTGTCAGTGATTTTTATGTAATCCTGAGCACAAGAATAACTGTGTTAGGGAACTTTACACTGTTAAGGTCCCCATATGTTATGCGATTTGGGCCAGAGGATCCAGCAGATTGTCTCTGACATCCGATCGGATCCGATGCGCAGTCCCGTGCGCATCGGATCAGAGCTCGGACGGGCTGCACATAAAATACATCTTATGTGCAGCAGTCAGCAGGACATCCTGGGTGTGATGAACAGGGTGCGGCAGGTGGCAAGGAGAATTGAAAAATCCTATTCAAAAGACTGGGTGGCCACTATTTGGCTGAGAGATCTCTTTCAGCCAATCAGCAGCCACCTGATCTTTTGAATAGTATTTTTCAATTCATACACCCCCTGCCTGCAGCTCTCCGAGATTATGTGTGATAAATCCCATGTAATTCATGTATAAGAAAAGGCCCATCATGTGCCAAATCTTATTGAGCTCTCTCAGGTAGGGTTAGGATTAAGGTCAGGGTTAGTCTGCAGAAGAGGACAGTTAGGGTTAGGCACTAGGGGGCAGTTAGGATTAAGGTCAGGGTCAGGCTGCAGAAGGGGAGAGTTAGGCTTAGACACTGGGGTGTATAGTTAGGGTTAGGCATTAGGGGGTGGAGTAGGGCTAAAATGACTAAAACTTGACAATTTGTCAGTTAAACGTTTCACCCTGTCTATCCTAGACACTGTCTAATTAGTGACCCTGTCAGCCTATTGCATGCTGACATAATGGCTGTCTATATAGACAGAGCCGATCCCTTAATCCACACCCCATGTATGTGTTTGGCACTTATACATTATCTGCTGACCAGCAATGAGTAGCTCATGGAAGTTCTGTTTTATACTTACAGGGAAGTATGGGGGCTCCATCCCAAGGGATTCCATGGCGACCCAGTCAATGTGCTGGAAGAAGGGGTGGTGGCGGATGTTGTCAGTAACTCCTGGTTCTTGGCCCAGATGGTTATTGACAAGCTGAAAAAGGTATTTGGATGTAATTATACAGCACAGTTGCTCAATACAATCATTGTACAAACATTTCTGCTGCCGGCACAGAAGAATATAAAGGGATTTCTCCATGGCCACAGTATGTTACTACTGACATTCTATCTGGGATCTGTTGTGTTTCTCACATTACATTCCCAATTCCAAGAACATGTAACCATTCTGCCATTTCCTGTCATATGTGTCCTAAAGGTCCATACACACTGGGCGATTATGCCCAGTGTGTGTGTGCACAGCGATGATCGCTATCATCGCTGAGGGGGAAAGCTTCTCAGTGCATACTCACTGGGCGGCTTTCCCCCTGCCCGGCGGGGGAGGACGGCTTTGCATAGTGCAGAGCTATGCAATGCCGTCCTCAAAGCCGCTCATCTGCTTGTAATAGCAGCAGATGAACGGCTTTCCTGGCGATGATGCGGGAGCGTGCAGCAGCGCTCATGGCCGGGGCACACACTGGGCGGCTTTGAGCTGAAAGCCGCTCAAACCTGCTTTTTTGAGCGACTTTCTGCTTAAAGTCACCCCATGTCTATGGGCCTTAATGCTGATGTGTCTGTGTAACAATGGCTGCTCAGGTCTTGCTTGGCAATTGTATAGACATTTGTAAATAAGACTACATGCATTACTTACACGCATCTTATAGATATACACAACATATCACATAGGCATGGGGCACTAAGTGACATCGGCCAGAACTTTCTATACCTGTTATCACTAGAAATATATGTATTGGTGTTTGATAGAAACATATCTGTACATTGTTATATTGTCACTATACAATAGTCTAATGTTACTTATCTGATTATTGTCTGTCTAACAGGAATGACTGCAGAGAAACCAGTGGGATGATGCAGGTGAGGGGCAAACACACGGGCGATTTATGCCCTATTTCTAAGCGATCTATCTAGGACACTTAGAAATGAAGCTCGGATCGCTCCCTTTGTACACCCTATAGCTATGGTGGTTCGCAGCCCTGCACGTCACTATCGCCCACAGATATAGACAGTGCATGCACGTTCTATCCTGCTTACATCACCAGTCCGCATAGGCAAACACTGCTCAGCACAGATTGCTCAGCGCATATAGCAGGTGAGTCCCATGTGTGCAGCGATGTGTGCTGAGCCATCTGTGCTTAAGCAGCACAGGACTCAAGTCTCCCCGTGTACAGGGCTTTAGTTGAGTATGTACTCCATTGTGATGCTCTTTATATTTATTAATCCTATTTATGAAATGCAGAAAAGTCACCTCCCAATAAAAAAACACCCATGTAGATCTTTTACTTATCTGCCAATAGTTATAGCATAGCTAACAGCTGCGTCAGCCGTCGAAAAGATTCAGCTATTTTCCATAAAGCCACAATCTTTATTCACTGCTGCACAATGCGCGGCATAGCGGGCATATGGTATGCGTACACTCCCGCTATGCATTCACTTATATAGGAGCTGGCTGGTGCGGGTACATGCACCCCGCTGCTTTATGGGAGCCTGCTGCGATGCGCTTACACTGCAATCCCACTACAGCAAGCTGCTATACGCAGCAAAGCTGAAGCAGGACACATCTGTAGTCAGTAATAGTGGCCGGCTGTCAGAGTGCAGAGTTTACTTGTAGCAGTAATTGGACAGTAGAGTAGATCACATACTCTGGTTTTCAATAGAGATCAGAGGACTGAACAGATTGATCCTATAACACAGGAGGTTATTCTGGTTGGTGCGTACATTTCCGAAATCTTTCGGAGCGGGCCGCACGCCACGCTGTGCGGACATCGTCCGAAGAAACGCCCACCGGACCTCCGCATATGGACGGACTCACACTGGAAGAACAGGGCGTGTTTACGGACGACATCCAAACCTTGCGTGTGCGGTGGAAACACACATATTCTGCACGGTCTTACAGCGTTTGCACGGTCTTACCGCGTCAGAACGGACGGGAACCTGGCCGTACGCTCCGATGGGGTGTATTTATTTATTATTGAAGCAATGACAAGAGTGTAATTAATGAGTAATGAGTAAAGGAGTGGATTGTATTGTGTTCAGCTGACGTTGGTTGAGGTGCTGATTGGGCGTTCCGATTGCCTAGCGCATGACCGAGTGGTGTCCGCAAAGAAATACTTGCTTATGGACACCGCATATTTCTTGCCTTTTGGTTCGTGTGCATTCGGTGTGCTGTCCGAATGCACGCCTACCAGAATGAGTGCACTCCCTCATGCACGCCCATGTTTACGCCAAGTTTAGCCCACTTTGAAACAACGCCCCTGTGTAGTTCCAAATGACGCCCATAAGCAATGTTCCCTCTAATTTTACGAAGGCTGTGTGCGGCAAAAGATTTTTGCTGTGCAACTTTGGAAGGAAATTAAAATTTTTGTGCGTCACTTATATATAACTGGAAAATGACGTTAAGCATTTGTGTTAACATCACTTCAAAATGATATTAAACGTTTAAACATTCAAACACAACACACAATGTAGTTAATGGGTGAAACACACATTAATTGAGTCCACAACTGCAACAAGGGACCACTGCTGCTTTGTGCGCTCTGTTGAAATGTGTGTGCGCACGCTCGCCGAGTTGTGTGCGCGCGCACGTGCGCACAGCTTAGAGGGAACACTGCCCATAAGACGCCCATATTTCACGAGTGAATGCGGTGCACATTTCTGTATGGTATTAGTGCGAACAAGTACGGAGACCATGTGTGGCACATGCGCATAGCGTTGCCCACGCATGCGCAAAAAAAAGAATTCGGGAAAGTACGCATCGACCACAATAAGGCCCACAGTGACTAATGCTTACTTACATCCAACATCTTATAAAGTTATATACAACCAATTACATCATTTATATTAATAATTTATAAATGTAATATCATATTTACCATGTTAATGAGGTCCATGGCAGCAGATTCTGTTGCGCAGAATCTTGAGTGAGCAGCATGACCTCCGGTTATCATTTCGTTCAGGATGACTCCAAATGAGAACCAGTCTTCGCCAATCATGTACTCCTTGCCGAAATACAGCTACCAGAAGAAAGCGATTGGTTACCAACATTTTAGCTATCACTTTATTTTTTAATTTTTGCTTTTCTTTTTAATTAACAAAATAGCGGTAAAGATAACCCCTACATGTTATAGTAACAGCAGCAATATTTTATATTGTTTATAAATAATAAGTACTTCGCTGTTTTTAGGTATATTCTGTCCCGAGTTATTGCTCTTTCACTTGTATATGCTAGTTCACGTACTATATATTCTTTACAGCAGCTGTCTTGCCAACACACGGCAACAGTCTCACGTCATCTTCCCCTGGTAAGAGTCGGACCGGAAGTCGCATGTACCCGATCCCATGGAGGACGCTATGGTGGAGGGTAGTCACTTAAGGTAATGCTGGTTACACACCAGAATGATTTTTCTCAGTCCCATCAATGTCGATAAAATTTAGTCCGATTTTATGTAAATTGGGCACGTTTTGGCATGTTTTAGATCCGATTCCGATCTGATGGTTACCCTTTGAGCGCTTATTGTATGTATGCACTATTTCCATCTTTATCACTCTTGGGATTATTACTTTGTGCATGATATGTTTGCAGCACTTTGGGTTCAGCTGCGCACTTTGGTCTGATTTGTATTTTTCAATCATGATCATTCCGGTGTGTACCCAACATAAGAGTCATATTGTTTCTGTTAATTCTGCACCAGACCCAGAAGTCCAATGCCAGAGCTGCATCGCAATTGACAGCTCTTATGGAAAGAGCTGTCCTCTGCATTAATAATCGCATATGTTAGTGCATGTGGGATTAGTAATAATGCGGTACCCGGGGAATGCTGGTGATGTGGTGGTGGTGGGGGGATGTTAGTGCATCTTCCACATGGAGAGAAATTGCCAACACTTGGCAGAATCAGAATTACCCAGAAATGTGCAACGATGCATGTGCGTGCTACAGTGAATGCCCTTTTTACCCAACTTGGCTATATGCCGTCACATACGGGGTTGGAATCAGGCCCCATGTACATAGTTACAGGAGGAAACAGTAGGAAACCCTTTGCATTTACCTCAGGAATAATGACTCCACACCTTCTAGCACAGCCAGTAACACCCTCGTCTCTAGGCGTGATCTCAAGGGCCAGACCGAAGTCGGCGATCTTGAGATGTCCTGTTGGAGTCACCAAGATGTTCTCTGGTTTTAGGTCGCTGTGAAGAAAATAAAATCTTTGTTTTCATACAAACAGGAATTATTTGGTACATAGATTATATTGCACGTTACATGTGTACATTCTAACTAATAGTAGTTTTATATGTTTGGGAGCAAGGACTAATGTAATCATATTTAGGTTAGTGTCCATGTGATTCCACCATGTCATGTACATTTGTATGTGTTCTGCAGACATCTAGGTTATTTAATAGTGGAACCTTCCTCAGCCCAATAACCCCTGTGATACTAATATGTGTGGTTACAGCAGACTGTAAATAACTAGTGATATTGATGTCATAGGAAGCGGCAAATGGAGGCTGATGCTGGTCGTTCCCAGCTGGGGAAGGGGAGCAGCTTATAAATGGGGTCAGTTTATTCTTATTTGTAACCAGAAAATAAATAATAACAATACACTGACACGTGGGCCAGGCAGCACATTGTGCTTATTGTGCTGTTATTCCCTGAGTGCAGCCGCTGCAATTTATCATTGGGGATTGTAAGCTTTTAGGGGTAATGGGCCTTATTCAGATCTGAGCTCAGTACTAATTTGTTTGGAAAATGGGCAAAACCATGTGCACTGCAGGTGGGGCAGATGAAACCTGTGCAGAGAGAGTTACATTTGGGTGGGGTGTGCTGAAACTGAAATCTAAATTGCAGTGTAAAAATAATGCAGCCAATATTTACCCTGCACAGAATCAAAATAACTCTATATAAATGTTACATTTGCCCCACCTGCAGTGCACATGGTTTTGCCCATTTTCCAAACATATTTGTACTGAGCTCAGATCTGAATAAGGCCCAATGGGTGAGTTATTTACCTGTGTAGTGAGTGCCAGACACCTTTAGATTCATATAAATAGCAATTGGAGATGGAATTAAAGGAACCATATTAGGTGAAGTTATCCAACATGTGTCCATCCACCTCTTCCGCAATTATTTATTTTAGCTTTCCTTAATTTGTCATCTGTCACTCCTGCTCCTCTTACTTCCCTTACTACACCTCTTATAACCTCCGTCCTCCTCTTTTTTATTTACCTCCCACTCCTTCCAACTTATTACCCCGCACCTCCCACTCCATCCCTCCACCTCCTTTCCCTGCATGTCTACTCCCTCCTTGCTCCTCTGCGCCTCCCACTCCCTCCCTCCACCTGCTTCCCCTGCACCTCTCACTACCTACTTCCTCCTCCTTCCTCAGCACCTCCCCCTCCTTCCCCTGCACTTCTTACTCCATCCTTCCACCTCCTTTGCCTGCACCTCTCACTTCCTCCTCCTTGTTCTGCATCTCTCACTCCCTCTTTCCTCCTCTACACCTCCCACTTCCTTCCTCTACCTCCTTACCCTGCACTTCTTACTCCATCCTTCCACCTTCTTCCCCTGCACCTATCCCTCCCTTCCTCCACCTCCCTCCCACCTCCTTTCCCTGCACCTCTCACTCCCTACTCAATACTCTCTTCAGCCATAATTGACAATAAAAGCATAAAACAATTGTGCAGAGAGAGCCTCTGTGTCTACTGAGAGCTGTAGATAACGATTGTACATTACTATGTAAAGGAGGCATGTAACATGTAAGTGGGAAATATGTGCCAATTGGTAACATGTATAGCGTGTAGAATGTAGGAAGCAGACATGATCAGTATATTATACACTCCATAGTAATATCGCTTTATTATACTATTATCATACTGTAACTATATAATTACCCATGGACTATTCCCTTGGAATGGAGGAATTGAATCCCGCATACTATCTCTGCTGCATAGAACCTGTTGGATAGAAAACAGGTTAATGTTACATTGTAGGATGTATAAATAATGGGTGTGGTATAGGGGTCCGACAGTCGGGATCCCGACAGTCATTAGCCCGACATCGGGATCCCGACTGGCCGGAATCAGACAGCATGGTGAGCGCAATAAAGCCCCTTGCGGGCTCGCTGCGCTCTCCACGCTGTGGGCACGGAGGCTTGCTACGCTTGCCACCTATTGTATTCTTCTTCTATGGGGGTCGTGGACCCACACGAGGGAGAATAGCCGGTGGCCGTCGGGCACCCGGCTGTCTGTGTTTTGACAGTCGGGATCCCGTCGTCGGGTAAATGACTGTCGGGATCCTGACTGTCGGGACCCCGTCCGGCACCCATAAATAATGGCTGAGTGATTCCCAGATGGCGCTCCCCCATTCTCTGACAAAGGCCTCATTTAGTTTGTTTCACATTCACCAGCTGAGGTTTCCCATATGAGGTTAATATGAGGTTTCCCATATGAGGTTAATATGAGGTTTCCCATATGAGGTTAAAATGAGGTTTCTGGTTTTGTGCATTGGTGCAATTCACTTCATATTGGGGGTTATTCTGGTTGATTCATAAAGCTACGAATTTGCAGCCTTGCGAATCCATGTAACCCCGCAGTGCGGATGGTGGTACACCATCCCACCATTCGCAAGGGCGATTCACTGGGACTGCGATTGGATGTTACACAGTAACATCCATTCGCTGCCTTGTGCAATCAGCCCATATAATTCCATGGTCACCGGCCATGGAACTATGGGGAAAGCGTACGCATATAACAGTGACTTATCCTACTAGCCGCTGTCATTCACTGCTACTAATAGGTTACACAGAGGGGATATGGTCATTGGCTCACCAGCATGTTGGTTGACAGTCATTAGGTCGACATGCATTTAGGTCGACAGGTTCATTAATTTGACAGCATCAAAAGGTCAACACGGGTTAGGTCTACAGTCAAAAAGTTTTCACATTTTTTTGTCCCAAATGTTGTACGCATGGTGGTGGGGGGTGGGGCATTTGCTCACCCAGCAGGTGGCGGTACAGGTACTGGTACTGAATTAGGCCCTGAGTCTCAAACCATGGAATAGTAAATGCAACAGTTTTCATCTGAAATTTACATCTGACGTGTGTCATTTCCCAAACCACATACACAGCTGCCCCTTAGTACACGGCCACCTTCATGTTGCTGCACACAGTGATGACAGCAGCTGTATAATCCTGCCACATCTGACGTGTGTCATTTCCCAAACCACATACACAGCTGCCCCTTAGTACACGGCCACCTTCATGTTGCTGCACACAGAGATGACAGCAGCTGTATAATCCTGTTACATCTGACGTGTGTCATTTCCCAAACCACATACACAGCTGCCCCTTAGTACACGGCCACCTTCATGTTGCTGCACACAGTGATGCCAGCAGCTGTATAATCCTGTCACATGTGACGTGTGTCATTTCCCAAACCACATACACAGCTGCCCCTTAGTACACGGCCACCTTCATGTTGCTGCACACAGTGATGACAGCAGCTGTATAATCCTGTCACATGTGACGTGTGTCATCTCCCAAACCACATACACAGCTGCCCCTTAGTACACGGCCACCTTCATGTTGCTGCACACAGTGATGCCAGCAGCTGTATAATCCTGTCACATGTGACGTGTGTCATTTCCCAAACCACATACACAGCTGCCCCTTAGTACACGGCCACCTTCATGTTGCTGCACACAGTGATGACAGCAGCTGTATAATCCTGTCACATCCCATACCTCCCAACTTTGTAGCTGCAGAATTCGCCGCGCGAGCGGCCAACGAGGGGTGGGGCTTATGTAAATGAGGGGCGCAGCTTATGCTAATGAGACGCGTCCCCCTTTTCGGCCAGGAATAGACGCTGTGCGCTTGCGCACTGCGTCTATTCTGTCAAATTGGGGGGCTCCCAACTGCCCCCCCCCCCCCCCCCCCCCCGCAGCGGGACACCTCCGGCCGCGGGTGGGACAGCGGGACAGGACCCGGTAATCGGGACTGTCCCGATGAAATCGTGAGTGTTGGGAGGTATGTAATCCTGTCACAGCTGGAGTTTGTTACTACTAATAGCATTACTTTGCCCAATATAAGGTGACACATATAAGGCATGCTTTTCTATACTGTATTATATATTGATACATCAGAAACCTTCTGACTGAATACAAAATGTATATGTATAATATATAATCTATCAGTAAGTCCTCCCTCTATCAGCGGCTGTAACAACACATTACTCTATATCCTCACCTTGCACTGGAGATGTCCATGGGCCCATTCCTCATCAGGAGACTACGGAAGTCTCCGCCACTGGCATACTCCATCCCAAAGAACACGTGATTCTGTGTATGGTAGAAACAATTGTGTTATTATAATATAATAACAGCAATAGCAAAGGTTAGCATGGCTTCTGTACCAATTACATAAATAACCGTACGTAACTGCTGCTGCAAATAAAATACAAGAACACTGTCCGTAAAGTAAGGACAAAATCTGTAGTGTAAAGTCGTGGCAGCCGGACTGTTGTGTAGAAGAGATTTTTACGCATGCGCTGTACTGTTTGGGAAAAGTGACATCTGGTGGTCAATGAGTGTAATTGCAGGTTACATTTACAAGATTACATTACATTTATAACGCAATCTATAACGGGACTATAGCGCAAGGAGCAGGCGCGATTCATGCGCGATTTGCATAGCGCACATTATGCGCAACGCAGCCACGATGTACTTGGCCACATCTGTACATGGCAGGACAGGCAGGAGGGACAGAGCTAGGGCGAGGGGAATGTCACCTTTGTCCGAAATAACTAAGTAAGGAGAAATACTATACATTACTCATTCACTTCTCAGGCCATCAATAGTGTAAAACTATGCAATGGGTGTCCATCGATAGTTTTACATATTGATGGTCATCTATTATGTAAAACAAATGGGCGGGGCTTCGCGGGTGTCGGGGGCAGAGCCATCTGGTTCTCCCCCATTGATCACAAAAGTATTCAATATCGGCCATAACCCATTGATGATTTTGAATCATCGATGGTCGATGGCCATCCATAGGACTGTCATGGGGAGGGGACGGGACCAGGGGGGCGGTGCCTAGGTTAACAGTACATAGGTGGACAGTCATTAGGCTAACCACTATAGGTCAATAGTCAATAGATCAACACATGAAATATGTCGACCTGCATTAGGTGGACATGATGAAAAGGTTGACACAAGCATTAGGTCGACATGCAAAAGGTCAGAGGCAGTCACAGCCGTACCGTGCTCTGATGGGAGAAGTAGCCATGGATGAGGAATGGGCACCCAGATGCAAGGTCTAGCACTTTTCTTTCCATGAATGCATGTTCTACGCCGATCTCTAGGAGCCATCTCTTGCTCATGACCTTCACAGCCAACAACTGGCTGTGAGCTGAGTGTGAGGCCAGGAGAACCTAGAGGAAATATTACAGTGTTAACCTCATAACCACAGTGTCCTGGTGACGTCATACCTTGTGGGTCCCTAACACTAAGCTGAAAGGCCCCCATACAGTAATTCGATTTGGTCCAATTTCATCCGAATCTGATGGATAGGGCCGAGCCATGTGTATGACATGCCATCGGATTTAGTGCATGGTCCCCTATCATAACGGAGGCTAACGGATGGCATGCGATGTTGCCATCCGAGAAGATCCAAGGCTGCTCCCGGGGGGCGGTAGGGAGGGGGGGGTCGATGGCCATACACTTATGTGATACATCGCAATAGTGTATGGCCAGCTTTACATCTGGGACGCGGAATCCCCCCATGCCGGTAAAGCCCAGCCACCACCGGGCACCACCCTAGAAATATGCTTTTGTGTTACTGTTAATAAGAAAAACATGAGCTATGTGCTAAGGAGTGATACATAAGTGATGGACATAAATTAGACAGTGTTACACTGGTAAACAATAATAAAGTGCTACATTGAATGCTACCATGTGATGCCCCAAGCAGCCAGGCCGTACCCACTCTGGAGTATTATATAATACTTTTACTGCCAGAGATTTTGCACCTTGCAGGTTGCGTTTCAGTGCAGCAGCATCTTCTACACAATGTAAAGACGTTTCACACGTATATAAGTGCCACATGTAATACAGGCAACATTCCCTGATGTTCTAGCTGATGCTGCACTGATAATGTAAGAAAAGGGCCACTCTATAGCGGTAGGAGGTCACCCATTACACAGTGCGTCTATCCTTCCATGCTTCTATCACCCCACATACTGTAACCTTATTACAGTGACTACTAGAAGAGGTCGCCCTACCAGAACCATCGGACACTGTAGTGTTATATTATAGCGGGGGAATGTTACACATCATGCAGTTATACTGTGTGCAATATCATTACATGGAATGGTGAATCACAACTGACATTGAATGATATTGCACTGCAGCCTTGTTCACCTCTAATAATATGGAGACATATAGTAATTCCCCTGTGACAAGTGAAACCTCATTGCTTACCTTCCCAAAACCACCTTGGCCTAACTGATGGGATAACGTCAGTCCCTGGATGATACGAGAGACTGCATCTCTGAGGCAGGATGATGGAGCACTGCTGGTTTCTAAGGGAGAGAGAAGCCAGAGGAGAACATTTCAACAGTGCCTATATATGAAAAACATAAATTAAGGTGACATTTATATTACCATGCCCCCAACTTTGGCAGATGAGGAAGAAGGACGCTTGTGTGCGCCCAAATTTCTGTGGGCGTGGCCTCATGCTCCATGGGTGTGACCTATGCTCATGGAACTGCTGCGAGGCACGCCCCATCTATGCAGCTCTGGGGGCATGTCCAGCACTTATTGAGCTGCTGGCCATGCTCCCAGCCCCTCTGCCTGCCTGAATAGATGCAGTGCGCATGCACACAGCATTAAATTCCCGCTGAGCAGCGGCAGGCAGGGGGGATTCCCTGCTGCCCCACCAGCACTGAATGCTGCTGACCCTGGGTGGGATGCCAGACCGTTGGGAAGAATGTATAAACTCAACATTGGGTATCTTTATGCATACACTTTAACAAAACTCAACCTTTATCAACTTATAGCTTATAACCTTAACACTTAGAATAAGACACGGACACAAGTGCTGGCATTTCAAAAATGAATGTCAAATTTATTGATTGACAACTATGACCTGACTATATATGGTGGCGGCACTAAAGAACAGTCAGGGGAAAGGGGTAACATCACACACGATTCACACACCGCTGGTGATCAACTCTCCCTTCATAACCCACCTGTGCAGGTGATGTAAGCCATCTCCCGTCCAGGAGCATGGGCTAATGACATATCAATGTCGGGAGAGCGCACCCACTATTTACATATTATTGCATATAAGGACCGTTCTTTACCACCACCGAGAATAGAAAAATAGGGATGGGAGGGAGGGGAAAGCTTCTCAAAGAGGCCGATCACCTGACTCCCTGTCCACTCATAGCCTGCCAACTCCTCCCCTGTACACCCATTGGCTATTCCCTACCTCATCAGATCTCAGCAAGTACAACATGCTACTTATAGTGACAGCATCAAAGAACCCTTCAGTGGTTTATGTCTTCTCAGTGCTTAATCAGCCATCGGTTCTCTTTACAGCAGAGAAACAGGGTAAAGTGACCAGAAAATCAGCCAAGTGACATGAAGATTTCCATTCAGTTATCCTACTGGGGAAAATGTTAGTCCAGTAGCATCAGGAGGCTAATAAGCTATTTTGCTTCGAGATTTTCTTTTATGAAAACAGGACAGAGCGATGCACATTGTCATATGCACACGTGTGCGGGACGGGAGAAGTACATATCCAACTCCACCAACTGTATCTTGTCCCCATTGGGTAATGCTATCTTCAGATAGGGGGGAGTGTGCAACAAATAAGGTACTTATGTATTAGCAGGGCGCCCATTGCGTAGTGGTGTAATGAGAATACCAATACACCACTATGCTGGCTACGTAAACTACGTAATTTTCGTAACTGGAGCTGTGCTAATACATAATGGATCATATCCCCACTATCCACGTCATACCCCCATTATCCATGGGGGCGTGGAGTTAATTTTATAAAGTGTGGCGAGTGTAGCGTGCCAGCTGAGCCCGAAGCGTGGCGAGCCCAGCGAGGCGTCCCTTCGCGGGGCTCGCCACGCTCCACTTGCCTATGTGGATAATGGAGGTATGACTTGGATAGTGGGGATATGATTGTGTTAGTGATTGTGTGTAGTTTGTGTTTGTGTGTAGTGCATCATACTTACCCCTCAACGATGTCCACAGCGCCTCCAGCAGTCGGATCCCCGCACAGGTGGGCGTCATGACAGTCCTCCCCGGCCTCAATGTACTCAATTAGCGTATTGCCGCTGGGGGAGCAGGGAAACGATGTGATGCTCCCCCAGCGGCATTTCAGTGAATTACATAAATTTCTCCGGCGGCCGCCATATCCCCCCCCCCTTCCGGCCGCCCGCCCAAGTTCCGCCGCAGCCCGCCGGGATGTCCCCCTCCGCCCGCAGAAACTCCGGCGCTGGCCGCCGGGATGTCCCCCGCCGGCCACCCTAAGCAGTAAGTCACATACAGTATTAGCCGGGCGCCCGTCAGTGGCTACGCTGACAATCTAGCATAAGCTACGTTGTCAGCGTAGCGTAGCCTGGTGCCCAGCTAATACATAAGTACCACAAATAATTACTGGCTGAGTAAGATACATGGTAAGAGGAATTATTGTATGGTTGGATGGAGACCACATCTGGTGGATTGGTTGGGTATAGGAGACGGATGCCAGCAGCTGTTTATGCAATTTGACCCATCACGCTTTTTATGTTTAATCTGAGGAAGGGGCTGGAGGGGAGGAGCTTATGTACCACTCTCATTCAAGTGCTGACTACCTTTATCTACACCTCTATCTGCTTCTCTCACAGACAGTGATCAGCGCTGGGCCTTACCCACTTACACTACCTATAACGACTATTATAAAACTGGCACTTGTTAATATTAAACATGATTTACAGAAATAATTTTTTAAACTGATGGAATAACTAGTCTGTTAAATTAATAAAAATAAACATACTGTAGGTCGAAAACAGCAGAAATAGCTCCTTTACTGTCAGCAAGAAAAGCACTGCTGCTGGCGGAGAGAGGGAGTCACACTGCAGGGGGTGACAGTTTATAGGAGAGAGTCACGCTGCAGTGGGGACAGATTATAGGAGGGAGTCACGTTGCTGGGGGATAGGCTGCAGGAGGGAGTCATGCTGCAGGAGGGAGTCACGCTGCGGGGTGGACAGTCTATAGGAGGGAGTCACGCTGTGGGGGGTGAAAGACTGCAGGAGGGAGTCACGCTGCAGTGGGGACAGATTATAGGAGGGAGTCATGCTGCGGGGGGATAGACTGCAGGAGGGAGTCACACTGCAGGGGGGGTCAGAACGGTGCATGGGGGAGTCATGCTGAGGGGGGGGGGGGGGGGGCAGAAAGAGTGAGTTGCGGTGGTGAGACCAGTACGTGGAGTTGTCATGCTGGGAGGGGGGGGGGGACAGACTGCGGGAGCAGGGGATCCAGCACAACACAGTTATCTTTGTATACCTGTACTGCTAAGTAAAAGTGTTACTGGATTTAACAATAAGGTACAGTAGATATCACTGAATTAGATTTGGATGCAAGTAATTGAGCATTTTGTACATAAATTCATGGAGATGTATTTTCTAATATAAGTAGTAGACACAGAGGCCTCAGCACCTAGCTCCTATACTACAGCTACCAAACTACATTCAGTGCCTGTATAACCACCGTGTGTATGTATGTATCACTTACTTCTTCGGTCTGCATCTGCTTGTGGGTCTTCTCTCTTCTTTCTTACCGCGCTGGTCTCCTCTGAGCAGGGTGATGTCCTCCTGCAGATCTTCTTTCTCCTTGTGGCCGCCTTCCTCCTCGTCACCGTCCTTTTCTGCATGCCAAAACTCCACTTGGCCTTCCACCGCATGGCCAAACTCCACCTGGTCATCCTCCGCATCGCCATGCTCCACATCGCCGTCTTCGTAGCCGTCCTCTTCATCTCTTCTCTCTGCAAAGCCGTCCTCCTCCACGTAGCAATCTTGCCTGTAGCTCTCCTTCACATCTCTAGCTACCAACTGTCATCTGCCTACCAACTGCCACTTATGCAGCAGAGGGTGGAAAGTAAACAGCTTGGTTGCCATGACAACATTCAAAGCAGCAAGTGCTGTGCTGTGGCATTACCCAGTTATATCTGTGCACTACATACAAGTTGTATATGTTATATCAATTGGGGGGAATGTGTGATATTAGCATTGGATTTAATAGTGATTTCCTAAATTATGGTGGGGGGACATTTTTATAAGCAGACTGATTAGAATACAATTTATATATATTGAGGTACATATTTGGGGGACTTGTATATTATCCACTAATACCACTAATTAAGGTATGCGATGGACACGATTTCAGACTTTTTCAGGGCTGAGTATTTTAAAATAGGGTCACATCGCATGCCATTACAATGGCGCATAATCAGCACTGACGGCATGGCACTCATACAGGAGGGGGGAGTGGGTTGTGGCGGCTTTGGGCCGTGGGAACGCCCAGCATTTCACAGACGTTCCCGGGGTTTCCGGTAGCAGGTGGCTGACATTACATGATGTTAAGGGTCCCATACATCAGCAATTAATTGTGACAATTTTTTAGATATGGAGATGATTGCCACAATTAATTTTAGATGTGTGGGCTCCCCCTTTTGGCAATCCCAATCAAAATCGCCAATCAATTGCTTAATCAGGTTTTTAAACATGTTTAATAATCTGGTATTATCTGCAGATCTTTTTTATATGTGTGGGCATTCCCAATTCGTCTTCTTTATCTATTTACATTATGAACAGCTGAAATGACAATCGATTGAGCAATTTCCAGATATGAAGATGCAATCTTTAGATGGAAAAATCTGCCGATCACTGAAATAAATCTGTAATGTGTGGGCAAGTCAGATAGATTGTAAAATCCATTAACTGTGATTGCTGATGTATGTGGCCCATTATTAGCCGCTCGCCCTGTCTTCAGCCGGAAGCCCTTAAATATAACTCAGTCTCCACTGACTATATATGTGAGCCCTGCAGAAATCATTCGATGGTCACCAACCATCGAATGATTTCTCCAGCAGCGGGACATGTAAGGGGATGTGTTTTCATACCATGGTTGCGAAAGGGATACGGCGGCGGCAGGTCAGCGATTCGTAGGGGCGGGCAAACTGGCACTCGATAAGCTGCGAGCTTTGCAATTTACTGAGTTAACCAGAATCAGGCCCATAGTGTACTGATGTACTGCGGCGTATAGGGGGTATGTATTGTAGTGATGTAGTGTGGAGCATTGGGGATATATAGTGTAGTGATGTACTGCGGAGTATAGGGGTTATGTATTGTAGTGATGGACTGACTGCTGGCTGCACTGATGTCACGCAGCCGCAGCACCTCCGCCGCTAGCTGACCCTGCGGCTGCACTCATGTCATGGCCGCTAGCTGACCCTGCGCTCCTACAGACCTGGCGCCCGTGCACCCGCCACCGGCTAAATAATAATAATAAAAAAAAGTGTGTTTGTACGGACCAGGCCCCCCTGACAGGCACGGGCCCTGGTAAATTGTACTCGCTCCCCCCCCTCTTGGCGGCCGTGGTAGTAGGTAGTATAGGGGTATATAGTGTAGTGATGTACTGCAGAGAATAAGGGTTGTATAGTGTTGTTATGTAGTGTGAAGTATAGGGGGTATATAATATAGTTTAGTGATGTAGTGCGGAGTATGAGGGGTATATAGTGTATTGATGTTTTGAGGAGTATAGGGGTTATATAGAGTAGTGATGTAGTGTGAAGTATAGGGGGTATATAGTGTAGTGATGTAGTGTGAATTATAGGGAGTATATAATGTAGTGCAGAGTATATGGGGTATATAGTGTAGTGATGTAGTACGGAGTATAGGTTTTATATAGTTTAGTGATGTAGTATGTAGTATAGGGGTATATAGTGTAGTGATGTACTGCGGAGTATAAGGGTTGTATAGTGTAGTTATGTAGTGTGAAGTTTAGGGGGTATATATTATAGTTTAGTGATGTAGTGCGGAGTATGAGGGATATATAGTGTATTGATGTTATGAGGAGTATAGGGGTTATATAGAGTAGTAATGTAGTGTGAAGTATAGGGGCATATAGTGTAGCGATGTACTGCGGAGTATGAGGGGTATATAATGTATTGATGTTGTGAGTATATGGGTTAAATAGAGTAGTGATGTAGTGTGAAGTATAGGGGCATATAGTGTAGTGATGTAGTGCGGATTATGAGGGGTATATAGTGTATTGATAATGTGAGGAGTATAGGGGTTATATAGAGTAGTGATGTAGTGTGAAGTACAGTATAGGGGATATATTGTGTAGTGATGTAGTGCGGAGTATGAGGGGTATATAGTATAGTGAGGTACTGTGGAGTATAGGGGTTATCTAGAGTAGTGATGTAGTTTGAAGTATATGGGGATATATAGTTTAGTGATGTAGTGCTAAGTATAGGGGGTATATAGTTCATTGATGTAGTACGAAGTATAGGGGTTATATAGTGTAGTGATGTAGTGCTAAGTATAGGGGGTATATAGTGTAGGGGTATAGGTCCATAATTGCTGACGCTGCAAATTTGTAGACCAAGCCTGAATCAGGCCCATAGTGTAGTGATTAGGTGCTGTATATATATATGGCGTATATGGGACCTTATTCTGGTCCACTTGCTCCCCCGCCAGCTGTGCGGGTGAATTCGTCGAACGAAGGGGGGGGGGGGGGGGGGGGGGGTTAATCCACAGGTTATACAGGGCCAGATGGAGCTGCAGCTCCAGGCCTACAAATAAAGTAGGCCCATCATCATGGCACCATGATGATCACCAGCTGGGCACAGTGTGGGCCATAAATCATGTTTGTATTTTGATGTGTTTAGCAAGAAAAGAAACACAGAAGGCTGAATAAGCCTGAAGTGACATAAACCACTAAGGGTTCTCACAGGTTACACTCTGCTGTTGGTCACATGGCTATGGTAATAAGGATGGGCACAAGGCCTATCAGAGCAGGGGGAGGGTCTAAGCAGGGTAGGAATGATCACGAGTTTAGAGTGATCAACCCCTGTCCAAGAAGCCCCACCCACCCTTCCCTGTTTCTTTTCCTCTTCGGCGGCGGTAAAGAACGGTCATTCTTTAAGAACTCTGTATGTGTGTAGGTAGTGGGGTGCACTCTCCCTCGACAACGATTGTCATGGGCCACGCTTCTGCCCGGGGGATGGCCGTCACCACCAGGCCTGGTGGCTGACCAGGGAGAGTGGTCATCCAGCGTTGTATGTATGATTAAGTGATCTTTAACCCCACCTTTCCTATAATGACCGTTCTTTGGCGCCGCCACCATTCATAGTCTTAGTTTAATTGTCAAATAAATTTGACATTCTGTTTTGAAACGCCAGCACTTTGTGTCGTGTCTTTATTTTAGGTTAAGTTTAGATAAGGTTATATATAAGTTGTATTTAAGTGTATCAACGGACAAGTGGGGCCAGGGGGATACCCGATGGTGAGTTTAGTGGTTCTTATAGTGTATGGGTTCTACATTGCATTGGCCTCACTTCCTCCACTTCTCATAATAGGCCCTTGTACATTATCAGCAGAGCCGTGAGTAGAGTGGCCAATCCCGGGATCGGCGGGATCCCGGGATTTGGCCCCAATATTGCCCAATATTTCGCGATTAGACTACTCTAATGCTGGGCAGCGTCTGAGCACTTGCTCAGACGCTGCCCAGCTGCTCCGAGTCCTGTGCCGGCTGTGCAGCTCAGATGCGCAGCGTGATGTGGTCAGAGGTCATGCTGGGCGTCACACGCCCCCGCACCGCCGCCGCTCTCTACAACTGGAGGCTCTTCGCTGAACGGAGGACTTTGGTGTTTATTTGTGTAATCCTGAATTGGATCTGGACTTCTTTTACCGACCGCAGAGAACTTTGGATGACGGATTCTGGACCATCATCCTTTGTATTTCAAGCGCTTTTGAGAACTGATTCAATTCAGATTCTCCATTCCATCCGGTACTTAGCCATTTTCTTTTCTTGTACTATCTTGTACTATCACATCACATGTTTGTCGTATATCAATACATACTGTATGTATCTTTTCTACATTTATTTTGGTGTCTCATCCGGACCGAGATAAATGATCTATGGTTGGGAGGATTGGTGTTCCACTATCCAAATAAGCAGTCGATTTGGGAGAAGAGGAGATGCTATTGGTGCAGGAGGAACGTATGGTTATATATATCTGTATATGCTAGCCAGTATTTGGAGAAGAGGACCGTTCCTATATATCTAGGGACGTATTTTAAATTCACAAGGGCGCCGGTGGAGGGAACATGCCATCTTTTGTCACTTTTTCCACTGTTTCTTGGGGGTCCAGGGTCACCCTTGTTGGATGTACCCACCATAGGCTGCCCAGGCGCACAGAACTTACTCTTTACCTTTCTTTCTTTGCTGAACTCGCCTGCCACTGTGACCAGGTTAGGCATGACTGTGTGCGGCCGGGAGAGGTCGGGCGGCAAGCGAGTTGTGACACCAAAGCTGTAGCGATGCGGCCTGCGCAGCGTGACCTATGGGTCACGCTGCACAGGCCGCAGCACTGAACCCGCTCGCCGTCCGACTTCTCCCGGCTGCACAGTCTAGTGACACACTGTCCTCCCTCCGGCATCACACTCGCAGCCTGCCTCCATTCCGCTGCCACCTGCCCCGCTTAAAGTAAGGCAACATGAGGGAGAGGGAGGTGGTTTTCTTTTAGGTAAACCAATCCCAGGAATCCCGGTATTGAGCATTTTTCAATCCTGATTTCCGGATCTAAAAAATGGCCCAGGATTGGCATCCCTACCCGTGAGGCCCTGAAACTGGCCCTGGTCCTATGAATAGCGGGTGTGAGATCTGTGTGTCACAGAGAGGGTTAATCTCTGCAGCTGTTGCTCCTAGTTACATTGTTGCAGAAGCTGAGCTGGGAGCTGTAACCATGGACCAGCTGCACTCATTTCTCCTGTATATAACACAGCATCAGGCCCAGACTAACAATGGGGAGGATGGAGCTGCAGCTCCAGGCCTCCACAAAAAATAGGCCCACCCTTGTGGCAGCATGATGATCACCAGGCAGAATAGCGCCACCTCCTCCTACCTCTTGTACTTCCCGGTAAGACTCTAATGGCTATTTCACACTGTCCGGCTACTGCCGGACGGCGAAATCCCGCACGGCCAGGAAGCCGTGCACGGTAGTTGTTAATGGACACTATTGTGTCCATTTATACGGTACGGCCACGGCCCGGCCGTCCGGTTGCAGCCGGATCCCGCCACTGGAAGGGACGGCTGCCGGGCTGTGGCCTTCCCCTCCAGGATAAACTACTGTGTGCTGCACGGCTTTCTGGCCGTGCATGTTTTCGCCGCCGGGCAGGAGCCGGAGTGTGTGAAACCGCCCTAAGACAGTCAGAGGCTCTGCCTCCCAGACGAGGAGGGGCAGTCTCACTGACAGAATGGGGGTCACAGTAGGGGGACTCTGGGTTGGTGTGTCACTGGCCCTGACTACTTAAAAAGGATTCTTGCAGTGTAATTTGTCCCACGGAGAGCCACAGGAATGAGAAGCTGCCAATACTGTCACTGTAAGTTATGAAGAACATTCAATGCTATTATGTCTGTGTAATTACACCATGTAGGCATCTGTATATGTGTTAGAGTATGGGGGCGAAATGTAATAGGGTGTGATTTTTTAGACATGTGCGATTTTTGGTCAAAAACGGCCGAAATCGCACATTTTCCGAAAATCGCACATTTAATAGGTTGAAAATCGCTGTAAAAAATCGCACTTTTTACCGCGAAATCGCACTTTTAGAAGTGCGATTTTTAGTCACATTTCAATTCGCATCCAGATGTTTTCCCATTATAAAGTATACAACTCGCAAATGTAATAGGGTGCGATTTTTGGTAAATGTTACCAAAAATCGCAAAAAAAATAGACCAGGTTCTGACAGGCGAATTTGACAGAACCATGCACAGATCATTGAGATCTGTGCATGGTTCTGTTAATAAAAATGTGTAAAAGTGTTTTTATAAAAAAAAAACGGCGTGGGGTCCCCCCTCCTAAGCATAACCAGCCCCGGGCTCATTGAGCCGGACCTGGTTCCAAAAATACGGGGGGACAAAAAGCATAGGGGTCCCCCGTATTTCTGAAACCAGCCCCGGACTCTTGGACCGGTCCTGGTTCCAAAAATACGGGGGACAAAAAATCTGGGGGTCCCCCGTATTTTGAAACCAGCACCGGGCTCCAACAGCCCGCGGTGTCATGCCACAGCCGGGGGACACTTTTTATACAAGGTCCCCCGGCCAAAACATGAGCACCGTGGCTGGTCAGCCTTGGACGGGGTACCTGGAGGAGTGGGGACCCCCCCAATAAAGGGGTCCCCCCCCCCCAGGCTTCACCCGTCCAGGGCTGAAGCCCGGGGCTGTCACCGGCGTCCGTGGCCAGTGGACGCCGGCCTGATAGGCTTAAATCCATCATACATATCATTACATTGCTTTTTACCGGCGAACTACAAGTGCCAGCAGACCTCCCCCGCATGCTGGGACTTGGAGAACCACAAGTCCCAGCATGCGGGGCATTAATGGGCCCGCTGGGACTTGTAGTCCACCTGTAAAAAGAATGTTTATAAAAAACACACACACAGAGAAGTACAAGTTTATTACACACACACACCTCACTTTTACACCAGCATACTTACCATTCCTAGATCCAGCGCTGGTCTGGCTGCTTCTCAGCCGGCTCCCCCCGCACTGACAGGCAGCGGGGAGAACCGGCTGTCTCCGTTGCTTCTAACAGCCTCTGTAGCGCTGTCCGAGTGCTACAGAGGCTGAGAGCGTGATTGGCTGAGCTACAGTATGCGTCTCCATGGAGACGCATAGCTCAGCCAATCACGCTCTCAGCCTCTGTAGCACTCGGACAGCGCTACAGAGGCTGTTAGAAGCAACGGAGACAGCCGGTTCTCCCCGCTGCCTGTCAGTGCGGGGGGAGCCGGCTGAGAAGCAGCCAGACCAGCGCTGGATCCAGGAATGGTAAGTATGCTGGTGTAAAAGTGAGGTGTGTGTGTGTAATAAACTTGTACTTCTCTGTGTGTGTGTTTTTTATAAACATTCTTTTTACAGGTGGACTACAAGTCCCAGCGGGCCCATTAATGCCCCGCATGCTGGGACTTGTGGTTCTCCAAGTCCCAGCATGCGGGGGAGGTCTGCTGGCACTTGTAGTTCGCCGGTAAAAAGCAATGTAATGATATGTATGATGGATTTAACCCTATCAGGCCGGCGTCCACTGGCCACGGACGCCGGTGACAGCCCCGGGCTTCAGCCCTGGACGGGTGAAGCCTGGGGGGGGGGGACCCCTTTATTGGGGGGGTCCCCACTCCTCCAGGTACCCCGTCCAAGGCTGACCAGCCACGGTGCTCATGTTTTGGCCGGGGGACCTTGTATAAAAAGTGTCCCCCGGCTGTGGCATGACACCGCGGGCTGTTGGAGCCCGGTGCTGGTTTCAAAATACGGGGGACCCCCAGATTTTTTGTCCCCCGTATTTTTGGAACCAGGTCCGGTCCAAGAGTCCGGGGCTGGTTTCAGAAATACGGGGGACCCCTATGCTTTTTGTCCCCCCGTATTTTTGGAACCAGGTCCGGCTCAATGAGCCCGGGGCTGGTTATGCTTAGGAGGGGGGACCCCACGCCGTTTTTTTTTTAACTTTTTTTTTTTGCACAAAATCGCATTTATGAAAATGCGCACATTTTCATGACTGAAAATGCGCACATTTTCATGACTAAAAATCGCCCGAAATCGCGGCAAATCGCATTTTTTGCCGCTAATTCGCATCTCATTACATATGCGAATTCGCGGCAAAAAATGCGATTTTTAAAGGTGCGATTTGGTGCGATTTTTTTTTTAGTCTAAAAATCGCACCCTATTACATTTCGCCCTGGGTGTCTGTGTAATGGTAACGTGTATCTGTAACTCTGAATATATGTGTCTGTGACTACATGACGATGTAGAGTGGGGGGGTCGGTTCTGGCAGGCACTGTGACACTGTGTAATAGGGCAGGCACTCTCTGTAATAAGGCGGTCACTGTGACACTTTCTGTAATAATGCGGGCACTGCAATACTCTGTAAGAAGGCAGGCACTGCGACATTGTCTGAAAGAAGGCAGGCACTGTGACATTGTCTGAAAGAAGGCAGGCACTCTGACACTTTCTATAATAAGGCGGGCACTGCGTCACTCTCTGTAAGAAGGCGGGCACTGCGACACACTCTGTAAGAAGGCAGGCACTGCTTCACTACATAAAAAGGCAGGCACTGTGAAACTATTTATTTATTCATAAACAGTTTCTTATATAGCGCATACATATTGAGCATCACTTTGGCACTGTGATACTCTGTAATAAGGCAGGCACTGCGACACTCTCGGTAACACTGTGTAATAAGGCGAGCACTGCAAAATTCTCTGTAATAAGGTTGGCACTTTGAAACTCTCTGTAATAAGGTGGGCACTGGGACACTCTCTGTAATAAGGTAGGCAATGCACCACTCTCGATGTAATAAGGAGGGCACTGTGACACTATTTAATAAGGAGGGCAACACAAAAAGGTGAGCACTGCGACACTTTCTGTAATAATGCAGGCACTCTGACACTGTAATAAGGAGGGCACTGTGACACTCTTTAAGTATGCGGGCACTGAGACTCTTACTGTAATAATGCGGGAACTGCGACACTCTGTAATAATGCGGGCACTGCGACACTCTATGTAATAAGGTGGGCACTTCAACACTCTGTGTAGTAAGGCGGGTACTGCAACACTTTGTGTAATAAGGTGGACACTGCGACATTCTCTGTGTAATAAGGTGGGCACTGCAACACTCTCTGTGTAAGTAGGTGGGCACGGTACCACTCTGTGTAATAAGGAGGGCACTGTGACAATCTGTTTTAATTTGAGCTCTGCTACACTCTCTGTAATAAGGTGAGCACTGGGACACTGTCTATTAAGTAAGGCACTGCAACACGGTCAACATAAAAAGGCGGGCACTGCAAAACTTTCTGTAATAATGCGGGCACTGTGACACTCTGTGATAAGAAGGGCACTGTGACACTGTTTAAGTATGCGGGCACTGCGACACTTACTGTAATAATGCGGGCACTGCGACACTAATAAGGAGGGCACTGTGACACTGTTTAAGTATGCAGGCACTGTGACACTGTGTAATAAGGTGGGCACTTCAACACTATCTGTGTAATAAGACGGGTACTGCAACACTCTAATAAGGTGGGCACTGCGACATTCTCTGTGTAATAAGGTGGGCACTTTGACACTCTCTATGTAACAAGGTGGGCACTGTACCACTCTCTGTAGTAGTAGTAGTAGCACGCTTATTTATAAGGCGCCACAAAGTGTCCGCAGTGCCGTACATAGCAAACCAAAAACAAATTATAAGGTAACGTAAAGGGTGCGTTGATAAAATACAGCATAAATAGGGGTATAGCTGGTAGAACTAAAATCAGCATCAGTTCTGAATTAGGTGTCGAAATTGTCGAGAAGACTGAAGATGAAGTAGAGGAAAGGAAGAACCAGGCAGGAGCACAGGTGAGGTAAAGAGGTAGGGTGAGTACGTGAGGAAGGAGGGCCCTACTCATAAGAGTTAACATACTAAAAGGAGGTGGGTGGACGAACGAAAAACAATAGGATAAGTAGGAACGGATGGGAAGGAGGCAGGATTGGAGGATCAAAAGAGGTTAGGAGGAGGGATAGGCTAGTCGAAAAAAAATGGATTTTGAGGGAGCGCTTGAAGAAGGTAAGGGAATCAGAGAGCCTGATGGGTGGCAGGAGGTTGCTCCAGTGCAGGGGGGGGCAGCGCGAGAGAAGTTTTGGACACGGGAGTGGGAGGAGGTGATTAGGTGAGAGGTCAGTCGGCGGTCAGCGATGGAGCGAAGAGGACGGGAGGGAGTGTGCATAGAGATCAGTGAAGAGAGGTAAGGAGCGGTGGAGGAGGAGAGAGCCTTGTAGGTAGTGGTGAGGAGTTTAAAGAGAACTCGGAAAGGAATGGGGAGCCAGTGAAGAGATAGACAGAGGGGGCAGGTGGAGGTAGAGCGGAGGGAGAGGAAGATGAGCCTAGCAGCAGCGTTAAGAATGGATTGGAGAGGTGCAAGGAGAATTTTGGTTGTGCCAGTGGAGAGGAATGGTCTGATGCGCGAGATGTTGCGTAGGTGAAAGCGGCAAGACTGTGAGAGAGCACGAATGTGGGGGGTGAAAGAGCGGGAGGAGTCAATGATGACAACGAGGCAGCGCGTTTGGTCGATGGAGGTGATCTTGGTTTCACCAATGCTGATGGAGATAGTGGGAGAAGAGGGGATGTTCAGGGGATGGAAGATTTGAAGTTCAGTTTTAGCCATGTTTAGTTTCAAGAAGCGTTGGGTCATCCGGGCTGAGATGGCCGTGAGGCATTCGGAGACCTTGGACAGGAGTGATGGGGATAGGTCGGAGGAGGAGAGATAGATTAGGGTATCATCAGCATAAAGGTGGTAATGGAAACCATAAGAGCTAGGAGAGGAGGAGCTCGGAGTGGAGACGGAGAAGGAGCGATCGGAGAGGTATGAGGTGAACCAGGAGAAGACCGTGCCAGTGATGCCAAAGGAGGGGAGGGTGTTAAACAGGAGAGGGTGGTCAACATTGTCAAAGGTAGCCGATAGATCAAGATGGATGAGGATAGAGAAGAGGCCTTTGGATTTAGCCGATAGTAGATCGTTAGTGACTTTGGTCAGGGCAGTTTCAGTGGAATGTAAAGGGCGGAACCCAGATTGGAGGGGGTCTAGAATGGAGTTAGCAGTAAGGTGGCTTAGGAGACCATTAAAGGTCAGACATTCTAGGAGCTTGGAGGCAAAAGGTAGGAGGGAGATGGGCCTGTAGTTGGATGGAGAGTTGGGGTCCAGATTATTTTTTTGAGAATTGGGGAGACAAGAGCGTGTTTGAAGGAGGAAGGGAAGATCCCAGAGGATAGGGAAAGATTAAGAAAGAGATTAAGAAAGAGGTGAGCCAGGTGAGAGCAGACTGACGGACTGAGACGACGGATAATATTGGAGGGGATAGGATCGAGCGAGCAGGTGGAGGGAGAAGCGGATTGAAGGATAGAGTGGACTTCAGCGGCAGTGGTGGGGTAAAATGAGGACAGGGGATGGAAGGAGGGGAGTGGAGATGTAGGAGGGGAGGAGGGAGAGGGTGAGGTCATGGCAGCAGCGATGGCACTCCTGAGAGAGGAGATTTTGGTTGAAAAGTAGGTAGCAAAATCAGCGGCTACGATGGAGGATGGAAGAGCTGGAGGGGGGGGGGGGGGAGAGCAAGGAGTTGAAGGTGGCGAAGAGCCTGCGGGGGTTGGATGATTGGGAAAGGATGAGGGTCTTAAAGTAGGATTCCATGGACAGAGCAAGGGCAGAGCTGAAGGAGGAAAGAATGAATTTGAAATGGAGATAATCCGCGAGGGAGCGTGATTTCTTCCAGAAGCGCTCAGCACTTTTTAAGGAATCGGGTGATAGCCGAGTGCCACAGTTGGGGGTTGGAGCATCGAAGGGGGATAGAGGAGGGAGGGCAGGCAGAGTTCAATGCCGAAGATAGGGTGTCATTATAGAGGGAGGCGGCGAGGTTTGGGCAGGACATGACGGCGATTGGGGCGAGAAGACACAGCGTGTTTGAGAAGGCAGCAAGATCTAGTGTGTTGACGTTATGCCGTGAGACAATGCGGGCACTGCGCACTCTGTGTAATAAGGCGGGTACTGCAACACTCTGTGTGTAATAAGGCATGCACTGCGACATTCTCTGTGTAATAAGGTTGGCACTGCGACAGTCTCTGTGTAACAAGGCGGGCACTGCACCACTCTCTATGTAATAAGGAGGGCACTGCAACACTCTGTGCAATAAGGAGGGCACTACGACAATCTGTTATAATGTGGGCTCTGCGACAATCTCTATATAATAATGTTAGCACTGCGACACTCTCTATGTAAAAAGGTTGGCACTGCGACAGTCTCTGTGTAACAAGGCGGGCACTGCTCCACTCTATGTAATAAGGAGGGCACTGCAACACTCTGTGTAATAAGGAGGGCACTACGACAATCTGTTATAATGTGGGCTCTGCAACACTCTATGTAATAATGTGGGCACTGCAACACTCTTTGTAATTATTCATTAACAGTTTCTTACTGTATATAGAACATACATATTCTGCATCGCTTTGGCACGGAGACACTTTGTAATAAGGTGGGCACTGCAACTCTCTCTGTAACACTGTGTAATAAGGCAGGCACTGCAATACTGTGTAATAAGGTGGGCACTGCGACACTGTAATAAGGTGGGCATTGCCACACTCTCTGTAACGTGTTATAAGGTGGGCACTGCGACACTGTCATAAGGGGGGCACTGCAACACTCTGTGTAATAAGATGGGCACTGTGACACTCTCTGTGTAATAAGGTGGGCTCTTTGACACTCTGTAATAAGGTGGGCACTGTGACACTCTCTGTGTACTCTGTGTAATAAGGTGGGCTCTTTGACACTCTGTGTAATAAAGTGGGCACTGTGATACTCTGTAATAAGGTTGGCTCTGTGACACTCTCTGTGTAATAATGTGGGCACTTCAACACTCTCTGTGTAATAATGTGGGCACTGCGACACTGTGTAATTATGTGGGTTCTGCAACACTCTGTGTGTAATAAGGCAGGCACTGCGACGCTCTCTGTGTAACAAGGCGGGCACTGCACCACTCTAGGTAATAAGGAGGGCACTTTGACACTCTCTGTGTAACAAGGTGGGCACTGTACCACTCTCTGTGTAATAAGGAGGGCACTGTGACAATCTGATAATTTGGGCTCTGCGACACTATCTATGTAATAAGGTGGGCACTGGGATACTCTCTGTAATAAGGTGGGCACTGCGACAATCTGTGATAATTTGGGCTCTGCGACACTATGTAATAAGGTGGGCACTGGGACACTCTATGTAATAAGGTGGGCACTGGGACACTCTCTGTAATAAGGTGGACACTGGGACACTCTGTAATAAGAAGGGCACTGTGGCACTGTTTAAGTATGCGGGCACTGCAACACTCTGTGTAATAAGACGGGTACTGTAACACTCTGTAATAAGGCAGGCACTGCAACATTCTCTGTGTAATAAGGAGGGCACTGCGACACTCTGTGTAATAAGGAGGGCACTACGACAATCTGTTATAATGTGGGCTCTGCGACACTCTCTATGTAATAATGTGGGCACTGCAAAACTCTCTATGTAATAAGGTGGGCACTGCGACACTTTATGTAAAAAAGCATGCACTGGAACACTCTTTGTAATTATTTATTCATAAACAGTTTCTTATATAGCGCATACATATTCTGCATCGCTTTGGCACTGAGACACTTTGTAATAAGGTGGGCATTGCAACACTCTCTGTAACACTGGGCCTTATTCTGGTCGGTGCGTACTTTCCCGAATTCTTACGGAGCGGTCCGCACGCCACGCTTTGCGGACATCGTCCGTAGAAACGCCCACCGAGCCTCCGCATTCGGACGGACTCACTGTTTAACAAGAGGGCGTGTGTACGGACGACATACAAACCTTGCGTGTGCGGTGGAAACGAACAGATTCTGCACGGTCTTACCGCGTCAGAACGTATGGGAACCTTGCCGTACGCACCGATGCGGTGTATTTACGCTCAAATCACCACTATTCTCATAAGACCCAAATCTGTACCATGACCCGCTTATGCAATTAGGCAACCTCATTAAAAAGGGATTGTTTTTAATGGTTATCTATTATTTATCTAATTGATAATTTAACACTTTACTACCACTTTAGATTAACCCTTTCATCATGCTAAGTTCACAACATTCTTTCTTGCCCCTTTACGCCCATGTGTTATGTATGCATATGTATATACCTTTTGCACCTTACATAAATAAACAGCATTATTTATACTTATAGTTATACTTATACTGTAAAATAAAACAATTACACACAGACCACTTCGAACTTTTAACACAAAAATGTATAAACTCCACACAGACATAGGCATTCATCCACACTCACACCACTTATCTAAGAAATAAAGACGCGTACAACTGAATTGGGCTTAAAGGGGACGGCTTATTTATTTTGAGCAGGGGCGGCCTATTTGAATCTAACTAAAATTTATGTCCCTGCTCTAACTAAGGTGGCGGGCAAAGAACGGCATGCAAGATAAATAACATCGCTGGAAAAATAACAAAGTAATAAAAATAATAAACTCCGGATCTAAGGGCCTCCTGCCCTTAATTGCCTAGGACCAGCCACCTGCCAGCGTCCATGACAACGGCACAATTTCGAAGCGGACTTTTCAAAGGGGCCATTTGCCCTTAAGGTCAGGGGGTTGACCTTCTGCCTCTGCCCCTGACCTCGCATATCACTAAGGCAGAGCTCACCACTCTGCCCGAGTCAGAAAAAATTGGGCCACCTGCCCTAACCTACAAATGTCCGCAACAATTTACCTAGCCAAAGTAAATGATTGTTAAGGTCCAGATGTGGGCCCACCTGGATCGGTGATGCCCACATCTCGACATCAACCACCAGCTAAATGTAAATACGGCTCTAATTTAAACTACCGTTCTTTCCGCCACAACAGTTCAACCTGAACTGACCCGCCACCAACCTAATGACAAAATCTCCCTCAACTAACCCTCTAATCTTCTCAAGGCGTCTATCAAGTTCTGAAAGAACAAATCCATGCCAACTATAGAGAGATGCACCCCATCCGGCCTATAGAGGGTCTCGTTTCTAAAGGTTATGGCCTCGTGCCTGACGAACACTCCGCCATCCACTACTATAGCCCTGCCGACAACTGAATTGATCCGCCTCCGTACCAAATCAATGGCACCCGGATTGAGTGCATCCCTCCAAACCCTCCTAGGAATAATCTCTGACCAAAAGAAACGGCAAAATCGCCATTCTCTGATCAAATCGAGCATTAAATTCCTAATCTCAAATCGTATATTGAGACCGGAATTATGCGTGAGGTCGTTGCCCCCCAGGTGTATGATGACAAAAAGCGGGTAACCAAACGACCTAACCGACTCCTCCAGAAGACCCCTCAACGCGGACCACCTCATACCTCTACGCCCCAGCCAACGGATAAATTGCGTCTCAGGGAAACGCTCCGTATCCGTGGTTACCTGGGACAAGGACAACCAATAAATAAATGAATGCCCCACCATCCAAATCATATTGGTGTCCAAGCGTTGACCTGTAATTCGAAATGATAGATACTGTTAGAAAGATTGAATATAAGCAGACATTGGGAAAAAATTAACGCGCCCGGGAATTCCCTTAAAGGTGATTTTGGATTTCTATATTAAATTGGTAATAACTAATAGGAATGTGATTTAGGTGATCTATTTAAGACTAGTTGTTTTTTGACCCACTTAAATTATTGATAATCTCTTCTAATTTACCGCTAATCGTTTAGTGGAAAAAGGGGGTTTGGGGGGGGGGTCACCCGATTTGACTTGAGGCAAAAAACACAAATCGTCCACCAGTTGGCTAGAGCCTAATTTAAGACTGGTGGTAACACAAAAAATTCCTCAAGGCCCCCCAAACACTAAAGCGCGTTTGGGCGAGCGGCTACTCCTCAAATGGGCTCACTGGACTATATCGGTCTGATGTATCGCCTAAATGCACCAGACCGCCATCTTCCGAGTGCTCGTATGTCGACCTGAGACCAACCCGCCGCAGCGGCTGCCGAAGCGGCGCCGATACGGAAAGAGTGTGTCCCAAAGTCGGCTGGAGAAAGACCCTGATGCAATATACAGCGCCTGAAAACCGACCTAAACTGAAAGTTAGTAAGGGGGGACCCGTCGATGTGCATCAGCCAGGCCCCGGGCAATTGGGGCCGCAACTCCACGTAAGCCAGAGCCGCCGCCACCGGACAGATGCGGCGGTCGCCACTCCGACCCAAATGGACCCACTGACCCCTGCCTGCTACATCGGTCTTTGAGCGCTGTATCTTGCACCATAAACCGTCGTGGTGCACGTCGACATGGCCGAACAGCATAGGCGAGGGAGATGCCCTGGTTGCGGACACCAGTTTGCCTACTCTGAACGCCCCATGGAAAGCCATGACAAAGGCCAGCCTGAAAAGTCGAACCTCGTAATCGGTTGAGCAAATTACTCTTAAAGACCTCGAGATTCGACGCAACAGACCGGCATCAATCGTCCGGCGCCTGTCTGGCAAAACCGGTCTGGTTCTGGCCCATCCCTTTAGCATCCTGGAAAGGATGAAAGACTTGGTGATGTCTCTCCTCCCACCAAGACGCAAAAAGAATGAGATACCTGCCAGAGAGCGTCCCACAAAACTTCGGGACTTACCCTCCAAGTACAGGCTCCATACAAAGGCAATAATAAGACGCTTAGAGCTCTTACCTGTGCCACCCCGTTCAAGAATGAACTCGCTCCAGCGCTCCCATGAGGCCAGATACGCTCTGAAAGTCGCCGGCGCTAACGACCGCAGGGCCAGCTCCTCTACCCCTCCAGAGGCACCTGCCATAAAAAAGATGGACACTGTTCACCATATTTCTGGGCTAAAGGCACAAGTTTCCTAAATCTTACCCATTCAAAACGAGACAGTGCATCCGCTACTTCGTTAAGCACGCCTGGGACGTGCTTGGCTCGCAACGTAATGTTGTTCGCCAAGCACAGCATCACTATCCGAGCTAAGATACGCAAAACTGGGAGAGAAGTTGACTTTAGGCGGCTAATGGCTTGTACAACCCCTAGGTTATTGCACCAAAAGACAACTTCCCTGTTACCCAATTCCGCGCCCCAAAGCTCTAAGGCGACCATTATTGGAAATATTTCCAATAATAGCATATTTCTAGTCATGCCGTCTCGTGCCCAAGACTCGGGCCAGGCATCCGCGCACCAACGTCCTGCATAGAATGCGCCGAATCCGGAAGATCGTGCCGCATCTGTATATAATTCCAACTCCGCATTCGCAACGGCTGGAGCTTGCCATATGCAAATGCCGTTAAAATTATCCAGAAACATTTCCCACACTTTCAAATCCCTCTTCATTTCTGAAGATAGACGTAGAAAATGGTGGGGTTTGCGAATTCCGACAGTCGCTCGCTGAAGTTTCCTACAAAATATTTTGCCCATGGGTATAACTCTACATGCGAAATTAAACAGGCCCAAAAGGGATTGGGCCTGTCTAAGTGTTAACTTAGCCGCCGCCATGGCATAAAGTATTTCGTCATGTAGGCGACGTACCTTATCCAGAGGAAGTTTACACAGGCCCAGCTCGGAATCAATTTCTATTCCAAGGTACACCAGCTTCGTAGTAGGTCCCTCGGTTTTTTCCCCTGCCACGGGAACACCGAAATCCTTAAATAAATCGAGCTCTGTTTCTAATAACTTAAAGCACAAGTCAGAATTCGGAGGACCCACTAGAAGAAAGTCATCCAAATAATGAGTAATGCTGTCAGCTCCCGTCACCTCCTGTAGGCACCACTGTAAAAATGTGCTAAAACGCTCAAAATAAGCACATGAAATAGAGCAACCCATGGGCAAACATTTATCTATGTAAAAACCCCCATTCAATTTAAATCCCATGTATTGAAATGCGTTTTTATTCAATGGTAACAGTCTAAAAGCTGATTCAACATCCAACTTGCACATGAGGGCACTAGGACCAAGCTTTCGAATAATTTCTATAGCGTCCTCAAATAAAAAATAATTAACAGTGCATAAATCGTCATCAATGGCGTCATTGACAGACGACCCTCTAGGACATGAAAGATGCTGAATCAGCCTGAACTTCCCTTTAACCTTCTTGGGAACCACCCCAATAGGGGACAAAATTAGTCCCTCAACTGGTGGTGTTGAAAATGGGCCTGTCATGCGACCTAGTTTAACCTCGGCCTCAACTTTTTGCGATATTATGTCAGGATATTCCATGGCAGAATGTAAATTTCCCCTAGCTTCCGTATTAATTGGAGCGGAAACAGGTAATTGAAAACCCTCTGAAAATCCGGACTGTAAAAATTTTGCTCCATCTCTGTCCGGATACCGTTCCAGCCATGGTAACATCCTGACTAATGATATTGGAGTTGAGGCTCTATCCAACGACAGGTGCTGCTGGACCGCGGCTCTGTTTTGTCGTGGACTGAGCCCCACTTCCCCCTCCAGTTGGTGGTTTTGTGCAATCCTTGATTGCATGTGGACCTCCGCATCTGAGACAAAGGTGCCGAAAACGACACCGGTTTCCCAGGTTGCACTGGCCATTATTAAATGCGTAGCACTTACCATGGCCAGGCTTACTATTACCTCCCTTATTATTGCTATTATAAGGCCTATTCCCATACTGTCTTATCCATCCCTTATTCTCAGCAGCCCTGAGAGGCGTAGCTGATTCGGTAACTTCGACATATAACTCTACGTCTTTCTTACCGAAATCAAACACCTCTCGGCCTTGCTGCTTCCTCCTAAGCTCTTCGTCATAGATCCGCCAGCCGGGACCCACATACGAAGTGTAGAGTTTATGAATGTGAAACTGGTATCTCACCAGGTTCACATATTCATCTGGATGTGTTTCTAAATAACAGGCCGCAAAAATAAGTATGCCTCTTACCCAGTTATTATAAGTACGAAAGGCATCCTCATTGAAGGGTCCTTTCTTCCTAGCCGCCAGGAGGGCCCGCCTATCTTTGCTTGTTAAAGCAAAGATATCTACATAGCGCCCTTTTCTGATCCTGTCCCTAGCCCTAGGGCGCAAACCCCGCTTAACAGCGGTGTTTGCACACTGCACTGTGTCGGACTCCACTGATACATTAGAGGAGCCTGAGCTATGGGACCTATACTCTCTACGCCTCTTTCGCTTGCGCCTCCGCACGCCGCCGTCCGAAGATGAATTCCCTTCGGAAGACGTCGATGCCAACGAGGAATCTGAAGTTTCATGTCTGCGTCGCCTCTTCAGAGACTTGGCAGACCTTTTTCGCTTAGATTTTTCCCCTGAAGATGAGCCCCTTGACCCATCACTGTTAGACCCAGCATTATCCTCGTTTGTCCAATCAGGATCATTTGTGGACTCACCAGTATCAGATGATGCTGCCCTCCTTCTTCCACCTTCACCCCTTCCACGACTTGATGATGTTCCTTCCATAGCTTGCTGCGCTGATCCTTGACCTGTCAATAGAGGTTCAGTAACAACCCCCATAACAGTTGAAACATTAGGCGATGCCCCTTCCGCTGAGGAAACGGCGTTTCCCCCTCGCGCCGCAGTAATAGTCGGAGCTATGGCTTTAGCTATGATGTCAGATACTGACTCCACAGTCGCCGTAGGAGCAGTGTTCCCCTGTCCACCTGGACCGGTGGTTAACAAAGGAGCCACTGACGACACCACTGCAGCGCATATGGATGTAAGCGTCGATGCATCCAATGATACCGTGTTAGTAGCTGTATTACTCCCTCTAACCGCATCAGCATAGGAGAGACCCGGCTGCAGCCTAGACCCTTGTGGAACCCTATGGGCCTCTTTAGCTTTTTCTGCGGCCAGCCTTCTCCGTGCTGTGCGTCTAGATCTAGCGTTAGAATTTCTGAACCCCTCTACCGAATTCAAGTGTAAATCACTTTGTCGGTCCCGATCACTACCCCCATTTTCTTCGTTTGACCCAGCCAAGGGCCCTTGCTCTTGGTGACCGGATCCGCTACTTAAAGAACGCACTTCACCTGACTCACTGCTTGAGGACCCGGATTCAACGGACTCCTCACTATTAGACTGCCACATACCTACAGCCGATTTGAGCATGGCAAATTCGGCCTCAGTGAGCTTATGTCTCATGTCATTAATGAATTGTCCCCTGGGGTTGCTATCAGAGCTAATTCCACCAGATGGCGCTGCCCCCTCATTCCTTTTATTCCCTCTAACTTGGGTCCTCCTGCCTTTTCCCCTTCTTACAGCAGAGGGTGCTCCAGACAGTGAAGTGCCTGCAACACCCTCTGCATTGTCAGTAGCATCACCCCTGCGGCCACTTTTTCCCCTGGCAGCCGTAATGCTCCCAGTGCTCATAGGCACTGCACCCCCCTTATTGTTTTTTGGGCGCGCTCCGGTCCCCCGACCGTTGCGCTGTGCCCGCACTTTTTTCCCTGTGTTTACAGAGGATGCGGGTCCGGAGTGACTCCCGGCCCCCGCATCCCTCATTACTATTGATCGGGCGGATGCTTCAGGCCTAGCGCCTGAGCTCTGCCGAGTGACGCGTCTGTTATGAGACCCGGCAGGGACAGGCGCCGGCTCTGACGCCCTTGTCCCCGCCGCTCGCCCCCGTGTGCGCGACTGCCGTGTGGGGCTTGCCGGAGGAAGTCCTGAACCTCCGGCAGCCCCGCCACGACGCGCTGATCTGCCGGGCGGATGACTGCTGACCGCCGGAGAGGGCGATCCCGCCCGCGTTCCGGCAGCCCTCCGGCGAGGAGAGGGGGATAGTCCCCGCTCATCGCCCCTACAGGGAGGCCTAGCTCTGGCCCTGACTGTCCCTGCAGCTTCGCCTAGCGCAGCATACAGCCCCGCAGCGCGCTTAGGCCTAGCTGACATATTGAAAAGAAAAGCACTTATAGGAGAATTATAGAAAGCAGGGAAAGATATTAAAGTAATGAAATTATAGCTTAGCAGTAAGAGTAGAAAGAAATAGAGTGAGAAAGGAAAGAGATAGGGAGAGAAGAATATACAGAAAATATTAGATCTCTAAAACAGGCTAATAATTGTCTGTACTCAACAGTCCACGATTCCTGAAGCAAGAGGCAGAATCTTCTGGAAGCAGGATCATCATCTCATCAATCTCCACCTCTAACTTCAAGACAGCCTATCCTGGACCATCATTCAAATCAGCCACCCGTCAATCAAGACAAGCCAAACCCCCGGGCCCAGATCCAGTGTGTGAGCTAAGGATTCCTGCCAATAGCCAGGTGAGTTTATGCTGTTTTCAGCCAGACAAGCTGGCTTCTACAGTCTTTATTAAATACAAAACTATTAACCCAAAAAAAAAAAAATCAAAGCAGGAGGTCACAAACGGTCTGCACCTCTGCGGCCATGTCCAGAAGGTGCTGCCGCAGCCTGAGTAGGGCCCCTCTTAACCCCTCGCCTTCTTGCCTCTGGTGATCTGTGGGCATGTTAAAGGGGGATCAACATTAATTATGCTATTCAGGTTTACCTTGTACAGTCAATCCTAAGTACCTACAGCATGAGAATTCATACATACAAACAATTACATAGCCAATACTGTTTGTAATGGAAAAAATAAAAATGGGCCCACACACACACAGTGGCTTACACTACTGAATATGTGAGTGATAAAATTGGCAATGTATGTATCAAAATCATAACAACACTTGAGCCTCACTCACAATTCTCCTGCCTTAACACTCACCAATCTACTAGAAAGCTACATCCAATACAACATGCCACATTTTGCCATACATATATACCTGCATGTCACTGCTTAATAGCTAAACTGCATGATAGATAGATACATAGATGGATACATAGATACATAGATGGATACATAGATACATGGATGGATGGATACATGGATGGATGGATACATGGATGGATGGATGGATACCACATTTAAAGGCTAGCCTAGTCCCTCTACCCCTTACTTCCTGAATCAATGTCACATTGCCGGATAGGTGAAACTGCAGCACTAATCCGCTTCCTTACACCAAACAATTTCTAAAGTCAATCCATCCAACAAAATAGCTTTGCTAAATACATGGCAACAACACGGCCAACTGGCTAGAGGGGGGCCCAGGGGAACTGCCCTCTTGTGACTCCATTATAAATCACGCCTGACCATACTCCATTGATGTTTTATATGTGCTTGTATAGAAAGGCCCTCCATAAATAAACACTCCTCACCTACGTGTGCCTCCAGATTCCACGTTTTCAGCTTGGGCCTATAACCCCTAAGTGTGTCTGTTGTAACCCACTTTTGTTTATTAATTAATAATAGAGTAAAACACACTAGATTCACCAGTGGTACCTAACAAATAGTAGTACCACCAATTATTAATGATGCCTTATGTTTACCTACCAATTCCTTCTACCTCCACCACCTCACACGCCTCCTCCTCGTCCAAGACCTCCAAGGCCACCTCCTCCTGGGCCACTTCCTCTGCGGCCTCCTCCTCCAGGCCCATCTCCTCTGCGGCCTCCTCCTCCAGGCCCATCTCCTCTGCGGCCTCCTCCTCCAGGCCCATCTCCTCTGCGGCCACCTCCTCCTGGGCCACTTCCTCTGCGGCCTCCTCCTCCAGGCCCATCTCCTCTGCGGCCTCCTCCTCCAGGCCCATCTCCTCTGCGGCCTCCTCCTGCAGGCCCACTTCCTCTGCGGCCTCCTCCTCCAGGCCCATCTCCTCTGCGGCCACCTGCTCCTGGGCCACTTCCTCTGCGGCCTCCTCCTCCTGGGCCACTTCCTCTGTGGGTACCTCCTCCTGGCCCTGCTCACGGGCCTGTCTTGCACGGTCACGTGCTGTAAGAAAAATCAAAATGCAGAGTTTTAAATAAGGCACATGATTTGTTCATTCATCATGCAGCAAAAACAATGACATATTAGACCCACATTACAGCATGTCAAACATGAAGTACCACACAGATAGTGTATGCTATGTTTAACTCATGATCAACCAGGTTATCTTATTGCCAAAAAAAAGGTCATGGAAGCATTAATGTACAATTGGCCATTTAATGTGTTAACACTTACGGCGTGCTATGCTGGCCCTTATTTGCTGGAGCAATTCGGGCTGCCGGCGCCTCAGATCAGTCCATCGCCGCTCCAGCTGGGCGATGGTCCTGCGCACCTGGGTGCGCGCGAATATGCGGCTGCGGGCAGCGGCATACGCATGGCGCTTCTGGCGGTTCGTGATGAACGGCCCAGCCTGGTCTCCATAACGGAGACCAGTGCCCTCAGCTCCGCGGGAGAGAAGGGTTCTGCTCTCCCATAGGCCGCCATCTTAGCAATGGCACAATTCAAGCAATCATGTCCTGTAACTGGTTGTTCAGAGTGATATTTGGTATTAACTTTATTGTTCATTTTGTCATTAACAGCGTGTATGCGCCACAACAGACGGCTAACCCATTGCATCGCCAAACCACACTTGCTGTACCTTTGCATAGTTGAGCAGACCATGCCATTACTTAGTATCTCCTAAACAGACAGGGTGAAAGAAGTTTGCAACCCATTATATATAATATATTACATTCACCAAACATGGGTGAAAACAACAGGTGAAATAGTGTGCATCACTAGCCAGTTACACCTAACTGTACAAGGTACTAAACTAGACAGCTTTATTATAGTGAAAGCTATACAGCAGAAACATAGCAAATAGTGCAAGACCTTTTCCCAATATTAGGCCATGATGCCATGTGTACACTTACCTTCTACCGGGCCACACTAGAGATGTGGAATGAAATGTACCTAGCATCAAGCCAGTATTTGGAGACCTTTCACATGTGATTTGGATGCAAGCACTGATTACTATTGCCTGAGTGGTGGACTGGATTTACATATGGAATGGGTTAGCGTCATTTGTAGTACATACCAAACAAGTGCACAGTACAAATGTACATTCACATATACATTTCATGTCTGGCCACAGTTTGAGGTGTTTATTGGTGTTCAAATCTGCAATTAGCTACTAAATCAGACTTAGTAAGTTTGCCAGGTTTTTTTTATATTTTTTTCGCTGGTATGGGCGTGGCCTATGCGCCGCACGGTCTACGCTGCCGTACGGAAGCTGCCGCACGGAACGCAGGGTGTCGCTGATGTACACCAATTACAGAAATAGGATATAAAGGTGTGCTAGAAAACCAAAATGTTGTTGCAAACATGGCTGGATCACAATCTGAAGGAGACCAGGAGTGCCAGGACCTTTTCCAACGCATGGACTCCAGCACCTCCTATGTGCCCCTCAGCACAGACCAGCCAGGGGCAGATGAGCAGGCTGCTGGGCCATCCACATCAGCCCAAGCAGCAGCTGGCCCATCTTCTGCCTCAGCAGAATCATTGGGAACACAACAGGTGGCTTCCCAACAGAGTAGCCTGGCCAGCACTTCAAGTACAGCGACAGGTAGACGTGGCCCTGGGCGTGGCCGAAATAGGCCAACGGAGGAACCAAGCAGCAGAAACATGGCATTCGAACCGCAGGAGCTTGCCATCCTGGTACCCCACGCACGTGATTGGATCGAGTGTCCACAGGACAGGTTGACACACACAAGGAGATGGAAGATTTGGGAGGACATAACAGCGGAGATTAATGCGGTAGCTCCACAAGTTCGTGAGGCGGAGCACGTTAAGAAGAGGCAAGTTCATGTGTGTTACATTTGACCAGTACAAGACCAGTAGGGTGAAATTCTATGGGATAAAATAATCTGACTTTGGCGAATTTTTTCGCAAAAACGTCCGTTTTCGCACTTTTTCCCGAATTCGCATATTTAATGAGATGCGAAAATCGCACTTTTAGAAGTGCGATTTTTAGTTTTCGCCAGAACTCGCATCCAGATGTTTTCACATTGAAAAGTATACAATTTGCATATTTAATGAGATGCGAATTTGAAAAATGTGTGTAAAAATCTAAAAAAAATCAGACCAGGTTCTGATATGCGATTTGGCCAAAACCCTGAACAGATCATAGAGATCTCTACATGGCCCTGTGTTAAAAAATGTGGAAAAGTGTTTTTTGACAAAAAAAATTGCGTGGGGTCCCCCCTCCTGAGCATAACCAGCCCCGGGCTCATTGAGCTGGGGCTGGTTCCAAAAATACGGGGGACAAAAAGCATAGGGGTCCCCCCGTATTACTGAAACCAGACCCGCACTCATGGACCGGTCCTGGTTCCAAAAATACGGGGGACGAAAAATCTGGGGGTCCCCCGTATTTTGAAACCAGCACCGGGCTCCAACAGCCCTCGGTGTCATGCCACAGCCGGGGGACACTTTTTATATAAGGTCCCCCGGCCGAAACATGAGCACCGTGGCTGGTCAGCCTTGGACGGGGTACCTGGAGGAGTGGGGACCCCCCCATAAAGGGGTCCCCCCCCCCCCCAGGCTTCACCCGTCCAGGGCTGAAGCCCGGGGCTGTCACCGGCGTCCGTGGCCAGTGGACGCCGGCCTGATAGTGTTAAATCTTCCATACATTACATTGCTTGATACAGAAGAACTACAAGTGCCAGCAGACCTCCCCCGCATGCTGGGACTTGGAGAACCACAAGTCCCAGCATGCGGGGCATTAATGGGCCCGCTGGGACTTGTAGTCCACCTGTAAAAAGAATGTTAAAAAACACACACACACAGAGAAGTATAACTTTATTACACACACACACACCTCACTTTTACACCCACATACTCACCGATCCAGGATCCAGCGCTGGTCTCCCTTCTGCTGCAGAACCGGCTACCCCCGCACTGACAGCGGGGACAACCGGCTCTCTCCGATGCCGCTAACAGCCTATGTAGCGCTGTCCCAGCGCTACAGAGGCTGAGAGCGTGATTGGCCGATGCGTCTCCATGGAGACGCATAGCTCAGCCCTGATTGGCTGAGCTATGCGTCTCCATGGAGACGCATAAGCCAAAGACGCTCTCAGCCTCTGTAGCGCTGGGACAGCGCTACATAGGCTGTTAGCGGCATCGGAGAGAGCCGGTTGTCCCCGCTGTCAGTGCGGGGGTAGCCGGCTCTGCAGCAGAAGGGAGACCAGCGCTGGATCCTGGATCGGTGAGTATGTGGGTGTAAAAGTGAGGTGTGTGTGTGTGTGTAATAAAGTTTTACTTCTCTGTGTGTGTGTGTTTTTTAACATTCTTTTCTACAAGTCCCAGCGGGCCCATTAATGCCCCGCATGCTGGGACTTGTGGTTCTCCAAGTCCCAGCATGCGGGGGAGGTCTGCTGGCACTTGTAGTTCTTCTGTATCAAGCAATGTTATGTATGGAAGATTTAACACTATCAGGCCGGCGTCCACTGGCCACGGACGCCGGTGACAGCCCCGGGCTTCAGCCCTGGACGGGTGAAGCCTGGGGGGGGGGACCCCTTTATGGGGGGGTCCCCACTCCTCCAGGTACCCCGTCCAAGGCTGACCAGCCACGGTGCTCATGTTTCGGCCGGGGGACCTTATATAAAAAGTGTCCCCCGGCTGTGGCATAACACCGAGGGCTGTTGGAGCCCGGTGCTGGTTTAAAAATACGGGGGACCCCCAGATTTTTTGTCCCCCGTATTTTTGGAACCAGGACCGGTCCATGAGTCCGGGGCTGGTTTCAGTAATACGGGGGGACCCCTATGCTTTTTGTCCCCCGTATTTTTGGAACCAGCCCCAGCTCAATGAGCCCGGGGCTGGCTATGCTCAGGAGGGGGGACTCCACGCCAATTTTTTTTTTTTATTTATGAACAAAAAATCGCACATTTCCTTAAATTCGCACATTTTCATGCCTAAAATTCACACATTTTCATGCCTAAAATTCGCACATTATCGCACCTAATCGCACTTTTCATTCCAGAATTCGCACCTCATTAAATATGCGAATTCGCGGCAAAAATGCAATATTAAAAAAGTGCGATAATGGGCGATTTTGAAAGTGCGAAAAAATCTCATCCCATAGAATGTCACCCGTAATGTTTAAAATAGATGTTAGATGGAGTTGGTAAATGGCCGGTCACGTTGCTTGGAGCCACAGACATGATTACCATGTAATTTAATCGATAGTTATTGTAGGGTGAGTGTGAATGTATCTTCTAAGGCTTGTTTTTATATTTTCATTGAATGTAAGTTGTGTGTAATAAAGCACATGTTGTAATCTGTTGCAGATTGCAAAGGTTGCTACAGCAAACATCAGGAGTGACATGTAGTAATATGTAAACTTTGATTGCAGGTGGCACGACTTCAAAACCAACCTCAAGAAGAAATTGACCAAGCGGTGGGAACACAGCCACACCTCTGGGGCTGGCCCCATGCCAGGCCGGCTGAAGCTCACCCCCCTGGAGGAGATGGCAGAGTGCTGCATTGCAGTAGAGGAGGTCCGGGGGGTGAGCAACATGGATAGCGAGGCCCCAGCGGAAGTCTTTGCTGCTTTTCTTGAAGGTAATTATTTGCCATGGCATAAGTAGTTGGTCCTAATTTGCTTGGAATGTGTTGTAATTGTAATTTTCTCTTTCACCAGCATCCCCAACGCTTGGTCAAGAATCTCTTGAGGAGGTTGAGGAGTCTGTGCCACCTGCCACCAGTGCCAGGCATGTGCAGCAGCCACCGGCCGAGCCCGAATACGACAGGTGGGTGCAGGTGCTTGGCCAGATTCACCAGCAGGGAGACTTAGCATCAGAGCGGATGCGTAGGACAGAGGAGGTCATGGCGGGTTTGGTCAGCACCCAGCAGACTATAGCTGGGAGCCTGCAGGCTATGGCTGAGGCCCAGCAGGCCATGGCTGCCAGCCAGCAGTCTATAGCTGCAAGCCTGCTGGTGCTGGCAGATCAAGCCCTGCGCCAAAATGACCTCCTCCTCCACCATAATGAGCTTATGGTAGAGCTAGTTTCCAGCAATAGGGTCCTATTGTCATCCGTTTCTGGTGCATTACCACCAGCAGCACTCCCTGCTGGCAGAGGGGGAACACCATCCCCCCCCCTCACCAGCATCTGCTCCACCTGGGCCATCATCTGAACGTGGCCGTGGCCGAAGAGCTGCTGCACGTGGCAAGGAGCCTACCAGGGCCAAACGTGCCCGCAAATGAACTTGTGTCCGCATTAATCTCCACCCTTATGTCTTCCCAAATCTTTCATTGAGCTGTGTGTGTCAGCTTCCTGTGTCCAATCCCGTGCAGAGGGTACCCACATTTGCCCTCGGTTCAAATGTCTTGTTTGGTTCCCCTGTTGGCCTCTTTCGGCTACCATTACTGTCTGCTGTACTTGAAGTGTTGGTGCTATACTTTTGTTGTGAAGCCACCTGATGTGTTCCTAATGATTCTGCTGTGGCTATGTATGTCATAAATATTTTATTTTAACATTTTTTTTTTGTTTCATTCCTGCCATGGTACCTTTTAATTTGTTGCATGTGAGACATAACATGCTTTCCATTTTATTTTTGAATTTATTGTAATAAATGTATTTTTTTATCCCCAAATGTGTGATTTAATTGTTACATGTAGAAGTGACATGTCTATTTCTATTAGTGATAGTAAGTTCTATCCATTGTTTGCAGTGTAAATGTGTGTGAAAACTGCAGCATATATGTGTGTGTTTAGTAATGGTCCATTTAAGCTGCAATGTTTCCAATAGAAGCACTGACAAGCGTGTAATTAATGAGTAATGAGTAAAGGAGTGGATTGTATTGTGTTCAGCTGACATTGGTTGAGGTGCGCCCGTCCTGATTAGGCGTTCCGATTGCCTAGCGCATGAACGAGTTTTGTCCTCAAAGCAATACTTGCTTATGGACACCGCATATTTCTTGCCTTTTTGTTCGCGTGCATTCGGTGTGCTGTCCGAATGCACGCCTACCAGAATAAGTGCACTCCCTCGTGTCCGCCCATGTTTTCGCCCAGTTTAGCCCACTTTGAAACTACGCCCCTGTGTAGTTCCGAATGACGCCCATAATACGCCCATATTTCCCGAGTGATTACGGTGCACAATTCTGTACGGTATTAGTGAGAACAAGTACGTAGACCATGCGTGGCACATGCGCATAGCGTTCCCCACGCATGCGCAGACGGCTGAAAAACGCCATCCGAAAGTATTCGGAAATTTACGCATCGACCAGAATAAGGCCCACTGTGTAATAAGGCGGGCACTGCAATACTGTGTAATAAGGTGGGCACTGCGACACTGTGTAATAAGGTGGGCACTGCGACAGTCTCTAACATTGTGTAATAAGGTGGGCACTGTGACACTGTCATAAGGTGGGCACTGCAACACTGAGTAATAAGATGGGCACTTCAACACTCTCTGTGTAATAAGGTGGGCATAGCAACATTCTGTGTAATATGGTGGGCACTGCGACATTCTCTGTGTAATAAGGTGGGCACTGCACCACTCTCTGTGTAATAAGGAGGGCACTGCGACACTCTCTGTGTAATAAGGTGGGCACTACGACACTTTCTGTGTAATAAGGTGGGCTCTGCGACACTCTCTGTGTAATAAAGTGGGCACTCCGGTACTCTCTATGTAATAAGGTGGGCACTGTGATACTCTGTAATAATGTGGGCACTGCGACACTCTGTGTAATAATGTGGGCTCTGCGACACTCTGTTTAAAAAGGAGGGCACTGCGTAATAAAGCAGGCACTGCGACAATCACTGTGTAATAAGGTGGGCACTGCAACACTCTGTGTAATAAGGTGGGCACTGCGACAATGTGTAATAAGGTGGGCACTGCGACACTGTGTAATAATGTGGGTTCTGCGACGCTCTCTGTGTAACAAGGCGGGCACTGCACCACTCTCGATGTAATAAAGAGGGCACTGCGACACTCTCCGTGTAATAAGGTGAGCACTTTGACACTCTTTGTGTAACAAGGTGAGCACTGTACCACTCTGTGTAAAAAGGAGGGCACTTTGACAATCTGTGATAATTTGGGCTCTGCAACACTCTCTATGTAATAAAGTGGACACTGGGACACCCTGTAATAAGGTGGGCACTGGGACCCTCTCTGTAATAAGGTGGACACTGCTCACTCTCTGTGTAATAAAGCTTGCACTGTGACACTATGTCTACTAAGTAAGGCACTGTGACACTGTCAACATAAAAAGGCGGGCACTGCAACACTTACTGTAATAATGCGGGCACTGCGACACTCTAATAAGGAGGGCACTGTGACACTGTTTAAGTATGCGTGCACTGCGACACTGTAATAAGGCGGGTAATGCATTAGTCTGTGTGTAATAAGGCAGGCACTGCAACATTCTCTGTGTAATAAGGTTGGCACTGTGACATTCTCTGTGTAGTAAGGTGGGCACTGGGACACTCTGTAATAAGGTGGGCACTGCGACAATCTGTTATAATGTGGGCTCTGCAGCACTCTCTGTGTAATAAGACACTGCGACACTCTCTATGTAATAAGGTGGGCACTGCAATACTCTGTAATTATTTATTCATAAACAGTTTCTTATATAGCGCATACATATTCTGCATCGCTTTGGCACTGAGACACTTTGTAATAGTAACTTTGGCACTGAGACACTTTGTAACACTCTCTGTAACACTGTGTAATAAGGCGGGCACTGCAATACTGTGTAATAAGGTGGGCACTGCGACACTGTGTAATAAGGTGGGCACTGCAACACTCTCTGTAACATTGTGTAATAAGGTGGGCACTGTGACACTGTCATAAGGTGGTCACTGCAACACTCTCTGCGTAATAAGATGGGCACTTCAACACTCTGTGTAATAAGGTGGGCACTGCAACACTCTGTAATAAGGTGGGCATTGCAACACTGTGTAATAAGGTGGGCACTGCGACATTCTCTGTGTAATAAGGTGGGCACTGCACCACTCTCTGTGTAATAAGGAGGGCACTGCGACAATCTGTGATAATGTGGGCTCTGTGACACTCTCTGTGTAATAAGATGGGCATTTCGACACTCTGTGTAATAAAGTGAGCACTACGACACTTTATGTGTAATAAGGTGGGCTCTGCGACACTCTGTGTAATAAGGTGGGCACTCCAACACTCTCTATGTAATAAGGTGGGCACTGCGATACTCTGTAATAAGGTGGTCACTGCGACACTCTGTGTAATTATGTGGGCACTGCAACACTCTCTGTAATAATGTGGGCACTGCGACACTCTGTGTAATAATGTGGGCTCTGCGACACTCTGTTTAAAAAGGAGGGCACTGCGTAATAAAGCGGGCACTGCGACAATCACTGTGTAATAAGGTGGGCACTGCAACACTCTGTGTAATAAGGTGGGCACTGCGACAATGTGTAATAAGGTGGGCACTGCGACACTGTGTAATAATGTGGGTTCTGCGACGCTCTCTGTGTAACAAGGCGGGCACTGCACCACTCTCGATGTAATAAAGAGGGCACTGCGACACTCTCCGTGTAATAAGGTGAGCACTTTGACACTCTTTGTGTAACAAGGGCCCTTATTCTAATCTGTGCGGTACGGCCCGCGTGCGGCCGTACCGCCGATGTTTTCACACTGCACATGCGCAGAGGTCACTCTGCGCATGTGCAGGTGAAATCGCCGCACACAAAAAATATACGCCGCAAAGGGGGCGTATAGGGGCGTGAGGGGCTTCATACCCTCATTTCCCTATGCATACGCCCCGCGTTTCATGGGCGTTCCCATGCAAACGCGGGGCGTATGCATGCTAATAAGGGTATGACGCCAGTGATGGGGGCGGAAAGCTGACGTCGCCGGATGTCAGCTCTCAGCCCCCATACAAGCTATCACACGGACGATTGTCCGTGTGGTCTCAGCTTGCGGGAGCTGCTGGGGCGTGCGGCCCTGCCTTCGATGGTCGCCGACCATCGAATGCAGGGGGCAGCTCCCACCATGGTGGAGGCGTACGCCTCACCATTTTTATGCGGATCGCCAGCCGTCCGTGTACGGACGGCCATGGCGATCCGTATTGTGGGCGGGGATTGGTTGGTGCGGCCGGAGCACCGTATGCGGCTCCGGCCGCACCGATCTGAATAAGGGCCAAGGTGAGCACTGTACCACTCTGTGTAAAAAGGAGGGCACTTTGACAATCTGTGATAATTTGGGCTCTGCAACACTCTCTATGTAATAAGATGGGCATTTCGACACTCTGTGTAATAAGGTGAGCACTACGACACTTTCTGTGTAATAAGGTGGGCTCTGCGACACTCTGTGTAATAAGGTGGGCACTCCAACACTCTCTATGTAATAAGGTGGGCACTGCGATACTCTGTAATAAGGTGGTCACTGCGACACTCTGTGTAATTATGTGGGCACTGCAACACTCTCTGTAATAATGTGGGCTATGCGACACACTCTGTATAATAAGGTGGGCACTACGACACTCTCTGTGTAATAAGGTGGGCACTGCACCACTCTCTGTGTAATAAGGAGGGCACTGCGACAATCTGTGATAATGTGGGCTCTGTGACACTCTCTGTGTAATAAGATGGGCATTTCGACACTCTGTGTAATAAGGTGAGCACTACGACACTTTCTGTGTAATAAGGTGGGCTCTGCGACACTCTGTGTAATAAGGTGGGCACTCCAACACTCTCTATGTAATAAGGTGGGCACTGCGATACTCTGTAATAAGGTGGTCACTGCGACACTCTGTGTAATTATGTGGGCACTGCAACACTCTCTGTAATAATGTGGGCACTGCGACACTCTGTGTAATAAGGTGGGCTCTGCGACACTCTGTGTAATAAGGTGGGCACTCCAACACTCTCTATGTAATAAGGTGGGCACTGCGATACTCTGTAATAAGGTGGTCACTGCGACACTCTGTGTAATTATGTGGGCACTGCAACACTCTCTGTAATAATGTGGGCTATGCGACACACTCTGTATAATAAGGTGGGCACTACGACACTCTCTGTGTAAGAAGGTGGGCACTGCACCACCCTCTATGTAATAAGGAGGGCACTGCGACACTCTGTGTAATAAGGAGGGCACTGTGACAATCTGTTATAATGTGGGCTCTGCGACACTCTCTATGTAATAATGTGGGCACTGCGACACTCTCTATGTAATAAGGTGGGCACTGCGATACTTTATGTAAAAAGGCATGCACTGCTACACCCTATGTAATTATTTATTCATAATCTGTGTCGTATATAGCGCATACATATTCTGCATAGCTTTGGCACAGAGACACTTGGTAATAAGGTGGGCACTGCGACACTCTTGTAACACTGTGTATTAAGGCGGGCACTGCAATACTGTGTAATAAGGTGGGCACTGCGACACTGTAATAAGATGGGCACTGCAACACTCTGTAACATTGTGTAATAAGGTGGGCACTGCGACACTGTCATAAGGTGGGCACTGCAACACTCTGAGTAATAAGAATCTGTAATTAGTTGGGCATTCCGACACTCTGTGTGATAGGGCCGGCACTGGAAAATAGGCAGTTACCAGGACTGCCTACAGCATGCGTACTACGGGTATTAAGCATGTGCAGTCTATCGATAATCGTCCAGTCTGCTACTTCGCAGAGTTTAAACAGAATAATGTCAGGCGCTCACCTGGTGTGAATTTATAGGTGCAGAGGGATATGTAAATGAGGTAGGATGCAATCTGGTGTATGAGAAATCGTTTATTATTAAGATGCAAATAAGTGATTCGTCAGTACAGATAAGTCAATATGCAATGACCCCTGGTAAGAATGAGGGTGTCAGCAGACCCCTTTTAACCATAAACCTCCTGTGGTGTATGTCTCATTGCATGTCATTACCAGATACATGCAATAAGACATAAACCACAGGAGGTTTATGATTAACCCCTTCCCGACAATTGACGTACATTTACGTCATGGTCGGGAAGTACTTCCCGACACATGGCGTAAATGTACGTCATGGATTGTAACTGTCACCGCGTCTATAGACGCGGTGACAGTTTCAACATGTCTGCTGTCCCTGACAGCAGACATGTCCGTGCATGCCCAGGGGGGGCTGCGATGCCGCCCCCCCCGTCGGCGATCGCTGTGATTGGCTGTTCAGTGTGAACAGCCATTCACAGCGTTTTCTGTGTCACCGGCGAATAACGTTCGCCGGTGACACGGGATCGGAGGTGATTGGTGCTGTAAAGTACAGCACCAATCACCGCGGGGTGTAAGGGTGACACTGGTGTCACCCCACCTCACCCCGCCCGCCTTCAAAGGCCGTGATTGGTTCGTCGGACCGACGGACCAATCACAGCCAAGGAGGGGGATTTAAACTAACGGTGACTGCACTGCAGACGCCATTCCGGTCTGGAATAGCGTGCAGTGCGGTCACCGTGCCCAGCTGCCGCCATATACTGACCTGAACTGAGCAAAATACTTACCTGATCACTGCTTCATCACTGCTTCATCACTGCTTGTAGTGTGCTTGTAGTGTGCTGGATGCTTCCTGGATCCTGTTGCTACTTGTGACTTCCTGTGCTGTGAACTTGTGCTGCTGCAGTGTAATAGCGTTAGATAGAGAGAGATAGAGAGATAGAGAGAGATAGTGTCAGAGAGTGCTATATTTTGTGCTGCTGCAGTGTGATATAGTTATAGATTGAGAGATAGAGAGATCGAGATAGAGAGAGATAGAGAGAGATAGAGAGAGAGAGAGAGAGAGAGAGATAGATAGATAGAGAGGCCTAGTGACAGAGTGCTATATTTTGTGCTTCTGCAGTGTGATAGTTATAGATAGAGAGATAGAGAGAGAGAGATAGAGAGATAGTGACAGATTGGCCCTTATTCTGATTGACGCGTACTTTACCGCATACTTTCGGATCGCGTCTTTACGGCGTCTGCGCATGCGTGGAGAACGCTACGCGCATGTGCCACGCCTTGACTCCGTACCTGTTCGGGCAAATCCCGTACAAAACTGGTCACCGCAATCATTCGGGAAATATGGGCGTATTATGGGCGTCATGCGGAATGACACATGGGCGTAGTTTCAAAGTGGGCAAAACGGGGCGGAAACATGGGCGGACACGGGGGAGTACACTTATGTTGGGGGGCGTGCATTCGGATACCACTCCGAATGCACGCGAACAAAAAGGGAAGAAATGTGCGGTGTCCAAAAGGCCACTATTGCTTTGCGGACACCACTCGTTCCTGCGGGAGGCGAACGGACCGCCTAATGACTACAAGCATTAACACCTGAACCCAATAAAATCGACTCCTTTACTCATTACTCACTAATAAGACGCTTGTCAGTGCTTTAATTGAAACCATTGCTGCTTCAAGGAAACCTTACTAATCACCCACATATGCTGTACTTCTGACACACTTTAAACCTGCTAACAATGGACATGACTGAATATTAATACTATCAATACACATGTGTATTCGACATGTACTCATGAAACCACACATTTTTTGTAAAGTAAACAAATTTATTTATATACATGTCATAGTCAATGCCACTGTGATGCAATTACCAAAAAATAAAAAATCCCAAAAAAAAACAACATGGCAGGAATGTACCAAAATAAATAATAATACAAAACAAATATAATTGCACACAGATGGACTCCAGCACCTCCTATGTGCCACTGCACATGCAGCCAGTGGGAAATGAGGAGGCTGCTGGCCCTTCTACAGCAGGCCAACCTGCACCTGACCATTCTACAGCAGGGCAACCTACACCTGGCCCTTCTGCAGCAGGCCAACCTGCAGCTGGCTCATATGCACCATCAGCAGAATCATTTGGAACACAACCGGGGACTTAGCAACATCACTTAAAGTACAGCTGACAGTAATGGCAGGCAAAAGAGGGCAACAGGGGAACCAAAAAGGACATATGAAGCAAGGGCTCATCTGGTTACCCTCAGCACGTGATTGGACACAAGAAGCTGACACACACAGCACAATGGAAGATTTGGGACCACATAACGGTGGAGATTAATGCAGCCACAAGTTCATTTGCGACCACGTTTGGCCTTGGTAGGCTCCTTGGCCTGTGCAGCAGCTCTTCGGGCACGGCCAGATGCTGGGGCAGGTGGAGCAGATGCTGTTGAGGGGTTGGCTGGTCTACCCCTCCTGCCAGCAGGGAGTGTTGCTGGTGGTAATGCACCAGAAACGGATGACATTAGGACCCTGTTGCTGGTAACCAGCTCCACCATAAGCTCATTATGGTGGAGGAGGAGATCATTTTGGCGGGTGGCTTGCTCGGCCAGCACCTGAGCACTTGCAGCCATGGCCTGATGCGCCTCAGCCATGGCCTGCATGCTCGCAGCGATGGCCTGCTGGGTGCTGACCAAGCTCGCCATGATCTCCTCGGTCCTACGCACCCGTTCTGATGCCAACTCTCCCTGCTGGTTGATGTCCCCAAGCATGTTGGCCAAGGTGGCCAAATCGGCTTGGGCCGATGGCTGCTGCTGCACAGGCCTACCCCTGGGGCCAGGTGGCACGGACTCCTCCACCTCCTGACCAGAGTCGTCACCAAGCAGTGGGGTGTCTGTGGAAAATGATAAACACAATTAGGACACATTCTAAGATAATTACTTGCACAAGTTTATGGCATGACCAATATTTACCTTCAATAAAAGACGCAAACACTTCAGCTGGGGCCTCGCTATCCATCGTGCTCACCCCCCTGATCTCCTCAACTGATATACAGCTCTCGGCCATCAACTCCAGGGGGGTGAGCTCTAGCCCTGATGGCATGGGCCCGGCCCCAGATGTCTGGCTGTGTTCCCACGCTTGGTCATCTTCCTCTTCAGGTTGGTTTTGAAGTCCTGCCACCTGCAATGTAAGTTGACATATTAATACATGTCACTCCAGATGTTTGCTGTTGCAGCCATTGCTCTGTGCTACATATTACGACATGTGCTTAATGTCCAAAAGATAACATTACATGCAACTATGATATCAACCGTTACAATACACATTCACAATCACTGTACTCTAACTCTCAACTAAATAACATGGCAATAATGTCTGTGTATCGTAACAACCTCACGGGCCATTTGCAAAATCCATCTAAGCATGAATTCAATCATTACTGTACTTGTCTATTACTGGGCACATGTATCACAAAACAACTTGCCTCTTCTTCACATGGTCCGTCTCACGAACTTGTGGCGCTACTTCATTAATCTCTGCCGTTATCTGTTCCCAAATCTTCCATCTGCGTGTGTGTGTCAGCTTCTCCGATGGACACTCAATCCAATCACGTGCTCGGGGAACCAGGATGGCAAGCTCCTGTGCTTCATATGCCTTATTTCTTGTAGTTGGTTCCTCTGTTGCCCTCGCTCTCCCCTTGCCACGTCCATGGCCACGCCCCCTGGCACGTGTCGCTGCACTTGAAGTGCTGGCCATGGTACTATCTTGTGAAGTCCCCGGTTGTGTTCCAAAAGATTCTGCTGATGGTGCATATGAGCCAGCTGCAGGTTGCCCTGCTGCAGAAGGGCCAGGTGTAGGTTGCCCTGCTGTAGAATGGTCAGGTGCAGGTTGCCCTGCTGTAGAAGGGCCAGCAGCCTCCTCATTACCCACTGGCTGCATGTGCAGTGGCACATAGGTGGTGCTGGAGTCCATCTGGTCAAATAGTTGCTGCAGCTCTGGGTCCACCTCTGGTTGTGATCCAGACATGTTAGCAACAACATTGTCACCTTCTAATACACCTTTATATACTGTTTGTGTATCCTGTTTGGCGGACATCAGCGGCAGCTGCGTTCCGTGCGCGAGCGTACGTCGCTGTTTTTTCGCGCCGCACACGGTGGCGGAAATTCCATTGTGTAAAACCTGGCGAAACTTCGACATGAAATACTGGTCACCAATTCTAACATTGCATAGAATCTTCTGATACACCTGTGACTATTGCACAATACACATGCTATTTGCTAGCATGACATGACATTTGGTTCATGACTACTGTGGTATTGTGGAGTTTGATTGCAAGCTAAAAGTAGCCCAATCCCTTAGAAAATCCAGGCCACAAGTCATGCAATACTCATCACTACTGTTATAGACCACACATGTGAGAGGCCTATAAATAGTGAGTTGCTGCTAGAATCATTTGTCTCCAGATCTGGAATTGTCAGGGTCTAAGGTAAGCTCTTCCATGGTCCTTGTAGATATGATATCCATTAACAATGTAAGTGTATGAATGTATGCACCATTGCCTCACTGCCTACAGATTGTTGGGCCAGCAAAGTGCTTGTAGCATTATTGCAACATGTCACATGTTCACTATTTCACTCACAGGTCTTAAACCTGTGTGGGTTCATCTATTGCAGGACAACATGTCCCAGCAATAGATGAAATGTCTCATAGTACATGATGTTTGCAAAAAATGCTGACACCTTTATCTGTGTGTTTAGGACGGTGTGTATTGAGTTCATATTATTGTTACATCATTATAGAGTCAAATGGATCTTCGGGATTTCACGGGGCGGCCATCTATTGTACGTATTGAAGCCTACAAATCTATTTGTAGTCGGATATGGCCATTATGTGCATAGGTGCATCAGTATTTATGTTCATTTCTTTATAGGTTGCTGAAGCAATGATGCGGTACATGGAAAGGAGGCTAAGGGCACTTGCGGCTCTCCCCACTCGTCGCCCAAGGAGGCCAGGACGTGCTAGAATCTATCGCACACGGGTGACTCTGTTTGCTATGCCCGATGATGAGGTACTTACTAGGTACCGGTTACCGCCACATGTAATTCTGGATCTGCTCTCGTTAATTGAGAGTGATCTGGAACCTCTACACGGGATCACGACAGCAATTCCGCCTCACACACAGCTGCTGGCGGTGTTGCATTTCTGCGCCTCAGGATCATTCCAACAAGTAGTGGCAGTACTTGCTGGAATATCTCAGCCGGCCTTCTGCCGAATCCTGAGGCGTGTGACGTCGGCCATGTTCAGGCGCAAGGGGCACTTCATGGCCATGACATTTGCCACCGAGACCCTGCGCAGAAGCCAGCAGGCCTTCCATCAAATTGCTGGCTTCCCTAATGTGATAGGGGCTGTGGATGGCACCCATGTACCATTTGTGCCTCCATCTCGAAGTGAGAAGATATATAGGAACCGCAAATTGTTCCACTCACTGAACGTGATGGTGGTATGTGGCCCATCCATGGAAATTCTCGCCTTCAACTCGAAGTTTCCCGGAAGTGCCCATGACTCTCATGTCATCCGACAAACCGGGATATGGCAAAGACTCCAAGAGCTGGAAGGCCGTGATGCGTGGGTTCTGGGTGACTCCGGTTACCCATGTACGCCCTGGCTACTTACGCCGTACAGCTCCCCAGCACCGGGCCCACAGGAGGCATTCAATCGGGCGCATGTTGCCACCAGGCAAGTGGTGGAGCGCTCAATTGGCCTTTTAAAGGGCTGATTTAGAGTGCTCCACCGCACTGGTGGTGACTTACAGTATGCGCCTGAAATGGTGTCGAGGATCGTGGGCCTGTGTATATTTTTCCACAACATTGCTGTGCGGCGTGAGATACCCTTTGATGAGTGGGAGGTACCATCTGAGCCGCAAGATCCGCCCATGCGCCCATCCCGCGCCCCTGAATGCCGGAGGGGATACCAGCTGCGGGACTCTGTGGCGCAAAGATACTTCAGGTACATTTTATCTAGTTGACCAGAACACACCAATTGTTGTAAAAATCACCCCTTCAAATAAGTACAGTGTGGTAGTTGTCAGTGTTACAAAACGACAATTAGCCAGCCTGCTCTCCTAATGGCAAAGAAATAGTAGATATTTATCATATGTGCTTAGTTTTGGGGGAAGTACAATATAGGTGCTCATTATTATACCTTGTACAAGGGATCTTATGTGTTTGTTATATCTTCATTATTGTAGTTGATACTATCCCTGATGACTGGTGAGTACATTGATTTATTCTCTAATGTGTTGGGGATTTTTTCCTGTGTTGATGTATGATTTGTTAGCAGATATATATATATATATATATATATGATATTTGAATTTATTAACATGTTTAAACATTTGAAGGAGCAGGCAGGCAGGCACCCAGGCAGGCAGCCAGGCACCCAGGCAGGCAGGCAGGCAGCCAGGCAGGCAGCGCTGGTGTATAATGCTGGACTCAGGATACCTGCAAGTATGTGTATGTGTCTTTTAAACATAAATGTACGCATAAACATAGATGCATAGAGTAAGTAATGCTAAGTACAGCTATGCGTTGCTAAGCTATAGCACGCGTTGCTTGGCGGAGCGAGGCGTCATTGGATTTGCTAAGTGCATACACACTGTGTTTTATATATATCAGATTTGTTCATTGCCATACATCAGCACTACTGTTTTGAAGGCATGCGAATTTGTCACCATTTGTGTTGGCGCAGAGACGCTGTTCATGTAAAGATGAACAATAAAGTTATTAACACAAATAACTGTGATAAACCAATGCCACCACCTGATTGGTTGATTGATGCCATTGTTAACATGGCGGAGACACGCAGGGCAGACCCGTTTTCGCCTGCGGAACTGAGGGTTCTGGTCTCCGTCATGGAGACAAGGCTGGGCCGTGCGGGGCCCTTTATCAGTAATAGGCATAAGCGGCGGGCCTATGCTGCGGCAGGGCGCAGGATTTTCGCCCGCACTCGGGTGCGGAGGACCCTCGGGCAGCTCGAGAGGCGGTGGTCGGACCTCCGCAGGCGCCAGCCCCAGCTTCTCCAGCAAATTAGGGGCGAGATAGCTGATTGTGAGTATTTTAGCTATGAAATTTCGCACTTACATCATAGCATCTATAAACAATAAAATGGGTCTCATGATAAGTGGGTGTCCATGGGTTTAAAAGTCCATAGACTGTTATGTGTGCTTCTTCCTGGTTAACATGCAGTCATGTGGCTTTTATATGTAATCACATAGCATTCATGATTCAGATGCATACAATGTGCCAGATCTAATATGTGTTCAACATTGATAAATGGCAGGGTTGTAATGATTGAACAAATTACTAACAATCACATAATAACTTAAATGTCACATTTTGGAGTCCATTAACAGTAAGGAGCTACTTTCCAGCATCGTTTGCCATCATTATCACCCTTCCATGTATGTCTTGTTATGGATTAATACATGTGCCCCAATGACCCCACATTGACCATGATTTTGTTTTCTACCACACAGCACGAGCCCGAGCCCGACAGGCACGTGAACAGGCAGAGGCAGCCCTGGCCGAGGAGGAGGGCCAAGAGCCTGAGGAGGAGGTGGCGCCAAGGGTGGAGGAGGAGCAAGTGGAGGAGGAGGAGGAAATGGTGGAGGAGCAAGTGGAGGAGATGGTGGAGGAGATGGTGGAGGAGATGGTGGAGGAGGTGGTGGAGGAGGAGGAGGTGGCTGAGGAGGTGGTGGTGGAGGAGGTGGAAGAGGAGTTGGTGGCAGAGGAGGAGGTGGAGGAGGTGTTGGTGGCGGAGGAGGAGGTGGAGGAGGTGGTGGTGGTGGTGGAGGAGGTGGTTGTGGCGGAGGTGGACGAGGTGGTTGTGGCGGAGGAGGTGGACGAGGTGATGGTGGCGGAGGAGCTGGCGGAGGAGGGGGCTGAGGAGGCCACGGTTGCCCCGGAGTTGTCGGAATCCGAGGGGGAGGAGGCGTGTGAGGCCCCGGAGTCCCATCAGATCGGTATGTTTACATAATGCATCATTCATGAAGTAGTTGTACTGGTATTTGTTATGTAGCACTGTTGATTAAAAATTTTGGTACAATACTATTAATACAGACCCCAAAGTGGGTAGCTACAGATACAGGTACGGGTTAGATGGGGTGTCCAAGGCATCCCTTTCATCCAGGACACCTCTGAATTACACAGGTTTGTGGGATGGCTTGGAGCTCCATTTTGACTGCCACATAACCGTTGTAGTTAAACAGGATCCTGGAGTAAAGGGATGAGTGGATCATTTGTGGATTAAATTCACCTGCTGCAAGCGTTGATTATGACCCATCAAATAGTGGAATCTATATTTTTGGTGAATGTTATTTATAAACTATAGGATGTATGCTATAAATGGAGTATGGCCCGGCCTACCTTGGAATGGAGTCACAAGTTGCCAGTGTCCCAGGAGCCTCCTCTACCTAAACACCCCCTGTAGTTCAGATTTTTGTTTTGGCCTCACAGAATTGTAGGTTGGTTTAGACTGAATTATGATTTTGAGGATGTGTACTGTGCATTCCTGAAATTTGCATAACTCCCATGCCACGAACCATCACTGAACTTAGACTGAGGAGATTGTGACAAGTTGTTATTGACGGAGGCCATGACATGCTTGTCATTGGTTAGTCATGGGTGGGTTGTGACTGAGAAGAAACACTATGACTGTTATGTCTTCTGCAGAGTAAAGGGTAGAGGGAAAAAAACACAGTATGTAGTAAATAAGTTTGCATGTATGTATATATGTATGTGTCATATCTATTTATCTATGTGTGTCTCTATCTCTCTACATAGATATATATATATATATATATATATATATATATATATACACACATGTCACCTAGCATTTCTGCAATGTATGTAGCAGTATGTGAAATGTATGCATGAATATCATGACTAATTTTTGCCCCTTTGACATGCCCACAGATGCCACAACACCGCCAGATGAGGGGGTTCGTGGGGCCCTCCTGCGTGCTGAACACCATTTACGGCTATTATTAGCCGATCTGCAGGACCTGCGCGATTTACTTATATAATTTTTTCTTTGCTTTTTTTATATTTAATTGTTAATTGTTCCTGATAATAAATAATTTATGCAAGTTCAAAGTTGTTGGTTTTCTTTGCACATTAAACAGTATATGTGTAGATTGTTTATAATATTTTACACAGGGTCTAATACAAACCATTGCACTTCAATTGCTGTAAGGGTTAATGTGTGCAATGCATGTGTTAGGCATGCTTGTAAGGATATATTGGCATCTAATTGATTCCAATTCCAAATAAGCATTTTTTTATGAGGATAGGTAATTGAATAAGTGGGTCATGTGATGTATTGCAGAATTCACATAATAGTGGGTTGTTTGGCGTAAATACACCGCTAACGGGCGGTAGCACCGCTTGGCTCCCGTTCGGATGCGGTATTCCCGAGCATACTCTGTAATACTCTGTAATACCGTGCAGAATCGGAGTGTTTCTCCCGCACACGCATGGTTTGTATGTCGTCCGTAAACACGCCCTGTTCTTAAAGAGTGAGTCCGTCCGAATGCGGAGGACACGTGGGCGTTTCTACGGACGATGGCCGCACGCGGCAGAACACCGTGGCGTGCGGACCGCTCCGTAAGAATGCGGGAATATCCGCACCGATCAGAATAAGGGCCATGGTGCTATATATTTTTTATATAACTGACTGCTGCCCCCCCTTTTGTGCTGATCAGTATAAATTAACTGATCAGCAACTTTTTGGGGGCGCAGGTTTTTTTTTATATATATATATACCTGTCACTGCTGCTGCTGCAGTGTCATAGAGTGATAGATAGTGAGAGATAGAGAGAGATAGTGATAGAGAGTGCTAAATTTTGTGTCTGCTGTCCCCGCCTTTTGTGCTGATCACTATATCTGAGGTGATCAGCAACTTTTTGGGGGTACAGAGTTTTTTTTTTTTATATATACCTGTCAGTTGCTGCCAGTTGCACTGTCAGTTGCACCAAAGGTTGTGCACCTGCTGCCCCTCACTGGTAATCAGTGTCGCATCACTGATCACCTTTTTTTATTTTTTGTGAGTGCTGTGGGGTCTTTTTTTTATTTATTTTTTACACACACTGTGATTTTGTGGGTGTCCTGTGGCCACTGTGCGCTGATCAGTGACGTACATCACTGATCAGCTTTTTCGGCACAGGGTTGATCTATTTTTTTTTTTTTTTTATCAAATTCCTGTTGCCTTTGAGCGCTGTTCAGTGACGGACGTTACTGACCAACATCTGTGCTCAAATTTTGGCGCAGGACCTTTTTTTTTTTTTTTTGTTTAACCCCTTCCATTTTTTTTTTTTAACCCCTTCAATTTTTTTTTTTTTAACCCCTTCAATTTTTTTTGTTTTTTGTATAAAGTATTTTTTTTTTCTGCACTACATACACACTACACACTACATACCCCCCGGGTTGAAATAAAGTTTGTACCCCCCCCTACACTATACACGTGTTGAAACATTTCACTACCAGTAACACAAAAATAAAAATGGCATCCCAAATGTCATCCCAAATGTCATCCCAGTCATCCAGGAGAATGTATTCAGCGGAGGAGGCATATGCCATGCTTGCCTCTGACTCTGACACAGCCAGTGAGGCAAGCGGGGAATTTGAAGGATTCATCTTAAGCTCCTCTTCCTCCTCTGATGATGAGGGACCCCCTCAAAGACGCCCCCGTAGAGCAGCTGAGACCCCCCCCCAATAATTGATCTCGTATGGACCCCACCACCAGACAATTTTGAGCCCCAGGTTCCTGAGTTTTTGGCCATGCCAGGAATCCAATTTGATTCCACAGGTCTCAGAGAAATTGACTTTTTCAAATTATTTTTCTCTGATGATTTTATAAATTTAATGGTGGACCAAACTAATTTATATGCCCAGCAGTTTATTGCTCAAAACCCCACGTCATTATTTGCTAGGTGGACCCCTGTAGATGCAGTAGAGATGATGACGTTTTGGGGTCTGGTGTTTCATATGGGCATAGTAAAAAAGCCAGAAATTAGGCAATATTGGAGTACAGATGTTCTGTACAGCACCCCATTTTACCGTATGGCCATGCCCCGGGCTCGATTTGAGACGATCCTTAAATTTTTACATTACACCGATAATGCACAGTGCCCACCCAGAGATGATCCCACCTTTGACCGGCTATTCAAAGTCAGGCCGGTCATTGATCATTTCAGTGCCAAATTTGAAGACATGTACATCCCAGATAAATTCATTTGCATAGACGAGTCCCTTATACATTTTAAAGGAAGGGTTAAATTCCGCCAGTACCTTCCCAGTAAGAGGGCAAGGTATGGCATAAAAATGTATAAGCTGTGTGAAAGCACCTCAGGGTACACCCACAGGTTTAGGGTATATGAAGGGAAGGATTCAAGAATTGAACCGCCAGAATGTCCCCCCTCCCTCGTAGGTGTTAGTGGGAAAATTGTCTGGGATTTAGTGCACCCCTTCCTGGATAAAGGTTATCACCTCTATGTGGATAACTTTTACACCAGCATCCCCCTGTTTAAGGCCCTTGGTTCAAGAGGTACAGCAGCTTGCGGTACTGTGCGCAAGAACCAAAGAGGCCTCCCAAAAACGCACATTGCCCAAGTAATGAGAAGGGGTGAAAGCAGGGGAATATGCACCGAAAATATGTTGTTGGTCAAATATAAGGACAAGAGGGATGTCCTTATACTGACAACAATTCACGGAGACAGTACCACCTCCGTCCCTGTACGAGGTACCAGTACCCACACCTCCAAACCTAATTGTATCCTGGATTACAATAGGTACATGGGCAGAGTGGATCTTTCGGATCAGGTACTGAAGCCGTACAGTGCCCTGCGGAAAACAAAAATCTGGTACAAGAAGGTGGCCGTGTATATCATCCAGATGGCACTGTATAACGCTTACGTGCTATTCCGTTCTACCGGCCAGAGGGGGACATTTATGCACTTTCAAGAGGAAGTCATAAAGGGCCTAATATTTGGGAACCAGCAGGCAGAGGGCCCCAGTACTTCTAGTACTGGCCCCCGTATTGTACCAGGGCATCATTTTCCTGATGAAATCCCCTCCACTGGAAAAAAGGGCAGGACACAAAAAAGGTGCAAAGTTTGCTATAAAAAGGGAATAAGAAAGCAAACTATTTTCCAGTGTGACACTTGCCCCGACAAACCCGGCCTATGTATAAAGGAGTGTTTTAAAATATACCACACATCTATGGATTATTAGGTTCATAATTTCACCGTGCTTCGGGGGTCTTGCTAATGTCACATAGCACCCACCATTCATTCCACGAGAATCTGAGCCGCAAAATCCAAAAATCACTCCTTCCCTTCTGAGTCCTGCCATGCACCCAACTGGTATTTTTTGGTCACATGTGAGGCATTGCCGTACTCGGGAGAAATTGGGGCACAGATTTTGGGGTGCTTTGTCTCCTTCATTCCTTCTGAAAATGAAAAATTTTGAGCCAGAACTGCATTTTTGTGTAAAAAAATGTAATTTTTCATTTTCACTGCCCACTTGTATCAAAATTGGTGAAACCCCTGGGGGTTTGAAATGTACACTATACCCCTAGATGAATTCCCTGAGGGGTGTAGTTTGCAAAATGGGGTCACTTGTGGGGGGGTTCCACTGTATTGGTGCTTTGGGGGTCTTGCTAATGCGACATAGCACCCACCATCATTCCACCAGAATTTGTGCTGCAAAATCCAAATATCACTCCTTCCCTTCTGAGTCCTGCCACTTTTTGGTCACACATGAGGCATTGCCGTACTCGGGAGAAATTGGGGCACAGATTTTGGGGTGCTTTGTCTCCTTCATTCCTTCTGAAAATGAAAAATTTTGAGCCAGAACTGCATTTTTGTGTAAAAAAATGTAATTTTTCATTTTCACTGCCCAGTTGTATCAAAATTGGTGAAACCCCTGGGGGTTTGAAATGTACACTATACCCCTAGATGAATTCCATGAGGGGTGTACTTTGCAAAATGGGGTGACTTGTGGGGGGGTTCCACTGTATTGGTGCAACATAGCACCCACCATTCATTCCACCAAAATCTGTGCTGCAAAATCCAAAAATCACTCCTTCCCTTCTGAGTCCTGCCATGCACCCAACTGGTATTTTTTGGTCACATGTGAGGCATTGCCGTACTCGGGAGAAATTGGGGCACAGATTTTGGGGTGCTTTGTCTCCTTCATTCCTTCTGAAAATGAAAAATTTTGAGCCAGAACTGCATTTTTGTGTAAAAAAATGTAATTTTTCATTTTCACTGCCCACTTGTATCAAAATTGGTGAAACCCCTGGGGGTTTGAAATGTACACTATACCCCTAGATGAATTCCCTGAGGGGTGTAGTTTGCAAAATGGGGTCACTTGTGTGGGGGTTCCACTGTATTGGTGCTTGGGGGGTCTTGCTAATGCGACATAGCACCCACCAAAATTCCACCAGAATCTGAGCTGCAAAATCCAAAAATCACTCCTTCCCTTCTGAGTCCTGCCATGCACCCAACTGGTATTTTTTGGTCACATGTGAGGCATTGCCGTACTCGGGAGAAATTGGGGCACAGATTTTGGGGTGCTTTTTCTCCTTCATACCTTCTGAAAATGAAAAATTTTGAGCCAGAACTGCATTTTTGTGTAAAAAAATGTAATTTTTCATTTACACTGCCCACTTGTATCAAAATTGGTGAAACCCCTTGGGGTTTGAAATGTACACTATACCCCTAGATGAATTCCCTGAGGGGTGTAGTTTGCAAAATGGGGTCACTTGTGGGGGGGTTCCACTGTATTGGTGCTTGGGGGGTCTTGCTAATGCGACATAGCACCCACCAAAATTCCACCAGAATCTGAGCTGCAAAATCCAAAAATCACTCCTTCCCTTCTGAGTCCTGCCATGCACCCAAATGGTATTTTTTTGTCACATGTGAGGCATTGCCGTACTCGGGAGAAATTGGGGCACAGATGTTGGGGTGCTTTGTCTCCTTCATACCTTCTGAAAATGAAAAATTTTGAGCCAGAACTGCATTTTTGTGTAAAAAAATGAAATTTTTCATTTTCACTGCCCACTTGTATCAAAATTGGTGAAACCCCTGGGGGTTTGAAATGTACACTATACCCCTAGATGAATTCCCTGAGGGGTGTACTTTGCAAAATGGGGTGACTTGTGGGGGGGTTCCACTGTATTGGTGCAACATAGCACCCACCATTCATTCCACCAAAATCTGTGCTGCAAAATCCAAAAATCACTCCTTCCCTTCTGAGTCCTGCCATGCACCCAACTGGTATTTTTTGGTCACATGTGAGGCATTGCCGTACTCGGGAGAAATTGGGGCACAGATTTTGGGGTGCTTTTTCTCCTTCATACCTTCTGAAAATGAAAAATTTTGAGCCAGAACTGCATTTTTGTGTAAAAAAATGTAATTTTTCATTTTCACTGCCCACTTGTATCAAAATTGGTGAAACCCCTGGGGGTTTGAAATGTACACTATACCCCTAGATGAATTCCCTGAGGGGTGTTGTTTGCAAAATGGGGTCACTTGTGGGGGGGTTCCTAAATTTTAGCATCTTATGGTGCCTAGAAACCTACATGGTGCCTAAAAAATAATCTCATAAAAAGGAGGCTCCAAAATCAAGTAGGTGCTCCTTCTATTATGAAGCCTGTGGTTTGGTCAACGTGCACACTAGGGCCACATATAGGATATTTATGAAAACAAAAGAATTGGGGGAATCAATTTTTAGTCACATTTCTCTAGTAAAATGTACTGTGTTCCTTAGAAAAATGTATTAAAATTGCAAATCTGCAAAAAAAATGAAATTTTGAAATTTCACCTACACTTTGTTTTAATTCCTGTGAAACACCTAAAGGGTTAACAAACTTCCAAAATGCTGTTTTGAATACTGTGAGGGGTGCAGTTTTTGAAATGGTATCATTTATGGGGGTGTCTCACATACAAGTCCCTCAAAGTCACATCAGAACTGAACTGGTCCCTAAAAAAATCAGTGTTTGAAATTTTCTTGAAAATTTGAGAATTTGCTATTCATATTGTAAGCCTCCTAGTGTCCAAAAAAATTAAAAGGAAGTTGAAATAATGATGGAAACATAAAGTAGACATATGGTCTATGTTAGTTATTAACTATTTTGAGTGGTATGATTATTTGTCTCACAAGCAGAAAATTTAACATTTTGCAAATTGCTAAATTTTCCATTTTTTTACGACATTTTGGTATTTTTCACAAAAAAACACAGACTGTATCGACCCAAATTTACCACTAATTTGAAGTACAATGTGTCACGAAAAAACAATCTCAAAATCACTGGGATAAGTAAAAGCAAAAAAAAGTTATCCCCACTTAAGTGAGACATGTCAGATTTGAAAAAAAGGGCTCTGTCAGGAACGCAAAAACTGGCTCTGTCAGGAAGGGGTTAAAAGGGCTCATTGCATATTAACTTATCTGTACCGGCCTGTCGACATTTGCAGGTCACTGACTCTATATGTACATTTATGACATTTTCAGTCACTTATTTGCATCTTAATAATAAACGATTTCTCATATACCAGATTGCATCCTTCCTCATTTACATATCCCTCTGCACCTATAAATTCACACCAGGTGAGCGCCTGACACTATAAATGGTCTAATGCCTCTTTATGCTGTATGTCACGTGACCAGTCATTCTTGTCATACTCCACCTCTGCCGATGTTGCTGATATCCATAGTCATTTTTATGACGTGCCCAAGCTAATACTTTGTAAATGGATTATTACATACCAATAATACATATTCATCCACTGTATGTGTAGTTACACTGTATGTGTAGTTAGGCCTACTTCCAAAATGCCTAGACAATGATTCAGATTTGTACGCAACGCCGATGCTCACGCAGCTGAGCACTTATGGGAAGACTGTGCACGTGACAAGGTTCTCTTCCGATGCCGCCTGCAGTCAGCAGCAAATATATAGCGCTATTTGAGGAAGGTGGGCCCCAAATCGGTCTTGCTTAGGACCCCATGAGGTCTATATCCGCCTCTGGTATGGTAAAGCTCACAGACAATAGGCCTAATGATGCGTACACTTGGGTTGGCGGCTGCCAGTATCAATTGACTTTCAATGGGGTGGAGGCGGGTTATGCACGTTCCTGCACAGTCTTTTTTTGTTTTTATCTCGGGCCACACATTGTGATCAAATCAGGATCGGGCACGGGAAAACACTGTGCGATTTGCAGGGTCCAGCAATCAGGTACAGCCAGCCAGAGTGAAATCCTGCCCTGTGCAAGCCTGCAAATTGCTTAGCACTGCATGTGACACTATCACAGGCCTGGATTATTACATAGCAATAAGACGGATGTTACAATGAGTAAAATAGTCAGAGCAGAGGCGGATTTACACCTCATGGGGCCTGATGGAAAATACCTGTTTGGGACCCTCCTCCCTCCAACTTTCCATAGCACTATATTTTGCTGCTGATTGGCATCAGTAGAGCAGCTTGGCACGTACGCAATCTACTGATAAATGCTCAACTGCGCGACCATCAGTATTGAAAGCCGGCCTAATACCTGTGTCACATTCACACAGTAATCTGACTGCAAAAGAGAAGGAAGAGGCGCTTGTTTGATGAAACTGATCAATTAGAAAATGAATACATACAATCACATAGAAATAAAAAATATTGATAAAAAGCACTGAACATCCTAAGGTAAGAAAGGTGCATATGACAAAATAACTGATGGATCTGGATCAGACTTGGTAAGGGAAACGGGTGAGGGTGAATGTCCTGTCTCAGCTGTAGTTAAGCGTGGCTTGGTGCTGGATTATAGTAATGTCAGAGACGCCCAAATGGGGCTGATAATTACCCAAAGCCACTAGAGGATTTCCATCTCTTGGGATCGCATTGCATAAAATGTCCTCAAAGGTGTACGGCTGTATGACCAGTGGGTAGATTTGTAATCCAAGTGGTATTGCTGGTGGCTAGTTGTATTGCTTGTGCTCCCGATGTTTGGAGACAACCAAATGTATAGATGAACCAGCAGCTGGAGAGAAACCCAGTTCGCTTAAATAAGATTGAAGTGTAAAGTCTGGTCTGACAACTCCATTATTAAGTGGCAGCTATTAACAAGGCACCCCTGGTAGCGCCTGCTAGTGCACCCTAGGGAGCACATCCCCCTTCCTATAGTAATCTGACTGCCTGTTATACTTTACATACTTTTTTTATCCTATCAAAGAACATCAAAGGGACTTTGGGAGTGTGAGCAGGTCCATGTGCTATCATGACATCATGCGGTAGTCCCACAATACTCCTCTATGAATGGTTTGGATGGCCAGGATATCTTTATGGGGCCCCCCTGGGACCTGCTGGGCCCTAGGCAGGTGCCTACATTGCCTTGTGGAAAATCCGCCTCTGAACCAGAGGGGTTCTGTTGGGTAATATCTAGCTTTCTTTAATCCAGGAATATCTGGGAGGCTCCTGCAATTGGTTCTTACTGACTGTGTACAGGTAGCAGAGAGAGATGTTGGCGTGATTCATGTGGCCCACACATACACCCACAACACATTAGCCATCATAGAAGGGTGCACGTATGCCTGTATTATTACAGTGTCATTAAGTAACTACAATGTAACAGTACTCCTTACAGAAGTGTAGGTGTAGCAGTATAGGAGATGTAAGACTACAGAGGGGAGGGAGGTGTTAGGCACTAAAGGGGGTAACGGTTTGGCTTTGATGGGGAGGCAGGGGTTTAGGCTGCAGGCAGGGCCGGCGCTCACCTGCTCCAGGGGGGCTGATGCGGCTGCCGCCGCTATGCTCCGTTGGGGGGGATGATGCGACCGCAGCATCTCGCTCCACCGGGGGAGTTAGAGATGCGGCTCCGAATGGGCTCGAGAGATGTGGCTGCGGCCCCTATCTATGAGTGGGCTCCAGGGGTGGCGGTGTGACTCACTCACCTGCTCCCAGGTGCTTTCCTCCTGCTCTCCTCGGCGTCGGCGGGACATTTCCTGCTGCTGCTCCTCCTGCAGCTCATTACCGCCCTCCAGTGGCCGGCTCCCTAGGCAAATGCCTTAAGCTGCCTAGTGGTGGCGCCGGCCCTGGCTGCAGGTAGGGCAGGTTGTGGGGGTTAGAATATGTACCACCCAGTTGTCAGGACTCTGCACATCAGGATGCCACTGTCGGTCCTCTGACTGCCAACATACCAAGCGCTGGGATGCTTATACCATCCCAAATGAAGACACGATGGAGCCATGGATATAGGATTGGCCAAGCCAAGTTTGGGGCTCCTCCACAGATGCCACTGAAGGGTTTGTGTACGTGGGTATATGTAACACCCCGCCCTAAATATTTTGTTCAGGACTGACGGGGAGTTAAGGGAAATCTTAAGATCACAGATCTTTGTAGGTCGTGGGCAACTTTACTCTCAGCATCCAGGTGAAGGTATTGTGTAACTACAAGTACCAGCCTGTCCTCTAGATGCCGGTGCCCGCACGATTGCCTCCCCCCCCCTTCCCCCCGGCAATTTCACCTCTCTGGTGTCTTAGGTCTGCGGGTCCCTGTACGTGAAGCTATGGGGCAGCTGACATCTGCTGACCAACCACAACCTGTCTATAACTTTCTAGGATGCAATAGAGAAAAGAGCGACTGAATCTGATTGGTTGCTATGGGCAACATCACCTCTTTTTATTTTTAGAAGGTCTAGTATATTTACCCCATAGGGGCCTGAGTCAGACATTCCATCAAGGGCCTGATTCTGGTTCACTTGCAAAAGCAAATTCTCTCTCTAATGGACAAAACCATGTGCACTGCAGGTGGGGCAGATGTAACATGTGCAGAGTTAGATTTGGGGGTACTTATGTATTATCTGGGCTCCCATGTTAAATGCACTCCGTTTTTTCATACCCCTACTATCCAATTACGCATGGAGTTGATTTTATATAGTGTGGCGAGCGCAGCGAGCCACCGTGCCCGAAGCGTGGCGAGGGGACGCGGTCTCATAAGAAAAACGGGAGCCCAGATATTACATAAGTACCGATTTGGGTGTTATATTGTTTCTGTGCAGGGTAACTACTGGCTGCTTTATTTTTACACTGTGATATAGTCAGCATGGACACTGTATCAGTGTACCGCGTCCCCTTGCTATGCTCGCCATGCTTCGGGCGTGGTGATTTGCTGCACTTGGCACACTTTAGTATTCTCCCTCCATGCCCTGGTGTATAGTAGGGTATGGTATACCACCTGGTTTGTACAAAAAAGGTGAAAAACTCATGTTGACCTGTTGACCTTCCCATTGTCGTCCTAATGCTTGTGTTGACCTGTTGACCTTCCTATTGTCGTCCTAATGCTTGTGTCGACCTGTTGACCTTCCCATTGTCGTCCTAATGCTTGTGTTGACCTGTTGACCTTCCCATTGTTGTCCTAATGCTTGTGTTGACCTGTTGACCCTCCCATTGTCGTCCTAATGCTTGTGTTGACCTGTTGACCTTCCCATTGTCGTCCTGATGCTTGTGTTGACCCTGTCGGACCTGATTTACCTTGAACTCCCCCGGCAGCTCCCCGGGAGGGCTCCATCTAACTTGGCACTTAATGGCGGGTGCTGCTGGGGGAGTTCAAGCGAAATCGGATGCTAAAAGCCCCCACGATGTTGCGCTGATGAGATTTATCTTATGCGCTTCATATAAGATCTCTGGGGTCTGATCCGCTGCATACGGGATTGCGGATTGTTGCAATCCCGGCCACAGATTGACAATCCACGGGCGTTTTCGCGGCCATGCCCCCTTTGCGCCGATCGGCAGGTGGGACATTGTTCAGCTGTCGGGCTGACCGCAAACGGGCCAGGATCACGGCTGTCGGCAGGGATCGACAGCCGTGATCCTAGATTGAATACCGCCCTAAGTCTGGTTGTTGGCCAGTCCTTGGCAGTTGTCAGCCACGATTACTTGATATTTTAAATAAAATTGATACGTGCATTGTCTTACTATATAACATGTTTCTGTATAGAGGCCACAATAGTGTTATAATATGTATGTTATTCACAGGTGTCATTTGTTCCTTTTTCTGCAGGGTTCTGGCTTATCCCCATGTAATACTCCTGGTGCCCATCAATGCTGTGGAGTACAGAAGAGTGATGGGTGGAACGCAGATCCTGGCTACGTGGCCCGTGAACCCTGAAGTGTGGCTGTTGGACTTTCAGGGGTGGGTGTCTGGTGAGAAAACGGGATAGCAGACACTGAGGGGTACTTATGGGGGTAAGTGTCTCTGATTCTCTGTTGGTCTGATATCTGCAGTTGCCATGAGAATGGGGCTACGTCCCCAAAAGCACTAGGCTATGCTGCTTGTTTGAATACATCTGTTGTACTAGTACCTGACGGAGACGCAGCGGGCACCTGCAGCTGTTTGTGCGCACACACATTCAATATTTTACTAATTGATATGAATATATTTAGTTCCTAATCATTTATTTTAATGTCGATTTATGGAAATACCCCCATGAAAATCCTGCATTTGACCCTTGTGGAGTGTAGGGGGCATATAGTGTACTGATGTAGTGCGGAGTACAGGGGGTATATAGTGTACTGATGTAGTGTGGAGTGTAGGGGGCATATAGTGTACTGATGTAGTGTGGAGTATAGGGGGCATATAGTGTACTGATGTAGTGTGGAGTGTAGGGGGCATATAGTGTACTGATGTAGTTCGGAGTACAGGGGGTATATAGTGTACTGATGTAGTGTGCAGTATAGGGGGCATATAGTGTACTGATGTAGTGCGGAGTATAGGGGGCATATAGTGTACTGATGTAGTGTGAAGTACAGGGGGTATATAGTGTACTGATGTAGTGTGGAGTACAGGGGGCATATAGTGTACTGATGTAGTGTGGAGTATAGGGGGCATATAGTGTACTGATGTAGTGTGGAGTATAGGGGGCATATAGTGTACTGATGTAGTGTGGAGTATAGGGGGCATATAGTGTACTGATGTAGTGTGGAGTGTAGGGGGCATATAGTGTACTGATGTAGTGTGGAGTGGGCATATAGTGTACTGATGTAGTGTGGAGTGGGCATATAGTGTACTGATGTAGTGTGGAGTGTAGGGGGCATATAGTGTACTGATGTAGTGTGGAGTATAGGGGGCATATAGTTTACTGATGTAGTGTGGAGTATAGGGGGCATATAGTGTACTGATGTAGTGCGGAGTACAGGGGGTATATAGTGTACTGATGTAGTGCGGAGTATAGGGGGCATATAGTGTACTGATGTAGTGTGGAGTATAGGGAGCATATAGTGTACTGATGTAGTGCGGAGTACAGGGGGCATATAGTGTACTGATGTAGTGCGGAGTACAGGGGGCATATAGTGTACTGATGTAGTGTGGAGTATAGGGGGCATATAGTGTACTGATGTAGTGTGGAGTATAGGGGGCATATAGTGTACTGATGTAGTGTGGAGTATAGGGGGCATATAGTGTACTGATGTAGTGTGGAGTATAGGGGGCATATAGTGTACTGATGTAGTGTGGAGTATAGGGGGCATATAGTGTACTGATGTAGTGTGGAGTATAGGGGGCATATAGTGTACTGATGTAGTGTGGAGTATAGGGAGCATATAGTGTACTGATGTAGTGTGGAGTATAGGGGGCATATAGTGTACTGATGTAGTGTGGAGTATAGGGGGCATATATTGTACTGATGTAGTGTGGAGTATAGGGGGCATATAGTGTACTGATGTAGTGCGGAGTACAGGGGGCATATAGTGTACTGATGTAGTGTGGAGTATAGGGGGCATATAGTGTAGTGATGTAGTGCGGAGTACAGGGGGCATATAGTGTACTGATGTAGTGCGGAGTACAGGGGGCATATAGTGTACTGATGTAGTGTGGAGTACAGGGGGCATATAGTGTACTGATGTAGTGTGGAGTACAGGGGGCATATAGTGTACTGATGTAGTGTGGAGTATAGGGGGCATATAGTGTACTGATGTAGTGTGGAGTACAGGGGGCATATAGTGTACTGATGTAGTGTGGAGTGTAGGGGGCATATAGTGTACTGATGTAGTGTGGAGTATAGGGGGCATATAGTTTACTGATGTAGTGTGGAGTATAGGGGGCATATAGTGTACTGATGTAGTGCGGAGTACAGGGGGTATATAGTGTACTGATGTAGTGCGGAGTATAGGGGGCATATAGTGTACTGATGTAGTGTGGAGTATAGGGAGCATATAGTGTACTGATGTAGTGCGGAGTACAGGGGGCATATAGTGTACTGATGTAGTGTGGAGTGTAGGGGGCATATAGTGTACTGATGTAGTGTGGAGTATAGGGGGCATATAGTGTACTGATGTAGTGTGGAGTATAGGGGGCATATAGTGTACTGATGTAGTGTGGAGTATAGGGGGCATATAGTGTACTGATGTAGTGTGGAGTATAGGGGGCATATAGTGTACTGATGTAGTGTGGAGTATAGGGGGCATATAGTGTACTGATGTAGTGTGGAGTATAGGGGGCATATAGTGTACTGATGTAGTGTGGAGTATAGGGGGCATATAGTGTACTGATGTAGTGCGGAGTACAGGGGGCATATAGTGTACTGATGTAGTGTGGAGTATAGGGGGCATATAGTGTAGTGATGTAGTGCGGAGTACAGGGGGCATATAGTGTACTGATGTAGTGCGGAGTACAGGGGGCATATAGTGTACTGATGTAGTGTGGAGTACAGGGGGCATATAGTGTACTGATGTAGTGTGGAGTACAGGGGGCATATAGTGTACTGATGTAGTGTGGAGTATAGGGGGCATATAGTGTACTGATGTAGTGTGGAGTACAGGGGGCATATAGTGTACTGATGTAGTGTGGAGTGTAGGGGGCATATAGTGTACTGATGTAGTGTGGAGTATAGGGGGCATATAGTGTACTGATGTAGTGCGGAGTATAGGGGGCATATAGTGTACTGATGTAGTGCGGAGTACAGGGGGCATATAGTGTACTGATGTAGTGTGGAGTATAGGGGGCATATAGTGTACTGATGTAGTGTGGAGTATAGGGGGCATATAGTGTACTGATGTAGTGCGGAGTACAGGGGGTATATAGGACCTTATTCATATCCATTTGGTCCTCTGTGCATTCACATTTTCTGCGCATGCTTAGAGACACCGTATCGCCGACCATCGAATGATTTCCCCCTGCCTGCAAATGGATGAGTATGTAAATCATCCATTCGCAGCCATGCACGGGGGGGGGGGGGGGGCTCACTGTGGACAGCACTCTGATTTCACAGCCTTGAGAGTCAATGAGAACAATGTACATAGGGGGTTATTCTGTTTGGTACGGAGGGACCGTATACGGGCGGATCAGGCTTTTTTTTTCATCTGCGCATGCGTATCTTTCGCAATGCGCATGTGCGGCGACCTCACACTGCTTACGGACGGGTCTCTCCGTGCGAAAAAACCTGTCCGCAGGAGCACGGTCATTGTGGGCGGCATGTGGGCGTTTTTATGGGAGCGGCCGGAATAATGAGGAAAACTGGGCATAATAAACATGGGCGTACACGGGGGTGTGCACACAAAATGCACGGTGCCACAACCTCCTCGATCGGCGAACGCACCGTGCATTTTGGCCCAAAAACAGGCGGACACCAAAGATTGCTCCAGACCACCCCTAGAGATACCGCATGAGATCAGATGCCTGGGTCTGCTAATTAACGCTGATTACTAGTCAAACACATACACCTGAATGTAATAAGCAATGCTGCAGGCTATTAAGTGAAAACCATTATTTCACTACCTGCAAGCCACACACAGCCCTCAAACACATTGGAAGCATATCTTTCTACACTTCAACATGTAAAGGTTGGTTTAATCTTAGCTAATATTCATTCTAATACCTGGTTATATATGTCCAGGTAGTTATTTTATAACCATCTACACCCATTCAGAAAGTGTTTTTCTCTTTCAATGGTCCTGGTGACACAGCTCAACTTTGGGATGTAGGAGGGTCCGTAGGAGCCAGGCACCTATCCTAAAGCTTTTGGAGGGTAGGCTCCTCCCCTTCTGCATCCCAGACTCCTCAGTTCGTGTTAGGTGCCCACTGGAGTGGGTGCTATTCTAAAGGGCTGCTGGAGCAGCCAAAGGATTAGAGTTAGTTAGGAGTTTTTTATTTTATTAACTTTTACACTAGCTAGGTAGGCACAGTGTGAGGATTCTCAGCAGGAGCTGGCAGAAGCGCTTCCTGTGAGCTCACTGCGCACAGGGGAGACACTGTCTAGTCTCCCTGTGCAGCGCTTACAGCTTCTATTAAGAAGCTGCCTGGGCTCCGGAGCGCTCTGAAACCGGCTTCACGCTAGGTGGGGATCATGGGGGACAGGCGCTCTGTGATGGCTGCGGCCATTTTCTGCGGAGCTTACACACTTAGCTCCTGTATGAGAGGACAGCAGTGTGTTACAGGCATGTTCCAAGTGGTCCCCAGCAGAGGGGGAGACACTGGAACTTGGAGATCCTGCAGTGGCTGTCTGGGGGTGGTTGGCGCCAAAAGCCACGGACCCCGCAACAGCAGGGACTTGGTATCTTCCCTCACTCTGTTTTGGCGCCATTCAGAATGCTTGCAGCGGAGCTGAGCTGGCTGACAGATCCTAGCAGTGATTGGATTTCCTGGGCATCGTTTTCCCCACTTCTGAAAGCTTCAGACAGATAAGTGACTGTGGTACATTGGCTCTGTATAAAACGCCTGTACTTTGAGCACTGTGACTGTGTTACTTTTTGCATCATGTCTGAGCAACAGTCTGTGGCTTTGGGGGAGGGAGCCCTTAATGCATTGTGCGCTTGTAGTGTTTGTACACTAAAATTTGTCCCTGAGCAGATGGCCGAGGGGGGCATGTGTTTTACTTGCGCTGGTGTGAGACCCATGGGCAGTGAACCCCAGAGGGTAGAGCAGGGGTAGCCAACTCCAGTCCTCGAGAGCTACCAACAGTTCATGTTTTCCAGCTCACCTCACAGGTACACAGGTGCACGCATGACTGACTAACACATTTCAAAGATCCACAGGTGGAGCTAATTACTTCACTTGTGATTCTGTGAGGAGACATGGAAAACATGCACTGTTGGTAGCTCTTGAGGACTGGAGTTGGCTACCCCTGGGGTAGAGCAATCGGAGCCTGCGTGGGCCAGTGCCCTGGGCAGGTCTGTAAATGCCTTAGTGCAATTGCTGGACAGGCAGAGTGATGTGTTGGTAGCTTCCCCTAGACCTATGTCATCATCTCAGCAGTCCTCTGGCTCCTTGCCTTTGACCCAAGCAGATCCTGGTTTCTTACAGGTCATGCAAGATACTGCTAAGGGGATCAGCAGGTTTAATGATTTGTTAGACAAATTTGATGGTGATACTGTAGGGACCCCAAAAAGGTCTTATTCAGTGCCATTGCTTGTTGCTGAAGAGGAGGGAGAGTACACAGACATCCCCTGGGATCAGGGTGATGACTCTGAGGATTCCTCTGCCCCAGGGGTGGAGGATTAGATTACTGCTGTTAAACAGGCTTTGGATTTGTCTGTGGAGGATAAAAGTCCTGCAAAAGGTGTACTTAAGTGGCAGCGTAAGGAAACTGTTACCTTCCCTGCGGATGATGGTTTACACGATTTATTGGAAGGGGCTTGGAAAACGGCCGATAAAAGGCTTCAGATGCCTAAGAGATTTTTCAGTCTATACCCCATGCCTGAGGCTCATGAAGACCTCTGGGAAAAAGTTGCGGTGGTAGACGCTTCTGTGGCACGGCTTTGTAAAGCCACGGTGCTACCTGTCCATGGGGGCAGCCTTTAAGGACCCCGTAGACAAGAAGCTTGAAGGTAACCTCAAGGCAATATTTGAAGGGGTGGGTTTTACTTTACGCCTTCTTATAGCATCAGCCTGGGTCTCTAAGGCCATGATTGTGTGGGCCAAAGACTTATGTACAATTTTGCATGCTGATCCAGGTGTGTAACTGCTTGCTGAGAAGCTAAAAGCAGCTGCGGAGTATGTGCTTGAGGCTGAGGAGGAAGCTCTCAAAATGGCTTCCAGAGTATCCACGGTGTCCGTCAATGCCAGGAGAGTGCTTTGGCTTAAAGCCTGGGAGGCGGATAATGAATCAAAAAAGGCCTTAGAGGCATTAGCTTTTAAAGGAAAGCTGTTGTTTGGTTCAGAGCTGGAAGAGATTATTAAGCAGGCCACGGGAGGCAAAAGTACCTTCCTGCCGGCTCCTGCAGCTAAACAGGCCTCAAAGTTTTCTGCTTTTAGGCCGTCCTTTCGGCCCTCCCCTAGAGGGGGTGCGTCCTTTTGAGGACAGTCCTTTAGGGGAAAGTTTCAGTCCTCCAGGGGCAAGGCCCCAAAGTCAAAGTTTGGTTCCTTTCATAAGAAACAGAGCACCAAAGGTGAGGACAAGCCCTCAGCATGACTACCTGGGAAATATCCCAGCGGTAGTCAAGGTGGGGGGGGGGGCATCTGAGATGGTTCAGGGACGCTTGGGCATTGTTGGGCCGGGATCCTTGGGTGTTGGACATTGTATCTCATGGTTACAGGATTCCCTTCAAGGATCTTCCTCCGAGAAGATTCATTCCTACACCACTGCCAAAGGAGTCTCGGCTCCGTGCTGCTCTTCTTCTCTCTTAGAGAAAAGTGTGGTGATCCCGGTCCCTCGAGCGGAGTGGAAGAAAGGCTTTTATTTCACTCTGTTTTTGGTGCCCAAGCCAGATGGGTCCTTCAGACCAATCTTAAATTTAAAGTCTTTGAATCTCCATCTGTGGGTAGACCATTTCAAGATGGAATCTCTACGGTCTGTGCTGCTGAGCCTGGACCAGGGAGAATTTTTGGCGTCCATGGATGTCAAGGACGCATATCTGCATGTTCCTATCCACCCGGAACATAAGGCTCTCTTGAGGTTTGCGATAGGAGACCTGCATTTGCAATTCCAGGCGTTGCCCTTTGGTCTGGCCACAGCACCAAGGGTATTCACCAAAATTATGTCAGTAATGGCGGCTGCTCTCCGACTGAGGGGAATCACTGTGATTCCATATTTGGACGACGTGCTGTTCAAAGCAGAGTCGGCGGAGAGATTGCAGAGTCACTTGGCAGCAGCCATCAGTTTTTTGCAAGCTCACGGTTGGCTTTTAAACTTACAAAAGTCTCAGCTTGTGCCGTCACAGAGAATCCAGTTCCTAGGGGTTGTCCTGGATACCCATCTACAAAAGAGATCGGTATTTCTACCAGAGACAAAGGCCAGAGACATAGCCAACTTGGTTCAGGAGATCCTGGAGTCCATCGGTTTGGAGGTGTCTCAAACTGCTGGGGAAAATGGTGGCGACTTTCGAGACGCTACAGTTTGCCAGGTTCCACTCTCGAGTGTTCCAGTGGGACATCCTGACATCTTGGTCGGGGAATACTCAGACCATGAAATCAGAGCACATAGTGTTGTCTCCAGAAACACGGTCTTCGCTGCAATGGTGGATGGAGGTGGATTTCCTTCAGTGGGGTCGGTCTCTGCTGTCCTGGGACTGGCTGGTAGTCACTACCGACTCCAGTCTCAGGGGCTGGGGGGCAGTGGTTCTGGACCTACGCCTTCAGGGCTTATGGACCTCGGAGGAGTCTGCCTCAATATCTTGGAACTGCGGGCTGTGTGGAAAGTGATATCTCTGGCAGGAGAAAGATTGCAGGGTCTTCCTTTGAGGTTTCAGACCGTCAACGCCACGGCTGTGGCGTACCTGAATCATCACGGAGGCACACACAGCAAGCTGGTCATGTGGGAGGTTTCCTGGATCTTCTTGTGGGCGGAATAGAATGTTCCAGCATCATCAGCGATATTAATCCCAGGGGTGGAGAATGCCGAGGCCGATTTCCTGAGCAGGGAGGAACTGCAAGAGGGGAAATGGAGCCTGAACCCACAGGTATTTCATCAGATTACAGTGAAGTGGGGAACTCCGGATGTGGACCTGATGGCATCAAGGTTAAATAATCAGGTGCCCAGGTGCCAGGACAAGAGATCCACTGGCCGAAGCAGTGGATGCAATGACTATCCCCTGGGAGGGGAATCTACTTTATGCCTTCCCGCCGTTTCCAATGCAGATGAGAGTGTTGAAAAGAATCCAGTCCCAAAGAATTCCGGTGATTCTTGTAGCTCCAGATTGGCCAAGGAGGTCCTGGTTCTCGAGGCTTCAGAGACTCGTGGCGTCTACCTCTGAGGTCAGATCTGTTAAGCCAAGGGCCGTTCTTACACCTGGATTCAGCTCGGCTAGATTTGACGGCTTGGCTATTGAGACCACCATCTTGAAGAACAAGGGTTTCTCGGAGGCTGTGGTTAACACCATGGTGAAAGCTAGGATGTCAGTGTCTTCAGCTAACTATTATAGGGTCTGGAAGACCAATATTAGGTGGTGTGAAAGGCAGAAGTCGCATACATCGCGATTTCGACTGTCTAAATTGCTGGAGTTTTTGCAGGATGGTTTCTTGTCTGGGTTTAGCCTTCAGTCACTCAAGGTACAGATATCGGCCTTGTCGATTTACTTCCAGAAAAGGATAGCATTGCTACCGGAGGTGCAAACTTTCCTGCAAGGGGTTTCACGATTGAAACCTCCCTACAAGCAACCAGTGGCTCCATGGGATTTATCGCTGGTACTGGAGTGTCTTCAAAAGGCGCCTTTTGAGCCGTTGAGGTCGGCTGACCTTAAGTTCCTTACATGGAAGCTTGTATTTTTGTTGGCAGTTGCGTCAGCAAAGAGAGTATCGGAGTTGGGAGCATTGTCCTGCAAGTCTCCTTTTCTTATATTTCATGATGACAGGGCTGTTCTTCGAACAGTACCCCAATTTTTGACAAAAGTAGTCTCTGCTTTTCATTTGAATCAGGAGATAGTTCTGCCTGTGTTCCAGCCCCCAGAGGGTTCAAGGAAAAGGAACAAATTGAGGAATTTGGACGTTGTGCGCGCCTTATGCATTTATGTGGACAGGGTGAAGGGTGTCAGAAAGACTGACACTCTGCTAGTCTTGTATGATGTGCACAAGATTGGTTGGCCTGCCTCTAAGCAGACCATTGCTAGGTGGTTGCGTTCCGTCATTGCCTTGGCATATACTAAGGTTGGTAGGCCTGTTCCGGCCAGGATAAATGCGCATACCAACAGGTCGGTCGCCACCTCTTGGGTGGTTCGACATGGGGCAACAGCTGAGCAAGTTTGCAGGGCCGCCACTTGGTCATCTGTTCACACTTTTGCCAAATTCTATAGGTTTCATGAGTTCACATCATTGAGGCGAGCAGTGATGAGAGCTGCAGACCTGAGCGTACTCTCCCAAAGGACCGGCTCTGGAACGTCCCAATGTTGAGCTGTGTCACCAGGACCATTGAAAGAGAAAAAGGGATTTTTGTAAGAACTTACCGTTGGAATCCCTTTCTCTGATATGGTCCTGGTGACACAGCGATCCCTCCCTTACGCTCAGTAAGTATGCCAGTGTTCATGATGTTTCATGTTATATATGGTTGAAAAGTTATTTTTAAAATTGTGCATATAATATGTGCAGGTGTTTGTACTGAGTTAATGTATTCCAGTGGCTTTGCAAGATTGAACTGAGGAGTCTGGGATGCAGAAGGGGAGGAGCCTACCCTCCAAAAGCTTTAGGATAGGTGCCTGGCTCCTGCGCACGCGCGTCTCAATCTCCGTCGGCGGGGCAACGGGAACCCTGTCCGTCTCCGCCTCAGGGAGACAGACAGGGTTGGGGGGGGGGGGGGCGGGCAGGCGTCGGGGACCCCGGGTTACCGCCGACAAGCCGGCGGGGACCCGGGGGAGCAGCTGGAAGAGCCGTCGGAAGGGGGGACGCGTGTCCCCTTCTCGCAATCGATATGGCGCTGGCGGGGGATGGCGGCTGGCATCGCCGTGGCATTCCCCTGCCAAGATGGGACCTGCCCCATCTGTACATTATGCACTTTCATATCTGCTATGAACTTTATGTAGCACACTCTGTATGTAAGATGCCACCAAGCACATTATTGCAATCACATATCTCTAACAAAGGATCCCAACATCTGCCTATCACACTCTAAGGTCTTATTTTGAACAATAGTAGAACATGTTTGCATGTGGCGTATGCTCAGATATACGGAAGGTGTCGGTGGGAAAACAGACGATATCCGTCCGTGCACTGTGGCGTACGCTCTGATGTACGACAGGTATCGGTTGCTAAGAGGGAGATCTGTCCGTGCACGGTGGCGTACGCTCAAGTGAACGTGTGCGGCTGTTCTGTGGGCGGCCATACGCTCACTGTGAGCGTACGGAAAACGCACGGTGTGATGGACCGTACGCACATTTCACCGGACCAAACAGAATAACCCCCATAGTGTAGTGATGTTGTGCGGAGTATGAGGGATATATATATAGTGTAGTGATGTAGTGCCGAGTACAGAGGTATATAGTGTAGTAATGTGGTGCGGAGTATATGGGTATATAGTGTAGTGATCTAGTGCAGAGTATAGGTGTATATAGTGTAGTGATGTAGTGTGCAGTATAGGGGTATATAGGCCCTTATTTTGGTTCACTTGCAGCTCCTTCTTAAATGGACAAAAACCATGTGCACAGCAGGGGTGGCAGATATAACGTGCAGATAGAATTCAATTGGGGAGGGATTTTACTTCAAAAGTGAGACCTACAGTATATTGCAGTGTAAAAATAAAGCAGTCAGTACTTTCCGTGCACAGAAACAAAATAACTTCAACAAATCTAATTCTCTCTGCACATGTTACATCTGCCCCACCTGCAGTGCTCATGGTTTTTTCCATTTGGGAAGGAATTTGCCTTTGCGAGTGAACCAGAATAAGGGCCATAGTGTAGTGATGTAGTGCAGAGTATAGGGGGTATATAGTGTAGTGATGTAGTGTGGAGTATAGGGGTATACTGTATAGTGTAGTGATGTAGTGTGGAGTATAGGGGCTATATAGTGTAGTGATGTAGTGCGGAGTATAGCGAGTATATAGTATACCGATGTAGTGCGGAGTATAGGGGTATATAGTGTAATAATGTAGTAAGGAGTATAGGGGTATATAATTTAGTGATGTAGTACGGAGTACAGTGGGTATATACAGTAGTGATGTAGTGTGGAGTATAGGGGGTATATAGTGTAGTGATGTAGCGTGGAGTATAGTGGTATATATAGTGTACTGATGTAGTGTGGAGTGTAGGGGGAATATATTGTAGTGATGTGTAGAGTATAGTAGGTATATAGGATCTCATTCTGATTGGTTCGCTGTTGCAAATTTCCAACGATGCGTGCTCGGAGACTTGCGTAGTCTTCATTCTTCATGCCGCTTACAGCGAGGGGGGGGGGGGGGGGGGGGCTTTCAGTATAGGAGGTATATAGTGTAGTGATTTAATCCACAGTATAGGGTATATAGTGTAGTGATGTACTGCAGAGTTTAGGGGTATATAGTGTAGTGTAATGATGTACTGCAGAGTATAGGGGTATATAGTGTAGGGATGTTCTGAGGAATATGGGGGTATATAGTGTGGAGTATAGGGCTATTTAGTGTAGTGATGCAGTATGGAGTATAGGGGCTATATAGTGTAGTGATGTAGTGCGGAGTATAGGGTATATATAGCGTAGTGTGGAGTATAGCGGTATATAGAGAATTGTTGTAGTGCAGAGTATAGGGGGTATATAGTGTAGGGATGCAGTGCATAGTATAGGGGTATATAGTGTAGTGATGTAGTGTGGAGTATAGGGCTATTTAGTGTAGTGATGCAGTAGGAGTATAGGGGCTATATAGTGTAGTGATGTAGTGCGGAGTATAGGGTATATATAGCATAGTGTGGAGTATAGCGGTATATAGAGAATTGTTGTAGTGCGGAGTATAGGGGCTATATAGTGTAGTGCGGAGTATAGGGTATATATAGCGTAGTGTGGAGTATAGCGGTATATAGAGAATTGTTGTAGTGCGGAGTATAGGGGGTATATAGTGTAGGGATGCAGTGCATAGTATTGGGGTATATAGTGTAGTGAAGATTATATGGTCTGCTGTATCAGTCAGCGGGTGCCCAGTCTGCTCTGCTGTATCAGTCAGGGGGTAGCTATTCCTTTATAAATGTTCAGGGTCCAGCCTGATAGCCGACGTCCTTAATGAGAAGCAGCAGAACCCGATCCTCTTTTCTCATAATAGCCCTTTCACACTAATTATTGTACATGGTTACAAGCCCTGTCTCAGCAACTGATTCGCTGTTCACACTGCCGGCTGGACCCGCAATATTACCAGGTAGAACCCTTTCAGACCGCACCCGTGTGTAGCCTACCTGATCTGCCGGTACTTGTAGATGAGGTCATTCCGCTCTCTTGTCCTTTTAGCGTGACCCAGGTCACACTGTTCACACCAAAGGCACCCCGAGTCCCCCCCATGGTGGGGACCAGGGTCGGATTCCTGGGTGACTTCTATCATCCTGGCTTTCCATGCTGCAGTATGCAGAGGACATAGGACCCTAGTTTCTGCACATTGGATCTGGCAGTACCGCCACATGCATGCAAACATCTATTTAGGTATTTATAAATCGGGACCTGTCTCGGCCGGTCCAGAAAAGGGATGGGGCTAAGGAGCAGTTGGGCGTGGCCTATCATCGCAGGCTTTTTTTTCGGGACCATGCCAGCATTCCCCAAAAAGCTGGGCAGCTCCTGGTTTGCTCCCTCATTGTAGAGAGATGCAGTGCCATACAGAGTTGAGCAGCGGTAATCTCCGGCTCCCTACAACTGCCCCTTTCTCCCCACCAAGGGTACATTGCCACAAGCGGGAAAGATAGCGGCACATTCTTCAAATAGCAGGACTGTTCCACTGTAATAGGGACAGTTGGGAGGTATGCAGGGCATGCACAAAAATACTGACTTCTAGGGAATGCATCACTCATTATTTTGTATATTGAGCGTTGGCACTACCAATTTTTTTTTCTATACATTACAACAGAGGTTCCCAATCTTTTTTGATTCACGGCACCCTTGAAAATCAGAATTTTTTTCACGGCACCCCTAGGTCCAAAAAAAATGAATTAGATTGGGTTTATATGCGATTCTTAGCGGCAGTTATTTGGTAAAGGGCAGGATTTGCTTCTGTTTGTACACATTCTATGATTGGCAGCCACCAGCACTGGTTTTGCTCCTAAATAATTAACCATTAATAATTTGAGTTGGTCCTGGACCACCAAGCCGCGGCACCCCTGCATGTGTCCCGAGGCACCCCAGGGAGCCACGGCACACAGTTTGGGAACCTTTTTATAAAGGTTTCAAGTTTTTAATCACTGTAGGAGATACTAATTTACAGATACCAGGGCATTCTGGAACTTATTGAAATAAATACACATGCAAAATGGTTTGTTTGTTTGTTTATTTATTTATTTCAATATTTATTTACTCAAAGCATGCAGACGTATGCAGACACTGCCGCCTACTTCTGTGGCATCACAAGTCGGAGAGAATTTGGCTGGTCTGATAATAAAGTCGGTTACGTATGTGGAGCAGCATTTTAGATGAACAGACAAGTTGGGTAGTTGGTCAGTTGGATGGTTGGAGGAAAGTAAAGCCCCATACACACTTAATGAGTCCCCAATTACGGCAATATCGGCAGCGGCAGGGATGCCGAATCCGGCAACCTGTGCACACTTTCCGATGCGGGAGGGGAATAGAGCTACAGTCATGCTACAGCTGCAGCATGACCGTCAATAACGAGGACTCCCCCATCTTTGTTAAACAATGAAAGGGAGTGAGCATCATTAACAATATGGAGTAGACACATTAGGCAATATTGTTTGTGTGTATGGGGCTTTATACTTTCCCCATCACCTTCTCACTTTACTACCACCGCCTGCTTCAACCCTTTCCCCAGTCACTTCCTCTCTTCTTTCTTCTGCCAGCACATGCTTTTTTCATACCATTCCCTCACCTCCTCTCTATGACAGCACTGCCTGCTTTCTGCATTCCATTCCCTAACACTTCCTCTCCTCTCTCTGCTGACACCACCCGCTTTCTGCATTCTGTACCCTAACACTTCCTCTCCTCACTCTGTTGCCACCACCTGCTTTCTGCATCCCATTCCCTAACACTTCCTCTCCTCTCTCTCTCTGCTGCCACCACCTGCTCTCTGCATTCTGTAACCTAACACTTCCTCTCATCTCTCTGTTGCCACCACCTGCTTTCTGCATCCCATTCCCTAACACTTCCTCTCCTCTCTCTGATGCCACCACCTGCTTTCTGCATTCCATTCCCTAACACTTCCTCTCCTCTCTCTGCTGACACCACCTGCTTTCTGCATTCGGGACCCTAACACTTCCTTTCTTCTCTCTGCTGACACCACCTGCTTTCTGCATTCCATTCCCTAACACTTCCTCTCCTCTCTCTGCTGACACCACCTGCTTTCTGCATTCCATTCCCTAACACTTCCTCTCCTCTCTCTGCTGCCTCCACCTGTTTTCTGCATTCCATTCCCTAACACTTCCTCTCCTCTCTCTGCTGCCGCCACCTGTTTTCTGCATTCCATTCCCTAACACTTCCTCTCCTCTCTCTGCTGACACCACCTGCTTTTTGCATTCCATTCCCTAACACTTCCTCTCCTCTCTCTGCTGCCTCCACCTGTTTTCTGAATTCGGTACCCTAACACTTCCTCTCCTCTCTCTGCTGGCTCCACCTGCTTTCTGCATTCCATTCCCTAACACTTCCTCTCCTCTCTCTGCTTTCACCACCTGCTTTCTGCATTCCATTCCCCATTGCTTCCTCTTCTCTATACTGCTACCGCCTGCTTTCTATGTCCCATTTACTGTCACCTCCTCTCTCTGCTACCACCACCTGCCTTACGCATCCCATTACCAGTCAGTTCCTCTCTCTGCTACTACCACCTGCTTTCTGCATTCCATTCCCCATTGCTTCCTCTTCTCTATAGTGCTACCGCCTGCTTTCTATGTCCCATTTACTGTCACCTCCTCTCTCTGCTACCACCACCTGCCTTATGCATCCCATTACCAGTCAGTTCCTCTCTCTGCTACTACCACCTGCTTTCTGCATCCCATTCACCTTCTCTCCTCTATGCCGCTACTGCCTGCTTTCTCCATCCCATTCCCTGTCACGTACTGTATCCTCTTTCTGCCACCACCAACTGCTTTCTAAATCCTAATCCCTATCTCTTCCTCTACACTTTCTGCTGCCGTCGCCTACTTTCTGCATCCAGTTTCCCATCACCTCTCTCTGCCACCACTGCCCCTTTCTTGTAATATTTTGTGCTAGTTTATTTTTTCATTATACAACATCACAAAAATATTAAACTGTACATAAAAAAAACCTGGATTCCACACGCCTTTATTGTATTGTTGTATCATGAAAAAATGTAAAAAAAAAAAAAAAAACAGTCTTCCACTGCCACTTCTAGGCAGACCATCGCATACCTTTCTTTGTGTTGTTGTTGTTGTCGTATCAAAAACAATAAAAAAAATGTAAATTGTAAACAAAATAGAAACAGCCGCCAACCTCCCATTCTCCTCTTTCTGCCACCACCGCCTTTATTTCTGAATCCCATTTCTCCTCTCCTCCTCTCTCTGCTATTACTACCTGCTTTCTGCCTCCCATTCCTCTTCACCTCCTCTCTCTTCTGCTACCACCTGTTTTCTGCATCCCATTCTCCTCCTCTCCTTTATGCCACCACGTCTACTTTCTGCATTCACTATTCACTAACACCTATCCTCGCTCTGCCGCCACCAACTGCTTTCTGCATTTCATTCCCTGACATGTATCCTCTCTCTACCGCCACCACCTGCTTTCTGCATCCCATTCCCCTACTCTCCTCTATGGTGCCATTGCCTGCTTTCTGCATTCCATTCCCTATCTCTTCCTCTACGCTTTCTGTTGCTGCCACTTACTTTCTACATCCAGTTTCCCATCACCTCCTCTCTCTGCCACCACTACCCCTTTCTTGCCATGTTTTGTGTTAGTTTATTTTTTCATAATATAACATCACAAAAATATTAAAATGTAAAAAAAAAAACCTGGCCTCCAACCGTCCCCCCTCTAGCTAGACCATCACACGCCTTTATTGTGTTGTTGTATCATGAAAAAATATACTGACACAAAAATATTCGGGTGAGGTATAGGGGTCCGACAGTCGGGATCCCGACGACGGGATCCCGACTGGCCGGACCCAGACAGCATGGCGAGCGCAACAAAGCCCCTTGCGGACTCGCTAGGCGAGCCACCTATTCTATTCTCCCTCTATGCGGGTTGTGGACCCCGGCTGTCTATGTTTTGACAGTCGAGATCTCGACGTTGGGTGAATGCCTGTCGGGATCCCGACTGTCGGAACCCCATCCGGCACCGAAATATTCGACCGCCTGTCTCTGCTGCCACCGCCTGCTTCATCCCTTTCCCCATCACCTCCTTTCTTCTCTCTGCTGCCACTGTCTGATCTCTATATACCATTCTGTCACCTACTCTCCTCTCTTTACTACCACTGCCTGCTTCCTGCATCCCACTCCCCTTCACCTACTGTCTCTACTGCCACCATCTGTATTCTATGTCCCATTTACCATCACCTCCTCTCTTTTCTGACACTGCCTCCTTCCTGCGTCCCATTCCCCGTCACTTACTGTCTTTGCTGCCACCGCCTGCTTTTTCATCCCATTCCATCACCTCCTCTTCTCTCTGTACTTCCACTGCCTGCTTCCTGCATCCTATTCCACTTCACCCACTGTCTCTGCTGCCACCGTCTGTATTCTGTGTCCCATTCACCATCACCTCTACTCTTTGCTGCCACCACCTGCTTCCTGTGTCCCATTCCATCACATCCTTTCTCTGCTGTCAGCGCCTGCTACCTGCGTCCCATTCCACCTGACCTACTATCTCTGCTGCCTTGGCCTGCTTTATGCATCCTTTTCCCTATCTCTTTCTCTACGCTTTCTGCTACCGCCTCCTACTTTCTTCATCCATGTTTCCGATCTCCACCTGCTTCTCTCTGTCCATGTTTTTTTGTTAGTTTATTTTTTCATAATACATCACAAAGTATTTAAATTAAAAAAAATAACCTGGCCTCCACCACATGCTTCCTGCATCCCACTTCCCTTAACCTAATGTCTCTCCTGCCACTGGCTGCTTTCTTCATCCCATTCTGTCACCCTCTCTCGTCTCTCTACTGCCACCGCCTGCTTCCTGTGTCCCATTTCCCATCACCTCCTCTCTCTGCCACCACTGCCCCTTTCTAGCCATGTTTTGTGTTTTTTCTCATAATACAACATCACAAAAATATTAAAATGTAAAAAAAAAAAATTGGCCTCCAATCGTCCCCTCTAGCCAGACCATCAAGTGCCTTTATTGTGGTGTTGTATCATGAAAAAATAAACTGACGCAATAATATTAGACCTCCTGTCTTTGCTGCCACCTCCTGCTTCATCCCTTTACCCATCACCTCCTCTCTTCTCTCAACCTCCACAGCCTGCTTTCTTTATCCTGTTCCCCATCACCTCTCCTATAACAGGTAAACTAACACAAAAGTATTCAAATGTATGTTCATTTCTTGACTTGTATATTTGATTTTGTATATTTTCACTATCATTTCTTATAACTGATATAATTTAAAATATTGTTAAAATGTACATTTTAAATTTTTGTTGCCACTGCTTCATCTCTTTGCCTGTCACCTCCTCTCTTCTCTACTGCCACGCCTGCATTTTTCATCCCATTCTGTCACGTCCTCTCCTCTATTTACTGCCACCGCCTGCTTCCTGCGTCTTAATTCACATCCTCGCCTCTCCTTTCTATACTGCCACCGCCTATATTCTGTGTTTCATTCCCTGTCGCCTTCTCTCTTTTGCTGCAACCGCCTGCTTTCTTCATCCCATTCCTCTCCTTTCTTTGCCACCACCAACTGCTTTATGCCTCCTTCTGCATCCTATTCCCAAACTGCTCTTACCAGCGTCAACATCAAATACAAAGGTCTTATACTACTTGACCTGTGTGTAGCCTTTGTCACTGTAGATGACACTCATTTAAATGCTTCCACTGCCTGTAGTCTGTGTACCATTCCCCTTAACCTAGTGTCTCTGCTGTTACCGCCTGCTTTCTTCATTCCATTCCATCACCTCCTCTCCTCTCTCTGCTGTCACTGCCTGCTTCCTGTGTCCCATTCCCTGTCACCTACTGTCTCTGCTACCACCACCTGCTTTCTGCATCCTATTCCCTATGTCTTCCTCTATGCTTTCTGCTGCTGCCCCCTACTTTCTGCATCCAGTTTCCAATCACCTTCTCTTTCTGCCACCACTGACCCTTTCTAGCCATGTTTTGTGTTGTTTTTTTTTCCATAATACAACATCACAAAATTATTGAAATGAAGAAAAAAAAACCTGGCCTCCATCCGTTCCCCCTCTAGCCAGACCATCACACGCCTTTATTGTGTTGTTGTATCATGAAAACATAAACTGACACAAAAATAGGAAACCTGCTGCCACCGCCTGCTTCATCGCTGTCCCCATCACATCCACTCTTCTCTCTGCTGCTACGGCCTGCTCTCTACATCTCATTTAGTCACCTACTCTCCTCTTTACTGCCACTGCCTGCTTCCTGCATCCCACTCCCCTTCACCTACTGTCTGCTGCCACCGCCTGCTTTCTTCATCCCATTCTGTCACCTCCTCTCTCTACTGCCACCACCTGTTTCCTACATCTATTCCCCTTCACCTACTGTCTCTGCTGCCACCGTTTGTTTTCTGTGTCACATTCACTGTCACCTCCACTCTTTACTGCCACTGCCTGCTTCCTGCCTCCCACTCCCCTTCACCTATTGTCTGCTGCCACCGCCTGCTTTCTTCATCCCATTCTGTCACCTCCTCTCTCTACTGCCATTACCTGTTTCCTACATCCTATTCCCCTTCACCTACTGTCTATGCTGCCACCGTTTTTTTTTCTTTGTCCCATTCACCGTCACCTCCACTGTTTGCTGCCACCATTTGCTTCCTGTGTCCCATCCCCTGCCACCTACTGTCTCTGCTGCCACTGCCTGCTTTCTTCATACCTTTCCACATCACGTCCTCTCTTCTCTCAACCTCCACCGCCTGCTTTCTTTATCGCATTCCCCTATCTATCTATCTATCTACCCACTATCTATCTATCTATCTATCATCTACCTGTCTATCTATCTACTCACTATCTATCTATTCATCCACTATCTATCTATCTATTTACCCACTAGATATCTATTTATCTATTCATCCACTGTCTATTTATTTATTCACTCTCTATCTCACTATAGATCTCCCTCTAATATATATGTCTTCACTATAATTTCTTATAACTTTTATGCTTACATTTTCTTTTGCTGCCACCGCCTGCTTCATCTCTTCCGTCACCTCTACTCTTCTCTCAACCTCCACCGCCTGCTATCTTTATCGCATTCCCCTATCTATCTATTAATCCACTATCTACTTATTTATCCACTCTCTATCTCACTATATATCTCACTCTACTATATCTTTTCACTTTAATTTCTTATAACTTATATGTTTAAAAAAAAATTCAAATGTAAATTTACATTTTTTTCTGCCACCGCCTGCTTCATCTCTTCCATCCCCTCCTTTTCTCTCTACTGCCACGCCTGTATTTTTGATCCCATTCTATCACCTCCTCTATTTACTGCCACCGCCTGCTTCCTGCGTCTCATTCCCTATCCTTGCCTCTCCTTTCTGTGCTGCCACCGCCTATATTCTGTGTCTCATTCCCTGTCGCCTCCTCTCTTTTGCTGAAATGTCCTGCTTTCTTCATCCCATTCCTCTCCTTTCTTTGCCACCACCACCTGCTTTATGCCTCCTTCTACATCCTATTCCCAAAATGCTCTTACCAGCGTCACCATCAAATACAAAGGTCTTATACTACTTGACCTGTGTGTAGCCTTTGCCACTGTAGATGACACTGATTTAAATGCTACCACTGCCTGTAGTCTGCGTACCATTCCCCTTCACCTAGTGTCTCTGCTGCCACCGCCTGCTTTCTTCCTTCCATTCCATCACCTCCTCTCCTCTCTCTGCTGTCACTGCCTGCTTCCTGTGTCCCATTCCCTGTCACCTACTGTCTCTGCTGCCACCACCAGTTTCCCATCACCTTCTCTCTCTGTCACCACTGCCCCTTTCTAGGCATGTTTTGTGTTGAGTTTTTTTTTCATAATACAACATCACAAAATTATTGAAATGAAGAAAAAAAAACCTGGCCTCCATCCGTTTCCCCCTCTAGCCAGACCATCACACGCCTTTATTGTGTTGTTGTATTATGAAAAAATAAACTGACACAAAAATATGAAACCTGCTGCCACCGCCTGCTTCATCCCTGTCCCCATCACCTCCTCTCTTCTCTCTGCTGCCACGGCCTGCTCTCTACATCCAATTTAATCACCTACTCTCCTCTTTACTGCCACTGCGTGCTTCCTGTGTCCCACTCCCCTTCACCTACTGTCTGCTGCCACCGCCTGCTTTCTTCATCCCATTCTGTCACTCCCTCTCTCTACTGCCACCACCTGTTTCCTACATCCTATTCCCCTTCACCCTATGCTGCCACTGTTTGTTTTCTGTGTCCTTTTCATCGTCACCTCCACTCTTTGCTGCCACCATCTGCTTCCTGTGTCCCATCCCCTGCCACCTACTGTCTCTGCTGCCACGGCCTGCTTTCTTCCTTTTCCACATCACGTCCTCTCTTCTCTCAACCTCCACCGCCTGCTTTCTTCATCGCACTCCCCTACCCACTCTCTATCTACCCATTATCTGTCTGTCTATCTACCCACTATCTATCTATTCATCCATCCACTATCTATCTATCTATTTACCCACTAGATATCTATCTATCTATTCATCCATCCACCATCTATTTATTTATCCACTCTCTCTCTCACTAGACATCTCACTCTAATACAGTGGTCTCCAACCTTTTTTGGGGTGTGAGCTACTCGTGGCAAAATAAACCACAAAAAGAGCTACTAAATTGTAAAAAAAAAATAAAAAATCTGCCTAATAACCAAATAATGCCCTTTGCAGATTATGCCACACACTGTAATGCCCCTGACACATTATACCACATACCATACTGTGTGTGCGGTGTACACGCTCACCAAAAATGGGTGTAACCACGCCACATCATGCGTCCAATGAAAATGGGGGTGTGATACACACATGCCCCCAATAGTGCCAGATACACATATGTCCCCAATAGTGACAAATACATATATGCTCCCACATTGCCAGGTATGCCCCCACAGAGCCAGAAACAGGAATACCCCCATGGTGCCAGGTATGACCTCATGGTGCTGGGTATGCCCCCACAGTGCCAGAAACCAGTATGCCCCCACAGTGTCCACAATGCCCCCACAGTGTCAGGAACACGTATGCCCCACAGTGCCGGATATGCCCCCACAGTGTCAGGAACATGTATGCCCCACAGTGCCGGATATGCCCCCACAGTGCCAGAAACAGGTATGCCCCCACAGTGTCCACAATGCCCCCACAGTGTCAGGAACAGATATGCCCCACAGTGCCGGGTATGCCCCCAGTGCCAGAAACTGGTATGCCCCACAGTGTCCACAATGCCCCCACAGTGTCAGGAACACGTATGCCCCACAGTGCCGGGTATGCCCCCACAGTGCCAGAAACAGGTATGCCCCCACAGTGTCCACAATGCCCCCACAGTGTCAGGAACACGTATGCCCCACAGTGCCGGGTATGCCCCCACAGGGCCAGAAACAGGTATGCCCCCACAGTGTCCAGAATGCCCCCACAGTGTCAGGAACATGTATGCCCCACAGTTCCAGCAATGCCCCCACAGTGCCAGATATGCCCACAATAGTGTCAGATATGCCCACAATATCGCCATACACAGTGTCTCTATGAGCCCTGCTGGGGTTTCAGGTGAGGCACCTTTAAGTGATTGGAATCGGTGAATGGGTAAGCGTTGTTGGGTAAGGAGCGAATTGGTGGATGGGATGACCAGGGGATGTTACCTCAGAACTGCCCCATATGCAGGCTCCGACCGTCACTCTCTCCCGCTGCGGCCTCCTCCTTTGATCTGCCGCCGTCCTCCTGTCAGTCACCGCCGGAGCACCCGGCTCGTAGATATGCGTCTCTTCACAGACGCCGGCTCGTCACCCGGCTCCCTGTCCACCCTGATGCTGTCGCACACACGTCGTCTCGCCTCTGCGTCTCTTGTCACTTCCCTTCCCTGTGACTGGGTCTGAGCGGTCAGCAAAAGAAAGCTTGCGGGCCGGCTCCTGATTGGCTGCCGGCCAGCGAGCTCTGATTGGCTGACCGCTCAGACCCAGTCACAGGGATATACACTGAGGGGAATGGAGAGACGCACGATGCTCTCTCCTCCCCTCTAGTCTGAACTAGTGCCGGGGATTGAGGGGGAGGGAGGGTGAGACGGGCAGGTGGGCAGCAGTGGTCGAGCCACCCGAATCGCTGCCGCGAGCGACGGGTTGGCAACCACTGCTCTAATATATATGTCTTCACTATAATTTCTTATAACTTTTATGCTTAAATTTTCTTTTGCTGCCACAGCCTGCTTCATCTCTTCCGTCACCTCTACTCTTCTCTCAACCTCCACCGCCTGCTTTCTTTATCGCATTCCCCTATCTATCTATCTATCTATTAATCCACTATCTACTTATTTATCCACTCTCTATCTCACTATATATCTCACTCTACTATATCTTTTCACTTTAATTTCTTATAACTTATATGCTTAAAAAAAAATTCAAATGTAAATTTACATTTTTTTCTGCCACCGCCTACTTCATCTCTTCCATCACCTCCTTTTCTCTCTACTGCCACGCCTGTATTTTTCATCCCATTCTGTCACCTCCTCTATTTACTGCCACCACCTGCTTCCTGCGTCTCATTCCCCATCCTTGCCTCTCCTTTCTGTGCTGCCACCGCCTATATTCTGTGTCTCATTCCCTGTCGCCTCCTCTCTTTTGCTGAAACGTCCTGCTTTCTTCATCCCATTCCTCTCCTTTCTTTGCCACCACCACCTGCTTTATGCCTCCTTCTGCATCCTATTCCCAAAATGCTCTTACCAGCGTCATCATCAAATACAAAGGTCTTATACTACTTGACCTGTGTGTAGCCTTTGCCACTGTAGATGACACTCATTTAAATGCTGCCACTGCCTGTAGTCTGCGTACCATTCCCCTTCACCTAGTGTCTCTGCTGCCACCGCCTGCTTTCTTCATTCCATTCCATCACCTCCTCTCCTCTCTCTGCTGTCACTGCCTGCTTCCTGTGTCCCATTCCCTGTCACCTACTGTCTCTGCTGCCACCACCTGCTTTCTGCATCCTATTCCCTATGTCTTCCTCTGTGCTTTCTGCTGCTGCGCCCCCTACTTTCTGCATCCAGTTTCCCATCACCTTCTCTCTCTGCCACCACTGCCCCTTTCTAGGCATGTTTTGTGTTGAGTTTTTTTTTTCATAATACAACATCACAAAATAATTGAAATTAAGAAAAAAAAACCTGGCCTCCATCCGTTTCCCCCTCTAGCCAGACCATCACACGCCTTTATTGTGTTGTTGTATTATGAAAAAATAAACTGACACAAAAATATGAAACCTGCTGCCACCGCCTGCTTCATCCCTGTCCCCATCACCTCCTCTCTTCTCTCTGCTGCCACGGCCTGCTCTCTACATCCAATTTAATCACCTACTCTCCTCTTTACTGCCACTGCGTGCTTCCTGCGTCCCACTCCCCTTCACCTACTGTCTGCTGCCACCGCCTGCTTTCTTCATCCCATTCTGTCACCTCCTCTCTCTACTGCCACCACCTGTTTCCTACATCTTATTCCCCTTCATCTACTGTCTCTGCTGCCACTGTTTGTTTTCTGTGTCCTCCACTCTTTGCTGCACCATCTGCTTCCTGTGTCCGATCCCCTGCCACCTATTGTCTCTGCTGCCACCGCCTGCTTTCTTCCTTTTCCACATCATGTCCTCTCTTCTCTCAACCTCCACCGCCTGCTTTCTTTATTGCACTCCCCTACCCACTATCTATCTACCCATTATCTGTCTATCTACCCACTATCTATCTATTCATCCACTATCTATCTATCTACCCACTAGATATCTATCTATCTATTCATCCACCATCTATTTATTTACCCACTCTCTCTCTCACTAGACATCTCACTCTGATATATATGTCTTCACTATAATTTCTTATAACTTTTATGCTAAAATGTTCTTTTGCTTCCACCGCCTGCTTCATCTCTTCCGTCAACTCCTTTCTTCTCTCAACCTCCACCACCTGCTTTCTTTATCGCATTCCCCTATCTATCTATTCATCCACTATCTATTTATTTATCCACTTTCTATCTCACTATATATCTCACTCTACTATATATTTCCGCTATAATTTCTTATAACTCATATGCTTAAAAAAAAATTCAAATTTAAATGTAACATTTTTTGTGCCACCGCCTGCTTCATCTCTTCCGTCACCTCCTCTCTTCTCTCAACCTCCACCGCCTGCTTTCTTTATCGCATTCCCCTATCTATATATTCATCCACTATATATTTATTTATTCACTCTATATATCACTATATATCTCACTCTACTATAATTTTTCACTATAATTTCTTATAATTTCTATGCTTAAAAATTTTTTCAAATGTAAATTTACATATTTTTCTGCCACCGCCTGCTTCCTCTCTTCCGTCACCTCCTCTCTTCTCTCAACCTCCACCGCCTGCTTTCTTTATCGCATTCCCATATCTATCTTTTAATCCACTATCTATTTATTTATTCACTCTATATCTCACTCTACTATATCTTTTCACTATAATTTCTTATAATTTATATGCTTAAAATTTTTTTCAAAAGTAAATTTAACATTTTTTTGCTGCCACCGCCTGCTTCATCTCTTCCGTCACCTCCTCTCTTCTCTCAACCTCCACCGCCTGCTTTCTTTATCGCATTCCCCGATCTATCTATTCATCCACTATATATTTATTTATTCACTCTATATATCACTATATATCTCACTCTACTATAATTTTTCACTATAATTTCTTATAATTTCTATGCTTAAAATTTTTTTCAAATGTAAATTTACATATTTTTCAGCCACCGCCTGCTTCCTCTCTTCCGTCACCTCCTCTCTTCTCTCAACCTCCACCGCCTGCTTTCTTTATCGCATTCCCCTATCTATCTATTAATCCACTATCTATTTATTTATTCACCCTATATCTCACTCTACTATATCTTTTCACTATAATTTCTTATAATTTATATGCTTACATTTTTTTTGCTGCCACCACCTGCTTCATCTCTTCCGTCACCTCCTCTCTTCTCTCAACCTCCACCGCCTGCTTTCTTTATCTCATTCCCCTATCTATCTATCTATTCATCCACTATCTATTTATTTATTCACTCTATATCTCACTATATATCTCACTCTACTATAATTTTTCAATATAATTTATTATAATTTCTATGCTTAAAATTTTTTTCAAATGTAAATTTACATATTTTTTTGCCACCGCCTGCTTCATCTCTTCCGTCACCTCCTCTCTTCTCTTAACCTCCACCGCCTGCTTTCTTTATCGCATTCCCCTATCTATCTATCTATTCATCCACTATCTATTTATTTATTCACTCTATATCTCACTATATATCTCACTCTACTATAATTTTTCAATATAATTTGTTATAATTTCTATGCTTAAAATTTTTTTCAAATGTAAATTTACATATTTTTTTGCCACCGCCTGCTTCATCTCTTCCGTCACCTCCTCTCTTCTCTCAACCTCCACCGCCTGCTTTCTTTATCGCATTCCCCTATCTATCTATTCATCCACTATCTATTTATTCATTCACTATATCTCACTCTACAATATCTTTTCACTATAATTTCTTATTATTTATATGCTTAAATTTTTTTTGCTGCCACCGCCTGCTTCATCTCTTCCGTCACCTCCTCTCTTCTCTCAACCTCCACCGCCTGCTTTCTTTATCGCATTCCCCTATCTATCTATTCATCCACTATCTATTTATTTATGCACTCTATATCTCACTCTACTATATCTTTTCACTATAATTTCTTATAATTTATATGCTTAAAATTTTTTTCAAAAGTAAATTTAACATTTTTTCTGCCACCGCCTGCTTCATCTCTTCCGTCACCTCCTCTCTTCTCTCAACCTCCTCCACCTGCTTTCTTTATCACATTCCCCAATCTATCTATTCATCCACTATCTATTTATTCACTCTATATCTCACTATATATCTCACTCTACTATATGTTTTCACTATAATTTACTTATAACTTATATGCTTTAAAAAAAAATTTGCTGCCACCGCCTGCTTCATCTCTTCCGTCACCTCCTCTCTTCTCTCAACCTCCACCGCCTGCTTTCTTTATCGCATTCCTCTTTTCTTCCACTATCTATTTATTTATTTATTCACTCTATATCTTACTATATATCTCACTCTACTATATCTTTTCACTATAATTTCTTATAATTTATATGCTTACATTTTTTTAGCTGCCACCGCCTGCTTCATCTCTTCCGTCACCTCCTCTCTTCTCTCAACCTCCACCGCCTGCTTTCTTTATCTCATTCCCCTATCTATCTATTCATCCACTATCTATTTATTTATTCACTCTATATCTTACTATATATCTCACTCTACTATATCTTTTCACTATAATTTGTTATAATTTATATGCTTAAAATTTTTTTTTGCTGCCACCGCCTGCTTCATCTCTTCCATCACCTCCTCTCTTCTCTCAACCTCCACCGCCTGCTTTCTTTATCGCATTCCCCTTTCTATCTATTCATCCACTATATATTTATTTATTCACTCTATATATCACTATATATCTCACTCTACTATAATTTTTCACTATAATTTGTTATAATTTCTATGCTTAAAATTTTTTTCAAATGTAAATTTACATATTTTTCTGCCACCGCCTGCCTCATCTCTTCCGTCACCTCCTTTCTTCTCTCAACCTCCACCGCCTGCTTTCTTTATCGCATTCCCCTATCTATCTATTAATCCACTATCTATTTATTTATTCACTCTATATCTCACTCTACTATATCTTTTCACTATAATTTCTTATAATTTATTTGCTTAATTTTTTTTTGCTGCCACCGCCTGATTCATCTCTTCCGTCACCTCCTCTCTTCTCTCAACCTCCACCGCCTGCTTTCTTTATCTCATTCCCCTATCTATCTATCTATTCATCTACTATCTATTTATTTATTCACTCTATATCTCACTATTGATCTCACTCTACTATATCTTTTCACTATAATTTCTTATAATTTATATGCTTACATTTTTTTTCTAATGTAAATTTAAAAAAAATTCTGCCACCGCCTGCTTCATCTCTTCCGTCACCATCTCTCTACTGCCACCGCCTGCATTTTTTATCCCATTCTGTCACCTCTTCTCCTTTATTTACTGCCACCGCCTGCTTAATGCGTCTCATTCCCCATCCTCTCCTCTCCTTTCTATGCTGCCACCGCCTATATTCTGCGTCTCATTCCCTGTCACCTCCTCTCTTTGCTGCCACCGCCTGCTTTCTTCATCCCATTCCTCTCCTTTCTTTTCCACCACCACCACCTTTCTGCCTCCTGCATCCTATTCCCAAACTGCTCTTACCAGCGTCACCACCAAATACAAAGGTCTTATACTACCTGACCGGTGTGTAGCCTTTGCCACTGTAGATCACACGCCTTCATATCTTACCTGTTGACATCCATCCTCTTACCTTCTGTATTTCAGCTGATGTTCTATATGATAACAAAAGAACATTGTACCTATTACTCCATGTGCAATCTGGTCACATTTATAACAAGATATAAAATAGCATAATATATATCTTTTGTTTCCATGATGAAATCTATAGACACTTGGATAATTTACTAGAATGTAACATTACGGGACTGCAGAGCATAAGCTGCTTTGTGACGCTTCTGTTTGCACTAATGCGCTCATCTGTAGAGTAAGCACCTGGACCTGCACATCAGGGGGTTCTATGGGGAGGGGCCACATCTTATGGGAAATGGAGGATGGGATAGAGTGTTTGTAAGTAATTGTACGCTGGCTGCATTTACAGGATATAATATGTAAATGAGACTGAAGGGGTACAGACTGAGTATCTTTAGTTACAGAGAGGTCGCAAAATCTTTTTCCCTGCTTACGGATCTTTCTTTTACAGGTTCTCAGTAAAGACCTTATTCTGGTCCCCATGAAATGAATTTCACAGCGTTGCGTGTGGACCAAACTTCTTCCGCAGTGCCTGCGTACCCCCCCTCCCCCTGCGCGGCTGCGAATCAGGGCCAGGTTGATCATAATGAATAGCAGGTAGGAAATAAATGTGTGGTACACAGAAGTGGCAAGTTGCTCAAATGAACTCATTGGTCCATTGCAAGTGCTTGCAAGGGAGGGGCTAGTTCAGGCAAGGGAGGGGCTAGTTCAGGCAACGGAGGGGCTAGTTCAGGCAAGGTAGGGGCTAGTTCAGGCAACAGAGGGGCTAAACAAGGCAAGAGAATCACAGAATTCCCCCACCCTACAGGATAGTAGTAATGCAGAGAACTCAGTTAATTTCTCCTTCGCTCCAAAGGGATATATGTACACTGAGTTCTCTGCATTACTACTATCATACATATATTCCAATACACTGATTAATCCTTTTGCTGTACGTACCATCTATGTATATTACATGCCGCATAGATAATGTAGTGCTGGAATAAATTCACCAGCAAATGTAGGGTCATTTTCTAGTGAGATCACTTAGAGAATGACCTGAAATCTCCCCGGGTGTACGCCCCTTTAGTGTACAACTTTCCATTCTGAACATGTATTATTGGTTATTATAATACTGCTATACCCAGATCTAGCTCCCTTTTACTTTCTTTATCATGCCCCCATTTAAAGTTGAAGTCTTCAATCAAACATGGTTAAAGATAATAAGAAAAATGAAGATATAATGTACTTACATGCAGAACCTGGCATGGTCGCATCCAGCAGTGCCTCTGCCTCACTAGATGAACTTAGACCAGGTGGATTTGGGAAGCTTCTCCAGCTGGAGGTAATTGACGAGAAACCCGTAAAATTTGCCTGCTCCGCCGCTGTAATTGGTGGGTAATTGGCCTCTTCTGCCTCCATTAGTTCTAGATAGTTATTACTGGAGGCAGAGGGTGGAAAGAATGCCTACAGAAATAAGAAGTAACAGTGTATATCAGTGATTATTACATGTACCATAGGACTGTGTAAGACAGAACAGAGGCATTTAGCAAACTTCTTTATATAAAGATTATTTATAGTAGTTTCCATTATAGACCCTAAGAAAATGCCTATATATAAAGCTAAAGGCAGTGGCATAAGTGTTGCATAAATGTATAAAGGTGTCGCTCAGACCATATATATATATATATATATATATATATATATATATATATATAAAACCACAGCATTACAGTAGATGTGAGGTCGCTATGGTGCAATTATAGGTGTTCGTTCGTCTACTCTGTGCTATCAAGAGACATCTATATACTCTAGAAGTGCAGAGAGGAAAATGACATTCCAGAAGCTCACTATGGAAAGTGTAACCTGTGCTCTATAGTCCACTTTGTCTCCTTGTCAGCTTATTATGAGGCGCAGGATTATCAATTATATTAGAAAAATGTCAGAAGATGTAACAGAGCTCACATCTGGGACAATAAGAAAGTATTGGTAACATAGTAATTATGTCCTTCCTACTTGTGTGTCCCCTGCTAGAAAGAAAACGGTACTTGTTTCCTAGCACGGCCACACCGATTTACATCGGGGTGGTCGTGTCAGAAAAATCGGGTCGATCGCATCGCATGCGATTTGGTCGCATGCGATGCGATCGACGCGACCGACCCGATTTTTGACCCGATTTTTTGATTGAATGAAATGTAAATCGGGTCCCTGGGACCCGATTTTACATTGGATTCAATGTAAAATATTCCCTAGACCCCCAAATTTAACGATGTAAACCCCACCCCACGATAGACACCAACCCGAAGCGTGGCGAGCGCAGCGAGCCCGCGAGGGGCGGCGGTTCGCGTCCTCCGACCTTTTCATGCCCTACTATCCACGTCGGCGTGGAGTTGAGAATAGAATAGTGTGGTGAGCGCAGCGAGCCACCGAGCCCGAAGCGTGGCGAGCGCAGCGAGCCCCGCGAGGGGACGCGGATACCTTCACAGGTAAACGCGTCCCCTCGCGGGCTTCCCAGGTGTTCATGGCGACGCGGACACCTGGGAAGCCCGCGAAGGGACGCGTTTACCTGTGAAGGTATCCGCGTCCCCTCGCTGGGCTCGCTGCGCTCGCCACGCTTCGGGCTCGGTGGCTCGCTGCGCTCGCCACACTATTCTATTCTCAACTCCACGCCGACGTGGATAGTAGGGGAATTAAAAGGTCGGAGGACGCGCACCGCCGCACCTCGCGGGCTCGCTGCGCTCGCCACGCTTCGGGTTGGCGTCTATCGTGGGGTGACGACGGGGACATCTATAATGTGAAATGGGTCATATTGGCCCATTTCACATTTTTCACATTTTTTAAAAGGTGAGATGGACTTAATCAAGTCCATCTCATCTTGTGCCATTATAATGGCACAAGACCGACGCGATCCTCACGATTTCAATGTTAAAAAATATTTTAACATTGAAGCCTATGGGGAAATCGGGGGCATCGCGTCGGTCGCGTCGGGACCAATGTTAATGGTCCCGACCGACGCGATGCCCCCGATTTTGTACCTTTGCCGGCAAAATGGACCTGATTTCAAAGGAAATCGGGTCCATCGTGTGGATCGTGTACCTTAACTTAAAGGTACACGATCCACAAGATTGTGGCCGTGCTAGGAAACCAGTACCAAGAAAACTAAAAATGTGTCTTTGTCAGTGATTTTTATGTAATCCTGAGCACAAGAATAACTGTGTTAGGGAACTTTACACTGTTAAGGTCCCCATATGTTATGCGATTTGGGCCAGAGGATCCAGCAGATTGTCTCTGACATCCGATCGGATCCGATGCGCAGTCCCGTGCGCATCTAATCAGAGCTCGGACGGGCTGCACATAAAATACATCTTATGTGCAGCAGTCAGCAGGACATCCTGGGTGTGATGAACAGGGTGCGGCAGGTGGCAAGGAGAATTGAAAAATCCTATTCAAAAGACTGGGTGGCCACTATTTGGCTGAGAGATCTCTTTCAGCCAATCAGCAGCCACCTGATCTTTTGAATAGTATTTTTCAATTCATACACCCCCTGCCTGCAGCTCTCCGAGATTATGTGTGATAAATCCCATGTAATTCATGTATAAGAAAAGGCCTATCATGTGCCAAATCTTATTGAGCTCTCTCAGGTAGGGTTAGGATTAAGGTCAGGGTTAGTCTGCAGAAGAGGACAGTTAGGGTTAGGCACTAGGGGGCAGTTAGGATTAAGGTCAGGGTCAGGCTGCAGAAGGGGAGAGTTAGGCTTAGACACTGGGGTGTATAGTTAGGGTTAGGCATTAGGGGGTGGAGTAGGGCTAAAATGACTAAAACTTGACAATTTGTCAGTTAAACGTTTCACCCTGTCTATCCTAGACACTGTCTAATTAGTGACCCTGTCAGCCTATTGCATGCTGACATAATGGCTGTCTATATAGACAGAGCCGATCCCTTAATCCACACCCCATGTATGTGTTTGGCACTTATACATTATCTGCTGACCAGCAATGAGTAGCTCATGGAAGTTCTGTTTTATACTTACAGGGAAGTATGGGGGCTCCATCCCAAGGGATTCCATGGCGACCCAGTCAATGTGCTGGAAGAAGGGGTGGTGGCGGATGTTGTCAGTAACTCCTGGTTCTTGGCCCAGATGGTTATTGACAAGCTGAAAAAGGTATTTGGATGTAATTATACAGCACAGTTGCTCAATACAATCATTGTACAAACATTTCTGCTGCCGGCACAGAAGAATATAAAGGGATTTCTCCATGGCCACAGTATGTTACTACTGACATTCTATCTGGGATCTGTTGTGTTTCTCACATTACATTCCCAATTCCAAGAACATGTAACCATTCTGCCATTTCCTGTCATATGTGTCCTAAAGGTCCATACACACTGGGCGATTATGCCCAGTGTGTGTGTGCACAGCGATGATCGCTATCATCGCTGAGGGGGAAAGCTTCTCAGTGCATACTCACTGGGCGGCTTTCGCCCTGCCCGGCGGGGGAGGACGGCTTTGCATAGTGCAGAGCTATGCAATGCCGTCCTCAAAGCCGCTCATCTGCTTGTAATAGCAGCAGATGAACGGCTTTCCTGGCGATGATGCGGGAGCGTGCAGCAGCGCTCATGGCCGGGGCACACACTGGGCGGCTTTGAGCTGAAAGCCGCTCAAACCTGCTTTTTTGAGCGACTTTCTGCTTAAAGTCACCCCATGTCTATGGGCCTTAATGCTGATGTGTCTGTGTAACAATGGCTGCTCAGGTCTTGCTTGGCAATTGTATAGACATTTGTAAATAAGACTACATGCATTACTTACACGCATCTTATAGATATACACAACATATCACATAGGCATGGGGCACTAAGTGACATCGGCCAGAACTTTCTATACCTGTTATCACTAGAAATATATGTATTGGTGTTTGATAGAAACATATCTGTACATTGTTATATTGTCACTATACAATAGTCTAACGTTACTTATCTGATTATTGTCTGTCTAACAGGAATGACTGCAGAGAAACCAGTGGGATGATGCAGGTGAGGGGCAAACACACGGGCGATTTATGCCCTATTTCTAAGCGATCTATCTAGGACACTTAGAAATGAAGCTCGGATCGCTCCCTTTGTACACCCTATAGCTATGGTGGTTCGCAGCCCTGCACGTCACTATCGCCCACAGATATAGACAGTGCATGCACGTTCTATCCTGCTTACATCACCAGTCCGCATAGGCAAACACTGCTCAGCACAGATTGCTCAGCGCATATAGCAGGTGAGTCCCATGTGTGCAGCGATGTGTGCTGAGCCATCTGTGCTTAAGCAGCACAGGACTCAAGTCTCCCCGTGTACAGGGCTTTAGTTGAGTATGTACTCCATTGTGATGCTCTTTATATTTATTAATCCTATTTATGAAATGCAGAAAAGTCACCTCCCAATAAAAAAACACCCATGTAGATCTTTTACTTATCTGCCAATAGTTATAGCATAGCTAACAGCTGCGTCAGCCGTCGAAAAGATTCAGCTATTTTCCATAAAGCCACAATCTTTATTCACTGCTGCACAATGCGCGGCATAGCGGGCATATGGTATGCGTACACTCCCGCTATGCATTCACTTATATAGGAGCTGGCTGGTGCGGGTACATGCACCCCGCTGCTTTATGGGAGCCTGCTGCGATGCGCTTACACTGCAATCCCACTACAGCAAGCTGCTATACGCAGCAAAGCTGAAGCAGGACACATCTGTAGTCAGTAATAGTGGCCGGCTGTCAGAGTGCAGAGTTTACTTGTAGCAGTAATTGCACAGTAGAGTAGATCACATACTCTGGTTTTCAATAGAGATCAGAGGACTGAACAGATTGATCCTATAACACAGGAGGTTATTCTGGTTGGTGCGTACATTTCCGAAATCTTTCGGAGCGGGCCGCACGCCACGCTGTGCGGACATCGTCCGAAGAAACGCCCACCGGACCTCCGCATATGGACGGACTCACACTGGAAGAACAGGGCGTGTTTACGGACGACATCCAAACCTTGCGTGTGCGGTGGAAACACACATATTCTGCACGGTCTTACAGCGTTTGCACGGTCTTACCGCGTCAGAACGGACGGGAACCTGGCCGTACGCTCCGATGGGGTGTATTTATTTATTATTGAAGCAATGACAAGAGTGTAATTAATGAGTAATGAGTAAAGGAGTGGATTGTATTGTGTTGGTTGAGGTGCTGATTGGGCGTTCCGATTGCCTAGCGCATGACCGAGTGGTGTCCGCAAAGAAATACTTGCTTATGGACACCGCATATTTCTTGCCTTTTGGTTCGTGTGCATTCGGTGTGCTGTCCGAATGCACGCCTACCAGAATGAGTGCACTCCCTCATGCACGCCCATGTTTACGCCAAGTTTAGCCCACTTTGAAACAACGCCCCTGTGTAGTTCCAAATGACGCCCATAAGCAATGTTCCCTCTAATTTTACGAAGGCTGTGTGCGGCAAAAGATTTTTGCTGTGCAACTTTGGAAGGAAATTAAAATTTTTGTGCGTCACTTATATATAACTGGAAAATGACGTTAAGCATTTGTGTTAACATCACTTCAAAATGATATTAAACGTTTAAACATTCAAACACAACACACAATGTAGTTAATGGGTGAAACACACATTAATTGAGTCCACAACTGCAACAAGGGACCACTGCTGCTTTGTGCGCTCTGTTGAAATGTGTGTGCGCATGCTCGCCGAGTTGTGTGCGCGCGCACGTGCGCACAGCTTAGAGGGAACACTGCCCATAAGACGCCCATATTTCACGAGTGAATGCGGTGCACATTTCTGTATGGTATTAGTGCGAACAAGTACGGAGACCATGTGTGGCACATGCGCATAGCGTTGCCCACGCATGCGCAAAAAAAAGAATTCGGGAAAGTACGCATCGACCACAATAAGGCCCACAGTGACTAATGCTTACTTACATCCAACATCTTATAAAGTTATATACAACCAATTACATCATTTATATTAATAATTTATAAATGTAATATCATATTTACCATGTTAATGAGGTCCATGGCAGCAGATTCTGTTGCGCAGAATCTTGAGTGAGCAGCATGACCTCCGGTTATCATTTCGTTCAGGATGACTCCAAATGAGAACCAGTCTTCGCCAATCATGTACTCCTTGCCGAAATACAGCTACCAGAAGAAAGCGATTGGTTACCAACATTTTAGCAATCACTTTATTTTTTAATTTTTGCTTTTCTTTTTAATTAACAAAATAGCGGTAAAGATAACCCCTACATGTTATAGTAACAGCAGCAATATTTTATATTGTTTATAAATAATAAGTACTTCGCTGTTTTTAGGTATATTCTGTCCCGAGTTATTGCTCTTTCACTTGTATATGCTAGTTCACGTACTATATATTCTTTACAGCAGCTGTCTTGCCAACACACGGCAACAGTCTCACGTCATCTTCCCCTGGTAAGAGTCGGACCGGAAGTCGCATGTACCCGATCCCATGGAGGACGCTATGGTGGAGGGTAGTCACTTAAGGTAATGCTGGTTACACACCAGAATGATTTTTCTCAGTCCCATCAATGTCGATAAAATTTAGTCCGATTTTATGTAAATTGGGCACGTTTTGGCATGTTTTAGATCCGATTCCGATCTGATGGTTACCCTTTGAGCGCTTATTGTATGTATGCACTATTTCCATCTTTATCACTCTTGGGATTATTACTTTGTGCATGATATGTTTGCAGCACTTTGGGTTCAGCTGCGCACTTTGGTCTGATTTGTATTTTTCAATCATGATCATTCCGGTGTGTACCCAACATAAGAGTCGTATTGTTTACTGTTAATTCTGCACCAGACCCAGAAGTCCAATGCCAGAGCTGCATCGCAATTGACAGCTCTTATGGAAAGAGCTGTCCTCTGCATTAATAATCGCATATGTTAGTGCATGTGGGATTAGTAATAATGCGGTACCCGGGGAATGCTGGTGATGTGGTGGTGGTGGGGGGATGTTAGTGCATCTTCCACATGGAGAGAAATTGCCAACACTTGGCAGAATCAGAATTACCCAGAAATGTGCAACGATGCATGTGCGTGCTACAGTGAATGCCCTTTTTACCCAACTTGGCTATATGCCGTCACATACGGGGTTGGAATCAGGCCCCATGTACATAGTTACATGAGGAAACAGTAGGAAACCCTTTGCATTTACCTCAGGAATAATGACTCCACACCTTCTAGCACAGCCAGTAACACCCTCGTCTCTAGGCGTGATCTCAAGGGCCAGACCGAAGTCGGCGATCTTGAGATGTCCTGTTGGAGTCACCAAGATGTTCTCTGGTTTTAGGTCGCTGTGAAGAAAATAAAATCTTTGTTTTCATACAAACAGGAATTATTTGGTACATAGATTATATTGCACGTTACATGTGTACATTCTAACTAATAGTAGTTTTATATGTTTGGGAGCAAGGACTAATGTAATCATATTTAGGTTAGTGTCCATGTGATTCCACCATGTCATGTACATTTGTATGTGTTCTGCAGAATTCTAGGTTATTTAATAGTGGAACCTTCCTCAGCCCAATAACCCCTGTGATACTAATATGTGTGGTTACAGCAGACTGTAAATAACTAGTGATATTGATGTCATAGGAAGCGGCAAATGGAGGCTGATGCTGGTCGTTCCCAGCTGGGGAAGGGGAGCAGCTTATAAATGGGGTCAGTTTATTCTTATTTGTAACCAGAAAATAAATAATAACAATACACTGACACGTGGGCCAGGCAGCACATTGTGCTTATTGTGCTGTTATTCCCTGAGTGCAGCCGCTGCAATTTATCATTGGGGATTGTAAGCTTTTAGGGGTAATGGACCTTATTCAGATCTGAGCTCAGTACTAATTTGTTTGGAAAATGGGCAAAACCATGTGCACTGCAGGTGGGGCAGATGAAACCTGTGCAGAGAGAGTTACATTTGGGTGGGGTGTGCTGAAACTGAAATCTAAATTGCAGTGTAAAAATAATGCAGCCAATATTTACCCTGCACAGAATCAAAATAACTCTATATAAATGTTACATTTGCCCCACCTGCAGTGCACATGGTTTTGCCCATTTTCCAAACATATTTGTACTGAGCTCAGATCTGAATAAGGCCCAATGGGTGAGTTATTTACCTGTGTAGTGAGTGCCAGATACCTTTAGATTCATATAAATAGCAATTGGAGATGGAATTAAAGGAACCATATTAGGTGAAGTTATCCAACATGTGTCCATCCACCTCTTCCGCAATTATTTATTTTAGCTTTCCTTAATTTGTCATCTGTCACTCCTGCTCCTCTTACTTCCCTTACTACACCTCTTATAACCTCCGTCCTCCTCTTTTTTATTTACCTCCCACTCCTTCCAACTTATTACCCCGCACCTCCCACTCCATCCCTCCACCTCCTTTCCCTGCATGTCTACTCCCTCCTTGCTCCTCTGCGCCTCCCACTCCCTCCCTCCACCTGCTTCCCCTGCACCTCTCACTACCTACTTCCTCCTCCTTCCTCAGCACCTCCCCCTCCTTCCCCTGCACTTCTTACTCCATCCTTCCACCTCCTTTGCCTGCACCTCTCACTTCCTCCTCCTTGTTCTGCATCTCTCACTCCCTCTTTCCTCCTCTACACCTCCCACTTCCTTCCTCTACCTCCTTACCCTGCACTTCTTACTCCATCCTTCCACCTTCTTCCCCTGCACCTATCCCTCCCTTCCTCCACCTCCCTCCCACCTCCTTTCCCTGCACCTCTCACTCCCTACTCAATACTCTCTTCAGCCATAATTGACAATAAAAGCATAAAACAATTGTGCAGAGAGAGCCTCTGTGTCTACTGAGAGCTGTAGATAACGATTGTACATTACTATGTAAAGGAGGCATGTAACATGTAAGTGGGAAATATGTGCCAATTGGTAACATGTATAGCGTGTAGAATGTAGGAAGCAGACATGATCAGTATATTACATTCTGCATTATACACTCCATAGTAATATCGCTTTATTATACTATTATCATACTGTAACTATATAATTACCCATGGACTATTCCCTTGGAATGGAGGAATTGAATCCCGCATACTATCTCTGCTGCATAGAACCTGTTGGATAGAAAACAGGTTAATGTTACATTGTAGGATGTATAAATAATGGGTGTGGTATAGGGGTCCGACAGTCGGGATCCCGACAGTCATTAGCCCGACATCGGGATCCCGACTGGCCGGAATCAGACAGCATGGTGAGCGCAATAAAGCCCCTTGCGGGCTCGCTGCGCTCTCCACGCTGTGGGCACGGAGGCTTGCTACGCTTGCCACCTATTGTATTCTTCTTCTATGGGGGTCGTGGACCCACACGAGGGAGAATAGCCGGTGGCCGTCGGGCACCCGGCTGTCTGTGTTTTGACAGTCGGGATCCCGTCGTCGGGTAAATGACTGTCGGGATCCTGACTGTCGGGACCCCGTCCGGCACCCATAAATAATGGCTGAGTGATTCCCAGATGGCGCTCCCCCATTCTCTGACAAAGGCCTCATTTAGTTTGTTTCACATTCACCAGCTGAGGTTTCCCATATGAGGTTAATATGAGGTTTCCCATATGAGGTTAATATGAGGTTTCCCATATGAGGTTAAAATGAGGTTTCTGGTTTTGTGCATTGGTGCAATTCACTTCATATTGGGGGTTATTCTGGTTGATTCATAAAGCTACGAATTTGCAGCCTTGCGAATCCATGTAACCCCGCAGTGCGGATGGTGGTACACCATCCCACCATTCGCAAGGGCGATTCACTGGGACTGCGATTGGATGTTACACAGTAACATCCATTCGCTGCCTTGTGCAATCAGCCCATATAATTCCATGGTCACCGGCCATGGAACTATGGGGAAGGCGTACGCATATAACAGTGACTTATCCTACTAGCCGCTGTCATTCACTGCTACTAATAGGTTACACAGAGGGGATATGGTCATTGGCTCACCAGCATGTTGGTTGACAGTCATTAGGTCGACATGCATTTAGGTCGACAGGTTCATTAATTTGACAGCATCATAAGGTCAACACGGGTTAGGTCTACAGTCAAAAAGTTTTCAAAATTTTTTGTCCCAAATGTTGTACGCATGGTGGTGGGGGGTGGGGCATTTGCTCACCCAGCAGGTGGCGGTACAGGTACTGGTACTGAATTAGGCCCTGAGTCTCAAACCATGGAATAGTAAATGCAACAGTTTTCATCTGAAATTTACATCTGACGTGTGTCATTTCCCAAACCACATACACAGCTGCCCCTTAGTACACGGCCACCTTCATGTTTCTGCACACAGTGATGACAGCAGCTGTATAATCCTGTCACATGTGACGTGTGTCATTTCCCAAACCACATACACAGCTGCCCCTTAGTACATGGCCACCTTCATGTTGCTGCACACAGTGATGACAGCAGCTGTATAATCCTGTCACATCTGACGTGTGTCATTTCCCAAACCACATACACAGCTGCCCCTTAGTACACGGCCACCTTCATGTTGCTGCACACAGTGATGCCAGCAGCTGTATAATCCTGTCACATGTGACGTGTGTCATTTCCCAAACCACATACACAGCTGCCCCTTAGTACACGGCCACCTTCATGTTGCTGCACACAGTGATGACAGCAGCTGTATAATCCTGTCACATGTGACGTGTGTCATTTCCCAAACCACATACACAGCTGCCCCTTAGTACACGGCCACCTTCATGTTGCTGCACACAGTGATGACAGCAGCTGTATAATCCTGTCACATCTGACGTGTGTCATTTCCCAAACCACATACACAGCTGCCCCTTAGTACACGGCCACCTTCATGTTGCTGCACACAGTGATGACAGCAGCTGTATAATCCTGTCACATGTGACGTGTGTCATTTCCCAAACCACATACACAGCTGCCCCTTAGTACACGGCCACCTTCATGTTGCTGCACACAGTGATGACAGCAGCTGTATAATCCTGTCACATCCCATACCTCCCAACTTTGTAGCTGCAGAATTCGCCGCGCGAGCGGCCAACGAGGGGTGGGGCTTATGTAAATGAGGGGCGCAGCTTATGCTAATGAGACGCGTCCCCATTTTCGGCCGGGAATAGACGCTGTGCGCTTGCGCACTGCGTCTATTCTGTCAAATTGGGGGGCTCCCAACTGCCCCCCCCCCCCCCCCCCCCCCCCGCAGCGGGACACCTCCGGCCGCGGGTGGGACAGCGGGACAGGACCCGGTAATCGGGACTGTCCCGATGAAATCGTGAGTGTTGGGAGGTATGTAATCCTGTCACAGCTGGAGTTTGTTACTACTAATAGCATTACTTTGCCCAATATAAGGTGACACATATAAGGCATGCTTTTCTATACTGTATTATATATTGATACATCAGAAACCTTCTGACTGAATACAAAATGTATATGTATAATATATAATCTATCAGTAAGTCCTCCCTCTATCAGCGGCTGTAACAACACATTACTCTATATCCTCACCTTGCACTGGAGATGTCCATGGGCCCATTCCTCATCAGGAGACTACGGAAGTCTCCGCCACTGGCATACTCCATCCCAAAGAACACGTGATTCTGTGTATGGTAGAAACAATTGTGTTATTATAATATAATAACAGCAATAGCAAAGGTTAGCATGGCTTCTGTACCAATTACATAAATAACCGTACGTAACTGCTGCTGCAAATAAAATACAAGAACACTGTCCGTAAAGTAAGGACAAAATCTGTAGTGTAAAGTCGTGGCAGCCGGACTGTTTTGTAGAAGAGATTTTTACTCATGCCCTGTACTGTTTGGGAAAAGTGACATCTGGTGGTCAATGAGTGTAATTGCAGGTTACATTTACAAGATTACGTTACATTTATAACGCAATCTATAACGTGACTATAGCGCAAGGAGCAGGCGCGATTCATGCGCGATTTGCATAGCGCACATTATGCGCAACGCAGCCACGATGTACTTGGCCACATCTGTACATGGCAGGACAGGCAGGAGGGACAGAGCTAGGGCGAGGGGAATGTCACCTTTGTCCGAAATAACTAAGTAAGGAGAAATACTATACATTACTCATTCACTTCTCAGGCCATCAATAGTGTAAAACTATGCAATGGGTGTCCATCGATAGTTTTACATATTGATGGTCATCTATTATGTAAAACAAATGGGCGGGGCTTCGCGGGTGTCGGGGGCAGAGCCATCTGGTTCTCCCCCATTGATCACAAAAGTATTCAATATCGGCCATAACCCATTGATGATTTTGAATCATCGATGGTCGATGGCCATCCATAGGACTGTCATGGGGAGGGGACGGGACCAGGGGGGCGGTGCCTAGGTTAACAGTACATAGGTGGACAGTCATTAGGCTAACCACTATAGGTCAATAGTCAATAGATCAACACATGAAATATGTCGACCTGCATTAGGTGGACATGATGAAAAGGTTGACACAAGCATTAGGTCGACATGCAAAAGGTCAGAGGCAGTCACAGCCGTACCGTGCTCTGATGGGAGAAGTAGCCATGGATGAGGAATGGGCACCCAGATGCAAGGTCTAGCACTTTTCTTTCCATGAATGCATGTTCTACGCCGATCTCTAGGAGCCATCTCTTGCTCATGACCTTCACAGCCAACAACTGGCTGTGAGCTGAGTGTGAGGCCAGGAGAACCTAGAGAAAATATGACAGTGTTAACCTCATAACCACAGTGTCCTGGTGACGTCATACCTTGTGGGTCCCTAACACTAAGCTGAAAGGCCCCCATACAGTAATTCGATTTGGTCCAATTTCATCCGAATCTGATGGATAGGGCCGAGCCATGTGTATGACATGCCATCGGATTTAGTGCATGGTCCCCTATCATAACGGAGGCTAACGGATGGCATGCGATGTTGCCATCCGAGAAGATCCAAGGCTGCTCCCGGGGGGCGGTAGGGAGGGGGGGGTCGATGGCCATACACTTATGTGATACATCGCAATAGTGTATGGCCAGCTTTACATCTGGGACGCGGAATCCCCCCATGCCGGTAAAGCCCAGCCACCACCGGGCACCACCCTAGAAATATGCTTTTGTGTTACTGTTAATAAGAAAAACATGAGCTATGTGCTAAGGAGTGATACATAAGTGATGGACATACATTAGACTGTGTTACACTGGTAAACAATAATAAAGTGCTACATCGAATGCTACCATGTGATGCCCCAAGCAGCCAGGCCGTACCCACTCTGGAGTATTATATAATACTTTTACTGCCAGAGGTTTTGCACCTTGCAGGTTGCGTTTCAGTGAAGCAGCATCTTCTACACAATGTAAAGACGTTTCACACATATATAAGTGCCACATGTAATACAGGCAACATTCCCTGATGTTCTAGCTGATGCTGCACTGATAATGTAAGAAAAGGGCCACTCTATAGCGGTAGGAGGTCACACATTACACAGTGCGTCTATCCTTCCATGCTTCTATCACCCCACATACTGTAACCTTATTACAGTGACTACTAGAAGAGGTCGCCCTACCAGAACCATCTGACACTGTAGTGTTATATTATAGCGGGGGAATGTTACACATCATGCAGTTATACTGTGTGCAATATCATTACATGGAATGGTGAATCACAACTGACATTGATGATATTGCACTGCAGCCTTGTTCACCTCTAATAATATGGAGACATATAGTAATTCCCCTGTGACAACTGAAACCTCATTGCTTACCTTCCCAAAACCACCTTGGCCTAACTGATGGGATAACGTCAGTCCCTGGATGATACGAGAGACTGCATCTCTGAGGCAGGATGATGGAGCACTGCTGGTTTCTGATGGAGAGAGAAGCCAGAGGAAAACATTTAAACAGTGCCCATATATGATAGAACATGAATTAAGGTGACATTTATATTACCATGCCCCCCCAACTTTGGCAGATGAGGAAGAAGTACGCATGTGTGCACCCAAATTTCTGTGGGCGTGGCCTCATGCTCCATGGGTGTGACCTATGCTCATGGAACTGCTGCGAGGCACGCCCCATCTATGCAGCTCTGGGGGCATGTCCAGCACTCTGTGAGCTACTGGCCATGCTCCCAGCCCCTCTGCCTGCCTGAATAGATGCAGTGCGCATGCACACAGCATTTATTCCCCGCTGAGCAGCGGCAGGCAGGGGGGATTCCCTGTTGCCACACTATCACCACTGCGGAACGCTGCCGGCCCCGGGTGGGATGGCAGACTATCACAAAAAACGGGATGGTTCAGCGAAAATCAGGACAGTTTGGAAGAATGTATTACAGCAGAAAAACAGGGTAAAGTGACCAGAAAATCAGCCAAGTGACATGAAGATTTCCATTCAGTTATCCTACTGAGGAAAATGTTAGTCCAGTAGCATCAGGAGACTAATAAGCTATTTTGCTTAGAGATTTTCTTTTATGAAAACAGGACAGAGCGATGCACATTGTCATATGCACACGTGTTCAGCTCTGACGGGAGAAGTACATATCCAACTCCACCAACTGTATCTTGTCCCCATTGGGTAATGCTATCTTCAGATAGGGGGCAGTGTGCAACAAATAAGGTACTTATGTATTAGCAGGGCGCCCATTGCGTAGTGGTGTAATGAGAATACCAATACACCACTATGCTGGCTAAGTAAACTACGTAATTTTCGTAACTGGAGCTGTGCTAATACATAATGGATCATATCCCCACTATCCATGTCATACCCCCATTATCCATGGGGGCGTGGAGTTAATTTTATAAAGTGTGGCGAGTGTAGCGTGCCAGCTGAGCCCGAAGCGTGGCGAGCCCAGCGAGGCGTCCCTTCGCGGGGCTCGCTGCACTCGCCACGCTCCGCTCGCCCATGTGGATAATGGAGGTATGACTTGGATCAGTGGTCGCCAACCCGTCGCTCGCGAGCTACCGGTAGCTCGCCTGAGCGAAACGGGTGGCTCGACCACTGCTGCCTGCCCTGCCCAGTCCGCTCGCCCGTTGTTGCCGCTGGCTTGCGGCGCTATAGCCGCCGCTATAGCCGCCGCCTTGCCCCGCTGTAGTCCGCGGGGACCAGAGACAGCACACAGGCGCTAGAAGTCATATTTGACCTCTAGCGTCTGACAGGGAGCACCGCGCTAAGCGCTCCCGGCACTTCCGGGTAACGCTGCAGCAGCGCAGCTCTGTGTTCCCTCCCTGTCATAGGCTAGAAGTCAAATATGACTTCTAGCATGGTGGGGGGGAAGAACGCTAAATGCCAGCAGGGTGATGACGGAGGCAGCAGGCTAGAAGTCAAATATGACTTCTAGCATGGTGGGGACTGTGGGGGGGAAGAACGCTAATTGCCAGCAGGGTGATGACGGAGCTGAGCACCAGCAGCAATTACCATGTGAAGACGGGCATAGTGGAGGGGGCAAGCAGTGACCCCCTTGTCAATGAGCATTAACCCCTGGCAACAAAATTCAACCCCTGACAGCAAGCAGGTAATTTACATTTATTTATTAGAAGCCTTACTGTGGGACATTGTGTGCAATATGTGTAATGGGCATCATTTGTGTGGCACATGTTTAATGAGCATCAAGGTGTGGGGCATATGTATAAAGGAGCTTCACGTTATGGGTCATAGGCATAATCGGCATCACGGTGTGTGGCATATGTATAATGGTGCATCACGGTGTGTGGCATATGTATAATGGTGCATCACGGTGTGTGGCATATGTATAATGGTGCATCACGGTGTGGCATATGTATAATGGAGCATCACGGTGTGCGGCATATGTATAATGGGCATCACGGTGTGCGGCATATGTATAATGGGCATCACGGTGTGCGGCATATGTATAATGGGCATCACGGTGTGCGGCATATGTATAATGGGCATCACGGTGTGCGGCATATGTATAATGGTGCATCACGGTGTGTGTCATATGTATAATGGTGCATCACGGTGTGTGGCATATGTATAATGGTGCATTACAGTGTGGCATATGTATAATGGAGCATCACGGTGTGCGGCATATGTATAATGGGCATCACGGTGTGCGGCATATGTATAATGGGCATCACGGTGTGCGGCATATGTATAATGGGCATCACGGTGTGCGGCATATGTATAATGGGCATCACGGTGTGTGGCATATGTATAATGGAGCATCACGGTGTGTGGCATATGTATAATGGAGCATCATGGTGTGTGGCATATGTATAATGGAGTATCACTGTGGGATATGTATAATGGTGCATCACGGTGTGGGGCATTTGTATAACGGAGTATCACGTTGTTGGGCATATGTATGATGGGCATTGTGTGTGTGTGTGTGTGTGTGTGTGTGTGTGTGTGTGTGTGTGGAAAAAATGGGGGATGTAGCCTCGCAGGAGTTCCACGGTAGTAGCTGAACCTTCTAATTTTTGAAGATGACTCTTCTCCTCTACCTCCAGTGTTGGGAGGTATGTTTTGGGGCATTACAGTTTGTGGCATTATGTGTAAAGGGCATTTTTTGGGATATTATGCAGATTTTTGATTTTTTTTTACTTTAGTAGCTCTTCGGGCGGTTTATTTTGTCGCGAGTAGCTCCCGACCCAAAAAAGGTTGGAGACCACTGACTTGGATAGTGGGGATATGATTGTGTTAGTGATTGTGTGTGTACTGTAGTTTGTGTTTGTGTGTAGTGCATCATACTTACCCCTCAACGATGTCCACAGCGCCTCTGGCAGTCGGATCCTCGCACAGGCGGGTGCCATGACAGTCCTCCCCGGCAGAAATGTACTCAATTAGCGTATTGCCGCTGGGGGAGCAGGGAAACCATGAGATGCTCCCCCAGCGGCATTTCAGTGAATTACATACATTTCTCCGGCAGCCGCCATATCCCCCCCCCCCCCCTTCCGGCCGCCCGCGCAAGTTCCGCCACTGCCCGCCGGGATGTCCCCCTCCGCCCGCAGAAACTCCGGCGCTGTCCGCCGGTATGTCCCCCGCCGACCCCCCTAAGCAGTAAGTCACATACAGTATTAGCCAGGCGCCCGTCAGTGGCTACGCTGACAACGTAGCATAAGCTACGTTGTCAGCGTAGCGTAGCCTGGTGCCCAGCTAATACATAAGTACCACAAAATAATTACTGGCTGAGTAAGATACATGGTAAGAGGAATTATTGTATGGTTGGATGGAGACCACATCTGGTGGACACTTCGTCCCTCCCTTATTGGTTGGGTATAGGAGACGGATGCCAGCAGCTGTTTATGCAATTTGACCCATCACGCTTTTTATGTTTAATCTGAGGAAGGGGCTGGAGGGGAGGAGCTTATGTACCGCTCTCATTAAGTGCTGACTACATTTATCTACAGCTCTATCTGCTTCTCTCACAGACACTGATCAGCGCTGGGCCTTACCCACTTACACTACCTATAACGACTATTATAAAACTGGCACTTGTTATTATTAAACATGATTTACAGAAATAATTTTTAAAACTGATGGAATAACTAGTCTGTTAAATTAATAACAATAAACATAGGGAGAAAACAGCAAAAATATCTCCTTTACTGTCAGCAAGAAAAACGCTGCTGCTGGCGGAGAGAGGGAGTCACACTGCAGGAGGGGGCAGATTATAGGAGAGAGTCACGCTGCAGTGGGGACAGATTATAGGAGGGAGTCACGTTGCTGGGGGATAGGCTGCAGGAGGGAGTCACGCTGCGGGGTGGACAGTCTATAGGAGGGAGTCACGCTGTGGGGGGTGACAGACTGCATGAGGGAGTCACGCTGCAGTGGGGACAGATTATAGGAGGGAGTCATGCTGCGGGGGGATAGACTGCAGGAGGGAGTCACACTGCAGGGGGGGTCAGAACGGTGCATGGGGGAGTCATGCTGAGGGGGGGGGGGCAGAAAGAGTGAGTTGCGGTGGTGAGACCAGTGCGTGGAGTTGTCATGCTGGGAGGGGGGGGGACAGACTGCGGGAGCAGGGGATCCAGCACAACACAGTTATCTTGGTATACCTGTACTGCTAAATAAAAGTGTTACTGGATTTAACAATAAGGTGCAGTAGATATCACTGAATTAGATTTTGATGCAAGTAACTGAGCATGTTGTACATAAATTCATGGAGATGTATTTTCTAATATAAGTAATAGACACAGAGGCCTCAGCCCCTAGCTCCTATACTACAGCTACCAAACTACATTCAGTGCCTGTATAACCACCGTGTGTATGTATGTATCACTTACTTCTTCGGTCTGCATGTGCTCGTGGGTCTTCTCTCTTCTTTCTTACCGCGCTGGTCTCCTCTGAGCAGGGTGATATCCTCCTGCAGATCTTCTTTCTCCTTGTGGCCGCCTTCCTCCTCGTCGCCGTCCTTTTCTGCATGCCAAAACTCCACTTGGCCTTCCATCGCATGGCCAAACTCCACCTGGTCATCCTCCGCATCGCCATGCTCCACATCGCTGTCTTCGTAGCCGTCCTCTTCATCTCTTCTCTCTGCAAAGCCTTCCTCATCCACGTAGTGATCTTGCCTGTAGCTCTCCTTCACATCTCTAGCTACCAACTGTCATCTGCCTACCAACTGCCACTTATGCAGCAGAGGGTGGAAAGTAAACAGCTTGGTTGCCATGACAACATTCAAAGCAGCAAGTGCTGTGCTGTGGCATTACCCAGTTATATCTGTGCACTACATACAAGTTGTATATGTTATATCAATTGGGGGGAGTGTGTGATATTAGCATTGGATTTAATAGTGATTTCCTAAATTATGGTGGGGGGACATTTTTATAAGCAGACTGATTAGAATACAATTTATATATATATTGAGGTACATATTTGGGGGACTTGTGTATTATCCACTAATACCACTAATTAAGGTATGCGATGGACACGATTTCAGACTTTTTCTTTCTCATTACAATGGCGCATAATCAGCACTGACGGCATGGCACTCATACAGGAGGGGGGAGTGGGTTGCGGCGGCTTTGGGCCGTGGGAACGCCCAGCATTTCACGGACGTTCCCGGGGTTTCCGGTAGCAGGTGGCTGACATCACATGATGTTATGGGTCTCATACATCAGCAATTAATTGTGACAATTTTTTAGATATGGAGATGATTGCCACAATTAATTTTAGAGGTGTGGGCTCCCCCTTTTGGCAATCCCAATCAAAATCGCCAATCAATTGCTTAATCAGGTTTTTAAACATGTTTAATAATCTGGTATTATCTGCAGATTTTTTATATGTGTGGGCATTCCCAATTCGTCTTCTTCATCTATTTACATTATGAACAGCTGAAATGACAATCGATTGGGCAATTTCCAGATATGAAGATGCAATCTTTAGATGGAAAAATCTGCCGATCACTGAAATAAATCTGTAATGTGTGGGCAAGTCAGATAGATTGTAGAATCCATTTATCTGGCCAAAAAATCCCTGGATCTGGAAATCCATTAACTGTGATTGCTGATGTATGGGGCCCATTATTAGCCGCTCGCCCTGTCTTCAGCCGGAAGCCCACTGACTATATATGTGAGCCCTGCAGAAATCATAAGATGGTCACCAACCATCGAATGATTTCTCCAGCAGCGGGACATGTAAGGGGATGTGATTTCATACCATGGTTGCGAAGGGGATCTGGCGGCGGGAGGTCAGCGATTCGTGGGGGTGGGCAAACTGGCACTCGATAAGCTGCGAGCTTTGCAATTTACTGAGTTAACCAGAATCAGGCCCATAGTATACTGATGTACTGCGGAGTATAGGGGGTATGTATTGTAGTGATGTAGTGCAGAGCATAGGGGATATATAGTGTACTGATGTACTGCGGAGTATAGGGGATATGTATCGTAGTGATGTAGTGCGGAGCATAGAGGATATATAGTGTACTGATGTACTGCGGCGTATAGGGGGTATGTATTGTAGTGATGTAGTGCGGAGCATAGGGGATATATAGTGTACTGATGTACTGCGGAGTATAGGGGGTATGTATTGTAGTGATGTAGTATGGAGTATAGAGGATATATAGAGAAGTGATGTAGTGCGGAGTATAGGGGGTATGTATTGTAGTGATGTAGTGTGGAGCATAGAGGATATATAGTGTAGTGATGTACTGCGGCGTATAGGGGGTATGTATTGTACTGATGTAGTGCGGAGTATAGGGGGTATGTATTGTACTGATGTAGTATGGATTATAGAGGATATATAGTGTAGTGATGTACTGCGGCGTATAGGGGGTATGTATTGTAGTGATGTAGTGCGGAGCATAGGGGATATATAGTGTACTGATGTACTGCGGAGTATAGGGGGTATGTATTGTAGTGATGTAGTGCGGAGCATAGGGGATATATAGTGTACTGATGTACTGCGGAGTATAGGGGGTATGTATTGTAGTGATGTAGTGCGGAGTATAGGGGGTATGTATTGTACTGATGTAGTATGGATTATAGAGGATATATAGTGTAGTGATGTACTGCGGCGTATAGGGGGTATGTATTGTAGTGATGTAGTGCGGAGCATAGGGGATATATAGTGTACTGATGTACTGCGGAGTATAGGGGGTATGTATTGTAGTGATGTAGTGCGGAGCATAGGGGATATATAGTGTACTGATGTACTGCGGAGTATAGGGGGTATGTATTGTAGTGATGTAGTGCGGAGCATAGGGGATATATAGTGTACTGATGTACTGCGGAGTATAGGGGGTATGTATTGTAGTGATGTAGTATGGAGTATAGAGGATATATAGAGAAGTGATGTAGTGCGGAGTATAGGGGGTATGTATTGTAGTGATGTAGTGCGGAGCATAGAGGATATATAGTGTAGTGATGTACTGCGGCGTATAGGGGGTATGTATTGTACTGATGTAGTGCGGAGCATAGAGGATATATAGAGAAGTGATGTAGTGCAGAGTATAGGGGGTATATAGTGTAGTGATGCAGTCAGTGGCGGGCTGGGCAGGGGGGCAGGGTGCCAGGTGCCCCCCAGGCCAGTACAATTGAACAGTTTGGGGCCACTTCAGCAGGAGCGCTGTGCTTGCCTATACTTGTCGCCAGAAGGCAGTGCAGCATGTGCTCCTGGCCTGGCTGCTCTGAGATCACTGACCCAAGCTCAGGGCTGGAGCAGTCGGATCCTACTGAGACGGACAGTGGCACCGCGCAGCCCAGGAGCCTACAAACACACAGTGACAGCTGCAGTCCGGGATTGTTCATTGCTGTGGCCAGCCCCTCCCCATGGTACCAGCCACCAATGAACTGTGCTGCCATACAGGCTGGTCCCTCCCCTCCTGTAACGCGACCTCATCCACTTCTCTCCTCACGGGCAGCTAAGCAGCAGCAGCTTCCATCCTGATCCCTCCCTTCTCACCCATTACAGGAGCTAGGCTAGGTGAGTGCAGTAGAGGGAAGAAGGGACAGGGGTGGGGATAGCTGCTATAAGAGTTGTGTGATAAACGGAAGAACAATACATGTCTCAGTGTTATTTACATGTGTATGAGGGGTTCTTCTTTATTGTGTGTGTGTGTGTGTGTGTGTGTGTGTGTGTAACTGTGGCATACATGTATGTCATGTGTGTATTGGGGGGGGGGGGGGAGTGGCTTTTATTTATTTATTTTTAATGTGTGTGCTTGACTCTAAATGTGTGTATGGAAACATCCATGTGTCAGTGTTCCATACATGTGTGTGTGTGTCTGTAGTTTTCTTTATTGTGTGTGTTGTGTGTGCTTAAGTCTGTCTGCATGTCAGTGTGTATGTGTTTGTGTGTAAAAATATGTGTAAGTGTTGCATATATATATATGTGTGGGGGGTCTGTTTTCTTCTTTAATGTATGTTTGTGTATGTGTGTCGGATACTAAGGGGTCCATTTATCAATTATCGCATTTACAATGCGATCTGGGTGTAATATTACCGCCCAGGATCGCATTGTAAAATGCAATACCAGCAGTGGAATGTATCACCTGCCAGCCTGTCACTGTGATGCGCTCATCCGGATGCCGGGGGATCTGCGGGTGCGGTTAATGCTGACCCCCCAACAACCCAGCTAACCGCACTGCCCTGGCAGCATTGGGATCACTATCCCATAGGCTACAATGGGCTATCGCCATCTCAGAATAGCGATAGCCCAAAGATGCGAAGCCAGGCTGCCCGATGTTGATAAATCGGGCAGCTTTGCATCCCCCATAGAAACCTATGGGGGATTTGGCCGGCGGAGGTGCAGGGGGTATCACTGAATTGCACCAAAAGGGGACCGCAGCAGGAATCTCCGATCCCTGCTGCGGTACCCTTTTGGTACAATTCAGTGATACTTAATATTTGCGGCTAACCCCTGAAAACTGGTGTTTTTGGAGATTCAGCCACAAATATGGTTTGATGAATGCGGCCCTAAAGCTGGCCCTACACTAGTGCGATTTGGCCACTTTTCAATCGATTCTGACAGATCAGGCTGAGAAATCGGTGAAAGGTGGGCAAATTGCATGTGTTTCAAATCCAATCGGAGTGGGAAATCGGATCTGCTGCGTGGGGCCACTTGCCTGTGTGTGCCCCCCAGGCTGAAAGTAGCCAGCCAGCCCCTGGATGTAGTGCGGAGTATAGGGGGTATATAGTGTAGTTATGTAGTGCAGAGTATAGGGGGTATGTAGTGTAGTGATGTAGTGCAGAGTATAGGGGGTATATAGTGTAGTGATGTAGTGCAGAGTATAGGGGGTATATAGTATAAGGATGTAGTGTGAATTATAGGGGGTATATAGTGTAGTGCAGAGTATAGGGGGTATATAGTGTAGTGATGTAGTACAGAGTATAGGGTTTATATCGTTTAGTGATGTAGTATGTAGTATAGGGGTATATAGTGTAGTGATGTACTGCAGAGTATAAGGGTTGTATAGTGTTGTTATGTAGTGTGAAGTATAGGGGGTATATAATATAGTTTAGTGATGTAGTGCGGAGTATGAGGGGTATATAGTGTATTGATGTTGTGAGGAGTATAGGGGTTATATAGAGTAGTGATGTAGTGTGAAGTATAGGGGGTATATAGTGTAGTGATGTAGTGGGAATTATAGGGAGTATATAGTGTAGTGCAGAGTATATGGGGTATATAGTGTAGTGATGTAGTACGGAGTATAGGGTTTATATAGTTTAGTGATGTAGTATGTAGTATAGGGGTATATAGTGTAGTGATGTACTGCGGAGTATAAGGGTTGTATAGTGTAGTTATGTAGTGTGAAGTATAGGGGGTATATATTATAGTTTAGAGATGTAGTGCGGAGTATGAGGGGTATATAGTGTATTGATGTTATGAGGAGTATAGGGGTTATATAGAGTAGTAATGTAGTGTGAAGTATAGGGGGTATATAGTGTAGTGATGTAGTGGGAATTATAGGGAGTATATAGTGTAGTGCCAGGGTTCGCAAATACGCGCTATAGCGCGTATTTTACCCTGAAACGGCCACCGGGGACTCAGTTTGTAAAACTGAAGGGGTCCCCGAGGACGCGCTGAGCTGCGCCTGTGAGCCGGCGTTAGCCAATCACAGCAGCGGCAGCGCCGGGACCCAATCCATACACAGTGGCCGCCCGGCAGCCAATCATTGCAGGTGCGCGCCCTGCAGTTACTAAAGCCGCGCGCCCTGCCATATTTTGTGAGAGCAAGTTCACCGCGGCGCGGTCAGTGTCTGTGTATACTTCTGCCGCCCCCCGTTCATTCTGCTGCTGAGAGCGGGGGACGGGATGGCTGTAACAACTGACAGCCACTCTCGGCATAAGGAGGTGAGCGGGCTGTCAGCCCAGTGGGGGACTGGATGTGGCTGGAAGAGCTGACACGCTGCTCAACTCAAAGCAGCGTTTCAGCTCTTCCAGCCACATCCAGTCCCCCCGCCTCGCAGACAGCCCGCCCACCTACTCTTTCATCAGCTTTACCAGCCCCCCCCCCCCCCCCCCCCCCCCGGGCAGCGAGCAACAAATGCGCCCCCACCCTTGTGGCAACCAGAATAACCCCCACCCCCTGGCAACCAGAATACCCCCCTGGCAACCAGAATACCCCCCTGGCAACCAGAATACCCCCCTGGCAACCAGAATACCCCCCTGGCAACCAGAATAACCCCCCCCAACCCCCCCCCCCCCCTGCGCCAACCAGAATGTAACCCCTGCAAGCAGCATGTAACCCCTGCAAGGAGCATGTAACCCCTGGCAACAAGCATGTAGGTAAGCAGCACTTATTTGCTATAATACATACTGGGCATTACATTGTGTGCTATAATACATACTGGGCATATCGGTGTGCTATAATGTGTACTGGGCATAACTGTGTGCTGTAATGTGTACTGGGCATAACTGTGTGTGCTATAATGTGTACTACTATGTGACCACACCACTTCCCCAAAAAAAACATGCCCATAATTTTTAGCGCGCGCCTCCGGCGCGCACTGTCCCTGTTTTCGGGTTTATATAGTTTCTAGTATACTTGTATCTTTATGCGAGTGGGCCAACGGTGTGTGCTATAATGTGTACTGGGCATTACGGTGTGTGCTATAATGTGTACTGGGCATTACGGTGTGTGCTATAATGTGTACTGGGCATAATTGTGTGTGCTATAATGTGTACTGGGCATAACTGTGTGTGCTATAATGTGTACTGGGCATTACGGTGTGTGCTATAATGTGTACTGGGCATAATTGTGTGTGCTATAATGTGTACTGGGCATAACTGTGTGTGCTATAATGTGTACTACTATGTGACCACACCACTTCCCCAAAAAAAACATGCCCATAATTTTTAGCGCGCGCCTCCGGCGCGCACTGTCCCTGTTTTCGGGTTTATATAGTTTCTAGTATACTTGTATCTTTATGCGAGTGGGCCAACGGTGTGTGCTATAATGTGTACTGGGCATTACGGTGTGTGCTATAATGTGTACTGGGCATTATGGTGTGTGCTATAATGTGTACTGGGCATTACAGTGTGTGCTATAATGTGTACTACTATGTGACCACACCACTTCCCCAAAAAAAAAACATGCCCTAAATTTTTAGCGCGCGCCTTCGGCGCGCACTGTCCCTGTTTTCAGGTTTATATAGTTTCTAGTATACATGTACCTTTATGCGAGTGGGCCAACGGTGTGTGCTATAATGTGTACTGTGCATTACAGTGTGTGCTATAATGTGTACTACTATGTGACCACACCACTTCCCCCAAAAAAACATGCCCTAAATTTTTAGCGCACTGACCCTGTTTTCAGGTTGATATAGTTTCTAGTATACATGTACATTTATGCAAGTGGGCCAATTGATACTTACCCCCCCAACCCACATGTGCCATGCTGGGGAGAAGGGGAGAGGAGGCTTTATTTCGTTAGGACCCAGAAAAGGTCCGGTAGGACCCCAATTTTTAGAAGTGAAGGGTCCCCGGGACCCACTTTTTTGGGTGGTTTTCGCGAACACTGAGTGCAGAGTATATGGGGTATATAGTGTAGTGATGTAGTACGGAGTATAAGGTTTATATAGTTTAGTGATGTAGTATATAGTATAGGGGTATATAGTGTAGTGATGTACTGCAGAGTATAAGGGTTGTATAGTGTTGTTATGTAGTGTGAAGTATAGGGGGTATATAATATAGTTTAGTGATGTAGTGCGGAGTATGAGGGGTATATAGTGTATTGATGTTGTGAGGAGTATAGGGGTTATATAGAGTAGTGATGTAGTGTGAAGTATAGGGGGTATATAGTGTAGTGATGTAGTGGGAATTATAGGGGGTATATAGTGTAGTGATGTAGTACGGAGTATAGGGTTTATATAGTTTAGTGATGTAGTATGTAGTATAGGGGTATATAGTGTAGTGATGTACTGCGGAGTATAAGGGTTGTATAGTGTAGTTATGTAGTGTGAAGTATAGGGGGTATATATTATAGTTTAGAGATGTAGTGCGGAGTATGAGGGGTATATAGTGTATTGATGTTATGAGGAGTATAGGGGTTATATAGAGTAGTAATGTAGTGGGAAGTATAGGGGGTATATTGTGTAGTGATGTAGTGGGAATTATAGGGAGTATATAGTGTAGTGCAGAGTATATGGGGTATATAGTGTAGTGATGTAGTACGGAGTATAAGGTTTATATAGTTTAGTGATGTAGTATATAGTATAGGGGTATATAGTGTAGTGATGTACTGCAGAGTATAAGGGTTGTATAGTGTTGTTATGTAGTGTGAAGTATAGGGGGTATATAATATAGTTTAGTGATGTAGTGCGGAGTATGAGGGGTATATAGTGTATTGATGTTGTGAGGAGTATAGGGGTTATATAGAGTAGTGATGTAGTGTGAAGTATAGGGGGTATATAGTGTAGTGATGTAGTGGGAATTATAGGGAGTATATAGTATAGTGCAGAGTATATGGGGTATATAGTGTAGTGATGTAGTACGGAGTATAGGGTTTATATAGTTTAGTGATGTAGTATGTAGTATAGGGGTATATAGTGTAGTGATGTACTGCGGAGTATAAGGGTTGTATAGTGTAGTTACAGTATGTAGTGTGAAGTTTAGGGGGTATATATTATAGTTTAGAGATGTAGTGCGGAGTATGAGGGGTATATAGTGTATTGATGTTATGAGGAGTATAGGGGTTATATAGAGTAGTAATGTAGTGTGAAGTATAGGGGCACATAGTTTAGTGATGTACTGCGGAGTATGAGGGGTATATAGTGTATTGATGTTGTGAGTATATGGGTTATATAGAGTAGTGATGTAGTGTGAAGTATAGGGGCATATAGTGTAGTGATGTACTGCGGTGTATGAGGGGTATATAGTGTATTGATGTTGTGAGTATATGGGTTATATAGAGTAGTGATGTAGTGTGAAGTATAGGGGCATATAGTGTAGTGATGTAGTGCGGAGTATGAGGGGTATATAGTGTATTGATATTATGAGGAGTACAGGGGTTATATAGAGTAGTGATGTAGTGTGAAGTATAGGGGATATATAGTGTAGTGATGTAGTGCGGAGTATGAGGGGTATATAGTATAGTGAGGTACTGTGGAGTATAGGGGTTATCTAGAGTAGTGATGTAGTGTGAAGTATAGGGGCTATATAGTGTAGTGATGTATTGCAGACCGTAGGGCAGAGGTGTTCAAACTTTTTGCGACGAGGGCCAGATTTGGTGAAGTGTAAATGTGTGGGGGCCGACCATTCAGCCTGACATTCTTTGAATCATTAATCACATCAGAATGGTCCCCCACTCTGCCCCCATTCACTGTATGTCCCCCAGCCTGCCCCTTCACTGTATTTCCCCCAGCCTGCTCCCATTCACTGTATGTCCCCTATTCACTGTATGTTCCCCACTCTGCACCCATTCGCTCTGTCCCCCAGCCTGCCACCCTTCACTTCACCATCAGTGCCTCCATTCATTGTATGTCCCCAAGCCTGACCCTCCTTCACTGTATGACTCCTATTCACTGTATGACCCCCATTCACTATGTACCTCACTCTGCCCCCATTCACTGTATGTTTCCCAGCCCCTTGTGTGAGCCAGAGGAAGCAGAGGCAAAGCAGGCACTGCAAGGACAGGAGATGCTTGGGCTCCCGCTGCTGCCCTCCTCCGCTCTGCATGTTACGGGAGCAAGCTTCCCCCTTGCTGCCCCCCTCCCCAAACACTGCTGTCACTGTGATTGTGGAGTAGGGTGATATACAATTGCAGCAGCAGGGGTAGGACGCCAAACACATCTGACTGTGGCGGCCGGCACCTCCTCACTGCAGCACACAGCAAGGTAAAGGCACGCTCGCTGGGGCCCCACCTTTAGTGTCCTGTGCTGTGCTTCACACAGCTGATGCTCTGCCCGCTTCCAGCTGGAGGCTGCGGGCCGCTTGAAATTACAGCTCGGGCCGCAATTGGCCCCCGGGCCTGCCTTTGGGCATGCCTGCCTTAGGGGGTATATAGTATAGTGAGGTACTGTGGAGTATAGGGGTTATCTAGAGTAGTGATGTAGTGTGAAGTATATGGGGATATATAGTTTAGTGATGTAGTGCTAAGTATAGGGGGTATATAGTTCATTGATGTAGTGCGAAGTATAGGGGTTATATAGTGCAGTGATGTAGTGCTAAGTATAGGGGGTATATAGTGTAGGGGTATAGGTCCATAATTGCTGACGCTGCAAATTTGTAGACTAAGCCTGAATCAGGCCCATAGTGTAGTGATTAGGTGCTGTATATATGTAGGGGTATATAGTGTAGTAATGTAGTGCAGGGTATAGGGGGCATATAGTGTAGTGTTGTAGTGCGGAGTATAGGGGTATACTGTATAGTGTAGTGATGTAGTGTGGAGTATAGGGGGTATATAGGGTAGAGATGCAGTGCAGAGAATATTGGTTATACAGGGCCAGATGGAGCTGCAGCTCCAGGCCTACACATAAAGTAGGCCCATCATCATGGCACCATGATGATCACCAGCTGGGCACAATGTGGGCCATAAATCATGTTTGTATTTTGATGTGTTTAGCAAGAAATTGGTTCTTATAGTGTATGGGTTCTACATTGCATTGGCCTCACTTCCTCCACTTCTCATAATAGGCCCTTGTACATTATCAGCAGAGCCGTGAGTAGAGTGGCCAATCCCGGGATCGGCAGGATCCCGGGATTTGGCCCCAATATTGCCCAATATTTCGGGATTAGACTACTCTAATGCTGGGCAGCGTCTGAGCACTTGCTCAGACGCTGCCCAGCTGCTCCGAGTCCTGTGCCGGCTGTGCAGCTCAGATGCGCAGCGTGATGTGGTCAGAGGTCATGCTGGGCGTCACACGCCCCCGCACCGCCGCCGCTCTCTACAACTGGAGGCTCTTCACTGAACGGAGGACTTTGGTGTTTATTTGTGTAATCCTGAATTGGATCTGGACTTCTTTTACCGACCGCAGAGAACTTTGGATGACGGATTCCGGACCATCATCCTTTGTATTTCAAGCGCTTTTGAGAACTGATTCAATTCAGATTCTCCATTCCATCCGGTACTTAGCTATTTTCTTTTCTTGTACATCACATGTTTGTCGTATATCAATAAAAGTGGTATTGCACCATACTGTATGTATCTTTTCTACATTTATTTTGGTGTCTCATCCGGACCGAGATAAATGATTTATGGTTGGGAGGATTGGTGTTCCACTATCCAAATAAGCAGTCGATTTGGGAGAAGAGGAGATGCTATTGGGACAGGAGGAACGTATGGTTATATAAATCTGTATATGCTAGTAGTAGTAGTTGGTTTAGTATGCTAGCCAGTATTTGGAGAAGAGGACCGTTCCTATATATCTAGGGACGTATTTTACATTCACAAGGGCGCCGGTGGAGGGAACATGCCATCTTTTGTCACTTTTTCCACTGTTTCTTGGGGGTCCAGGGTCACCCTTGTTGGATGTACCCACCATAGGCTGCCCAGGCGCACAGAACTTACTCTTTACCTTTCTTTCTTTGCTGAACTCACCAGGTTAGGCATGACTGTGTGCGGCCGGGAGAGGTAGGGCGGCAAGCGAGTTGTGACACCAAAGCTGCAGCGAAGTGGCCTGCGCAGCGTGACCTATGGGTCACGCTGCGCAGGCCGCAGCACTGAACCCGCTCGCCGTCCGACTTCTCCCAGCTGCACAGTCTAGTGACACACTGACCTCCCTCCGGCATCACACTCGCAGCCTGCCTCCATTCCGCTGCCACCTGCCCCGCTTAAAGTAAAGCAACATGAGGGAGAGGGGGGTGGTTTTCTTTTAGGTACACCAATCCCAGGAATCCCGGTATTGAGCATTTTTCAATCCCGATTTCCGGGATCTAAAAAATGCCCCAGGATTGGCATCCCTACCCGTGAGGCCCTGAAACTGGCCCTGGTCCTATGAATAGCGAATAGCGGGTGTGAGATCTGTGTGTCACAGAGAGGGTTAATCTCTGCAGCTGTTGCTCCTAGTTACATTGTTGCAGAAGCTGAGCTGGGAGCTGTAACCATGGACCAGCTGCACTCATTTCTCCTGTATATAACACAGCATCAGGGCCAGACTAACAATGGGGAGGATGGAGCTGCAGCTCCAGGCCTCCCCATAAAATAGGCCCATCCTTGGTGCAGCATGATGATCACCAGGCAGAATAGCGCCGCCTCCTCCTACCTCTTGTACTTCCCGGAAAGACTCTAAGGGCTATTTCACACTGTCCGGCTCCTGCTGGACGGCGAAATCCCGCACGGCCATTAAGCCGTGCACAGTAGTTGTTATTGGACACTATTGTGTCCATTCACACGGGACGGCCACGGCCAGGCCGTCCGGTTGCATCTGGATCCCGCCACTGGAAGGGACGGCTGCCGGGCTGTGGCCATCCCCTCCACGATAAACTACTGTGTGCTGCACGGCTTTCTGGCCGTGCGGGTTTTCGCCGCCGGGCAGGAACCGGAGTGTGTGAAACCGCCCTAAGACAGTCAGAGGCTCTGCCTCCCAGACGAGGAGGGGCAGTCTCACTGAGAGAATGGTGGTCGCAGTAGGGGGTCTCTGGGGGTGTGTGTCACTGGCCCTGACTACTTAAAAAGGATTCTTGCAGTGTAATTTGTCCCACGGAGAGACACAGGAATGAGAAGCTGCCAATACTGTCACTGTAAGTTATGAAGAACATTCAGTTATATTGTGTCTGTGTAATTACACCGTGTAGGCATCTGTATATGTGTTAGAGTATAGGTGTCTGTGTAATGGTAACGTGTATCTGTAACTCTGAATATATGTGTCTGTGACTACATGACGATGTAGAGTGGGGGGGCGTGGGGGGGGGGGGTCGGTTCTGGCAGGCACTGTGACACTGTGTAATAGGGCAGGCACTCTCTGTAATAAGGCGGTCACTGTGACACTTTCTGTAATAGTGCGGGCACTGCAATACTCTGTAAGAAGGCAGGCACTGTGACATTGTCTGAAAGAAGGCGGGCACTGCGACACTTTCTGTAATAAGACGGGCACTGCGACATTGTCTGAAAGAAGGCAGGCACTGTGACACTTTCTGTAATAAGGCGGGCACTGCGTCACTCTCTGTAAGAAGGCGGACACTGCGACACACTCTGTCAGAAGGCAGGCACTGCATCACTACATAAAAAGGCAGGCACTGTGAAACTATTTATTTATTCATAAACAGTTTCTTATATAGCGCATACATATTGAGCATCACTTTGGCACTGTGATACTCTGTAATAAGGCGGGCACTGCGACACTCTCTGTAACACTGTGTAATAAGGCGGGCACTGCAAAATTCTCTGTAATAAGGTTGGCACTTTGACACTCTCTGTAATAAGGTGGGCACTTGGACACTCTCTGTAATAAGGTGAGCACTGGGACACTGTCTATTAAGTAAGGCACTGCGACATGGTCAACATAAAAAGGCGGGCACTGCAAAACTTTCTGTAATAATGCGGGCACTGCGACACTCTGTGATAAGGAGGGCACTGTGACACTGTTTAAGTATGCGGGCACTGCGACACTTACTGTAATAATGCGGGCACTGCGACACTAATAAGGAGGGCACTGTGGCACTGTTTAAGTATGCAGGCACTGTGACACTGTGTAATAAGGTGGGCACTTCAACACTATCTGTGTAATAAGACGGGTACTGCAACACTCTAATAAGGAGGGCACTGCGACATTCTCTGTGTAATAAGGTGGGCACTTTGACACTCTCTATGTAACAAGGTGGGCACTGTACCACTCTTTGTAGTAGTAGTAGCACACTTATTTATAAGGCGCCACAAAGTGTCCACAGTGCCGTACATAGCAAACAAAAAAACAAATTATAAGGTAACATACAGGTTGCGTTGATAAAATACAGCATAAATAGGGGTATAGCTGGTAGAACTAAAATCAGCATCAGTTCTGAATTAGGTGTCGAAATTGTCGAGAAGACTGAAGATGAAGTAGAGGAAGGGAAGAACCGGGCAGGAGCAATGGTGAGGTATAGAGGTAGGGTGAGTACGTGAGGAAGGAGGGCCCTACTCATAAGAGTTAACATACTAAAAGGAGGTGGGTGGACGAACGAAAAACAATAGGATAAGTAGGAACGGATGGGAAGGAGGCAGGATTGGAGGATCAAAAGAGGTTAGGAGGAGGGAAAGGCTAGTCGAAAAAAGTAGGTTTTGAGGGAGCGCTTGAAGAAGGTAAGGGAATCAGAGAGCCTGATGGGTGGCAGGAGGTTGTTCCAGTGCAGGGGGGGCAGCGCGAGAGAAGTTTTGGACACAGGAGTGGGAGGAGATGATTAGGTGAGAGGTCAGTCGGAGGTCAGCGGCGGAGCGAAGAGGACGGGAGGGAGTGTGGATAGAGATCAGTGAAGAGAGGTAAGGAGCGGTGGAGGAGGAGAGAGCTTTGTAGGTGGTGGTGAGGATTTTAAAGAGAACTCAGAAAGGAATGGGGAGCCAGGGAAGAGATAGACAGAGTGGGGAGGTGGAGGTAGAGCGGCGGGAGAGGAAGATGAGCCTAGCAGCATCGTTAAGAATGGATTGGAGAGGTGCAAGGCGGGTGAGAGGTAGCCCAGAGAGAAGGATGTTGCAGTAGACAAGGCGGGAGATGACAAGAGAGTGAATGAGAATTTTGGTTGCGCCAGTTGAGAGGAATGGTCTGATGCGTGAGATGTTGCATAGGTGAAAGCGGCAAGACTGTGAGAGAGCACGAATGTGGGGGGTGAAAGAGCGGGAGGAGTCAATGATGACAACGAGGCAGCGCGTTTGGTCGATGGAGGTGATCTTGGTTTCACCAATGCTGATGGAGATAGTGGGAGAAGAGGGGATGTTCAGGGGATGGAAGATTAGAAGTTCAGTTTTAGCCATGTTTAGTTTCAGGAAGCGTTGGCTCATCCGAGCTGAGATGGCCGTGAGGCATTCGGAGACCTTGGACAGGAGTGATGGGGATAGGTCGGAGGAGGAGAGATAGATTAGGGTATCATCAGCATAAAGGTGGTAATGGAAACCATAAGAGCTGATGAGGGTGCCCAGAGAGGTGGTGTAGAGGGAGAAGAGGAGAGGGCCAAGGACTGACCCTTGGGGAACACCGACTGGCTGCTGGGTAGTAGGAGAGGAGGAACTCGGAGTGGAGACGGAGGAGCGATCGGAGAGGTATGAGGTGAACCAGGAGAAGACCGTGCCAGTGATGCCAAAGGAGGGGAGGGTGTTAAACAGGAGAGGGTGGTCAACAGTGTCAAAGGCAGCCGATAGATCAAGATGGATGAGGATAGAGAAGAGGCCTTTGGATTTAGCCGATAGTGGATCGTTAGTGACTTTGGTCAGGGCAGTTTCAGTGGAATGTAAAGGCCCGGATTGGAGGGGGTCTAGAATGGAGTTAGCAGTAAGGTGGCTTAGGAGACCATTATAGGTCAGACATTCTAGGAGCTTGGAGGCAAAAGGTAGGAGGGAGATGGGCCTGTAGTTGGATGGAGAGTTGGGGTCCAGATTTTTTTTTGAGATTTGGGGAGACAAGAGCGTGTTTGAAGGAGGAAGGGAAGATCCCAGAGGATAGGGAAAGATTAAAGAGGTGAGCCAGGTGAGAGCAGACTGAGGGACTGAGACGACGGATAATATTGGAGGGGATAGGATCGTGCGAGCAGGTGGAGGGAGAAGCGGATTGAAAGATAGAGTGGACTTCAGCAGCAGTGGTGGGGTAAAATGAGGAGGGGAGTGGGGATGTAGGAGGGAGAGGGTGAGGTCATGGCAGCAGCGATGGCACTCCTGAGAGAGGAGATTTTGGTTGAAAAGTAGGTAGCAAAATCAGCGGCTACGATGGAGGATGGAAGAGCTGGAGGAGGGGGAGGGGGGAGCGAGGAGTTGAAGGTGGCGAAGAGCCTGCGGGGGTTGGATGATTGGGAAAGGATGAGGGTCTTAAAGTAGGATTCCTTGGCCAGAGCAAGGGCAGAGCTGAAGGAGGAAAGAATGAATTTGAAATGGAGATAATCCGCGAGGGAGCGTGATTTCTTCCAGAAGCGCTCAGCAATGCGAGAGCACTATTTAAGGAATCGGGTGATAGCCGAGTGCCACAGGTGGGGGTTGGAGCATCGAAGGGGGATAGAGGAGGGAGGGCAGGCAGAGTTCAATGCCGAAGATACCGTGTCATTATAGAGGGAGGCGGCGAGGTTTGGGCAGGACATGATGGCGATTGGGGCGAGAAGACACAGCGTGTTTGAGAAGGCAGCAAGATCTAGTGTGTTGACGTTATGCCGTGAGACAATGCAGGCACTGCGACACTCTGTGTAATAAGGCGGGTACTGCAACACTCTATGTAATAAGGAGGGCACTGCAACACTCTGTGTAATAAGGAGGGCACTACGACAATCTGTTATAATGTGGGCTCTGCGACACTCTTTGTAATTATTCATAAACAGTTTCTTATATAGCGCATACATATTCTGCATCGCTTTGGCACGGAGACACTTTGTAATAAGGTGGGCACTGCAACTCTCTTTGTAACACTGTGTAATAAGGCGGGCACTGCAATACTGTGTAATAAGGTGGGCACTGCAACACTGTGTAATAAGGTGGGCACTGCGAGAGTCTCTGTAACATTGTGTAATAAGGTGGGCACTGCAACACTCTGTGTAACAAGATGGGCACTTCAACACTCTCTGTGTAATAAGGTGGGCATTGCAACATTCTGTGTAATATGGTGGGCTCTGCAACATTCTCTGTGTAATAAGGTGGGCACTGCACCACTCTCTGTGTAATAAGGAGGGCACTGCGACGCTCTGTGTAATAAGGCGGGCACTGCAACACTCTCTGTGTCATAAGGTGGGCACTACGACACTTTCTGTGTAATAAGGTGGGCTCTGCGACACTCTCTGTGTAATAAGGTGGGCACTCCGATACTCTCCATGTAATAAGGTGGGTACTGTGATACTCTGTAATAATGTGGGGACTGCGACACTCTGTGTAATAATGTGGGCTCTGCGACACTCTGTTTAAAAAGGAGGGCACTGCGTAATAAAGCGGGCACTGCGACAATCACTGTGTAATAAGGTGGGCACTGCAACACTCTGTGTAATAAGGTGGGCACTGCGACAATGTGTAATAAGGTGGGCACTGCGACACTGTGTAATAATGTGGGTTCTGCGACGCTCTCTGTGTAACAAGGCGGGCACTGCACCACTCTCGATGTAATAAAGAGGGCACTGCGACACTCTCTGTGTAATAAGGTGGGCACTTTGACACTCTTTGTGTAACAAGGTGAGTACTGTACCACTCTGTGTAAAAAGGAGGGCACTGTGACAATCTGTCATAATTTGGGCTCTGCAACACTCTCTATGTAATAAAGTGGGCACTGGGACACCCTGTAATAAGGTGGGCACTGGGACACTCTCTGTAATAAGGTGGACACTGCTCACTCTCTGTGTAATAAAGCTGGCACTGTGACACTATGTCTACTAAGTAAGGCACTGCGACACTGTCAACATAAAAAGGCAGGCACTGCAACACTTACTGTAATAATGCGGGCACTGCGACACTCTAATAAGGAGGGCACTGTGACACTGTTTAAGTATGCGTGCACTGCGACACTGTAATAAGGCGGGTAATGCATTAGTCTGTGTGTAATAAGGCAGGCACTGCAACATTCTCTGTGTAATAAGGTTGGCACTGTGACATTCTCTGTGTAGTAAGGTGGGCACTGGGACACTCTCTGTAATAAGGTGGGCACTGCGACAATCTGTTATAATGTGGGCTCTGCAACACTCTGTGTAATAAGACACTGGGACACTCTCTATGTAATAAGGTGGGCACTGCAATACTCTTTGTAATTATTTATTCATAAACAGTTTCTTATATAGCGCATACATATTCTGCATCGCTTTGGCACTGAGACACTTTGTAATAGTCACTTTGGCTCTGAGACACTTTGTAATAGTGACTTTGGCTCTGAGACACTTTGTAACACTCTCTGTAACACTGTGTAATAAGGCGGGCACTGCAATACTGTGTAATAAGGTGGGCACTGCGACACTGTGTAATAAGGTGGGCACTGTAACACTCTTTGTAACATTGTGTAATAAGGTGGGCACTGTGACACTGTCATAAGGTGGGCACTGCAACACTCTCTGCGTAATAAGATGGGCACTTCAACACTCTCTGTGTAATAAGGTGGGCACTGCAACACACTGTAATAAGGTGGGCATTGCAACACTGTGTAATAAGGAGGGCACTGCGACAATCTGTGATAATGTGGGCTCTGCGACACACTCTGTGTAATAAGGTGGGCACTATGACACTCTCTGTGTAATAAGGAGGGCACTGCAACACTGTGTAATAAGGTGGGCACTGCGACACTGTGTAATAATGTGGGTTCTGCGACACTCTCTGTGTAATAAGGCGGGCACTGTACCACTCTCTGTGTAACAAGGTGGACACTGTACCACTCTCTGTGTAATAAGGCGGGCACTGCACCACTCTCTATGTAATAAGGAGGGCACTGCAACACTCTCTGTGTAATAAGATAGGCACTTTGACACTCTCTGTGTAACAAGGTGGGCACTGTACCACTCTCTGTGTAATAAGATGGGCACTGTGACACTCTCTGTGTAATAAGGCGGGAACTGCACAACTCTCTGTGTAATAAGGTGGGCACTACGATACTCTGTATAATAAGGCGGGCACTATGACACTCTCTATGTAATTAGTCGGGCAGTGCGACACTCTGTGTGATAGGGCTGGCACTGGAAAATAGCCAGTTACCATGACGGCCTACGGGTCTTAAGCATGTGCAGTCTATCGATAATCGCCCAGTCTGCTACTTCGCAGAGTTTAAACAGAATAATGTCAGGCGCTCACCTGGTGTGAATTTATAGGTGCAGAGGGATATGTAAATGAGGTAGGATGCAATCTGGTGTATGAGAAATCGTTTATTATTAAGATGCAAATAAGTGATTGGAAATGTCATAAATGTCACCCATAGAGTCAGTGACCTGGAAATGTCGACAGGTCGGTACAGATAAGTCAATATGCAATGACCCCTGGTGGGAATGAGGGTGTCAGCATACCCCTTTTAACCATAAACCTCCTGTGGTGTATGTCTCATTGCATGTCATTATCAGATACATGTAATGAGACATAAACCACAGGAGGTTTATGGTTAAAAGGGTTCATTGCATATTGACTTATCTGTACCGACCTGTCGACATTTCCAGGTCACTGACTCTATGGGGGAAATTTACCAATATGAAAAACCTAGTTTTTCGTATTGGTATTTCCCCTACGGTTGCATACGACTGTTTAAGTCGTATGCAAAGTCGTGTTCCGGAGGATCAGTTACAAAGCAGTCAGATACGACTGCTTTGTAACCCTCCGATGGTGTAACAATTCGTATTAGCGGCCGAATATACGGCTGCTAATACGAATTATTTCTAGCAGTCTGCACGGAGTGCTGCAGTGTGTAAAAAAAAAATAGAAAAATAAATAAATAAAAAAAAAAAACGGCGTGGGGTCCCCCCCCCACAGCTGTAACCAGCACCAGGCTGACGGAGCCTGGAGCCGGTAATTAAAAATCAGGGAACCCGACAAATAGGGGTTCCCTGATTTTTAACAACCAGCCCCAGGCTCCAGGTCCGGGGCTGGTTCCCAAAATACGGGGGACAAAATGACTAGGGGTCCCCCGTATTTCAAGAACCAGTCCCAGGCACAACCAGCCAGCAGGGTAATGTCACAGCCGGGGGACACTTATGATATAAGGTCCCGCGGCCAAAACATTAACCCTACCGACCAGTCAGCCTGGCCCGGGGCCCTGGGGGAGTGGGGACCCCCCCAATGAAGGGGTCCCCCCCCTCCAGGACTTACCTGACCAGGCTGAAGCCTGGTTCTGTCCCCGATGCCCCTGGGCGGTGGGCATTGGGCTGATTCAAGTGTAAAAAAAAGACTAATCTATTGTTTTTTACTGTGGCACTACAAGTGCCAGCAAGCTGGGACTTGGAGAACCACAAGTCCCAGCCTGCTGGGCATTAAAGGGCCCGCTGGCACTTGTATCTCCACAGTTAAAAAAATAGTGCACAAAACACACTGACACACTTTTAAAATAAAACTTTAATACATACAAAGCCCACACATACTGATACTTAACTATCTTCTTTCCGTAGGTAGCCCTGATGTCCTGGTCCTGTGTCGTCGTCTTCTGGTCCTGTGTCGTCTTCTGGCTCCATGTCGACCGTCGCTGTCGCCGTTGCCATCCGGATCCGACGAAATCCATTTGGGAAGCTGTGGAAGGAAACCATACTCACCTGTCCCAGCGCGACGTAGTCCAGGAAAGTGTCTTGGCAAAAAAACAAACCGAGAACCCCGAATCCAGACCGGACTGAGAACCGCACAGTACTCTGTGTACATTGTGCGGCTCCGCCTCCCGAATGCCGCTATTGGCCGCCTTGCGGCCTAGCGGCCAATCAGGAGCAAGGCGGCCAATAGCGGCATTCGGGAGGCGGAGACATGGAGCCAGAAGACGACACAGGACCAGAAGTCGACGACACAGGACCAGGACATCAGGGCTACCTACGGAAAGAAGATAGGTAAGTATCAGTATGTGTGGGCTTTGTATGTATTAAAGTTTTATTTTAAGTGTGTGTCAGTGTGTTTTATTGTACTATTTGTAATACTGTGGCACTACAAGAGCCAGCGGGCCCTTTAATGCCCCACAGGCTGGGACTTGTGGTTCTCCAAGTCCCAGCTTGCGGGGGAGGCTTGCTGGGACTCATAGTGCCCCAGTATTAGACAATAGTTAAATCTTTTTTTTACACCGCTATCAGCTCGATGCCCACCGCCCAGGGGCATCGAGGACAGCACCAGGCTTCAGCCTGGTCAGGTAAGTCCTGGAGGGGGGGGGGACCCCTTCATTGGGGGGGTCCCCACTCCCCCAAGGCCCCTGGCCAGGCTGACTGGTCAGTAGGGATGAATGCTTTTGCCGGGGGGACTTGTATAAAAAGTCTCCCCCCGGCTGTGGCATTAGCCTGCTGGCTGGTTTTGCCTGGGGCTGGTTCTTAAAATACGGGGGACCCCTAGTCATTTTGTCCCCCGTATTTTGGGAACCAGCCCCAGAGCAGGAGCCTGGGGCTGGTTGTTAAAAATCGGGGAACCCCTATTTGTCGGGTTCCCTGATTTTTAATTACCGGCTCCAGGCTCTGTCAGCCTGGTGCTGGTTTCGGCTGTGGGGGGGACCCCACGCCGGTTTTTTTTTTATTTATTTAATTTTTCTATTTTTTTACACTGTAGCCTGCACGGATCTGACTGATCCGTGCAGGCTAAAACGCAAATACGACATGAAAATGGTGTTCTATTTTCCTGTCGTATTTGCGTGGGTGTTTTACACCACTAAGCAGCCGTATTATCAGTACGGCTGCTTAGTAAATCAGAAACCACCATTCTTTTGAATGGTGATTTCTGTCGTATCCTATCGATGGTGTAGGACATTCGTATTTGTAACTACAAATACGAATGTCCCATCTTTAGGACTACGAATTGTTGTATTTTTGGGATTGTAAATCCCGAAAATACAAATTCGTAAAAAAAAGGTGTATTTCTCCCTACGAATACACCTTTTTTCTACGAATCCATTTTGGTAAATGTCCCCCTATATGTACATTTATGACATTTTCGGTCACTTATTTGCATCTTAATAATAAACGATTTCTCATACACCAGATTGCATCCTACCTCATTTACATATCCCTCTGCACCTATAAATTCACACCAGGTGAGCGCCTGACACTATAAATGGTCTAATGCCTCTTTATGCTGTATGTCACGTGACCAGTCATTCTTGTCATACTCCACCTCTGCCGATGTTGCTGATATCCATAGTAATTTTTATGACGTGCCCAAGCTAATACTTTGTAAATGAATTATTACATACCAATAATACATATTCATCCACTGTATGTGGAAAGTCAGGTTACTTTAGGCCTACTTCCAAAATACCTAGACAATGATTCAGATTTGTACGCAACGCCGATGCTCACGCAGCTGAGCACTTATGGGAAGACTGTGCACGTGACAAGGTTCTCTTCCGATGCCGCCTGCAGTCAGCAGCAAATATATAGCGCTATTTGAGGAAGGTGGGCCCCAAATCGGTCTTGCGTAGGATCCCATGAGGTCTATATCCGCCTCTGGTATGGTATAGCTCACAGACAATAGGCCTAATGATGCGTACACTTGGGTTGGCGGCTGCCAGTATCAATTGACTTTCAATCGGATGGCAGGGGGGTGGAGGCGGGTTATGCACGTTCCTGCACAGTCTTTTTTTGTTTTTATCTCGGGCCACATATTGTGATCAAATCAGGATCGGGCACGGGAAAACACTGTGCGATTTGCAGGGTCCAGCAATCAGGTACAGCCAGCCAGAGTGAAATCCTGCCCTGTGCAAGCCTGCAAATTGCTTAGCGCTGCATGTGACACTATCACAGGCCTGGATTATTACATAGCAATAAGACGGATGTTACAATGAGTAAAATAGTCAGAGCAGAGGCGGATTTACACCTCATGGGGCCTGATGGAAAATTCCTGTTTGGGACCCTCCTCCCTCCAACTTTCCATAGCACTATATTTTGCTGCTGATTGGCATCAGTAGAGCAGCTTGGCATGTACGCAATCTACTGATAAATGCTCAACTGCGTGACCATCAGTATTGGAAGCCGGCCTAATACCTGTGTCACATTCACACAGTAATCTGACTGCAAAAGAGAAGGAAGAGGCGCTTGTTTGATGAAACTGATCAATTAGAAAATGAATACATACAATCACATAGAAATAAAAATAAAAAATATTGATAAAAAGCACTGAACATCCTAAGGTAAGAAAGGTGCATTTGACAAAATAACGGATGGATCTGGATCAGACTTGGTAAGGGAAACGGGTGAGGGTGAATGTCCTGTCTCAGCTGTAGTTAAGCGTGGCTTGATGCTGGATTATAGTAATGTCAGAGACGCCCAAATGGGGCTGATAATTACCCAAAGCCACTAGAGGATTTCCATCTCTTGGGATCGCATTGCATAAAATGTCCTCAAAGCTGTACGGCTGTATGACCAGTGGGTAGATTTGTAATCCAAGTGGTATTGCTGGTGGCTAGTTGTATTGCTTGTGCTCCCGATGTTTGGAGACAACCAAATGTATAGATGAAACCAGCAGCTGGAGAGAGTCCCAGTCCGCTTAAAGAAGATTGAAGTGTAAAGTCTGGTCCATACAGGGGGGGGGGTTGTTTCCTACATGAGATTGACAACTCCATTATTAAGTGGCAGCTATTAACAAGGCACCCCTGGTAGCGCCTGCTAGTGCACCCCAGGGAGCACACCCCCTTCCTACAGTAATCTGACTGCCTGTTATACTTTACATACTTTTTTATCCTATCAAAGAACATCAAAGGGACTTTGGGAGTGTGAGCAGGTCCATGTGATGTCATGACATCATGCGGTAGTCCTACAATACTCCTCTATGAATGGTTTGGATGGCCAGGATATCTTTATGGGGCCCCCCTGGGACCTGCTGGGCCCTAGGCAGGTGCCTACATTGCCTTGTGGAAAATCCGCCTCTGAACCAGAGGGGTTCTGTTGGGTAATATCTAGCTTCCTTTAATCCAGGAATATCTGGGAGGCTCCTGCAATTGGTTCTTACTGACTGTGTACAGGTAGCAGATAGAGATGTTGGCGTGATTCATGTGGCCCACACATACACCCACAACACATTAGCCATCATAGAAGGGTGCACGTATGCCTTTATTATTACAGTGTCATTAAGTAACTACAATGTAACAGTACTCCTTACAGAAGTGTAGGTGTAGCAGTATAGGAGATGTAAGACTACAGAGGGGAGGGAGGTGTTAGGCACTAAGGGGGTAACGGTTTGGCTTTGATGGGGAGGCGGGGGTTTAGGCTGCAGGCAGGGCCGGCGCTCACCTGCTCCAGGGGGGCTGATGCGGCTGCCGCCGCTATGCTCCGTTGGGGGGATGATGCGACCGCAGCATCTCACTCCACCGGGGGAGTTAGAGATGCGGCTCCGAATGGGCTCGAGAGATGTGGCTGCGGCCCCTATCTATGTGTGGGCTCCAGGGGTGGCGGTGTGGCTCACTCACCTGCTCCCAGGTGCTTTCCTCCTGCTCTCCTCGGCGTCGGCAGGACATTTCCTGCTGCTGCTCCTCCTGCAGCTCATTACCGCCCTCCAGTGGCCGGCTCCCTAGGCAAATGCCTTAAGCTGCCTAGTGGTGGCGCCGGCCCTGGCTGCAGGTAGGGCAGGTTGTGGGGGTTAGAATATGTACCACCCAGTTGTCAGGACTCTGCACATCAGGATGCCACTGTCGGTCCTCTGACTGCCAACATACCAAGCGCTGGGATGCTTATACCATCCCAAATGAAGACACGATGGAGCCATGGATATAGGATTGGCCAAGCCAAGTTTGGGGCTCCTCCACAGATGCCACTGAAGGGTTTGTGTACGTGGGTATATGTAACACCCCGCCCTAAATATTTTGTTCAGGACTGACGGGGAGTTAAGGGAAATCTTAAGATCACAGATCTTTGTAGGTCGTGGGCAACTTTACTCTCAGCATCCAGGTGAAGGTATTGTGTAACTACAAGTACCAGCCTGTCCTCTAGATGCCGGTGCCCGCACGATTGCCTCCCCCCCCCCTTCCCCCCGGCAATTTCACCTCTCTGGTGTCTTAGGTCTGCGGGTCCCTGTACGTGAAGCTATGGGGCAGCTGACATCTGCTGACCAACCACAGCCTGTCTATAACTTTCTAGGATGCAATAGAGAAAAGAGCGACTGAATCTGATTGGTTGCTATGGGCAACATCACCTCTTTTTATTTTTAGAAGGTCTAGTATATTTACCCCATAGGGGCCTGAGTCAGACATTCCATCAAGGGCCTGATTCTGGTTCACTTGCAAAAGCAAATTCTCTCTCTAATGGACAAAACCATGTGCACTACAGGTGGGGCAGATGTAACATGTGCAGAGTTAGATTTGGGTGTTATATTGTTTCTGTGCAGGGTAACTACTGGCTGCTTTATTTTTACACTGTAATATAGTCAGCATGGACACTGTATCAGTGTACTGCGTCCCCTCGCTATGCTCGCCATGCTTCGGGCGTGGTGATTTGCTGCACTTGGCACACTATAGTATTCTCCCTCCATGCCCTGGTGTATAGTAGGGTATGGTATACCGCCTGGTTTGTACAAAAAAGGTGAAAAACTCATGTTGACCTGTTGACCTTCCCATTGTTGTCCTAATGCTTGTGTTGACCTGTTGACCTTCCCATTGTCGTCCTAATGCTTGTGTTGAACTTTTGACCTTCCCATTGTCGTCCTAATGCTTGTGTCGACCTGTTGACTTTCCCATTGTCATCCTAATGCTTGTCTTGAACTGTTGACCTTCCCATTGTCGTCCTAATGCTTGTGTTGACCCTGTCGGACCTGATTTACAGATGGCGCAGGCCTTATGCTTGCTGGCGAATCGCCAGCAGCATGGCGCGCCATCTGACTGAGACGCACGTGCGTCCCCCACGCACGCGCGTCTCAGTATCCGGGCGGCCGGCCGGCGAGGCGGACGCAATACTGTCCGCCTCCCGCTCAAGGGGGGCTGGGGGGACCCGAGGAGGCTGTGGGGGGGTGCGGGCGCCCGGTGTGGGCACCGGGCGACCGAGGGCAGCACCGTCGGAAGGGGACGCGCGCGCACCTCGTGCGCGCGCGTCCCCTTCCGACACACAGATGGCGCGGGAGCAGGGAATGGCGATGGCGACGCCATCGCCATCCCCTGCAAAGATGAGCCCGGCCCCATCTGTACCTTGAACTCCCCCGGCAGCTCCCCGGGAGGGCTCCATCTAACTTGACACTTAATGGCGGGTGCTGCTGGGGGAGTTTATGCGAAATCGGATGCTAAAAGCCCCAACGATGTTGCGCTGATGAGATTTATCTTATGCGCTTCATATAAGATCTCTGGGGTCTGATCCGCTGCATACGGGATTGCGGATTGTTGCAATCCCGGCCACAAATCGACAATCCACGGGCGTTTTCGCGGCCATGCCCCCTTTGCGCCGATCGGCAGGCGGGACATTGTTCAGCTGTCGGGCTGACCGCAAACGGGCCAGGATCACGGCTGTCGGCAGGGTTCGAATGCCGTGATCCTAGATTGAATACCGCCCTAAGTCTGGTTGTTGGCCAGTCCTTGGCAGTTGTCAGCCACGATTACTTGATATTTTAAATAAAATTGATACGTGCAATGTCTCACTATATAACATGTTTCTGTATAGAGGCCACAATAGTGTTATAATATGTATGTTATTCACAGGTGTCATTTGTTCCTTTTTCTGCAGGGTTCTGGCTTATCCCCATGTAATACTCCTGGTGCCCATCAATGCTGTGGAGTACAGAAGAGTGATGGGTGGAACGCAGATCCTGGCTACGTGGCCGTGAACCCTGAAGTGTGGCTGTTGGACTTTCAGGGGTGGGTGTCTGGTGAGAAAACGGGATAGCAGACACTGAGGGGTACTTATGGGGGTAAGTGTCTCTGATTCTCTGTTGGTCTGATATCTGCAGTTGCCATGAGAATGGGGCTACGTCCCCAAAAGCACTAGGCTATGCTGCTTGTTTGAATACAATCTGTTGTACTAGTACCTGACTGAGACGCAGCGGGCACCTGCAGCTGTTTGTGCGCACACACATTCAATATTTTACTAATTGATATGAATATATTTAGTTACTAATCATTTATTTTAATGTCGATATATGGAAATACCCCCATGAAAATCCTGCATTTGACCCTTGTGGAGTGTAGGGGGCATATAGTGTACTGATGTAGTGCGGAGTACAGGGGGTATATAGTGTACTGATGTAGTGTGGAGTGTAGGGGGCATATAGTGTACTGATGTAGTGTGGAGTATAGGGGGCATATAGTGTACTGATGTAGTGCGGAGTACAGGGGGCATATAGTGTACTGATGTAGTGTGGAGTGTAGGGGGCATATAGTGTACTGATGTAGTGTGGAGTATAGGGGGCATATAGTGTACTGATGTAGTGTGGAGTGTAGGGGGCATAAAGTGTACTGATGTAGTGTGGAGTACAGGGGGCATATAGTGTACTGATGTAGTGTGGAGTGTAGGGGGCATATAGTGTACTGATGTAGTTCGGAGTACAGGGGGTATATAGTGTACTGATGTAGTGTGCAGTATAGGGGGCATATAGTGTACTGATGTAGTGCGGAGTATAGGGGGCATATAGTGTACTGATGTAGTGTGAAGTACAGGGGGTATATAGTGTACTGATGTAGTGTGGAGTACAGGGGGCATATAGTGTACTGATGTAGTGTGGAGTGTAGGGGGCATATAGTGTACTGATGTAGTGTGGAGTATAGGGGGCATATAGTGTACTGATGTAGTGTGGAGTGTAGGGGGCATATAGTGTACTGATGTAGTGTGGAGTATAGGGGGCATATAGTGTACTGATGTAGTGTGGAGTGTAGGGGGCATATAGTGTACTGATGTAGTGTGGAGTACAGGGGGCATATAGTGTACTGATGTAGTGTGGAGTGTAGGGGGCATATAGTGTACTGATGTAGTTCGGAGTACAGGGGGTATATAGTGTACTGATGTAGTGTGCAGTATAGGGGGCATATAGTGTACTGATGTAGTGCGGAGTATAGGGGGCATATAGTGTACTGATGTAGTGTGAAGTACAGGGGGTATATAGTGTACTGATGTAGTGTGGAGTACAGGGGGCATATAGTGTACTGATGTAGTGTGGAGTATAGGGGGCATATAGTGTACTGATGTAGTGTGGAGTATAGGGGGCATATAGTGTACTGATGTAGTGTGGAGTGTAGGGGGCATATAGTGTACTGATGTAGTGTGGAGTGGGCATATAGTGTACTGATGTAGTGTGGAGTGGGCATATAGTGTACTGATGTAGTGTGGAGTGTAGGGGGCATATAGTGTACTGATGTAGTGTGGAGTATAGGGGGCATATAGTTTACTGATGTAGTGTGGAGTATAGGGGGCATATAGTGTACTGATGTAGTGCGGAGTACAGGGGGTATATAGTGTACTGATGTAGTGCGGAGTATAGGGGGCATATAGTGTACTGATGTAGTGTGGAGTATAGGGAGCATATAGTGTACTGATGTAGTGCGGAGTACAGGGGGCATATAGTGTACTGATGTAGTGTGGAGTGTAGGGGGCATATAGTGTACTGATGTAGTGTGGAGTATAGGGGGCATATAGTGTACTGATGTAGTGTGGAGTATAGGGGGCATATAGTGTACTGATGTAGTGTGGAGTATAGGGGGCATATAGTGTACTGATGTAGTGTGGAGTATAGGGGGCATATAGTGTACTGATGTAGTGTGGAGTATAGGGGGCATATAGTGTACTGATGTAGTGTGGAGTATAGGGGGCATATAGTGTACTGATGTAGTGTGGAGTATAGGGGGCATATAGTGTACTGATGTAGTGTGGAGTATAGGGGGCATATAGTGTACTGATGTAGTGCGGAGTACAGGGGGCATATAGTGTACTGATGTAGTGTGGAGTATAGGGGGCATATAGTGTAGTGATGTAGTGCGGAGTACAGGGGGCATATAGTGTACTGATGTAGTGCGGAGTACAGGGGGCATATAGTGTACTGATGTAGTGTGGAGTACAGGGGGCATATAGTGTACTGATGTAGTGTGGAGAACAGGGGGCATATAGTGTACTGATGTAGTGTGGAGTATAGGGGGCATATAGTGTACTGATGTAGTGTGGAGTACAGAGGGCATATAGTGTACTGATGTAGTGCGGAGTACAGGGGGCATATAGTGTACTGATGTAGTGTGGAGTGTAGGGGGCATATAGTGTACTGATGTAGTGTGGAGTATAGGGGGCATATAGTGTACTGATGTAGTGTGGAGTATAGGGGGCATATAGTGTACTGATGTAGTGTGGAGTATAGGGGGCATATAGTGTACTGATGTAGTGTGGAGTATAGGGGGCATATAGTGTACTGATGTAGTGTGGAGTATAGGGGGCATATAGTGTACTGATGTAGTGTGGAGTATAGGGGGCATATAGTGTACTGATGTAGTGTGGAGTATAGGGGGCATATAGTGTACTGATGTAGTGTGGAGTATAGGGGGCATATAGTGTACTGATGTAGTGCGGAGTACAGGGGGCATATAGTGTACTGATGTAGTGTGGAGTATAGGGGGCATATAGTGTAGTGATGTAGTGCGGAGTACAGGGGGCATATAGTGTACTGATGTAGTGCGGAGTACAGGGGGCATATAGTGTACTGATGTAGTGTGGAGTACAGGGGGCATATAGTGTACTGATGTAGTGTGGAGTACAGGGGGCATATAGTGTACTGATGTAGTGTGGAGTATAGGGGGCATATAGTGTACTGATGTAGTGTGGAGTACAGGGGGCATATAGTGTACTGATGTAGTGTGGAGTGTAGGGGGCATATAGTGTACTGATGTAGTGTGGAGTATAGGGGGCATATAGTGTACTGATGTAGTGCGGAGTATAGGGGGCATATAGTGTACTGATGTAGTGCGGAGTACAGGGGGCATATAGTGTACTGATGTAGTGTGGAGTATAGGGGGCATATAGTGTACTGATGTAGTGTGGAGTATAGGGGGCATATAGTGTACTGATGTAGTGCGGAGTACAGGGGGTATATAGGACCTTATTCATATCCATTTGGTCCTCTGTGCATTCACATTTTCTGCGCATGCTTAGAGACACCGTATCGCCGACCATCGAATGATTTCCCCCTGCCTGCAAATGGATGAGTATGTAAATCATCCATTCGCAGCCATGCACGGGGGGGGGGGCTCACTGTGGACAGCACTCTGATTTTACAGCCTTGAGAGTCAATGAGAACAATGTACATAGGGGGTTATTCTGTTTGGTACGGTGGGACCGTATACGGGCGGATCAGGCTTTTTTTTTCATCTGCGCATGCGTATCTTTCGCAATGCGCATGTGCGGCGACCTCACACTGCTTACGGACGGGTCTCTCCGTGCGAAAAAACCTGTCCGCAGGAGCACGGTCATTGTGGGCGGCATGTGGGCGTTTTTATGGGAGCGGCCGGAATAATGAGGAAAACTGGGCATAATAAACATGGGCGTACACGGGGGTGTGCACACAAAATGCACGGTGCCACAACCTCCTCGATCGGCGAACGCACCGTGCATTTTGGCCCAAAAACAGGCGGACACCAAAGATTGCTCCAGACCAGAGATACCGCATGAGATCAGACGCCTGGGTCTGCTAATTAACGCTGATTACTAGTCAAACACATACACCTGAATGTAATAAGCAATGCTGCAGGCTACTAAGTGAAAACCATTATTTCACTACCTGCAAGCCACACACAGCCCTCAAACACATTGGAAGCATATCTTTCTACACTTCAACATGTAAAGGTTGGTTTAATCTTAGCTAATATTCATTCTAATACCTGGTTATATATGTCCAGGTAGTTATTTTATAACCATCTACACCCATTCAGAAAGTGTTTTTCTCTTTCAATGGTCCTGGTGACACAGCTCAACTTTGGGATGTAGGAGGGTCCGTAGGAGCCAGGCACCTATCCTAAAGCTTTTGGAGGGTAGGCTCCTCCCCTTCTGCATCCCAGACTCCTCAGTTCGTGTTAGGTGCCCACTGGAGTGGGTGCTATTCTAAAGGGCTGCTGGAGCAGCCAAAGGATTAGAGTTAGTTAGGAGTTTTTTATTTTATTAACTTTTACACTAGCTAGGTAGGCACAGTGTGAGGATTCTCAGCAGGAGCTGGCAGAAGCGCTTCCTGTGAGCTCACTGCGCACAGGGGAGACACTGTCTAGTCTCCCTGTGCAGCGCTTACAGCTTCTATTAAGAAGCTGCCTGGGCTCCGGAGCGCTCTGAAACCGGCTTCACGCTAGGTGGGGATCATGGGGGACAGGCGCTCTGTGATGGCTGCGGCCATTTTCTGCGGAGCTTACACACTTAGCTCCTGTATGAGAGGACAGCAGTGTGTTACAGGCATGTTCCAAGTGGTCCCCAGCAGAGGGGGAGACACTGGAACTTGGAGATCCTGCAGTGGCTGTCTGGGGGTGGTTGGCGCCAAAAGCCACGGACCCCGCAACAGCAGGGACTTGGTATCTTCCCTCACTCTGTTTTGGCGCCATTCAGAATGCTTGCAGCGGAGCTGAGCTGGCTGACAGATCCTAGCAGTGATTGGATTTCCTGGGCATCGTTTTCCCCACTTCTGAAAGCTTCAGACAGATAAGTGACTGTGGTACATTGGCTCTGTATAAAACGCCTGTACTTTGAGCACTGTGACTGTGTTACTTTTTGCATCATGTCTGAGCAACAGTCTGTGGCTTTGGGGGAGGGAGCCCTTAATGCATTGTGCGCTTGTAGTGTTTGTACACTAAAATTTGTCCCTGAGCAGATGGCCGAGGGGGGCATGTGTTTTACTTGCGCTGGTGTGAGACCCATGGGCAGTGAACCCCAGAGGGTAGAGCAGGGGTAGCCAACTCCAGTCCTCGAGAGCTACCAACAGTTCATGTTTTCCAGCTCACCTCACAGGTACACAGGTGCACGCATGACTGACTAACACATTTCAAAGATCCACAGGTGGAGCTAATTACTTCACTTGTGATTCTGTGAGGAGACATGGAAAACATGCACTGTTGGTAGCTCTTGAGGACTGGAGTTGGCTACCCCTGGGGTAGAGCAATCGGAGCCTGCGTGGGCCAGTGCCCTGGGCAGGTCTGTAAATGCCTTAGTGCAATTGCTGGACAGGCAGAGTGATGTGTTGGTAGCTTCCCCTAGACCTATGTCATCATCTCAGCAGTCCTCTGGCTCCTTGCCTTTGACCCAAGCAGATCCTGGTTTCTTACAGGTCATGCAAGATACTGCTAAGGGGATCAGCAGGTTTAATGATTTGTTAGACAAATTTGATGGTGATACTGTAGGGACCCCAAAAAGGTCTTATTCAGTGCCATTGCTTGTTGCTGAAGAGGAGGGAGAGTACACAGACATCCCCTGGGATCAGGGTGATGACTCTGAGGATTCCTCTGCCCCAGGGGTGGAGGATTTGATTACTGCTGTTAAACAGGCTTTGGATTTGTCTGTGGAGGATAAAAGTCCTGCAAAAGGTGTACTTAAGTGGCAGCGTAAGGAAACTGTTACCTTCCCTGCGGATGATGGTTTACACGATTTATTGGAAGGGGCTTGGAAAACGGCCGATAAAAGGCTTCAGATGCCTAAGAGATTTTTCAGTCTATACCCCATGCCTGAGGCTCATGAAGACCTCTGGGAAAAAGTTGCGGTGGTAGACGCTTCTGTGGCACGGCTTTGTAAAGCCACGGTGCTACCTGTCCAGGGGGGCAGCCTTTAAGGACCCCGTAGACAAGAAGCTTGAAGGTAACCTCAAGGCAATATTTGAAGGGGTGGGTTTTACTTTACGCCTTCTTATAGCATCAGCCTGGGTCTCTAAGGCCATGATTGTGTGGGCCAAAGACTTATGTACAATTTTGCATGCTGATCCAGGTGTGTAACTGCTTGCTGAGAAGCTAAAAGCAGCTGCGGAGTATGTGCTTGAGGCTGAGGAGGAAGCTCTCAAAATGGCTTCCAGAGTATCCACGGTGTCCGTCAATGCCAGGAGAGTGCTTTGGCTTAAAGCCTGGGAGGCGGATAATGAATCAAAAAAGGCCTTAGAGGCATTAGCTTTTAAAGGAAAGCTGTTGTTTGGTTCAGAGCTGGAAGAGATTATTAAGCAGGCCACGGGAGGCAAAAGTACCTTCCTGCCGGCTCCTGCAGCTAAACAGGCCTCAAAGTTTTCTGCTTTTAGGCCGTCCTTTCGGCCCTCCCCTAGAGGGGGTGCGTCCTTTTGAGGACAGTCCTTTAGGGGAAAGTTTCAGTCCTCCAGGGGCAAGGCCCCAAAGTCAAAGTTTGGTTCCTTTCATAAGAAACCGAGCACCAAAGGTGAGGACAAGCCCTCAGCATGACTACCTGGGAAATATCCCAGCGGTAGTCAAGGTGGGGGGGGGGGCATCTGAGATGGTTCAGGGACGCTTGGGCATTGTTGGGCCGGGATCCTTGGGTGTTGGACATTGTATCTCATGGTTACAGGATTCCCTTCAAGGATCTTCCTCCGAGAAGATTCATTCCTACACCACTGCCAAAGGAGTCTCGGCTCCGTGCTGCTCTTCTGAGAGCGGCTCAATCTCTCTTAGAGAAAAGTGTGGTGATCCCGGTCCCTCGAGCGGAGTGGAAGAAAGGCTTTTATTTCACTCTGTTTTTGGTGCCCAAGCCAGACGGGTCCTTCAGACCAATCTTAAATTTAAAGTCTTTGAATCTCCATCTGTGGGTAGACCATTTCAAGATGGAATCTCTACGGTCTGTGCTGCTGAGCCTGGACCAGGGAGAATTTTTGGCGTCCATGGATGTCCAGGACGCATATCTGCATATTCCTATCCACCCGGAACATAAGGCTCTCTTGAGGTTTGCGATAGGAGACCTGCATTTGCAATTCCAGGCGTTGCCCTTTGGTCTGGCCACAGCACCAAGGGTATTCACCAAAATTATGTCAGTAATGGCGGCTGCTCTCCGACTGAGGGGAATCACTGTGATTCCATATTTGGACGACGTGCTGTTCAAAGCAGAGTCGGCGGAGAGATTGCAGAGTCACTTGGCAGCAGCCATCAGTTTTTTGCAAGCTCACGGTTGGCTTTTAAACTTACAAAAGTCTCAGCTTGTGCCGTCACAGAGAATCCAGTTCCTAGGGGTTGTCCTGGATACCCATCTACAAAAGAGATCGGTATTTCTACCAGAGACAAAGGCCAGAGACATAGCCAACTTGGTTCAGGAGATCCTGGAGTCCATCGGTTTGGAGGTGTCTCAAACTGCTGGGGAAAATGGTGGCGACTTTCGAGACGCTACAGTTTGCCAGGTTCCACTCTCGAGTGTTCCAGTGGGACATCCTGACATCTTGGTCGGGGAATACTCAGACCATGAAATCAGAGCACATAGTGTTGTCTCCAGAAACACGGTCTTCGCTGCAATGGTGGATGGAGGTGGATTTCCTTCAGTGGGGTCGGTCTCTGCTGTCCTGGGACTGGCTGGTAGTCACTACCGACTCCAGTCTCAGGGGCTGGGGGGCAGTGGTTCTGGACCTACGCCTTCAGGGCTTATGGACCTCGGAGGAGTCTGCCTCAATATCTTGGAACTGCGGGCTGTGTGGAAAGTGATATCTCTGGCAGGAGAAAGATTGCAGGGTCTTCCTTTGAGGTTTCAGACCGTCAACGCCACGGCTGTGGCGTACCTGAATCATCACGGAGGCACACACAGCAAGCTGGCCATGTGGGAGGTTTCCTGGATCTTCTTGTGGGCGGAATAGAATGTTCCAGCATCATCAGCGATATTAATCCCAGGGGTGGAGAATGCCGAGGCCGATTTCCTGAGCAGGGAGGAACTGCAAGAGGGGAAATGGAGCCTGAACCCACAGGTATTTCATCAGATTACAGTGAAGTGGGGAACTCCGGATGTGGACCTGATGGCATCAAGGTTAAATAATCAGGTGCCCAGGTGCCAGGACAAGAGATCCACTGGCCGAAGCAGTGGATGCAATGACTATCCCCTGGGAGGGGAATCTACTTTATGCCTTCCCGCCGTTTCCAATGCAGGCGAGAGTGTTGAAAAGAATCCAGTCCCAAAGAATTCCGGTGATTCTTGTAGCTCCAGATTGGCCAAGGAGGTCCTGGTTCTCGAGGCTTCAGAGACTCGTGGCGTCTACCTCTGAGGTCAGATCTGTTAAGCCAAGGGCCGTTCTTACACCTGGATTCAGCTCGGCTAGATTTGACGGCTTGGCTATTGAGACCACCATCTTGAAGAACAAGGGTTTCTCGGAGGCTGTGGTTAACACCATGGTGAAAGCTAGGATGTCAGTGTCTTCAGCTAACTATTATAGGGTCTGGAAGACCAATATTAGGTGGTGTGAAAGGCAGAAGTCGCATACATCGCGATTTCGACTGTCTAAATTGCTGGAGTTTTTGCAGGATGGTTTCTTGTCTGGGTTAAGCCTTCAGTCACTCAAGGTACAGATATCGGCCTTGTCGATTTACTTCCAGAAAAGGATAGCATTGCTACCGGAGGTGCAAACTTTCCTGCAAGGGGTTTCACGATTGAAACCTCCCTACAAGCAACCAGTGGCTCCATGGGATTTATCGCTGGTACTGGAGTGTCTTCAAAAGGCGCCTTTTGAGCCGTTGAGGTCGGCTGACCTTAAGTTCCTTACATGGAAGCTTGTATTTTTGTTGGCAGTTGCGTCAGCAAAGAGAGTATCGGAGTTGGGAGCATTGTCCTGCAAGTCTCCTTTTCTTATATTTCATGATGACAGGGCTGTTCTTCGAACAGTACCCCAATTTTTGACAAAAGTAGTCTCTGCTTTTCATTTGAATCAGGAGATAGTTCTGCCTGTGTTCCAGCCCCCCAGAGGGTTCAAGGAAAAGGAACAAATTGAGGAATTTGGACGTTGTGCGCGCCTTATGCATTTATGTGGACAGGGTGAAGGGTGTCAGAAAGACTGACACTCTGCTAGTCTTGTATGATGTGCACAAGATTGGTTGGCCTGCCTCTAAGCAGACCATTGCTAGGTGGTTGCGTTCCGTCATTGCCTTGGCATATACTAAGGTTGGTAGGCCTGTTCCGGCCAGGATAAATGCGCATACCAACAGGTCGGTCGCCACCTCTTGGGTGGTTCGACATGGGGCAACAGCTGAGCAAGTTTGCAGGGCCGCCACTTGGTCATCTGTTCACACTTTTGCCAAATTCTATAGGTTTCATGAGTTCGCATCATTGAGGCGAGCAGTGATGAGAGCTGCAGACCTGAGCGTACTCTCCCAAAGGACCGGCTCTGGAACGTCCCAATGTTGAGCTGTGTCACCAGGACCATTGAAAGAGAAAAAGGGATTTTTGTAAGAACTTACCGTTGGAATCCCTTTCTCTGATATGGTCCTGGTGACACAGCGATCCCTCCCTTACGCTCAGTAAGTATGCCAGTGTTCATGATGTTTCATGTTATATATGGTTGAAAAGTTATTTTTAAAATTGTGCATATAATATGTGCAGGTGTTTGTACTGAGTTAATGTATTCCAGTGGCTTTGCAAGATTGAACTGAGGAGTCTGGGATGCAGAAGGGGAGGAGCCTACCCTCCAAAAGCTTTAGGATAGGTGCCTGGCTCCTGTGCACGCGCGTCTCAATCTCCGTCGGCGGGGCAACGGGAACCCTGTCCGTCTCCGCCTCAGGGAGACAGGGGGGGGGGGGGGGGGCAGGCGTCGGGGACAGGGGGGGGGGGGGCAGGCGTCGGGGACCCCGGGTTACCGCCGACAAGCCGGCGGGGACCCGGGGGAGCAGCTGGAAGAGCCGTCGGAAGGGGGGACGCGCGTCCCCTTCTCGCAATCGATATGGCGCTGGCGGGGGATGGCGGCTGGCATCGCCGTGGCCTTCCCCTGCCAAGATGGGACCTGCCCCATCTGTAAATTATGCACTTTCATATCTGCTATGAACTTTATGTAGCACACTCTGTATGTAAGATGCCACCAAGCACATTATTGCAATCACATATCTCTAACAAAGGATCCCAACATCTGCCTATCACACTCTAAGGTCTTATTTTGAACAATAGTAGAACATGTTTGCATGTGGCGTATGCTCAGATATACGGAAGGTGTCGGTGGGAAAACAGACGATATCCGTCCGTGCACTGTGGCGTACGCTCTGATGTACGACAGGTATCGGTTGCTAAGAGGGAGATCTGTCCGTGCACGGTGGCGTACGCTCAAGTGAACGTGTGCGGCTGTTCTGTGGGCGGCCATACGCTCACTGTGAGCGTACGGAAAACGCACGGTGTGATGGACCGTACGCACATTTCACCGGACCAAACAGAATAACCCCCATAGTGTAGTGATGTTGTGCGGAGTATGAGGGATATATATATAGTGTAGTGATGTAGTGCGGAGTACAGAGGTATATAGTGTAGTAATGTGGTGCAGAGTATATGGGTATATAGTGTAGTGATCTAGTGCAGAGTATAGGTCTATATAGTGTAGTGATGTAGTGTGCAGTATAGGGGTATATAGGCCCTCATTTTGGTTCACTTGCAGCTCCTTCTTAAATGGACAAAAACCATGTGCACAGCAGGGGTGGCAGATATAACGTGCAGATAGAATTCAATTGGGGAGGGATTTTACTTCAAAAGTGAGACCTACAGTATATTGCAGTGTAAAAATAAAGCAGTCAGTACTTTCCGTGCACAGAAACAAAATAACTTCAACAAATCTAATTCTCTCTGCACATGTTACATCTGCCCCACCTGCAGTGCTCATGGTTTTTTCCATTTGGGAAGGAATTTGCCTTTGCGAGTGAACCAGAATAAGGGCCATAGTGTAGTGATGTAGTGCAGAGTATAGGGGGTATATAGTGTAGTGATGTAGTGTGGAGTATAGGGGTATACTGTATAGTGTAGTGATGTAGTGTGGAGTATAGGGGCTATATAGTGTAGTGATGTAGTGCGGAGTATAGCGAGTATATAGTATACCGATGTAGTGCGGAGTATAGGGGTATATAGTGTAATAATGTAGTAAGGAGTATAGGGGTATATAATTTAGTGATGTAGTACGGAGTACAGTGGGTATATACAGTAGTGATGTAGTGTGGAGTATAGGGGGTATATAGTGTAGTGATGTAGCGTGGAGTATAGTGGTATATATAGTGTACTGATGTAGTGTGGAGTGTAGGGGGAATATATTGTAGTGATGAGTAGAGTATAGTAGGTATATAGGATCTCATTCTGATTGGTTCGCTGTTGCAAATTTCCAACGATGCGTGCTCGGAGACTTGCGTAGTCTTCATTCTTCATGCCGCTTACAGCGAGAGGGGGGGGCGGGGGCTTTCAGTATAGGAGGTATATAGTGTAGTGATTTAATCCACAGTATAGGGTATATAGTGTAGTGATGTACTGCAGAGTTTAGGGGTATATAGTGTAGTGTAATGATGTACTGCAGAGTATAGGGGTATATAGTGTAGGGATGTTCTGAGGAATATGGGGGTATATAGTGTGGAGTATAGGGCTATTTAGTGTAGTGATGCAGTATGGAGTATAGGGGCTATATAGTGTAGTGATGTAGTGCGGAGTATAGGGTATATATAGCGTAGTGTGGAGTATAGCGGTATATAGAGAATTGTTGTAGTGCAGAGTATAGGGGGTATATAGTGTAGGGATGCAGTGCATAGTATAGGGGTATATAGTGTAGTGATGTAGTGTGGAGTATAGGGCTATTTAGTGTAGTGATGCAGTATGGAGTATAGGGGCTATATAGTGTAGTGATGTAGTGCAGAGTATAGGGTATATATAGCATAGTGTGGAGTATAGCGGTATATAGAGAATTGTTGTAGTGCGGAGTATAGGGGCTATATAGTGTAGTGCGGAGTATAGGGTATATATAGCGTAGTGTGGAGTATAGCGGTATATAGAGAATTGTTGTAGTGCGGAGTATAGGGGGTATATAGTGTAGGGATGCAGTGCATAGTATTGGGGTATATAGTGTAGTGAAGATTATATGGTCTGCTGTATCAGTCAGCGGGTGCCCAGTCTGCTCTGCTGTATCAGTCAGGGGGTAGCTATTCCTTTATAAATGTTCAGGGTCCAGCCTGATAGCCGAGGTCCTTAATGAGAAGCAGCAGAACCCGATCCTCTTTTCTCATAATAGCCCTTTCACACTAATTATTGTACATGGTTACAAGCCCTGTCTCAGCAACTGATTCGCTGTTCACACTGCCGGCTGGACCCGCAATATTACCAGGTAGAACCCTTTCAGACCGCACCCGTGTGTAGCCTACCTGATCTGCCGGTACTTGTAGATGAGGTCATTCCGCTCTCTTGTCCTTTTAGCGTGACCCAGGTCGCACTGTTCACACCAAAGGCACCCCGAGTCCCCCCCATGGTGGGGACCAGGGTCGGATTCCTGGGTGACTTCTATCATCCTGGCTTTCCATGCTGCAGTATGCAGAGGACATAGGACCCTAGTTTCTGCACATTGGATCTGGCAGTACCGCCACATGCATGCAAACATCTATTTAGGTATTTATAAATCGGGACCTGTCTCGGCCGGTCCAGAAAAGGGATGGGGCTAAGGAGCAGTTGGGCGTGGCCTATCATCGCAGGCTTTTTTTTCGGGACCATGCCAGCATTCCCCTGGAAGCTGGGCAGCTCCTGGTTTGCTCCCTCATTGTAGAGAGATGCAGTGCCATACAGAGTTGAGCAGCGGTAATCTCCGGCTCCCTACAACTGCCCCTCTCCCCACCAAGGGTACATTGCCACTAGCGGGAAAGATAGCGGCACATTCTTCAAATAGCAGGACTGTTCCACTGTAATAGGGACAGTTGGGAGGTATGCAGGGCATGCACAAAAATACTGACTTCTAGGGAATGCATCACTCATTATTTTGTATATTGAGCGTTGGCACTACCAATTTTTTTTTCTATACATTACAACAGAGGTTCCCAATCTTTTTTGATTCACGGCACCCTTGAAAATCAGAATTTTTTTCACGGCACCCCTAGGTCCAAAAAAAATGAATTAGATTGTGTTTATATGCGATTCTTAGCGGCAGTTATTTGGTAAAGGGCAGGATTTGCTTCTGTTTGTACACATTCTATGATTGGCAGCCACCAGCACTGGTTTTGCTCCTAAATAATTAACCATTAATAATTTGAGTTGGTCCTGGACCACCAAGCCGCGGCACCCCTGCATGTGTCCCGAGGCACCCCAGGGAGCCACGGCACACAGTTTGGGAACCTTTTTATAAAGGTTTCAAGTTTTTAATCACTGTAGGAGATACTAATTTACAGATACCAGGGCATTCTGGAACTTATTGAAATAAATACACATGCAAAATGGTTTGTTTGTTTGTTTATTTATTTATTTCAATATTTATTTACTCAAAGCATGCAGACGTATGCAGACACTGCCGCCTACTTCTGTGGCATCACAAGTCGGAGAGAATTTGGCTGGTCTGATAATAAAGTCGGTTACGTATGTGGAGCAGCATTTTAGATGAACAGACAAGTTGGGTAGTTGGTCAGTTGGATGGTTGGAGGAAAGTAAAGCCCCATACACACTTAATGAGTCCCCAATTACGGCAATATCGGCAGCGGCAGGGATGCCGAATCCGGCAACCTGTGCACACTTTCCGATGCGGGAGGGGAATAGAGCTACAGTCATGCTACAGCTGCAGCATGACCGTCAATAACGAGGACTCCCCCATCTTTGTTAAACAATGAAAGGGAGTGAGCATCATTAACAATATGGAGTAGACACATTAGGCAATATTGTTTGTGTGTATGGGGCTTTATACTTTCCCCATCACCTTCTCACTTTACTACCACCGCCTGCTTCAACCCTTTCCCCAGTCACTTCCTCTCTTCTTTCTTCTGCCAGCACATGCTTTTTTCATACCATTCCCTCACCTCCTCTCTATGACAGCACTGCCTGCTTTCTGCATTCCATTCCCTAACACTTCCTCTCCTCTCTCTGCTGACACCACCCGCTTTCTGCATTCTGTACCCTAACACTTCCTCTCCTCACTCTGTTGCCACCACCTGCTTTCTGCATCCCATTCCCTAACACTTCCTCTCCTCTCTCTCTCTGCTGCCACCACCTGCTCTCTGCATTCTGTAACCTAACACTTCCTCTCATCTCTCTGTTGCCACCACCTGCTTTCTGCATCCCATTCCCTAACACTTCCTCTCCTCTCTCTGATGCCACCACCTGCTTTCTGCATTCCATTCCCTAACACTTCCTCTCCTCTCTCTGCTGACACCACCTGCTTTCTGCATTCGGGACCCTAACACTTCCTTTCTTCTCTCTGCTGACACCACCTGCTTTCTGCATTCCATTCCCTAACACTTCCTCTCCTCTCTCTGCTGACACCACCTGCTTTCTGCATTCCATTCCCTAACACTTCCTCTCCTCTCTCTGCTGTCTCCACCTGTTTTCTGCATTCCATTCCCTAACACTTCCTCTCCTCTCTCTGCTGCCGCCACCTGTTTTCTGCATTCCATTCCCTAACACTTCCTCTCCTCTCTCTGCTGACACCACCTGCTTTTTGCATTCCATTCCCTAACACTTCCTCTCCTCTCTCTGCTGCCTCCACCTGTTTTCTGAATTCGGTACCCTAACACTTCCTCTCCTCTCTCTGCTGGCTCCACCTGCTTTCTGCATTCCATTCTCTAACACTTCCTCTCCTCTCTCTGCTTTCACCACCTGCTTTCTGCATTCCATTCCCCATTGCTTCCTCTTCTCTATACTGCTACCGCCTGCTTTCTATGTCCCATTTACTGTCACCTCCTCTCTCTGCTACCACCACCTGCCTTACGCATCCCATTACCAGTCAGTTCCTCTCTCTGCTACTACCACCTGCTTTCTGCATTCCATTCCCCATTGCTTCCTCTTCTCTATAGTGCTACCGCCTGCTTTCTATGTCCCATTTACTGTCACCTCCTCTCTCTGCTACCACCACCTGCCTTATGCATCCCATTACCAGTCAGTTCCTCTCTCTGCTACTACCACCTGCTTTCTGCATCCCATTCACCTTCTCTCCTCTATGCCGCTACTGCCTGCTTTCTCCATCCCATTCCCTGTCACGTACTGTATCCTCTTTCTGCCACCACCAACTGCTTTCTAAATCCTAATCCCTATCTCTTCCACTACACTTTCTGCTGCCGTCGCCTACTTTCTGCATCCAGTTTCCCATCACCTCTCTCTGCCACCACTGCCCCTTTCTTGTAATATTTTGTGCTAGTTTATTTTTTCATTATACAACATCACAAAAATATTAAACTGTACATAAAAAAAACCTGGATTCCACACGCCTTTATTGTATTGTTGTATCATGAAAAAATGTAAAAAAAAAAAAAAAAACAGTCTTCCACTGCCACTTCTAGGCAGACCATCGCATACCTTTCTTTGTGTTGTTGTTGTTGTCGTATCAAAAACAATAAAAAAAATGTAAATTGTAAACAAAATAGAAACAGCCGCCAACCTCCCATTCTCCTCTTTCTGCCACCACCGCCTTCATTTCTGAATCCCATTTCTCCTCTCCTCCTCTCTCTGCTATTACTTCCTGCTTTCTGCCTCCCATTCCTCTTCACCTCCTCTCTCTTCTGCTACCACCTGTTTTCTGCATCCCATTCTCCTCCTCTCCTTTATGCCACCACGTCTACTTTCTGCATTCACTATTCACTAACACCTATCCTCGCTCTGCCGCCACCAACTGCTTTCTGCATTTCATTCCCTGACATGTATCCTCTCTCTACCGCCACCACCTGCTTTCTGCATCCCATTCCCCTACTCTCCTCTATGGTGCCATTGCCTGCTTTCTGCATTCCATTCCCTATCTCTTCCTCTACGCTTTCTGTTGCTGCCACTTACTTTCTACATCCAGTTTCCCATCACCTCCTCTCTCTGCCACCACTACCCCTTTCTTGCCATGTTTTGTGTTAGTTTATTTTTTCATAATATAACATCACAAAAATATTAAAATGTAAAAAAAAAAACCTGGCCTCCAACCGTCCCCCCTCTAGCTAGACCATCACACGCCTTTATTGTGTTGTTGTATCATGAAAAAATATACTGACACAAAAATATTCGGGTGAGGTATAGGGGTCCGACAGTCGGGATCCCGACGACGGGATCCCGACTGGCCGGACCCAGACAGCATGGCGAGCGCAACAAAGCCCCTTGCGGACTCGCTAGGCGAGCCACCTATTCTATTCTCCCTCTATGCGGGTTGTGGACCCCGGCTGTCTATGTTTTGACAGTCGAGATCTCGACGTTGGGTGAATGCCTGTCGGGATCCCGACTGTCGGAACCCCATCCGGCACCGAAATATTCGACCGCCTGTCTCTGCTGCCACCGCCTGCTTCATCCCTTTCCCCATCACCTCCTTTCTTCTCTCTGCTGCCACTGTCTGATCTCTATATACCATCCTGTCACCTACTCTCCTCTCTTTACTACCACTGCCTGCTTCCTGCATCCCACTCCCCTTCACCTACTGTCTCTACTGCCACCATCTGTATTCTATGTCCCATTTACCATCACCTCCTCTCTTTTCTGACACTGCCTCCTTCCTGCGTCCCATTCCCCGTCACTTACTGTCTTTGCTGCCACCGCCTGCTTTTTCATCCCATTCCATCACCTCCTCTTCTCTCTGTACTTCCACTGCCTGCTTCCTGCATCCTATTCCACTTCACCCACTGTCTCTGCTGCCACCGTCTGTATTCTGTGTCCCATTCACCATCACCTCTACTCTTTGCTGCCACCACCTGCTTCCTGTGTCCCATTCCATCCCATCCTTTCTCTGCTGTCAGCGCCTGCTACCTGCGTCCCATTCCACCTGACCTACTATCTCTGCTGCCTTGGCCTGCTTTATGCATCCTTTTCCCTATCTCTTTCTCTACGCTTTCTGCTACCGCCTCCTACTTTCTTCATCCATGTTTCCGATCTCCACCTGCTTCTCTCTGTCCATGTTTTTTTGTTAGTTTATTTTTTCATAATACATCACAAAGTATTTAAATTAAAAAAAATAACCTGGCCTCCACCACATGCTTCCTGCATCCCACTTCCCTTAACCTAATGTCTCTCCTGCCACTGGCTGCTTTCTTCATCCCATTCTGTCACCCTCTCTCGTCTCTCTACTGCCACCGCCTGCTTCCTGTGTCCCATTTCCCATCACCTCCTCTCTCTGCCACCACTGCCCCTTTCTAGCCATGTTTTGTGTTTTTTCTCATAATACAACATCACAAAAATATTAAAATGTAAAAAAAAAAATTGGCCTCCAATCGTCCCCTCTAGCCAGACCATCAAGTGCCTTTATTGTGGTGTTGTATCATGAAAAAATAAACTGACGCAATAATATTAGACCTCCTGTCTTTGCTGCCACCTCCTGCTTCATCCCTTTACCCATCACCTCCTCTCTTCTCTCAACCTCCACAGCCTGCTTTCTTTATCCTGTTCCCCATCACCTCTCCTATAACAGGTAAACTAACACAAAAGTATTCAAATGTATGTTCATTTCTTGACTTGTATATTTGATTTTGTATATTTTCACTATCATTTCTTATAACTGATATAATTTAAAATATTGTTAAAATGTACATTTTAAATTTTTGTTGCCACTGCTTCATCTCTTTGCCTGTCACCTCCTCTCTTCTCTACTGCCACGCCTGCATTTTTCATCCCATTCTGTCACGTCCTCTCCTCTATTTACTGCCACCGCCTGCTTCCTGCGTCTCAATTCACATCCTCGCCTCTCCTTTCTATACTGCCACCGCCTATATTCTGTGTTTCATTCCCTGTCGCCTTCTCTCTTTTGCTGCAACCGCCTGCTTTCTTCATCCCATTCCTCTCCTTTCTTTGCCACCACCAACTGCTTTATGCCTCCTTCTGCATCCTATTCCCAAACTGCTCTTACCAGCGTCAACATCAAATACAAAGGTCTTATACTACTTGACCTGTGTGTAGCCTTTGTCACTGTAGATGACACTCATTTAAATGCTTCCACTGCCTGTAGTCTGTGTACCATTCCCCTTAACCTAGTGTCTCTGCTGTTACCGCCTGCTTTCTTCATTCCATTCCATCGCCTCCTCTCCTCTCTCTGCTGTCACTGCCTGCTTCCTGTGTCCCATTCCCTGTCACCTACTGTCTCTGCTACCACCACCTGCTTTCTGCATCCTATTCCCTATGTCTTCCTCTATGCTTTCTGCTGCTGCCCCCTACTTTCTGCATCCAGTTTCCAATCACCTTCTCTTTCTGCCACCACTGACCCTTTCTAGCCATGTTTTGTGTTTTTTTTTTTTCCATAATACAACATCACAAAATTATTGAAATGAAGAAAAAAAAACCTGGCCTCCATCCGTTCCCCCTCTAGCCAGACCATCACACGCCTTTATTGTGTTGTTGTATCATGAAAACATAAACTGACACAAAAATAGGAAACCTGCTGCCACCGCCTGCTTCATCGCTGTCCCCATCACATCCACTCTTCTCTCTGCTGCTACGGCCTGCTCTCTACATCTCATTTAGTCACCTACTCTCCTCTTTACTGCCACTGCCTGCTTCCTGCGTCCCACTCCCCTTCACCTACTGTCTGCTGCCACCGCCTGCTTTCTTCATCCCATTCTGTCACCTCCTCTCTCTACTGCCACCACCTGTTTCCTACATCTATTCCCCTTCACCTACTGTCTCTGCTGCCACCGTTTGTTTTCTGTGTCCCATTCACTGTCACCTCCACTCTTTACTGCCACTGCCTGCTTCCTGCCTCCCACTCCCCTTCACCTATTGTCTGCTGCCACCGCCTGCTTTCTTCATCCCATTCTGTCACCTCCTCTCTCTACTGCCATTACCTGTTTCCTACATCCTATTCCCCTTCACCTACTGTCTATGCTGCCACCGTTTTTTTTTCTGTGTCCCATTCACCGTCACCTCCACTGTTTGCTGCCACCATTTGCTTCCTGTGTCCCATCCCCTGCCACCTACTGTCTCTGCTGCCACTGCCTGCTTTCTTCATACCTTTCCACATCACGTCCTCTCTTCTCTCAACCTCCACCGCCTGCTTTCTTTATCGCATTCCCCTATCTATCTATCTATCTATCTATCTACCCACTATCTATCTATCTATCATCTACCTGTCTATCTATCTACTCACTATCTATCTATTCATCCACTATCTATCTATCTATTTACCCACTAGATATCTATTTATCTATTCATCCACTGTCTATTTATTTATTCACTCTCTATCTCACTATAGATCTCCCTCTAATATATATGTCTTCACTATAATTTCTTATAACTTTTATGCTTACATTTTCTTTTGCTGCCACCGCCTGCTTCATCTCTTCCGTCACCTCTACTCTTCTCTCAACCTCCACCGCCTGCTATCTTTATCGCATTCCCCTATCTATCTATTAATCCACTATCTACTTATTTATCCACTCTCTATCTCACTATATATCTCACTCTACTATATCTTTTCACTTTAATTTCTTATAACTTATATGTTTAAAAAAAAATTCAAATGTAAATTTACATTTTTTTCTGCCACCGCCTGCTTCATCTCTTCCATCCCCTCCTTTTCTCTCTACTGCCACGCCTGTATTTTTGATCCCATTCTATCACCTCCTCTATTTACTGCCACCGCCTGCTTCCTGCGTCTCATTCCCTATCCTTGCCTCTCCTTTCTGTGCTGCCACCGCCTATATTCTGTGTCTCATTCCCTGTCGCCTCCTCTCTTTTGCTGAAATGTCCTGCTTTCTTCATCCCATTCCTCTCCTTTCTTTGCCACCACCACCTGCTTTATGCCTCCTTCTACATCCTATTCCCAAAATGCTCTTACCAGCGTCACCATCAAATACAAAGGTCTTATACTACTTGACCTGTGTGTAGCCTTTGCCACTGTAGATGACACTGATTTAAATGCTACCACTGCCTGTAGTCTGCGTACCATTCCCCTTCACCTAGTGTCTCTGCTGCCACCGCCTGCTTTCTTCCTTCCATTCCATCACCTCCTCTCCTCTCTCTGCTGTCACTGCCTGCTTCCTGTGTCCCATTCCCTGTCACCTACTGTCTCTGCTGCCACCACCAGTTTCCCATCACCTTCTCTCTCTGTCACCACTGCCCCTTTCTAGGCATGTTTTGTGTTGAGTTTTTTTTTCATAATACAACATCACAAAATTATTGAAATGAAGAAAAAAAAACCTGGCCTCCATCCGTTTCCCCCTCTAGCCAGACCATCACACGCCTTTATTGTGTTGTTGTATTATGAAAAAATAAACTGACACAAAAATATGAAACCTGCTGCCACCGCCTGCTTCATCCCTGTCCCCATCACCTCCTCTCTTCTCTCTGCTGCCACGGCCTGCTCTCTACATCCAATTTAATCACCTACTCTCCTCTTTACTGCCACTGCGTGCTTCCTGTGTCCCACTCCCCTTCACCTACTGTCTGCTGCCACCGCCTGCTTTCTTCATCCCATTCTGTCACTCCCTCTCTCTACTGCCACCACCTGTTTCCTACATCCTATTCCCCTTCACCCTATGCTGCCACTGTTTGTTTTCTGTGTCCTTTTCATCGTCACCTCCACTCTTTGCTGCCACCATCTGCTTCCTGTGTCCCATCCCCTGCCACCTACTGTCTCTGCTGCCACGGCCTGCTTTCTTCCTTTTCCACATCACGTCCTCTCTTCTCTCAACCTCCACCGCCTGCTTTCTTCATCGCACTCCCCTACCCACTCTCTATCTACCCATTATCTGTCTGTCTATCTACCCACTATCTATCTATTCATCCATCCACTATCTATCTATCTATTTACCCACTAGATATCTATCTATCTATTCATCCATCCACCATCTATTTATTTATCCACTCTCTCTCTCACTAGACATCTCACTCTAATACAGTGGTCTCCAACCTTTTTTGGGGTGTGAGCTACTCGTGGCAAAATAAACCACAAAAAGAGCTACTAAATTGTAAAAAATAAATAAAAAATCTGCCTAATAACCAAATAATGCCCTTTGCAGATTATGCCACACACTGTAATGCCCCTGACACATTATACCACATACCATACTGTGTGTGCGGTGTACACGCTCACCAAAAAATGGGTGTAACCACGCCACATCATGCGTCCAATGAAAATGGGGGTGTGATACACACATGCCCCCAATAGTGCCAGATACACATATGTCCCCAATAGTGACAAATACATATATGCTCCCACATTGCCAGGTATGCCCCCACAGAGCCAGAAACAGGAATACCCCCATGGTGCCAGGTATGACCTCATGGTGCTGGGTATGCCCCCACAGTGCCAGAAACCAGTATGCCCCCACAGTGTCCACAATGCCCCCACAGTGTCAGGAACACGTATGCCCCACAGTGCCGGATATGCCCCCACAGTGTCAGGAACATGTATGCCCCACAGTGCCGGATATGCCCCCACAGTGCCAGAAACAGGTATGCCCCCACAGTGTCCACAATGCCCCCACAGTGTCAGGAACAGATATGCCCCACAGTGCCGGGTATGCCCCCAGTGCCAGAAACTGGTATGCCCCACAGTGTCCACAATGCCCCCACAGTGTCAGGAACACGTATGCCCCACAGTGCCGGTATGCCCCCACAGTGCCAGAAACAGGTATGCCCCCACAGTGTCCACAATGCCCCCACAGTGTCAGGAACACGTATGCCCCACAGTGCCGGGTATGCCCCCACAGGGCCAGAAACAGGTATGCCCCCACAGTGTCCAGAATGCCCCCACAGTGTCAGGAACATGTATGCCCCACAGTTCCAGCAATGCCCCCACAGTGCCAGATATGCCCACAATAGTGTCAGATATGCCCACAATATCGCCATACACAGTGTCTCTATGAGCCCTGCTGGGGTTTCAGGTGAGGCACCTTTAAGTGATTGGAATCGGTGAATGGGTAAGCGTTGTTGGGTAAGGAGCGAATTGGTGGATGGGATGACCAGGGGATGTTACCTCAGGACTGCCCCATATGCAGGCTCCGACCGTCACTCTCTCCCGCTGCGGCCTCCTCCTTTGATCTGCCGCCGTCCTCCTGTCAGTCACCGCCGGAGCACCCGGCTCGTAGATATGCGTCTCTTCACAGACGCCGGCTCGTCACCCGGCTCCCTGTCCACCCTGATGCTGTCGCACACACGTCGTCTCGCCTCTGCGTCTCTTGTCACTTCCCTTCCCTGTGACTGGGTCTGAGCGGTCAGCAAAAGAAAGCTTGCGGGCCGGCTCCTGATTGGCTGCCGGCCAGCGAGCTCTGATTGGCTGACCGCTCAGACCCAGTCACAGGGATATACACTGAGGGGAATGGAGAGACGCACGATGCTCTCTCCTCCCCTCTAGTCTGAACTAGTGCCGGGGATTGAGGGGGAGGGAGGGTGAGACGGGCAGGTGGGCAGCAGTGGTCGAGCCACCCGAATCGCTGCCGCGAGCGACGGGTTGGCAACCACTGCTCTAATATATATGTCTTCACTATAATTTCTTATAACTTTTATGCTTAAATTTTCTTTTGCTGCCACAGCCTGCTTCATCTCTTCCGTCACCTCTACTCTTCTCTCAACCTCCACCGCCTGCTTTCTTTATCGCATTCCCCTATCTATCTATCTATCTATTAATCCACTATCTACTTATTTATCCACTCTCTATCTCACTATATATCTCACTCTACTATATCTTTTCACTTTAATTTCTTATAACTTATATGCTTAAAAAAAAATTCAAATGTAAATTTACATTTTTTTCTGCCACCGCCTACTTCATCTCTTCCATCACCTCCTTTTCTCTCTACTGCCACGCCTGTATTTTTCATCCCATTCTGTCACCTCCTCTATTTACTGCCACCACCTGCTTCCTGCGTCTCATTCCCCATCCTTGCCTCTCCTTTCTGTGCTGCCACCGCCTATATTCTGTGTCTCATTCCCTGTCGCCTCCTCTCTTTTGCTGAAACGTCCTGCTTTCTTCATCCCATTCCTCTCCTTTCTTTGCCACCACCACCTGCTTTATGCCTCCTTCTGCATCCTATTCCCAAAATGCTCTTACCAGCGTCATCATCAAATACAAAGGTCTTATACTACTTGACCTGTGTGTAGCCTTTGCCACTGTAGATGACACTCATTTAAATGCTGCCACTGCCTGTAGTCTGCGTACCATTCCCCTTCACCTAGTGTCTCTGCTGCCACCGCCTGCTTTCTTCATTCCATTCCATCACCTCCTCTCCTCTCTCTGCTGTCACTGCCTGCTTCCTGTGTCCCATTCCCTGTCACCTACTGTCTCTGCTGCCACCACCTGCTTTCTGCATCCTATTCCCTATGTCTTCCTCTGTGCTTTCTGCTGCTGCGCCCCCTACTTTCTGCATCCAGTTTCCCATCACCTTCTCTCTCTGCCACCACTGCCCCTTTCTAGGCATGTTTTGTGTTGAGTTTTTTTTTTCATAATACAACATCACAAAATAATTGAAATTAAGAAAAAAAAACCTGGCCTCCATCCGTTTCCCCCTCTAGCCAGACCATCACACGCCTTTATTGTGTTGTTGTATTATGAAAAAATAAACTGACACAAAAATATGAAACCTGCTGCCACCGCCTGCTTCATCCCTGTCCCCATCACCTCCTCTCTTCTCTCTGCTGCCACGGCCTGCTCTCTACATCCAATTTAATCACCTACTCTCCTCTTTACTGCCACTGCGTGCTTCCTGCGTCCCACTCCCCTTCACCTACTGTCTGCTGCCACCGCCTGCTTTCTTCATCCCATTCTGTCACCTCCTCTCTCTACTGCCACCACCTGTTTCCTACATCTTATTCCCCTTCATCTACTGTCTCTGCTGCCACTGTTTGTTTTCTGTGTCCTCCACTCTTTGCTGCACCATCTGCTTCCTGTGTCCGATCCCCTGCCACCTATTGTCTCTGCTGCCACCGCCTGCTTTCTTCCTTTTCCACATCATGTCCTCTCTTCTCTCAACCTCCACCGCCTGCTTTCTTTATTGCACTCCCCTACCCACTATCTATCTACCCATTATCTGTCTATCTACCCACTATCTATCTATTCATCCACTATCTATCTATCTACCCACTAGATATCTATCTATCTATTCATCCACCATCTATTTATTTACCCACTCTCTCTCTCACTAGACATCTCACTCTGATATATATGTCTTCACTATAATTTCTTATAACTTTTATGCTAAAATGTTCTTTTGCTTCCACCGCCTGCTTCATCTCTTCCGTCAACTCCTTTCTTCTCTCAACCTCCACCACCTGCTTTCTTTATCGCATTCCCCTATCTATCTATTCATCCACTATCTATTTATTTATCCACTTTATATCTCACTATATATCTCACTCTACTATATATTTCCGCTATAATTTCTTATAACTCATATGCTTAAAAAAAAATTCAAATTTAAATGTAACATTTTTTGTGCCACCGCCTGCTTCATCTCTTCCGTCACCTCCTCTCTTCTCTCAACCTCCACCGCCTGCTTTCTTTATCGCATTCCCCTATCTATATATTCATCCACTATATATTTATTTATTCACTCTATATATCACTATATATCTCACTCTACTATAATTTTTCACTATAATTTCTTATAATTTCTATGCTTAAAATTTTTTTCAAATGTAAATTTACATATTTTTCTGCCACCGCCTGCTTCCTCTCTTCCGTCACCTCCTCTCTTCTCTCAACCTCCACCGCCTGCTTTCTTTATCGCATTCCCATATCTATCTATTAATCCACTATCTATTTATTTATTCACTCTATATCTCACTCTACTATATCTTTTCACTATAATTTCTTATAATTTATATGCTTAAAATTTTTTTCAAAAGTAAATTTAACATTTTTTTGCTGCCACCGCCTGCTTCATCTCTTCCGTCACCTCCTCTCTTCTCTCAACCTCCACCGCCTGCTTTCTTTATCGCATTCCCCGATCTATCTATTCATCCACTATATATTTATTTATTCACTCTATATATCACTATATATCTCACTCTACTATAATTTTTCACTATAATTTCTTATAATTTCTATGCTTAAAATTTTTTTCAAATGTAAATTTACATATTTTTCAGCCACCGCCTGCTTCCTCTTTTCCGTCACCTCCTCTCTTCTCTCAACCTCCACCGCCTGCTTTCTTTATCGCATTCCCCTATCTATCTATTAATCCACTATCTATTTATTTATTCACCCTATATCTCACTCTACTATATCTTTTCACTATAATTTCTTATAATTTATATGCTTACATTTTTTTTGCTGCCACCACCTGCTTCATCTCTTCCGTCACCTCCTCTCTTCTCTCAACCTCCACCGCCTGCTTTCTTTATCTCATTCCCCTATCTATCTATCTATTCATCCACTATCTATTTATTTATTCACTCTATATCTCACTATATATCTCACTCTACTATAATTTTTCAATATAATTTGTTATAATTTCTATGCTTAAAATTTTTTTCAAATGTAAATTTACATATTTTTTTGCCACCGCCTGCTTCATCTCTTCCGTCACCTCCTCTCTTCTCTCAACCTCCACCGCCTGCTTTCTTTATCGCATTCCCCTATCTATCTATTCATCCACTATCTATTTATTCATTCACTATATCTCACTCTACAATATCTTTTCACTATAATTTCTTATTATTTATATGCTTAAATTTTTTTTGCTGCCTCCGCCTGCTTCATCTCTTCCGTCACCTCCTCTCTTCTCTCAACCTCCACCGCCTGCTTTCTTTATCGCATTCCCCTATCTATCTATTCATCCACTATCTATTTATTTATGCACTCTATATCTCACTCTACTATATCTTTTCACTATAATTTCTTATAATTTATATGCTTAAAATTTTTTTCAAAAGTAAATTTAACATTTTTTCTGCCACCGCCTGCTTCATCTCTTCCGTCACCTCCTCTCTTCTCTCAACCTCCTCCACCTGCTTTCTTTATCACATTCCCCAATCTATCTATTCATCCAATATCTATTTATTCACTCTATATCTCACTATATATCTCACTCTACTATATGTTTTCACTATAATTTACTTATAACTTATATGCTTTAAAAAAAAATTTGCTGCCACCGCCTGCTTCATCTCTTCCGTCACCTCCTCTCTTCTCTCAACCTCCACCGCCTGCTTTCTTTATCGCATTCCTCTTTTCTTCCACTATCTATTTATTTATTTATTCACTTTATATCTTACTATATATCTCACTCTACTATATCTTTTCACTATAATTTCTTATAATTTATATGCTTACATTTTTTTAGCTGCCACCGCCTGCTTCATCTCTTCCGTCACCTCCTCTCTTCTCTCAACCTCCACCGCCTGCTTTCTTTATCTCATTCCCCTATCTATCTATTCATCCACTATCTATTTATTTATTCACTCTATATCTTACTATATATCTCACTCTACTATATCTTTTCACTATAATTTGTTATAATTTATATGCTTAAAAATTTTTTTTGCTGCCACCGCCTGCTTCATCTCTTCCATCACCTCCTCTCTTCTCTCAACCTCCACCGCCTGCTTTCTTTATCGCATTCCCCTTTCTATCTATTCATCCACTATATATTTATTTATTCACTCTATATATCACTATATATCTCACTCTACTATAATTTTTCACTATAATTTGTTATAATTTCTATGCTTACAATTTTTTTCAAATGTAAATTTACATATTTTTCTGCCACCGCCTGCCTCATCTCTTCCGTCACCTCCTTTCTTCTCTCAACCTCCACCGCCTGCTTTCTTTATCGCATTCCCCTATCTATCTATTAATCCACTATCTATTTATTTATTCACTCTATATCTCACTCTACTATATCTTTTCACTATAATTTCTTATAATTTATTTGCTTAAATTTTTTTTGCTGCCACCGCCTGATTCATCTCTTCCGTCACCTCCTCTCTTCTCTCAACCTCCGCCGCCTGCTTTCTTTATCTCATTCCCCTATCTATCTATCTATTCATCTACTATCTATTTATTTATTCACTCTATATCTCACTATTGATCTCACTCTACTATATCTTTTCACTATAATTTCTTATAATTTATATGCTTACATTTTTTTTCTAATGTAAATTTAAAAAAAATTCTGCCACCGCCTGCTTCATCTCTTCCGTCACCATCTCTCTACTGCCACCGCCTGCATTTTTTATCCCATTCTGTCACCTCTTCTCCTTTATTTACTGCCACCGCCTGCTTAATGCGTCTCATTCCCCATCCTCTCCTCTCCTTTCTATGCTGCCACCGCCTATATTCTGCGTCTCATTCCCTGTCACCTCCTCTCTTTGCTGCCACCGCCTGCTTTCTTCATCCCATTCCTCTCCTCTCCTTTCTTTTCCACCACCACCACCTTTCTGCCTCCTGCATCCTATTCCCAAACTGCTCTTACCAGCGTCACCACCAAATACAAAGGTCTTATACTACCTGACCGGTGTGTAGCCTTTGCCACTGTAGATCACACGCCTTCATATCTTACCTGTTGACATCCATCCTCTTACCTTCTGTATTTCAGCTGATGTTCTATATGATAACAAAAGAACATTGTACCTATTACTCCATGTGCAATCTGGTCACATTTATAACAAGATATAAAATAGCATAATATATATCTTTTGTTTCCATGATGAAATCTATAGACACTTGGATAATTTACTAGAATGTAACATTACGGGACTGCAGAGCATAAGCTGCTTTGTGACGCTTCTGTTTGCACTAATGCGCTCATCTGTAGAGTAAGCACCTGGACCTGCACATCAGGGGGTTCTATGGGGAGGGGCCACATCTTATGGGAAATGGAGGATGGGATAGAGTGTTTGTAAGTAATTGTACGCTGGCTGCATTTACAGGATATAATATGTAAATGAGACTGAAGGGGTACAGACTGAGTATCTTTAGTTACAGAGAGGTCGCAAAATCTTTTTCCCTGCTTACGGATCTTTCTTTTACAGGTTCTCAGTAAAGACCTTATTCTGGTCCCCATGAAATGAATTTCACAGCGTTGCGTGTGGACCAAACTTCTTCCGCAGTGCCTGCGTACCCCCCCTCCCCCTGCGCGGCTGCGAATCATGGCCAGGTTGATCATAATGAATAGCAGGTAGGAAATAAATGTGTGGTACACAGAAGTGGCAAGTTGCTCAAATGAACTCATTGGTCCATTGCAAGTGCTTGCAAGGGAGGGGCTAGTTCAGGCAAGGGAGGGGCTAGTTCAGGCAACGGAGGGGCTAGTTCAGGCAAGGTAGGGGCTAGTTCAGGCAACAGAGGGGCTAAACAAGGCAAGAGAATCACAGAATTCCCCCACCCTACAGGATAGTAGTAATGCAGAGAACTCAGTTAATTTCTCCTTCGCTCCAAAGGGATATATGTACACTGAGTTCTCTGCATTACTACTATCATACATATATTCCAATACACTGATTAATCCTTTTGCTGTACGTACCATCTATGTATATTACATGCCGCATAGATAATGTAGTGCTGGAATAAATTCACCAGCAAATGTAGGGGCATTTTCTAGTGAGATCACTTAGAGAATGACCTGAAATCTCCCCGGGTGTACGCCCCTTTAGTGTACAACTTTCCATTCTGAACATGTATTATTGGTTATTATAATACTGCTATACCCAGATCTAGCTCCCTTTTACTTTCTTTATCATGCCCCCATTTAAAGTTGAAGTCTTCAATCAAACATGGTTAACGATAATAAGAAAAATGAAGATATAATGTACTTACATGCAGAACCTGGCATGGTCGCATCCAGCAGTGCCTCTGCCTCACTAGATGAACTTAGACCAGGTGGATTTGGGAAGCTTCTCCAGCTGGAGGTAATTGACGAGAAACCCGTAAAATTTGCCTGCTCCGCCGCTGTAATTGGTGGGTAATTGGCCTCTTCTGCCTCCATTAGTTCTAGATAGTTATTACTGGAGGCAGAGGGTGGAAAGAATGCCTACAGAAATAAGAAGTAACAGTGTATATCAGTGATTATTACATGTACCATAGGACTGTGTAAGACAGAACAGAGGCATTTAGCAAACTTCTTTATATAAAGATTATTTATAGTAGTTTCCATTATAGACCCTAAGAAAATGCCTATATATAAAGCTAAAGGCAGTGGCATAAGTGTTGCATAAATGTATAAAGGTGTCGCTCAGACCATATATATATATATATATATATATATATATATATATATATATATAAAACCACAGCATTACAGTAGATGTGAGGTCGCTATGGTGCAATTATAGGTGTTCGTTCGTCTACTCTGTGCTATCAAGAGACATCTATATACTCTAGAAGTGCAGAGAGGAAAATGACATTCCAGAAGCTCACTATGGAAAGTGTAACCTGTGCTCTATAGTCCACTTTGTCTCCTTGTCAGCTTATTATGAGGCGCAGGATTATCAATTATATTAGAAAAATGTCAGAAGATGTAACAGAGCTCACATCTGGGACAATAAGAAAGTATTGGTAACATAGTAATTATGTCCTTCCTACTTGTGTGTCCCCTGCTAGAAAGAAAACGGTACTTGTTTCCTAGCACGGCCACACCGATTTACATCGGGGTGGTCGTGTCAGAAAAATCGGGTCGATCGCATCGCATGCGATTTGGTCGCATGCGATGCGATCGACGCGACCGACCCGATTTTTGACCCGATTTTTTGATTGAATGAAATGTAAATCGGGTCCCTGGGACCCGATTTTACATTGGATTCAATGTAAAATATTCCCTAGACCCCCAAATTTAACGACGTAAACCCCACCCCACGATAGACACCAACCCGAAGCGTGGCGAGCGCAGCGAGCCCGCGAGGGGCGGCGGTTCGCGTCCTCCGACCTTTTCATGCCCTACTATCCACGTCGGCGTGGAGTTGAGAATAGAATAGTGTGGTGAGCGCAGCGAGCCACCGAGCCCGAAGCGTGGCGAGCGCAGCGAGCCCCGCGAGGGGACGCGGATACCTTCACAGGTAAACGCGTCCCCTCGCGGGCTTCCCAGGTGTTCATGGCGACGCGGACACCTGGGAAGCCCGCGAAGGGACGCGTTTACCTGTGAAGGTATCCGCGTCCCCTCGCTGGGCTCGCTGCGCTCGCCACGCTTCGGGCTCGGTGGCTCGCTGCGCTCGCCACACTATTCTATTCTCAACTCCACGCCGACGTGGATAGTAGGGGAATTAAAAGGTCGGAGGACGCGCACCGCCGCACCTCGCGGGCTCGCTGCGCTCGCCACGCTTCGGGTTGGCGTCTATCGTGGGGTGACGACGGGGACATCTATAATGTGAAATGGGTCATATTGGCCCATTTCACATTTTTCACATTTTTTAAAAGGTGAGATGGACTTAATCAAGTCCATCTCATCTTGTGCCATTATAATGGCACAAGACCGACGCGATCCTCACGATTTCAATGTTAAAAAATATTTTAACATTGAAGCCTATGGGGAAATCGGGGGCATCGCGTCGGTCGCGTCGGGACCAATGTTAATGGTCCCGACCGACGCGATGCCCCCGATTTTGTACCTTTGCCGGCAAAATGGACCTGATTTCAAAGGAAATCGGGTCCATCGTGTGGATCGTGTACCTTAACTTAAAGGTACACGATCCACAAGATTGTGGCCGTGCTAGGAAACAAGTACCAAGAAAACTAAAAATGTGTCTTTGTCAGTGATTTTTATGTAATCCTGAGCACAAGAATAACTGTGTTAGGGAACTTTACACTGTTAAGGTCCCCATATGTTATGCGATTTGGGCCAGAGGATCCAGCAGATTGTCTCTGACATCCGATCGGATCCGATGCGCAGTCCCGTGCGCATCGGATCAGAGCTCGGACGGGCTGCACATAAAATACATCTTATGTGCAGCAGTCAGCAGGACATCCTGGGTGTGATGAACAGGGTGCGGCAGGTGGCAAGGAGAATTGAAAAATCCTATTCAAAAGACTGGGTGGCCACTATTTGGCTGAGAGATCTCTTTCAGCCAATCAGCAGCCACCTGATCTTTTGAATAGTATTTTTCAATTCATACACCCCCTGCCTGCAGCTCTCCGAGATTATGTGTGATAAATCCCATGTAATTCATGTATAAGAAAAGGCCCATCATGTGCCAAATCTTATTGAGCTCTCTCAGGTAGGGTTAGGATTAAGGTCAGGGTTAGTCTGCAGAAGAGGACAGTTAGGGTTAGGCACTAGGGGGCAGTTAGGATTAAGGTCAGGGTCAGGCTGCAGAAGGGGAGAGTTAGGCTTAGACACTGGGGTGTATAGTTAGGGTTAGGCATTAGGGGGTGGAGTAGGGCTAAAATGACTAAAACTTGACAATTTGTCAGTTAAACGTTTCACCCTGTCTATCCTAGACACTGTCTAATTAGTGACCCTGTCAGCCTATTGCATGCTGACATAATGGCTGTCTATATAGACAGAGCCGATCCCTTAATCCACACCCCATGTATGTGTTTGGCACTTATACATTATCTGCTGACCAGCAATGAGTAGCTCATGGAAGTTCTGTTTTATACTTACAGGGAAGTATGGGGGCTCCATCCCAAGGGATTCCATGGCGACCCAGTCAATGTGCTGGAAGAAGGGGTGGTGGCGGATGTTGTCAGTAACTCCTGGTTCTTGGCCCAGATGGTTATTGACAAGCTGAAAAAGGTATTTGGATGTAATTATACAGCACAGTTGCTCAATACAATCATTGTACAAACATTTCTGCTGCCGGCACAGAAGAATATAAAGGGATTTCTCCATGGCCACAGTATGTTACTACTGACATTCTATCTGGGATCTGTTGTGTTTCTCACATTACATTCCCAATTCCAAGAACATGTAACCATTCTGCCATTTCCTGTCATATGTGTCCTAAAGGTCCATACACACTGGGCGATTATGCCCAGTGTGTGTGTGCACAGCGATGATCGCTATCATCGCTGAGGGGGAAAGCTTCTCAGTGCATACTCACTGGGCGGCTTTCCCCCTGCCCGGCGGGGGAGGACGGCTTTGCATAGTGCAGAGCTATGCAATGCCGTCCTCAAAGCCGCTCATCTGCTTGTAATAGCAGCAGATGAACGGCTTTCCTGGCGATGATGCGGGAGCGTGCAGCAGCGCTCATGGCCGGGGCACACACTGGGCGGCTTTGAGCTGAAAGCCGCTCAAACCTGCTTTTTTGAGCGACTTTCTGCTTAAAGTCACCCCATGTCTATGGGCCTTAATGCTGATGTGTCTGTGTAACAATGGCTGCTCAGGTCTTGCTTGGCAATTGTATAGACATTTGTAAATAAGACTACATGCATTACTTACACGCATCTTATAGATATACACAACATATCACATAGGCATGGGGCACTAAGTGACATCGGCCAGAACTTTCTATACCTGTTATCACTAGAAATATATGTATTGGTGTTTGATAGAAACATATCTGTACATTGTTATATTGTCACTATACAATAGTCTAACGTTACTTATCTGATTATTGTCTGTCTAACAGGAATGACTGCAGAGAAACCAGTGGGATGATGCAGGTGAGGGGCAAACACACGGGCGATTTATGCCCTATTTCTAAGCGATCTATCTAGGACACTTAGAAATGAAGCTCGGATCGCTCCCTTTGTACACCCTATAGCTATGGTGGTTCGCAGCCCTGCACGTCACTATCGCCCACAGATATAGACAGTGCATGCACGTTCTATCCTGCTTACATCACCAATCCGCATAGGCAAACACTGCTCAGCACAGATTGCTCAGCGCATATAGCAGGTGAGTCCCATGTGTGCAGCGATGTGTGCTGAGCCATCTGTGCTTAAGCAGCACAGGACTCAAGTCTCCCCGTGTACAGGGCTTTAGTTGAGTATGTACTCCATTGTGATGCTCTTTATATTTATTAATCCTATTTATGAAATGCAGAAAAGTCACCTCCCAATAAAAAAACACCCATGTAGATCTTTTACTTATCTGCCAATAGTTATAGCATAGCTAACAGCTGCGTCAGCCGTCGAAAAGATTCAGCTATTTTCCATAAAGCCACAATCTTTATTCACTGCTGCACAATGCGCGGCATAGCGGGCATATGGTATGCGTACACTCCCGCTATGCATTCACTTATATAGGAGCTGGCTGGTGCGGGTACATGCACCCCGCTGCTTTATGGGAGCCTGCTGCGATGCGCTTACACTGCAATCCCACTACAGCAAGCTGCTATACGCAGCAAAGCTGAAGCAGGACACATCTGTAGTCAGTAATAGTGGCCGGCTGTCAGAGTGCAGAGTTTACTTGTAGCAGTAATTGGACAGTAGAGTAGATCACATACTCTGGTTTTCAATAGAGATCAGAGGACTAAACAGATTGATCCTATAACACAGGAGGTTATTCTGGTTGGTGCGTACATTTCCGAAATCTTTCGGAGCGGGCCGCACGCCACGCTGTGCGGACATCGTCCGAAGAAACGCCCACCGGACCTCCGCATATGGACGGACTCACACTGGAAGAACAGGGCGTGTTTACGGACGACATCCAAACCTTGCGTGTGCGGTGGAAACACACATATTCTGCACGGTCTTACAGCGTTTGCACGGTCTTACCGCGTCAGAACGGACGGGAACCTGGCCGTACGCTCCGATGGGGTGTATTTATTTATTATTGAAGCAATGACAAGAGTGTAATTAATGAGTAATGAGTAAAGGAGTGGATTGTATTGTGTTCAGCTGACGTTGGTTGAGGTGCTGATTGGGCGTTCCGATTGCCTAGCGCATGACCGAGTGGTGTCCGCAAAGAAATACTTGCTTATGGACACCGCATATTTCTTGCCTTTTGGTTCGTGTGCATTCGGTGTGCTGTCCGAATGCACGCCTACCAGAATGAGTGCACTCCCTCATGCACGCCCATGTTTACGCCAAGTTTAGCCCACTTTGAAACAACGCCCCTGTGTAGTTCCAAATGACGCCCATAAGCAATGTTCCCTCTAATTTTACGAAGGCTGTGTGCGGCAAAAGATTTTTGCTGTGCAACTTTGGAAGGAAATTAAAATTTTTGTGCGTCACTTATATATAACTGGAAAATGACGTTAAGCATTTGTGTTAACATCACTTCAAAATGATATTAAACGTTTAAACATTCAAACACAACACACAATGTAGTTAATGGGTGAAACACACATTAATTGAGTCCACAACTGCAACAAGGGACCACTGCTGCTTTGTGCGCTCTGTTGAAATGTGTGTGCGCACGCTCGCCGAGTTGTGTGCGCGCGCACGTGCGCACAGCTTAGAGGGAACACTGCCCATAAGACGCCCATATTTCACGAGTGAATGCGGTGCACATTTCTGTATGGTATTAGTGCGAACAAGTACGGAGACCATGTGTGGCACATGCGCATAGCGTTGCCCACGCATGCGCAAAAAAAAGAATTCGGGAAAGTACGCATCGACCACAATAAGGCCCACAGTGACTAATGCTTACTTACATCCAACATCTTATAAAGTTATATACAACCAATTACATCATTTATATTAATAATTTATAAATGTAATATCATATTTACCATGTTAATGAGGTCCATGGCAGCAGATTCTGTTGCGCAGAATCTTGAGTGAGCAGCATGACCTCCGGTTATCATTTCGTTCAGGATGACTCCAAATGAGAACCAGTCTTCGCCAATCATGTACTCCTTGCCGAAATACAGCTACCAGAAGAAAGCGATTGGTTACCAACATTTTAGCAATCACTTTATTTTTTAATTTTTGCTTTTCTTTTTAATTAACAAAATAGCGGTAAAGATAACCCCTACATGTTATAGTAACAGCAGCAATATTTTATATTGTTTATAAATAATAAGTACTTCGCTGTTTTTAGGTATATTCTGTCCCGAGTTATTGCTCTTTCACTTGTATATGCTAGTTCACGTACTATATATTCTTTACAGCAGCTGTCTTGCCAACACACGGCAACAGTCTCACGTCATCTTCCCCTGGTAAGAGTCGGACCGGAAGTCGCATGTACCCGATCCCATGGAGGACGCTATGGTGGAGGGTAGTCACTTAAGGTAATGCTGGTTACACACCAGAATGATTTTTCTCAGTCCCATCAATGTCGATAAAATTTAGTCCGATTTTATGTAAATTGGGCACGTTTTGGCATGTTTTAGATCCGATTCCGATCTGATGGTTACCCTTTGAGCGCTTATTGTATGTATGCACTATTTCCATCTTTATCACTCTTGGGATTATTACTTTGTGCATGATATGTTTGCAGCACTTTGGGTTCAGCTGCGCACTTTGGTCTGATTTGTATTTTTCAATCATGATCATTCCGGTGTGTACCCAACATAAGAGTCATATTGTTTCTGTTAATTCTGCACCAGACCCAGAAGTCCAATGCCAGAGCTGCATCGCAATTGACAGCTCTTATGGAAAGAGCTGTCCTCTGCATTAATAATCGCATATGTTAGTGCATGTGGGATTAGTAATAATGCGGTACCCGGGGAATGCTGGTGATGTGGTGGTGGTGGGGGGATGTTAGTGCATCTTCCACATGGAGAGAAATTGCCAACACTTGGCAGAATCAGAATTACCCAGAAATGTGCAACGATGCATGTGCGTGCTACAGTGAATGCCCTTTTTACCCAACTTGGCTATATGCCGTCACATACGGGGTTGGAATCAGGCCCCATGTACATAGTTACATGAGGAAACAGTAGGAAACCCTTTGCATTTACCTCAGGAATAATGACTCCACACCTTCTAGCACAGCCAGTAACACCCTCGTCTCTAGGCGTGATCTCAAGGGCCAGACCGAAGTCGGCGATCTTGAGATGTCCTGTTGGAGTCACCAAGATGTTCTCTGGTTTTAGGTCGCTGTGAAGAAAATAAAATCTTTGTTTTCATACAAACAGGAATTATTTGGTACATAGATTATATTGCACGTTACATGTGTACATTCGAACTAATAGTAGTTTTATATGTTTGGGAGCAAGGACTAATGTAATCATATTTAGGTTAGTGTCCATGTGATTCCACCATGTCATGTACATTTGTATGTGTGCTGCAGAATTCCAGGTTATTTAATAGTGGAACCTTCCTCAGCCCAATAACCCCTGTGATACTAATATGTGTGGTTACAGCAGACTGTAAATAACTAGTGATATTGATGTCATAGGAAGCGGCAAATGGAGGCTGATGCTGGTCGTTCCCAGCTGGGGAAGGGGAGCAGCTTATAAATGGGGTCAGTTTATTCTTATTTGTAACCAGAAAATAAATAATAACAATACACTGACACGTGGGCCAGGCAGCACATTGTGCTTATTGTGCTGTTATTCCCTGAGTGCAGCCGCTGCAATTTATCATTGGGGATTGTAAGCTTTTAGGGGTAATGGACCTTATTCAGATCTGAGCTCAGTACTAATTTGTTTGGAAAATGGGCAAAACCATGTGCACTGCAGGTGGGGCAGATGAAACCTGTGCAGAGAGAGTTACATTTGGGTGGGGTGTGCTGAAACTGAAATCTAAATTGCAGTGTAAAAATAATGCAGCCAATATTTACCCTGCACAGAATCAAAATAACTCTATATAAATGTTACATTTGCCCCACCTGCAGTGCACATGGTTTTGCCCATTTTCCAAACATATTTGTACTGAGCTCAGATCTGAATAAGGCCCAATGGGTGAGCTATTTACCTGTGTAGTGAGTGCCAGACACCTTTAGATTCATATAAATAGCAATTGGAGATGGAATTAAAGGAACCATATTAGGTGAAGTTTTCCAACATGTGTCCATCCACCTCTTCCGCAATTATTTATTTTAGCTTTCCTTAATTTGTCATCTGTCACTCCTGCTCCTCTTACTTCCCTTACTACACCTCTTATAACCTCCGTCCTCCTCTTTTTTATTTACCTCCCACTCCTTCCAACTTATTACCCCGCACCTCCCACTCCATCCCTCCACCTCCTTTCCCTGCATGTCTACTCCCTCCTTGCTCCTCTGCGCCTCCCACTCCCTCCCTCCACCTGCTTCCCCTGCACCTCTCACTACCTACTTCCTCCTCCTTCCTCAGCACCTCCCCCTCCTTCCCCTGCACTTCTTACTCCATCCTTCCACCTCCTTTGCCTGCACCTCTCACTTCCTCCTCCTTGTTCTGCATCTCTCACTCCCTCTTTCCTCCTCTACACCTCCCACTTCCTTCCTCTACCTCCTTACCCTGCACTTCTTACTCCATCCTTCCACCTTCTTCCCCTGCACCTATCCCTCCCTTCCTCCACCTCCCTCCCACCTCCTTTCCCTGCACCTCTCACTCCCTACTCAATACTCTCTTCAGCCATAATTGACAATAAAAGCATAAAACAATTGTGCAGAGAGAGCCTCTGTGTCTACTGAGAGCTGTAGATAACGATTGTACATTACTATGTAAAGGAGGCCATGTAACATGTAAGTGGGAAATATGTGCCAATTGGTAACATGTATAGCGTGTAGAATGTAGGAAGCAGACATGATCAGTATATTACATTCTGCATTATACACTCCATAGTAATATCGCTTTATTATACTATTATCATACTGTAACTATATAATTACCCATGGACTATTCCCTTGGAATGGAGGAATTGAATCCCGCATACTATCTCTGCTGCATAGAACCTGTTGGATAGAAAACAGGTTAATGTTACATTGTAGGATGTATAAATAATGAGTGTGGTATAGGGGCCCGACAGTCGGGATCCAGACAGTCATTAGCCCAACATCGGGATCCCGACTGGCCGGAATCAGACAGCATGGTGAGCGCAATAAAGCCCCTTGCGGGCTCGCTGCGCTCTCCACGCTGTGGGCACGGAGGCTCGCTACGCTTGCCACCTATTGTATTCTTCCTCTATGGGGGTCGTGGACCCACACGAGGGAGAATAGCCGGTGGCCGTCGGGCACCCGGCTGTCTGTGTTTTGACAGTCGGGATCCCGTCGTCGGGTAAATGACTGTCGGGATCCTGACTGTCGGGACCCCGTCCGGCACCCATAAATAATGGCTGAGTGATTCCCAGATGGCGCTCCCCCATTCTCTGACAAAGGCCTCATTTAGTTTGTTTCACATTCACCAGCTGAGGTTTCCCATATGAGGTTAATATGAGGTTTCCCATATGAGGTTAATATGAGGTTTCCCATATGAGGTTAATATGAGGTTTCCCATATGAGGTTAATATGAGGTTTCCCATATGAGGTTAATATGAGGTTTCCCATATGAGGTTAATATGAGGTTTCTGGTTTTGTGCATTGGTGCAATTCACTTCATATTGGGGGTTATTCTGGTTGATTCATAAAGCTACGAATTTGCAGCCTTGCGAATCCATGTAACCCCGCAGTGCGGATGGTGGTACACCATCCCACCATTCGCAAGGGCGATTCACTGGGACTGCGATTGGATGTTACACAGTAACATCCATTCGCTGCCTTGTGCAATCAGCCCATATAATTCCATGGTCACCGGCCATGGAACTATGGGGAAGGCGTACGCATATAACAGTGACTTATCCTACTAGCCGCTGTCATTCACTGCTACTAATAGGTTACACAGAGGGGATATGGTCATTGGCTCACCAGCATGTTGGTTGACAGTCATTAGGTCGACATGCATTTAGGTCGACAGGTTCATTAATTTGACAGCATCATAAGGTCAACACGGGTTAGGTCTACAGTCAAAAAGTTTTCAAAATTTTTTGTCCCAAATGTTGTACGCATGGTGGTGGGGGGTGGGGCATTTGCTCACCCAGCAGGTGGCGGTACAGGTACTGGTACTGAATTAGGCCCTGAGTCTCAAACCATGGAATAGTAAATGCAACAGTTTTCATCTGAAATTTACATCTGACGTGTGTCATTTCCCAAACCACATACACAGCTGCCCCTTAGTACACGGCCACCTTCATGTTGCTGCACACAGTGATGCCAGCAGCTGTATAATCCTGTCACATGTGACGTGTGTCATTTCCCAAACCACATACACAGCTGCCCCTTAGTACACGGCCACCTTCATGTTGCTGCACACAGTGATGCCAGCAGCTGTATAATCCTGTCACATGTGACGTGTGTCATTTCCCAAACCAAATACACAGCTGCCCCTTAGTACACGGCCACCTTCATGTTGCTGCACACAGTGATGACAGCAGCTGTATAATCCTGTCACATGTGACGTGTGTCATTTCCCAAACCACATACACAGCTGCCCCTTAGTACACGGCCACCTTCATGTTGCTGCACACAGTGATGACAGCAGCTGTATAATCCTGTCACATGTGACGTGTGTCATTTCCCAAACCACATACACAGCTGCCCCTTAGTACACGGCCACCTTCATGTTGCTGCACACAGTGATGACAGCAGCTGTATAATCCTGTCACATGTGACGTGTGTCATTTCCCAAACCACATACACAGCTGCCCCTTAGTACACGGCCACCTTCATGTTGCTGCACACAGTGATGACAGCAGCTGTATAATCCTGTCACATCTGACGTGTGTCATTTCCCAAACCACATACACAGCTGCCCCTTAGTACACGGCCACCTTCATGTTGCTGCACACAGTGATGACAGCAGCTGTATAATCCTGTCACATGTGACGTGTGTCATTTCCCAAACCACATACACAGCTGCCCCTTAGTACACGGCCACCTTCATGTTGCTGCACACAGTGATGACAGCAGCTGTATAATCCTGTCACATCCCATACCTCCCAACTTTGTAGCTGCAGAATTCGCCGCGCGAGCGGCCAACGAGGGGTGGGGCTTATGTAAATGAGGGGCGCAGCTTATGCTAATGAGACGCGTCCCCATTTTCGGCCGGGAATAGACGCTGTGCGCTTGCGCACTGCGTCTATACTGTCACCTCCGGCCGCGGGTGGGACAGCGGGACAGGACCCGGTAATCGGGAATGTCCCGATGAAATCGTGAGTGTTGGGAGGTATGTAATCCTGTCACAGCTGGAGTTTGTTACTACTAATAGCATTACTTTGCCCAATATAAGGTGACACATATAAGGCATGCTTTTCTATACTGTATTATATATTGATACATCAGAAACCTTCTGACTGAATACAAAATGTATATGTATAATATATAATCTATCAGTAAGTCCTCCCTCTATCAGCGGCTGTAACAACACATTACTCTATATCCTCACCTTGCACTGGAGATGTCCATGGGCCCATTCCTCATCAGGAGACTACGGAAGTCTCCGCCACTGGCATACTCCATCCCAAAGAACACGTGATTCTGTGTATGGTAGAAACAATTGTGTTATTATAATATAATAACAGCAATAGCAAAGGTTAGCATGGCTTCTGTACCAATTACATAAATAACCGTACGTAACTGCTGCTGCAAATAAAATACAAGAACACTGTCCGTAAAGTAAGGACAAAATCTGTAGTGTAAAGTCGTGGCAGCCGGACTGTTTTGTAGAAGAGATTTTTACTCATGCCCTGTACTGTTTGGGAAAAGTGACATCTGGTGGTCAATGAGTGTAATTGCAGGTTACATTTACAAGATTACGTTACATTTATAACGCAATCTATAACGTGACTATAGCGCAAGGAGCAGGCGCGATTCATGCGCGATTTGCATAGCGCACATTATGCGCAACGCAGCCACGATGTACTTGGCCACATCTGTACATGGCAGGACAGGCAGGAGGGACAGAGCTAGGGCGAGGGGAATGTCACCTTTGTCCGAAATAACTAAGTAAGGAGAAATACTATACATTACTCATTCACTTCTCAGGCCATCAATAGTGTAAAACTATGCAATGGGTGTCCATCGATAGTTTTACATATTGATGGTCATCTATTATGTAAAACAAATGGGCGGGGCTTCGCGGGTGTCGGGGGCAGAGCCATCTGGTTCTCCCCCATTGATCACAAAAGTATTCAATATCGGCCATAACCCATTGATGATTTTGAATCATCGATGGTCGATGGCCATCCATAGGACTGTCATGGGGAGGGGACGGGACCAGGGGGGCGGTGCCTAGGTTAACAGTACATAGGTGGACAGTCATTAGGCTAACCACTATAGGTCAATAGTCAATAGATCAACACATGAAATATGTCGACCTGCATTAGGTGGACATGATGAAAAGGTTGACACAAGCATTAGGTCGACATGCAAAAGGTCAGAGGCAGTCACAGCCGTACCGTGCTCTGATGGGAGAAGTAGCCATGGATGAGGAATGGGCACCCAGATGCAAGGTCTAGCACTTTTCTTTCCATGAATGCATGTTCTACGCCGATCTCTAGGAGCCATCTCTTGCTCATGACCTTCACAGCCAACAACTGGCTGTGAGCTGAGTGTGAGGCCAGGAGAACCTAGAGGAAATATGACAGTGTTAACCTCATAACCACAGTGTCCTGGTGACGTCATACCTTGTGGGTCCCTAACACTAAGCTGAAAGGCCCCCATACAGTAATTCGATTTGGTCCAATTTCATCCGAATCTGATGGATAGGGCCGAGCCATGTGTATGACATGCCATCGGATTTAGTGCATGGTCCCCTATCATAACGGAGGCTAACGGATGGCATGCGATGTTGCCATCCGAGAAGATCCAAGGCTGCTCCCGGGGGGCGGTAGGGAGGGGGGGGTCGATGGCCATACACTTATGTGATACATCGCAATAGTGTATGGCCAGCTTTACATCTGGGACGCGGAATCCCCCCATGCCGGTAAAGCCCAGCCACCACCGGGCACCACCCTAGAAATATGCTTTTGTGTTACTGTTAATAAGAAAAACATGAGCTATGTGCTAAGGAGTGATACATAAGTGATGGACATAAATTAGACAGTGTTACACTGGTAAACAATAATAAAGTGCTACATCGAATGCTACCATGTGATGCCCCAAGCAGCCAGGCCGTACCCACTCTGGAGTATTATATAATACTTTTACTGCCAGAGGTTTTGCACCTTGCAGGTTGCGTTTCAGTGAAGCAGCATCTTCTACACAATGTAAAGATGTTTCACACGTATATAAGTGCCACATGTAATACAGGCAACATTCCCTGATGTTCTAGCTGATGCTGCACTGATAATGTAAGAAAAGGGCCACTCTATAGCGGTAGGAGGTCACACATTACACAGTGCGTCTATCCTTCCATGCTTCTATCACCCCACATACTGTAACCTTATTACAGTGACTACTAGAAGAGGTCGCCCTACCAGAACCATCTGACACTGTAGTGTTATATTATAGCGGGGGAATGTTACACATTATGCAGTTATACTGTGTGCAATATCATTACATGGAATGGTGAATCACAACTGACATTGATGATATTGCACTGCAGCCTTGTTCACCTCTAATAATATGGAGACATATAGTAATTCCCCTGTGACAACTGAAACCTCATTGCTTACCTTCCCAAAACCACCTTGGCCTAACTGATGGGATAACGTCAGTCCCTGGATGATACGAGAGACTGCATCTCTGAGGCAGGATGATGGAGCACTGCTGGTTTCTGATGGAGAGAGAAGCCAGAGGAAAACATTTAAACAGTGCCCATATATGATAGAACATGAATTAAGGTGACATTTATATTACCATGCCCCCCCAACTTTGGCAGATGAGGAAGAAGTACGCATGTGTGCACCCAAATTTCTGTGGGCGTGGCCTCATGCTCCATGGGTGTGACCTATGCTCATGGAACTGCTGCGAGGCACGCCCCATCTATGCAGCTCTGGGGGCATGTCCAGCACTCTGTGAGCTACTGGCCATGCTCCCAGCCCCTCTGCCTGCCTGAATAGATGCAGTGCGCATGCACACAGCATTTATTCCCCGCTGAGCAGCGGCAGGCAGGGGGGATTCCCTGTTGCTGCACCATCACCACTGCGGAACGCTGCCGGCCCCGGGTGGGATGGCAGACTATCACAAAAAACGGGATGGTTCAGCGAAAATCAGGACAGTTTGGAAGAATGTATTACAGCAGAAAAACAGGGTAAAGTGACCAGAAAATCAGCCAAGTGACATGAAGATTTCCATTCAGTTATCCTACTGAGGAAAATGTTAGTCCAGTAGCATCAGGAGACTAATAAGCTATTTTGCTTAGAGATTTTCTTTTATGAAAACAGGACAGAGCGATGCACATTGTCATATGCACACGTGTGCAGCTCTGACGGGAGAAGTACATATCCAACTCCACCAACTGTATCTTGTCCCCATTGGGTAATGCTATCTTCAGATAGGGGGCAGTGTGCAACAAATAAGGTACTTATGTATTAGCAGGGCGCCCATTGCGTAGTGGTGTAATGAGAATACCAATACACCACTATGCTGGCTAAGTAAACTACGTAATTTTCGTAACTGGAGCTGTGCTAATACATAATGGATCATATCCCCACTATCCATGTCATACCCCCATTATCCATGGGGGCGTGGAGTTAATTTTATAAAGTGTGGCGAGTGTAGCGTGCCAGCTGAGCCCGAAGCGTGGCGAGCCCAGCGAGGCGTCCCTTCGCGGGGCTCGCTGCACTCGCCACGCTCCGCTCGCCCATGTGGATAATGGAGGTATGACTTGGATCAGTGGTCGCCAACCCGTCGCTCGCGAGCTACCGGTAGCTCGCCTGAGCGAAACGGGTGGCTCGACCACTGCTGCCTGCCCTGCCCAGTCCGCTCGCCCGTTGTTGCCGCTGGCTTGCGGCGCTATAGCCGCCGCCTTGCCCCGCTGTAGTCCGCGGGGACCAGAGACAGCACACAGGCGCTAGAAGTCATATTTGACCTCTAGCGTCTGACAGGGAGCACCGCGCTAAGCGCTCCCGGCACTTCCGGGTAACGCTGCAGCAGCGCAGCTCTGTGTTCCCTCCCTGTCATAGGCTAGAAGTCAAATATGACTTCTAGCATGGTGGGGGGGAAGAACGCTAAATGCCAGCAGGGTGATGACGGAGGCAGCAGGCTAGAAGTCAAATATGACTTCTAGCATGGTGGGGACTGTGGGGGGGAAGAACGCTAATTGCCAGCAGGGTGATGACGGAGCTGAGCACCAGCAGCAATTACCATGTGAAGACGGGCATAGTGGAGGGGGCAAGCAGTGACCCCCTTGTCAATGAGCATTAACCCCTGGCAACAAAATTCAACCCCTGACAGCAAGCAGGTAATTTACATTTATTTATTAGAAGCCTTACTGTGGGACATTGTGTGCAATATGTGTAATGGGCATCATTTGTGTGGCACATGTTTAATGAGCATCAAGGTGTGGGGCATATGTATAAAGGAGCTTCACGTTATGGGTCATAGGCATAATCGGCATCACGGTGTGTGGCATATGTATAATGGTGCATCACGGTGTGTGGCATATGTATAATGGTGCATCACGGTGTGTGGCATATGTATAATGGTGCATCACGGTGTGGCATATGTATAATGGAGCATCACGGTGTGCGGCATATGTATAATGGGCATCACGGTGTGCGGCATATGTATAATGGGCATCACGGTGTGCGGCATATGTATAATGGGCATCACGGTGTGCGGCATATGTATAATGGGCATCACGGTGTGCGGCATATGTATAATGGTGCATCACGGTGTGTGTCATATGTATAATGGTGCATCACGGTGTGTGGCATATGTATAATGGTGCATCACAGTGTGGCATATGTATAATGGAGCATCACGGTGTGCGGCATATGTATAATGGGCATCACGGTGTGCGGCATATGTATAATGGGCATCACGGTGTGCGGCATATGTATAATGGGCATCACGGTGTGCGGCATATGTATAATGGGCATCACGGTGTGTGGCATATGTATAATGGAGCATCACGGTGTGTGGCATATGTATAATGGAGCATCATGGTGTGTGGCATATGTATAATGGAGTATCACTGTGGGATATGTATAATGGTGCATCACGGTGTGGGGCATTTGTATAACGGAGTATCACGTTGTTGGGCATATGTATGATGGGCATTGTGTGTGTGTGTGTGTGTGTGTGTGTGTGGAAAAAATGGGGGATGTAGCCTCGCAGGAGTTCCACGGTAGTAGCTGAACCTTCTAATTTTTGGCGCGTGCCTTCGGCACGCGCAGATGACTCTTCTCCTCTACCTCCAGTGTTGGGAGGTATGTTTTGGGGCATTACAGTTTGTGGCATTATGTGTAAAGGGCATTTTTTGGGATATTATGCAGATTTTTGATTTTTTTTTACTTTAGTAGCTCTTCGGGCGGTTTATTTTGTCGCGAGTAGCTCCCGACCCAAAAAAGGTTGGAGACCACTGACTTGGATAGTGGGGATATGATTGTGTTAGTGATTGTGTGTGTACTGTAGTTTGTGTTTGTGTGTAGTGCATCATACTTACCCCTCAACGATGTCCACAGCGCCTCTGGCAGTCGGATCCTCGCACAGGCGGGTGCCATGACAGTCCTCCCCGGCAGAAATGTACTCAATTAGCGTATTGCCGCTGGGGGAGCAGGGAAACCATGAGATGCTCCCCCAGCGGCATTTCAGTGAATTACATACATTTCTCCGGCAGCCGCCATATCCCCCCCCCCCCCTTCCGGCCGCCCGCGCAAGTTCCGCCACTGCCCGCCGGGATGTCCCCCTCCGCCCGCAGAAACTCCGGCGCTGTCCGCCGGTATGTCCCCCGCCGACCCCCCTAAGCAGTAAGTCACATACAGTATTAGCCAGGCGCCCGTCAGTGGCTACGCTGACAACGTAGCATAAGCTACGTTGTCAGCGTAGCGTAGCCTGGTGCCCAGCTAATACATAAGTACCATAAAATAATTACTGGCTGAGTAAGATACATGGTAAGAGGAATTATTGTATGGTTGGATGGAGACCACATCTGGTGGACACTTCGTCCCTCCCTTATTGGTTGGGTATAGGAGACGGATGCCAGCAGCTGTTTATGCAATTTGACCCATCACGCTTTTTATGTTTAATCTGAGGAAGGGGCTGGAGGGGAGGAGCTTATGTACCGCTCTCATTAAGTGCTGACTACATTTATCTACAGCTCTATCTGCTTCTCTCACAGACACTGATCAGCGCTGGGCCTTACCCACTTACACTACCTATAACGACTATTATAAAACTGGCACTTGTTATTATTAAACATGATTTACAGAAATAATTTTTAAAACTGATGGAATAACTAGTCTGTTAAATTAATAACAATAAACATAGGGAGAAAACAGCAAAAATATCTCCTTTATGCTGCTTTCAGACCGCATAACTGGCTTTGACCCTGTATTTGGAAACGTTTCCAAAAACGGGTCTGCCAGATAAAACCCCTTTCACACCGCAGCACTTAAACGGTATATTACCGTTTAAGTGCCGATTTTTTGACACTGGCAGACCCGTTTTTGGAAACTTTCCAAATACAGGGTCAAAGCCAGTGCAGCCTTCAGCCCTCCCCTTCGTGCAGCTCCCCCCCCCCTCGCGTGTCGACCGAGAGCATGTCGACGCCCCCCCGCGCATGTCGACGCCCCCCGCGCATGTCGACGCCCCCCGCGCGTGTCGACGCCCCCCCACCCCGCGTGTCGGCGCCCCCCCCCCGTGTCGACTCACCCCGTGCCGGTACCTCCGTTGTGGACTGCAGCTCAGTATGCTCGGAAAGCACTTATGAAAAAAGTGTCTTCCAGAAAATGGCTGCCCCATAGGAAACCCTGTTTAAAAAAACTGTCTTCCGTATGGGGGGCAGCCATTTTCTGAAAGACACTTTTTTCATAAGTGCTTTCCGAGCATACTGAGCTGCAGTGCCGGGAACCACAACGGAGATACCGGCACGGGGTAAGTCGACACGGGGGGGGGGGGGGCGCCGACACGCGCGGGGGGGTCGACACGCGGGGGGGCCGTCGACACACGCGGGGGGGCCGTCGACACGCGCGGGGGCCGTCGACACGCGCGGGGGGGGGGCTCCAGTGCTGTGAATACTTAATGAGCGCTCATTAAGTATTCACTGTGCTGAATTTAGGACCCAGCTCATTGGCTGGGTCCTAAATACCGTTTCTGAGCCGATTTTTGCGCTAAAATACCGGTTCAGAAACGGGTAGGACCCTGCATTTTAACCGGTTAGAAAAAACGGCATTTTCTAACCGGTTAAGTGGGACTGGACCTTTCAGACCGCACACATTACCGTTTTAAAACGGTAAAAAAACGGCAATTTACCGTTTTAAAAGTGCGGTCTGAAAGGGGCATTACTGTCAGCAAGAAAAACGCTGCTGCTGGCGGAGAGAGGGAGTCACACTGCAGGAGGGGGCAGATTATAGGAGAGAGTCACGCTGCAGTGGGGACAGATTATAGGAGGGAGTCACGTTGCTGGGGGATAGGCTGCAGGAGGGAGTCACGCTGCGGGGTGGACAGTCTATAGGAGGGAGTCACGCTGTGGGGGGTGACAGACTGCATGAGGGAGTCACGCTGCAGTGGGGACAGATTATAGGAGGGAGTCATGCTGCGGGGGGATAGACTGCAGGAGGGAGTCACACTGCAGGGGGGGTCAGAACGGTGCATGGGGGAGTCATGCTGAGGGGGGGGGGGGGGGCAGAAAGAGTGAGTTGCGGTGGTGAGACCAGTGCGTGGAGTTGTCATGCTGGGAGGGGGGGGGGGGGGACAGACTGCGGGAGCAGGGGATCCAGCACAACACAGTTATCTTGGTATACCTGTACTGCTAAATAAAAGTGTTACTGGATTTAACAATAAGGTGCAGTAGATATCACTGAATTAGATTTGGATGCAAGTAACTGAGCATGTTGTACATAAATTCATGGAGATGTATTTTCTAATATAAGTAATAGACACAGAGGCCTCAGCCCCTAGCTCCTATACTACAGCTACCAAACTACATTCAGTGCCTGTATAACCACCGTGTGTATGTATGTATCACTTACTTCTTCGGTCTGCATGTGCTCGTGGGTCTTCTCTCTTCTTTCTTACCGCGCTGGTCTCCTCTGAGCAGGGTGATATCCTCCTGCAGATCTTCTTTCTCCTTGTGGCCGCCTTCCTCCTCGTCGCCGTCCTTTTCTGCATGCCAAAACTCCACTTGGCCTTCCATCGCATGGCCAAACTCCACCTGGTCATCCTCCGCATCGCCATGCTCCACATCGCTGTCTTCGTAGCCGTCCTCTTCATCTCTTCTCTCTGCAAAGCCTTCCTCATCCACGTAGTGATCTTGCCTGTAGCTCTCCTTCACATCTCTAGCTACCAACTGTCATCTGCCTACCAACTGCCACTTATGCAGCAGAGGGTGGAAAGTAAACAGCTTGGTTGCCATGACAACATTCAAAGCAGCAAGTGCTGTGCTGTGGCATTACCCAGTTATATCTGTGCACTACATACAAGTTGTATATGTTATATCAATTGGGGGGAGTGTGTGATATTAGCATTGGATTTAATAGTGATTTCCTAAATTATGGTGGGGGGACGGTACTTGTTTCCTATCTGGGCGCCCACTAAGTTAATTGAGCACCATGCTATTCTCCGTAGTGAAATCTGATCGCATCGCATCGTACACATACACGATATTGAACGATGCGATGCGATGCGATGCGATTCGATTTCCCATAGGAAACAATGTTAAATGGCTCAATTTAGCCAAATTATCATAGGAACAATAGTAAATGGGCCAAAAACACCCCTGAACATTGAAATGTCCCCCCAAAAGTAGTTGACGCCACCCCACCATCAACGTGAACCCGAAGCGTGGCGAGCGCAGCGAGCCCGCGAGGGGCGGCGGTACGCGTCCTCCGACCTTTTCATGCCCTACTATCCACTAGGGCGTGGAGTGAGAATAGAATAGTGTGGCGAGCGCAGCGAGCCACCGAGCCCGAAGCGTGGCGAGCGCAGCGAGCCCCGCGAGGGGACGCGGATACCTTCACAGGTAAACGCGTCCCTTTGCGGGCTTCCCAGGTGTCCGCGTCGCCATGGACACCTGGGAAGCCCGCGAGGGGACGCGTATAACTGTGAAGGTATCCGCGTCCCCTCGCGGGGCTCGCTGCGCTCGCCACGCTTCGGGCTCGGTGGCTCGCTGCGCTCGCCACACTATTCTATTCTCACTCCACGCCCTAGTGGATAGTAGGGCATGAAAAGGTCGGAGGACGCGTACCGACGCCCCTCGCGGGCTCGCTGCGCTCGCCACGCTTCGGGTTCACGTTGATGGCGGGGTGGCGTCAACTACTTTTGGGGGGACATTTCAATGTTCAGGGGTGTTTTTGGCCCATTTACTATTGTTCCTATGATAATTTGGCTAAATTGAGCCATTTAACATTGTTTCCTATGGGAAATCGGATCGCATCGCATCGCATCGCATCGCATCGTTCAATATCGTGTATGTATACGATGCGATGCGATCCGATTTCAGTACGGTGCCGTACGTAGAAAACCTGGGCGCCCAGATAGGAAACAAGTACCGGGGGGACATTTTTATAAGCAGACTGATTAGAATACAATTTATATATATATTGAGGTACATATTTGGGGGACTTGTGTATTATCCACTAATACCACTAATTAAGGTATGCGATGGACCCGATTTCAGACTTTTTCTTTCTCATTACAATGGCGCATAATCAGCACTGACGGCATGGCACTCATACAGGAGGGGGGAGTGGGTTGCGGCGGCTTTGGGCCGTGGGAACGCCCAGCATTTCACGGACGTTCCCGGGGTTTCCGGTAGCAGGTGGCTGACATCACATGATGTTATGGGTCTCATACATCAGCAATTAATTGTGACAATTTTTTAGATATGGAGATGATTGCCACAATTAATTTTAGAGGTGTGGGCTCCCCCTTTTGGCAATCCCAATCAAAATCGCCAATCAATTGCTTAATCAGGTTTTTAAACATGTTTAATAATCTGGTATTATCTGCAGATCTTTTTTATATGTGTGGGCATTCCCAATTCGTCTTCTTCATCTATTTACATTATGAACAGCTGAAATGACAATCGATTGGGCAATTTCCAGATATGAAGATGCAATCTTTAGATGGAAAAATCTGCCGATCACTGAAATAAATCTGTAATGTGTGGGCAAGTCAGATAGATTGTAGAATCCATTTATCTGGCCAAAAAATCCCTGGATCTGGAAATCCATTAACTGTGATTGCTGATGTATGGGGCCCATTATTAGCCGCTCGCCCTGTCTTCAGCCGGAAGCCCACTGACTATATATGTGAGCCCTGCAGAAATCATAAGATGGTCACCAACCATCGAATGATTTCTCCAGCAGCGGGACATGTAAGGGGATGTGATTTCATACCATGGTTGCGAAGGGGATCTGGCGGCGGGAGGTCAGCGATTCGTGGGGGTGGGCAAACTGGCACTCGATAAGCTGCGAGCTTTGCAATTTACTGAGTTAACCAGAATCAGGCCCATAGTGTACTGATGTACTGCGGAGTATAGGGGGTATGTATTGTAGTGATGTAGTGCAGAGCATAGGGGATATATAGTGTACTGATGTACTGCGGAGTATAGGGGATATGTATCGTAGTGATGTAGTGCGGAGCATAGAGGATATATAGTGTACTGATGTACTGCGGCGTATAGGGGGTATGTATTGTAGTGATGTAGTGCGGAGCATAGGGGATATATAGTGTACTGATGTACTGCGGAGTATAGGGGGTATGTATTGTAGTGATGTAGTATGGAGTATAGAGGATATATAGAGAAGTGATGTAGTGCGGAGTATAGGGGGTATGTATTGTAGTGATGTAGTGTGGAGCATAGAGGATATATAGTGTAGTGATGTACTGCGGCGTATAGGGGGTATGTATTGTACTGATGTAGTGCGGAGTATAGGGGGTATGTATTGTACTGATGTAGTATGGATTATAGAGGATATATAGTGTAGTGATGTACTGCGGCGTATAGGGGGTATGTATTGTAGTGATGTAGTGCGGAGCATAGGGGATATATAGTGTACTGATGTACTGCGGAGTATAGGGGGTATGTATTGTAGTGATGTAGTGCGGAGCATAGGGGATATATAGTGTACTGATGTACTGCGGAGTATAGGGGGTATGTATTGTAGTGATGTAGTGCGGAGTATAGGGGGTATGTATTGTACTGATGTAGTATGGATTATAGAGGATATATAGTGTAGTGATGTACTGCGGCGTATAGGGGGTATGTATTGTAGTGATGTAGTGCGGAGCATAGGGGATATATAGTGTACTGATGTACTGCGGAGTATAGGGGGTATGTATTGTAGTGATGTAGTGCGGAGCATAGGGGATATATAGTGTACTGATGTACTGCGGAGTATAGGGGGTATGTATTGTAGTGATGTAGTGCGGAGCATAGGGGATATATAGTGTACTGATGTACTGCGGAGTATAGGGGGTATGTATTGTAGTGATGTAGTATGGAGTATAGAGGATATATAGAGAAGTGATGTAGTGCGGAGTATAGGGGGTATGTATTGTAGTGATGTAGTGCGGAGCATAGAGGATATATAGTGTAGTGATGTACTGCGGCGTATAGGGGGTATGTATTGTACTGATGTAGTGCGGAGCATAGAGGATATATAGAGAAGTGATGTAGTGCAGAGTATAGGGGGTATATAGTGTAGTGATGCAGTCAGTGGCGGGCTGGGCAGGGGGGCAGGGTGCCAGGTGCCCCCCAGGCCAGTACAATTGAACAGTTTGGGGCCACTTCAGCAGGAGCGCTGTGCTTGCCTATACTTGTCGCCAGAAGGCAGTGCAGCATGTGCTCCTGGCCTGGCTGCTCTGAGATCACTGACCCAAGCTCAGGGCTGGAGCAGTCGGATCCTACTGAGACGGACAGTGGCACCGCGCAGCCCAGGAGCCTACAAACACACAGTGACAGCTGCAGTCCGGGATTGTTCATTGCTGTGGCCAGCCCCTCCCCATGGTACCAGCCACCAATGAACTGTGCTGCCATATAGGCTGGTCCCTCCCCTCCTGTAACGCGACCTCATCCACTTCTCTCCTCACGGGCAGCTAAGCAGCAGCAGCTTCCATCCTGATCCCTCCCTTCTCACCCATTACAGGAGCTGGGCTAGGTGAGTGCAGTAGAGGGAAGAAGGGACAGGGGTGGGGATAGCTGCTATAAGAGTTGTGTGATAAACGGAAGAACAATACATGTCTCAGTGTTATTTACATGTGTATGAGGGGTTCTTCTTTATTGTGTGTGTGTGTGTGTGTGTGTGTGTGTGTGTGTGTGTGTGTAACTGTGGCATACATGTATGTCATGTGTGTATTGGGGGGGGGGGGGGAGTGGCTTTTATTTATTTATTTTTAATGTGTGTGCTTGACTCTAAATGTGTGTATGGAAACATCCATGTGTCAGTGTTCCATACATGTGTGTGTGTGTCTGTAGTTTTCTTTATTGTGTGTGTTGTGTGTGCTTAAGTCTGTCTGCATGTCAGTGTGTATGTGTTTGTGTGTAAAAATATGTGTAAGTGTTGCATATATATATGTGTGGGGGGGTCTGTTTTCTTCTTTAATGTATGTTTGTGTATGTGTGTCGGATACTAAGGGGTCCATTTATCAATTATCGCATTTACAATGCGATCTGGGTGTAATATTACCGCCCAGGATCGCATTGTAAAATGCAATACCAGCAGTGGAATGTATCACCTGCCAGCCTGTCGCTGTGATGCGCTCATCCGGATGCCGGGGGATCTGCGGGTGCGGTTAATGCTGACCCCCCAACAACCCAGCTAACCGCACTGCCCTGGCAGCATTGGGATCACTATCCCATAGGCTACAATGGGCTATCGCCATCTCAGAATAGCGATAGCCCAAAGATGCGAAGCCGGGCTGCCCGATGTTGATAAATCGGGCAGCTTTGCATCCCCCATAGAAACCTATGGGGGATTTGGCCGGCGGAGGTGCAGGGGGTATCACTGAATTGCACCAAAAGGGGACCGCAGCAGGAATCTCCGATCCCTGCTGCGGTACCCTTTTGGTACAATTCAGTGATACTTAATATTTGCGGCTAACCCCTGAAAACTGGTGTTTTTGGAGATTCAGCCACAAATATGGTTTGATGAATGCGGCCCTAAAGCTGGCCCTACACTAGTGCGATTTGGCCACTTTTCAATCGATTCTGACAGATCAGGCTGAGAAATCGGTGAAAGGTGGGCAAATTGCATGTGTTTCAAATCCAATCGGAGTGGGAAATCGGATCTGCTGCGTGGGGCCACTTGCCTGTGTGTGCCCCCCAGGCTGAAAGTAGCCAGCCAGCCCCTGGATGTAGTGCGGAGTATAGGGGGTATATAGTGTAGTTATGTAGTGCAGAGTATAGGGGGTATGTAGTGTAGTGATGTAGTGCAGAGTATAGGGGGTATATAGTGTAGTGATGTAGTGCAGAGTATAGGGGGTATATAGTATAAGGATGTAGTGTGAATTATAGGGGGTATATAGTGTAGTGCAGAGTATAGGGGGTATATAGTGTAGTGATGTAGTACAGAGTATAGGGTTTATATCGTTTAGTGATGTAAAAGGTAGTATAGGGGTATATAGTGTAGTGATGTACTGCAGAGTATAAGGGTTGTATAGTGTTGTTATGTAGTGTGAAGTATAGGGGGTATATAATATAGTTTAGTGATGTAGTGCGGAGTATGAGGGGTATATAGTGTATTGATGTTGTGAGGAGTATAGGGGTTATATAGAGTAGTGATGTAGTGTGAAGTATAGGGGGTATATAGTGTAGTGATGTAGTGGGAATTATAGGGAGTATATAGTGTAGTGCAGAGTATATGGGGTATATAGTGTAGTGATGTAGTACGGAGTATAGGGTTTATATAGTTTAGTGATGTAGTATGTAGTATAGGGGTATATAGTGTAGTGATGTACTGCGGAGTATAAGGGTTGTATAGTGTAGTTATGTAGTGTGAAGTATAGGGGGTATATATTATAGTTTAGAGATGTAGTGCGGAGTATGAGGGGTATATAGTGTATTGATGTTATGAGGAGTATAGGGGTTATATAGAGTAGTAATGTAGTGTGAAGTATAGGGGGTATATAGTGTAGTGATGTAGTGGGAATTATAGGGAGTATATAGTGTAGTGCAGAGTATATGGGGTATATAGTGTAGTGATGTAGTACGGAGTATAAGGTTTATATAGTTTAGTGATGTAGTATATAGTATAGGGGTATATAGTGTAGTGATGTACTGCAGAGTATAAGGGTTGTATAGTGTTGTTATGTAGTGTGAAGTATAGGGGGTATATAATATAGTTTAGTGATGTAGTGCGGAGTATGAGGGGTATATAGTGTATTGATGTTGTGAGGAGTATAGGGGTTATATAGAGTAGTGATGTAGTGTGAAGTATAGGGGGTATATAGTGTAGTGATGTAGTGGGAATTATAGGGAGTATATAGTGTAGTGCAGAGTATATGGGGTATATAGTGTAGTGATGTAGTACGGAGTATAGGGTTTATATAGTTTAGTGATGTAGTATGTAGTATAGGGGTATATAGTGTAGTGATGTACTGCGGAGTATAAGGGTTGTATAGTGTAGTTATGTAGTGTGAAGTATAGGGGGTATATATTATAGTTTAGAGATGTAGTGCGGAGTATGAGGGGTATATAGTGTATTGATGTTATGAGGAGTATAGGGGTTATATAGAGTAGTAATGTAGTGTGAAGTATAGGGGGTATATTGTGTAGTGATGTAGTGGGAATTATAGGGAGTATATAGTGTAGTGCAGAGTATATGGGGTATATAGTGTAGTGATGTAGTACGGAGTATAAGGTTTATATAGTTTAGTGATGTAGTATATAGTATAGGGGTATATAGTGTAGTGATGTACTGCAGAGTATAAGGGTTGTATAGTGTTGTTATGTAGTGTGAAGTATAGGGGGTATATAATATAGTTTAGTGATGTAGTGCGGAGTATGAGGGGTATATAGTGTATTGATGTTGTGAGGAGTATAGGGGTTATATAGAGTAGTGATGTAGTGTGAAGTATAGGGGGTATATAGTGTAGTGATGTAGTGGGAATTATAGGGAGTATATAGTATAGTGCAGAGTATATGGGGTATATAGTGTAGTGATGTAGTACGGAGTATAGGGTTTATATAGTTTAGTGATGTAGTAGGTAGTATAGGGGTATATAGTGTAGTGATGTACTGCGGAGTATAAGGGTTGTATAGTGTAGTTACAGTATGTAGTGTGAAGTTTAGGGGGTATATATTATAGTTTAGAGATGTAGTGCGGAGTATGAGGGGTATATAGTGTATTGATGTTATGAGGAGTATAGGGGTTATATAGAGTAGTAATGTAGTGTGAAGTATAGGGGCACATAGTTTAGTGATGTACTGCGGAGTATGAGGGGTATATAGTGTATTGATGTTGTGAGTATATGGGTTATATAGAGTAGTGATGTAGTGTGAAGTATAGGGGCATATAGTGTAGTGATGTACTGCGGTGTATGAGGGGTATATAGTGTATTGATGTTGTGAGTATATGGGTTATATAGAGTAGTGATGTAGTGTGAAGTATAGGGGCATATAGTGTAGTGATGTAGTGCGGAGTATGAGGGGTATATAGTGTATTGATATTATGAGGAGTACAGGGGTTATATAGAGTAGTGATGTAGTGTGAAGTATAGGGGATATATAGTGTAGTGATGTAGTGCGGAGTATGAGGGGTATATAGTATAGTGAGGTACTGTGGAGTATAGGGGTTATCTAGAGTAGTGATGTAGTGTGAAGTATAGGGGCTATATAGTGTAGTGATGTATTGCAGACCGTAGGGCAGGGGTGTTCAAACTTTTTGCGACGAGGGCCAGATTTGGTGAAGTGTAAATGTGTGGGGGCCGACCATTCAGCCTGACATTCTTTGAATCATTAATCACATCAGAATGGTCCCCCACTCTGCCCCCATTCACTGTATGTCCCCCAGCCTGCCCCTTCACTGTATTTCCCCCAGCCTGCTCCCATTCACTGTATGTCCCCTATTCACTGTATGTTCCCCACTCTGCACCCATTCGCTCTGTCCCCCAGCCTGCCACCCTTCACTTCACCATCAGTGCCTCCATTCATTGTATGTCCCCAAGCCTGACCCTCCTTCACTGTATGACTCCTATTCACTGTATGACCCCCATTCACTATGTACCTCACTCTGCCCCCATTCACTGTATGTTTCCCAGCCCCTTGTGTGAGCCAGAGGAAGCAGAGGCAAAGCAGGCACTGCAAGGACAGGAGATGCTTGGGCTCCCGCTGCTGCCCTCCTCCGCTCTGCATGTTACGGGAGCAAGCTTCCCCCTTGCTGCCCCCCTCCCCAAACACTGCTGTCACTGTGATTGTGGAGTAGGGTGATATACAATTGCAGCAGCAGGGGTAGGACGCCAAACACATCTGACTGTGGCGGCCGGCACCTCCTCACTGCAGCACACAGCAAGGTAAAGGCACGCTCGCTGGGGCCCCACCTTTAGTGTCCTGTGCTGTGCTTCACACAGCTGATGCTCTGCCCGCTTCCAGCTGGAGGCTGCGGGCCGCTTGAAATTACAGCTCGGGCCGCAATTGGCCCCCGGGCCTGCCTTTGGGCATGCCTGCCTTAGGGGGTATATAGTATAGTGAGGTACTGTGGAGTATAGGGGTTATCTAGAGTAGTGATGTAGTGTGAAGTATATGGGGATATATAGTTTAGTGATGTAGTGCTAAGTATAGGGGGTATATAGTTCATTGATGTAGTGCGAAGTATAGGGGTTATATAGTGTAGTGATGTAGTGCTAAGTATAGGGGGTATATAGTGTAGGGGTATAGGTCCATAATTGCTGACGCTGCAAATTTGTAGACTAAGCCTTAATCAGGCCCATAGTGTAGTGATTAGGTGCTGTATATATGTAGGGGTATATAGTGTAGTAATGTAGTGCAGGGTATAGGGGGCATATAGTGTAGTGTTGTAGTGCGGAGTATAGGGGTATACTGTATAGTGTAGTGATGTAGTGTGGAGTATAGGGGGTATATAGGGTAGAGATGCAGTGCAGAGAATATTGGTTATACAGGGCCAGATGGAGCTGCAGCTCCAGGCCTACACATAAAGTAGGCCCATCATCATGGCACCATGATGATCACCAGCTGGGCACAATGTGGGCCATAAATCATGTTTGTATTTTGATGTGTTTAGCAAGAAATTGGTTCTTATAGTGTATGGGTTCTACATTGCATTGGCCTCACTTCCTCCACTTCTCATAATAGGCCCTTGTACATTATCAGCAGAGCCGTGAGTAGAGTGGCCAATCCCGGGATCGTCAGGATCCCGGGATTTGGCCCCAATATTGCCCAATATTTCGGGATTAGACTACTCTAATGCTGGGCAGCGTCTGAGCACTTGCTCAGACGCTGCCCAGCTGCTCCGAGTCCTGTGCCGGCTGTGCAGCTCAGATGCGCAGCGTGATGTGGTCAGAGGTCATGCTGGGCGTCACACGCCCCCGCACCGCCGCCGCTCTCTACAACTGGAGGCTCTTCACTGAACGGAGGACTTTGGTGTTTATTTGTGTAATCCTGAATTGGATCTGGACTTCTTTTACCGACCGCAGAGAACTTTGGATGACGGATTCCGGACCATCATCCTTTGTATTTCAAGCGCTTTTGAGAACTGATTCAATTCAGATTCTCCATTCCATCCGGTACTTAGCTATTTTCTTTTCTTGTACATCACATGTTTGTCGTATATCAATAAAAGTGGTATTGCACCATACTGTATGTATCTTTTCTACATTTATTTTGGTGTCTCATCCGGACCGAGATAAATGATTTATGGTTGGGAGGATTGGTGTTCCACTATCCAAATAAGCAGTCGATTTGGGAGAAGAGGAGATGCTATTGGGACAGGAGGAACGTATGGTTATATAAATCTGTATATGCTAGTAGTAGTAGTTGGTTTAGTATGCTAGCCAGTATTTGGAGAAGAGGACCGTTCCTATATATCTAGGGACGTATTTTACATTCACAAGGGCGCCGGTGGAGGGAACATGCCATCTTTTGTCACTTTTTCCACTGTTTCTTGGGGGTCCAGGGTCACCCTTGTTGGATGTACCCACCATAGGCTGCCCAGGCGCACAGAACTTACTCTTTACCTTTCTTTCTTTGCTGAACTCACCAGGTTAGGCATGACTGTGTGCGGCCGGGAGAGGTAGGGCGGCAAGCGAGTTGTGACACCAAAGCTGCAGCGAAGTGGCCTGCGCAGCGTGACCTATGGGTCACGCTGCGCAGGCCGCAGCACTGAACCCGCTCGCCGTCCGACTTCTCCCAGCTGCCCAGTCTAGTGACACACTGACCTCCCTCCGGCATCACACTCGCAGCCTGCCTCCATTCCGCTGCCACCTGCCCCGCTTAAAGTAAAGCAACATGAGGGAGAGGGGGGTGGTTTTCTTTTAGGTACACCAATCCCAGGAATCCCGGTATTGAGCATTTTTCAATCCCGATTTCCGGGATCTAAAAAATGCCCCAGGATTGGCATCCCTACCCGTGAGGCCCTGAAACTGGCCCTGGTCCTATGAATAGCGAATAGCGGGTGTGAGATCTGTGTGTCACAGAGGGTTAATCTCTGCAGCTGTTGCTCTTAGTTACATTGTTGCAGAAGCTGAGCTGGGAGCTGTAACCATGGACCAGCTGCACTCATTTCTCCTGTATATAACACAGCATCAGGGCCAGACTAACAATGGGGAGGATGGAGCTGCAGCTCCAGGCCTCCCCATAAAATAGGCCCATCCTTGGTGCAGCATGATGATCACCAGGCAGAATAGCGCCGCCTCCTCCTACCTCTTGTACTTCCCGGAAAGACTCTAAGGGCTATTTCACACTGTCCGGCTCCTGCTGGACGGCGAAATCCCGCACGGCCATTAAGCCGTGCACAGTAGTTGTTATTGGACACTATTGTGTCCATTCACACGGGACGGCCACGGCCCGGCCGTCCGGTTGCATCTGGATCCCGCCACTGGAAGGGACGGCTGCCGGGCTGTGGCCATCCCCTCCACGATAAACTACTGTGTGCTGCACGGCTTTCTGGCCGTGCGGGTTTTCGCCGCCGGGCAGGAACCGGAGTGTGTGAAACCGCCCTAAGACAGTCAGAGGCTCTGCCTCCCAGACGAGGAGGGGCAGTCTCACTGAGAGAATGGTGGTCGCAGTAGGGGGTCTCTGGGGGTGTGTGTCACTGGCCCTGACTACTTAAAAAGGATTCTTGCAGTGGAATTTGTCCCACGGAGAGACACAGGAATGAGAAGCTGCCAATACTGTCACTGTAAGTTATGAAGAACATTCAGTTATATTGTGTCTGTGTAATTACACCGTGTAGGCATCTGTATATGTGTTAGAGTATAGGTGTCTGTGTAATGGTAACGTGTATCTGTAACTCTGAATATATGTGTCTGTGACTACATGACGATGTAGAGTGGGGGGGCGTGGGGGGGGGGGGGGGTCGGTTCTGGCAGGCACTGTGACACTGTGTAATAGGGCAGGCACTCTCTGTAATAAGGCGGTCACTGTGACACTTTCTGTAATAGTGCGGGCACTGCAATACTCTGTAAGAAGGCAGGCACTGTGACATTGTCTGAAAGAAGGCGGGCACTGCGACACTTTCTGTAATAAGACGGGCACTGCGACATTGTCTGAAAGAAGGCAGGCACTGTGACACTTTCTGTAATAAGCCGGGCACTGCGTCACTCTCTGTAAGAAGGCGGGCACTGCGACACACTCTGTCAGAAGGCAGGCACTGCATCACTACATAAAAAGGCAGGCACTGTGAAACTATTTATTTATTCATAAACAGTTTCTTATATAGCGCATACATATTGAGCATCACTTTGGCACTGTGATACTCTGTAATAAGGCGGGCACTGCGACACTCTCTGTAACACTGTGTAATAAGGCGGGCACTGCAAAATTCTCTGTAATAAGGTTGGCACTTTGACACTCTCTGTAATAAGGTGGGCACTTGGACACTCTCTGTAATAAGGTGAGCACTGGGACACTGTCTATTAAGTAAGGCACTGCGACATGGTCAACATAAAAAGGCGGGCACTGCAAAACTTTCTGTAATAATGCGGGCACTGCGACACTCTGTGATAAGGAGGGCACTGTGACACTGTTTAAGTATGCGGGCACTGCGACACTTACTGTAATAATGCGGGCACTGCGACACTAATAAGGAGGGCACTGTGGCACTGTTTAAGTATGCAGGCACTGTGACACTGTGTAATAAGGTGGGCACTTCAACACTATCTGTGTAATAAGACGGGTACTGCAACACTCTAATAAGGATGGCACTGCGACATTCTCTGTGTAATAAGGTGGGCACTTTGACACTCTCTATGTAACAAGGTGGGCACTGTACCACTCTTTGTAGTAGTAGTAGCACACTTATTTATAAGGCGCCACAAAGTGTCCACAGTGCCGTACATAGCAAACAAAAAAACAAATTATAAGGTAACATACAGGTTGCGTTGATAAAATACAGCATAAATAGGGGTATAGCTGGTAGAACTAAAATCAGCATCAGTTCTGAATTAGGTGTCGAAATTGTCGAGAAGACTGAAGATGAAGTAGAGGAAGGGAAGAACCGGGCAGGAGCAATGGTGAGGTATAGAGGTAGGGTGAGTACGTGAGGAAGGAGGGCCCTACTCATAAGAGTTAACATACTAAAAGGAGGTGGGTGGACAAACGAAAAACAATAGGATAAGTAGGAACGGATGGGAAGGAGGCAGGATTGGAGGATCAAAAGAGGTTAGGAGGAGGGAAAGGCTAGTCGAAAAAAGTAGGTTTTGAGGGAGCGCTTGAAGAAGGTAAGGGAATCAGAGAGCCTGATGGGTGGCAGGAGGTTGTTCCAGTGCAGGGGGGGCAGCGCGAGAGAAGTTTTGGACACGGGAGTGGGAGGAGATGATTAGGTGAGAGGTCAGTCGGAGGTCAGCGGCGGAGCGAAGAGGACGGGAGGGAGTGTGGATAGAGATCAGTGAAGAGAGGTAAGGAGCGGTGGAGGAGGAGAGAGCTTTGTAGGTGGTGGTGAGGATTTTAAAGAGAACTCAGAAAGGAATGGGGAGCCAGGGAAGAGATAGACAGAGTGGGGAGGTGGAGGTAGAGCGGCGGGAGAGGAAGATGAGCCTAGCAGCATCGTTAAGAATGGATTGGAGAGGTGCAAGGCGGGTGAGAGGTAGCCCAGAGAGAAGGATGTTGCAGTAGACAAGGCGGGAGATGACAAGAGAGTGAATGAGAATTTTGGTTGCGCCAGTTGAGAGGAATGGTCTGATGCGCGAGATGTTGCATAGGTGAAAGCGGCAAGACTGTGAGAGAGCACGAATGTGGGGGGTGAAAGAGCGGGAGGAGTCAATGATGACAACGAGGCAGCGCGTTTGGTCGATGGAGGTGATCTTGGTTTCACCAATGCTGATGGAGATAGTGGGAGAAGAGGGGATGTTCAGGGGATGGAAGATTAGAAGTTCAGTTTTAGCCATGTTTAGTTTCAGGAAGCGTTGGCTCATCCGAGCTGAGATGGCCGTGAGGCATTCGGAGACCTTGGACAGGAGTGATGGGGATAGGTCGGAGGAGGAGAGATAGATTAGGGTATCATCAGCATAAAGGTGGTAATGGAAACCATAAGAGCTGATGAGGGTGCCCAGAGAGGTGGTGTAGAGGGAGAAGAGGAGAGGGCCAAGGACTGACCCTTGGGGAACACCGACTGGCTGCTGGGTAGTAGGAGAGGAGGAACTCGGAGTGGAGACGGAGGAGCGATCGGAGAGGTATGAGGTGAACCAGGAGAAGACCGTGCCAGTGATGCCAAAGGAGGGGAGGGTGTTAAACAGGAGAGGGTGGTCAGCAGTGTCAAAGGCAGCCGATAGATCAAGATGGATGAGGATAGAGAAGAGGCCTTTGGATTTAGCCGATAGTGGATCGTTAGTGACTTTGGTCAGGGCAGTTTCAGTGGAATGTAAAGGCCCGGATTGGAGGGGGTCTAGAATGGAGTTAGCAGTAAGGTGGCTTAGGAGACCATTATAGGTCAGACATTCTAGGAGCTTGGAGGCAAAAGGTAGGAGGGAGATGGGCCTGTAGTTGGATGGAGAGTTGGGGTCCAGATTTTTTTTTGAGATTTGGGGAGACAAGAGCGTGTTTGAAGGAGGAAGGGAAGATCCCAGAGGATAGGGAAAGATTAAAGAGGTGAGCCAGGTGAGAGCAGACTGAGGGACTGAGACGACGGATAATATTGGAGGGGATAGGATCGTGCGAGCAGGTGGAGGGAGAAGCGGATTGAAAGATAGAGTGGACTTCAGCGGCAGTGGTGGGGTAAAATGAGGAGGGGAGTGGGGATGTAGGAGGGAGAGGGTGAGGTCATGGCAGCAGCGATGGCACTCCTGAGAGAGGAGATTTTGGTTGAAAAGTAGGTAGCAAAATCAGCGGCTACGATGGAGGATGGAAGAGCTGGAGAAGGGGGGGGGGGGCGAGGAGTTGAAGGTGGCGAAGAGCCTGCGGGGGTTGGATGATTGGGAAAGGATGAGGGTCTTAAAGTAGGATTCCTTGGCCAGAGCAAGGGCAGAGCTGAAGGAGGAAAGAATGAATTTGAAATGGAGATAATCCACGAGGGAGCGTGATTTCTTCCAGAAGCGCTCAGCAATGCGAGAGCACTATTTAAGGAATCGGGTGATAGCCGAGTGCCACAGGTGGGGGTTGGAGCATCGAAGGGGGATAGAGGAGGGAGGGCAGGCAGAGTTCAATGCCGAAGATACCGTGTCATTATAGAGGGAGGCGGCGAGGTTTGGGCAGGACATGATGGCGATTGGGGCGAGAAGAAGACACAGCGTGTTTGAGAAGGCAGCAAGATCTAGTGTGTTGACGTTATGCCGTGAGACAATGCAGGCACTGCGACACTCTGTGTAATAAGGCGGGTACTGCAACACTCTGTGTGTAATAAGGCAGGCACTGCGACATTCTCTGTGTAATAAGGTTGGCACTGCGACAGTCTCTGTGTAACAAGGCGGGCACTGCACCACTCTCTATGTAATAAGGAGGGCACTGCAACACTCTGTGTAATAAGGAGGGCACTACGACAATCTGTTATACTTTGGGCACTGCGACACTCTCTATATAATAATGATGGCACTGCGACACTCTATGTAAAAAGGGTGGCACTGCGACAGTCTCTGTGTAACAAGGCGGGCACTGCACCACTCTATGTAATAAGGAGGGCACTGCAACACTCTGTGTAATAAGGAGGGCACTACGACAATCTGTTATAATGTGGGCTCTGCGACACTCTTTGTAATTATTCATAAACAGTTTCTTATATAGCGCATACATATTCTGCATCGCTTTGGCACGGAGACACTTTGTAATAAGGTGGGCACTGCAACTCTCTTTGTAACACTGTGTAATAAGGCGGGCACTGCAATACTGTGTAATAAGGTGGGCACTGCAACACTGTGTAATAAGGTGGGCACTGCGAGAGTCTCTGTAACATTGTGTAATAAGGTGGGCACTGCAACACTCTGAGTAATAAGATGGGCACTTCAACACTCTCTGTGTAATAAGGTGGGCATTGCAACATTCTGTGTAATATGGTGGGCTCTGCAACATTCTCTGTGTAATAAGGTGGGCACTGCACCACTCTCTGTGTAATAAGGAGGGCACTGCGACGCTCTGTGTAATAAGGCGGGCACTGCAACACTCTCTGTGTCATAAGGTGGGCACTACGACACTTTCTGTGTAATAAGGTGGGCTCTGCGACACTCTCTGTGTAATAAGGTGGGCACTCCGATACTCTCCATGTAATAAGGTGGGTACTGTGATACTCTGTAATAATGTGGGGACTGCGACACTCTGTGTAATAATGTGGGCTCTGCGACACTCTGTTTAAAAAGGAGGGCACTGCGTGATAAAGCGGGCACTGCGACAATCACTGTGTAATAAGGTGGGCACTGCAACACTCTGTGTAATAAGGTGGGCACTGCGACAATGTGTAATAAGGTGGGCACTGCGACACTGTGTAATAATGTGGGTTCTGCGACGCTCTCTGTGTAACAAGGCGGGCACTGCACCACTCTCGATGTAATAAAGAGGGCACTGCGACACTCTCTGTGTAATAAGGTGGGCACTTTGACACTCTTTGTGTAACAAGGTGAGTACTGTACCACTCTGTGTAAAAAGGAGGGCACTGTGACAATCTGTCATAATTTGGGCTCTGCAACACTCTCTATGTAATAAAGTGGGCACTGGGACACCCTGTAATAAGGTGGGCACTGGGACCCTCTCTGTAATAAGGTGGACACTGCTCACTCTCTGTGTAATAAAGCTTGCACTGTGACACTATGTCTACTAAGTAAGGCACTGTGACACTGTCAACATAAAAAGGCAGGCACTGCAACACTTACTGTAATAATGCGGGCACTGCGACACTCTAATAAGGAGGGCACTGTGACACTGTTTAAGTATGCGTGCACTGCGACACTGTAATAAGGCGGGTAATGCATTAGTCTGTGTGTAATAAGGCAGGCACTGCAACATTCTCTGTGTAATAAGGTTGGCACTGTGACATTCTCTGTGTAGTAAGGTGGGCACTGGGACACTCTCTGTAATAAGGTGGGCACTGCGACAATCTGTTATAATGTGGGCTCTGCAACACTCTGTGTAATAAGACACTGGGACACTCTCCATGTAATAAGGTGGGCACTGCAATACTCTATGTAATAAGGTGGGCACTGCAATACTCTTTGTAATTATTTATTCATAAACAGTTTCTTATATAGCGCATACATATTCTGCATCGCTTTGGCACTGAGACACTTTGTAATAGTCACTTTGGCTCTGAGACACTTTGTAATAGTGACTTTGGCTCTGAGACACTTTGTAACACTCTCTGTAACACTGTGTAATAAGGCGGGCACTGCAATACTGTGTAATAAGGTGGGCACTGCGACACTGTGTAATAAGGTGGGCACTGTAACACTCTCTGTAACATGGTGTAATAAGGTGGGCACTGTGACACTGTCATAAGGTGGGCACTGCAACACTCTCTGCGTAATAAGATGGGCACTTCAACACTCTCTGTGTAATAAGGTGGGCACTGCAACACTGTGTAATAAGGAGGGCACTGCGACAATCTGTGATAATGTGGGCTCTGCGACACACTCTGTGTAATAAGGTGGGCACTATGACACTCTCTGTGTAATAAGGAGGGCACTGCAACACTGTGTAATAAGGTGGGCACTGCGACACTGTGTAATAATGTGGGTTCTGCGACACTCTCTGTGTAATAAGGCGGGCACTGTACCACTCTCTGTGTAACAAGGTGGACACTGTACCACTCTCTGTGTAATAAGGCGGGCACTGCACCACTCTCTATGTAATAAGGAGGGCACTGCAACACTCTCTGTGTAATAAGATAGGCACTTTGACACTCTCTGTGTAACAAGGTGGGCACTGTACCACTCTCTGTGTAATAAGATGGGCACTGTGACACTCTCTGTGTAATAAGGCGGGAACTGCACAACTCTCTGTGTAATAAGGTGGGCACTACGATACTCTGTATAATAAGGCGGGCACTATGACACTCTCTATGTAATTAGTCGGGCAGTGCGACACTCTGTGTGATAGGGCTGGCACTGGAAAATAGCCAGTTACCATGACGGCCTACGGGTCTTAAGCATGTGCAGTCTATCGATAATCACCCAGTCTGCTACTTAGCAGAGTTTAAACAGAATAATGTCAGGCGCTCACCTGGTGTGAATTTATAGGTGCAGAGGGATATGTAAATGAGGTAGGATGCAATCTGGTGTATGAGAAATCGTTTATTATTAAGATGCAAATAAGTGATTGGAAATGTCATAAATGTCACCCATAGAGTCAGTGACCTGGAAATGTCGACAGGTCGGTACAGATAAGTCAATATGCAATGACCCCTGGTGGGAATGAGGGTGTCAGCATACCCCTTTTAACCATAAACCTCCTGTGGTGTATGTCTCATTGCATGTCATTATCAGATACATGTAATGAGACATAAACCACAGGAGGTTTATGGTTAAAAGGGTTCATTGCATATTGACTTATCTGTACCGACCTGTCGACATTTCCAGGTCACTGACTCTATGGGGGAAATTTACCAATATGAAAAACCTAGTTTTTCGTATTGGTATTTCCCCTACGGTTGCATACGACTGTTTAAGTCGTATGCAAAGTCGTGTTCCGGAGGATCAGTTACAAAGCAGTCAGATACGACTGCTTTGTAACCCTCCGATGGTGTAACAATTCGTATTAGCGGCCGAATATACGGCTGCTAATACGAATTATTTCTAGCAGTCTGCACGGAGTGCTGCAGTGTGTAAAAAAAAAATAGAAAAATAAATAAAAAAAAAAAACGGCGTGGGGTCCCCCCCCACAGCTGTAACCAGCACCAGGCTGACGGAGCCTGGAGCCGGTAATTAAAAATCAGGGAACCCGACAAATAGGGGTTCCCCGATTTTTAACAACCAGTCCCAGGCACAACCAGCCAGCAGGGTAATGTCACAGCCGGGGGACACTTATGATATAAGGTCCCGCGGCCAAAACATTAACCCTACCGACCAGTCAGCCTGGCCCGGGGCCCTGGGGGAGTGGGGACCCCCCCAATGAAGGGGTCCCCCCCCTCCAGGACTTACCTGACCAGGCTGAAGCCTGGTTCTGTCCCCGATGCCCCTGGGCGGTGGGCATCGGGCTGATTCAAGTGTAAAAAAAAGACTAATCTATTGTTTTTTACTGTGGCACTACAAGTGCCAGCAAGCTGGGACTTGGAGAACCACAAGTCCCAGCCTGCTGGGCATTAAAGGGCCCGCTGGCACTTGTAGTTCCACAGTTAAAAAAATAGTGCACAAAACACACTGACACACTTTTAAAATAAAACTTTAATACATACAAAGCCCACACATACTGATACTTAACTATCTTCTTTCCGTAGGTAGCCCTGATGTCCTGGTCCTGTGTCGTCGTCTTCTGGTCCTGTGTCGTCTTCTGGCTCCATGTCGACCGTCGCTGTCGCCGTTGCCATCCGGATCCGACGAAATCCATTTGGGAAGCTGTGGAAGGAAACCATACTCACCTGTCCCAGCGCGACGTAGTCCAGGAAAGTGTCTTGGCAAAAAAACAAACCGAGAACCCCGAATCCAGACCGGACTGAGAACCGCACAGTACTCTGTGTACATCGTGCGGCTCCGCCTCCCGAATGCCGCTATTGGCCGCCTTGCGGCCTAGCGGCCAATCAGGAGCAAGGCGGCCAATAGCGGCATTCGGGAGGCGGAGACATGGAGCCAAAAGACGACACAGGACCAGAAGTCGACGACACAGGACCAGGACATCAGGGCTACCTACGGAAAGAAGATAGGTAAGTATCAGTATGTGTGGGCTTTGTATGTATTAAAGTTTTATTTTAAGTGTGTGTCAGTGTGTTTTATTGTACTATTTGTAATACTGTGGCACTACAAGAGCCAGCGGGCCCTTTAATGCCCCACAGGCTGGGACTTGTGGTTCTCCAAGTCCCAGCTTGCGGGGGAGGCTTGCTGGGACTCATAGTGCCCCAGTATTAGACAATAGTTAAATCTTTTTTTTACACCGCTATCAGCTCGATGCCCACCGCCCAGGGGCATCGAGGACAGCACCAGGCTTCAGCCTGGTCAGGTAAGTCCTGGAGGGGGGGGGACCCCTTCATTGGGGGGGTCCCCACTCCCCCAAGGCCCCTGGCCAGGCTGACTGGTCAGTAGGGATGAATGCTTTTGCCGGGGGGACTTGTATAAAAAGTCTCCCCCCGGCTGTGGCATTAGCCTGCTGGCTGGTTTTGCCTGGGGCTGGTTCTTAAAATACGGGGGACCCCTAGTCATTTTGTCCCCCGTATTTTGGGAACCAGCCCCAGAGCAGGAGCCTGGGGCTGGTTGTTAAAAATCGGGGAACCCCTATTTGTCGGGTTCCCTGATTTTTAATTACCGGCTCCAGGCTCTGTCAGCCAGGTGCTGGTTTCGGCTGTGGGGGGGACCCCACGCCGGTTTTTTTTTTATTTATTTAATTTTTCTATTTTTTTACACTGTAGCCTGCACGGATCTGACTGATCCGTGCAGGCTAAAACGCAAATACGACATGAAAATGGTGTTCTATTTTCCTGTCGTATTTGCGTGGGTGTTTTACACCACTAAGCAGCCGTATTATCAGTACGGCTGCTTAGTAAATCAGAAACCACCATTCTTTTGAATGGTGATTTCTGTCGTATCCTATCGATGGTGTAGGACATTCGTATTTGTAACTACAAATACGAATGTCCCATCTTTAGGACTACGAATTGTTGTATTTTTGGGATTGTAAATCCCGAAAATACAAATTCGTAAAAAAAAAGGTGTATTTCTCCCTACGAATACACCTTTTTTCTACGAATCCATTTTGGTAAATGTCCCCCTATATGTACATTTATGACATTTTCGGTCACTTATTTGCATCTTAATAATAAACGATTTCTCATACACCAGATTGCATCCTACCTCATTTACATATCCCTCTGCACCTATAAATTCACACCAGGTGAGAGCCTGACACTATAAATGGTCTAATGCCTCTTTATGCTGTATGTCACGTGACCAGTCATTCTTGTCATACTCCACCTCTGCCGATGTTGCTGATATCCATAGTAATTTTTATGACGTGCCCAAGCTAATACTTTGTAAATGAATTATTACATACCAATAATACATATTCATCCACTGTATGTGGAAAGTCAGGTTACTTTAGGCCTACTTCCAAAATACCTAGACAATGATTCAGATTTGTACGCAATGCCGATGCTCACGCAGCTGAGCACTTATGGGAAGACTGTGCACGTGACAAGGTTCTCTTCCGATGCCGCCTGCAGTCAGCAGCAAATATATAGCGCTATTTGAGGAAGGTGGGCCCCAAATCGGTCTTGCGTAGGATCCCATGAGGTCTATATCCGCCTCTGGTATGGTATAGCTCACAGACAATAGGCCTAATGATGCGTACACTTGGGTTGGCGGCTGCCAGTATCAATTGACTTTCAATCGGATGGCAGGGGGGTGGAGGCGGGTTATGCACGTTCCTGCACAGTCTTTTTTTGTTTTTATCTCGGGCCACATATTGTGATCAAATCAGGATCGGGCACGGGAAAACACTGTGCGATTTGCAGGGTCCAGCAATCAGGTACAGCCAGCCAGAGTGAAATCCTGCCCTGTGCAAGCCTGCAAATTGCTTAGCGCTGCATGTGACACTATCACAGGCCTGGATTATTACATAGCAATAAGACGGATGTTACAATGAGTAAAATAGTCAGAGCAGAGGCGGATTTACACCTCATGGGGCCTGATGGAAAATTCCTGTTTGGGACCCTCCTCCCTCCAACTTTCCATAGCACTATATTTTGCTGCTGATTGGCATCAGTAGAGCAGCTTGGCATGTACGCAATCTACTGATAAATGCTCAACTGCGAGACCATCAGTATTGGAAGCCGGCCTAATACCTGTGTCACATTCACACAGTAATCTGACTGCAAAAGAGAAGGAAGAGGCGCTTGTTTGATGAAACTGATCAATTAGAAAATGAATACATACAATCACATAGAAATAAAAATAAAAAATATTGATAAAAAGCACTGAACATCCTAAGGTAAGAAAGGTGCATTTGACAAAATAACGGATGGATCTGGATCAGACTTGGTAAGGGAAACGGGTGAGGGTGAATGTCCTGTCTCAGCTGTAGTTAAGCGTGGCTTGATGCTGGATTATAGTAATGTCAGAGACGCCCAAATGGGGCTGATAATTACCCAAAGCCACTAGAGGATTTCCATCTCTTGGGATCGCATTGCATAAAATGTCCTCAAAGCTGTACGGCTGTATGACCAGTGGGTAGATTTGTAATCCAAGTGGTATTGCTGGTGGCTAGTTGTATTGCTTGTGCTCCCGATGTTTGGAGACAACCAAATGTATAGATGAAACCAGCAGCTGGAGAGAGTCCCAGTCCGCTTAAAGAAGATTGAAGTGTAAAGTCTGGTCCATACAGGGGGGGGGGGGTTGTTTCCTACATGAGATTGACAACTCCATTATTAAGTGGCAGCTATTAACAAGGCACCCCTGGTAGCGCCTGCTAGTGCACCCCAGGGAGCACACCCCCTTCCTACAGTAATCTGACTGCCTGTTATACTTTACATACTTTTTTATCCTATCAAAGAACATCAAAGGGACTTTGGGAGTGTGAGCAGGTCCATGTGATGTCATGACATCATGCAGTAGTCCTACAATACTCCTCTATGAATGGTTTGGATGGCCAGGATATCTTTATGGGGCCCCCCTGGGACCTGCTGGGCCCTAGGCAGGTGCCTACATTGCCTTGTGGAAAATCCGCCTCTGAACCAGAGGGGTTCTGTTGGGTAATATCTAGCTTCCTTTAATCCAGGAATATCTGGGAGGCTCCTGCAATTGGTTCTTACTGACTGTGTACAGGTAGCAGAGAGAGATGTTGGCGTGATTCATGTGGCCCACACATACACCCACAACACATTAGCCGTCATAGAAGGGTGCACGTATGCCTTTATTATTACAGTGTCATTAAGTAACTACAATGTAACAGTACTCCTTACAGAAGTGTAGGTGTAGCAGTATAGGAGATGTAAGACTACAGAGGGGAGGGAGGTGTTAGGCACTAAGGGGGTAACGGTTTGGCTTTGATGGGGAGGCGGGGGTTTAGGCTGCAGGCAGGGCCGGCGCTCACCTGCTCCAGGGGGGCTGATCCGGCTGCCGCCGCTATGCTCCGTTGGGGGTATGATGCGACCGCAGCATCTCACTCCACCGGGGGGAGTTAGAGATGCGGCTCCGAATGGGCTCGAGAGATGTGGCTGCGGCCCCTATCTATTAGTGGGCTCCAGGGGTGGCGGTGTGGCTCACTCACCTGCTCCCAGGTGCTTTCCTCCTGCTCTCCTCGGCGTCGGCAGGACATTTCCTGCTGCTGCTCCTCCTGCAGCTCATTACCGCCCTCCAGTGGCCGGCTCCCCAGGCAAATGCCTTAAGCTGCCTAGTGGTGGCGCCGGCCCTGGCTGCAGGTAGGGCAGGTTGTGGGGGTTAGAATATGTACCACCCAGTTGTCAGGACTCTGCACATCAGGATGCCACTGTCGGTCCTCTGACTGCCAACATACCAAGCGCTGGGATGCTTATACCATCCCAAATGAAGACACGATGGAGCCATGGATATAGGATTGGCCGAGCCAAGTTTGGGGCTCCTCCACAGATGCCACTGAAGGGTTTGTGTACGTGGGTATATGTAACATCCCGCCCTAAATATTTTGTTCAGGACTGACGGGGAGTTAAGGGAAATCTTAAGATCACAGATCTTTGTAGGTCGTGGGCAACTTTACTCTCAGCATCCAGGTGAAGGTATTGTGTAACTACAAGTACCAGCCTGTCCTCTAGATGCCGGTGCCCGCACGATTGCCTCCCCCTCCCTTCCCCCCGGCAATTTCACCTCTCTGGTGTCTTAGGTCTGCGGGTCCCTGTACGTGAAGCTATGGGGCAGCTGACATCTGCTGACCAACCACAGCCTGTCTATAACTTTCTAGGATGCAATAGAGAAAAGAGCGACTGAATCTGATTGGTTGCTATGGGCAACATCACCTCTTTTTATTTTTAGAAGGTCTAGTATATTTACCCCATAGGGGCCTGAGTCAGACATTCCATCAAGGGCCTGATTCTGGTTCACTTGCAAAAGCAAATTCTCTCTCTAATGGACAAAACCATGTGCACTACAGGTGGGGCAGATGTAACATGTGCAGAGTTAGATTTGGGTGTTATATTGTTTCTGTGCAGGGTAACTACTGGCTGCTTTATTTTTACACTGTAATATAGTCAGCATGGACACTGTATCAGTGTACCGCGTCCCCTTGCTATGCTCGCCATGCTTCGGGCGTGGTGATTTGCTGCACTTGGCACACTATAGTATTCTCCCTCCATGCCCTGGTGTATAGTAGGGTATGGTATACCGCCTGGTTTGTACAAAAAAGGTGAAAAACTCATGTTGACCTGTTGACCTTCCCATTGTTGTCCTAATGCTTGTGTTGACCTGTTGACCTTCCCATTGTCGTCCTAATGCTTGTGTTGAACTTTTGACCTTCCCATTGTCGTCCTAATGCTTGTGTCGACCTGTTGACTTTCCCATTGTCATCCTAATGCTTGTCTTGAACTGTTGACCTTCCCATTGTCGTCCTAATGCTTGTGTTGACCCTGTCGGACCTGATTTACAGATGGCGCAGGCCTTATGCTTGCTGGCGAATCGCCAGCAGCATGGCGCGCCATCTGACTGAGACGCGCGTGCGTCCCCCACGCACGCGCGTCTCAGTATCCGGGCGGCCGGCCGGCGAGGCGGACGCAATACTGTCCGCCTCCCGCTCGAGGGGGGCTGGGGGGACCCGAGGAGGCTGTGGGGGGGTGCGGGCGCCCGGTGTGGGCACCGGGCGACCGAGGGCAGCACCGTCGGAAGGGGACGCGCGCGCACCTCGTGCGCGCGCGTCCCCTTCCGACACACAGATGGCGCGGGAGCAGGGAATGGCGATGGCGACGCCATCGCCATCCCCTGCAAAGATGAGCCCGGCCCCATCTGTACCTTGAACTCCCCCGGCAGCTCCCCGGGAGGGCTCCATCTAACTTGACACTTAATGGCGGGTGCTGCTGGGGGAGTTTATGCGAAATCGGATGCTAAAAGCCCCAACGATGTTGCGCTGATGAGATTTATCTTATGCGCTTCATATAAGATCTCTGGGGTCTGATCCGCTGCATACGGGATTGCGGATTGTTGCAATCCCGGCCACAAATCGACAATCCACGGGCGTTTTCGCGGCCATGCCCCCTTTGCGCCGATCGGCAGGCGGGACATTGTTCAGCTGTCGGGCTGACCGCAAACGGGCCAGGATCACGGCTGTCGGCAGGGTTCGAATGCCGTGATCCTAGATTGAATACCGCCCTAAGTCTGGTTGTTGGCCAGTCCTTGGCAGTTGTCAGCCACGATTACTTGATATTTTAAATAAAATTGATACGTGCATTGTCTCACTATATAACATGTTTCTGTATAGAGGCCACAATAGTGTTATAATATGTATGTTATTCACAGGTGTCATTTGTTCCTTTTTCTGCAGGGTTCTGGCTTATCCCCATGTAATACTCCTGGTGCCCATCAATGCTGTGGAGTACAGAAGAGTGATGGGTGGATCCTGGCTACGTGGCCGTGAACCCTGAAGTGTGGCTGTTGGACTTTCAGGGGTGGGTGTCTGGTGAGAAAACGGGATAGCAGACACTGAGGGGTACTTATGGGGGTAAGTGTCTCTGATTCTCTGTTGGTCTGATATCTGCAGTTGCCATGAGAATGGGGCTACGTCCCCAAAAGCACTAGGCTATGCTGCTTGTTTGAATACATCTGTTGTACTAGTACCTGACTGAGACGCAGCGGGCACCTGCAGCTGTTTGTGCGCACACACATTCAATATTTTACTAATTGATATGAATATATTTAGTTACTAATCATTTATTTTAATGTCGATATATGGAAATACCCCCATGAAAATCCTGCATTTGACCCTTGTGGAGTGTAGGGGGCATATAGTGTACTGATGTAGTGCGGAGTACAGGGGGTATATAGTGTACTGATGTAGTGTGGAGTGTAGGGGGCATATAGTGTACTGATGTAGTGTGGAGTATAGGGGGCATATAGTGTACTGATGTAGTGTGGAGTGTAGGGGGCATATAGTGTACTGATGTAGTGTGGAGTATAGGGGGCATATAGTGTACTGATGTAGTGTGAAGTACAGGGGGCATATAGTGTACTGATGTAGTGTGGAGTGTAGGGGGCATATAGTGTACTGATGTAGTGTGGAGTATAGGGGGCATATAGTGTACTGATGTAGTGTGGAGTGTAGGGGGCATATAGTGTACTGATGTAGTGTGGAGTACAGGGGGCATATAGTGTACTGATGTAGTGTGGAGTGTAGGGGGCATATAGTGTACTGATGTAGTTCGGAGTACAGGGGGTATATAGTGTACTGATGTAGTGTGCAGTATAGGGGGCATATAGTGTACTGATGTAGTGCGGAGTATAGGGGGCATATAGTGTACTGATGTAGTGTGAAGTACAGGGGGTATATAGTGTACTGATGTAGTGTGGAGTACAGGGGGCATATAGTGTACTGATGTAGTGTGGAGTGTAGGGGGCATATAGTGTACTGATGTAGTGTGGAGTATAGGGGGCATATAGTGTACTGATGTAGTGTGGAGTGTAGGGGGCATATAGTGTACTGATGTAGTGTGGAGTATAGGGGGCATATAGTGTACTGATGTAGTGTGGAGTGTAGGGGGCATATAGTGTACTGATGTAGTGTGGAGTACAGGGGGCATATAGTGTACTGATGTAGTGTGGAGTGTAGGGGGCATATAGTGTACTGATGTAGTTCGGAGTACAGGGGGTATATAGTGTACTGATGTAGTGTGCAGTATAGGGGGCATATAGTGTACTGATGTAGTGCGGAGTATAGGGGGCATATAGTGTACTGATGTAGTGTGAAGTACAGGGGGTATATAGTGTACTGATGTAGTGTGGAGTACAGGGGGCATATAGTGTACTGATGTAGTGTGGAGTATAGGGGGCATATAGTGTACTGATGTAGTGTGGAGTATAGGGGGCATATAGTGTACTGATGTAGTGTGGAGTGTAGGGGGCATATAGTGTACTGATGTAGTGTGGAGTGGGCATATAGTGTACTGATGTAGTGTGGAGTGGGCATATAGTGTACTGATGTAGTGTGGAGTGTAGGGGGCATATAGTGTACTGATGTAGTGTGGAGTATAGGGGGCATATAGTTTACTGATGTAGTGTGGAGTATAGGGGGCATATAGTGTACTGATGTAGTGCGGAGTACAGGGGGTATATAGTGTACTGATGTAGTGCGGAGTATAGGGGGCATATAGTGTACTGATGTAGTGTGGAGTATAGGGAGCATATAGTGTACTGATGTAGTGCGGAGTACAGGGGGCATATAGTGTACTGATGTAGTGTGGAGTGTAGGGGGCATATAGTGTACTGATGTAGTGTGGAGTATAGGGGGCATATAGTGTACTGATGTAGTGTGGAGTATAGGGGGCATATAGTGTACTGATGTAGTGTGGAGTATAGGGGGCATATAGTGTACTGATGTAGTGTGGAGTATAGGGGGCATATAGTGTACTGATGTAGTGTGGAGTATAGGGGGCATATAGTGTACTGATGTAGTGTGGAGTATAGGGGGCATATAGTGTACTGATGTAGTGTGGAGTATAGGGGGCATATAGTGTACTGATGTAGTGTGGAGTATAGGGGGCATATAGTGTACTGATGTAGTGCGGAGTACAGGGGGCATATAGTGTACTGATGTAGTGTGGAGTATAGGGGGCATATAGTGTAGTGATGTAGTGCGGAGTACAGGGGGCATATAGTGTACTGATGTAGTGCGGAGTACAGGGGGCATATAGTGTACTGATGTAGTGTGGAGTACAGGGGGCATATAGTGTACTGATGTAGTGTGGAGAACAGGGGGCATATAGTGTACTGATGTAGTGTGGAGTATAGGGGGCATATAGTGTACTGATGTAGTGTGGAGTACAGGGGGCATATAGTGTACTGATGTAGTGCGGAGTACAGGGGGCATATAGTGTACTGATGTAGTGTGGAGTGTAGGGGGCATATAGTGTACTGATGTAGTGTGGAGTATAGGGGGCATATAGTGTACTGATGTAGTGTGGAGTATAGGGGGCATATAGTGTACTGATGTAGTGTGGAGTATAGGGGGCATATAGTGTACTGATGTAGTGTGGAGTATAGGGGGCATATAGTGTACTGATGTAGTGTGGAGTATAGGGGGCATATAGTGTACTGATGTAGTGTGGAGTATAGGGGGCATATAGTGTACTGATGTAGTGTGGAGTATAGGGGGCATATAGTGTACTGATGTAGTGTGGAGTATAGGGGGCATATAGTGTACTGATGTAGTGCGGAGTACAGGGGGCATATAGTGTACTGATGTAGTGTGGAGTATAGGGGGCATATAGTGTAGTGATGTAGTGCGGAGTACAGGGGGCATATAGTGTACTGATGTAGTGCGGAGTACAGGGGGCATATAGTGTACTGATGTAGTGTGGAGTACAGGGGGCATATAGTGTACTGATGTAGTGTGGAGTACAGGGGGCATATAGTGTACTGATGTAGTGTGGAGTATAGGGGGCATATAGTGTACTGATGTAGTGTGGAGTACAGGGGGCATATAGTGTACTGATGTAGTGTGGAGTGTAGGGGGCATATAGTGTACTGATGTAGTGTGGAGTATAGGGGGCATATAGTGTACTGATGTAGTGCGGAGTATAGGGGGCATATAGTGTACTGATGTAGTGCGGAGTACAGGGGGCATATAGTGTACTGATGTAGTGTGGAGTATAGGGGGCATATAGTGTACTGATGTAGTGTGGAGTATAGGGGGCATATAGTGTACTGATGTAGTGCGGAGTACAGGGGGTATATAGGACCTTATTCATATCCATTTGGTCCTCTGTGCATTCACATTTTCTGCGCATGCTTAGAGACACCGTATCGCCGACCATCGAATGATTTCCCCCTGCCTGCAAATGGATGAGTATGTAAATCATCCATTCGCAGCCATGCACGGGGGGGGGGGGGGGGGGGGGGGGGGGGGCTCACTGTGGACAGCACTCTGATTTCACAGCCTTGAGAGTCAATGAGAACAATGTACATAGGGGGTTATTCTGTTTGGTACGGTGGGACCGTATACGGGCGGATCAGGCTTTTTTTTTCATCTGCGCATGCGTATCTTTCGCAATGCGCATGTGCGGCGACCTCACACTGCTTACGGACGGGTCTCTCCGTGCGAAAAAACCTGTCCGCAGGAGCACGGTCATTGTGGGCGGCATGTGGGCGTTTTTATGGGAGCGGCCGGAATAATGAGGAAAACTGGGCATAATAAACATGGGCGTACACGGGGGTGTGCACACAAAATGCACGGTGCCACAACCTCCTCGATCGGCGAACGCACCGTGCATTTTGGCCCAAAAACAGGCGGACACCAAAGATTGCTCCAGACCAGAGATACCGCATGAGATCAGACGCCTGGGTCTGCTAATTAACGCTGATTACTAGTCAAACACATACACCTGAATGTAATAAGCAATGCTGCAGGCTATTAAGTGAAAACCATTATTTCACTACCTGCAAGCCACACACAGCCCTCAAACACATTGGAAGCATATCTTTCTACACTTCAACATGTAAAGGTTGGTTTAATCTTAGCTAATATTCATTCTAATACCTGGTTATATATGTCCAGGTAGTTATTTTATAACCATCTACACCCATTCAGAAAGTGTTTTTCTCTTTCAATGGTCCTGGTGACACAGCTCAACTTTGGGATGTAGGAGGGTCCGTAGGAGCCAGGCACCTATCCTAAAGCTTTTGGAGGGTAGGCTCCTCCCCTTCTGCATCCCAGACTCCTCAGTTTGTGTTAGGTGCCCACTGGAGTGGGTGCTATTCTAAAGGGCTGCTGGAGCAGCCAAAGGATTAGAGTTAGTTAGGAGTTTTTTATTTTATTAACTTTTACACTAGCTAGGTAGGCACAGTGTGAGGATTCTCAGCAGGAGCTGGCAGAAGCGCTTCCTGTGAGCTCACTGCGCACAGGGGAGACACTGTCTAGTCTCCCTGTGCAGCGCTTACAGCTTCTATTAAGAAGCTGCCTGGGCTCCGGAGCGCTCTGAACCGGCTTCACGCTAGGTGGGGATCATGGGGGACAGGCGCTCTGTGATGGCTGCGGCCATTTTCTGCGGAGCTTACACACTTAGCTCCTGTATGAGAGGACAGCAGTGTGTTACAGGCATGTTCCAAGTGGTCCCCAGCAGAGGGGGAGACACTGGAACTTGGAGATCCTGCAGTGGCTGTCTGGGGGTGGTTGGCGCCAAAAGCCACGGACCCCGCAACAGCAGGGACTTGGTATCTTCCCTCACTCTGTTTTGGCGCCATTCAGAATGCTTGCAGCGGAGCTGAGCTGGCTGACAGATCCTAGCAGTGATTGGATTTCCTGGGCATCGTTTTCCCCACTTCTGAAAGCTTCAGACAGATAAGTGACTGTGGTACATTGGCTCTGTATAAAACGCCTGTACTTTGAGCACTGTGACTGTGTTACTTTTTGCATCATGTCTGAGCAACAGTCTGTGGCTTTGGGGGAGGGAGCCCTTAATGCATTGTGCGCTTGTAGTGTTTGTACACTAAAATTTGTCCCTGAGCAGATGGCCGAGGGGGGCATGTGTTTTACTTGCGCTGGTGTGAGACCCATGGGCAGTGAACCCCAGAGGGTAGAGCAGGGGTAGCCAACTCCAGTCCTCGAGAGCTACCAACAGTTCATGTTTTCCAGCTCACCTCACAGGTACACAGGTGCACGCATGACTGACTAACACATTTCAAAGATCCACAGGTGGAGCTAATTACTTCACTTGTGATTCTGTGAGGAGACATGGAAAACATGCACTGTTGGTAGCTCTTGAGGACTGGAGTTGGCTACCCCTGGGGTAGAGCAATCGGAGCCTGCGTGGGCCAGTGCCCTGGGCAGGTCTGTAAATGCCTTAGTGCAATTGCTGGACAGGCAGAGTGATGTGTTGGTAGCTTCCCCTAGACCTATGTCATCATCTCAGCAGTCCTCTGGCTCCTTGCCTTTGACCCAAGCAGATCCTGGTTTCTTACAGGTCATGCAAGATACTGCTAAGGGGATCAGCAGGTTTAATGATTTGTTAGACAAATTTGATGGTGATACTGTAGGGACCCCAAAAAGGTCTTATTCAGTGCCATTGCTTGTTGCTGAAGAGGAGGGAGAGTACACAGACATCCCCTGGGATCAGGGTGATGACTCTGAGGATTCCTCTGCCCCAGGGGTGGAGGATTTGATTACTGCTGTTAAACAGGCTTTGGATTTGTCTGTGGAGGATAAAAGTCCTGCAAAAGGTGTACTTAAGTGGCAGCGTAAGGAAACTGTTACCTTCCCTGCGGATGATGGTTTACACGATTTATTGGAAGGGGCTTGGAAAACGGCCGATAAAAGGCTTCAGATGCCTAAGAGATTTTTCAGTCTATACCCCATGCCTGAGGCTCATGAAGACCTCTGGGAAAAAGTTGCGGTGGTAGACGCTTCTGTGGCACGGCTTTGTAAAGCCACGGTGCTACCTGTCCAGGGGGGCAGCCTTTAAGGACCCCGTAGACAAGAAGCTTGAAGGTAACCTCAAGGCAATATTTGAAGGGGTGGGTTTTACTTTACGCCTTCTTATAGCATCAGCCTGGGTCTCTAAGGCCATGATTGTGTGGGCCAAAGACTTATGTACAATTTTGCATGCTGATCCAGGTGTGTAACTGCTTGCTGAGAAGCTAAAAGCAGCTGCGGAGTATGTGCTTGAGGCTGAGGAGGAAGCTCTCAAAATGGCTTCCAGAGTATCCACGGTGTCCGTCAATGCCAGGAGAGTGCTTTGGCTTAAAGCCTGGGAGGCGGATAATGAATCAAAAAAGGCCTTAGAGGCATTAGCTTTTAAAGGAAAGCTGTTGTTTGGTTCAGAGCTGGAAGAGATTATTAAGCAGGCCACGGGAGGCAAAAGTACCTTCCTGCCGGCTCCTGCAGCTAAACAGGCCTCAAAGTTTTCTGCTTTTAGGCCGTCCTTTCGGCCCTCCCCTAGAGGGGGTGCGTCCTTTTGAGGACAGTCCTTTAGGGGAAAGTTTCAGTCCTCCAGGGGCAAGGCCCCAAAGTCAAAGTTTGGTTCCTTTCATAAGAAACCGAGCACCAAAGGTGAGGACAAGCCCTCAGCATGACTACCTGGGAAATATCCCAGCGGTAGTCAAGGTGGGGGGGGGGGCATCTGAGATGGTTCAGGGACGCTTAGGCATTGTTGGGCCGGGATCCTTGGGTGTTGGACATTGTATCTCATGGTTACAGGATTCCCTTCAAGGATCTTCCTCCGAGAAGATTAATTCCTACACCACTGCCAAAGGAGTCTCGGCTCCGTGCTGCTCTTCTGAGAGCGGCTCAATCTCTCTTAGAGAAAAGTGTGGTGATCCCGGTCCCTCGAGCGGAGTGGAAGAAAGGCTTTTATTTCACTCTGTTTTTGGTGCCCAAGCCAGACGGGTCCTTCAGACCAATCTTAAATTTAAAGTCTTTGAATCTCCATCTGTGGGTAGACCATTTCAAGATGGAATCTCTACGGTCTGTGCTGCTGAGCCTGGACCAGGGAGAATTTTTGGCGTCCATGGATGTCCAGGACGCATATCTGCATATTCCTATCCACCCGGAACATAAGGCTCTCTTGAGGTTTGCGATAGGAGACCTGCATTTGCAATTCCAGGCGTTGCCCTTTGGTCTGGCCACAGCACCAAGGGTATTCACCAAAATTATGTCAGTAATGGCGGCTGCTCTCCGACTGAGGGGAATCACTGTGATTCCATATTTGGACGACGTGCTGTTCAAAGCAGAGTCGGCGGAGAGATTGCAGAGTCACTTGGCAGCAGCCATCAGTTTTTTGCAAGCTCACGGTTGGCTTTTAAACTTACAAAAGTCTCAGCTTGTGCCGTCACAGAGAATCCAGTTCCTAGGGGTTGTCCTGGATACCCATCTACAAAAGAGATCGGTATTTCTACCAGAGACAAAGGCCAGAGACATAGCCAACTTGGTTCAGGAGATCCTGGAGTCCATCGGTTTGGAGGTGTCTCAAACTGCTGGGGAAAATGGTGGCGACTTTCGAGACGCTACAGTTTGCCAGGTTCCACTCTCGAGTGTTCCAGTGGGACATCCTGACATCTTGGTCGGGGAATACTCAGACCATGAAATCAGAGCACATAGTGTTGTCTCCAGAAACACGGTCTTCGCTGCAATGGTGGATGGAGGTGGATTTCCTTCAGTGGGGTCGGTCTCTGCTGTCCTGGGACTGGCTGGTAGTCACTACCGACTCCAGTCTCAGGGGCTGGGGGGCAGTGGTTCTGGACCTACGCCTTCAGGGCTTATGGACCTCAGAGGAGTCTGCCTCAATATCTTGGAACTGCGGGCTGTGTGGAAAGTGATATCTCTGGCAGGAGAAAGATTGCAGGGTCTTCCTTTGAGGTTTCAGACCGTCAACGCCACGGCTGTGGCGTACCTGAATCATCACGGAGGCACACACAGCAAGCTGGCCATGTGGGAGGTTTCCTGGATCTTCTTGTGGGCGGAATAGAATGTTCCAGCATCATCAGCGATATTAATCCCAGGGGTGGAGAATGCCGAGGCCGATTTCGTGAGCAGGGAGGAACTGCAAGAGGGGAAATGGAGCCTGAACCCACAGGTATTTCATCAGATTACAGTGAAGTGGGGAACTCCGGATGTGGACCTGATGGCATCAAGGTTAAATAATCAGGTGCCCAGGTGCCAGGACAAGAGATCCACTGGCCGAAGCAGTGGATGCAATGACTATCCCCTGGGAGGGGAATCTACTTTATGCCTTCCCGCCGTTTCCAATGCAGGCGAGAGTGTTGAAAAGAATCCAGTCCCAAAGAATTCCGGTGATTCTTGTAGCTCCAGATTGGCCAAGGAGGTCCTGGTTCTCGAGGCTTCAGAGACTCGTGGCGTCTACCTCTGAGGTCAGATCTGTTAAGCCAAGGGCCGTTCTTACACCTGGATTCAGCTCGGCTAGATTTGACGGCTTGGCTATTGAGACCACCATCTTGAAGAACAAGGGTTTCTCGGAGGCTGTGGTTAACACCATGGTGAAAGCTAGGATGTCAGTGTCTTCAGCTAACTATTATAGGGTCTGGAAGACCAATATTAGGTGGTGTGAAAGGCAGAAGTCGCATACATCGCGATTTCGACTGTCTAAATTGCTGGAGTTTTTGCAGGATGGTTTCTTGTCTGGGTTAAGCCTTCAGTCACTCAAGGTACAGATATCGGCCTTGTCGATTTACTTCCAGAAAAGGATAGCATTGCTACCGGAGGTGCAAACTTTCCTGCAAGGGGTTTCACGATTGAAACCTCCCTACAAGCAACCAGTGGCTCCATGGGATTTATCGCTGGTACTGGAGTGTCTTCAAAAGGCGCCTTTTGAGCCGTTGAGGTCGGCTGACCTTAAGTTCCTTACATGGAAGCTTGTATTTTTGTTGGCAGTTGCGTCAGCAAAGAGAGTATCGGAGTTGGGAGCATTGTCCTGCAAGTCTCCTTTTCTTATATTTCATGATGACAGGGCTGTTCTTCGAACAGTACCCCAATTTTTGACAAAAGTAGTCTCTGCTTTTCATTTGAATCAGGAGATAGTTCTGCCTGTGTTCCAGCCCCCAGAGGGTTCAAGGAAAAGGAACAAATTGAGGAATTTGGACGTTGTGCGCGCCTTATGCATTTATGTGGACAGGGTGAAGGGTGTCAGAAAGACTGACACTCTGCTAGTCTTGTATGATGTGCACAAGATTGGTTGGCCTGCCTCTAAGCAGACCATTGCTAGGTGGTTGCGTTCCGTCATTGCCTTGGCATATACTAAGGTTGGTAGGCCTGTTCCGGCCAGGATAAATGCGCATACCAACAGGTCGGTCGCCACCTCTTGGGTGGTTCGACATGGGGCAACAGCTGAGCAAGTTTGCAGGGCTGCCACTTGGTCATCTGTTCACACTTTTGCCAAATTCTATAGGTTTCATGAGTTCGCATCATTGAGGCGAGCAGTGATGAGAGCTGCAGACCTGAGCGTACTCTCCCAAAGGACCGGCTCTGGAACGTCCCAATGTTGAGCTGTGTCACCAGGACCATTGAAAGAGAAAAAGGGATTTTTGTAAGAACTTACCGTTGGAATCCCTTTCTCTGATATGGTCCTGGTGACACAGCGATCCCTCCCTTACGCTCAGTAAGTATGCCAGTGTTCATGATGTTTCATGTTATATATGGTTGAAAAGTTATTTTTAAAATTGTGCATATAATATGTGCAGGTGTTTGTACTGAGTTAATGTATTCCAGTGGCTTTGCAAGATTGAACTGAGGAGTCTGGGATGCAGAAGGGGAGGAGCCTACCCTCCAAAAGCTTTAGGATAGGTGCCTGGCTCCTGCGCACGCGCGTCTCAATCTCCGTCGGCGGGGCAACGGGAACCCTGTCCGTCTCCGCCTCAGGGAGACAGGGGGGGGGGGGGCAGGCGTCGGGGACCCCGGGTTACCGCCGACAAGCCGGCGGGGACCCGGGGGAGCAGCTGGAAGAGCCGTCGGAAGGGGGGACGCGCGTCCCCTTCTCGCAATCGATATGGCGCTGGCGGGGGATGGCGGCTGGCATCGCCGTGGCCTTCCCCTGCCAAGATGGGACCTGCCCCATCTGTAAATTATGCACTTTCATATCTGCTATGAACTTTATGTAGCACACTCTGTATGTAAGATGCCACCAAGCACATTATTGCAATCACATATCTCTAACAAAGGATCCCAACATCTGCCTATCACACTCTAAGGTCTTATTTTGAACAATAGTAGAACATGTTTGCATGTGGCGTATGCTCAGATATACGGAAGGTGTCGGTGGGAAAACAGACGATATCCGTCCGTGCACTGTGGCGTACGCTCTGATGTACGATAGGTATCGGTTGCTAAGAGGGAGATCTGTCCGTGCACGGTGGCGTACGCTCAAGTGAACGTGTGCGGCTGTTCTGTGGGCGGCCATACGCTCACTGTGAGCGTACGGAAAACGCACGGTGTGATGGACCGTACGCACATTTCACCGGACCAAACAGAATAACCCCCATAGTGTAGTGATGTTGTGCGGAGTATGAGGGATATATATATAGTGTAGTGATGTAGTGCGGAGTACAGAGGTATATAGTGTAGTAATGTGGTGCGGAGTATATGGGTATATAGTGTAGTGATGTAGTGCAGAGTATAGGTGTATATAGTGTAGTGATGTAGTGTGCAGTATAGGGGTATATAGGCCCTTATTTTGGTTCACTTGCAGCTCCTTCTTAAATGGACAAAAACCATGTGCACAGCAGGGGTGGCAGATATAACGTGCAGATAGAATTCAATTGGGGAGGGATTTTAATTCAAAAGTGAGACCTACAGTATATTGCAGTGTAAAAATAAAGCAGTCAGTACTTTCCGTGCACAGAAACAAAATAACTTCAACAAATCTAATTCTCTCTGCACATGTTACATCTGCCCCACCTGCAGTGCTCATGGTTTTTTCCATTTGGGAAGGAATTTGCCTTTGCGAGTGAACCAGAATAAGGGCCATAGTGTAGTGATGTAGTGCAGAGTATAGGGGGTATATAGTGTAGTGATGTAGTGTGGAGTATAGGGGTATACTGTATAGTGTAGTGATGTAGTGTGGAGTATAGGGGCTATATAGTGTAGTGATGTAGTGCGGAGTATAGCGAGTATATAGTATACCGATGTAGTGCGGAGTATAGGGGTATATAGTGTAATAATGTAGTAAGGAGTATAGGGGTATATAATTTAGTGATGTAGTACGGAGTACAGTGGGTATATACAGTAGTGATGTAGTGTGGAGTATAGGGGGTATATAGTGTAGTGATGTAGCGTGGAGTATAGTGGTATATATAGTGTACTGATGTAGTGTGGAGTGTAGGGGGAATATATTGTAGTGATGTGTAGAGTATAGTAGGTATATAGGATCTCATTCTGATTGGTTCGCTGTTGCAAATTTCCAACGATGCGTGCTCGGAGACTTGCGTAGTCTTCATTCTTCATGCCGCTTACAGCGAGAGGGGGGGGCGGGGGCTTTCAGTATAGGAGGTATATAGTGTAGTGATTTAATCCACAGTATAGGGTATATAGTGTAGTGATGTACTGCAGAGTTTAGGGGTATATAGTGTAGTGTAATGATGTACTGCAGAGTATAGGGGTATATAGTGTAGGGATGTTCTGAGGAATATGGGGGTATATAGTGTGGAGTATAGGGCTATTTAGTGTAGTGATGCAGTATGGAGTATAGGGGCTATATAGTGTAGTGATGTAGTGCGGAGTATAGGGTATATATAGCGTAGTGTGGAGTATAGCGGTATATAGAGAATTGTTGTAGTGCAGAGTATAGGGGGTATATAGTGTAGGGATGCAGTGCATAGTATAGGGGTATATAGTGTAGTGATGTAGTGTGGAGTATAGGGCTATTTAGTGTAGTGATGCAGTATGGAGTATAGGGGCTATATAGTGTAGTGATGTAGTGCAGAGTATAGGGTATATATAGCATAGTGTGGAGTATAGCGGTATATAGAGAATTGTTGTAGTGCGGAGTATAGGGGCTATATAGTGTAGTGCGGAGTATAGGGTATATATAGCGTAGTGTGGAGTATAGCGGTATATAGAGAATTGTTGTAGTGCGGAGTATAGGGGGTATATAGTGTAGGGATGCAGTGCATAGTATTGGGGTATATAGTGTAGTGAAGATTATATGGTCTGCTGTATCAGTCAGCGGGTGCCCAGTCTGCTCTGCTGTATCAGTCAGGGGGTAGCTATTCCTTTATAAATGTTCAGGGTCCAGCCTGATAGCCGAGGTCCTTAATGAGAAGCAGCAGAACCCGATCCTCTTTTCTCATAATAGCCCTTTCACACTAATTATTGTACATGGTTACAAGCCCTGTCTCAGCAACTGATTCGCTGTTCACACTGCCGGCTGGACCCGCAATATTACCAGGTAGAACCCTTTCAGACCGCACCCGTGTGTAGCCTACCTGATCTGCCGGTACTTGTAGATGAGGTCATTCCGCTCTCTTGTCCTTTTAGCGTGACCCAGGTCGCACTGTTCACACCAAAGGCACCCCGAGTCCCCCCCATGGTGGGGACCAGGGTCGGATTCCTGGGTGACTTCTATCATCCTGGCTTTCCATGCTGCAGTATGCAGAGGACATAGGACCCTAGTTTCTGCACATTGGATCTGGCAGTACCGCCACATGCATGCAAACATCTATTTAGGTATTTATAAATCGGGACCTGTCTCGGCCGGTCCAGAAAAGGGATGGGGCTAAGGAGCAGTTGGGCGTGGCCTATCATCGCAGGCTTTTTTTTCGGGACCATGCCAGCATTCCCCTGGAAGCTGGGCAGCTCCTGGTTTGCTCCCTCATTGTAGAGAGATGCAGTGCCATACAGAGTTGAGCAGCGGTAATCTCCGGCTCCCTACAACTGCCCCTCTCCCCACCAAGGGTACATTGCCACTAGCGGGAAAGATAGCGGCACATTCTTCAAATAGCAGGACTGTTCCACTGTAATAGGGACAGTTGGGAGGTATGCAGGGCATGCACAAAAATACTGACTTCTAGGGAATGCATCACTCATTATTTTGTATATTGAGCGTTGGCACTACCAATTTTTTTTTCTATACATTACAACAGAGGTTCCCAATCTTTTTTGATTCACGGCACCCTTGAAAATCAGAATTTTTTTCACGGCACCCCTAGGTCCCAAAAAAATGAATTAGATTGGGTTTATATGCGATTCTTAGCGGCAGTTATTTGGTAAAGGGCAGGATTTGCTTCTGTTTGTACACATTCTATGATTGGCAGCCACCAGCACTGGTTTTGCTCCTAAATAATTAACCATTAATAATTTGAGTTGGTCCTGGACCACCAAGCCGCGGCACCCCTGCATGTGTCCCGAGGCACCCCAGGGAGCCACGGCACACAGTTTGGGAACCTTTTTATAAAGGTTTCAAGTTTTTAATCACTGTAGGAGATACTAATTTACAGATACCAGGGCATTCTGGAACTTATTGAAATAAATACACATGCAAAATGGTTTGTTTGTTTGTTTATTTATTTATTGCAATATTTATTTACTCAAAGCATGCAGACGTATGCAGACACTGCCGCCTACTTCTGTGGCATCACAAGTCGGAGAGAATTTGGCTGGTCTGATAATAAAGTCGGTTACGTATGTGGAGCAGCATTTTAGATGAACAGACAAGTTGGGTAGTTGGTCAGTTGGATGGTTGGAGGAAAGTAAAGCCCCATACACACTTAATGAGTCCCCAATTACGGCAATATCGGCAGCGGCAGGGATGCCGAATCCGGCAACCTGTGCACACTTTCCGATGCGGGAGGGGAATAGAGCTACAGTCATGCTACAGCTGCAGCATGACCGTCAATAACGAGGACTCCCCTATCTTCGTTAAACAATGAAAGGGAGTGAGCATCATTAACAATATGGAGTAGACACATTAGGCAATATTGTTTGTGTGTATGGGGCTTTATACTTTCCCCATCACCTTCTCACTTTACTACCACCGCCTGCTTCAACCCTTTCCCCAGTCACTTCCTCTCTTCTTTCTTCTGCCAGCACATGCTTTTTTCATACCATTCCCTCACCTCCTCTCTATGACAGCACTGCCTGCTTTCTGCATTCCATTCCCTAACACTTCCTCTCCTCTCTCTGCTGACACCACCCGCTTTCTGCATTCTGTACCCTAACACTTCCTCTCCTCACTCTGTTGCCACCACCTGCTTTCTGCATCCCATTCCCTAACACTTCCTCTCCTCTCTCTCTCTGCTGCCACCACCTGCTCTCTGCATTCTGTAACCTAACACTTCCTCTCATCTCTCTGTTGCCACCACCTGCTTTCTGCATCCCATTCCCTAACACTTCCTCTCCTCTCTCTGATGCCACCACCTGCTTTCTGCATTCCATTCCCTAACACTTCCTCTCCTCTCTCTGCTGACACCACCTGCTTTCTGCATTCGGGACCCTAACACTTCCTTTCTTCTCTCTGCTGACACCACCTGCTTTCTGCATTCCATTCCCTAACACTTCCTCTCCTCTCTCTGCTGACACCACCTGCTTTCTGCATTCCATTCCCTAACACTTCCTCTCCTCTCTCTGCTGCCTCCACCTGTTTTCTGCATTCCATTCCCTAACACTTCCTCTCCTCTCTCTGCTGCCTCCACCTGTTTTCTGCATTCCATTCCCTAACACTTCCTCTCCTCTCTCTGCTGACACCACCTGCTTTTTGCATTCCATTCCCTAACACTTCCTCTCCTCTCTCTGCTGCCTCCACCTGTTTTCTGAATTCGGTACCCTAACACTACCTCTCCTCTCTCTGCTGGCTCCACCTGCTTTCTGCATTCCATTCTCTAACACTTCCTCTCCTCTCTCTGCTTTCACCACCTGCTTTCTGCATTCCATTCCCCATTGCTTCCTCTTCTCTATACTGCTACCGCCTGCTTTCTATGTCCCATTTACTGTCACCTCCTCTCTCTGCTACCACCACCTGCCTTACGCATCCCATTACCAGTCAGTTCCTCTCTCTGCTACTACCACCTGCTTTCTGCATTCCATTCCCCATTGCTTCCTCTTCTCTATAGTGCTACCGCCTGCTTTCTATGTCCCATTTACTGTCACCTCCTCTCTCTGCTACCACCACCTGCCTTATGCATCCCATTACCAGTCAGTTCCTCTCTCTGCTACTACCACCTGCTTTCTGCATCCCATTCACCTTCTCTCCTCTATGCCGCTACTGCCTGCTTTCTCCATCCCATTCCCTGTCACGTACTGTATCCTCTTTCTGCCACCACCAACTGCTTTCTAAATCCTAATCCCTATCTCTTCCTCTACACTTTCTGCTGCCGTCGCCTACTTTCTGCATCCAGTTTCCCATCACCTCTCTCTGCCACCACTGCCCCTTTCTTGTAATATTTTGTGCTAGTTTATTTTTTCATTATACAACATCACAAAAATATTAAACTGTACATAAAAAAAACCTGGATTCCACACGCCTTTATTGTATTGTTGTATCATGAAAAAATGTAAAAAAAAAAAAAAAACAGTCTTCCACTGCCACTTCTAGGCAGACCATCGCATACCTTTCTTTGTGTTGTTGTTGTTGTCGTATCAAAAACAATAAAAAAAATGTAAATTGTAAACAAAATAGAAACAGCCGCCAACCTCCCATTCTCCTCTTTCTGCCACCACCGCCTTCATTTCTGAATCCCATTTCTCCTCTCCTCCTCTCTCTGCTATTACTACCTGCTTTCTGCATCCCATATTCCTCCTCTCCTTTATGCCACCACGTCTACTTTCTGCATTCACTATTCACTAACACCTATCCTCGCTCTGCCGCCACCAACTGCTTTCTGCATTTCATTCCCTGACATGTATCCTCTCTCTACCGCCACCACCTGCTTTCTGCATCCCATTCCCCTACTCTCCTCTATGGTGCCATTGCCTGCTTTCTGCATTCCATTCCCTATCTCTTCCTCTACGCTTTCTGTTGCTGCCACTTACTTTCTACATCCAGTTTCCCATCACCTCCTCTCTCTGCCACCACTACCCCTTTCTTGCCATGTTTTGTGTTAGTTTATTTTTTCATAATATAACATCACAAAAATATTAAAATGTAAAAAAAAAACCCTGGCCTCCAACCGTCCCCCCTCTAGCTAGACCATCACACGCCTTTATTGTGTTGTTGTATCATGAAAAAATATACTGACACAAAAATATTCGGGTGAGGTATAGGGGTCCGACAGTCGGGATCCCGACGACGGGATCCCGACTGGCCGGACCCAGACAGCATGGCGAGCGCAACAAAGCCCCTTGCGGACTCGCTAGGTGAGCCACCTATTCTATTCTCCCTCTATGCGGGTTGTGGACCCCGGCTGTCTATGTTTTGACAGTCGAGATCTCGACGTTGGGTGAATGCCTGTCGGGATCCCGACTGTCGGAACCCCATCCGGCACCGAAATATTCGACCGCCTGTCTCTGCTGCCACCGCCTGCTTCATCCCTTTCCCCATCACCTCCTTTCTTCTCTCTGCTGCCACTGTCTGATCTCTATATACCATTCTGTCACCTACTCTCCTCTCTTTACTACCACTGCCTGCTTCCTGCATCCCACTCCCCTTCACCTACTGTCTCTACTGCCACCATCTGTATTCTATGTCCCATTTACCATCACCTCCTCTCTTTTCTGACACTGCCTCCTTCCTGCGTCCCATTCCCCGTCACTTACTGTCTTTGCTGCCACCGCCTGCTTTTTCATCCCATTCCATCACCTCCTCTTCGTCTGTATTCTGTGTCCCATTCACCATCACCTCTACTCTTTGCTGCCACCACCTGCTTCCTGTGTCCCATTCCATCACATCCTTTCTCTGCTGTCAGCGCCTGCTACCTGCGTCCCATTCCACCTGACCTACTATCTCTGCTGCCTTGGCCTGCTTTATGCATCCTTTTCCCTATCTCTTTCTCTACGCTTTCTGCTACCGCCTCCTACTTTCTTCATCCATGTTTCCGATCTCCACCTGCTTCTCTCTGTCCATGTTTTTTTGTTAGTTTATTTTTTCATAATACATCACAAAGTATTAAAATTAAAAAAAATAACCTGGCCTCCACCACATGCTTCCTGCATCCCACTTCCCTTAACCTAATGTCTCTCCTGCCACTGGCTGCTTTCTTCATCCCATTCTGTCACCCTCTCTCGTCTCTCTACTGCCACCGCCTGCTTCCTGTGTCCCATTTCCCATCACCTCCTCTCTCTGCCACCACTGCCCCTTTCTAGCCATGTTTTGTGTTTTTTCTCATAATACAACATCACAAAAATATGAAAATGTAAAAAAAAAAAAATTGGCCTCCAATCGTCCCCTCTAGCCAGACCATCAAGTGCCTTTATTGTGGTGTTGTATCATGAAAAAATAAACTGACGCAATAATATTAGACCTCCTGTCTTTGCTGCCACCTCCTGCTTCATCCCTTTACCCATCACCTCCTCTCTTCTCTCAACCTCCACAGCCTGCTTTCTTTATCCTGTTCCCCATCACCTCTCCTATAACAGGTAAACTAACACAAAAGTATTCAAATGTATGTTCATTTCTTGACTTGTATATTTGATTTTGTATATTTTCACTATCATTTCTTATAACTTATATAATTTAAAATATTGTTAAAATGTACATTTTAAATTTTTGTTGCCACTGCTTCATCTCTTTGCCTGTCACCTCCTCTCTTCTCTACTGCCACGCCTACATTTTTCATCCCATTCTGTCACGTCCTCTCCTCTATTTACTGCCACCACCTGCTTCCTGCGTCTCAATTCACATCCTCGCCTCTCCTTTCTATACTGCCACCGCCTATATTCTGTGTTTCATTCCCTGTCGCCTTCTCTCTTTTGCTGCAACCGCCTGCTTTCTTCATCCCATTCCTCTCCTTTCTTTGCCACCACCAACTGCTTTATGCCTCCTTCTGCATCCTATTCCCAAACTGCTCTTACCAGCGTCAACATCAAATACAAAGGTCTTATACTACTTGACCTGTGTGTAGCCTTTGTCACTGTAGATGACACTTATTTAAATGCTTCCACTGCCTGTAGTCTGTGTACCATTCCCCTTAACCTAGTGTCTCTGCTGTTACCGCCTGCTTTCTTCATTCCATTCCATCGCCTCCTCTCCTCTCTCTGCTGTCACTGCCTGCTTCCTGTGTCCCATTCCCTGTCACCTACTGTCTCTGCTACCACCACCTGCTTTCTGCATCCTATTCCCTATGTCTTCCTCTATGCTTTCTGCTGCTGCCCCCTACTTTCTGCATCCAGTTTCCAATCACCTTCTCTTTCTGCCACCACTGCCCCTTTCTAGCCATGTTTTGTGTTGTTGTTTTTTCCATAATACAACATCACAAAATTATTGAAATGAAGAAAAAAAAACCTGGCCTCCATCCGTTCCCCCTCTAGCCAGACCATCACACGCCTTTATTGTGTTGTTGTATCATGAAAACATAAACTGACACAAAAATAGGAAACCTGCTGCCACCGCCTGCTTCATCGCTGTCCCCATCACATCCACTCTTCTCTCTGCTGCTACGGCCTGCTCTCTACATCTCATTTAGTCACCTACTCTCCTCTTTACTGCCACTGCCTGCTTCCTGCGTCCCACTCCCCTTCACCTACTGTCTGCTGCCACCGCCTGCTTTCTTCATCCCATTCTGTCACCTCCTCTCTCTACTGCCACCACCTGTTTCCTACATCTATTCCCCTTCACCTACTGTCTCTGCTGCCACCGTTTGTTTTCTGTGTCCCATTCACTGTCACCTCCACTCTTTACTGCCACTGCCTGCTTCCTGCGTCCCACTCCCCTTCACCTACTGTCTGCTGCCACCGCCTGCTTTCTTCATCCCATTCTGTCACCTCCTCTCTCTACTGCCACCACCTGTTTCCTACATCCTATTCCCCTTCACCTACTGTCTATGCTGCCACCGTTTTTTTTTTCTGTGTCCCATTCACCGTCACCTCCACTGTTTGCTGCCACCATTTGCTTCCTGTGTCCCATCCCCTGCCACCTACTGTCTCTGCTGCCACTGCCTGCTTTCTTCATACCTTTCCACATCACGTCCTCTCTTCTCTCAACCTCCACCGCCTGCTTTCTTTATCGCATTCCCCTATCTATCTATCTATCTATCTACCCACTATCTATCTATCTATCATCTACCTGTCTATCTATCTACTCACTATCTATCTATTCATCCACTATCTATCTATCTATTTACCCACTAGATATCTATTTATCTATTCATCCACTGTCTATTTATTTATTCACTCTCTATCTCACTATAGATCTCCCTCTAATATATATGTCTTCACTATAATTTCTTATAACTTTTATGCTTACATTTTCTTTTGCTGCCACCGCCTGCTTCATCTCTTCCGTCACCTCTACTCTTCTCTCAACCTCCACCGCCTGCTATCTTTATCGCATTCCCCTATCTATCTATTAATCCACTATCTACTTATTTATCCACTCTCTATCTCACTATATATCTCACTCTACTATATCTTTTCACTTTAATTTCTTATAACTTATATGCTTAAAAAAAAATTCAAATGTAAATTTACATTTTTTTCTGCCACCGCCTGCTTCATCTCTTCCATCCCCTCCTTTTCTCTCTACTGCCACGCCTGTATTTTTGATCCCATTCTATCACCTCCTCTATTTACTGCCACCGCCTGCTTCCTGCGTCTCATTCCCTATCCTTGCCTCTCCTTTCTGTGCTGCCACCGCCTATATTCTGTGTCTCATTCCCTGTCGCCTCCTCTCTTTTGCTGAAATGTCCTGCTTTCTTCATCCCATTCCTCTCCTTTCTTTGCCACCACCACCTGCTTTATGCCTCCTTCTACATCCTATTCCCAAAATGCTCTTACCAGCGTCACCATCAAATACAAAGGTCTTATACTACTTGACCTGTGTGTAGCCTTTGCCACTGTAGATGACACTGATTTAAATGCTACCACTGCCTGTAGTCTGCGTACCATTCCCCTTCACCTAGTGTCTCTGCTGCCACCGCCTGCTTTCTTCCTTCCATTCCATCACCTCCTCTCCTCTCTCTGCTGTCACTGCCTGCTTCCTGTGTCCCATTCCCTGTCACCTACTGTCTCTGCTGCCACCACCAGTTTCCCATCACCTTCTCTCTCTGTCACCACTGCCCCTTTCTAGGCATGTTTTGTGTTGAGTTTTTTTTTCATAATACAACATCACAAAATTATTGAAATGAAGAAAAAAAAACCTGGCCTCCATCCGTTTCCCCCTCTAGCCAGACCATCACACGCCTTTATTGTGTTGTTGTATTATGAAAAAATAAACTGACACAAAAATATGAAACCTGCTGCCACCGCCTGCTTCATCCCTGTCCCCATCACCTCCTGCTTTCTTTATCGCATTCCCCTATCTATCTATTCATCCACTATCTATTTATTTATGCACTCTATATCTCACTCTACTATATCTTTTCACTATAATTTCTTATAATTTATATGCTTAAAATTTTTTTCAAAAGTAAATTTAACATTTTTTCTGCCACCGCCTGCTTCATCTCTTCCGTCACCTCCTCTCTTCTCTCAACCTCCTCCGCCTGCTTTCTTTATCACATTCCCCAATCTATCTATTCATCCACTATCTATTTATTCACTCTATATCTCTCTATATATCTCACTCTACTATATGTTTTCACTATAATTTACTTATAACTTATATTCTTTAAAAAAAATTTTGCTGCCACCGCCTGCTTCATCTCTTCCGTCACCTCCTCTCTTCTCTCAACCTCCACCGCCTGCTTTCTTTATCGCATTCCTCTTTTCTTCCACTATCTATTTATTTATTTATTCACTCTAAATCTTACTATATATCTCACTCTACTATATCTTTTCACTATAATTTCTTATAATTTATATGCTTACATTTTTTTAGCTGCCACCGCCTGCTTCATCTCTTCCGTCACCTCCTCTCTTCTCTCAACCTCCACCGCCTGCTTTCTTTATCTCATTCCCCTATCTATCTATTCATCCACTATCTATTTATTTATTCACTCTATATCTTACTATATATCTCACTCTACTATATCTTTTCACTATAATTTGTTATAATTTATATGCTTAAAATTTTTTTTTGCTGCCACCGCCTGCTTCATCTCTTCCATCACCTCCTCTCTTCTCTCAACCTCCACCGCCTGCTTTCTTTATCGCATTCCCCTTTCTATCTATTCATCCACTATATATTTATTTATTCACTCTATATATCACTATATATCTCACTCTACTATAATTTTTCACTATAATTTGTTATAATTTCTATGCTTACAATTTTTTTCAAATGTAAATTTACATATTTTTCTGCCACCGCCTGCCTCATCTCTTCCGTCACCTCCTTTCTTCTCTCAACCTCCACCGCCTGCTTTCTTTATCGCATTCCCCTATCTATCTATTAATCCACTATCTATTTATTTATTCACTCTATATCTCACTCTACTATATCTTTTCACTATAATTTCTTATAATTTATTTGCTTAAATTTTTTTTGCTGCCACCGCCTGATTCATCTCTTCCTCATCGTCCTCTCTTCTCTCAACCTCCACCGCCTGCTTTCTTTATCTCATTCCCCTATCTATCTATCTATTCATCTACTATCTATTTATTTATTCACTCTATATCTCACTATTGATCTCACTCTACTATATCTTTTCACTATAATTTCTTATAATTTATATGCTTACATTTTTTTTCTAATGTAAATTTAAAAAAAATTCTGCCACCGCCTGCTTCATCTCTTCCGTCACCATCTCTCTACTGCCACCGCCTGCATTTTTTATCCCATTCTGTCACCTCTTCTCCTTTATTTACTGCCACCGCCTGCTTAATGCGTCTCATTCCCCATCCTCTCCTCTCCTTTCTATGCTGCCACCGCCTATATTTTGCGTCTCATTCCCTGTCACCTCCTCTCTTTGCTGCCACCGCCTGCTTTCTTCATCCCATTCCTCTCCTCTCCTTTCTTTTCCACCACCACCACCTTTCTGCCTCCTGCATCCTATTCCCAAACTGCTCTTACCAGCGTCACCACCAAATACAAAGGTCTTATACTACCTGACCGGTGTGTAGCCTTTGCCACTGTAGATCACACGCCTTCATATCTTACCTGTTGACATCCATCCTCTTACCTTCTGTATTTCAGCTGATGTTCTATATGATAACAAAAGAACATTGTACCTATTACTCCATGTGCAATCTGGTCACATTTATAACAAGATACAAAATAGCATAATATATATCTTTTGTTTCCATGATGAAATCTATAGACACTTGGATAATTTACTAGAATGTAACATTACGGGACTGCAGAGCATAAGCTGCTTTGTGACGCTTCTGTTTGCACTAATGCGCTCATCTGTAGAGTAAGCACCTGGACCTGCACATCAGGGGGTTCTATGGGGAGGGGCCACATCTTATGGGAAATGGAGGATGGGATAGAGTGTTTGTAAGTAATTGTACGCTGGCTGCATTTACAGGATATAATATGTAAATGAGACTGAAGGGGTACAGACTGAGTATCTTTAGTTACAGAGAGGTCGCAAAATCTTTTTCCCTGCTTACGGATCTTTCTTTTACAGGTTCTCAGTAAAGACCTTATTCTGGTCCCCATGAAATGAATTTCACAGCGTTGCGTGTGGACCAAACTTCTTCCGCAGTGCCTGCGTACCCCCCCTCCCCCTGCGCGGCTGCGAATCAGGGCCAGGTTGATCATAATGAATAGCAGGTAGGAAATAAATGTGTGGTACACAGAAGTGGCAAGTTGCTCAAATGAACTCATTGGTCCATTGCAAGTGCTTGCAAGGGAGGGGCTAGTTCAGGCAAGGGAGGGGCTAGTTCAGGCAACGGAGGGGCTAGTTCAGGCAAGGTAGGGGCTAGTTCAGGCAACAGAGGGGCTAAACAAGGCAAGAGAATCACAGAATTCCCCCACCCTACAGGATAGTAGTAATGCAGAGAACTCAGTTAATTTCTCCTTCGCTCCAAAGGGATATATGTACACTGAGTTCTCTGCATTACTACTATCATACATATATTCCAATACACTGATTAATCCTTTTGCTGTACGTACCATCTATGTATATTACATGCCGCATAGATAATGTAGTGCTGGAATAAATTCACCAGCAAATGTAGGGGCATTTTCTAGTGAGATCACTTAGAGAATGACCTGAAATCTCCCCGGGTGTACGCCCCTTTAGTGTACAACTTTCCATTCTGAACATGTATTATTGGTTATTATAATACTGCTATACCCAGATCTAGCTCCCTTTTACTTTCTTTATCATGCCCCCATTTAAAGTTGAAGTCTTCAATCAAACATGGTTAAAGATAATAAGAAAAATGAAGATATAATGTACTTACATGCAGAACCTGGCATGGTCGCATCCAGCAGTGCCTCTGCCTCACTAGATGAACTTAGACCAGGTGGATTTGGGAAGCTTCTCCAGCTGGAGGTAATTGACGAGAAACCCGTAAAATTTGCCTGCTCCGCCGCTGTAATTGGTGGGTAATTGGCCTCTTCTGCCTCCATTAGTTCTAGATAGTTATTACTGGAGGCAGAGGGTGGAAAGAATGCCTACAGAAATAAGAAGTAACAGTGTATATCAGTGATTATTACATGTACCATAGGACTGTGTAAGACAGAACAGAGGCATTTAGCAAACTTCTTTATATAAAGATTATTTATAGTAGTTTCCATTATAGACCCTAAGAAAATGCCTATATATAAAGCTAAAGGCAGTGGCATAAGTGTTGCATAAATGTATAAAGGTGTCGCTCAGACCATACATATATATATATATATATATATATATATATATATATGCTTGCAAAAAGGAATAGAGAAGACGCACCAATGAGCAAGAAGTAACAACACCTTACTTATGCAACAAGGCTCACATACATTGGGGTTAAAAATCTTATGCGCTGGGTATCTCTGTTTTTTTGTTTTTATATATATATATATATATATATATATATATTTATATATAAAACCACAGCATTACAGTAGATGTGAGGTCGCTATGGTGCAATTATAGGTGTTCGTCTACTCTGTGCTATCAAGAGACATCTATATACTCTAGAAGTGCAGAGAGGAAAATGACATTCCAGAAGCTCACTATGGAAAGTGTAACCTGTGCTCTATAGTCCACTTTGTCTCCTTGTCAGCTTATTATGAGGCGCAGGATTATCAATTATATTAGAAAAATGTCAGAAGATGTAACAGAGCTCACATCTGGGACAATAAGAAAGTATTGGTAACATAGTAATTATGTCCTTCCTACTTGTGTGTCCCCTGCTAGAAAGAAAACGGTACTTGTTTCCTAGCACGGCCACACCGATTTACATCGGGGTGGTCGTGTCGGAAAAATCGGGTCGATCGCATCGCATGCGATTTGGTCGCATGCGATGCGATCGACGCGACCGACCCGATTTTTGACCCGATTTTTTGATTGAATGAAATGTAAATCGGGTCCCTGGGACCCGATTTTACATTGGATTCAATGTAAAATGTTCCCTAGACCCCCAAATTTAACGACGTAAACCCCACCCCACGATAGACGCCAACCCGAAGCGTGGCGAGCGCAGCGAGCCCGCGAGGGGCGGCGGTTCGCGTCCTCCGACCTTTTCATGCCCTACTATCCACGTCGGCGTGGAGTTGAGAATAGAATAGTGTGGCGAGCGCAGCGAGCCACCGAGCCCGAAGCGTGGCGAGCGCAGCGAGCCCCGCGAGGGGACGCGGATACCTTCACAGGTAAACGCGTCCCCTCGCGGGCTTCCCAGGTGTTCATGGCGACGCGGACACCTGGGAAGCCCGCGAAGGGACGCGTTTACCTGTGAAGGTATCCGCGTCCCCTCGCGGGGCTCGCTGCGCTCGCCACGCTTCGGGCTCGGTGGCTCGCTGCGCTCGCCACACTATTCTATTCTCGACTCCACGCCGACGTGGATAGTAGGAGAATTAAAAGGTCGGAGGACGCGCACCGCCGCCCCTCGCGGGCTCGCTGCGCTCGCCACGCTTCGGGTTGGCGTCTATCGTGGAGTGACGACAGGGACATCTATAATGTGAAATGGGTCATATTGGCCCATTTCACATTTTTCACATTTTTTAAAAGGTGAGATGGACTTAATCAAGTCCGTCTCATCTTGTGCCATTATAATGGCACAAGACCGACGCGATCCTCACGATTTCAATGTTAAAAAATATTTTAACATTGAAGCCTATGGGGAAATCGGGGGCATCGCGTCGGTCGCGTCGGGACCAATGTTAATGGTCCCGACCGACGCGATGCCCCCGATTTTGTACCTTTGCCGGCAAAATGGACCTGATTTCAAAGGAAATCGGGTCCATCGTGTGGATCGTGTACCTTAACTTAAAGGTACACGATCCACAAGATTGTGGCCGTGCTAGGAAACAAGTACCAAGAAAACTAAAAATGTGTCTTTGTCAGTGATTTTTATGTAATCCTGAGCACAAGAATAACTGTGTTAGGGAACTTTACACTGTTAAGGTCCCCATATGTTATGCGATTTGGGCCAGAGGATCCAGCAGATTGTCTCTGACATCCGATCGGATCCGATGCGCAGTCCCGTGCGCATCGGATCAGAGCTCGGACGGGCTGCACATAAAATACATCTTATGTGCAGCAGTCAGCAGGACATCCTGGGTGTGATGAACAGGGTGCGGCAGGTGGCAAGGAGAATTGAAAAATCCTATTCAAAAGACTGGGTGGCCACTATTTGGCTGAGAGATCTCTTTCAGCCAATCAGCAGCCACCTGATCTTTTGAATAGTATTTTTCAATTCATACACCCCCTGCCTGCAGCTCTCCGAGATTATGTGTGATAAATCCCATGTAATTCATGTGTAATAGTGTGTACACACGGTTCGATATTGCTTCCGATGTTGACGATATCGTCAACATCGGAAGCCATATCGCATACATATCGCATACTGATTGTATGCATTGTAAGGGCTTCCTAGCACGATGCGCGCTCCCGTTTAAGGAGAGATCGGAGGGGAGATAGAGTGGGCAGCACACTCTATCTAGCACAAATCGCAAGCATATCGCATGCATCGTATGTGCCTTGCGATATGCTTAAGATGCGATGTGCTATACGATTTCCAGGGCCCTGTCAGTCATCCTGTTGTTAAGTCAAAATCACTTAGTCAAAATCTTAAGCAAATCTTAAGGCACATAGGAAATCGTATAGTAAATCAAATAGGAAATCGCATAGCAAATTGTATGGTAAAAAGTCAAAATCTTAAGCATATCTTAAGGCATATCTTAAGGAGTAGAGAAAAAAAGGGAAAAGTAAAAATCGGACAAAACATCGAATCGTACATCGGATCGCACAGAACACCGAACCGTGTGTACACACTCTAAGAAAAGGCCCATCATGTGCCAAATCTTATTGAGCTCTCTCAGGTAGGGTTAGGATTAAGGTCAGGGTTAGTCTGCAGAAGAGGACAGTTAGGGTTAGGCACTAGGGGGCAGTTAGGATTAAGGTCAGGGTCAGGCTGCAGAAGGGGAGAGTTAGGCTTAGACACTGGGGTGGATAGTTAGGGTTAGGCATTAGGGGGTGGAGTAGGGCTAAAATGACTAAAACTTGACAATTTGTCAGTTAAACGTTTCACCCTGTCTATCCTAGACACTGTCTAATTAGTGACCCTGTCAGCCTATTGCATGCTGACATAATGGCTGTCTATATAGACAGAGCCGATCCCTTAATCCACACCCCATGTATGTGTTTGGCACTTATACATTATCTGCTGACCAGCAATGAGTAGCTCATGGAAGTTCTGTTTTATACTTACAGGGAAGTATGGGGGCTCCATCCCAAGGGATTCCATGGCGACCCAGTCAATGTGCTGGAAGAAGGGGTGGTGGCGGATGTTGTCAGTAACTCCTGGTTCTTGGCCCAGATGGTTATTGACAAGCTGAAAAAGGTATTTGGATGTAATTATACAGCACAGTTGCTCAATACAATCATTGTACAAACATTTCTGCTGCCGGCACAGAAGAATATAAAGGGATTTCTCCATGGCCACAGTATGTTACTACTGACATTCTATCTGGGATCTGTTGTGTGTCTCACATTACATTCCCAATTCCAAGAACATGTAACCATTCTGCCATTTCCTGTCATATGTGTCCTAAAGGTCCATACACACTGGGCTATTATGCCCAGTGTGTGTGGACAGCGATGATCGCTATCATCGCTGAGGGGGAAAGCTGCTCAGTGCATACACACTGGGCGGCTTTTCCCCCTGCCCGGCGGGGGAGGACGGCTTTGCATAGTGCAGAGCTATGCAAAGCCGTCCTCAAAGCCGCTCATCTGCTTGTAATAGCAGCAGATGAACGGCTTTCCTGGCGATGATGCGGGAGCGTGCAGCATCGCTCATCGCCGGGGCACACACACTGGGCGGCTTTGAGCTGAAAGCCGCTCAAACCTGCTTTTTTGAGCGACTTTCAGCTTAAAGTCACCCCGTGTCTATGGGCCTTAATGCTGATGTGTCTGTGTAACAATGGCTGCTCAGGTCTTGCTTGGCAATTGTATAGACATTTGTAAATAAGACTACATGCATTACTTACACGCATCTTATAGATATACACAACATATCACATAGGCATGGGGCACTAAGTGACATCGGCCAGAACTTTCTATACCTGTTATCACTAGAAATATATGTATTGGTGTTTGATAGAAACATATCTGTACATTGTTATATTGTCACTATACAATAGTCTAACGTTACTTATCTGATTATTGTCTGTCTAACAGGAATGACTGCAGAGAAACCAGTGGGATGATGCAGGTGAGGGGCAAACACACGGGCGATTTATGCCCTATTTCTAAGCGATCTGTCTAGGACACTTAGAAATGAAGCTCGGATCGCTCCCTTTGTACACCCTATAGCTATTGTGGTTCGCAGCCCTGCACATCACTATCGCCCACAAATATAGACAGTGCATGCACGTTCTATCCTGCTTACATTACCAGTCCGCATAGGCAAACACTGCTCAGCACAGATTGCTCAGCGCATATAGCAGGTGAGTCCCATGTGTGCTGAGCCATCTGTGCTTAAGCAGCACAGGACTCAAGTCTCCCCGTGTACAGGGCTTTAGTTGAGTATGTACTCCATTGTGATGCTCTTTATATTTATTAATCCTATTTATGAAATGCAGAAAAGTCACCTCCCAATAAAAAAACACCCATGTAGATCTTTTACTTATCTGCCAATAGTTATAGCATAGCTAACAGCTGCGTCAGCCGTCGCCAGAGAAAAGATTCAGCTATTTTCCATAAAGCCACAATCTTTATTCACTGCTGCACAATGCGCGGCATAGCGGGGCATATGGTATGTGTACACTCCCGCTATGCATTCACTTATATAGGAGCTGGCTGGTGCGGGTACATGCACCCCGCTGCTTTATGGGAGCCTGCTGCGATGCGCTCACACTGCAATCCCACTACAGCAAGCTGCTATACGCAGCAAAGCTGTAGCAGGACACATCTGTAGTCAGTAATAGTGGCCGGCTGTCAGAGTGCAGAGTTTACTTGTAGCAGTAATTGGACAGTAGAGTAGATCAGATACTCTGGTTTTCAATAGAGATCAGAGGACTGAACAGATTGATCCTATAACACAGGAGGTTATTCTGGTTGGTGCGTACATTTCCGAAATCTTTCGGAGCGGGCCGCACGCCACGCTGTGCGGACATCGTCCGAAGAAACGCCCACCGGACCTCCGCATATGGACGGACTCACACTGGAAGAACAGGGCATGTTTACGGACGACATCCAAACCTTGCGTGTGCGGTGGAAACACACATATTCTGCACGGTCTTACAGCGTTTGCACGGTCTTACCGCGTCAGAACGGACGGGAACCTGGCTGTACGCTCCGATGGGGTGTATTTATTTATTATTGAAGCAATGACAAGAGTGTAATTAATGAGTAATGAGTAAAGGAGTGGATTGTATTGTGTTCAGCTGACATTGGTTGAGGTGCGCCCGTACTGATTGGGCGTTCCGATTGCCTAGCGCATGAACGAGTGGTGTCCGCAAAGAAATACTTGCTTATGGACACCGCATATTTCTTGCCTTTTGGTTCGTGTGCATTCGGTGTGCTGTCCGAATGCACGCCTACCAGAATGAGTGCACTCCCTCGTGCACGCCCATGTTTACGCCAAGTTTAGCCAACTTTGAAACTACGCCCCTGTGTAGTTCCAAATGACGCCCATAAGCAATGTTCCCTCTAATTTTACGAAGGCTGTGTGCGGCAAAAGATTTTTGCTGTGCAACTTTGGAAGGAAATTAAAATTTTTGTGCGTCACTTATATATAACTGGAAAATGACGTTAAGCATTTGTGTTAACATCACTTCAAAATGATATTAAACGTTTAAACATTCAAACACAACACACAATGTAGTTAATGGGTGAAACACACATTAATTGAGTCCACAACTGCAACAAGGGACCACTGCTGCTTTGTGCGCTCTGTTGAAATGTGTGTGCGCACGCTCGCCGAGTTGTGTGCGCGTGCACGTGCGCACAGCTTAGAGGGAACACTGCCCATAAGACGCCCATATTTCACGAGTGAATGCGGTGCACATTTCTGTACGGTATTAGTGCGAACAAGTACGGAGACCATGTGTGGCACATGCGCATAGCGTTGCCCACGCATGTGCAAAAAAAAGAATTCGGGAAAGTACGCATCGACCACAATAAGGCCCACAGTGACTAATGCTTACTTACATCCAACATCTTATAAAGTTATATACAACCAATTACATCATTTATATTAATAATTTATAAATGTAATATCATATTTACCATGTTAATGAGGTCCATGGCAGCAGATTCTGTTGCGCAGAATCTTGAGTGAGCAGCATGACCTCCGGTTATCATTTCGTTCAGGATGACTCCAAATGAGAACCAGTCTTCGCCAATCATGTACTCCTTGCCGAAATACAGCTACCAGAAGAAAGCGATTGGTTACCAACATTTTAGCAATCACTTTATTTTTTAATTTTTGCTTTTCTTTTTAATTAACAAAATAGCGGTAAAGATAACCCCTACATGTTATAGTAACAGCAGCAATATTTTATATTGTTTATAAATAATAAGTACTTCGCTGTTTTTAGGTATATTCTGTCCCGAGTTATTGCTCTTTCACTTGTATATGCTAGTTCACGTACTATATATTCTTTACAGCAGCTGTCCTGCCAACATACGGCAACAGTCTCACGTCATCTTCCCCTGGTAAGAGTCGGACCGGAAGTCGCATGTACCCGATCCCATGGAGGACGCTATGGTGGAGGGTAGTCACTTAAGGTAATGCTGGTTACACACCAGAATGATTTTTCTCAGTCCCATCAATGTCGATAAAATTTAGTCCGATTTTATGTAAATTGGGCACGTTTTGGCATGTTTTAGATCCGATTCCGATCTGATGGTTACCCTTTGAGCGCTTATTGTATGTATGCACTATTTCCATCTTTATCACTCTTGGGATTATTACTTTGTGCATGATATGTTTGCAGCACTTTGGGTTCAGCTGCGCACTTTGGTCTGATTTGTATTTTTCAATCATGATCATTCCGGTGTGTACCCAACATAAGAGTCATATTGTTTACTGTTAATTCTGCACCAGACCCAGAAGTCCAATGCCAGAGCTGCATCGCAATTGACAGCTCTTATGGAAAGAGCTGTCCTCTGCATTAATAATCGCATATGTTAGTGCATGTGGGATTAGTAATAATGCGGTACCCGGGGAATGCTGGTGATGTGGTGGTGGTGGGGGGATGTTAGTGCATCTTCTACATGGAGAGAAATTGCCAACACTTGGCAGAATCAGAATTACCCAGAAATGTGCAACGATGCATGTGCGTGCTACAGTGAATGCCCTTTTTACCCAACTTGGCTATATGCCGTCACATACGGGGTTGGAATCAGGCCCCATGTACATAGTTACATGAGGAAACAGTAGGAAACCCTTTGCATTTACCTCAGGAATAATGACTCCACACCTTCTAGCACAGCCAGTAACACCCTCGTCACTAGGCGTGATCTCAAGGGCCAGACCGAAGTCGGCGATCTTGAGATGTCCTGTTGGAGTCACCAAGATGTTCTCTGGTTTTAGGTCGCTGTGAAGAAAATAAAATCTTTGTTTTCATACAAACAGGAATGATTTGGTACATAGATTATATTGCACGTTACATGTGTACATTCTAACTAATAGTAGTTTTATATGTTTGGGAGCAAGGACTAATGTAATCATATTTAGGTTAGTGTCCATGTGATTCCACCATGTCATGTACATCTGTTTGTGTTCTGCAGAATTCTAGGTTATTTAATAGTGGAACCTTCCTCAGCCCAATAACCCCTGTGATACTAATATGTGTGGTTAAAGCAGACTGTAAATAACTAGTGATATTGATGTCATAGGAAGCAGCAAATGGAATCTGATGCTGGTCGTTCCCAGCTGGGGAAGGGGAGCAGCTTATAAATGGGGTCAGTTTATTCTTATTTGTAACCAGAAAATAAATAATAACAATACACTGACACGTGGGCCAGGCAGCACATTGTGCTTATTGTGCTGTTATTCCCTGAGTGCAGCCGCTGCAATTTATCATTGGGGATTGTAAGCTTTTAGGGGTAATGGACCTTATTCAGATCTGAGCTCAGTACTAATTTGTTTGGAAAATGGGCAAAACCATGTGCACTGCAGGTGGGGCAGATGAAACCTGTGCAGAGAGAGTTACATTTGGGTGGGATGTGCTGAAACTGAAATCTAAATTGCAGTGTAAAAATAATGCAGCCAGTATTTACCCTGCACAGAAACAAAATAACTCACACAAATCTAACTCTCGATACATGTTACATTTGCCCCACCTGCAGTGCACATGGTTTTGCCCATTTTCCAAACATATTTGTACTGAGCTCAGATCTGAATAAGGCCCAATGGGTGAGTTATTTACCTGTGTAGTGAGTGCCAGATACCTTTAGATTCATATAAATAGCAATTGGAGATGGAATTAAAGGAACCATATTAGGTGAAGTTATCCAACATGTGTCCATCCACCTCTTCCGCAATTATTTATTTTAGCTTTCCTTAATTTGTCATCTGTCACTCCTGCTCCTCTTACTTCCCTTACTACACCTTTTATAACCTCCGTCCTCCTCTTTTTTATTTACCTCCCACTCCTTCCAACTTATTACCCCGCACCTCCCACTCCATCCCTCCACCTCCTTTCCCTGCATGTCTACTCCCTCCTTGCTCCTCTGCGCCTCCCACTCCCTCCCTCCACCTGCTTCCCCTGCACCTCTCACTACCTACTTCCTCCTCCTTCCTCAGCACCTCCCCCTCCTTCCCCTGCACTTCTTACTCCATCCTTCCACCTCCTTCGCCTGCACCTCTCACTTCCTCCTCCTTGTTCTGCATCTCTCACTCCCTCTTTCCTCCTCTACACCTCCCACTTCCTTCCTCTACCTCCTTACCCTGCACTTCTTACTCCATCCTTCCACCTTCTTCCCCTGCACCTCTCCCTCCCTTCCTCCACCTCCCTCCCACCTCCTTCCCCTGCACCTCTCACTCCCTACTCAATACTCTCTTCAGCCATAATTGACAATAAAAGCATAAAACAATTGTGCAGAGAGAGCCTCTGTGGCTACTGAGAGCTGTAGATAACGATTGTACATTACTATGTAAAGGAGGCATGTACCATGTAAGTGGGAAATATGTGCTAATTGGTAACATGTATAGCGTGTAGGAAGCAGACATGATCAGCATATTACATTCTGCATTATACACTCCATAGTAATATCGCTTTATTATACTATTATCATACTGTAACTATATAATTACCCATGGACTATTCCCTTGGAATGGAGGAATTGAATCCCGCATACTATCTCTGCTGCATAGAACCTGTTGGATAGAAAACAGGTTAATGTGACATTGTAGGATGTATAAATAATGGGTGTGGTATAGGGGTCCGACAGTCGGGGTCCAGACAGTCATTAGCCTGACATCGGGATCCCGACTGGCCGGAATCAGACAGCATGGTGAGCGCAATAAAGCCCCTTGCGGGCTCGCTGCGCTCTCCACGCTGGGGGCACGGAGGCTCTCTACGCTTGCCACCTATTGTATTCTTCTTCTATGGGGGTCGTGGACCCACACGAGGGAGAATAGCCGGTGGCCGTCGGGCACCCGGCTGTCTGTGTTTTGACAGTCTGGATCCCGTCGTCGGGTAAATGACTGTCGGGATCCTGACTGTCGGGACCCCGTCCGGCACCCATAAATAATGGCTGAGTGATTCCCAGATGGCGCTCCCCCATTCTCTGACAAAGGCCTCATTTAGTTTGTTTCACATTCACCAGCTGAGGTTTCCCATATGATGTTAATATGAGGTTTCCCATATGAGGTTAATATGAGGTTTCCCATATGAGGTTAATATGAGGTTTCCCATATGAGGTTAATATGAGGTTTCCCATATGAGGTTAATATGAGGTTTCTGGTTTTGTGCATTGGTGCAATTCACTTCATATTGGGGGTTATTCTGGTTGATTCACAAAGCTACGAATTTGCAGCCTTGCGAATCCATGTAACCCCGCAGTGCGAATGGTGGTACACCATCCCTCCATTCGCAAGGGCGATTCGCTGGCAGGGACTGCGAATGGATGTTACACAGTAGCATCCAATCGCTGCCTTGTGCGATCAGCCCATATAATTCCATGGTCACCGGCCATGGAACTATGGGGAAGGCGTACGCATATAAAAGTGACTTATCCTACTAGCCGCTGTCATTCACTGCTACTAATAGGTTACACAGAGGGGATATGGTCATTGGCTCACCAGCATGTTGGTTGACAGTCATTAGGTCGACATGCATTTAGGTCGACAGGTTCATTAATTTGACAGCATCATAAGGTCAACACGGGTTAGGTCTACAGTCAAAAAGTTTTCACATTTTTTTGTCCCAAATGTTGTACGCATGGTGGTGGGGGGTGGGGCATTTGCTCACCCAGCAGGTGGCGGTACAGGTACTGGTACTGAATTAGGCCCTGAGTCTCAAACCATGGAATAGTAAATGCAACAGTTTTCATCTGAAATTTACATCTGACGTGTGTCATTTCCCAAACCACATACACAGCTGCCCCTTAGTACACGTCCACCTTCATGTTGCTGCACACAGTGATGACAGCAGCTGTATAATCCTGTCACATCTGACGTGTGTCATTTCCCAAACCACATACACAGCTGCCCCTTAGTACACGGCCACCTTCATGTTGCTGCACACAGTGATGACAGCAGCTGTATAATCCTGCCACATCTGACGTGTGTCATTTCCATCATACACAGCTGCCCCTTAGTACACGGCCACCTTCATGTTGCTGCACACAGTGATGCCAGCAGCTGTATAATCCTGTCACATCTGACGTGTGTCATTTCCCAAACCACATACACAGCTGCCCCTTAGTACACGGCCACCTTCATGTTGCTGCACACAGTGATGACAGCAGCTGTATAATCCTGTCACATCTGACGTGTGTCATTTCCCAAACCACATACACAGCTGCCCCTTAGTACATGGCCACCTTCATGTTGCTGCACACAGAGATGACAGCAGCTGTATAATCCTGTCACATGTGACGTGTGTCATTTCCCAAACCACATACACAGCTGCCCCTTAGTACACGGCCACCTTCATGTTGCTGCACACAGTGATGACAGCAGCTGTATAATCCTGTCACATCTGACGTGTGTCATTTCCCAAACCACATACACAGCTGCCCCTTAGTACACGGCCACCTTCATGTTGCTGCACACAGTGATGACAGCAGCTGTATAATCCTGCCACATCTGACGTGTGTCATTTCCCAAACCACATACACAGCTGCCCCTTAGTACACGTCCACCTTCATGTTGCTGCACACAGTGATGACAGCAGCTGTATAATCCTGCCACATCTGACGTGTGTCATTTCCCAAACCACATACACAGCTGCCCCTTAGTACACGGCCACCCTCATGTTGCTGCACACAGTGATGACAGCAGCTGTATAATCCTGTCACATCTGACGTGTGTCATTTCCCAAACCACATACACAGCTGCCCCTTAGTACACGGCCACCTTCATGTTGCTGCACACAGTGATGCCAGCAGCTGTATAATCCTGTCACATGTGACGTGTGTCATTTCCCAAACCACATACACAGCTGCCCCTTAGTACACGGCCACCTTCATGTTGCTGCACACAGTGATGACAGCAGCTGTATAATCCTGTCACAGCTGGAGTTTGTTACTACTAATAGTATTACTTTGCCCAATATAAGGTGACACATATAAGGCATGCTTTTCTATACTGTATTATATATTGATACATCAGAAACCTTCTGACTGAATACAAAATGTATATGTATAATATATAATCTATCAGTAAGTCCTCCCTCTATCAGCAGCTGTAACAACACATTACTCTATATCCTCACCTTGCACTGGAGATGTCCATGGGCCCATTCCTCATCAGGAGACTACGGAAGTCTCCGCCACTGGCATACTCCATCCCAAAGAACACGTGATTCTGTGTATGGTAGAAACAATTGTGTTATTATAATATAATAACAGCAATAGCAAAGGTTAGCATGGCTTCTGTACCAATTACATAAATAACCGTACGTAACTGCTGCTGCAAATAAAATACAAGAACACTGTCCGTAAAGTAAGGACAAAATCTGTAGTGTAAAGTCGTGGCAGCCGGACTGTTTTGTAGAAGAGATTTTTACTCATGCCCTGTACTGTTTGGGAAAAGTGACATCTGGTGGTCAATGAGTGTAATTGCAGGTTACATTTACAAGATTACGTTACATTTATAACGCAATCTATAACGTGACTATAGCGCAAAGGAGCAGGCGCGATTCATGCGCGATTTGCATAGCGCACGTTATGCGCAACGCAGCTACGATGTACTTGGCCACATCTGTACATGGCAGGACAGGCAGGAGGGACAGAGCTAGGGCGAGGGGAATGTCACCTTTGTCCGAAATAACTAAGTAAGGAGAAATTCTATACATTACTCATTCACTTCTCATCTTCTCATGGGAATATAATGGACAGTCTAGTGATGGCCATCGGTGCCTTTGCCATCGATGGTTGCCATCAATGGCAAAAGTGCAACAGGCCATCAATAGTGTAAAACTATGCAATGGGTGTCCATCGATAGTTTTACATATTGATGGTCATCTATTATGTTTGAGTGATTGGCCTGTAGGCCAATCAAAACAAATGGGCGGGGCTTCGCGGGTGTCGGGGGCAGAGACATCTGGTTCTCCCCCATTGATGGCAAAAGTATTCAACATCGGCCATAAACCATTGATGATTTTGAATCATCGATGGTCGATGGCCATCCCTAGGACTGTCATGGGGAGAGGACGGGACCAGGGGGGCGGTGCCTAGGCCAACAGTACATAGGTGGACAGTCATTAGGCTAACCACTATAGGTCAATAGGTCAACACATGAAATATGTTGGACATGATGAAAAGGTTGACACAAGCATTAGGTCGACATGCAAAAGGTCAGAGGCAGTCACAGCCGTACCGTGCTCTGATGGGAGAAGTAGCCATGGATGAGGAATGGGCACCCAGATGCAAGGTCTAGCACTTTTCTTTCCATGAATGCATGTTCTACGCCGATCTCTAGGAGCCATCTCTTGCTCATGACCTTCACAGCCAACAACTGGCTGTGAGCTGAGTGTGAGGCCAGGAGAACCTAGAGGAAATATCACAGTGTTAACCTCATAACCACAGTGTCCTGGTGACGTCATCCCTTGTGGGTCCCTTACATTAAGCTGAAAGGCCCCCATACAGTAATTCGATTTGGTCCAATTTCATCCGAATCTGATGGATCGGGCCGAGCAATGTGTATGACATGCCATCAGATTCAGTGCATGGTCCCCTATCATAATGGAGGCTAACGGATGGCATGCGATGTTGCCATCCGATAAGATCCAAGGCTGCTCCGGGGGGGCGATGGCCATACACTTATGTGATACATCGCAATAGTGTATGGCCAGCTTTACATCTGGGATGCGGAATCCCCCCATGCCGGTAAAGCCCAGCCACCACCGGGCACCACCCTAGAAATATGTTAATAAGAAAAACATGAGCTATGTGCTAAGGAGTGATATATAAGTGATGGACATAAATTAGACGGTGTTACACTGGTAAACAATAATAAAGTGCTACATTGAATGCTACCATGTGATGCCCCAAGCAGCCAGGCCGTACCCACTCTGGAGTATTATATAATACTTTTACTGCCAGAGGTTTTGCACCTTGCAGGTTGCGTTTCAGTGAAGCAGCATCTTCTACACAATGTAAAGACGTTTCACACGTATATAAGTGCCACATGTAATACAGGCAACATTCCCTGATGTTCTAGCTGATGCTGCACTGATAATGTAAGAAAAGGGGCCACTCTATAGCGGTAGGAGGTCACACATTACACAGTGCGTCTATCCTTCCATGCTTCTATCACCCCACATACTGTAACCTTATTACAGTGACTACTAGAAGAGGTCGCCCTACCCGAACCATCTGACACTGTAGTGTTATATTATAGCGGGGGAATGTTACACATCATGCAGTTATACTGTGTGCAATATCATTACATGGAATGGTGAATCACATCTGACATTGAATGATATTGCACTGCAGCCTTGTTCACCTCTAATAATATGGAGACATATAGTAATTCCCCTGTGACAACTGAAACCTCATTGCTTACCTTCCCAAAACCACCTTGGCCTAACTGATGGGATAACGTCAGTCCCTGGATGGTACGAGAGACTGCATCTCTGAGGCAGGATGATGGAGCACTTCTGGTTTCTAAGGGAGAGAGAAGCCAGAGGAGAACATTTAAACAGTGCCCATATATGATAGAACATGAATTAAGTGACATTTATATTACCATGCCCCCCAACATTGGCAGATGAGGAAGAAGGACGCTTGTGTGCGCCCAAATTTCTGTGGGCATGGCCTCCTGCTCCATGGGTGTGACCTATGCTCATGGAACTGCTGTGAGGCACGCCCCATCTATGCAGCTCTGGAGGCATGTCCAGCACTTAGTGAGCTGCTGGCCATGCTCCCAGCCCCTCTGCCTACCTGAATAGATGCAGTGCGCATGCACACAGCATTAAATCCCCGCTGAGCAGCGGCAGGAAGGGGGGATTCCCTGCTGCCCCACCATCACCAGCACCGATTGCTGCTGGCCCTGGGTGGGATGCCAGACCGTTGGGAAGAATGTATAAACTCAACATTGGGTATCTTTATGCATACACTTTAACAAAACTCAACCTATATCAACTTATACCTTATAACCTTAACACTTAAAATAAGACACGGACACAAGTGCTGGCATTTCAAAAATGAATGTCAAATTTATTGATTGACAACTATGACTTGACTATATATGGTGGCGGCACTAAAGAACAGTCATGGGAAACAGGACAGAGCGATGCATATTGTCATACGCACACGTGTGCAGCTCTGACTGGAGAAGTACATATCCAACTCCACCAACTGTATCTTGTCCCCATTGGGTAATGCTATCTTCAGATAGGGGGGGAGTGTGCAACAAATAAGGTACTTATGTATTAGCAGGGCGCCCATTGCGTAGTGGTGTAATGAGAATACCAATACACCACTATGCTGGCTACGTAAACTACGTAATTTTCGTAACTGGAGCTGTGCTAATACATAATGGATCATATCCCCACTCTCCACGTCATACCCCCATTATCCACGGGGACGTGGAGTTAATTTTATAAAGTGTGGCGAGTGTAGTGTGTCACCTGAGCCAAAGCGTGGCGAGCCCCGCGATGTGTCCCTTCGCGGGGCTCGCTGCACTCGCCACGCTTCGCTCGCCCACGTGGATAATGGAGGTATGACTTGGATAGTGGGGATATGATTGTGTTAGTGATTGTGTGTATAGTTTGTGTTTGTGTGTAGTGCATCATACTTACCCCTCAACGATGTCCACAGCGCCTCAGGCAGTCGGATCCCCGCACAGGCGGGCGTCATGACAGCAATAAGCGTAGTGCCGCTGGGGGAGCAGGGAAACCATGTGATGCTCCCCCAGCGGCATTTCAGTGAATTACATGCATTGCTCCGGCGGCCACCATTACTCCCCCCTCCAGCCGGCTGCCCGCCCAAGCTCTGCCACTGCCCGCCAGGATGTCCCCCTCTGCCCACCCGCAGAAACTCCGGCGCTGGCCGCCGGGATGTCCCCCGCCGGCCACCCTAAGCAGTAAGTCACATACAGTATTAGCCGGGCGCCCGTCAGTGGCTACGTTGTCAGCGTAGCCGGGTGCCCAGCAAATACATCAGTACCACAAATAATTACTGGCTGAGTAAGTTACATGGTCAGAGGAATTATTGTATGGTTGGATGGAGACCACATCTGGTGGACACTTCGTCCCTCCCTTATTGGTTGGGTATAGGAGACGGATGCCAGCAGCTGTTTATGCAATTGACCCATCACGCTTTTTATGTTTAATCTGAGGAAGGGGCTGGAGGGGAGGAGCTTATGTACCGCTCTCATTAAGTGCTGACTACCTTTATCTACACCTCTATCTGCTTCTCTCACAGACAGTGATCAGCGCTGGGCCTTACCCACTTACACTACCTATAACGACTATTATAAAACTGGCACTTGTTAATATTAAACATGATTTACAGAAATCATTTTTAAAACTGATGGGATAACCAGTCTGTTAAATTAATAAAAATAAACAGCAGAAATATCTCCTTTACTGTCAGCAAGAAAAGCGCTGCTGCTGGCGGAGAGAGGGAGTCACACTGCAGGGGGGGACAGATTATAGGAGAGAGTCACGCTGCACTAGGGACAGATTATAGGGGGGAGTCACGTTGCTGGGGGATAGGCTGCAGGAGGGAGTCACGCTGCGGGTGGACAGTCTATAGGAGGGAGTCAGACTGCGGGACCAGGTGATCCAACACAACACAGTTATCTCGGTATACCTGTACTGCTAAATAAAACTGGATTTAACAATAAGGTACAGTAGATATCACTGAATTAGATTTGGATACAAGCATGTTGTACATAAATTCATGGAGATGTATTTTGTAATATAAGTAGTAGACACAGAGGCCTCAGCACCTAGCTCCTATACTACAGCTACCAAACTACATTCAGTGCCTGTATAACCACCGTGTGTGTGTATGTATCACTTACTTCTTCGGTCTGCATGTGCTCGTGGGTCTTCTCTCTTCTTTCTTACCGCGCTGGTCTCCTCTGAGCAGGGTGATGTCCTCCTGCAGATCTTCTTTTTCCTTGTGGCCGCCTTCCTCCTCGTCACCGTCCTTTTCTGCATGCCAAAACTCCACTTGGCCTTCCACCGCATGGCCAAACTCCACCTGGTCATCCTCCGCATGGCCATGCTCCACATCGCAGTCTTCATTGCCGTCTTCTTCATGTTTTCTCTCTGCAAAGCCGTCCTCATCCACGTAGCAATCTTGCCTGTAGCTCTCCTCCACATCTCTAGCTACCAACTGTCATCTGGCTACCAACTGCCACTTGCAGCAGAGGGTGGAAAGTAAACAGCTTGGTTGCCATGACAACATTCAAAGCAGCAAGTGCTGTGCTGTGGCATTACCCAGTTATATCTGTGCACTACATACAAGTTGTATATGTTATATCAATTGGGGGGAATGTGTGATATTAGCATTGGATTTAATAGTGATTTCCTAAATTATGGTGGGGGGACATTTTTATAAGCAGACTGATTAGAATACAAGTTATATATATTGAGGTACATATTTGGTTATGTTTGTCACTTCTGTTATTAAAAAAATTCTTAGAAACATTCATTTATATTCCTATTTTATTTATTATCAGTTACTTCTATATATAGCTCATTATTATCTGAAAGCTGTTATTCCTTCTCTGCTTCAGGCCGGGCAATCTCTGCAATCCCTCCAAAAAGTGTCCGCTGCCTCGGAGGAGACAGATTCTAGACAGATGGATAGATGCTAGAGGTCCTATGTATTACCCCTGGCAATGAGCATGGAGCATGAAGCCCTTAGCAATGGCATGAAACCCCTGGCAGTGAAGTTTTAGGTTAAAAAAAATTATAATAAATGTATGGGGGGGGGGGGGGGGGGGAGGCAGCTGCCGCTGCCCGAGTCCCCACAGAGCCCGCAGTTGGGACTCCGCTGCCTGGAACCCGACACCTGGCTGCCCGGACCACGCCGGGATGGAAGCAAGCCGGGATGGCGGGGAAGTACCTTTGACACTGGCCTACAGTATATCCCGGGCAGGTCCCGGGAGCAACCCTGCTGTCTAGCAAGGTTGAATTCCTGGTAAGTTTTTTTGGAATTCAGGCTGGTGTGAAAGTGGTATAAGAGGGACAAGTAGGAAAGCAACATCTGCCCATATTGTGCTGCGCTCCAGTGCGTGTCTCTATATTCTATTACGGCTGAAATTGAACCTGCTACACATGCCCAACTGCAGAAGCTCATCCATTCACCCATTGCTGGCGCTTAGTTGGGACTAAAGGCCCCCTTACATTATGCGATTTGGGCACGATTTTGCCCGATTCGGATGAATCGGGCCGTGAAATCGTCCCAAATCGCATATGGAGACATCCCCTCCGATGCGCGGCATCGTGCGCTTCAGATCGGAGTCGGGAGGTTGGACGGGCTGCACATAAGATTTGCTAAATCTTATGTGCTGGCCAGAGCCGTGCTCCCCCGCAACGGAGGACCTACCAGAGCCGGGCGGAGGGATCAGGCGCAGGGAGCCGGGCAAGAAGCCGCTGCCATCAGCGGGAGCAGGGAGCGGTGCAGGAGAAGTGCTGCTGCATCATCTTCTCCTGCCCGGCTCCCTGGTACTCTGCGCCGCCCCCCCCCCTGCTCCCTGCCCAGCGGCTTCTTGCCCGGCTCCCTGCGCCCCGCCCTCCCCCGCCCTCTGGTCGCGGGCATATCCCCGCTGCTGTCCCCCAATCCTATTGTCTCTGCAGCTCCCCGGGAGTTACATCTGATAAATCGCATGCGATTTATCACATGCAAAACTTGGCACACGAAGTGCCATCGCATGTGATCCCTCCCGGGGAGCTGCTCGGATAAATCTAAGGGGGCCTTAAGTGTGGCCTCAAAACAGCAGGTTTGAGCTGCTTTCAGCTCAAAGCCACCCAGTGTGTATGGCCTGGCGATGAGCGGTGCGCGCGGCTGCGCACTCCCGCAACATTGCCGGGAAAGCCGTTCATCTGCTGGTTATACCAGCAGATGAGCGGAATTCAGGATGCTTTTGCATAGCGCTCTGCTATGCAACGCCGTCGGCGCCGGGCAGGGGGAAAGCCGCTCAGTGTGTATGCACTGAGCAGCTTTCCCCGCACTGATGAACACTATCATCGCTGTCCATACACCCTGGGCATAGTCGACCAGTGTGTGTGGACCTTTAGCCGCCTCGTGCATTTGAATGACATATTACCGATTATCTAGTATTGCTTATAGTAAAGGACCAATCAGAAGCTTCATTCTCCACTTGTTGGCCTGGACCTCCACTAGGTTGTGATCAAGTTTAGGGAACAGATGATGCTGCATTGTGGGTGGGATAGAGTGACTGCACATTGTACATTGTGTGCTTGATACTCATGTGCTGTAGGACAACTTCTATGCCCTGGCTTTGTAACTATACAACATAATTATCTCTCATACAGCACTGCTGACAGTGATCAGCAAAACAGGGAATAAAGCAACCGTACACATTTATATATCCATTAGTCAGCTCTGAGCTAATGTGATGATATTTGCTGCCTCTTAATGGCCATTACCTAACATTAATAAACAAGTTTGATAAATTGCCTATCTAGTCTGCTTGCTATGTATATTTAGTCTCATAATTCTTTGCTTATGAGGAAATGGATAGACGCAGGAATTGCATTGCAACCAAAACAAAAATAACTGTAAAAAATTGTCAATTATAGCAACACAAATGGTTACTAGATTAAGCAAGGGCTGCCTAAGCCAGAGCGTACTTAAGAGACTTACATTTTTTGGTTTGGCAGGAAAGGGTTAATGACTGCTAGTGTGTTTAAAGTTGGTTTCAGTTTTGTGGAAGTAGCCTTTGGGTGAACTGGAGGGGGGGGGCGTGAGCTTAGGGAGAGGGGTATATATAGGCAGGTCCTTACAGGGGTACTTCCTCTTGCAGATTTTCTTCAGCCCCACCCACCCTCCCTTGCCTTCGGCATTTCAATTTATAGTAAAATCATTGGTACATTTACCATTTTCTCAGCTAAGGCGGTAGGGCGTCACGGTCCAGCGGTCACTTGTGGCATGAGAGGGCGCTGGGAGGCACTGCCCCCTGGAAAGACGGCAGGGTGTCCTGCCTTTGCGGGGGGGCGCGGTGGGCACTCCGTCAGCGGAGTGTCCACACCGGCCAGAGCGGGGGTGGTGAGACTTCCCAGCGTTAGGTTGTGCCTTAGACAGATGGGCCGTCTCAGTCGTCCCCATATTTAATATAATCAGTTGGGGCGTTTTAAGTCGCCGCCATTTTGAGATGTGACTAGAGCTGGGCATTCCGTGGCGCCTTATTGCCAGCCCTTTACGAGAGGGTCATACCACGTTAATAAATATACTTATGGCCTTTAAATCTAATTGTTACGGTGTCCGTGTCTTTATTGTCTCAGCGTGAGTTATTTTTAGTTAAGCTAGCTTAAAGGGTGTGTTAGAGTTTCAAGCCAAATAAATGTATAGACGCCTTAAATAGTGAGGGCGGTAATATAGCCATGTAAGATTAGCATGCGGTACAGTATGTAACACCTGATTGGTCGGCTGATGGTGTTAGTTGGTTACGCACTCCTTCCTACCAATAGCAGAGCAAAGGGGGGCATGGACAAGTACTGTATCACTTCCCCCACTCCTACACACATGTAGCTATGGTAGCTGGTAATTGCATATTACACCGATAACATTTGTATTAATTATCTGGCTGTAACTTGGTCTCTACTCAGACTTCTGTTGGTCAAACATTAGCCAACAGGCTGCGCTACATATGCTGGTTTAGGGCGGGATATATTAACATATGCGGCTGGCATCGCGGTGCGGTGACTGTGGTGTGCGGGGGGGTCTCCGTCACCTTCCTGCCGCCTCCTGCTCCTCTCACGCCGGGGACAGCTAAGCAGGCTGTCCCTGGCGCCTCCTCCTCCCCACTGACGTCCTTCCGGCTGCTTCACTAGGGGGAGGAGGGGTTTACCTTCCGGGGTCCAGGAGGACCTTTCAGGAAGGTAAGCCGGAGGGGGGGTCGGCGAGGCGGCGGGTTTGCTGCGGGCGGCGAAAAGAAGCCCATAGGCTTCTATAGGGTATTGCCAGCATGGATACGGACAGAACAATGGACTGCTCTGAAGCGGCCTACATGATCTGAGTCATCCGGGTAAAAGTGGCCCAAACCACATGGTGACAGGTACAGAAGTCTCTGAGAGCTACAGGAATGAATTGGGATCATGGATAGACACGCATTAGGTCGACACCACTAGGTCGACATGCATGAAGGTTGACTTGACTGAAGGGCGACATGGGGTTAGGTCGACAGGGTCATTAGGTCATGGGGAATGTCAACAGTCAAAAGATCAACATGGGGTTTTCACCGTTTTTTTCCCCGAATGTCAACACTGTCGACATGGACACTAAAAAAGTGCACCGCGTCCCCTCGCCATGTTTCGGGTTTGGTGCCTCGCTACGCACACCTAAACCTATTCTATACACAGCCTAGGTATGGCATGTCGACCTTTTGACTTTCAACCTTTCCCATGTTCACCTAATAACCCTGTCGACCTTCAGTCATGTCAACCTTCATGCATGTCAACGGAATGCTTGTTGACCTAATGCTTGCCTATCTAGTGACCGTATCCCACAGGAATTACTGGATTGCAGCCGCTATAGATTGTGCAGAGAAATATTACCTAAAGTGTCCTATCATTTTAATCCAGGTCATTTTCATTTATTTTATTACTTCAAATATTTATATGAATCAAGTATAAAATATGGAATAAACAATGCTGATTGCCAATTCCTTTTGCCAGTTTCAATTTATGTGTGTGTACAGTATGTATGTATGACGTATGTGTGTGTGACTATGTATGTATGTATGTACGTACGACGTATATATGTGTGCGTGTGTGTGTGTATTTGCTGGTGTACTTCAAAGAAAATAAAGACAGGAGGCAGCACACTGATTCAAAATGAAGTGTTATTTAAACAAAAGTGCAGGCAAACTGGTTTTGATGTCAATGGTTTTGAGACCGAAGCCCCTGCATCAGGATGACCAACAAAGTAACCTCTACATATAATCAATAGAACCAGGTAAGCCAGAGTTTGAGCATCACTTAGTTTTGCATGTGTTGATGTACGCATGTAAAAGATACCCTGGGTGACATTCTATGTGATGCGATTTGGGTTTTTTGGCGTTAAATAGACTACAAAATGGCGATATCGCATTTTTCCATTAATACGCCAATTTAATGGGATGCGCTAAGGGACTGAAATTGCATATTATGTGCGTTAAGGTATGCTGAGTAAAAGTGCGAGATTAATTCGCATTTTTATCGCATCCAGATGTTTTCGTACAGAAAAGTATACAAATCGCTTATTTAATGCAATGCGCATTTGCACATCGCACTTTTTAGGTGCCTAATTATCGCACTTATTTCAGACCAGGGTCTGTTTGGTGAATTAGCCAGAACCCTGCACAGATCGCAATGTTCTGTGCAGGGTTCTGCTGTAAAAAATAAAACAAAGGGTTAAAATAAAAAAAAAACGAGCGCGGGGTCCCCCGCCAGAGTATAACCAGCCCCGGGCTCACTGAGCCGGTGCTGGTGACATAAAATCAGGGTCCCCGACAAATAGGGGTCCCCTTGATTTCATGAAACCAGGCTCAAGGTCCGGCGCTGGTTCCAAAAATACGGGGGACAAAATGACTAGGGGTCCCCCGTATTTTAAGAACCAGCACCGGGCACAACCAGCCAGCAGGGTAATGCCACAGCCGGGGGAAACTTATTATATAAGCTCCCGCGGCCAAAGCATTAACCCCCTGGCTGGTCAGCATGGGCAGGGGTCCTGGAGAAGTGGGGACCTCCCCAAATGAAGGGGTCCCCCCCCTCCAGGACTTACTAGCCCATGCTGATAGTCCGGGGCTGTCCCCGATGCCCCTGGGTGGTGGGCATCGGGCTGATGGCTTGTGTAAAAAAAAGAATAAAAACTATTGTTTTGTACTGGCGAACTATGAGTCCCAGCAAGCCTACCCCGCATGCTGGTACTTGGAGAACCACAAGTCCCAGCATGCGGGGCATTAAAGGGCCCGCTGGCACTTGTAGTTCTGCAGTACAAAAAATAGTTAACAAAAACACACTGACACACTGTAAAATAAAGGTTTAATACACACAAAACACACACACACACTGATACTTACCTACCTTGAGCCCGTAGGTCGGTCCCTGGATCCGGGGCTCCAGGGCAGAAGAGTCCGGTTCTGGGGCCTTGGTCCTGGTTCCGGGGCTGGTCCTGGGGTTCCGGGGCTCCTGGGCTGCAGAATCCGGGGTCCGGGATCCGAGGTAGTCCCCAGGGGTACCTAAGGAAGGAAATCCAACTCACCTGGTCCCCGGCGACGACCTCGGCATCCTCTCCGGTGACAGCGCTGCTCCCATCTGGTACCCGGCTCGCAGGACTTTGACAGGCGCAGAGATGTTTCCTCCTCAGCGTCTCTACACAGAATGATTTCTGGCCAATCAGGAGCCGAGAAAGTCGGCTCCTGATTGGCCAGAAATCATTCTGAATACAGACGCCGAGGAAGAAACATCTCTTTGGCCGCGGGAGCTTATATAATAAGTTTCCCCCGGCTGTGGCATTACCCTGCTGGCTGGTTGTGTCTGGTGCTGGTTCTTAAAATACGGGGGACCCCTAGTCATTTTGTCCCCCGTATTTTGGGAACCAGCGCCGGACCTTGAGCCTGGTGCTGGTTTCATGAAATCAAGGGGACCCCTATTTGTCGGGGACCCTGATTTTATGTCACCAGCACAGGCTCAGTGAGCCCGGGGCTGGTTATGCTCGGGCAGGGGGGACCCCGCGCTCGTTTTTTTTTTTTTTACTTTGCGCTGTCCTGCAAACGTGCGATTTTCAGACATGAAAATCACACATTTTCAGGACTAAAGACAGCGCACCACTTCGCCGCAAATCGCACCACTTCTCACTTTTCAGCCTCCAATGCGCATCACATTAAATTTTTACTGAAAAGTGCGATTTGAAAAAGGGCGATTTGCGGCGATGTGGTGCGCGAAAAAAACATGCGCATTTAGCGCAAACCATAGAATGTCACCCCCAGTCACCTTACATTTGTTCATGTAAGCACCTTGTCGCAACACCTGGGTGAATCCATCTTCAGATGGTGAAATCTATGTTTATACAGTTATACATCTCACGAGGGTTCTTTCCACATATATCATACTGTATATGACATTTATTGAGCCTTTTTTTATATATATATGTTTTTACATATATATTGTATGGGAAACAAAATCATTGAGAACCCATTTAATCATACATCTCAGGACATTCAGAACAATGCATTTTCTGTTGTATACAGATGGAGCCCCTGCCATCCTTGGCAGGGTCTCGCCAGACCCTCCCCGCTGGCGAGCACATGCCGGCATGTCCCAGTCTCTCGGCGGGGACACTGCCTGTCCATGCCCGTCTCCGCTTCAGGGAGACGGGCAGCGTTAGGGGGGCGCTCAGGGCGGGGGAGGCGGCGGGGACCGGAGGCAGGCTCCGTTGCCCAGGATGCGCGCGCGCCCCCTGGCGGGGCTGCTGTGATGGCGGGGCTGGCGTTAGAAACGCCAGCCCTGCAAAGATGAAGCCAGCCCCATCTGTATTTCCAAAGTCCAGTAGTGACTTATTTCTACTGGAATTCGCTGCCTCCATTATTGTTATTGTTTTTTTTAGGCTTAATACATCTGCCCCATAATTAGCTGTGGTCCAGCCGGTAGTATGAGCTGCAAAGTAAACTAATGTTACATTCATCGCATGTATATTGAATTTATGGTACTGCTTTCCTAGCACGGCGCCCACGATCTAGATTGTATGTGTGGGGCTGATATCTCAAGCATCTCATGCATCTTATGTGTTTGTGCGGCATAAGATGCATGAGATTATGCAATCGACGCGATCGATGAGATTTTGAGATCAATGTAAAAAGCCCCCAAAACCCCAATTTTAATTGCTAACCCCCCCTCATGGGTGAAATGGCCCCCCCATTGTTAACGCCACCCCACTATTGACACCAACCCGAAGCGTGGCGAGCGCAGTGAGCCCGCGAGGGGTGGCAGTACGCGTCCGCTGACCTTTTCATACCCCCACTATCCACGTCGGCTTGGAGTTGATTTTATATAGTGTGGCGAGTGCAGCGAGCCACCGAGCCCAAAGCGTGGCGAGCGCAGCGAGCCCTGCGAGGGGACGCGAAATACATGTAAAGTAGTCCGCGTCCCCTCGCGGGGCTCGCTGCGCTCTCCACGCTTCGGGCTCGGTGACTCGCTGCACTCGCCACACTATAAAAAAACAACTCCACGCCGACGTGCGCTGCGCTCGCCACGCTTCGGGTTGGCGTTGATAGTGCTGGTAGCGTTATCAATGGTTATTGGGGGCTCACGATTTTTCATCTCATGGATCTAATGCATCTTATGGATGCATAAGATCCATGAGATTAAAAAATCGGGTCCATCGCGTTGATTGTATGCCTTAAGTACCTTAAACTTAAGGCATACAATCAATGAGATGGGCGCCGTGCGAGGAAAGCAGTACCGAATTTATTTATTTATTACCAGTTATTGCGCACACATATTCTGCAGCGCATTACAGAGAATATTTGAACATTCACATCAGTCCCTGCCCCACAGCTTAGTCTATAGTCCCTACCACATGTACACACACATTCATTGTAGGGTTTATTTTGATGGGAACCAATTAATCTACTAGTATATTGGGGGGGGGGGGGGGTGTTGTGGAGTACCCAGAGGAAACCCACTCAGGCACAGGGATAATATACAAACTTCACACAGTTAGGGCTGTGGTGGGAATTGAACCTCAGTGCTGCGAGGCAGTAATGCTAACCATTACACTGTCTGTGCTGCTTTATTGGTGTTTAATTGTCATTCTAATGCTTTAACGTGTTTGACAGCATCCCTCAGAACTGCGGTGTACAGTAATTACGAGGCAAGTCTTTATGACAATCAATTCTTATGAGCTGACTAGTTTCTCTTCCATAAAATATGGACCTGCGCCACTTTGCTTGGTATAATCCATTGTGACAGGTTCAGTCGGGATCACAAGAAGCAGTGATTTCTGTCCGTTGTCATGGTATTGCCAGGCTTACAGATGCGTGACACTGGAAATGCTTCTTTATAACACTACAGTTCTTTTTATTTGAAACAACAGTTATTTTCACTTTTCCTGCAAAACATTTCGATTTTTTTCTATAAATTTGCAGAATGTGGGGTAGCGAGACGAGAGACACCAATTTATTGACCGACGTTCTCAGCTGCGGTTGGCAGGCCTAAATGCTTGTGTTGTATATAAAAAATAAATGCACCTAATATATTTTGAATTAATGCTGCTGGTGTACAACAATTGTCATATAAAGCTAGATATGTATTTACAGGCAAGGGGTATGGCTAGTCGACAATCAAAAGGCTGAGGTTTTTAACTTTTTTTGAGCCGACATGTGCCGACAGGCGGTAGTTCATGCCCTACCATCCACTAGGGTGTGGTGGGAGAATAAAATAGTGTGCCCGAAGCATGGCGAGCGTAGTGAGCCTTGCGAGGGGATGCGACACATTGACTGTGTCGACATTCGAGACAAAAAAAAAGTAAAAAAAACACATGTTGACCTTCCCCAGGTCGACCTAATGCATGTTGATTTAATGACCCTGTGAACCTATCACATGTTGACCTTCCTGCATGTCGACCTTCAGTCATGTCAACCTAGTGGTGTTGACCTACCGTAATGCTTGTCGACTTATTTGCTGTCTATCCAATGATCCATACCCACATGATGAAATTTGCCCTGCCCTGGCTTCAGGGCTGTAACTAGGGTGGGTGCTGACAGTGTTCGGCACATAAGCAGCGCATATGCACTTTGGACGGAGAACCAGTCACACCGGTGGCTATTTCTATTGTGCCCCACTGCTAGCTGCAGCACTGCCTGCACACTGCTACATATACATTACAACGGGCAGTGCTGCAGCGGTCAGCCTCCTCCTGGCTCCCCCGTCATTATTTATTTATTTATTTACAGTTTCTTATATAGCGCAGCAGATTCCGTTGCGCTTTACAATAGTAGACAGTGATAAAACAAACTGGGCAACAACAGACAGACTTGGAGGTAGGAGGGCCCTGCTGCAAGCTTACAATCTATAGGGACATAGGAGGGAAACACAAGGACACATTAATAGCATAGCAGTTACAAGTCCAAAAGGGAAGCTATATAATACATAAGTGCCTCGGAGGGTTATGCATGTAGAACTTAAATATGATAGGCTTGCCTGAAGAGGTGAGTTTTCAGGGAACGCTTGAAAGTTTGGAGACTGGTGGAGAGTCTTAATGTGCGTGGAAGGGCATTCCATAGGATGGGAGCAGCCCGATAAAAGTCCTGTAATAATGAATGGGAGCTGGTGATCCGTGCAGAAGAGAGACGCAGATCTTGTGCAGAGCGGAGTGGTCGAGATGGGAGATATTTTGTGATAAGTAGAGAGATATATGCTGGTGCAGTAAGGTTAATAGCTTTATATGCAAGTAGAAGTGTTTTATACTGAATACGGTAATATATAGGCAACCAATGGAGGGACTGGCAGAGCGGATCAGCAGACGATGAGCGTCTTGCAAGGAAGATCAGCCTAGCAGCAGCATTTAAAATTGATTGCAGTGGTGAGAGTCTGTTCTTGGGAATACCAGTTAGGAGACTATTGCAATAAACAATGCGGGATATAATGAGTGCATGGATAAGAGATTTGGTAGTGTCTTGCGTGAGATAGGGTCGTATTTTGGATATGTTTTTTAGATGCATGTAACATGATTTAGAGACAGATTGAATGTGGGGAAGAAAGGACAGTTCAGAGTCGAGGATGACCCCTAAGCAACGAACTTGTGGGGTAGGGTGGATTATCGAGTTGTCAACAGCGATGGAGATGTCAGGATGGTAACTGTTCTTAGTTGGCGGGAATATAAGTAATTCCGTTTGGAAATATTGAGTTTGAGTTGGCGACAAGCCATCCAAGATGAGATGGCAGAGAGACAATCAGAGACTCGACCCAAAACCACTGGTGACAACTCTGGGGTTGATAGATAGATTTGAGTATCATCAGCATACAAGTGATGCTGAAATCCGAAAGAGCTGATTAGTTTGCCAAGAGAGGAGGTATAGATTGAGAAAAGCAGAGGACCTAAGTCTGAACCTTGCGGAACTCCGACTGACAGAGGTAATGAAGAAGAAGTAGAGTTAGAGAAGCAAACACTGAAAGAGCGATCAGATAGGTAAGATGTGAACCAGGAAAGGGCTGTATCATTAAGACCTAGGGAGTGTAGTGTTTGTAAGAGAAGAGAGTGATCAACAGTGTCAAATGCAGCAGAAAGATCAAGAAGAATAAGCAGTGAGTAATGGCCTTTAGACTTAGCCGTTACCAGATCATTCACCACTTTAGTCAGTGCTGTCTCAGTGGAGTGTTGAGAGCGAAAGCCTGACTGAAGTGGGTCTAATAGGGTGTTAGAGTTAAGAAAGTTTGTGAGGCGAGAGTAGACAAGTCTCTCCAGTAGCTTGGAGAGGCATGGGAGCTGAGATATAGGACGATAGTTAGAGAGTTATGGTCAGAATTCTGTTTTTTTAGAATGGGAGTTATCACTGCATGTTTGAGCAGAGAAGGAAAAGTACCAGTAGTAAGAGAGAGATTGCAGATTTTAGTTAAGGTTGGAATAATCACAGGAGATCGATTTTTAATAACTTGCGCAGGTATAGGATCGAGAGGAGAGGTAGTAGAGTAAGAGGATAAGAAGAGTGTGGATACTTCCTTTTCATTTGTGGGCTCAAATGAAGAGAAAGTGCCAGAGGGTTCAGGTGGGAAAGAAAGAGGGTTAGAGGTTGTGGAAGAGCATACCATTTCATCTCGGATGTTATCAATTTTGTCCTTAAAGTAGGAGGCAAGTTCTTGTGCACTGATGGTAGCCGGAGGAGGGGGAGGGTACAGAAGAGACTTAAATGTGTTAAAAAGTCACTTAGGGTTGGTGGCATGAGAAGAGATGAGAGATTGGTAGTATGTTTGTTTGGCAGCGTCCAAAGCATTGCAGTAGGAGTGGTAGCTAGTTTTATATGCAAGGAAATCAGTCATACTATGAGATTTGCGCCATTGGCGTTCTACTTTACGTGACTGATTTCGTAGTTGTCTTGTTTTGGTGTGCCACGGTTGGCATCTAAGCCTACGTGGGGTGTAATGGGTAGCTGGAGCCACGTCATCAAGGGCTGTTTCAAGAGTCTGGTAGAGGTGGGAAACAGCAGAGTCAGGAGAGGTAAATGTAGAAATTAGTGAGAGCTGTTGTTGCAGGGAGGTGGTAAGTTGTGGAAAATTAATAGCATTAGTATTTCTGCGGGTTAGAGTAGGCTTGCATGATTTCAGTGTCAGTGAGCTTGGGGTAATGGAGGAGAGTGAGAGGGTAATGAGATTGTGATCAGAGAGAGGGAAGGGAGTGTTAGTAAAATCAGAGACTGAGCACAGCCTGGTGAAAACAAGGTCAAGGCAGTGGCCTTCCTCATGAGTAGAGGAGTCAGACCACTGGGAGAGGCTGAGAGAGGTGGTTAGAGAGAGAAGTTTGGAAGCATGCAAAGATGATGGCCTGTCAATAGCAATATTGAAGTCACCCAGGATGACAGTGGAGATGTCAGAGGATAAGAAATGGGGGAGCCAGGCAGAGAAATCTTCTAGAAATTGAGTTTTGGGAAGCCCAGGTGGGCGATAGATAGCAGCAACATGCAGAGAGAAAGGGGAAAAAACCCTAATAGAGTGAACTTCAAATGATGTAAATGTAGAACTGAGTATGTGAAGTCTTGTGACAGTATTTTACCAACCCCACCTCCTTTACAGTTACCAGGCCTGGAGGTGTGAGTGAAGTGGAAACCACCATGTGACAGTGCTGCAGGCGAGGCCATGTCTGATTGTGTGAGCCAGGTTTCTGTAACTGCCAGCAGGTTGAATTTGTGAGAGATAAAGAGGTCATGGATGGATGTTAATTTATTGCAAACAGAGCGTGCATTCAATAGGGCACATCTAAGTTGTTTGGAGTGTGGTGGAAGGCAACTGCAGTGTTCCTCCCGGCACCCCCGCCATCTGCAGTGTCCCTCCTGGCTCCCCCGTCATCTGCAGTGTCCCTCCTGGATCTCCCGTCATCTGCAGTGTCCCTCCTGGCTCCCCCGTCATCTGCAGTGTCCCTCCTGGCTCCCCTGCCATCTGCAGTGTTCCTCCTGGCTCCCCCATCATTTGCAGTGTCCCTCCTGGCTCCCCCGTCATCTGCAGTGTCCCTCCTGGCTCCCCCATCATTTGCAGTGTCCCTTCTGGATCTCCCGTCATCTGCAGTGTCCCTCCTGGCTCCCCCATCATCTGCAGTGTCCCTCCTGGCTCCCCCATCATCTGCAGTGTCCCTCCTGGCTCCCCCATCATTTGCAGTGTCCCTCCTGGCTCCCTCGTCATCTGCAGTGTCCCTACTGGATCTCCTGTCATCTGCAGTGTCCCTCCTGGCTCCCCCGTCATCTGCAGTGTCCCTCCTGGCTCCCCCGTCATCTGCAGTGTCCCTCCTGGCTCCCCCATCATCTGCAGTGTCCCTCCTGGCTCCCCCGCCATCTGCAGTGTCCCTCCTGGCTCCCCCGTCATCTGCAGTGTCCCTCCTGGATCTCCCGTCATCTGCAGTGTCCCTCCTGGCTTCCCCGTCATCTGCAGTGTCGCTCCTGGCTCCCCCGTCATCTGCAGTGTCCCTCCTGGCTCCCCCGTCTTCTGCAGTGTCCCTCCTGGCTCCCCTGCCATCTGCAGTGTCCCTCCTGGCTCCCCCATCATTTGCAGTGTCCCTCCTGGCTCCCCCGTCATCTGCAGTGTCACTCCTGGATCTCCCGTCATCTGCAGTGTCCCTCCTGGCTTCCCCATCATCTGCAGTGTCGCTCCTGGCTCCCCCGTCATTTGCAGTGTCCCTCCTGGCTCCCCCGTCTTCTGCAGTGTCCCTCCTGGCTCCCCCATCTTCTGCAGTGTCCCTCCTGGCTCCCCCGTCATCTGCAGTGTCCCTCCTGGCTCCCCCACCATCTGCAGTGTCCCTCCTGGATCCCCCGTCATCTACAGTGTCCCTCCTGGCTCTTACTCCATCTTCAGTGTCCCTCCTGACTCACCCGTCATATGCAGTGTCCCTCCTGGCTCCCCCGTCATCTGCAGTGTCCCTCCTGGATCCCCCTTCATCTGCAGTGTCCCTCCTGGCTCCCCCGTCATCTGCAGTGTCCCTCCTGGATCCCCCGTCATCTGCAGTGTCCCTCCTGGATCCCCCTTCATCTGCAGTGTCCCTCCTGGCTCCCCCGTCATTTGCAGTGTCCCTCCTGGCTCCCCCGTCTTCTGCAGTGTCCCTCCTGGATCCCCCTTCATCTGCAGTGTCCCTCCTGGCTCCCCCGTCATCTGCAGTGTCCCTCCTGGATCCCCCGTCATCTGCAGTGTCCCTCCTGGATCCCCCTTCATCTGCAGTGTCCCTCCTGGCTCCCCCGTCATTTGCAGTGTCCCTCCTGGCTCCCCCGTCTTCTGCAGTGTCTCTCCTGGCTCCCCCGTCTTCTGCAGTGTCCCTCCTGGCTCCCCCGTCATCTGCAGTGTCCCTCCTGGCTCCCCCGTCATCTGCAGTGTCCCTCCTGGATCCCCCATCATCTGCAGTGTCCCTCCTGGCTCCCCCGTCATCTGCAGTGTCCCTCCTGGCTTCCCCATCATCTGCAGTGTCCCTCCTGGCTCCCCCATCATCTGCAGTGTCCCTCCTGGCTCCCCCATCATCTGCAGTGTCCCTCCTGGCTCCCCCATCATCTGCAGTGTCCCTCCTGGCTCCCCTGTCATCTACAGTGTCCCTCCTGGATCTCCCGTCATCTGCAGTGTCCCTCCTGGCTCCCCCGCCATCTGCAGTGTCCCTCCAGGATCCCCATTCATCAGCAGTGTCCCTCCTGGCTCCCCCGTCATCTGCAGTGTCCCTCCTGGCTCCCCCGCCATCTGCAGTGTCCCTCCTGGCTCCCCCGTCATCTGCAGTGTCCCTCCTGGCTCCCCCGTCATCTGCAGTGTCCCTCCTGGATCCCCCGTCATCTGCAGTGTCCCTCCTGGTTCCCCCGTCGTCTGCAGTGTCCCTCCTGGATCCCCCGTCGTCTGCAGTGTCCCTCCTGGCTCCCCCGCCATCTGCAGTGTCCCTCCTGGCTCCCCCGCCATCTGCAGTGTCCCTCCTGGCTCCCCCGTCATCTTCAGTGTCCCTCCTGACTCCCCCGTCATCTGCAGTGTCCCTCCTGGCTCCCCCGTCATCTGCAGTGTCCCTCCTGGCTCCCCCGTCATCTGCAGTGTCCCTCCTGGCTCCCCCTTCATCTGCAGTGTCCCTCCTGGCTCCCCCTTCATCTGCAGTGTCCCTCCTGGCTCCCCCGTCATCTGCAGTGTCCCTCCTGGATCCCCCGTCATCTGCACTGTCCCTCCTGGCTCCCCTGCCATCTGCAGTGTCCCTCCTGGATCCCCCGTCATCTGCAGTGTCCCTCCTGGCTCCCCCGACATCTTCAGTGTCCCTCCTGGCTCCCCCGTCATCTGCAGTGTCCCTCCTGGATCCCCCGTCATCTGCAGTGTCCCTCCTGGCTCCCCCGTCATCTGCAGTGTCCCTCCTGGATCCCCCCGTCATCTGCAGTGTCCCTCTTGGCTCCCCCGTCATTTGCAGTGTCCATCCTGGTTCCCCCGTCATCTGCAGTGTCCCTCCTGGCTCCCCCGCCATCTGCAGTGTCCCTCCTGGCTCCCCCGCCATCTGCAGTGTCCCTCCTGGCTCCCCCGCCATCTGCAGTGTCCCTCCTGGCTCCCCCGTCATCTGCAGTGTCCCTCCTGGCTCCCCCGTCATCTGCAGTGTCCCTCCTGGCTCCCCCGCCATCTGCAGTGTCCCTCCTGGCTCCCCCGCCATCTGCAGTGTCCCTCCTGGCTCCCCCGTCATCTGCAGTGTCCCTCCTGGCTCCCCCGTCATCTGCAGTGTCCCTCCTGGATCCCCCTTCATCTGCAGTGACCCTCCTGGCTCCCCCCGTGTATTGAGGCCTTAACTGGCTGGAATAAGGTCAAATGTACAATCCACGGATATCCGCCAATGATAGTGCCATAAAGCAAACAAGTAAGAAAGGTGCTGTCCCCAGACAATGATTCCTGTAAATGTCTTTATTTTTCTCCGTTAGTACAGATGTTGTGGTCTTGCAGTGCAGTATACAACTATATACACATATACAGTTGACAATAGGTTGAGAAGTTAGTTTGCCAGCAAGAAAAACAATGTAGAAAAATACTATTTACACATTCTGCCTGCTCCGGGGGTGAGGACTGCTGTAATCAGTCTCTGCCACCGTCCTGACCTATGAAGCTGGATACACACCTACAGATTTATCTGTCCAATCTATCTGGTGAGAACAAAAATCTGGCAATTTACTGGAGCAAAGGAAAATCAACCATCTGCCCCAAAAATTGTTCAGATAAATGAAATGGCTTTAACCAATGTGTCTTAATGGGCATCGTCTCTTTTCCAGTGTTTGCGAGCAAATATTCCATTTTCATATCCTTTCATACTTTTCCAGATTTTGCTTCTCACCAGATAGATTGGACAGATAAATCTGTAGGTGTGTATCCATCTTAACAAACACAACACAAACATCAAAACTTGCTGTGCAGATTTCACCTTAAATAAACATTTAAAACATTGAATCCGGTTAAATATTAGAAATATAAAGTTGTGCTGAATAAAATAGAAGAGAAGGTACAGAGGTTCCTGCTGCTGTAGGGTTGGCTTAGGCTATCCGGTTCCTCCTGACCAGCAATAAAATCTATCTGGAATACTGTATACTTTGGTTCTAGAAGAACCGAAGTGATGATTGCACTAGGGGCCTGATTCTGGGCGAATTCGCTGCGGGGAACCATAGTGTGGCTCTGCACATGCCTATAGGAGAATATACGCATGTGCAGGGCCGCTGTGTGACCGCCTTTGGTAACTTTCTCAGTCGCTGAGGAGTTTGCACAAAGGGGGGTCGGGGGGCTTGGCGTACAGGGACAACCAGTGTTTCCTGGGCGTGACCACAAAAACAGTGGGTGTCCCCAATGTGAAGCCTGCACAGGGACATTCACAGCCATAACTGAGGCAAATAAATGTACTTTTATTTGTGAACGGGGAAAGAAATAATTTGATGGTTGGCGACCATCTAATGATTTTTCCCCTGTACGCTCGCATGCGAATGGATGTGGGGATTTACGAAAGTCCGCTGCTTAGCGAATGAACCAGAATCAGGCTCTAGATCTGCAGCCACCTACTGGGAAAGGCTGTTCCTCAGCATCGTATCAGGAAATGGTAAGGACTAGACTTAGACATGTGACACCTAGGAACCTATCGGTGGACATGAGCATAAAAAAAAAACCAATGTGTAGCTTGTAGTCCTGAGACCTTTAAATGTAAATAATTTACAAAATTTCAAGCAGACACAACTTTTAAAGAGAAACCATTGGATGCGGTGGCAGCAAGCCACCCTGTCTTCCTGCTGTTCTTCCTCAGGACATCTCTATGGGCCTCATCTTCATTTCCACAAATGGAATAGAGAACTCGTGGCCCTTCCAAGGCTCCCAATTAACTCCCTGAAAACCGGAACAGAATTTGCAGAAAAATGTAAATGAATGTAATAATGTCAAAGTTACAGTAGCTAAAGTACTATAAGTACATCATTTCATTACACTGTGGGCCCGATTCAGACCAGAACACCGCTGTGAATTCACACAGTGGCCGATTATCGATACACTGCACATGCGTTTGGCCTGTGGTACGCAATGACAACTTGCTACTTTTATCCTTTGCGAGCCAATAACAAGGTCAGTGACAGGAAGCCGGCGTGTGGGGGTGCTAACAGTCCATTTAGTGGGAGTGCTAAGAAAAACGCCTGGCATGCCTAGGAAAACGTAGACGTTCCCAAGCATTTTAGGGGAGGGTGTGTGACGTCAGCTCCAGATCACTGACGCTGCTAATTCGTTCAGTAGTGATCATGTCTGAATTCTCCCCTATATCCCAGATAGGGGTGAAACATAAGAGCTTGTTTTCCCATACATAGATTATGGCCCTTACTCAGATCTGATCGCAGTACAAATTTGTTCTTAAAATGGGCAAAACCATGTGCACTGCAGGTGGGGCAGATGTAACGTGCAGAAAGAGTTACATTTGGGTGGGGTGAGTTGAAACTGAAATCTAAATTGCAGTGTAAAAATAATGCAGCCAGTATTTACCCTGCACAGAAACAAAATAACTCACACAAATCTAACTCTCTGCACATGTTACATCTGACCCACCTGCAGTGCACATGGTTTTGCCCATTTTGAGAACAAATTTGTACTGAGCTCAGATCTGAATAAGGGCCTATGTCTTGCATGTTCTTTTGGAAGAACAAAGCAGTCAGCATTTACTCTGCACAGAAACAATGTAACCCACCCAGATCTAACTACTCTCTCTGCACATGTTAAGGTGCCCATACACTTGTCCCATTTAGGCTGACTTCACCCGATCCAGACGGATCGGGCCTAGAAATCATCCCAAATCGGATGTGTTTCACATCCCCGCCGACCCAATGTGTGGTCCCATGTGCATTAGGTCAAAGTGGGGAGGTTGGACGGGCTGCACATTAAATCTATTGGATCCGACCCATCAGTGGTCCGATCCGTAGGTGTGTGCCAGCAGTGAAGCCAACATGTGTGCCAGCAGTGAAGCCAACATGTGCAGCAGGCGGGTCCGAGCAGCGGTGGTCAGCACAGTCTGGGCAGCAGCAGCTGGGAGCTTGTAGCAGTATTTGCAGGGCGGTAAGCGCTGCTGAATTTGAAAAAATATTTTGAAAAGACTGACTGGATGCTGAGAGAATTCAGCCAATGAGATACCATGACCAGGGGGACAGGGAGCGGCAGCCACGGCCAGGAGGACAGGGACTAATAGCAATAACGCCAGAGCTGGTACGGGGTGCGGCTGCTCCGATCAGAAGGGCGGGGAGCTCAGCTGCTGCTGGAGCAAAAATGAGAAGCAGGCGGAGCTGCTGCAGGAGGCAGAACTTAGCACAGGAAGCTGCCAGAGGCAGGAGGAGATGTGGCCAGAGGACACACATGTGCAGTGCAGGGGGCGTTATCATGGAGACGCAAAAAAAAAAACTACGGAAAAGAGGTGAGTTAGCGATTATCGTTACTCACTAACTTAAAGATAATACATTAGGGTGAAAACTGTCCCTGCTTCTCAGCGTTATGCCAGGAGAAGTGGGAAACGTTATATTACAAACGTTATAGGCAGATTGATACATCTGTCCCAATGTATCATATGCGATCCTCCCATCTGGGAAGCTGATGGGCAGTTCAAGGGGGATCGTGTGTGACTTCTCTCCTTCGAGAAGTCACACAAGCGAATAGTGCACCAGGCATATGAAGTCCTCTACTAACGCTCATCTCACACAGATATCAGCAGGATGTGTGATGGCTCTGGCCCCCTGAACATGTTCTTCTCTTGAACCAGAGAAGCGTCTGGACAGCCGCTCTCTAGGCTGCAGGGTGCCATGGGCAGTGGTACCACCTACCCTTCCCCTATGGTATTCGGTCCCTGCGTCAACAATGCCTAGGTCGACAGCCACTATTGGTCGGCAGTGACTAGGTTGACACCGAAAAATCTTTGTCATATCATAGGTCGATATTAAAAGAGGTCGACGCAATTTAAGGCCGACATGGACATGGTCAAGTTTTTTATGTTTTTTTTTGTTTAGACCGACTTGGTTCATACTTTGCTATCAAAGTGGGCATTGAGTAAGAATATAATAGTCTGCCGAGGGCAGGGAGCCATGCAAGGGGACGCGGTACACTTGTACGGTGGCCATGCCGACATAGACATAAAAAACAAGAACAATGTGTGTCGACATTTTGAGTGTGGACCATATCAATGTCGACCGTAAGCTTGTGTCCACCTGTCAATGTCGACTTATGGTATGACGACCATTTTTAGCTGTTGACCCTATACCATAACCTTCCCCTACAGCTCTGACTGTACCTATTATGATGATCACTTCTGGGGTGGACACACCATTGGACAGAACTCCAGAAATCCCATTGCGGTATGATGATATCAGGCTGCACTTTCAGTTCTGTCTCTTACAGAGAGATATTGCGCTTATGGTTGCAGATGTCTTTAATCTTAGTGTATTATGCTAATGGGTTTGGTATGGAGCCAGAAATAGCAGTGAAATTATGTAAATGTCTTATTTCCCATCAGTCTTCTTCACAGCGGCCAGAAATCAGCAGAACATCCATTCATTCCTGTGGAGATCAGACCCTATACCGACTGTTTTACAGCGGAGCGGCTGCAAATCTAATCCAAGCCCATTATGTAAAGTGATATGAAGTAATAACCGGCCCCACTGTTCTCAGGGGTAAATATCTGAAGCCTGGGTAAATAATACATCATCTACTAAACCTGACGATTGCCTTTTTGACTTCTCTTGTATAATAGCAATGTCTGGATGATGGCCCTGAGCCCCCCCACCCACCCTTGGTGACATGTATCACGACACTGACCGTATTCATGTTCAAGCTAAAAGATGTTACCTGGCTGTGGTTGTTATCTCCATATTGTCCATTGGGATTGGCAAGGTGGCAGTTCTTGTACCAGAAGGCACCACGGTGAGAGAGGGCACAATTAGTGAGCGCAATGTCATTATCCCTGTCCCACGTGGAGTATTTCCATCCATTGTGATACCCAAGAGCATCACCTAAAGCAGCACAAGAGAAAGTAAGTTGTGGGTCATATTATAATAATATAATAACAATAATTTTATGTACATATCACTTTTCTCCCATAGAACTCGAAGTCGCTTTACAGACATCATAACAAAACTTGTTAATCAAAATGAAGGTACAGTTAAATAGCCTGCCGCAGATCAGTGAGGAAGTCACCAGTGTGTCGTCCCTGGGTCCCCCTGCAGAGCAGAGCCAATCTGTTCTACCTGATGCTGAATGAGGAGCCCAACATTTTCAGGGAAGGCGAAACAACCCCAGAGAGCAGGGAAGTGGGTACGCGATTGTGCGGTACACTGGCCATGTGACTGATCTCCTCCAGTGCAGTTCCAGGAGGTTCCAGTGTCAGGAGCAAAAGTAAGCCTGCCAGGATGGTGGTGAGTGAGGCCAAGAGGAAGGTTCGTGGGTGCCCAAACCACATCTGGTTCATGGTGGCTCAAGTATCGGAGCCACGGCAGCAGACCATGGAGATCAGCAGGCAGGTGGTAGAAGGTCAACCTCAGTAATGGCAGGTCCGCGGTCAGAGCCCAGCTTCTAGGTTTCCTAAGTTAGCGTTGAAAAAGTGCGCTACACTAGTGGACCTTAAGCCAGGTGGAGGAGCTCCGCAAGGGCACCCACACTGGGGCAATCTATAGAGCAGTGCCTTGTGCATTGGCCTCTGCGAGTGGAGCATTGAGGGGCCGGAGGATGGTGAGCTGGAACCCAGGGAGTGAACCCTGAGAGAGACCCTGTAACATTTGCTCAGGTCAGCTTCTAGCTCACTAGAACAGTAGTGGAGTATACTGACATAGAACAGACATACAGAGATACCCAATATTTCAGTGGTATAAAGTGATCCTGTACCTGCATTGCCCGAGTAGTCACCGACCGTCAGCTTGTATTTATCTCTAGAGGAACCCACACGGAAGGTGCGATATAAAGCATAAGCAGACTCGTCCCCAGCGCGGAGGTCCACACGCAGCTCATACTGCACAGGGGTGGATGTCAGTTTATGAATGGATTCCAGACCTGCAGAGATAGATATACAAAATCACATTCCACTTATTCTGCTAAATGCCAGCTCCTTCCTAAAGCTCACAAACCACTTGTGACAGCATGAGGCATAGCTGAGTAAATACAAGAAGCAACAACTTCAATGTTTGATGCTATCAGCGAGTGCTGAGCGCAATGCTGATCTAAGCCTCCTGTTATCTGTCAGAGCACCGAATGGCTGCATATTCCTACGATGTGGCCATATACAGCATAAGCATTGTGACATGGATGGTACGACTAGTGCCAGGCTTTAATGGTGGCATCGCCCACTGTAAATAGTCACAGCATGCAATGAAGCTTGCTGCGGTTCTTATGCCCTTGCCGTACATGGGTGTGTAAATTGGTTGTATCCAGTTATTCAATGTGTATCCCTTCACTCATTTCCAGCACACCCCTATGTAGATGAGTGTTACCGTTGCGATGATCTGCCTTTATGAGCATTCTATATAGAAATGTGAAGGAACATTGTAAGTCAAATTATAGGCTTGTGAGAAGTACCTTACCTTTGTCTTATTACCAAGTCTTGATTTACTAGTGTATAATTTCTAATTGTAAAGTGGTTTGCGCACAAATAACCATAGGATTCTGTAGGATTCTGGAGAGCTGAAGAAGTGTGTCTTTAATACTGCTGCAGTCATGCTGAACAAAATGGCTGCAGAGTCACTTCCTGTATAACAAACTATTTCTGTAGGTGGCAATGATTCAACTTCCACCATCCACATACAGCATACATCTACATAAAGCACAACGGTGCTATACATATTAATGATAATACATAACTACACTGCCCTGTGAGCAGTTTTGTTTGCAGAAGCCAGCACCAGTACCGGCTCAAGAGCCTGGTGCTGGTTACTTGAAATACAGTGGAGGGGGTCAATAAGTTATTGTTCTATCTTGCCTGTTCTGCTTCTGTCTTTTTTTTTTTTTTTTAGTATTTGATAAGAATAAAAACGTGTTTATGTAAAAGTTATGTATTTCTAAATTTCTTTTATGGTATATTGGTTAAGTCTTATGGAACCCATGTCCATTAAACAGGGGCCACATAAATGACACCGGTCAAGGAGCCCACTGCCGAACAGCTTAGGCTATATAATGTTTCCATATCAAATATAGCGAAAATAATAGAATCCTAAATAAACAAAGATCTACCACTATGAGTTCCATCAATGGTGGTGACAGTGACCTAACGAGATGCCAAAATCTTACACCCCAATTTTTTATGTTGGTGCAGTATCACTCACCAAGCCAGTACTCATCATTGGGGTCTCCAAATCCATCAACGTAAGTCCTCCAGCGCTGATAAAAGTCAAGCTTACCGTTGGTCCGTCTCTGGAATACCTGTATGGCACGGGTATAATGTCAGACACTGGATAATGACACCATTACTCACATATAGGACATGAATGCATCACTGCAGGTAGGTGGAACTTGTGACACTTACAATCCATCCTCCATCGTCAGTATCCTGGTCACAGTATGCTTTGACGCCATTTGTGTTCTCCCCTCCAGGGTAGATAGTATATACACCACTTTCTTTGTTGCCAGCAAGCCGGACTTGCGCACAGTTAATAGGGAAGGTGAAGACCAAAGACACTGGTATGGCAAAATGGGAGGACATAAGGAGAAAGACACAACAAAGAGAAGAAAAGAAGAAAATTATGTTTTTCCCTAGTTAGTAGATGTTTGGTTTGAAGTTGAACAGAAGGATGAGTTGCCTTGTCTAGTTTGCCATCTCACTAGCCACCTCTAGAGGCAGTATAGGCCTCATTCTCATAAGAATATGCCAGCTGCCCTAGGGGCCCATTTATCACCACTTACATATGAGGATGCAGATGTGATGTGATAACTAACAATGCGATAACTGCATACATTGCACGGATGCATCAATTATAACATGCAGGGACAGAGCTTACGAGAAAGCTCTCACAGCAATAGGTATCTGCTGGCACCCTCCTCCCTTCCGCGATGACCACCCTTCACTGATTTATACTCACCAACCCCTGGGGATCGGCTTCTGCTGGTCTTCGAGGCTTCCGTCTCCAGTGACTCCTGATGCTGTAAAGTGACTTGCTGCTTTGCAGTGTCATTTTACTACACCAGGGTCACAGCCAAGGGCGTAACTACCATAGGTGCCAGGGGTGCAGCTGCTATGGGGCCCAGAGCTTAGGGGGCCCCACCTTTCCTATGTAAGTTATATGTGCTCTATATATTTGTTACCATTAGTTGGTATATAGGAGCCGCTTCAAACTTTTGCTATGGGGCTTATGGATATCTCGTTACGCCCCTGGTCACAGCGCAGCAGGAAGACCTGGAGACTGGCACCCCTCTCCGGAGCAGCGATCCCCGCACCCAGGGGAGGTAAGTATGATTATTTATTTTACACAGTGACCAGCCTGTGTGTCCATCGGATCACCCTTGTCCCGTCCCCGCACTGCTTTCTCTACCTAGAAGCGGAGAAAGCTGTGCAGAAGCCCTGAAGCGCTTCTGAACCCTTTGATTCAACAGCTGAAGCTGGAGTTATTGTCATAGGGATCAATGCGATTTTTCTTCACATTTTTTTTAGTACATTTCCTCAGATCGCATTTCCTATTATAAGTATGGGAAATGCAATCTGCTTACTAATATGAATTAAACGGACTCAAAAAGCCCTTTAATTCATTCCGGTGAATCTAAAATAATATGAAAAGGGTGGTAAAACACCCCTTTTCACATTATTTTAGTAAAATAATGTTAATAAATGGGCCCTTTAGACTTTGTACAAGTTGGCTTCTAAAATCAATATTCAATAATAGAACTAAGTGTAGAACATGCTCAGTTTGTTCCAATACAAGACTCTTGTTACTAAGATCAGTATAATAAATCTTTCTGGGCTACACAAGTATATTCGCTCTCTCCGCCACAGGCTGACGCTTCCTTATGTGATCCTGCGGTTTGGCCAGGTGTTAGATCTGCAGAGCAGAAGGTGCCGCATACAGGTCAAAATCAACAACTCAAATACAAATCTGACCAATAAATAACATGTTTCCAGGAAACAGACAGATTGACTCATATGGAGCCTGGAGGATGAATGAAAGCAGGTGATGTGGAAATTCCTCCCTACTCTGTTTCATCCAGTAAAACATCAGTTGGAAACATATTAAGGAAAAATGTATTTCATCCTGCAAGTGCCATACTACAGTACTCCAGCTGCACATTTATTGGAACCCTTTCAGTCTGCATATCTTGTTGTAGCAGATACACAAGGCATTTAGACAGTAAGGGTTAGATTTACTAAGATGGGAGTTCTATTGAAGATGGGATATTGTCCATAGCAACCATATTTTATCTATTATATTCTAGAAGGTGCTATATAAATAAGTTGTAGAATCTGGTTGCTATGGGGAACTCCCATCTTAGTAAATTTACCCCAATGGCTGGTTTCTCCTGCAGAATTTCATTGCTACCATCTCTTTATGGTTACCTAGAAATATTGGCCCTGGTATAAAGAAGGGGTTAATGGGATTGGCCACGCCATGTTAAAACCTATATGTGTATACTGCATTTTGGGGGTGTTGCTGCACCTTGTTTACATTCAAAATTTCAAATATTGGGCACTGAACTAACCTAAAACCCAGTACATATGGGGCGAAGGGTGCCCCATGCTGAGCGATGTGCTTAAAAACAGAGCGCTCAGCACACATCGCGGACACGCGTGCGATGCACCAGCGATGTGTGCTGAGCAATCTGTGCTCACCAGTGTTCTCAAGCGAGAACACTGGAGGTGCGACTAGATATTGAATGCATGCAGACAAGATCAATTCAGGAGATTGCGACGTGCGGGATCGCCGTCGCCAGGGTTATAAACACAGAGCAATCTCTGCTTAATTAGAAATATCCCTAAAATCACCACGTGTGTATGGGCCTTAATAGTCACCTGTGTTGGTGCCTTCTAGTTTGTCTCCAATGCACATGCTGCAGTAGATGAGTAATTTACATAAGCCTGAATTAATGTTGGTCTCCAGAAAAATGTCTGCCACCCATATATTATATGGATCTTTCAGTACATTATTTACCTAATTTAATGCCTAGTGAGATTATGGAAAGTACATTACTGTTGGATTCCGATCCTGTTCAGTTATTAGGTCTTGTAAAGTGCCTGTTTTATGTGTGTATGACTGTGGTACTGCAACATTTTGCTTCTGATTTACCAGTGCTTTAGATCCTTACCAGTAAAGAACATGGTGGTGGCTTGTCTGCTCTTCCGGTCCCCTCTGTACGCCAACAGGTACACTGTGTACTGTGATCCCATCTTCAGGCCTTTCAGCCCATAACTCTTACTTGCAGCATCCAATTCTATCTCCTGTTATAAAGATATGAATCAGTCTATATGCAGCAGGTATTGTGTAACTACAAGTGCCAGCAGGCCCTTCCTACAACTAGAGTGCATATTTCATGATGTCCCTACTACAGGAATTGTGTGTGTATATATGCTCTAAGGCTGGGGCCACACATAGCGACCAAGCGGGTCCCATTCAGCGGGACCCACTTCCCTGGAAGGAGCCTGCACAAAGTCTCCTATGCGGCCACCCACACATACATGGCGAGGGTGCGGCCAGGACAGCAGGACAACCACATACACATTTGAATGTATGTGTTCATGGAACCCACTTGGCCGCTATGTGTGGCCCCAGCCTAAGGGATGTAGATTAAAAAGGTCTACAGTGTCTAGGTTAATGACAAAAGGTTGACAGGTTATGCTATACACGCAAAAGATCAACATGGGAAATGTTGACAGATGAAAAGTTTGACATGGGTTTTTCCACATGTTTTTGGTGTCAATGTTGACACATGTCAACATGGAAGCCCAATTAGAGTTGTGATTCGTTCACCATGCTTCAGGCACACTTTACCGTTCCCAATTGTGGTCCACGTGATACGCCTGCTGACAAATATGTGTGTGTGTATCTCGTTGTTATCAGCATAGGAAGCACATCACTATACTGGGAATAAAAAACAGGCCACCCCCCTGACCTGACTCACATGACCGATGATCACATAGATTCGATGCTGCATCTACGGATACAGCAACATATCAGAGAAGCCATCAAGAGGAATCTTTATACAAGGCACCTCCTGCGGCATTAGCATATTTTAGCACAGCCGCTGCTAATGCTTCCATCTCTGGCCCAGATTCAGAGAAATGCCACAGAAATGTACCGGTCATGGTTTGGTGGCAATAATAAAAAACTCATTGCAAAATCAGATGCTTAATCGCTTACATTGGAGGCCATTCTCTTGACGGTGGAGCTCTACCTACCATGGGACAAGTTCAATATCTGAAGAGCCAACTCTGACCTCTGCCAGACCTTGGATATTGAGCTATCAACGCTCACACAGGACACTTGGAGATGATGGATAATCTTCAAGTGCTCCTGAGACAGACAATCAACAGCCTTTTAGGCATGACCTGGGTCATCGATGATCCAGGATGATGCCTTTCACACTGTAGCTGACCAAGGTTGGCCTGGGAATAACCCAGGTCGTGACCCAAGAAGAGAACCCAGGATGGACTCAGGTCGACCCTTGAGCTTGGACTCACACTGAACCCAGGTTCTCAGCTTTGTGTATGGGGCATTAGAATCAGCCCATAAATGTAAGTAGTCATAAGTGCAAGATACAGTACAGTATGTCCGATTATTCACATGTATAGATAGATGTACAAATAGGTATAGAATGTACAACTAAAGCACAATGGACCAGATGCACTAAGCTTCAAAAGTGATAAAATGGAGAGTGATAAACAGACAGCCAGCCCATCAGGTCCTACCTGCCATGTCACAGACTGTGTTTGAAAAAGAACCACGAATGCTGAATAAGCAATGAGAGAGCATAAACCCCTGATGGGTTCCCCAGGTTACGCTGGAAGGTCACCTGACATGTTAATAGGATGGGCACAAGGCCTATCAGAAGTGGTGGGAGGAGATAGACAGGGAAGAAAGGGCATGTGATACCAGAAGAACTTCCTCTGTCCAGAAAAGCTGTGGAGAAGGCAAGACCTGTTCCTGCAGCTGACTGGGTAGTACACGTGTTATATAAAATCTAACCTCTTTCTTCTTTCTTATCAATCTTTCCCTGTTTAGGCTGTCTCTTTCCCTTCACTCTTTTTCCAGCTTTTACTATCTTTCACTGCACCTCCCTCGATATGCCCCGTCCGCGCCGAGTGTCTCGCCCGCCCGCCCGGCTGGCAGAGGACGCCTACCTGGCTTGGGGGGCTGCAGGGCCAAGCGGAGCCATCCCTGGTGGTTCCAGTGGGGACCGGAGGGGTGCCCGACGCGGCACTGTGGCTCCTGAGCGGGCCGCGTCTCCAGCCGCGACGGCCGCAGCGCCGGCCTATGACGCGGCCAGACGCCGGGCCTCGCGTGTTCAGCGCGCAGGCCGCGGCGGCCGCGATTCACGCGGCCAGCCCTCGGGGGGGTCGGGCAGGGGTAGAGCCCGTGGCGCAGTGACGCGGAGTGGCGGGCCAGGCCTACGCCGCCCCGCAGCTCCCGAGGCTCCAGAAGAACAGGCCTCTAGAGGCCGCGGTAGGCAGCAGCCACGCCGCAGTGACGGGGGGTCGGGCACGGGTAGAGCCCGTGGCTCCATAGAAAGGAATGATGGGCAGGGCCCCCGACACACAGCACGTGGCAATAAAGCCAGTGGCCCCACAGTGAGGCCTTCCAGCCGGGCTCGCGCAGTAAGGTCAGGGGGTCAGGTCAGGCGGAGTCAGAGTGCCAGTATGGGCACCAGGGACAGGGTCACTGTTCGCGCCAGCACTACTGTGCCGGATCATAGCACAAGACAAAGGGGGCTTCCCTCTGGAACCCCTTCCCCTCACACTCCCGCACAGGGCAGAGGTCGGGGGCGGGCTAGGGGGGTAGCACAGGTGCAAGGACAGATGGCGGGGGGACAGTCAGGCCCTGCTGGGCTGGCAGGTGTCCCTCTGGGGACACCTAGGGGTAGGTCCCCTTTACACATTGCCAGCCGCCAATTACTCAGGCGAGCTAGGCTGTTTCCTCTGCGGTCTTCATCTGCACCAGCGGCAGTGGCAGCAGCCACTACCCCTTTAACAACTGGGGATGGGGGGGCGCAACAGTTCCTGACGCTGCTGTCCAGCTTGATGAGTCAGGTTAGCCCTCAAGGGGGGCAGGTGTCCGCCTCTAGTCAGTCTGCTACTGCCTCTTCCGGTGCGATTAACCCTCCTCATGCAGTGGTGGCGGGTCCTTCCACTTCTCACCAAGGGTCTACACCCCTCACGTCCGTGGCGGTTGTCGCATCCGGGACTCCTCCAGTGGGGACAGTGGATACTTCGGCCGAGATGAGCCTCGTGCCAGCGAGAGGCGCTGCAGGTGGGTCAGCAGCTAAGCGTAAGCGGCGCAGGCGTAGGGCGCACACCTCATCCTCCTCGGGCGGGTCCGATTCGGGAACGTCCGAGGGGGAGGGCGGCCGCAAATCACGCAGGAGGCGTCGGCACCGACGTCGCCGACACTCCAGTTCTAGCGGGAGCTCTGGATCACCACTTTTCCCTAGGGGGCAGGTGGTTCAATGTGAAAATACTGCGGTGCTTAGGGGTCTGCGACGCAGCGTACAGGAAAGAATAAATGAAGGGAAATATGTTAGTTTCTTTTCCATGACGGCACAAGCCGAAAAGGAATACCGGGCAGCCAAGCGCCGAGGGGGTTTAGGGGAGGAAGCCTTCTGCACCTATCACCGGTGGCAGACGGGCATGTTTATGTTCGCGGCTTGCTACCTGGAGACGAGGCCACAGGAACACATGAATATGGTGCGTTACATGCACATGATTCATCAAATGTTCCTCTCGGAGGCTGACTCATCATGGCGCTCCTATGATGAAAATTTCAGGCGCAAGCAGTCGGGATTGCATGTCATGGCATTCGGGTGCAAGGACGTGGAGATCTGGATGGGGCCGAAGCCCTCTTCAGCTCAGGTGTCCACACAGGTCTCCACCCCTCCCCCGCGAAAACCCCAGCCTCCCTTTCGAGGGAGGGCGGGGGGAACCCCCGCAGGTCGTTGCTTCGCCTTTAACGGTGCGGGCTGCTCCCTCGGGGCCACCTGCAAGTTCAAACATGCTTGCTCCAAGTGCTGGGGCAATCATCCTTTCAAGGATTGCAGGAAAGGAAAGCAGGGAGGGGCCACCCAGCCTGCAGCAGCCGGGGGTGCACCTCACTAAGGCCCCTTCTCCTGTGCGGGTCGACCGCTTGGCCAGCTGGCTGAGTAGGTACCCGCGTAGGGGGGAGGCTGAGTTCCTGGAGTCCGGGTTTCTCCTGGGCTTCCGCCTCCCTATACAGGGGAACATCATAGCCCACGCCCCCAGAAACTTAAAATCTGCTATCCAGATGCCCGGGGTAGTTTTAGAAAAGGTGGCCAAGGAAGTGAGCCTGGGTAGAATGGTGGGTCCATTCCCGGCACCACCTATCGAGAACTTAGTGCTATCCCCAGTGGGGGTGGTCCCCAAAAAAGCCAGCGGCAAGTTCCGGCTCATCCAGCACTTGTCACACCCCCCGGGTACATCGGTCAACGATGCCATCCCTGAGGACTTGTGCCGCGTGCGGTACCAGTCGTTTGAGGAGGCGCTGGATATAGTGCGCGGCCATGGCCCCGGGGCTCTGATGGCGAAGGTGGACATTGAATCGGCCTTCCGCCTTCTCCCGCTACACCCGGAATCGTTCCGGTTCATGGGCTTTCGCCTCCCCACGGGTTTCTACGTGGACAGGTGTTTGCCTATGGGCTGCTCGATTTCTTGCGCCTACTTCGAGCGCTTTAGCAGTTTCTTACACGGGTGCGTAGTGACAGGCTCGGGCGAGTCGGGAGTGACCTGGATGATTTCCTGTGCGTGGGACCCGCAGGATCACAGCGGTGCGGTCTTATCCTGGCATACCTGCAGGATCTTTTTCAGCACTTGGGGGTTCCCATAGCGGTGGACAAGACGGAGGGGCCAGTATCGTGCCTGTCCTTCTTGGGCATCGAGATCGATACTGTGGCAGCCTGCTGCCGCCTTCCGCTAGACAAGCTGGCTAGACTTCAAAGGGCGGTTAGCCTGGCGTTAGCCACGGGAAAACTCCAGTTGCGCCAGCTTCAGTCTCTACGAGGGCTTCTGCACTTTGCCTGCAGGGTAATACCCATGGGCAGGGTGTTTTGTAGGAAGCTGGAGAGATCCATGGCCGGGGTCAAGCACCCACTGCATTACGTCCGCCTGCGAGCGGAGGTGAAGAGGGACTTGCGCATCTGGCTTGCCTTCCTGGAGCAATTTAATGGGGTCCTTATTTGGCCAGCGAAACCCCGCACCAATGCGCAGTTGCAACTGTATACCGACGCTGCGGGCGGGTTTGGCTTTGGAGCCTTCTTGCACGGTTCTTGGTGCGCCGCGCCATGGCCCGTCGAGTGGTTTGCCGAGGGCCTCACAAAAAACCTTTTGCTGCTTGAGCTGTTTCCCATCGTAGTCGCCCTGGAACTGTGGGCAGAGAGGCTCCGCGACTCTAGTATAATATTTTGGTGTGACAACTTGGGAGTAGTGCACGTGGTGAACAGACAGGGCTCAGCATCCATGCCGGTCGTTCGCCTCCTTGCGCGGCTAGTACTAAAATGCCTGATGTTTAACATCCAATTCATAGCGCAGCATGTACCCGGAGTAGAGAACTCTGTGGCAGACGCATTGTCCAGGGCCGACTGGGTTAAGTTCCGGGCCTTGGCACCTGATGCAGATGTGGTTGGTGAACGCTGTCCCTCTTATATTTGGCAGATGATCAGGCCGGAGTGGAGGGGCTAGCCATGCGGGCTGTAGCACCGAGGACGCTCCATTGCTATCAAGCAGGATGGCAGGAGTGGGAGCAGTTCCGACTGTCCGCATCGCAAGCAGGTAAGACACCTGAGGCGGCCATGGTGGCTTTTGTGTGGAGTGCATACTCCTCTGGTCGCTCTGTCGCCTCCGTGCGCAGAACTTTGGCAGGGGTGTCATTTTTCTCCTCTCTGCAGGGTAGGGCGGACCCGTCACGGTCATTCTTGGTGTCCAGGGCGTTACGGGGTTGGCGGAGGGCTACGCCCGTTCTCCCGGACTGCAGGCGCCCTATTGATATGTCGTTACTTCCAGCATTGCTGGACGCCCTGGTGGACATTTGCTGGCCTTATTATGAGGTCCTGCTGTTCCGCACGGCGTACGTAATGGCGTATCACGGGGCCTTCAGGATTGGGGAGCTGGTGGCCCCGTCAAAACGGGCGCCCTCACCTTTGACCGTGGACGATCTGGTGGTCCAAGCTGATTCGGTGCTATGTCACCTGCGACGTTCCAAGACGGACCAGGCTGGGAGGGGGCGGTGGCTGTCCTTGCTCCCGTGCACGGTGGAAAGGGCGTGCCCTGTGACGTTGGTCTCGGCCTTCGCCCAGGTGCGCCCGGACCTCCCGGGCGCATGGCTGATACACGAGGATGGGTCACCGCTCACCAAATACCAATTTTGTCATGTATTGGGACGGGCGCTGGAGGCCACGGGTCTCGATCCTAAGGAATTTGGGTCTCATTCCTTTAGGATTGGGGCGGCTGCGGAGGGCCGCTCCGACGCAGAGATTCAAGCTCTGGGTCGATGGCGCTCGGCAGCATTCCGGAGGTACATTCGGCCAGCTTTATCTGTCTCTTTCAACCTTGGTCAACTGGACGCATAAGCGCTCGCCAACTTCCAGTGGGGGCCTTGAGGTGTGTTTTCACATCCGTCTGGGGGCACAATTCGGCTATAATTACAATCTGGCATGGCGTACTTGTTAGTTTACTCCAGACGGTGTGTTTTGTGCCTCAAGAGCTGGTCGGCCAGGGTTTTTTCTCATTCCTCTCTCCTAACAAGTGTGATGAATGCATGGCATGCAACATTGTCGACAGCCTTCTAACCTCTATATAAATATTTCAGGTCGACAGGACGTTAAGTCCATATGGATGATTGGACATTCCTTTGTCTATTGGGCTTCCAGGGCTAACATCGCTTCTGATATAAGTGTGTTTGGTCGAGCTGGGGAGGTTAGGTGGCTGGGTGAGAGAGGCATGCTGTGGGGAGGACTGCAGGCGGGGCTGATTCGAGCCCTGCGAAATTTTGGGGTCCCGAAGGTCATCATATTTCATCTGGGTGGCAATGACCTGGGGCGGGTAACCGCTCTTGAGCTACGCTCAGTGATTGTTCGGGACCTCTATTTTATTTCACGGTACTTACCGACATGCAGGTTAGTGTGGTCCTCCATTATCTCCAGGATTGTGTGGAGGAATGCTGTGTCCTGCCCCCGCCTGGAGCGTTCACGGAAGACGGTGAACGCTGCAGTTGAGAGGTATCTGCTGACCAGTGGCGGGGGTGTTATTCGCCATGAAGCCATCAGCTTTCAGCGGAGTGCGCTGTATAGGAGCGATGGCGTTCATCTGAGCCCGGAGGGCGTGGCTCTGTTTTTAGGCGATGTTTTTAGTTGGTTAGATGCACAGTGCTGAGCGTTTCCTACTTGGTGGCGGTGCTGCGGCTTAGGGCCTAGCTTTGGCGGTAAAGAACGGTCATCCTTGTAAGATCTTGATGTGTGTGTGTAGATAGTGGGGTGTCGCTCTCTCCTGACATCGATGGTCATCGGCCATGCTCCCGCCCGGGGTGGTGGTCACCACTAGCAACGAGTGGATGACCGGGGAGAGCGATCACCAGCGATGGTGTGTATGGTAACATCTTTAACCCCACTTTCCTATAATGACCGTTCTTTGGTGCCGCCACCATTATATATATATATAGTTTAGTTTAATTGTCAAATAAATTTGACATTCATGTTTGAAACGCCAGCACTTGTGTCTGTGTCTTTTTTATTAGATAAGTTATGGTTTAAGGTTTAGGTTAAGTTATGGGTGAGTGGAAGCGTGGACCTGGGGGATACCTGATGGGGAGTTTAAGAACCACGAATGCTGAATAAGCAATGAGAGAGCATAAACCCCTGATGGGTTCCCCAGGTTACGCTGGAAGGTCACCTGACATGTTAATAGGATGGGCACAAGGCCTATCAGAAGTGGTGGGAGGAGATAGACAGGGAAGAAAGGGCATGTGATACCAGAAGAACTTCCTCTGTCCAGAAAAGCCCCACCCACCCTTCCCTATTTCTTTTCTCTTCGGCGGCGGTAAAGAACGGTCATCCTTGTAAGATCTTGATGTGTGTGTGTAGATAGTGGGGTGTCGCTCTCTCCTGACATCGATGGTCATCGGCCATGCTCCCGCCCGGGGTGGTGGTCACCACTAGCAACGAGTGGATGACCGGGGAGAGCGATCACCAGCGATGGTGTGTATGGTAACATCTTTAACCCCACTTTCCTATAATGACCGTTCTTTGGTGCCGCCACCATTATATATATATATAGTTTAGTTTAATTGTCAAATAAATTTGACATTCATGTTTGAAACGCCAGCACTTGTGTCTGTGTCTTTTTTATTAGATAAGTTATGGTTTAAGGTTTAGGTTAAGTTATGGGTGAGTGGAAGCGTGGACCTGGGGGATACCTGATGGGGAGTTTAATGTCAGGCAGGAGCTGATTGGCTGACTGTTTATCACTCTCCATTTTATCACTTTTGAAGCTTAGTGCATCTGGCCCAATGTACTGTATGCAACTAAAACACCCATGTAATACACAAGTGGCTCAGGGGTAGATTTATTAAGCTTGGTGAAGTGATAAACTGTCTGGTTTTTATCACCGGCCAATCAACTCCTACCTGTCATTTTTCAAACAAAGCCTGTAACTTCACAGGTAGGAGCTGATTGGCTGGTGATAAAAACCAGACAGTTTATCACTTCACCAAGCTTAATAAATCTACCCCTCAATGTGTAATTATGCACCACATTCACCTCTTGTATACAGCAGTATTTGTCTGCACACTGCATACAGCCATAAGCTAAGTAACAGGCTGCTTTATCTGCTGTATGTTAGATTACAGACTGGCACAGTTCTGATCAGAGTACGTTTAGCGATCAATGCTAAAACACGCAACCTCGGACATCATTAAGTAGCTATGAAAGCTTTACTACACAAACCAGGCTTGTATTCCTCCATCTGGCTGGCTGTAATTACCTTTATTACACAGTTTTAGCTGCACTGTAGCAGGTTTTACTCAATCAGATTTTTATGTTTCTGTACATAAACCAGGATAAAACTATTGGGGGTAAGTGCAACACAAAATAATGTGTTTATGTCTAAGCCAGGGCTGCTTGTGTTTTTCCTGCACACAGAGAATGGTACTAAAGTTACAGCTGCTACACTGCGGTTTCAAGAGCCAGCAATTAACACTTACTGCAAGCACTGAGGGCAAAAGCATTGGGTCGCCAGCACCAGATCATCATTTTAGCTGACTTGTGTTTAACTCCTTTTCCTATGATGGGAATGGTTTACAAGACCGGGATGTATCTATTTTTGTGAGTAAAAAAATATTTTTCTCGTTTTTTTTTGTTTTTTTTTACGTGGCCGTTTCGCACCCTTTTCACGATTATTTTTGGGTAATGTACTATATATTATTCCAAAAATGAACAAGAGGATATTGCAGCGCTCCTATTTTTTAATGATTCAACCACTTTTTATAATTAAAAAAACAATTTAATAAAAAGGTGCATGAATATGATATAAAAACAAAATGACATATAGGGTCCTGTCAAAATGGTGTGTAATATAACAAGCAGGAGGAGGAGTTTGCAGGTGCACACTAAATATAAATGCTAGACCTTTTAATATCTTTGCTATATTGCATTTCTGAGGTTATTAGCATAATGATGGCCATTATTATGGGCTTGTCCACCGCGTCCAGGTTACCTCAATAGGACAAGTCCCTAACACTACTCTGAGACAGGTCCAGGGCACAGGACCCCCCAGGCCAGCCCAGCAGAACCACCCCATAGCATCACATTAGTGTGAAATGGAAGTGATAGTAAAAGGGATAGGGGAAATTATATGTGATAAGACTTACCTAGGTAAGAGGTAATAATAAATGTGGAGGACGCTACATATATACTAAACAAACTATGTAGCACCCTCCACATTTATTATTAGGAATGGGACCAAGGGGTTGTTGGAGTCCAGTGTTTATAATCCCAAAAGTTGCCACCCACCTTGAAAAAGCTGTCCTTGAAGTGACAGCGAAACGCGTTGGTGATCTATTGGGACCTGCCTTGGCCACCTTGCCTTGTACTGTACCTGCCAATCGATCTGGATACTGACATCCTCTTATCCCCCCCCAGGACTGGGACACCTTTAAGGAGATCCTTGGGATCACAATTTGGAGCATCCTTCCCACAAACACAAACTCTTCCTAGAGAGGATCCCCACCAACCAACAAGTCCTTTTCCAGGACCGGGACACCTCCAGCGGCAACTTTTGGGATTATAAACACTGGACTCCAACAACCCTTTGGTCCCATTTCTCCAATATGCTGGGATTCTAAATGAGCAGAGCAGGTTATATTACACACCATTTGGCAGGTCCCTATATGTTATTTTGTTTTTATATCATATTCATGCACCTTTTTATAAAATTTGTTTTTAATTATAAAAAGTGGTTGAATTATTAAAAAATAGGAGCGCTGCAATATCCTCTTGTTAATACTAAGGGGCCTGACTAGTCCCTCCTGCAGCTGCTCCCTTTGAGTAAACCTGCCTTGATAAGCGCTCTGCACAGTTTTCTTTAGTTTTTGTTCTATATATTATTCCGCCCTGCATGTTGCGCGTATAGTGCACTCTCCTGCGTTACAGTTTCTATTATTTTTTTTGCGTTCTGCGCATACGCAATGTGTCTCTTGAATGCTGACATGCGCAGACTGGTTTCCCTGATGCTGTGCAGCTGCTTTCTGTCTCCACAGGGCGCCATAATAAATGTAATTAATAATACACATTAGTAATTGTAATTAAATATCTATTTGGAGGAAAGGTATTTTGGGGAAATTATCCAAAATAACCACAAATTGGTGCCATGGTGTGCTACTGACCTGCTAATAATACACATCCCTTTTGACACTGATATTCCCACAATTAGATTATTAACAATAACCCTCCAAATTTAGGCTGTGCCTCACACCTCAACCAATTGTGCTTCACACTTTGATCTATTGTGACTCACATCGCAAACAAATGTGCCTCAAACCACTTTTACCTCAAAAATCACTGCACCGTGATAAGATGGCCCTGAATACAGTCACCACAGACTACTTTTAAACCCTCACTCAAATGTATGCTACTGCTGTATAGAAACTGGCATTAGCATAAGGTACAAAGGTAAGTATACAGTGTGGTATCCTCACAATAGCCCTACGGAAACTGGCATTAGCATAAGGTAGTAAGGTAGGTATACTGCGGAATCCTCACATTAGCCCATGGTTGCCTACCTGACCCTCTCCTTCAGGGAGAACATGCTCTGTTCCTGGGCTTCCCTGGTAATGTAGGATTGCCATCACCTGTGGTGAAACACCTTTCTTATTAATTACCTAGTTCCCCACAGGTGATGGCAATCCTACATTACCAGGGATGTCCAGGAACAGAGCATATTCTCCCTGAACGAGAGGGTCAGGTGGTGGTAGGAATCACTCTCCTTACTTCAGGTAGATTTGCATAGCCATACTGTACACGTAGAGACATAGAGACATTTTTCTTACTAGGGCCTGTTTTAAGACCTGATATTAGTACGTTTGAATCTACAAGCTGGACAGAAAATCACAATGATAAGTTACAGTATTTAAATATAAAAAAAAGGCTTTAAATACTATCCCACATTACCTGACGATTGCCATTTTCATCCTCATAAGTAAGTATGTAACCATCTATCTGCGCAATGGGCGGAGTCCAAGTCAGGGTGGTTTCTGTCTGCGTAATTTCAGAGGCCTCTAAGTTCTTAGGGGCATCGATGTCTAGAAAAGAGTACAGTATACCTCAGTACAGGACTGGACTGGCCCACAGAGGAAACCCCCAGTGGGCCCCACTTCTTGAGAGCCCACCCTCTCTTCAGGTTTCAGAATGTGCGGTTGAATTTTAAATCATCATTTACTGCAAAGGACTAGAATGTATTTATTACAGTGCATGGCTGGTACATTATAATGCGTGCATCAGCAGTATTTACTGTATATATCCAATCAAAGTAGTCTAGACCAGTGGTTCTCTACCTCAGTCCTCAAGGACCCCCAACAGTGCATGTTTTCCAGGTCACCTGGCAGGTGAACAGGTGCCCTCATTAGTCACTAACACATTTTAAAAGATCACAGGTGGAGCTAATTATTTCACCTTTGATTGTGTGTGGAGACCTGGAAAACGTGCACTGTTGGGGGTCTTTGAGGAGTCGGACTGAGGTTGAGAGCCACTGGTCTAGACCATGCACTTTCCAATGGTCAGCCAAGATTCTACGGTAGCTGACCCCACCCATTATACAGAATAGCCACACCCTTAAGCATGGGCCCTTACCACTGCTTTCCCACGGTGGACCATTCATGCACCAGTCCAACTCTGCCTCAGTACAAGTCAAGCTGGCCCAATATATGAGAAATTTAACGGTTTTATTTCAGCGCCAAGTACCGTAGAGATAATTAAAACTATAACAAGTTATTTTCATTTTTTCCGTGCAAAATACGTAATTCGCGGTAATTGCATATATCCCTCTATTTATATGATAACAGGCCTTATGCTGTTATAACAAAATTAGAGTCCACAGAAATAGGTAATAAATTCTCTGTAGACCAATACAGCAGCAGTTGCACTGAAGTACGCTGCAGAAAAGGTACAGTGATAGCTTTGGATATTATTGTCAAAGTATGGAAACTTCCAGGCAGAGTGGAACTGACTGATTATAGGTCACACCACATAATAATATATAACAGAGACGAATCCTCCGCTACATGACAGTTCCTACCGGTCATAGCTGTGACGGTCGATCTCTTACTCCTCTTGTTGCCCTTCTCTGCCCATATTTGGAAGACATACTCCACGCCGGGGGTAAGGTCGTTCAGGGAAGTGGAGGTCTTCTTTTTGTCCACAGTCACCTCCTCCCTGATTCCATCAGGAGATGCATATGATAATATATAGCGGTCTATCTGAGCTCGTGCAGCTTCCCAGGACAAGCTGGCTGTGTCTTCACCCACTTCTGTAGTCGCCAGGTTTAGGGGGCCATCAATACCTGAAAATCATATGGTCTTCTATATAAATTATACTTACATAAAATATATACAGTATATCGATCTATGTATGCATGCTATAGATAAGTCACACTGAAGATCTCTTTATATATGCCACCTAATTACACCCCCTCCCCTCCCCCCCATTAGGCAGAGACAGGGCCAGTGCTAGGGTTTTTGGCAACCCCTGTTCCTGGGTGACTTCCACAATCTATTTATTATGCCTGGAGATTCCGTTTAAAATACCACAACCTCATCACATAACAGAATGAATTGATGCTACATGATTTGAAGGTTACATATACAGTGCTGTATGCAGGACCAATGCAAGATTATTTGGCAGCCTAGTACTTATTTAGGGCAGCAGGGATGGTGTAATGGTTAGCATTACTGCCTCACAGCACTAAGGTCATGGGTTCAATTCCCACCATTACTGTGCAGAGTTTGTATATTCTCCCTGTGCTTGCGTGGGTTTCCTCCGGGTGCTCCGGTTTCCTCCCACAAACCAAAAATATATTGGATGGTTATTTGGCTCCCAACTAAAATAACCCTAGAATGTCTGTGTGTGCGTGTAGATGTGGTAGGGAACATAGATTGTAAGCTCCACTGGGGCAGGGACTGATGTGAATGTTCTCTGTAAAGCGCTGCGGAATATGTGTGCGCTATATAAATAACTGGTAATAAATAAATTCAGAAGCAAAGGAACTGGAAGATAACATTGATAGAACATTCAACCTGATTAAAATATGTTGTTCTGCCACGGAATTCAGTTTGTATGAAACTCCATAGCAATTGCAAAGAGATTTCATATAGAGATCTCCCCGGCTTCAGTAAAGCTTCGTACACACGGTTCAATCTTATCTAACTTTCGATATGCTTTGGATTGTATGATCAAAATCAAATGGAAATCAAACGGTTTTCAGTTGCATTTGTTCCTGATGCGCAGCCCCACGGCATCGAAATCGAATAATAATAGACTTTGCAGGCAAGACTATATAGTGCAGATCTGTATTATATAGTCTGAATGGAATGTGTACACTGTGCTTTGTGATTCAATCCCGATTGAATCGGTATTGAATAGAGAATGGATCGCACCTTATGCTCCTTGAATTATATGTGTTTTCGGGGCCTATTCAGTAACATTGGTAAAGTAGTGCCAGTGATACCGACTGGAGACCACCCAGCCAACTGCGCATGTGTGATCACTGCTCACACATGCATACAGCTAAAAGCTGCGCTAATGTGGAAGTGGCAGAGTAATGCATTTGGATCCCTTTCTGCTACCCTAGATCTCCTTCCCATAACAAGGAGCAGGGGCTCAACCAGCTGTTGTATACGATCAGACCCCATTACTAAAACATCTAGAATCTATACTCATGATGTAAGATGTTTCCATTGGCTGTTTTAAAAAAATCAATTATTGAACAATTTGGTAATAAGAATACTCCTGACACACCGTGTAAATGTGTAAGTTAGGACTTCTTCATACTATACTGTAGCTCTCACTGATTCACTTTCCATTATATCTCCACTGAATGTTTAGAAGACTTGTAGGGATTTATTTACTAAGAGTTCTCTTTCAAAAAGGATGTTGCTATGGGAAACCAATCGGTTTTTAGATTGATCTCATCTGAATTAGAACTCCCATCTTAGTCAATAAACCCGGTATTGGGGCAGATGTATTAAGCTTTAACAAGAGATAAATCCAAGGGTGATAAGGAGAGATAAACATCCAGCCAATCACCTGCCAACTGCCATGTTACAGGCTGTGTTTGAAAAAAGTCAGTAAGGAGCTGATTGGCTGGACGTTTATCTCTCTTTATCACCCTTGCATTTATCTCTTGTTAAGGCTTAATACATCTGCCCCATTGTGCTGTACAGTTTTCCCGGTACTTGTGTAATATCTGGGCACCCGATGTGTTTGATTGTATGCCTTAACTTAAGGCATACAATCAGATGCGCTCGCCACGCTTCGGGCTCGCTATATAAAATCAACTCCTTGCCCACTTGGATAGTGGGGGTATGAACAGGACCATTTAACATTGAATCCTATGGAAAAATCGCGTCAATCGCATCGCATGCAATTTGGTTGCATGCGATGCAATCAACGAGATTTTTCCGACCCGATCAAAAAATCGGACGCCCAGATGTTACACAAGTACCGTTTTCCCTACTTACCTCTACTTCTGGCCTACTAGGGGGAACTAACATTGCACTATCATACCTCCCAACTAAATCCTAAAAAGGGTCAGGGCATCGGTAGGGGTGGCCAGGGCCTTCAATGGAGGGGGCATAGCTTAGTGCAGAGACCCCCGATTTTGTCCTTTTGGGGTTGTGCCTAGCGCTCCCTGAGCATCTGGACTCCCCGCACAGTTAGATGTCATGTGTATGCTCACAGCATCTTGTCAATGGTCACCGGCTCCTTTGTAGAGCAGGGCAGGGGTAATCACAGGCTCACCAAACATTACATTATGGCTTACAGTATGTGACCTGGGGTTTCTGGGGGCATTGCAGTGTGTTTGCCACATTTGTGGTGCTAGGTGGAGAATTCACACATTATACTGCCCAATAACATCTCCAGCATATAATAATGATAACTATATTGGCAGGGACCCCACAAGTTAGTTGCCCCGGGGTCCCCACAATCCTTAATTCGGCCCTATGGAGATAATTCTCTTTTAAATGATAAATAATATTGTTCTTTTCCCACTGTAACGCTCTGAACAACGGGGCAGGTGCATTGTATATCCTGAGCACCACCGGTATACGGCCCTATTCCAGCTTTATTGTCAGCTTATTAAAGTCCCACTGAGACTCATGGTCCTCTTGTAGTTATATGAGGACAGATGGTCGTATGTTTATCACCTGTAGAAAGTGGTGACTTTTTTTTTTTAAGTCATCTCCTTTCCCTATTATCATTTTCTCTAAAGGGCCAATACCGATAACTACATTTCTGTCGGCGTTGCTGCAATTAACAATCGTTTTGGTTTTTATGATATACATTCTGCTTTCTGTTACCTTTAAAATGAACATTTCAGCTTCACATAACAGAGGCAACAGTAATATATACAAAGCCAGAACATCTGTCAATTTATCCTAGCCCTTCATATTACTGAAGCACAGGGTACATTGTGTCTCATGCCATACGTCCCAACATTCAAGTCTATACCAATCGGGACTTTGCGCGGCGTAGCCATGCCCGGCTCAAACAGGGGTGCTTTATCCAACATGGCATAGCTTTGCGCAACTGACATTATTGCAAGCCATGCCCAGTTTTTCTTATTTTATAGACGCACAAAATCTGTTCACCGCTGCTATGCTAAGCAGTGCAGTGAGTGTTGGGGGGCACTCCCAGCTGCCCCCCCCCTTCCCTCCACAACACACACACACACACTGCAGGACTCCGCTGCAGGGAGTGACTGCAGGGAGTGGTAGCGTTAGACTGGGGGAGGGGATGGGGGTAGTTTTAGGCACCTGGGATGGAGGGTTTGGGTTAGGCACTGGCACGGAGGATTAGGATGTGGGGGGGGGGGGGGATAATAAGTATCGCTTAACTGTACCATTAAGGGAATGTAGCAGATATCTCCAATATCTGCTGCGGTAACACCATTTTCGATAGCAGCCACAATCACCATGGATTTCTCTGGGGCTGTGAAGATGGCAGCCAGCCCTCCACCCTCCTCGGCACATACTGTCATAAGCTGTTGTAGCGGGTGGGAGGGCCCGCCATTTCTGCATTGCTCCAATCGCACTTAGGACCCTCGCGCTCCACCCTGGGTGATGGCTCTGGCAGCACTGCCCACCTTAGGGCCATGCTAACAGGATAGCGCCATTTGCAGACATTTTACAGCAGTCTATAAACTACTAAATGGGTAATGTCTATGCAAGTGGTCTCTGCCATCCCGCGCTTCGCTATTATACAGTTTCCAGGTCTTAACCAGGAGGGTAGTCATTTGCCCATAGCTAATTTATCTAAAAAGTATTTATCACATTCTACATGCGGATTGTGATAGATAGGGCTCTTACAGGTTTATTTACTAAACTGGGAGTTCTAATAAAGATGGGATGTTGTCATTAGCAACCAGATTCTACTTATTTATGCAGTTTTGGACCAGATTTCACCCGATTCCTGGGGATCTGGCTGAGAAATCAGGTGAAATCAGGCCAAATCGCATGTGTATGACATTCAATAACATGCGTGGTCCCGTATGCATTGGAGTCGGACGGGCTGAACTTAAGATAAACCGTATGTGCAGCCTGACAGTGGTACATCGCGGCTGCTTGTTAGTACGCTTGTTAACACACACCCCACCCTCTCTGCATCTGCCCCCTTAGGGGGGTATTCAATATTGGGTGATGGCTGTCTAGCTGGCTCGACAGCCATGACCCTGTCAGCTCCACCAAGAAAGGGGTATGCCCACGAGAAGTGGCCGGGAATCGGCGAGCTGCGGTCGGGAGCTCGGCCGTTCTCCGCAGAACGAGCCCGACTGCTTGTGAAGTCGGGCTCGTTCTGCAAGATACCCTGCCGGGGAAGACAGCATTGAATAGGGCCCCGCAGCCATCTCCCCCATCGGAAGATGGCTGCTGGAGATTGAATACCCCCCTTAGATAGGGGGAAGTTCTAATTTACCGCAGAATTTTAATATTTGCATATCATTTACTAACCAAATAGAGGACCTGTGCTGTCTATGAACCAATTTATATTCTGTGTAATATGACGGCACGTAATGGTATTTATCTCACTTCTACATGTTTCTGTTTTCATTTACTTGTTTTATGATGCTCCAGTGTTCTTAATCAAACTAATTGCCCGAGTGTTTTCTTCGCTGTCTTTAGTATATAAAAAAACCTCTGGATTATTTAGTGCTGAGGAGAAGTCGCACTTTACTCTTCATAAAATAATTCCTCACAGATGGGGTTAAATGATACATAATTCAGCGATTTATGGATTGGAGCTAGTGGCGGAGATAGGAAAACATGGATAATGAAATTGTACAAGACTGCAGAATAAGTGATATTTATCTGACTGATGTACGAGGCAGCGGCTGATGATATATACGCTACGATACCCATGAGGGCTTGTGTACCCTGGGATAGAAATTGCAAATGTAGCATTTTCATGCAGTGCACTCTGGGTAAACAGTACTGCTTAATGACGGATCACAGAGAAACTGTAAATAAATAACTCTGAGCAGCTTCCATCTAAATTTACATGCAAGGGGCAAAAACAATGTATATCAGTGTAGCAGCCGGGACATCATTTATACACGTAGGAATGTAAATGCCAGATTAACGTTTTACAGCATTTTCATGTCATATTCATGGGTGACACTTATACCTTCCCACTCTGATGGGCAGTGGAGCGGGACACCTTGCGCACCTTTGTGTGTGTGTGTATCCGAAAAGGAAAATGGTCTTGTGGGTATGGGCTGTCCCGCATTGTGTAAATGCCATGCATGCCATCTATGTACCTGCTGCTCACCCAGCAAGCATGATGGCAGCGGTGGCTCTGTTGTACAGTGAGATCCCTTTTAGACAATACATATTTAAAAAAAAAAGCAATTTACATATTATCTATAATATACAGAGCCTGGCCGGGTCTAGGTACTTTTTGGGGGGCGTGGCCTAATTGTGGGAGGTGTGGTCATGCACCCTTAGAATAAAATACAAAAAAACATAGCACTTTAAGCACCTCCCTGTCCACACAGAAGCATGTGCTGGGTTGAGAAGAGCTGCTGCAGCGGCCAGGTAATGGGGGACTCCACTGGACCCCTCCAACAGACCAGGGCCCAGGTAATTAGTACCCCATACCCCCCTCTCTTGGTACCACTGACATTATATAAAGGATTCATCACACAGCAATAATATTGCCCTTATTACTTAGGATTATATTTGTAAGAGCATTAGTGCAATAGAGGCAGCCATTGTGCTTCCCGGACCAGCTGTCACACATAGGCATGCTTTAAACCTGGGGTAGCCAACTCCAGTCCTCGAGAACTACCAACAGTTAATGATTTCCAGGTCTCCTCACAGAATCACAAGTGAAGTAATTAGCTCCACCTGTGGATCAGTGAATAATGAGTGCACCTGTGCAGCAGCTAGGGTGTCTGGAAAATGTGATTTGTTGGTAGTTCTCAAGGACTGGAGTTGGCTACCACTGCTTTAAACTCACTGGGATCAAGCTATACTCAGATTTGTCACTTTGTGGCTCAATGAGGTCACGTGAACATATTTGTATTGGTTCAATCAGTCGCTGAAATGGTTAATTAGTTTTGGTTGACTGTGTGATACTGGCAAATCTATAGGTAACCCCATTCTACTGAATTGTCTATGGACCTTATCCAGGTCCATTCACACAGCCGCGTGTGTTCGTACGTAGGGCCGCCGAGAGGTATGCCGGGCCCCAGTAAAAAAATTAGGGTGTGGCCTAATCAAGGGAGGTGGCCACCAAAACGTTTAGGGGGTTCAAAAATCACTTTAAAATCGAGGGGGGAGTGTTATTGTCAAACCTCCCCCCCCCTCCCCAGCATCAGCCGCACACACCAACAGCATGTGCTGTGCTGATAGGTGTGTGCTGCCTGGGAGGGACGGAGGGAAAAGGGGTGTGTCAGACCAAGGCCCCTCCTGCAAGCCCAGACCCGGGTAATTAGTCCCCGTCTCCCCCTTCTCGGCGGCCCTGTTCGTACGGGGCCGATGTTTTGTCTGTGCGCACTTCTGTGCATGCGAAGGGTGAGTGTGGCCACGGCAAACAAACTGTACCCTGGGTGCACACACCCATCCTAGAGGGCGGGAGGGGGAGCGGTCCATTAGCATATGGGAACACCCAGCATTTCATGGGCGTTCCCATGAGAACACTGGGCATTCCCATGTGGTCTCACCAATGCCTTGTAATGTGGCACTATCACATTGGCATCCCTTGAATCCATTCCCCTTTTAATGCATGCCAGTGTCCAGTTTGCTTTTGCGGCTGCACTTGAGCAGTGTGCACTATTACCCAATTTTTCATCCATGATGACGCCAAAGTCCTGCTCCGCAGCAGAATTCCCAATAATAACTTAATTTAGCCTATAAGTAGCTTGTTCGTTTTTGTTCCCATAATGAATTACAGTTATCAACATGAAATCGCATTTTCCTCCTTTACACCAACCTTTCCAAAGCAGAAACCCAGGATTTTGCCTTGTGGACCTGGATCAGCGGCGGTGTTAAAGGAGCCAACCCAGGTCCATTTACACGGGAATCCTACCAAGGTCTTGACCAGGGTGGAACACTGGTAGGACCTGGGTAGTGGGCGGTGTAAACAGTCCCAACATCCGGGTAGTGATGAAAGCAGTCACGCGTTCCACAGTGCGTTGCTGCGGCAAAAGATAGCAGCCAGCAAGGACACGGCCATGAGTGGACAGCACACACAGGCTTCGGGCACCCCTGCTATCTGGTGCTCTACAGGCAGACCTGTACACACCTGACACAGTACAGCAGACAGCAGCAAAGGCTGTGTGCGCCCCTCACCCAAGCTCCATAGTGAAAGCAGGACGCTGCGGTCCAGAGGTTGGGCTTCCCCATTGCTGTAAACGGGAACCGGGTCAGATGAGCCGGCATACCCATTTACACTGCCCACTACCCAGCTCTTTCCCATGTTCCACCTTTGTCAGGACCTGGGAAGAAGTCCCATGTAAATGGACATGGGTTGACCCCTTAAACACCGCCGCTGACCCTGGTCCACGAGGGAAAAACACAGGTGTTTATGGCAGTGTAAAAGGGGTATAAATCACTTTGTAGTGCATCCACATCCTCTCCTGAGTTAATTTCCTTACTCAATTTTGTGTCGACCGCAAATATTGCAATTTTACTCACTATGTCACTTCCTATATCATTAATGAATATATTACACAAGGTGGGTCCCAAGGTGGGTACCAAAAAGCAATGAGTCAATTGGTTGCTCTATGAGATGGCACTGTCTGGTCTATGAGCTACAGATGTGTCCTCATGCATTGTTGCTGTAATGCACTTGCATTTGCTCACAAATTGCAACATTTCTAATCCATCCCAATGGGTGTGAGTGTACGTGAGCTGTTGGGTAATCGCAAGTTGCAGGTAGCACATTCTACTGCCTAAGTAAGTGCATTCTACTGGCTTGTCTGTGAGCGTGTTTTGGTTGCTCTATGACTTGCAATGGTATCCAATTAGCCTTGATGCTTTTTAGCCTAATGGTTATGATTGGGCTGTCCAATTAGGTCCTGTTTTTGGGTGATAACCCATGTGTTATCGCAGATCTTTGGGCTGCTTATCGGGGATTAAGCTTTAGATGTCTGAGGCACCTAAAGCATAATCCCCAATAACTGCCGAGTTATAGGGTCTAATTGGATAGTCCCCAGAGAACTCATTAGCTTTGGGAATTTACAGCATCTAACTGTACATCACCCCAAGTGGTTTATACTCGGCCTATGAGTGAGCACATTCTACTGACTGGACGATGAGGGAGCACTACTGGTTTGTCTATGAGTATAGTGCAAGTTTACTGTCTGGCCTACAAATAAACACAGTGTACTTGATGAGGAGTGAACACATTCTACTGGATGGCCTACTAATGTACGCAGGACAGATATATGTACATTGGCATAGAAGCGCTCATCTTACAGCATGTAATGTGATACTGCATATCCTTATCACCATACCTGTCATGCCAACTACACTGGCAGCCTTCCCTTCCCGGGCTCCTCTCACAGACCTTACACTGATGTCATATAAGGTGCTGGGCTGCAGACCTGGGGATAAAAACCAGACACGTACATGAAATAGCGCCTAGAAATTTGTTATAGAGTTTTTGTAAGCATATAAGCCCGTACATCAGAAATTATAAATCACAGCTACATGATACAAAGTAATGCATACAGAATAGTATTACAAATATCACACATAGGCATGAAAATGACTATCACAGTATGCAGAGGGCAGAACGTTCCCTACATCAACTGCTGCTAGTGCAAAGTGTCTTCTGATACTGTTTTAATGAGTTAATGGCTCTGGCCTGATGCATCTGTCTGTCCATGGGAACCCAATAAATGGGCCTAAATGAGCTATCTCATTAGATGGCTCAGTTTGAAAGTTCTTCACATTGAGATGAACAGCTCAAACAGATAAGACAAAGCACATTTAAATACAAAGATCTTCTCTTATAAATTGTTTATATTTCTCCCCAGTCACCGAGAACTTTGTGTTAAGATTACAGCTGAAGAATCGAGATCAAATTGGAGCATAAAACTGCCTCCGATTTGTATTGTGTGGAACAGATTTATTTTACAAATCTCAGGATGTGTTAAAAGAATATTTCCCTGATGAACAACCTAATTTATACTTATCTAACTAGAATTGTATTTTCCACAGAACGTCAGATATATCTGGCTGTGATTGTGTTTATCTACAACCAGTACATGCAGTTTTTCTAGTCTCGCCAGCTTTGGGTAAATGCAAGTACACTGTACAATCTACCTCACGGCTGCACGGGGGGGGGAGACAGATATGGCAGAGGGAACCTGGCACTGTTCCAGCAAATTGGACGCAAAGTTCTTAAAGAGGAATTCCAGGCTGAGAATTCTTGTTCTTCTTTTATTGACCCTGAGCCTCTGCTCAGATGGACAGAAGGAGGCTAAGAAGGTAATCAGATGTGCAAAAGCACAGGCTGAAGAGAAAATGGCCCAGTCAGTGGGTAAAGGGGGGAAAACTTTTTTTTTAGGTACATAAGTGAAAGGAGAAAAACAAAAAGTGGAATAATTAGACTGAAGACAGAGAGTGGAAGTTTTCTTGAGGGGGACAATGTAATAGCAGATAATATTAATAATTATTTCTGCTCAGTATTCACTGCTAAAAGAGAGGGGAAGGGGCCACAGTTAAGTTGCAAGTATAGTCAGAAAACTGAGGGAGAGACAAGTACATTTACAGAGGAGAAAGTCCTCACAGAACTCTCAAAACTGAAAGTGGATAAATCAATGGGGCCAGATGGGATACATCCAAGGATACTAAAAGAGCTTAAAGGGGAGCTGGTAAAACCAATAACAGAATTATTCAACCAGTCACTAGCTACTGGAGTAATCCCAGAGGACTGGAAAACAGCGAATGTAGTCCCACTGCACAAAAGTGGAAGCAAGGAAGAGGTAAGCAACTATCGACCAGTGAGCCTTACATCAGTAGTAGGGAAATTGATGGAAACACTCTTAAAACAAAGAGTTGTAGAATATCTTAAAACCAGCAATTTTCAGGATCCAAAACAGCATGGGTTTACTGGGGGAAGATCATGTCAAACAAATCTTATTGACTTTTTTGACTGGGTGACTAAAGTAATAGATCAAGGTGGGGCTGTAGATGTAGCTTATCTAGACTTTAGTAAAGCTTTTGACACTGTCCCACATCGCAGACTGTTAAATAAACTTGAAAGCTTGGGATTGGATTCTAAGATAGTTGAATGGATAAGAGCGTGGTTGCAGGACAGAAAACAGAGAGTTGTAGTAAACGGAGTACAGTCAAAGGAGGGAAAGGTTACAAGTGGAGTACCCCAGGGATCTGTACTTGGACCGGTGCTTTTTAATATCTTTATTGGTGATATTGCAAATGGAATTGAGGGTAAAATGTGCCTTTTTGCAGATGACACAAAGGTATGCAACAGGGTAGACACACCAGGAGGGGTAAAACAAATGATTGAGGATCTAGGCAGATTAGAGAAATGGTCAAGAGAATGGCAACTACAGTTTAATGCCAAAAGATGCAAAATCATGCACTTGGGTCTCAGAAATCCAAAGACTCAATATAGTATAAATGGCACTATAATGGAAACTACTGAGGAAGAGAGGGATCTAGGTGTCACTATTTCAGGGGACTTAAAAGCAGGTAGGCAATGTAACAAAGCAATGAAGAAGGCAAGTCAGATGCTTGGTTGCATAGGGAGAGGTATCAGCAGTAGAAAGAAAGAAGTAAAAATGCCACTGTATAGGTCATTGGTACGACATCACTTAGAGCAGGCATTCCCAACCACAGTCCTCAAGGCACACCAACAGTGCAGGTTTTAGTGATATCCAGGCTTCAACACAGATGGTTTAATCAGAATCCCTCAGATACTAATTAAATCACCTGTGCTCAAGCCTGGATATCTGCAAAACCTGAACTGTTGGTGTGCCTTGAGGACCGTGATTGGGAATGCCTGACTTAGAGTATTGTGTTCAGTTCTGGAGGCCATATCTCCAGAAGGATATAAATACATTAGAGACTGTACAAAGAAGAGCAACTAAAATGGTGCATGGCCTACATCACAAAACGTACCAGGAAAGACTAAAAGATCTTAATATGTATACTTTAGAGCAGAGAAGGGAAAGGGGGACATGATAGAAACTTTCAAATATATCAAGGGTTTTAACAAGGTACAGGTGGGAGACATTCTTCACAGGAAGAGGAGCAACAGAACACGAGGACATGCACTGAAACTAGAGGGAGGAAGATTCAGGGGAAATGTGAGGAAGAATTTTTTCACAGAAAGAGTAGTAGATAAGTGGAATAGCCTCCCAACAGAGGTGGTAGACGCAAATACAGTAGTACAATTTAAACATGCTTGGGATAAGCATATTGATATCCTTACAAAAAAATAAGGATCAAATATGGTTTGAGGTAACATGTTTAAAAAAAGGGGCAGACTAGATGGGCCAAGTGGTTCTTATCTGCCGTCAAATTCTATGTTTCTATGTTTCTATGCCGGGTGACTCACCGATTTCAGCGGTCGTTTCTCCAATATCAGGATCCCGACTGTCAGGATCCCGACTGTTGGAAACCCGACTTACACTGGTTATTTTCCCTCGTGGAGGTCCACAGCTTGGGGCAAGGGGCTTGAATATACTTAAAGTCGACATGTGCCGACAGGTGGTATTTGATGCCATTGATGGCGTGGTGGGAGAATAACATAGTGTGCGGAGCGTAAAGATGCACCGTGTCCATGCGAGGGGATGTGTAGAGAGGCATCGTGTCCATGCGAGGGGACGCGGTGCTACATTTCAGTGTCCATGTCGACTGTGTCAACACTCGGGCCAAAAAAAGTGAAAAACCCCATGTCGACCTTTTAACTGTCGACCTTCACCATGTCAACCTAATGCTTGTGTTGACCTAATGACCCTGACGGCCTAGCCCATATCAACCTTCAGTCATGTTGATCTTCATGGATGAAGACCTAGTGTGTTGACCGAATGCTTATTGACCTAGTTCTTGTCTTTCCTATGAGCCATACCCCTAGACCGATTCAGGGTGTAACATAAAGTTGAACACACTACATCACATGGTGGAGCACAAAGGGAAGGCTGAGGTTTGTATATTTCCTTAAAGTCTCCTGTCAGGATGAAGACTTTTGGGCTGTCACTAAGCTCTGTCCCCAAAATGCTGTGATTTGTCGGTCCATGAGGAGGGGCGGGGCTAAATGACACAAATCTGCATCATTAAGCCCTGCCCCTCTATGATTCTTCACAATTCCCAGTAAAGTCTCCTCATTCTGCCCAGTTCACTAGGAAGTGGGAAGGACGAAAAAGATCTGGCCTCTTTTTCATGGGTGCGAGTAAACCTAAGAGTAGGTTTACCTACTATTTATTTAGCATTAATAACCAGCTCTGAATCAGAACCTTTGTACCTTACCCTGCAACTAAATACAGGGGCATAGAAACTGGCCCACAGGGGTAAGGGGAAAATCCTCCTGGGACCGCAATGACTGGGGCCCCACCTTCTCTGCTAGGTATTAGGCTTCAAACTGTGCACTTGAATTATACATTATTTTACATTGTACTGCATAGAAATATTTTCCACAGTGCACTGCTGTTATAAGTGGCGGCTCCTATCTCTGCCACGTTCAGACAGGATAAAGACATAAATATCATACAGTATATCATACTGTATTATAAGCATCCACTACTTTAAGTAACAAGTTAATGCACTTAAGCCGTTCGACTATTATAACTGTATTACATTTCTTATCTCCTTTGTTACCTTGGGGGCCAGCAGTGCATTAGCGCAACCTCTACAAGATGTTCCGTGCAGCTTGTGAACACATGGAACCAGTTACCTTAAACTGCTACTGACAGTTGTTACCAGACCCCTGCTATCTGTATGAAATTTATTAGTGTCAGAATTCATGGAAAATAGAGTAACTCAGCAACTCGACGCATCAGCTGTAAATTCTTTGCATTTGATTTTTAATTACAGGAGACAATGTATAATTTAAACCAAAGAGCTGTTACATGATTTATGGTTATTGCACCAACTGACGGTTATAAGGGAACTAATTGAGAATTTTATAGGTGCAAAGACTTCTTAATACTAGCAAAGCACTCCCTAGATAGTGACAGACAGAATGTTAAATGTCTACTACACGTTCTGAACCTTTTCTGAACGTGTATGTAAAGGATTTTAAATCATGATAGAAATACAAATACTATTAATTTAGTGCTTTCTGGCATCAATAATGGCCTATACAAGACTCATCCACCAACTTTCCTCCCCTTGACCACTTATTCTTTTATTTATATATTGGCAATCTTAATATAAAGTACTGTACAGGGATCACGTGATAATTTATGGCAGTCTTCAGGTTTACAATTTAAGGGCCTCATTTAGCAGATGATTCATTGTATGATGCTGAATTATACACATTTGACCCCTTAAACAGCATGCTAGATATGTTAGAGAGCAGTTGTAGTTCTAGTTGTAGTCAGGGCCGGTGCAAGGCACCGGAGCGCCCCAGGCGAGGGGGGGTGGGGCACCCCGATGCCTACGGGGGGGGGGGTACCTGCGGCGCTGTGTGATCTGGCGGCGGGGTCCCTGCAGTGATGCGCGCTATCCGGCAGCCAGGCGGCGGCGTGGGAAGCGCTGATGGGTTTGAAAACTCGCTGCACGCTGATTGGCTGAATCTCAGCCAATCAGCATGCGGAATGTTTTCAAACCCAGCAGCGCTTCCCACGCCGCCGCCTGGCTGCCGGATATCGCGCATCACTGCAGGGACCCTGCCGCCAGATCACACAGTGCCGCAGGTACCCGGCACGGACACCCCTGCAGCCTCCATGCGAGAGGCGAGGGGCGAAGTGCCGCCCTCCAGTGGCTGGCGCCCTAGGCAAATGCCTAGATTTGCCTAGTGGTGGCGCCGGCCCTGGTTGTAGTTCAAATTTTAGGTCTTAATTTTCCTTCCATCTACCAGCATTTTCTTGTACTGGAAGAAACCCTGCACTGCTTCTCTGACCACAGTAGCTGCATACTCTGTAAATTTGCATAGTACTGCTTCTTTCATCACAGCAGCTGCATACCGTGTAATCCATTATTGCTTTTCTGACCACAGCAGCTGCATACCCTGTAATCCAGCACTGCACTGCTTCTCTGACAACAGAAGCTGCATCCCATGTAATCCAGCCTCGCACTGCTTCTCTGACCACAGTAGCTGCATCCCATGTAATACAGCCCACACTGCTTCTTGCTTCTGTAATCACTGCAGCTGCATACCCTGTAATCTAGCCCAGCTCCTCTGATCACAGTAGCTGCATACCCTGTAATCCAGCCCAGCACTGCTTCTCTAATCACAGCAGATGCATACCATGTAATCCAGCCTCACAGTGCATCTCTAACTACAACAGCTACATACCCTATAATCCAGCCCCGCACTGCTTCTCTAACCACAACAGCTACATACCCTGTAATCCAGCCTTGCACTGCTTCTCTAACCACAACAGCTGCATACTCTGTAATCCAGTTTTGCTTCTCTGATCACAGTAGCTGCATACCCTGTAATCCAGCCCTACACTGCTTTTATAACCAACCTGTGGCATTTGCAGTGCATTTCCACTGTTTGCTAATAGAGAATGCTAAAACTGTGGCAAGGCATTCTAGGATATGTAGTTTTACAACAGCTGAAGAGCCACAGGTTTGCCAGGCCTGGACCAATGGATGATTTTCATCTAGTCCTCCACAGGGGTCACACATTCTATATAAAATGTATAAGAGACACATAGAAACATGAAAGTATTTTCATTTAATTTTAACTCCTTATTGATAACTCACCTGTAATGATATACCTGCTCTTGGGGTCACTTGACTGAGACACCTGAACCTCTGTCTCAGCTCCTCCTGCCTGGGCACCATATTTCAGTTTAAAATAGTCCACTTTATTGGCAGGATTCTCCCATTCCACCTCCAAAGAATCCTCTGTCTCTTCTGTCACCCAAAGAGTTCCTAGTGCTGAATCATCTGGAGATAGAAAGCGGACAGGCATTGTGTTTGGTGCACTGTACACAGAGACAGGATACGTTGCTGTCTCCTTATCACATACCAATGGCAACAATTGAATTTGTAACCAGAAAGTAACATTGAATTGACATACTGTATGTAAGCGCCTGTCAAGTTAGGCAACGTCACCCACTCTGGTATATCACAATTATTTAATATAACAATAAAATCAATACAAGATAATATATAACAATAAATATAACTAAAACCACTTGGGCAGTCACTGACACCCCACACAATGCTATAATGAATAAATATATAGCATTGTATATATAAATATAGCATTGTGTGGGGTGTCAGTGACTGCCCAAGTGGTTTTAGTTCTATTTATTTTTATATATTATGTTGTATTGATTTTATTGTTATATTAAATAATTGTGATTGTGATATAAAGGGATTTTTGTAAGAACTTACCGTTCAAATCCCTTTCTCTGATATGGTCCTGGTGACACAGCTCAACACTGGGATGTAGGAGGGTCCGAAGGAGCCAGGCACCTATCCTAAAGCTTTAGAGGGTAGGCTCCTCCCCTACTGCATCCCTGGACTCTTCAGTTCAACTTTCAAAGCCACTGGAATACATTAACTCAGTACAAACGCCTGCACATATTACATGCACATTTTATAACAGTAACTGTTAACATTAACCATTTTAACATGAACATCATGAAATTTCTGGCATACTTACTGAGCGTAAGGGAGGGATCGCTGTGTCACCAGGACCATATCAGAGAAAGGGATTCGAACGGTAAGTTCTTACAAAAATCCCTTTTTCTCTTTCAATGGTCCTGGTGACACAGCTCAACACTGGGACGTTCCAGAGCCGGTCCTTTGGGAGGGTACGCTCAGGTCTGCAGCTCTCAGCACTGCTCGCCCGAATGATGCGTCCTCCGACGCGAACTCATGGAATCTATAGAATTTGGCAAATGTGTGAACAGATGACCAAGTGGCAGCTCTGCAAACCTGCTCAGCTGTGGCCCCATGTCGAACCGCCCAAGAGGTGGCAACTGACCTGGTGGTATGCGCATTAATTCTAGCCGGTACAGGCCTACCCGCTTTGGCGTAAGCAAAGGCTATCACAGATCGCAACCACCTAGCAATAGTCTGCTTAGATGCAGGCCAACCAATTTTGTGTACGTCATACAGTACCAATAATGTGTCAGTCTTTCTGACACTCTTCACTCTGTCCACATATATGCGTAAGGCACGCACAACAACCAAAGTCTTCAACTTGTCCCTTTTTTTAGAACCCTCTGGGGGTTGAAACACAGGTAGAACTATCTCCTGATTTAAATGGAAGGCAGATACAACCTTCGGCAAAAACTGAGGCACTGTTCTCAGAACAGCCCTGTCATCATGAAAAATTAAGAAGGGAGATTTGCATGACAAGGCTCCCAACTCTGAAACTCTTTTAGCAGATGCTACTGCTAACAAAAACACTAGCTTCCACGTGAGAAACTTAAAGTCAGCCGACCTTAAAGGTTCAAATGGTGCCTTTTGAAGGCAATCCAAAACCAGTGACAGATCCCAAGGCGCTACTGGTTGCTTGTAAGGGGGTTTTAGTCTGGATACCCCTTGTAAAAAGGTTTGAATCTCCGGCAAAATGGCAATTCTTTTTTGAAAATAGATGGACAAGGCCGAAATCTGCACCTTCAATGACTGAAGGCTTAGGCCCGATGAAAACCCATCTTGTAAAAATTCCAACATTTTTGATAATTTGAAGTGAGATGTGTGAACCTTTCGCCTCTCACACCAACTAATATAAGTCTTCCAGACTCTATAATAATTTGCTGAAGAAACAGCTTTTCTGGCTTTTATCATAGTTTGCACCACTGCATCAGAAAACCCTTTCTTTTTCAAAATGGCGGTTTCAATAGCCAGGCCGTCAAAATCAATCGATCGGAATCCAGGTGATTGAATGGGCCTTGTCTTAACAGATCTGGTCTCAGAGGTAGACGCCATGAATCCACTGATAACCTCTGAAGCCTGGAGTACCAGGACCTCCTTGGCCAATCTGGGGCCACAAGGATCACCGGAACCTTCTGGTCCTGTACCCTCTTCAACATTCTCGCTAACATTGGAATTGGCGGGAACGCATAAAGAAGATTTCCCTGCCAATGAGTCGTCATGGCATCCACTGCCTCTGCTAGCGGATCTCTCGTTCTGGCATAGAACCTGGGCACCTGATGGTTGAACCTGGAAGCCATTAGGTCCAAATCCGGAGTACCCCACATTGCAGTGATCTGGTGAAACACCTGAGGGTGTAGACTCCATTCTCCTTCCTTGAGCTCCTCCCTGCTCAGGAAGTCTGCTTCTATATTCTCCACTCCTGGAATGAATATAGCCGATACGGCAGGAACATTCTGTTCCGCCCATAGGAAGATTCTGGACACCTCCCACATGGCCAATCTGCTGCGTGTACCTCCCTGGTGATTTAGATACGCCACAGCTGTGGCATTGTCGGTCTGAATCCTCAAAGGGAGGTTCCGTAACCTGTCTCCCACCAAGGAAATCACTTTCCAGACAGCTCTCAGCTCCAAGATGTTGATTGGTAACACTGATTCCTCTGCCGTCCACAGGCCCTGCAGCCTGAGATCCAGGACTACTGCCCCCCAGCCCCTGAGACTGGCATCGGTAGTTACTACTAACCAGTCCCAGGTCTGTAATGACCGACCCCATTGAAGGGAATCTACCTCTGTCGAGTCCCGAGTGTCCGCAGACAGCACTATCAACTCCGTCTTCATGGTCAAAGTGTTTCCTGACCAGGCTGACAAAATGTTCCATTGGAATACTCGAGAGTGGAACCTGGCAAATTGAAGCGTCTCGAATGACGCCACCATTTTCCCCAGGAGCTTGAGGCACCTCCATACTGACAAGCTCGGAGTTCTGAGAATCTCCTGAACTAAGGTGACCAGGTCCCTGGCCTTTATCTCCGGGAGAAATACCCGATGGAGATGGGTATCCAGTATGACTCCCAAGAACTGGAGCCTCTGTGATGGTACCAACTGAGATTTTTGTAAGTTTAAAATCCAGCCGTGAGCCTGCAAAAAACTGATGGCCTCTTTTAAATGACTTTGAAGCAGGGCTGCTGACTCTGCTTTGAACAGGAGATCGTCCAAATAGGGTATTACTGTGATTCCCCTGAGCCTCAGCACAGCCGCCATCACTGACATTATCTTTGTAAATACCCTTGGCGCGGTTGCTAGCCCAAAGGGTAACGCCCGGAATTGCAAATGCAGGTCTCCTATAGCAAACCTCAACAGTGTCTGATGTTCCGGGTGAATGGGAACGTGCAGATATGCGTCTTGGACATCCATGGACGCCAAAAATTCTCCCTGATCCAGACTCAGGAGTACAGTCCTCAAAGACTCCATTTTGAAATGGTCTACCCATAGGTGGACATTTAAGGACTTCAAGTTTAGTATTGGTCTGAAAGACCCGTCTGGTTTGGGCACCAGGAACAGCGTGGAGTAAAAGCCTTTCTTCCACTCTGCCCTGGGAACCGGAATTACCACCCCTTTTTCCAAAAGGGAATGAGCCGCTCTCATAAGAGCTGTGCGCAGGAGCGCCTGTTTTGGCATGGGTGTGGGGATGAACCTCTTCGGAGGCAGCCCTCTGAAAGGGATTTTGTAACCCTGGGTAATAATCTCTAAGACCCAGGCATCCTGGTCTAGAGAAGCCCAAGCGTCCCTGAAGTGTGTGAGACGCCCCCCCACCTTTATCCCTGCCGGGCCTATCCCCTGGCAGTCATGCGGAGGGTTTTTCCTCTCCTTTGGAGGCAGGCTTCTTATGGAAGGAGCCAAACTTGGACCTTTGAGATTTGCCCCTAGAGGTCTGAAACTTTCCCCTGAAGGACTGTCCCCGAAAGGACGCACCTCCTCTAGGGGAGGGCCGAAAGGACGGCTTAAAAGCAGCGAATCTGGATGACTGCTTTGTGGAGGAGGCCGGCAGAAATGTACTCTTGCCGCCTGTGGCTTGCTTTATAATCTCCTCTAGCTCAGAACCAAAAAGTAACTTTCCTTTGAAAGCTAACATTTCTAGGGCCTTTTTGGACTCATTGTCCGCTTCCCAGGCCTTAAGCCAGAGCACTCTCCTGGCATTAATAGAGACTGTGGACACTCTGGTAGCCATTTTAAGAGCTTCCTCCTCTGCTTCCACCGCATATTCTGCAGCAGCCTTAATCTTTTCTGCTACCAGCAAGGCACCAGGGTCAGCCTGCAGCATGGTGCATAACTCACCAGCCCACTCTATAATGGCCTTAGAGACCCAGGCTGAAGCAATAAGGGGACGTAGGGTAAACCCCACCCCTTCAAAAATCGCCTTGAGGTTTCCCTCCAGCTTTTTATCCACAGAATCTTTAAAAGCTGCACCACCCTGTACAGGCAATACCGTAGCTTTTGATAAACGTGCCACTGAAGCATCTACAACAGGCACCTTTTCCCAGAGTTCAGCATGAGACTCTGGCATGGGGTACAGACTGAGGAATCTCTTAGGCATCTGTAGCCTCTTATCTGGGGTTTTCCAAGCCCCTTCCAGTAATTCCTGCAACCCCTCATCTGAAGGAAAAGTGACAGCCTCCTTCCGCTGTCGCTTAAAAACACCCTTAACAGGAGTCTTATCCTCTACAGACAGTTTTAAAGCCTGTTTTACAGCCACAATGAGATCCTCTATACCAGCAGCAGAGGTCTCTTCAAAATCATCACCCTGGTCCCAGGGTGTGTCAGTATACTCTCCTTCCTCCTCATCTACCACAGTAGGCATAGCATAAGACCTTTTAGGGGTCCCTGCAACATCATCCATTTTGTCCAGTATTTCACTGAATCTGTTGATCCCCTTAGCAGTATCCTGCATCACCTGAATAAGCGCAGGATCTGCCTGGGTAAGAGGCAAGGAGCCAGAAGACTGCTGAGATGATGGCATAGGTCTCTGTGATTCTACCAGCACATCACTCTGCCTGTCCAGAAGCTGCACCAAAGCGTTTACAGACCTGCCTAGGGCACTGGCCCACGCAGGTTCACTCTGCTCTGCCCTATGGGGTTCACTGCCCATGGGTCTCACATCAGCGCAAGTAATACATAAGCCCCCCTTGGCCATCTGCTCAGGGACAAACTTTTGTGTGCAAACATTGCACGCGCTCAGTGCACTAAGGGCTCCCTCCCCCAAAACCACAGCCTGATGCTCAGACATGATGCAAGTGAAACAATATATATATCTCAATATACACAGTGCAAACAATGTACAAGCGTTTATACAAAGCCAATGCACCCAGTCACTTAGCTGTCTGTAGGTTTCAACTGCGGGGAAGCGATGCCCAGGAAATCCAAGTCACTCTGCAGGATCAATTAGCCAGCTCAGCTCCGCTGCAAGCGTTCTGAAAGGCGCCAAAGTCAGAGTGAAGAAAGAGACCAAAAGTCCCTGCTGCTGCGGGGTCCGTGACCTTTTGGCGCCAACCACCCCCAGCCAGCCGCTCCTTAGGTAGGATTTCCTAGTTCCAGTGTCTCCCCCTCGAATGGGAACCACTTGGAACATGCCTGTCACAGCGCTGCTGTCCTCTCAATCAGGAGCTCAGCGTGTAAGCTCCGCATAAAATGGCCGCCGCCATCACGGAGCGCCTGTCCCCCATGATCCCCACCTAACTGTGGAGCCGATTTCAGGCTACTCCGGAGCCCAGGCAGCCTCTTAATAGAGGCTGTAAGCGCAGCACAGGGAGACCAGACAGTGTCTCCCCTGTGCACAGAGAGCTGACAGGACGCGCTTCTGTCAGCTCCTGTTGCGCTAGCAGTGTGAGGATTCACTATGAGAATCCTCACACTGTGCCTACCTAGCTAGGGTAATAGTTAATAAAATAATAAAAATCCCCTAACTACTCTAATTCTTCGGCTGCTCCTGCAGCCCTTTAGAATAGCACCCACTCCAGTGGGCACCTAACACGAACTGAAGAGTCCAGGGATGCAGTAGGGGAGGAGCCTACCCTCTAAAGCTTTAGGATAGGTGCCTGGCTCCTTCGGACCCTCCTACATCCCAGTGTTGAGCTGTGTCACCAGGACCATTGAAAGAGAAAAGCCATTTTTCATCAATTGATCTTTTAATAGATATTTGTGCTTAATTCAGTGCGCTCTCTACAATTATTCGATTTAAATAATTATATCCCCCATATTTTGATCTATTGGGTCCCCCTGTGGGAATCCACTGGGAGCTTCCTTTTAATACTTTGTTTATTTTGTATAAACTATTTAATTAACCATCTGCGCCCGATTATAAATTATATATATCATAAGCCCTGTACACACGGTGCGATTTTATCAATAATCACCGGGTACGTGGTCGCTAAGCAACCATATCCCGTGTGTACAGGGTGATGGTCGCGGGAGCACCCTGGGGTGCTCGCAGGCGGATACTTCTGCAACCAGCGGCTTCCCCTGACAGTCAGCTTTTTCCCTGCCTCTTCCCCCGGCAGTGTCCCATTTTCATCAGTGACCATCTCTGGTCGCTGATGAAACAGGACACTGAGCAATGTATGGCTCCATGTGTATGGAGCTATAGAGATTTCCTGCATTATTTAAAGACCCTCAGAACCCCACTGACCACCAATTTGCCAAGTTCTGAAAAGCTAACGCCATCATAGAAGCATACAATTTCATGGCAGATAAGAACTACTTGGCCAATCTAGTCTGGTGTAAACACATGTACAGGACGGTGTTGTAGCTGTAGCGCTAGCGGGTGGCGGGGGTCAGCGGTGGCAACAGAAGTGATTAAAACACTGGGCCACTGCTGACCTCTGCCGCCCGTAAGTGCTACTGTGGCAGCAGAATTGTATAAACACTGGGCAGCCCTCTGATTGGCTGAGCTATCTCAGCCAATCAGAGGGCTGCCCAGTGTTTTAAACACTTCTGCCGCCACCGCTGACTGACCCCCGCCACTCGTTAGCGCTACTTCTTGCGCTACACAACGCTGCCCTCCTCCAGCACCCGATGTGCCATCTCAAGATGGCATGCGACATCAGGTGCTGTAAAGGGGGCACTTTAGCACCACAAGATGCGATCGGGTTTGATGGACATCGCACTTCGATGTCGCATTGAACTGATCGCACAAGTGTATGGGCACCATAAAGGGAAGTATCTGGCTCTGAGCAATACTTCAAGGGAACTTCGGCACCCAACCCAGTCCACCCAAGGTCATAATGGATTAAGGCAATTTTAGTTTTTGGTTCCATACTGGCAAATAACTGTTGGAAGAGAGATTATTTGTAGGTACCAATGACATTTGTTCTTATTCAGGTCCGTTCGCAGCAGAGCTTCATTCGCACGGGGACTGATGTTTTATTAATGTGTATTTCTGCACATGTGCATACGCAGGGTGCATGCACCCACTGCAAACAGTCTGTTCGCTGGGTGCATGCACCTAGGACAGCGGGCAGGGGGGGGGGGGGCGGTGGGTGGCCCCATTAGCATTTCCCATGAGAACACTGGGCATTCTCATGCTAAAGAGGCCGCGACGCGGGTGAGGGGAGCGGGTGGCTGACATCACCAGATGTCAGCTGCCCACCAACTTCCTTCTGAACTGTACATATGAGTGCATGTTCAACATCATTGCATTGTGGGTGTTAGCCAGCAAGATGCGAATGGATGTTAATGCAAAACATCCATCCGCAGCCAGTGCGAAGGAACGCACCTTGCGAATGGCGGGCCGACGTTCTACCTTTCGCAAGGCGGGGTTAGGTTGACTCGCAAGGATGCAAATTTGCATCCGAGCGAATCAACCATAACCCCCATTGTGTAAAGGCCCATACACACTGGGCGACTTTGAGCTGAAAGTCGCTCAAAACAGCAGGTTTGAGCGGCTTTCAGCTCAAAGCCGCCCAGTGTGTATGCCCCAGCGGTGAGCGCTGCTGCGCGCTCCCACATCATCGCTGGGAAAGCCGCTCATCTGGTTATAACCAGCAGATGAGCGGCTTTGAGGACGGCTTTGCATAGCGCTGCTGGTGTGTATGCACTGAGCGGCTCTCCCCCCAGCGATGATAGCGATCATCGCTGTCCATACACGCTGGGCATAGTCGCCCAGTGTGTATGGACCTTAAGTCATTACTTTGTAAACCCCTATCGGGCTGTATTACAGCTTCGAGCTCTCTGGCGCTCCTCACCAGTTTTGCCTTGCAGTTCGGCAGGCTCGCTGGTCACTCCGTTCTTCACTTGGTACATAAGAATTTGGTAGAGCGTGCTTGCACTCAGATCCCCAATCTGGTAAAAGTCTTGGTTTGCAGACACTTTAATTTGTTGTTTCAGGCTTTCATCACCAAAAGGATAGTAACTGATATAGTAATAGTCCACCTCCACCAGCACGTCCCAGGCGATGTTCAGTGAGTCTTCTGATGTACTGACGAGACGCAGGTTCTCCACCGCCAGCACTATTATAGAGCAGAGGAAAGTACATGACTTGTAATAACAACTGAAATGAAAGCGAGGCGTCTGATTTACATCCTCAGCAGAAATCACCTCTCTCCCCCTTTCATGGAGTAGTTCTTACAAGATAGAGTTTACCAAGATGAAAAGTATTATTTTCCACAAGGATACAAGACTAACATGTAAATAACATTGTTTTGCCCTTTAAAATATAAAAGGAATAGTTGTGATTACAGTTCTAACACTGTTGTTCACTTCTAAATAACATATATGTACTGTAACGTTACTATGTATGTGTATCAACATAAGCAAGACTAGCCGCACTAGAGGGATTATTTATTAAAATGGATAAAAAGGAATGATTTCCTATCACTACTTTTCATGGTGATATCATTTATTTTCTTCAGATCTGTCTTACAAGAAGATAATGCCGTGGCACAACACTTATTGCTGGCCCAGATGGGTAACCAGGGTCACTAAGAGTGGGGGAGCTGGTACTAACAGGGTGTATACCAGTGACTGCCGTATGTAGAGGCAGCCCAGCCGACGCCCCCTCCTGCCACCCCTTCGCCGTTGTTTACTACGGAGCTAGCAAGTGTGTATAATGTCAGCACCCTCCGCTGGGTCCCCGCAGCTGCTGTTATTGGCTTCAGCTGGGTCACCTAGTGTGTATGGGGCTTTAGGTTATAAACAGTTTCTAGGAGAACACAGGAGACTAGAACGATAGGTAAAATGGGGTATGGGTAAAAACCAGACCTGGACAAGACCCAGAGGGTGTCCTGTCCGGGGGGCGGACTGTGACAGCTGTCACCAGGGAGAGGAAGAGAGGGAGAATAAACCCTCCCTCTATGGTACGGGCATGTAGCAAAAACCGGATCGGTCTGGACCACACAGGGAGACTGTAATCTCAACTTCTCATGTGAAAGCTATCACAAGGAGACCCCCTGGAACGCACACTACAAGCTCCGGAATGCAGAGTTTGATTCGCATTCCGGGGTCTTGTCCGGGTCCGTTTTTTTCCTAATCCCGGTAAAATATGCATTAGGACATGCGGTAATCAATGAATTAAACTTATGCATGAAATCCATTGAAACAGTTTCTTACCGTCAGAACAGGTATCACCAAAGAATCCCTCCTCGCAGAAGCACTGCCCTCCGTCGCAGCGCCCGTTCTCGCCACAACTGACCAAGCAGTCCACCAGATTGCAGGTGGGCCCCGTGAATCCCACGTTGCACTGGCAGACACCATTAACACAGATCCCATTAACGCCACAGCCTGGGTTACATTCCTTCTCACTGCAGTCGGGGCCGGTGAAACCACTTGCGCACTGGCAGACGCCATTGACACAGACGCCATTGTTAGCACAGTTGTTGGGGCAGCTCTTCTGGGAACAGTCGGGTCCTTCCCAGCCTTCATCACACACACAGGTGCCCGTTTCCACCTGGAATCTGCCATTAAAGCTACAAAGACTAGCCATCTCTGCAATAAATGGGGACAGGAAAAGTAGATTTGCAGACACATTTTTTATGTAATTTTTCCCAATTATAGATCTAAGTGCAAACATGAACAAGCATCCGTATGATGGGGGTGTATTCATAGTTACTGTACGCTAGTGTTATTCCTGCTGTGCTAGTTGTTAGGTCAGTGGGTGTGTTCTCTAATGGGAGGGATTGAGATGGTGCTGATTCATTGGCACGCATTGATGATGCTGGATGAATGCATCCAACTGTACCTGAGCGCCTAAGGGGCACACTGGGGCATGTGACGCATAAGGACACTAAAGGGGAGATTTATCACAGAATGGAGAGAGGTTAAATACCAGCCAATCAACTCCTAATTATTATTTGTCAAACACAGGTAGAAGCTGATTGGTTGGTACTTTCTCTCTGCTTTATCTCTCCACGCTTTGATAAATATTCCCCTTTACCTCTCTCCAAGCTTTGATAAATCTCCTCCTATCTCATGTCCGGGTGTGGTTCATTACAGTAAAAAAGATAAAAAGGTAGACAGCAAAGTTTTGGGAAAAAAACATGTGTGACAACCATGGTCATGTTCAATGTTCCCTCTAATTTTATGAAGTCTGTGTGCGGTAAAAGATTTTGGTTGTGCAACTTTGGAAGGAAATTAAAATTTTTGTGCGTCACTTATATATAACTGGAAAATGACATTCAGCATTTAAACATTCAAAACACAGCACACAATGTAGTTAATGGGTGAAACACACAATAATTGAGTCCACAACTGCAAAAAGGGACCACTGCTGCTTTGTGCGCTCAGTTGTAATGTCTGTGCGCATGCTCGTCGAGTTGTGTGCGTGCGCACGTGCGCACAACTTAGAGGGAACACTGGTCATGTTGACCTTATAAACCTGTCATTTTGTTGACCTTAAGCACTGTCTACCTTGTCGACCCTTTGCACGTTGACTATCTGGGGATGACTTATTGACAGCCTATCTTTTAACTGTAGATCTATCACCCAGACACCCTAATGGCCACCCCCAAGCCCCCACCCCCTCCCCCTCCCTTCATCAGGTCTCATCATATGTGATGTGAATAAAGGTTACATCATACTAATAAGCAGGATAACCGAACATGAACACTACTACAGGATATATACAAGAGATCCAGAATTGCATTGTTAGTCTGGCCCTGATGCTGTGTTATATACAGGAGAAATGAGTGCAGCTGGTCCATGGTTACAGCTCCCAGCTCAGCTTCTGCAACAATGTAACTAAGAGCAACAGCTGCAGAGATTAACCCTCTCTGTGACTACTGTACAGGGATCTACATTTATGCAACTTTTGTACTTGTATATACAGGCTGACCACCGATTATCCGGGACCTGATGCTGCTCCACCTCCTTTAATCCAGACACATCAGGTGTTGGGGCAAGGTAGTATTGTTAGGCTGATCACCTAATAGTAAATGCCATGTTGTACCCACTCCCTACATCCATCCTGTCTGTTTTTCCCAAACACCCACCCTCACTAGTCTCTACTCCCACCTTCCCTCACTGTTTCCTGCAACCTTCCTTACTGCTCCCTACTCCCACACTTTCTAAGTGCTCCCTACTCTCATTCTTCCTCACTGCTCTCTACAATGACCCTCCCTCACTGCTACCTCTTTTGCTGTTCCCTGCTACTCTCATTGCTTGAAACACCCACAATCCCTGCTGCCTACTGCGATTCCATCGCGGGATCCCAGGAATAGCCGTTTTTCAATCCCAAATTCCAGGATTGAAAAAAAAATGGCCAGGGAATTGGTCTCCTTATTGGCAAGGCCCTGCATGCTCACTTTACAGATCAGAAATCTCCAATTGATGCTTTATGAAGCACATTCCAGCTGTTGGGTTCCATGCAGTGTATCTAAAAATAATAAGAACCGTAGCAATACATAGTGTTTAATAAAGGCTCTTACCTACGGAACAGTCACTTCCCATAAAGCCTTCATTGCAGACACATTGTCCATTAACACATTGGCCATTGGGGCGACAATCGACAGCGCATTTCTTTTCTTTGCAGTCCAGGCCGGTATAGCCTTCGTTACACTGGCAGGATCCGTCGACACATCGACCATGTGGACTGCAGTCAACCGGGCATTTCTTCTTTCTGCATGCTGGGCCTGTGTACCCTTCCGCGCACTGGCAGCCACCGTCAACACAGGTACCGTACAAGCCGCAGTCATAGGGGCACTTTTTCACGCTGCAGTCCACACCAGTGAAGCCCTCTGCACATTGGCAGACGCCATCGATACATACCCCATTTCCACCACAATTGCCTGGGCAACTCTTTGTAGCACAATCAGGTCCCTCCCAGCCGTCATCGCACTGACAGTAACCTAGTGCCGGCACATACTTCCCATTCCCATTGCAGTTGTTTCCTAAAAGTAAAGGAACGAAACACAAATGAATAAATAGCACTATGTGATACTACTAGTAAAACAGGTCACACAGTGCTGCTATAATTTTACATGGCCACAAGCAAAAGCCAAAATGTAAAAGAAACATACAAAAAACGTTATCACAGAGTTGATGAGCAAAGTAATAATGACTAACATAGTAAGTTGTGGTGTCACGAGTGGGATGCTGACTGCAGCGGCTGTCAGTGCCAGCTCCACTGCAGTTACGTGAGCTGGGTGCTGCAGTGTGACATTATCTTGCAGCACCTGGCTCCTGTCACTAAGAAGGAGCCAGCTGCACAGTCAGAATCTCATGGGGCAGCCCAGCATCTCCAGGGATTTCCCAGAGTGATGCAACCAGGGGGCTTTTGCTTAGCCACAACCCCATAACCTCCAACTGTAATGTTTTAGCCGGTACAGTACCATTTTTTTTATGGTTTGTACCGGCTAAAATCAATGTCCCCTGTTGTACCACTTTTCAACTCCCTCCTCCCCCGAAGCAGCACTGCTGCCTCCTCAGGCTCCGGCAAGTCCAGAGCAATGGGACAGCAACAGCAGCCACCAGCCCCATCTTCCCCCTTCCACCCCACTGCCTGCAGCACCTGCTCCAGCCGGACACCTCTCCCCGCAGTCCAGACATGCCACCGATCTATGAAAAAGATAGGAAAAGGACGACATGGCCACACCCCTTTTACTTGTGGCACACCCCCTTTACCAGTGACCATGCCTCTCCCTCAATTTGTAGGGTATGAAAGGTTTGCGGGGTTGCATACGCCTTTTCAATAAAACGTGCAGGGGGTTGTCTATTGGCCGCATCGGGTGTCACTGATCCTGATAGCACCACTGGCTCCGCCTACTGGTTTTCCATTTACAGAGCTGACTCAGTCATTGCATCTTAGAAAATAGAGGTGACACTTCCTGGTGGCTCCTGTAGTCTACTGCTGCGTCTAAGGATGCAGCATTGGATCACTCTACATGAACATTGGCCATCCTGAATGAACCTCCAGTTACTCAGGATGGCCGATGATTGCACACAGTCTGCGTCTCGGCACACCCAGAAAATTGGGATGACACACCCCTGATTTTTGTGATGCTGTCTGTCACCACCCCTTTCCACATCTCTAAATAGCAGCAGCTTTTCAGTCATGTTGCAGCATAGAGGACACTGCGACCGTCATCTCAGTCAGGGATCTGCACATGGGCAGCACAGATCCGCATACGCAGATTTGCAAACATCACAGATGTACGCAAAACATCGGGTTTGCAAACATCTCTAAATCTAGCCCTCAGATCCAAGACCAAACTGTAGACAATTTAGCATTAACAGAACTCTAATCTTGTACTCTTAAACTGGCGGATCGGGCCAAGAAAGTGAAAAGTGACCAAACTGCATGTGTTTGATATCTGATCTGATGTGCGGTCGAAGACCGTCTGTGCTGCACATCTGACCTCGGCTGTGCTGCACGTCTGGCCTCCAACTCGAACAGCCTTTCGGCAGTGCAGAATGAAAATGCATGCAATATATCAAGGGGCGTTGCATAGTGTGCCTTGACAGAAGACTAAAGTTGCCCAACGGATGAAAAGTGTCAAATCTAATGTGTTTCAGCTCTGATTCCGATCCATTGTGCAGTCCCGTGCCCATTGGATCGGAGCCGAAAATCACAAGAGATGAACTTAAGGTTTATCGGATGCACAGCCCTTGCTGGGATCGCATGTAATATACTGTATGCAAAAGGACAGCATACGATGTATAGTACGCGATCCTGCTGCCCAGCAAGCTTCTAGGGCGATTAAAGGGAAATCGTCAGTGTATGGGCACCTTTACAATGATTTCCTCCGGCAGTTAAACTTTCATTAGTTTATATGAAGAAAACTCTGTTACTGTTCAGAGAACACGGACTTACAAAAAATAAAAAAGTTAAATGAAAAAATATGTTCATTATGAATTCTTTTCTATTAAGGTTTAAAACTGTCATCGGGTTAGCTCTGGTAATTGTGAGATAATCAGGAGCAGAAAGAAGAACAAGTATAGATAATTAGAAAGTATCATTAACACCTGTAATTCAAGTGGTACCCAGAGTCCTTTGCAAAGACAGAACACCACTGCAGGAGCCAATTAAATTGTTATTAAAGTGCATCCATTTAGAACTCTGGAACTGGAAGGCACATTGAAAAGAACACATATCTTTAATCAAGTATATTACAGTGCCAAGTAAGGAAGTTTGCTGAAAGCCTCCAGTACAGTATATTTGTTTTTTTCCATTAATTATGGTGCTTGGCATGAGGTTGCTACACCGGTTTATTTGTGAAATGTTTATTGTTGCAGAAAAATTAAAAGTTTTATGGGAAATGATGCTATATCTATGAGGTCTGCAAGGGATTTGAATGTGACTGCCTGAGAGATTTATAATATTTACAGTAATATAGTTTTTTTGTATTGCTGGAGTGTAGGTTGCAAAGATTTTTTTTTTCAGGTGCAAAGTGCCATCTTGTGGTGACTTTCAAAATTGCAGGAGAATAGTTTGCAATAATCATTGCATGAAGCGTTTGATAATTCCAGATAGGTAGATAATGTGCAATAAAGGTTATTGAGAGAAATCCTGGAAGATCGGTTTGCTAATGTCTATATATTTGCTTGTCGGTTTTGCTGACAGATGTCGGAAGACTTAAAATACATTTCTGAAAAAGAAAATAAGAGAAATCTTTCTGTAACATTTTCTGCAGCAGAATGGTGCTGGTATTATATAACTCAGTGTATGGCTAAGCAACAGTATACAGACTCTACACTGCTGTGCGTAAGGTGGGTGGGGGAATCTGAACTCGACTATAGATCAGGCAGTAACGCATATTGGCCCTTATTCTGGTTGATTCGGTCCCTGGCGTGTTCGCACCTAGGACCCTGCGTAACTATGTACATATTCTCATATGCACATGTGTAGGACTTCTGTGTGGGCACCTTTGGAGACTTGCATAGTCTTTGTGGTGCACGCATGGGGGGGGGTGTGTGATGGAGGCAGGCAGGGGGCGTACCCACGCTGGGTATACCCACGCTGGGTGTACCCAATGCTGGGTGCACCCAGGAAGACGCTGGGCATCCCCATGCAAACACAGGCCGTGGGCAGGTAGCTGATGTCACAGGACGTTAGCCGCCCACCCGGTTCTCAGACCAGGACACCACAAGTCTAAAACAGCAGAGACCAGGGCACGTGTGAGGCCTGTCAGCCACTTACTTGTTGCACTTCCCAAATTAGTGGCCCCATTCCCCTCCTGTCTCCCACACAAACAACGGTACTTGTGTAGTTTCTAGCCTAATGTAGTCAGCGTAATGTCTCCGTGGCAGCCCTGCGTAGTTAGTGTAGTCAGCGTAGCATTCCCGCGGCAGCACTAGTCACCTTACTGTCAGGCAGCGTAGTCACCGTACTGTCCCCGCGATATGCAGCTCTGTCCCCGGTAACCGCCAGATCCTCTGCGCTGGCGGATGCCGGCGGAGAAGCGATCATGCGGGCGCCGGCGGAGAGGCGCTCCATCTGCCTCAGACGCTTGTGTGTCTCAGTAATTCTTGAGGCAGGGTACGGCAGTCCTGCCCGTGTCCGCTTCAGGGAGACGGGGTAAGGGGGTTCGGTAGTGTGTGTGTATCGTGCGCAAAGGGGGGGGTGCGGCGCAAGTGCGTCTCATGCACAATAAAGGACGCATTTGCTAGTGCTCCATGTTACATACTAGCAAATGCCTCCTTTTGAAACCCCCACTATCCACGCCAGCCCGAAGCGTGACAGGGACGATACGCGACTACGTAACTGCCGCCGTGAAACTACACAAGTACCCAAACAACGTTAGCCGGTTTACCCGATGCTGCAAATACTTATCTAAAGTGGGCGCCCATCTATATGCATTGAGACATCTGTTAAAGGCTCCACTGTGGGATGGATGGGGATTTTTGTGATATTTGTCTGAAGGTTTGGGGTCTGTGGTTAATCTTAGTGGGGAGGGGGGGGGGGTATTATGTAACATGTGGAAGTTTGAGGTTTGTCACAGCAGCTTAAAGGTCTGGGGGCCGCCAGACTGCCAAGCATATTGAAAGCAATGGCTTCCACACAGGAGTAGTGATGTATTAATCCTGCTTATTTTGGTGTCGGTTACATATGATTTAGTGCCATCCATGTGAGGTCACTTCTAGAAATTTTTCCAGGGCCACTTTCAGTTCTCAGTACACCCCTGGCCTCCCTCTATTTCCAGTCAGTCCAGACCCTGGAAGTAGAATTTGCATGAACTGGTGTGATTCCACAGATATAGTCACTAGATTAAGGTGCCATTCAGCTAAATTATGGAAGGGGGGAGGGATTCAAAATCACGTCACTAGATGGCGCCAGTTAGCAGTAATTAAATTGTTTTGCGGTTGGGGCACCCAGCAGCCACGGAGGTCACTTTTTTTTCTCTCACTCTCCAGAGTTGCACAAAATAATATTCAGCACTTTAGGTGTCTAAACAACAGACTTTTTACATTTAGGGACCATTTCATCAAAATTGTACCACTGAGACAGGCTGAGCAAAGGAGTCGCGGTGGTCTGTCAGAAAACAACAGAGGATAAGAGTGGGGGCAAAATGCCAATGTTGCCATATTTCCATTATTTCCTGCTACTGCATAAAACAAGGAAAAACGGTACTTGTTTCCTAGCACGGCGCCCCCGATATTGATTGTATTACATCTTATACCATCACATCGCATGCAATATAGCTGCATGCGATGCGATTTTTGATTGTACAAGCACCCTGATGGGTGCTTTTAATGTTAAATGCACCCCCATTGGCAACGCCACCCCCACTATCAACACCAACCTGAAGCGTGGCGAGCGCAGCAAGCCCGCGAGGGGCGGCGGTACGCGTCCTCCGACCTTTTCATACCCCCACTATCCATGTCGGCGTGGAGTTGATTTTAGATAGTGTGGGGAGCGCAGCGAGCCACCGAGCCCGAAGTGTGGCGAGCGGACACGGATTACTTTACATGTATTGTGCGTCCCCTTGCAGGGCTCGCTTCGCTCGCCGCGCTTCAGGCTCGGCTCATATTCCGCGTCCCATCGCGGGCCTCGCTGCGCTCGCCGCGCTTCGGGCTCGCTGGCTCGCTGCACTTGCCACACTATCTAAAATCAACTCCACTTAAAGAAGGAGTTTGGTTTTGCTAACCAACCAGAATCACCCCCCAATTCCCAAGTAGTTTCTTCATTGATGGAAACCTATTAGGAATAAATCACATGCATATTATCCAAGTAGCGCTAACAATGTGAGATTATCACAAAACTACAGAAAGATCCTTTTTCTCATTAAAACCAATGATCTCATTAGTTTCCAATCTACACTGATTACCACTGGAACATCAGCTTCTCCTTTTCTAACTATTATTATAGAATTAGTGAAAATAAATTGAGCACCGGGACTTCATTATAGTATATACTAAGGTTAACGTTTAGCGCAACACTATGAATATTGTTTCCAATACTATCTATAAGGTTCTTACATTGCACTTAGGGGCCTATTCAGACCCATTCGTTCCGGCACGAATTCGGCCCAAGCTGTTCGCTTCAGGAGGGGTGGAATTGCGACAGGGAGGGGGCGGCAGTTTGGCGCTAGACTGTGAGTATACAGTTTGAATCAGGCCCTTAGTATGTTATTGACATACAGAAAGGGACATAAGCACGCAACATAAAGAGTTCTAAATGAATACATTTATGAATTAGTTCTAATCTGGAAAAGCAATTACCATATGTTAATGAATTTCACAATGAGTAATGACCAGATGTAAAGTTCCACTGAGGTATAGTTCTTCGAAGCCATTTTGTAAGGACGTTGTTATATACAAGTGTTATGTTATCTCCTATTGTGCGGGCCTATCTGCAGGTAATGATGGAATTATTATTGCTGAGCAGTCATGAGATAATTCCCCACTATACGCAGTTACAGTTTAATTGACCTTGTAATCACCATCATATGGAGCTCACACCGTACCTGTGGGTGAAAATGAGTTTTGTCTGGTTAAGCTCAGTTTAATAGATCAGGCAATGAGGTTATTAGCAGAAAATTAAGTTTTCCTTTCCAGATAATGTACAAAAAATATTACAATAAGTTGCTGGTTATTAGTATTTCTCTTTCCTGAATGAGATTTATAGATGATGTATAAAATGTTATTTTAAATGTCTGATATCTCGTTTTTGGTTACTGACATTTAGAAGGTCAGTATGTCAAAAAACAAATGTTGACAGGTTCTAAATATGGACATACAGGATGTCGACACAGTCATTAGTTTGATGCGAATCAAGGTCAACGCATTAAAAATGCATTAAATACATTTAACATGTCGACACCAAATGATCAACATATTTTTTATTTTATTTTTAGGGTTAGGTTTAGTGTCAACGTTGGGGTAAAATACACAAAGAATATGTTGTCATTCTGGTGTCGACATGTTAAAGGGAGATGGGTTTGACTCCCACCATGGCCCTAACTGTGTGGAGTTTGTATATTCTCTCTGTGTTTGCGTGGGTTTCCTCTGGGTGCTCTGGGTTCCTCCCACATTTCAAAAATATACAGGTAGATTAAATGGTTCAACAAAATTAACCCTAGAATGTCTGTGTGAGCGTGTATGTACGAAATATAGATTGTAAGCTCCACTGGGGCAGGAACTGACGTGAATGCTCAAATATTCTCTGTAAAAGATTCTGACTGTCCACTTTGAGAACCTGAATGACAATCTTATGAACGTCGATCAGTCCTATCACACCCTTGTTATCTTTAATAACTTTTGACTATGAAATGATGAATATAGATCTTGAGTCAGTACTCTCTTTTTGGACTAAATCGTACCCATTTCCAATGTTCCCGTAATTAAGTGAAAATTCCCTAAACAATTGCATGGCATATGCATTACATAGTGTGTCACCAGAGAGGCACTGTAGTGACTGAGATGCATGGTCTCAGTAAGGTACAAGGCATGAATGGGTGGTGGCTACTAAGATGCATTCGATTGGACCGTCTTATGGGCGTGTTAGGGCAGTGTCACGAGCTCAGATGTTTACTCGCTCACATTGGAGGCCATGCTATGAAGAAGAATCTGCACCTGACTTGGGACAGGTTCAAATTTTGATGGTTGCGCCTGCAGGCTCTCAGTTTTTTTTTGTTTTTTTTTAATAAGATTTATGGAAGAGGGGATGTTGCCCATAAGAACCAATCAGAATCTACTTACTTATTTAGCACCATCTAGAACAGGCATGTCTAGCTGTTGTAAAACTACACATCCCAGCATGCCTTGCCATATAGGTTTAGCATACCCTAATAGCAAATCTGCGGCAATGCATGATGGGACCTGTAGTTTTACAACAGCTGGAGGGCCATAGTTTGAGGTGCCGGACGGCTCCCCGACAGTCGGGATTCCGACAGTCATTACTCCGACTGCTCGCCACTGTGCCCGCAGCGTGGTGAGAGCAGCGTGGTGAGCGCAGCGAGCCCGCAAGGGGCTTAATTGCGCTCCCCCCCCCCCCCCCCCCCCCGCTGTGCATCGGAGAAAGGACTGTCGGAATCCCGACTGTCGGTGTGTCATACCACACCCCATAGTTTGGACATGCCTGATCTAAACGATAATAGATATAATCTGATTGGTTGCCCATAGCAACAACCCATGTTTAATAGAACTCCCATCTTGGTATAAAAAAAAACTCAGAATGGGCATCCCAGCCCTTGTACAGTCAAGCGCACACTTATACACTGGGGAAGCGCTGAGGCAGCATTAACACAGGGTCATAGGCAGGTATTCAATGCTGTTTGCGAGTGGTGACAGCGAGCAGAGCTTCCTGCTCGCTGTCACCACTCACCCTGACAGCATTCAACACAGCCTCCGCATCCGCCAATTCCCCCTCGCTCCGTTTTTTGAGCGAGGGGGAATTGGCGGATGCGGCTCCAGAAGCAGCGAGACCCGCGGCTAAAAACTGCGAGTTTTCTGCAGCAGCCGCGGGTCTCGCTGTTTTGGGGAATTCTCGCCGTCCTGTGAATTTCCCAAGGACGTTGAATAGAGCGAGCGGCCGGCGCGGGGGTTAAACAGCGAGGACCGCTGGTTTTCAGCAATCCTCGCTGTTTAACCCCCTCGCCGGCCGCTCGCTGCGGCATTGAATACCCCAGATAGATGCTACTATGGCAAAGACACTAAAGAGGTCGCTGTAGCGTGTCACTGAGCCGGCCCCATCTGTTCCTGGGGTTCTGTATCTCAATTAATTTTTTTTTTATTCCTCTACTAGGGAAATAGATAAACATATTTCTTGGAATACAGATTAGCCGGCACAGAGCAATAACCTCACAGAGAATCAAGTATTAAACAATTCAGACATCTCTTCCAGTGGAATTGTTGGGAACCTCCTGGGACTGTAACTTATGTTGCTGATATTCTGCTGCCTTGGCGCTTCTCCCCCTAAGTTACAGCAGGCAGAGGGTGATCCCAAAGAATTTAAATAAACCACTATACAGCACTACATCAGCCACAGTTATAATGCAGGAATTCCGCTGGCTCACCAGCTGCAACCAATCAGTGGAAGTCTCTGCTGCAGCTATGTAAACATGGCTTCTTCTACAAACCACCTTCCAGGTCACTGTTTAGTAATACTAAGCTGTGCTACATCCTCCAATACAATCTTGGCTATCCCTGACTCCAAACCTGTGCCTATGATCCTGACCTTGACCTATTTTTGGCTCATGAAGTCTGACTTTTTGGTTTGTGCCACGATTATGCCCATTGCTATATCTAGTATATTCTGTTGCTAATCTCACCCAGTGACTACTCATATTGCAGCATCATTTAGTGGTTAGCTTTAGTGTCAGGGTCAGGCTAAAATAAGCAAAAATAAGTTGTAATTTTGGTGTCGACATATTAAAAAGGAAGACACTTTGAATGTGCTTACATGTTAAAATGTCTACCAAATTGCATGTCAACATTTTAGCTGTTGAACTAATGATCTTGGCAAGGTTCTAACTTTCGGCATTCTGACTTTTGATATTCAGAACCTTCAGGTGTCGACATACTGCATGACAAACTTCTGAATGTCGACCAGTCATAACACAACCTTGTTACACCTTTGATTATGTGTAGATCATGAAATTATGACTTTTTATAGATTGTCATAAAGTCGGTATTCTGGGCCTAATGGTGAGTCGTACCCAATGCCGATGTTCACGGAATTGAGTGTTTTTCGGTACTACATGCGCAAAATTCCCTGAAGACTTGCATGGCATATGCATTATATTGTGGTCCTTATTCAGATCTGAGCTCAGTACAAATTTGTTCTCAAAATGGGCAAAACCATGTGCACTGCAGGTGGGGCAGATATACCATGTGTAGAGAGAGTTAGATTTGTGTGAGTTATTTTGTTTCTGTGCAGGGTAAATACTGGCTGCTTTATTTTTAGACTGCAATTTAGATTTCAGTCTCAACACACCCCACCCAAATCTAACTCTCTCTGCACATGTTACATCTACCCCACCTGCAGTGCACATGGTTTTGCCCATTTCAGGAACAAATTTGTACTGCGATCCGATCTGGATAAGGACCTGTGTGCCACCAGAGAGACATAGTGGGGACTGAGCATGGTCTCAGAAAGGTTCTGGGCGGTGACTGAGAGGCGGCTACTCAGATGCCTGGAATTGGAACAACGTATGGGCGTGTTATGGCAGTGTCAGGATTGTGTGGCATAACTGGCTGCAAACTCGGACGTTTAACTGTACACATTGGAGGTCATTCTATGATGAAGACTATACACACAGTATTGGACAGGTTCAAGTTTTGATGGTTACACCGCCAGCCGCTCAGAGTGGGCATCCCAGCTCTTGCGCAGTTAGATTAGATGCACACTTTTACACCAGTGGAAGGGCTGATGCAGAATTAGCATAGGGCCACAGATGCTGCTATAGCAAAAGACACTAAAAAGATCCCTGTAATGTGTGGCTGTACTGGCCCCTGTGTGTCCTGGACATTCTGTATACATACTGGTCTCACTGCAGTCCTATATGCAGTCCTATATGCAGCAGCTGGCTGTTCGCACTGGTGCCGCTCTGTGTTCTAAGTCTGTGCATAAAGGCACTTCCCCGCAGGTTGCCATTCTCAGAGATTCCACTCCAAAGGCTAGTCATCAGACCCCCCTCAACTCCCAAGTCACCTGACTGCTACAACAAATCATCTTAAAGTCAACCCTATAAATTCTGTTCCCTGTGTTGGTCAAATAGCCAGTAGGATATCGCTTTTATTGAAGTCAATGCTGTGCACTCTGCAAATCAGTGTCTCTACGGCTCCAGTACATACGACCCTTGAGGTTTCAACTTCCATGTATCAAGTGTTACTTCCTCTAAGATTCAATCTGGTAATTGGGACTTGCTTCCACCATTAGTCTAGTTCCAGTCCAGCTTCCTGCACTAGTCCAGTTCCAGATAGGCTTTCAGCACTAATCCTGATCCAGTCTGGTATTAAGCTCTTCCAATTCCAACCCGGCTCCAGACACTAATACGGTTCCGGGTGCTCACCAATCCTTATCCAGTCTCGTGAGCATCTCTAGTATATCTTAGTGCACAATAAAGTAGTTGTCCTCAGCGAACCGTCGGAGCAACTCTGTTCCCAGACATCGCTCTCACACTCCAAGAGAAAGAGGCTATATCAGTACCATACGCCAATCCAGACCAAACCACGCCCTGAGGTGTGACACTAAGGGGTAAATTTACTAAGTTGGGAGTTATTGGAGATGGGATGTTGCCCATAGCAACCGATCAAATTCTATTTATCTATTTAGCACCTTCTAGAAGATAATAAAAATAATGTGATTGATTGCCCATAGCAACTTCCTGCAGCATCATTTAGGTACAGATTTATCAATGGAGATGTTGCCCATAGCAACCACTAAAAGACTAACTATAATGTATCTAACGCATTCTATAAAAGCTAGAACCTGATTGGTCTCCACGTGTCTCCTATAGAAGGTGTGATAAATATCTTACTAAATGAATGTAATATGCACAAGTATTGAGAAAGGGTCAACATTTTATTCTACTGAGTTCAGTGATAGAAATGTTTCCAGCGATTTGTTTTAACCTGTCTGGTAATGAATCTACAGCGTCGTTATGTCCAGCAATGTCTGAGCGACGATAAATCACTGGGAACTAGTGAACACGAGCAAAAGATGTGTAATTCCGGTTCCATTAGGTTTCAGCTCTGATTTTGTAATTAGGATCCCAGTGTATTGGGATAATATCTAACGAGTATGAAAGAGAAATAGGATTGGTAACACATCTTGGGCCTTATTCTGATTGACTCGGATTGAATTCGCAGCCTTGCAAGTTGATCAGACGGTGGACAGGGCGGGCAGGTGACATCCTGCCTGTCCGTCACAGCCTCATTAGCCTGTGAACGCCCAGCGTTCTCATGCGTTCCCATATGCTAACGGGGCTGCCCGGCAGCATCCCCCCTCGGCGAGTAGGGTGTGTGCACCTGGCGAACTGAAAGTTCGCCAGGTGCACACAGATATTAAACATGCGCAGACACTAAACATCGGTCACACGGAGGCAGGGCCGGGGCTAAGGTGTCCGGCGCCCTCCTGCAAACCATACATTTTGCGCCCTTTCACAGTGCCATTGCAACAAGCTGCAGCCCGATTGTGGGAGTATATGCAACATGCGATCCTATGGAGGATCTCGGGTGCATGTACATGTATGCATACACCATCTCAGTACTGCGTCCGCAAAATGTTGCAGGCACTAAAGGTGCCCATACACGCTGCGAGAATCACGTTATGGGCTAGATCGCATCGCACGGCATGCATGCAAAGTGTGTGCGATGCGATCCTAAAGCAGTACAAAAAGCATACCTCCCAACTGTCCCGATTACAGCGGGACAGTCCCGATTTTCGGGTCCTGTCCCGCTGTCCCACCCGCGGCAGGCATTGTCCCGCTGCGGGGGGTGGCAGTTGGTAGACCCCCAAATCTAATAGAATAGACGCTGTGCGTATGAAAATGAGTTCGCGGCCAATTAGCATAAGCCGCGCCCTCATTCGCCGTGCGAGTGTCCCTATTTCATTTCATCAGAAGTTGGGAGGTATCCAAAAAGTATGTGCAGCACATTACACCCCTTTCGTGACTGAGGGGAAAAGGAGGGGAGAGAAGGAGGAGATGGGAGAAGAGGAGAGGAGATAGAGGGGGCGGAGTGTTGAGGACTGGCAGTGGCACTGGCACAGCACACTGAGAAGAGGGAAGGGAGGGGAGGCGGCGCTGCTGCCTATTCGTCATTTGAATGACAGCTGACAGGCGCAGGGAGCAATGGGTAGGGGGAGGATTTGGACAAGACATGTCATCCAGGCATTTACAGACAGCGCTACATGCCTCAGCGCAAGTGTCTGTGAGGAAGAGGGGGCAGGTCGCAGGAGGAGGACAGTGTGTGCGCGGTGCAGGGAGCTGCTCAGCCTCTCCATACTGCCGTCCGCTGTCAGACAGGCACTGCGGGCGGCGTGCAGGAGGCAGTGACAGTGAGGGCTGAGGCAGCTGAGGCAGAGCAGGGAGGGAGACAGCGCCTTTTCAGCATGGCGCCTCCCTGCTTTGCAGGAGCTGCTGAGTGGGTAGCGCCGGCCCTGCACGGAGGACCGAATGAATCAAAATAAGGCCCCTTATCTCATGGCCACTTTCATTGCAGGTTCTTTTGGATATTTTCCATGAAAAGGAATTCTAAGAAGCTGATAGAGCTCAATAAAGGGAAATGAAGATGACAAATTAATTGAAAGGTTTGCAAAACCCAACTAAATTTACACGTTAGAGTGTCTAAATTTAGATGCACCCTTTGTTAGCGTCAAAACCCTTTGTTAGCGTCTAAATTAAGACGCAACAGCGCCTAAGCTACAGCGTCTAAATTTTGACGACCCCTTTGTTGGCGCGGTTTGTTGGGGTGTCTACTTTAGATGCCCCCTTTGTTAGCTGTGTGCCGGGCTGGCTATTTCTCTGTGAAACTACAAGTGCCACAATGACCTGTCAGCGCTGGGCTGCCGCGGAGTCAGCGTAGCGCTGCTGCCGGTTCTACGCTGATAACGTAGCTTAGAGAAGTAAGGCAGCCCGGTGTGCCGGGGTGTCTACTTTAGACGCCTCTTTGTTAGCGGTGTCCCGGGCTGTCTATTTCTCTGTGAAACTGCAAGTGCCACAATGACCTGTCAGCGCTCGGCTGCTGCGGAGTCAGCGTAGGACGCTGATAGCGTAGATTACAGAAGTAAGGCAGCTGGCGAGCTGCCAGGATTCAAACAGTTGCAACACTGATAATGTAGCTTAGAGAAGTAAGGCAGTCTGGCAAGCTGCCAAGATTCAAACACAGAGTGGCGCGCGCTGCCGCCTTGAAACTAAACAAGTACCCATCAATCTCATGTGTCTAATCCCTGCGTTTGTAGCCGATGCCACCAAATCATTGGCTAGTTCCGGTTGCTAGATCTACAGTGTCTACATAGACAGTTAATAGGTCTACCCCAAAAGGTTGACATGCAACAGGTTGACAGGGTCAAAATGTCGTCATGAAAGAGGTAGAAACATGATAAGGTCGATATGAGTTTTTTCATGATTTTTTCAACTGGCTTGTTCTTACTTCACCATACATGTCGGCATAGAGGGAGAATATAATAGTGTCCGAAGCATGGTGAGCGAAGCAAGCAATGCGAGGGTACGTGTTACACTAATTGGGGGTCCATGTCGACAGTTGTAGAAACTGACACCAAAATTGTGAAAAACTCATGGTGACCTTTTCATGTCTACATATTTTTTTAACTGTTTGACCCTGTTGAAATTTTGACCCTGTTGAATTATTGCACGTTGACCTTTTGGGGTCGAGCTATTGACTGTCTATCTAGGCACTATCTAATAATCCAAACCCTCAGGATTAACATCAACGTCTCCGGCCTGATGGCTGAGGTCTGGAAAACACAACACTGAGCCATCGATGGCAAAAACCATTGATGGTTTTCTACTGATGGTTGTAAACCACCAATCATCAATGGTTATCACTATGGCATTGTGTGCACCGACCCACATTGCGCACATTACAGATGGGACAGACCACAGCCGGTATTTATATAGATTATTATTTCTGGTCATGAAAGAACAATTCTATGCACCCACTAATCGTGTGAACTACTTAACCCTTCTGGAATGGAATGGAGCCAAACACATCCCCTTGATCGCTCCTTGTGTCAGAGGATCATTCTCAACAGTGGCGTAAGTTTGTCCCAATTGCCCAGAGGCAAGTTGTATATTGGTGCCGCCCCACCCCCCCCAGAGAGAGAGAGAGAGAGAGAGAGAGAGAGAGAGAAATAGAAATAGAGATAACACATACTGTATATATTTCAGAACCCAGCCACAGAAGCGATTTTGATGGCTTTCAATTAAAGGTTTTAAACTTGCAGGGTAGCAGAGGTGCCCCCTTGGGAGCAGGAGCCCGACTCCATTGCCTCCCAGAGTTCTGCCTCTGATTCTCAATATTAAGATTTTCTGAAGGCCTGCTTAGAAGCGCAGATAAATGTATAGAATAAACATATGGTCAATGCACCTGCGCCTCTGTGAGGAGAAGGTTGTAGAAGACCAGGCTTCTAGAGATCATACACTGATTGTGAGCGACAGTAGGGTTGCTCTGAGACAGAATGGCCTACAATGTGATCAGAGAGCAATACAATGATGGATTACCTTGGCAACACCCCTGGTACTGCTCCTTCACCTCTTTCATCTCTGTCTCTAGAGCCAGCAGCCTGGCGAGGAGGTCGTTGATCAGCCCATCCCTCTCACAGTTTGCAGCCGGGGTCTGCAGCCGCAGTTGATGCCTGAACACTAGCGATGTATCGTCTGATTGCACTGTTTGAATCTGTCCGTTGTCCTCGCCGGGCACACTGTAAATATGAGTGATGGTGAGTTCCTTCTCACCACTGCAGTCTTTGGATTCTGCGGGTGTGATGGCAGCTGCGGAGCTCAGAAGATCATAGGGGCAGCAGAGAATGAACCAAACCAAAGCCCTGGAGACAGTTAAGTGGTCCATTCTGGGTCAGTGCTGGGAGCCCTGGAAGTTTGTAAGAAAATAAAGACAATTTTAGGTGTCATATTTGCCAATTTCATTGAAAATTCTACTGTATTTAGGTTATTGCTACGTGCAAAATCACCATTGGTCGGCTTCTTGCCAGAGAAAAAGACACAATTTGCATTTATGTTCAATTGTGACCTATGTGTATCACTTTGTAGCGCTGAAGTTAAAGACTCTTCATGTGGGATTCTAATGTCTTTATTAAATATTTTTGAGCTGCCGTCCCATTTTTTTACATATCCTACTGCCTTTTATTTGCATCCAAATGTGTTATATTTATCCTGCAGACCAGCGTGTACTGTTGCCCTCTTGTCTGTATGTCAACAATAGTTCCTTGCTTATCTAACCAATCACGTCTGGCATCATGTTCCAGAATTGGCCGATATTGGGCATGCCCCCTTCAAGAGAAAATGTAGAAATATTTGCAGCACCACCTGCTGAACAGGGCGGCACGGTCAGACCATCAACAAATTCATGGAGGGATGTCAATCAGTGCGGTCATCCTCCCCCTGCTCAGGCAGAGTAGCCTTCTGCTCAGCTGCAACGGCCTACCTGGCCCCACTTCAGCCCAGCACAGTGTGTGTGGAGGAGGACTCCTGCCATGCCCCTCCAAAAAAACATCCCTGTCCACCCTTTCAACTATATACCACCTACCAATAATTTTATAAGAACGTTCCTAACTAAGGGCCTGATTCAACAAGGCTTGCTAAGCAGCATACATTTGCTGCCTACCGAGCCCATAAACGCCCCTCGTCCAAATGCCAGCCCCCCCCCCCCCCCCTCCCCTGCTGCCACCGAATTTCCTTAGCACCATGCGAGGGGATGTAAGCGAACACACTCCCTTACTTGCGGCTGCTGGGGAGAGCAATCATTTGATGGTCACCGACTATCGAATGATTTTGCTCCCCTCGGGAAATAAACATCAGTCTACTCTAAACTGACTTATTTCCTTCGGAGTCTGCCAAAGACGGGGGCGGTCACTGATGTCATGTGATGTCAGACGCTTGGCCCAGCTGCATTCCCAGGGGAGAGCCCAGAGTTTTCATGGGCCCGCCCATAAAACATGGCCGTTCCCCTGCTCTGGGCTGGTGTTTGTCACCGTCCGCCCCTCTCCCTCCCCTACCTGTGCAAACGCCTCGAGGAAACATGCGTGGACCCCTCACCATCAGAATGGGACCGAATTCAGCCCTGTCCGTTCACTAGTGAATCACCCCCTAAGAACACTTAAGGGTCATGCAAGCCATTGTTACAGTATACTCATACCGCAAATTGCATATGTAATTCAATTGCAAGTGATAAGTGATGCATACGATATTGATACATCCGTGCGATGTAGTACAAGAAATGATTGCATTGCAGATTGGGACAATATCACAGCACATACGTATGCTCAGATGCGCATGATGAAAACTGGCCCAAAATATCACATAATCTTGGCCCAACCCCGTTCCTCATGTTCCCATATTTCACAATTCCCTTGCAAAGCTTTATAGATGTTGCGGAGGGTGAGTTTTGCCCCCCCACCCTCCCAATGTCTGAATGATTAATGCATGTATTCTCTACATAATCCTCTGTGGAGACCAGGCTGTCACTTCATCTACAAGTGGCGGCTGATCACATTTCTCACTTTAGGAAGTTATGAAGAGCAGAGGTTAACAAGCATTACTGACCTCTGTGATGGATTGGATGGAAAGTTTCCCAGAGGCACAGAGATAATATCAATACATCATGGCTACAAGGAAAATAGATAACACAAAGGAAGATTGGAGAAGGAGATTATTGGTGTAAATGGACAGTCAAAATGATGGATGGAGATATCCCTGGAAAAAAATGCATGATGGAAATGTAGGCGAAACAGGAAGAAATACTGGGGCAATGAGCCATGCTGTGAATGGAAGGAAGATTTGTTAAAAAAATAGACCAGTATTGAAGCAGATATGAATAAAGTTATTGGTTGAAAGAAATGACTTTAGCAGTATCTGGCTTTGCAGAGTGACCGCTACAGGATCCGAAGAGCAAAGCATGCTGGGATATCAAGTTGACCATGATTGTAGAGAGCCGTGTTGTCTAATAGATTTGTTGTTCGCATCAACAAAACTGTCATTGTTTAAAGCAAAATGTATTTTCCATTCCAGGTGTGACGGGGCGGATTGGAATTTACTAATGCTCGTTCAGACTCATGTTCGGAAACTTTGACAGCAGGACTACATCGTTGATATTGTGTCATATTTTGAATATTGGACATTTGTGTTACCCACACGCACCCATGTTATTATATATGATTGCTGAAGCTGTTTATAATGACTATCAGTGTTCATGTATCCCATGACAGGTAGCTGCAGCAATTTGGGCCTGATTCTCTGTCAGGTGCAGCCTTCCGCTGTGTCTATGGGCCAGAAGGTCGACACACAAATATGTGTGTCGACCTTCCATCCATGTCGACCTTAGGCATGTCAACCTATTTCAGGTGTCGAACTAAGCCATGTCGATCTTCAGTGGTTGACTTAATGGCCCATACCCGATCATGGACAGTGCTCATATATGTATGTGGGACTGACCATTTCTGTATGTGATTAGGAGCTAAGCGTGTGTTATTGGAGATTGTGGGCCTTATAATGATTAGTATGTAAACCTGATGGTCTATGCACTCATCCAGTGGTTCCCAAACTGTGTGCCATGACACCAGTGGCGTAACTATATAATTTGCGCCCCCCTGCCAAAAAATTTCGGCGCCCCTCCTCCCCATACCTGACAGAGCCGCATCGTCTCCCTCAGCTCCGCTGCGCTGCTGCCCGGCCGCATCTGTGGTCACTGTCCCGTCACTCGCTCCCGGCGCCGGCTCCTGCTGATAATGAAAAGTGACTCTTAGAAAATGGCTGCCAAAACTGTCTGCAATACGGGGGCAGCCATTTTCTAAGTGTCACTTTTCATTATCAGCAGGAGCCGGCGCCGGGAGCGAGTGACGGGACAGTGACCGAAGATGCGGCCGGGCAGCAGCGCAGCGGGTAACTATAGCTCCGCAGCCCCCCCGGCGCCCATAGTTACTCTGCGCCTCCCCGCCATGGCGGGGGCTGCGGAGGCCTAGTTACGCCACTGCATGACACCCTGGGGGGCCTTGCTTTACTTAAAATGGTGCCTCGGATCGGTGGTCCAGAAGTTATTCAAATTTACATAATTTAATGTTATTTTCTACACTTCTTAATAAGCTACCTCCATGTCGATTTGTTTCTACCCAATTTGTTTAATCACTGTTGTTTCTAATTGTAAAGCGCAACGGAATATGCTGCGCTATATAAGAAACTGTAAATAAATTAATAAGAAACTTAAAAAATGTAAAAAAATCTATGGCGCCATGATTCAAAAAAGTTGCACTAATCCGATGTTGGGCAGAATTGTCAGTCTGAATACATTTATGGGAGGAAGGGGGTGGAGACATCTAGCCCTATTTTTCTGGAGTGCCAAGGCCAGGACTAACCTAAATGTTGGAAACAGAAGTGGTGGCATCTGCACCAGCTAGTAATGTGTGATCTACTATAGGCCTTTATTCAGATCTACTCGCAGTACAAATTTGTTTGGAAAATGGGCAAAACCATGTGCACTGCAGGTGGGGCAGATGTAACATGTGCAGAGAGAGTTAGATTTGTGTGAGTTATTTTGTTTCTGTGCAGGGTAAATACTGGCTGCATTATTTTTACACTGCAATTTAGATTTCGGTTTCAACACACCCCACCCAAATCTAACTCTCTCTGCACATGTTACATCGGCCCCACCTGCAGTGCATATGGTTTTGCCCATTTTCCAAACAAATTTGTACTGCATTCAGATCTGAATAAGGGCCATAGGGCCAGATTCTCTAAGCTTCAAAAGAGATAAAATGAAGAGTGATAAACAGCCAGCCAATCAGCTCCTGCCTGACATTTTTCAAACACAACCTGTGACATGGCAGGTAGGAGCTGATTGGCTGGCTGTTTATCACTCTGGATTTTATCACTTTTGAAGCTTAGAGAATCTGGGCCATAGAGAGGACCAACTATCTAATAAGATGCCTTGCAGATAATTCCTTATATCTATCACAGAAGTGATCAGTGCAAAATTAAGGATGGCAAGTGTTGAACTTCCTGGAAACCACCTCCACACTTTCACCTGAGGTTCTGAAAAGTCGGTATTGGTGTCTGGCTGGTGGTGGGAACAATAAGTTGTAATTTTGACCTGGGTGCCAAAAAACCTTGCACCTGTCCTGCATAGAGACAGCTACAGCAAATGTCAGCATAAACTGAAAATACGTCACTGTGTCACACTCTTCTGAGGGTTACTCAGCCGACCAATGGTCATGCTGCTCACATCTCTGTTGTGCGCATGGTAACAGCATACCTCCCAACATTTGTCTCCGGCGACTCGGGACGCATCTCCCGCGCGTGGCCTAATTTCGGGGGCGTGGCCTATACTCGCGGCTCCCCGCGAGGCCACGCCCCCATTTTGCCGCTATGGGGGCATGACCCAGAGGCTCTGTGAGCCTCTAGCCATGCCCCCAGCCCCCTGGCTGCGGGAATAGACGCTGTGCGCATGCGCACAGCGTTTATTCCCCGCTGCTTAGCAGCCGACAGGGGGGACTCCCAACAGCCCCCCCACACCGCGGGACACTGTTGCCCGCGGGTGGGACATCGGGACAGGCCCTGACAATCGGGACTGTCCCGATAAAATCGGGACTGTTGGGAGGTATGGTAACAGCAGAGGTGCTAACAGCGTCCAATTTGGAATCATGCCTGTGTGCGGACACATTCTCATTCACAAATACTTTTACAACACACATATAAACTATAGCAGTTGTTAAACGTTTTGCTGCATTGTTTAGTACTGTACACACTCTTATAAAGAGTTTATTTACTGTAACTGCCACTAACTGCTATTCAAATATAAACTCCCTGGGGTAATGGCACTATTGCTGGTGGAGGTTGTATTTCAGCAACAGCTTGGTATCCAGATGTTTGCCTCAATAAACTAAACACATGCTCTACAGAATGCCTAACAAGGCAAACAGAATACTAGCATGTATAAAAAGGGGCATGGAAACTAGGGACTCAAAAGTAATTATGCCACTGTACAAAGCACTGGTGAGACCTCACCTTGAATACGGAGTACAATTCTGGTCCCCACACTATAAAAAGGACATCATAGAACTGGAAAGAATCCAAAGAAGAGCAACAAAACTAATAAAGGGAATGGAGAATTTAAGCTACGAGGACAGATTGAACAAATTGGTATTGTTTACGCTAGAGAAGAGACGTTTAAGGGGGGATATGCTTAAAATGTACAAATATATCAGGGGACAATATAAAGAACTGTCCAGCTTACTTTTTACTACAAGGAAGGACTCTAGGACACGTGAGCATGAGTTTAGATTAGAAGAGAAAAGATTTTGTTCCCTTAGAACAGGGGTGGGGAACCTTTTTTGTGGCAAGGGCCATTTGTATGGGGAAAAAAAATCCTTCGGGGGCCATATGTAAAAATTGTCCTGCTGCAGCTGTCCCACGCTCCGGCGGCTGCCACTGTATATGACTGACAGTCTCTGGCTGCTGTTGATTAAGAGGAACCTCGCGAGAACTACTGACCTCTCGCGAGAATTCCCCTGTACTTTACTCCCGGCAAAGCCGCCAGTCGGGTGGGAGGGCCACTCAGACCTGCTATGGGGGCCGCACACGGCCCCCGGGCCTGAGGTTCCCCACCCCTGCCTTAGAAGGAACAAAAAAAAATTCACGGTCAGGGCAACTAAACTGTGGAACTCTCTTCCTGGTGAGGTGGTGTCGGCAGACACAATAAATACGTTTAAAATAAGGTTGGACAAACATTTATTGATTCAAAACATCCAGGGGTACAATTAAGATAATCAGTCTTTACATTTTAAAATAAAATATCAGTATTCACTACATAAAAACAAGGGTTAAGCTAATAAACCAAGGTTGAACTACAGTAGATGGACGCAAGTCTTTTTTCAGCCTTAACTACTACAAATGTTCTAAGCTGATCTACCAATAGTCCTACATGCATGTGTATATGTATGTACAGTATATCAACTATATATGTTATGGATGTTTTGTTTAAAATAAAGAGTGTGTGACATCTATGGTCCTGCTAGGAGGGGATTCAGCCAGGAAGCGATATAAATGGCTTTCAATTAACTGAAGCGGAGGAGAGGTGCCCCATTGGGAGCAAGAGCCCAGCAGCAATTTCCTCCCAGAGTTACGCCTCTGTATATATATATATATATATATATATATATATCCATATAACCCTGGTGTCCAACGCAATAAGGTAATGCACAGAATCCAAGGAATGATGGCAGTCAAGAGACATGAATGAAAACCTCAACATCGGGTTGTATTGTTATACATGAAGCTTTCGGGGTGTAACCCCCTTCGTCAGGAAACAATTCCTATATATGGATAGTGAATCCCGCACACGACGTCCTTAAGTTACTGCTCTGGTGCCAGGCTCTCTAAAAAGAAGAATACGGACGCAGGACCTCCGGCGCGCGTGTGAAATTTGGGGGCGTTGCCTAACGGCATAGCCTGCAAATCGCGTTAATCGCACTGGTGTACACGAGGGAAGGGCTTTGTAGTTGCATAAGCAGAAAAGGCAGGTGCACCTCCGACTATGTATATTTTATGTATGTTTCAATTTTTATTTTCTAGTAAACCATTTGATAACCGCCACCTGTTTCTTTAGTTGAATTCTGAAGTATATTTTTTATCAGTAGTATTACTGTTACTTCATTTGTATTGAGATAAACACTGACACCAGCCAGATTAATCACATGATAATGTTAATTCTAGCGGCTGCCAGCCCTGACCCTGGACTAGCTACGTACTATTCTTGTCTGCTGTTAGCACTTTACCTGTTCCTTACATAGGGGAGCAAATGTGTTCCAGGGATGGGGTGAGGGGGAAGTTCTTGCTACGAAGGTGAGAATGTCTCTACAGAGATTGGGGGTGGGAAGTGATTTCCAGGGAACGGTGAGGGTGGAATATATTACTACTGATGTGAGGTGGAGGAATGCATTCCAAGGGGGAGGTGACACGGTATTAATATAGAGATGACTGGTATAAATTGAGCATACCTCTCAATTTCTCAATGCACGGCTGTGGGACATGTGGGTGCACCTATAAAAAGTAGGTGTGTGGCCTCCCATATGCGTGTCGAGGCCCCTGATTGCGGTACTCCTGCGATGCCTAACCCCCCAGTTCTGCCACAGTGGCCAGCTGCCAGCCATGCCCCCAGGCCCTCTGTTTCTCTGAATAGATGCTCTGAGCAGAGCAGTTGGTAGCAGGGGGACTCCCAACTACCCCCCTCTCCAACCTCCACCCCCACTGTGGGACACTGCTGGCACCAAGTGGGACAGTCCCCAAAAAATGGCCTCCTGTATATAGGTAATTTAGGCAGCTTTGTGGCCCGATCTGTGTGTTTTTGTGGATATCGCTGCAGATATACTATGATAAATGGGCCAATGTATGCCTTGCGGATCAGCAATCACACAGCTGCCTACTAACATGGTGCTATTCTCAGGAACAGGGCAATCTTGGGCCCTGGGATGTACTATGCCATGGACAAATAGCCCACACATGAATCTTGGCTACACTTCACAATGTGGTGCATGAAGCACTCTCCTCTTGTTGCAGATGGCAGTATAACTCTGTCCTTGTCACCATTCCTCCCACTGTCGCCTACAGACGTAGAGCGGATACGGGCTCTGATCCTCCTAACAGCAGCTCACACCACAGACATGTGGGAAAGACCTCTGTGCAGAGCGGAGGGGGCTGATGATCACCAGACCACCCACATTATGGATTAGGAGATAGAGTGTGCTGCACTCTAACTAATCCTCTATAGCACATAGCAACAAGGTAATCCCTGCAGGAATATCCGGTGGTGGAGGAAAGACAGACACCTGGGTTCCACCCCCCTCACACAACATATAGCAGACACCTGGGTTCCACCCCCTCACACAACATATAGCAGACACCTGGGTTCCACCCCCTCACACAACATATAGCAGACACCTGGGTTCCACCCCCTCACACAACATATAGCACAGCATTGCTTGGCAGCAGTGGGCGGCAGAAGAGTTTGCAGCATGCATATCAGTTATACGGGAAAGGGTCACTAGGTCCACCCTATTCAGGTTGATATGCATTGGGTTGACCACTGAAGTTCGACATGGCTTAGGTCAATACCTGAAATAGGTCGACAGGGTTTGACGGTCGACACAAGCATTAGGTCGACAATGGGAAAATCGACAATCAAAAGGCTGACATGATTCTTCACGTTTTTGTTTGAGCCAACGTGCCAGCAGGCGGTATTTCATGCCCTACCATCCACTACGGCAGGGCTGGGCAGCACCGGCCCTCCAGATGTTAGTGATCTACACATCCCAGGATGCTTTGCATTAGTTTTGCTATGTGGCCATGCTGAAACTGATGCAAGGCATGCTGGGATGTGTAGTTCATCAACATCTGGAGGGCTGGTGTTGCCCAGCCCTGCACTAGGGCGTGGTGGGAGAATAAAATAGTGCCCGAGCAGCGAGTCATGTGAAGGGATGAGGTACACTTTGATGGGTCCATGTCGACTATGTCAACATCAGTTACAAAAAAAGCTGACTTTTTGACTGTCACCTTACCATTGTTGACCTAATACTTGTGTCGACCTTAGCTTTGTTGACCTTCAGTGGTCAACCCATTGTATGCTGCCTAAATAGGGTAGACTCATACCCAGTTATACTGGGTTGTAAAATCAGGGTCCCTGATGTCTTCCATCCCTGCCACTCCAGTTTGTTACAGAATACACTCCAGGGGACCGACTGCTGAATCCGAGTGTTCAAAATGTACAATGCTGTACAATATGCTGGCACCATATAACAGTAGTCCATATTACACACTGTACAATGCTGTACAATATGCTGGTACCATATAATAATAATCCATATTACACGCTGTACAATGCTGTACAATATGCTGGTACCATATAATAATAATCCATAGTACGCGCTGTACAATGCTGTACAATATGCTGGCACCATATAATAATAATCCATATTACACGCTGTACAATGCTGTACAATATGCTGGTACCATATAATAATAATCCATATTACACGCTGTACAATGCTGTACAATATGCTGGTACCATATAATAATAATCCATAGTACGCGCTGTACAATGCTGTACAATATGCTGGCACCATATAATAATAATCCATATTACACGCTGTACAATGCTGTACAATATGCTGGTACCATATAATAATAATCCATATTACACGCTGTACAATGCTGTACAATATGCTGGCACCATATAATAATAATCCATATTACACGCTGTACAATGCTGTACAATATGCTGGCACCATATAATAACAATCCATATTACACACTGTACAATGCTGTACAATATGCTGGCACCATATAATAATAATCCATATTACACGCTGTACAATGCTGTACAATATGCTGGCACCATATAATAACAATCCATATTACACGCTGTACAATGCTGTACAATATGCTGGCACCATATAATAATAATCCATATTACACGCTGTACAATGCTGTACAATATGCTGGTACCATATAATAATAATCCATATTACACGCTGTACAATGCTGTACAATATGCTGGCACCATATAATAATAATCCATATTACACGCTGTACAATGCTGTACAATATGCTGGTACCATATAATAATAATCCATATTACACGCTGTACAATGCTGTACAATATGCTGGTACCATATAATAATAATCCATATCACACGCTGTACAATGCTGAACAATATGCTGGTACCATATAATAATAATCCATATTACACGCTGTACAATGCTGTACAATATGCTGGCACCATATAATAATCCATATTACACGCTGTACAATGCTGTACAATATGCTGGTACCATATAATAATAATCCATATTACACGCTGTACAATGCTGTACAATATGCTGGCACCATATAATAATAATCCATATTACACGCTGTACAATGCTGTACAATATGCTGGTACCATATAATAATAATCCATATTACACGCTGTACAATGCTGTACAATATGCTGGTACCATATAATAATAATCCATATCACACGCTGTACAATGCTGAACAATATGCTGGTACCATATAATAATAATCCATATTACACGCTGTACAATGCTGTACAATATGCTGGCACCATATAATAATCCATATTACACGCTGTACAATGCTGTACAATATGCTGGTACCATATAATAATAATCCATATTACACGCTGTACAATGCTGTACAATATGCTGGCACCATATAATAATCCATATTACACGATGTACAATGCTGTACAATATACGGGCACCATATAATAATAATCCATATTACACGCTGTACAATGCTGTACAATATGCTGGTACCATATAATAATAATCCATATTACATGCTGTACAATGCTGAACAATATGCTGGTACCATATAATAATAATCCATATCACACGCTGTACAATGCTGTACAATATGCTGGCACCATATAATAATAATCCATATTACACGCTGTACAATGCTGTACAATATGCTGGCACCATATAATAATCCATATTACACGATGTACAATGCTGTACAATATACGGGCACCATATAATAATAATCCATATTACACGCTGTACAATGCTGTACAATATGCTGGCACCATATAATAATAATCCATATTACACGCTGTACAATGCTTTACAATATGCTGGCACCATATAATAATAATCCATATTACACGCTGTACAATGCTGTACAATATGTTGGCACCATATAATAATAATCCATATTACACGCTGTACAATGCTGTACAATATGCTGGCACCATATAATAATAATCCATATTACATGCTGTACAATATACGGGCACCATATAATAATTGTCCATATTACACGCTGTACAATGCTGTACAATATGCTGGCACCATATAATAATAGTCCATATTACACACTGTACAATGCTGTACAATATGCTGGCACCATATAATAATAATCCATATTACACGCTGTACAATGCTGTACAATATGCTGGCACCATATAATAATCCATATTACACACTGTACAATGCTGTACAATATGCTGGCACCATATAATAATAATCCATATTACATGCTAATGCTGTACAATATGCTGGCACCATATAATAATCATCCATATTACACGCTGTACAATGCTGTGCAATGCTGGCACCATATAAGAATAATCCATATTACACGCTGTACAATGCTGTACAATATGCTGGCACCATATAATAATAGTCCATATCACACACTGTACAATGCTGTACAATATGTCGGCACCATATAATAACAATCCATATTACACGCTGTACAATGCTGTACAATATGCTGGCACCATATAATAATAATCCATATTACACACTGTGCAATGCTGTACAATATGCTGGCACCATATAATAATAGTCCATATCACACACTGTACAATGCTGTACAATATGTCGGCACCATATAATAACAATCCATATTACACGCTGTACAATGCTGTACAATATGCTGGCACCATATAATAATACTGTAGTCCATATCACACACTGTACAATGCTGTCCAATATGCTGGCACCATATAATAATAATCTAAAAACAAAAACGTTAAAAAGAATAGTTGGCCACTGATTGGCTGACAGAGCTCTCTCAGCCAATCAGCGGCCGTCCGTTATTTTGAATGTGTTTATATGAATTCTTCTGCCTCCCACCTTCAGCTCCCTGGGATTATTGCATGCGATAAATTGCATGTGATACCCCCTTTTCTGGAATTTATGGTGGACATTTATCATAAATTGGTTAATCAAACAATATGGCATATTTATAAGTACAAAATGCAGAGAAATAAGGCCCATTAAAAAGATTTAAGTTCCATAGCAGAAATATAAATGACATTAATTCTCTACTGTACTGGAACTAGTTACAGGTTGAGTATCCCCTATCCGAAATGCTCGGGACCGCGAGCATTTCGGATAGGGGAATTTTCCGGTTTTTAGAATATTTTTTTGCAGCCATACTTACCTGTCCCCTGATGGTCCCCGGGCGTCCCTCGGCGTCCGCGCAGTCCCCGGGCGTCCACAGCAGGCCTCCGGCATCTTCTCCTGGTCTCCAGCGGTCCCAGGAATGCATTGCGCGAGTGCGCGCGCGCACCGGTGACGTCACCGGCGCGCGCGCACACTCGCGCAATGCATTCCTGGGACCGCTGGAGACCCTGGAGAAGATGCCGGAGGCCTGCTGTGGACGCCCGGGGACTTGGTAAGTATGAAAAGAGGGTTAGGGGGTTAAAAAAAAAAAAAAAAAAATTCGAATGATTCCAAAAACCACGGTTTTTGGAATAATTCGGATAAGGGATGTCCGGATACCGGATACTCAACCTGTATATACTGTTTACATAAGTGATACCACTCCTGTTCAACTACAAGTCTCAGGATGCCTGCTAAAGGGGAGACAAGCAATCATGGTGGCTGGGACTGCTGGCACTTGTAGTCCCACATTAGCTGTAGAGATACATGTTTATCACTGATATACATGCTCAGGTGTTTTACAAGCAGACAGCATTTCATAAAGTGCCAAAAATCTGGTTGTTAAAAGAAAAAAAATGTGGTTGAAATATACAACGACGACTCGCACTAGAAATGTAATGGTAAATTTGCTAAAGTTTCTAAAAAATGAAAGAAGTGGGGTTGCCCATAGCAACCAATTAGGTTCTGTCTATCATTTTCTAGGATGCAATTGAGAAATGATAGGATCTGATTGGTTGTTATATCACCTGCAATATCCACTTTTATTTTTAAGAAACTTTAGTCAATTTACCTCACAGATGCACTAAGCTTCAAAAGTGATAACACAGAGAGTGATAAACAGCCAGCCAATCAGCTACTACCTGTCATGTCACAGACTGTGTTTGAAAAATGTCTTGCAGGAGCTGATTGGTTGGTTGTTTATCAGTCTCCATTTTATCACTTTTAATGCTTAGTGCATCTGGCCCAGAGTTTTTTTCCATGTTGTAGCTCTTGGCTGAGGCTGTTCAACAAGCAATACCACAAATATACAAAACAAGACAAATACAAATTGAACTCTATTAATAATTGTGTTTAATATATGTGTGTGTGTATAGATATATATATATATATATATATATATATACTACAAGTACTACAAATGGTAATTGACTAGTAAACATACAGTACAGGATGCTCATTTTGCTGTTCCTATTAAACATTCTGTGCTATTATAAAGCGCACATGTGTTTCTCATTTTGAGTCCCAATAATTATTAGAACTAAAACGCATTCCCCTAATACGAAACATATACAATTGTAATCTCACACATTTTGATGCATGATACAGAGTATATTTACAAGCATGGCATTTTACAATAGGTATCTCTATAGCTAATATATCTATATATCAATACATGTTAAACAAGTTTATAAACAGCAACAATTCAAAAACTTACACAAAAAGTTTCTTCATAATAAAGCTACAATTGTCTCACAAGCTACAAGATAATATTCACAAGTTTCTATTCTACTTTGCTGCTGAAAACTGGCAGAGATATACAGTATTACTAAGTAGTGTTCTCTATCCTCAATGCATTCCTGCACTGGGTACCACAGATTAGCACACACCTACCCCAATCTGATGATTTGGACTCTGTTAGCCTCTTCCTCTATCAGATGTTTATGTTCCTTTCAGACCCAGCAGTAAGGACCAATCGTCAATGCAGGGGTGTTGCTTTCGTGCCAGAGTTACCCCTGTATGCCCTTCCCACCCCTTTCTGCATTGAATTAAATGTCCTAAAGTACATCTGCCTATGAAGTCCTCCCCCTCTCTCTGAATTTTAAACAGCAGACACAAATACCAGTAAAACACACTGAACAAATGTTTTCAGGTATTTGAAATGTAGCAGAAGTATGTAAACATGATATTACAAGCTTGTCATAGCCTCTGTCGTTTTGGTGGAATGTGTAATACTCTGAGGTGTTTCTTCATATTTCTATATACACTTGACCTCAATTTAGGGTTATTTATGATTATTTGTGGTCCACAAATGAAGGGGGAAAAAATAAGGTTGAAGGTCTCAGTAAACCTGCATACATTTTTAATTATAATAAATCAGGGTTGCCGACCCTCCCGAAATTACCGGGAGTCTCCCGAAAATCGGGTCCCCCTCCAGGCCCCCCGGAAGGGTGGGCAACCCTCCCGGACTCAGGGGGACCCCCACTTAAATGCCGCAATCCGCGGGTCTCAGAGGAGGGGGCGGAGCTAAAATGACACCCTCGTGTCATTTTAGCCCCGCCCCCTCCATGGAGATCAGTGATTTAGACTATTTCCCCGTAATGGGGTGGGGCTTAATGACGTCACAGTCAAGCCCCGCCCCCGAACGGGTAATGAAAGTCTCCTCTCTGGGCTTCTCCCGGAGAGGAGAATTTGAAAGTCGGCAACCCTGTAATAAATGTGCACATGAGTATGGATCATTGGATAGACAGCAACTATGTCAACACCACTAGGTCGACATGACTGAAAGTCCTCATGCAGGAAGGTTGACATGACTGAAGGTCGACATAGGTTAGGTCTACAGGGTCATTAGGTCGACAGTCATTAGGTCAACATGGGGAAGGTCGACAGTCAAAAGGTCAACATGGGTTTTTTCACTTTTTTTGTCCCGAATGTTGACACAGTCGACATGGACACTGAAGTGTAGCAATGCGTCCCCTCGCATGGCTTTCTGCGCTCGCCATGCTTGGAACACTATTTTATTCTCCCACCACGCCCTAGTGGAAGGTAGGGCCTGTCGGCAGATGTATGCTCAAAATAAGAAAAAAACTCCATGTTGATCTTTTGACTGTCGACCTTCCCCATGTCGACCTAATGATTGTTGACCTAATGACCATGTCGACCTTCAGTCATGTCGACCTTCCTGTATGTCGACCTTCAGTCCGGTCAACCTTAATGCATGTCGACCTAGTGGTGCCGACCTAATGATTGTCGACATAATACTTGTAGACCTAGTGATCGTATCCCATGAGTATAGTACCTTTAAAACCATTGCTCTGTAATAAAATTTTCATTCATACACTGGGTGGGGTAGGAATGTTGGACATGCTGTATTTATTAGTTTACAAAAAATTGCTAGTAATTATATTGTTGATGCATATTGAACAGTGTATAGCAGCTCCATTGCTTGTGCACTGCCAACCATTCATGTTTTCTGGATATCTTTATTCAAGCACATATAGGGATGGCCATCAATGTGCCTACCATCTAAGGAGAAATGGAATGTGTCCATCAGTGGTTACATACTATGCAATAGTTGACATCAATATATACACTACCCAATGATCATCACTGTACTTACACTGACTGGCCTTTTGGCCAATCATAAGCTGGGGAAGTTACATAGTTACATAGTAGGTAAGGCTGAAAAAAGACTTGCGTCCATCTAGTTCAACCTGGTATAGATATCCATTGCTGATTTGGTAGGTTCTGGTATTTTACAGACAAATTATATTTCTTATTTGTACCCATGGATGTTTTTCTTCAGTAAATGTTTGTCCAACTTTGCCTTGAACGCATTTAATGAGCCAGCCGTTACCACCTCTCTGGGAAGAGAGTTCCAGAGTTTGACTGTTCTGACCGTAAAGAAATTCTTTCTACTAGCTGAATGAAATCTTTTTTCTTCTAATCTATACTCATGCCCTCGTGTCCTAGATTCCTTTCTAGTAGAAAAGAGGGTGCGTGACAGTTCCTTATATTGGCCCTTGATATACTTGTACATGTTGAGCATGTCCCCCCTTAAACGTCTCTTTTCTAATGTAAATAGTCCCAAATTGCTTAATCTCTCCCCGTAGCTTAAATTCTCCATTCGACTAATAAGCTTTGTTGCTCGCCTTTGGACTTTTTCTAATTCTATGATGTCCTTTTTATAGTGTGGGGCCCAGAACTGTACTCCGTACTCTAGGTGAGGTCTCACCAATGCTTTATATAGTGGCATAATTACCCTCGAGTCCCTAGTTTCCATTCCCCTCTTAATACATGCCAGAATTTTGTTGGCCTTTTTTGTAGCTACGTTACAATGGGCACTACATCCTAGTTTGCTGTCTATTTGGACTCCTAGATCCTTTTCAAGTATGGAATTACCCAGTTCCTCTCCGCTAAGGTTGTAACTTGCACACTGGTTGTGTCTCCCAAGGTGCATAACCTTACATTTATCTACATTGAACCTCATCTTCCATTTTTTTGCCCACTCATCTAGAATTGCAAGATCAAGTGGCTTTGTGGGAGTCATGGGCAGAGCTATACTTTGTGTCTCGGCACCATCGTATGGGTCAATACCGTTGATGGTGGGAAACTACCTGATTCTCCCCATCATTTGCAAAAGCATTCATCATTGCCCATAAACCTTTAATCATTTTAGAACATCGATATATAATGGCCATCCCAATGCATACATGACAGCCTTGGCTGGGTCAGGAATTAGCGTACCTGTTCCCACAGACAGATATGTTCAGAACTGGAGTTGATAAACACTGATCTAGAATGACTTAGGTTTCTTTTTTAAGCAATGGAATGCAGAAGAGTTATTTGCCTTAGGTGTAATAACACTTTCAGACTGTTACTTGAATTCCGGAAAATAATATCTCTAGTATCAGGTCTACCGTATGTGTAAAAAGGAATAATTATAGCTATTGCCAGGACATGTAATGTTACTGGGCCGCTCAGCTTACTTCATTAAGGTATAGATCACAGGGTCAACAGTAATAAATTTGACAGTGTCAATATACACAAGGTCGACATGGGGAAAAAGTCAAAACAACCAAAAGGTCAAAATGCTTTTTTATTTATTTATTTTCTGTATCAATTTGTACATTTGAAGGACCCCAAATTAGTGTACCATGTACCATCATATGCCTGGCTTTGCCCTCCACACTTTGCGGGACGCAAACTGCAACATACACAAACCATATTAGGGTGGCGATGTGTCTATGTATGTGTATGTTTCTGTGTATACTGTTACAGACTAGGGCAGTGGTTCCCAAACTGTGTGCCTAGGCTCCCTGGGGTGCCTCGGAGCACTTGCAGGGGTGCCTCAGGTTGGTGGTACAGAATCAATTCAAGTTATTTATGGCCAATTAAATAGGCAAAATCAGTGCTTGTGGCTTCCAATTAAGAATATGTGGGTAAACAGAAGTGAATCATGTTTCTCACCACATAAGTGGACCTAAGGAAAAACATTTAAATCACAACTTTTTTTATATTTTTCCTGAAATTAGTAACCAACTTTTGGCCTTGGGGTGCCGTGAAAAATATTCTGATACTTTAGGGTGCCGTGATTCAAAAAGTTTGGGAACCACTGGACTAGGGTATGAAGGGCCCACCAGGGAATGCAGTGCTAGGGGGCCGAAGCGTAAGTGGTGTGGCCTTTCTCCAGAGGGGGGGGCATGGCTAGACACCTGAGAGGTATTTGGCCAATCATGAAAGAGGACATGTAAAGAGTAGGGACACTTTATAAAGGAGGGGACAGGGGTGTGTCAGAACATCTATTTTGATAGCAAGGAGGGTTCATCTTGGTGTAGTTTCCTTAGAAGCAACTCAAGCACCCAAGTTCATCCATGATCGTGCTCCACCAAGTTACTCACGTCTGCAGGAGGGTTTGGGGCCCACTTTGGATTCTCTCTGTAGACCTGTGGGCCAGTCCAACCATGGATAGACTTGCACAGTGCTTCTTACCAATGGGCATGTACTTCTGATCATGCATGTTCACATAGAATGTACATCAGGAGTTTGTTAAAGAGGAACTGCCCCAAAAGCATTCCTGGAAAGTCTATTCAGATCTTTTATATTTAGAAATTGATTCAGAGGGGGTAAAAATGGGATAAAGGGGGTACTGTGATTCACACGGACGACCAATTGTGTTTGCGCCCACAGCACTCGCACACAGAAGTCCGGACGGGGGCGTGGAGGGGCGTGGGGTGGTGGGGTGGGCAATTTGCATATGGGAACACCCAGCATTTCATGGGATTTCCCATGAGAACGCTGGGCGTTCCCATGCAAATTGCATGGTGATGCGGGTGCAGGGGGAGGGCAGCTAACGTCAGCGGATGTCAGCTGCCCGCCCTGTCCTTGCACAGGATGCCCGCAAGTCTGAGATACCATAGAGGTGTCTCAGATCTGCGAGCACTGAAGAAATAATTTGATGGTCTCCCCCGCACCCAAGGCTGCGAATGGATGATTATGCAAATCATCCAGTCGCATGCCTACGGGGGTTCAGAGGGGGGAGGGGCAGCCGTGCGGATGGCACTTAGTGGACTCGCAAGGCTGTGAAATTCGCAGCCTTGTGAGTCAACCAGAATAAGGGCCAAAGACGCAGCTTACTACCACACAGAAGTAGCATCTACATACAATTGTCAGGTGTACCCCAAACTCCCAAAACCAACAATCTGAGAACTTTGTGTCTGAACAGACCTGATTGCACAGCTGCTGATTTTCATAGCTTAGGGATCAGGTATACGCCTCAACGCCAGAATGAAACCCCGCCCCCTGCAAGATTTCCTAACACTATCATCTAACTGGGGTAAATTTATTAAGATGGGAGTTCTATGGAAGATGGGATTCTGCCCATAGCAACCAATCAGAACTATTATCTTCCTGAAGGTGTTAAATAAATAAGAAATCAAATCTGATTGGTTTCTATGGGCAACATCCCAACTTCAATAGAACTCCCATCTTAGTAAATTTACCCCGCTGTGTTATTTGGCGTGTGTGTGTGTCTGTGTGTTGTGAATATAACCAGACTAAGAAGACACAGATAAGGTCAGGAAAAGCCTGAACCCAGAAGAGGACTTCATCCGATATACATATGCAAGTAATAATTTAAGGATGTATATGAATTTCTGAGCAGATCCTGTCACATTGTTACATAAGGAACAAACATAACCACAAAGGAAAAAGAACAGAAGACCACAATCTGGCATTACATAAACACACAGACCTCTCTGGAGCAGGAGAACTTCCAAGGACTGGAACTGAGAACCAGAAACACAAGCACCAGCCATTCCTTGGGAGGCTGCGGTGGGCCGTCAGAGGAGTGAGATATTTCTGTACTACTCCAGAACATTAAATTGTTTTACTGTTCATTTAGAACAAAATAATTTATATTTGTACACTTGAGTATTTTTACACATATTCCTCTCTTTTATACATTTATAACCCTTTACAAAAACAAAAGTGGAGAGTGATAAACAACCAGCCAATCAGCTCCTACCTGTCATTTTCCAAACCCAGCCTGTAACATGACAGGTAGGAGCTCATTGTCTGGTGGTTTATCACTCTGCATTTTATCACTTTTTGAAGCTTGATACATCTAGCCCTAAGTGATACTTATTAAAGCCCCAAACACATTAAGCTCTCTTATAAACAATATCGCAAATTTTGGCTCCTCTGTGCGATATCGTTTATAATGTAATTGAGTTTGTACCCTTAATATTGTTAACAATGCGCACTCCAATGCATTGTTAATGACTGATCCTCCATCAATGTCCTCTGTGCTGCATGCTCACTGTTATCGTCAACAAAGCATGTTAGCAGCGGGAGCCGGGTGACATCACTGAACAATAAAGATCTGCAGGAGACTCCCTGAAATAGCAGCAATCTCCCTCTCTCCCTCATTAGTCTAGCAATCTCCCTCATGTCACCTAGCCCACATTACACTGTTACATTTTTTTGGGGAAAAAGGAATGAGAGACAGATACATTTACATTGATTCATCTGCACCATTTCCCAGCACTTTAGCAAGTATAGTATCTCTTGCTAACTGCTTTGGGGCTCATCTACATTTGGATATAAGTCATTTTAAAAGATTCCTCTCAGATGTAGCAGTACACACCCCTGCTTCTAGGTGCCACACTCGCAATCTCTCTATATATGGAACTAGACACACCCTTTTGGTGGAGCATGACATGCCCCCTCAATGGGGCGCTTTACAAAATTCTATTACCAACTAAAATCTCCCTGAAACTAGTTTTCAAAAGTACGCAAGTATGATATAAACACTGTTTAGTGTGTGTGCGCTATATTGTTCACTCGGGGACTCCAACAATATCATTATCGTTAATGCTCCCAGATCGAATCGTCTAGCGCAGGCATGTCCAACCTGCAGCCCTCCAGCTGTTGTGAAACTACACATCCCAGCATGCCTTGCAATAGTTTTAGCATTCCCTAATAGCAATACTATGGCAAGGCATACTGGGATGTGTAGTTTCACAACAACTGGAGGGCCGCAGATTGGACATGCCTGTTCTAGCGTGTATGGTGCTTTAGTCATCTGTACTTAAGCATAGATATTCTTAACACCCGGACTATTTTGGTGCCTAAAGAACTGCATTTTTGAACCACTGTTTCTAATCTATTGCATCCCACTGACATTTGCCTGACTATTTTTGTGAATTAAATTGGATGCAGTTAATTTCTGGAGGTAAATGGTTTGAGATGATGTTTGCTCAAGGAAAAAGCCAGCGCTCATTTCAGGAAGCAGTAGACTAATATCTTCCAGATGAAAAGCATCAGGCTGACGTCTTAGCATTCAAATAAACTCCCATACAGTTTCCTTCCCTCTGACTATAAGCAGTCTACACTTAATTAAAGCCTTCTTGTTAATGAACTTAAGTTGAGGATCCCAGCATTTCGCACTAAGCAGAGAGGTTACGTTAGGACAGTCTGATGAATACAGTACATTAGGGGAAGTTTCTATCTGTAACCAGGGCTATTTTTGTGCAGGCTCCAGCAGGAACTGTGGCCCTTATTCTAGCTCACTCTTTCTGACAAAATATTTCTTAGATGGACAAAACCATGAGCACTGCAGGTGAGGCAGGTGTTACTTGTGCAGAGATAATTAGATTTGGGTGGGGTTTTACATCTGCCTCACCTGCAGTGCACATGGTTTTGTCCATCTAAGAAATATTTTGTCAGAAAGAGTGAGCTAGAATAAGGGCCACAGTTCCTGCTGGAGCCTGCACAAAAATAGCCCTGTCTGTAACGTCATGTGACTGAGACATTACTTTGCAAACTTTTCTAATTGCTTACTTATCCCTGCATCGTGTGCGGCAAAAATGACCCGGTGGAAATTAGTCGTGAGAAATATTTAACCATTTAAGTGACACAAATTAAATAACGGTTAAAACCTCGTAGCAAATGGCAAACAAAGTTGAGACAATAAAAATAAATTTTAGGGGCAAAATGACAAAAGGACAGATAGTGACAAAAGGGAAAGCAGTGTGATAGCCAAACGCTCGGTGACATGTGAAATGCATAAAGCTGACCATTTATGAGGATCCGTTCTACATAACACAAATACCACTGTTTACGAGAGACAGATTCCCCAGATGGGCCATGTGTTTCATGGCAAAGGACGGGGCAAATTTGTGCAGGATTTAGAGGATTGTTTCATTCTTTAGACTCGCATATGGGAGAATATGTATGTGATGTGTAGAACCCAAAACTCAACAACTGGTACCAGAAATACATTGCAAAGGGCAGATCATTTCTGAGGACAAGGTTGCAGAAGAAATAATGCAGATTTATTAAATCTTGGAAAGAGATAACATACCGACCAATCATCTTCGAGGTACCATGTTACAGGCTGTGTTTGAATAAATGAGAGACACTGATTGGTTGGAACCTTATCTCTCTCTACTTTATCTTTCTCCAAACTTTAATAAATCTCCTCCAAGGATACATAGGGCCTGATTCCTAGTGGTAAGCAATGGTGATGTTCATGTAATTGGGCATACAGTATGTTTTGCTCCTGTGCCGTTTGCAATCCATTTGGATAGAGAGGGGGGGATTTTCTAAGATGTATTTCACATGGGATGTTGCTATGGCATACCTCCCAACTTTCATTGGTGGTCCAACAGGACCTTTGCACGGGGCGCAGTTGCGTGCCCGAACTTTTGGGGGCGTGGCCTTCAAACACATCACTTGTGCAAGGCCACACCCCGTTTTTGCCACTGCTGCTCCTCTGCCTGCGGGGAATAGATATGTCTATTCCCTGCTGACAAGCGAGTGGCAGCAGGGCCTCCCCACTCACACACCCCCCTCCCCCTCACACCGCGGGACACTGCTGGCCCCGGACAGGTCACGGGAACGTCCCCAAAAAACGGGACGTTTCTGCAGTAAATGGGACAGTTGGGATGTATTCTATGGGCAACCAATCGGGTACTCTCTATTATCATTTTAAAGGCGCTAAATAAACAGGAAGTAGATTCTGATTGGTTGCCCAGAGCAACATCCTATGTGAAATAGAACACACATTTGTTACATAAATTCCATAAATTCAAATGAAAAATGTTTTGTAAAAACAGATTATATTTCCAATATACTGTAAGGTAAACATGGTAAATATTGCGCATACAGGAAGTGGGGCACGCAACTGCCGGAAGTGGGGCAGGTCAAACATTACAGACACCACTACAACCAGGAAGAAGACACGCTGATCACATGGGGCGCTTGAGACCTCTGGATTGGGCATCCAGAGGATAACTACAGACCCAGAATTTCAGCCATTACACTCCTTGAAAAAGACCTCAGTGGAGGTTGAAACGCGTTGGAGGAAGCTGGGGAGAGTGTTTGAGGACTGCAAGGTGGACATCCTGTATTACCATCCAGATCTTGGGGGAGGAAACCGGTACCTGCCTGAAAGACTGTTTGCCTGAAAGACTGTTTGCCCTTTATGCGAGTTTGAGAGCTGCCTAAAACCCAGTTCTCCACCTTAAAGGGTATTTGTCCACCTTTCTATCCCTACACCCACCTGGCTAAATTTTAAAGAATTTTAAAGAATTTGTGATTTTTTTACTGCATGTCTTATTGAATTTTCTCTTATTATAATAAATACTACACTATATTTGGTCCTACTTTTGCTTCTATCCCTGTTTAACTACCACGGCTTGACACACCGGGAAAGTTGGCCCATATACAGGGAGAAGAGAGACAGAGACCTGAATATAGTCCTCAGGGAAAGTTTTGATTATGCCAAACCCTGGTTACGGACTCGGAGAAGAGGAGACGCCACCTACACAGTAGGTCCGTAATGTTTCTCTATCTCTTTGCGCTGGTGGAGGGACCTGACCAGTCTGTGTTTCTATTCACTAAACCTTGTTTGCATGGTAAATATTGTAATACAGGGGGAAATTTACTAATAGGAATACGTAAAAAATAGGTGTATTCGTAGGCAGAAATACACCTATTTTTTACACATTTGTATTTTCTGGATTTACTATCCCGAAAATACAGCAATTCGTATTCCTAAAGATGGGACATTCGTATTTGTATTTACAAATACGAATGTCTACACCATCGATAGGATACGAAAGGAATCACCATTCAAAAGAATGGTGGTTCCTGATTTACTAAGCACCCGTATTGATAATAAGGCCTCTAATTGGCGTAAAACAGCCACGAAAATACGGCAGGAAAATACACCTTGATTTTCCTGTCGTATTTGCTTTAAGCCTGCACGGATCAGTCAGATCCGTGCAGGCTTCAGTGTAAAAAAAATAGAAAAATAAATACATTTAAAAAAACAAAAACAGTGTGGGGTCCCCCCCACAGCTGTAACCAGCACCAGGCTGAAAGAGCTGGGGCCGGTAATTAAAAATCAGGGAACCCGACAAATAGGGGTTCCCATATTTTTTAAAACCAGCCCCAGGTCCGGGGCTGGTTCCCAAAATACGGGGGACAAAATGAGTAGGGGTCCCCCGTATTTTAAGAACCAGCCCCAGGCCAAACCAGCCAGCAGGGTAATGTCACAGCCGGGGGACACTTATATAAGTTCCTCCGGCCAAAACATCAACCTACTGTCCAGTCAGCCTGGCCAGGGGCCCTGGGGGAGTGGGGACCCCCCATCAAAGGGGTCCCCCCCCTCCAGGACTTACCTGACCAGGCTGAAGCCTGGTGCTGTTCCCGGTGGCCCTGTGCGGTGGCCACCGGGCTGATTCAGTGTAAAAAAATAGATGTAAAAACTATTGTTTTAAACTGTGGAACTATGAGTCCCAGCAAGCCTCCCCCACAAGCTGGGACTTGGAGAACCACAAGTCCCAGCCTGCGGGACATTAAAGGGCCCGCTGGCACTTGTAGTTCCACAGTAAAAAAATTAGGTAAATAAATACACACTGACACATAAGAAAAATAAAACTTTAATACATACATAACACACACATACTGATACTTACCTATCTTGATCCCATAGCTAGGTCCCAGGGTCTTGATCCGGTGCCTTGTCCTGCTCCATGTCGTCGGTGGGCTCCATGTCGATGGTGTCTGTGTCGGCGGCGTCTGTCGGCGTCCATCCGGTCCGAAGAAATCCATGGGGGACCTGTGGAAGGAAATCCTACTCACCCAGGTCCTCCATGGAAGCTCTGAAGTCTTGATCCGACGTAGTCCTCTGTCACCTTCTGTGACACTCCGGCAACTCCATCGGCTCCCGGCGCCAGACTGTCAGAGGCGCCTCTGCGCCTCTCATCAGAATGATTCTATTGGTCGCTAGGCGGCCAATCAGGAGCCGACTTTCTCAGCTCCTGATTGGAGCCAATAGAGCTCCAATCAGGAGCTCTATTGAATCATTCTGATGAGAGGCGCAGAGGATGAAGGATCTCTGCGCCTCTGACAGTCCGGTGCGGGGAGCCGATGGAGTTGCCGGAGTGTCACAGAAGGTGACAGAGGACTACGTCGGATCAAGACTTCAGAGCTTCCATGGTGGACCTGGGTGAGTAGGATTTCCTTCCACAGGCCCTAATGAACATTACATTATTAGAGAAGCAGACAATAGATCAAGCGGTTCCCATTTATGATGGAGAAAGTAAAGAAAGGTACTTTTAGAATAAAGACATTCCCAAAATGTTTAATCTGAGTCGTTAGTCTGGATATGATATATTGTTGGTGGGAACAGCCAAATGCTTACATGTATGGTATTCACCCTGCAAGTGCATTTTCCCCTTGCTCTTTACTAACGGGGCCAGGTACCACAGCCAGGGGCGCTGAGGGGGGAGGGTACTCCTTACCTGGGTCTGTTGGAGGGGCCCAATTCCCGCCTCCCGTCCCCCTTTGCAGGGAGCGATAGAAAACTGTTGCAGCAGCTTCCTCTCTCTCCATCCCAGCACACACTATTCATTGACGTGTGTTACGGGGGAGAGAGGCAGCCTGTCCTCTCTTTCTCCCTGCTCCCCACTGCTACCAGGTTATACACCATTATCGCCTTGTGTAGCGGGTACGGCCAAACAAAGAAATTCATTTTTCTTTTCTTTTTTAAAGGAGTTCTAGCCACGCCTCCTCCCATTGTCCCTGACCGCTCATTTTACTGGGGTCCGGTAAGCTTGTCAGAGCCGCTGACTACAGCCTTGTGACCCCGCATAAAAATTGGCCCCCAGTATTATGACAGCATAATGATGACCAGTCGCCCAGTTGGCCACCGGTCAGCCATAAAGTATAAAAATAATGATATTTATATTTCCTCATCTAATGCTGCAAAATTTCTACTTTACTTATCTAGCGTCAGATGTCTCAAGCATTGGAGAGATATAAAGTAGAGAAGTATACATTCCCACATGGCACCGGCCAATCCTACACACCAAATTAGCCAGGATAACCTCTGATCCCAGAACCCCACAGGAATAAAAATGGTCAGGACATCTTCTTTGGTGCCATGGTAGTTGCTAAATTCTAGTGGGCTAAATGACCTTTCACGCCCAGGGAGGAGGAGCAAAGCTGGGTGCCTTGCTCCTTCACTATCCACGCCACCACTGGTTGCCTTAAGTAACCAGGTGGCGAGCGGAGCGAGACAACGTGCCTGAAGCGTGGCGAGCGAAGCGAGCCTGTGAGGGTCCGTTTGGGTCCCTTATTCGACCTTGCTCCTCCTCTCTCCACCCCCTCTCCTCCCCTGTTGCGTCAAGAGGTCCTTTAGCCCACTTGAAGTTAGACCTAACCTTGGTGCACAAGAATGAAGAAAGAGGGATGGCTGTCTTTGCAAACAAGTGGATTTGGAGGTGATATGTGGCTGGTCTCCGCACACTAGGAGGGGACTGATAAGGAAGTGATGTAGAGGGATCACAACAGTAGCAAACCCCTGCCCTAGGGCAGCTGTCTAGCAAGCCCATGCATTAAGATGGCCCTGCACAGGGATTGTCACACACTGTAGGGGTTGGAGCAGGGATGAGTGGGGCCGTGGAGGAGGGGCATGGAAAATAGCTGTGGACCGGGAGGAAAATAGTATTATATCCATCCTGACACTACCTGTAACAAGTGTAGATGGCAGCAGCACTGCTACCCATGACCCAGTACTATGACTGGCTCCTCTCAAATATTTAGAATATTTAGGCCCTTATTCTGGTTGGTGCGGTCGAGCCGCATATGCGGCTCCGACCGCACCAGACGAATCCCCGCCTACAAGACGGATCGGCACGGCCGTCCGTACACGGACGGCTGCCGATCCGCATGAAAATGGCGGGGCGTACGCCTCCACCATGTTGGGAGCTGCCCCCTGCATTCGATGGTCGATGACCATCGAAGGCAGGGCCGCACGCTCCCCCCGCTCACGCAAGCTTAGAGCACACGGACAATCGTCCGTGTGAAAGCTTGTATTGGGGCGGGCAGCTGACATCCGGCGATGTCAGCTTTCCGCCCCCATCACTGGCGTCATAGCCTCATTACCATGCATACGCCCCGCGTTTGCATGGGAACGCCCATGAAACGCTGGGCGTATACATAGGGTAATGAGGCTATTAAGCCCCTCACACCCCTATACGCCCCCTTTGCGGCGTCTAAATTTTTTACTCGGCGAATTCCCCTGCACATGCGCAGAGTGACCTCTGCGCATGTGCAGAGTGTAAACATCGGCGGTACGGCCGCACGCGGTCCGTACCGCTCAGATCAAAATAAGGGCCTTAGAGGGGATCAACCCCCTGGCATTCCCTGTTCCCCCCTATGCACATGTAGAATGGTAAGGAGAGGGACTACTTCTCAGCCAGTGCAGAAGACACAGGGTGGGATGCACTTACATCCGCAGACCCTCTCCGCCGCACATCGCCGGCTACTGCAACGATAAAATCACATGTGCACTAACATACGTGATTATTGTCGCAAAGGACACCTCTTGCGTTAAGAGCTGCCCTATTGCGATGCAGCCGGCGATGTGGCAGGGGGTCTGCATTTTTGCTTTAGTGCATCCTGCCCACATTGAGGAAGGTATGTCTTTTTTTTATTGTCATTCATTTACTTCCTCTCAGCCACATTATTTCCCATTAGTGAGTCTGTAATACTATTATTAATAATAATAATAATAATAATAATAATAATATATTTTATTTATGGTGCACACAATTATGCTGCTTCGTACATCATGAATATATGGCATAATAACGCAGTGGAGATACATGTAGGTACAGATACATATAGAAGGTACAGCTCTGTTAAAACAGTGAAGCGTTTTCTTGCAGTAAATCATCCTGGAATCACCTCCAGTGACCATACACCGTGGAGTATGTTGTGCATCAGTATTATATTAGCCTACAGCCAAAAGTATCTGGGCCAGACAAGACATGAGGTCATAAAGTGCAGGCTGTCAGCCTTGTTGGATTCTAAGCCATGCTGGGAGAGCTGATGAATATATGGGGAATGCTACCAGAGATATACCTCCCACCATGGGATACAGTGTCCCCACTGACATGCCTGAATCAGATTTACTGTCAATGTTCAGTTGCGTGTTTTCGTAGTATACTGTGTGTGTGTGTGTGTTAGGAGATGCATTGCATGGGTCTAGTTCAGGGCCGGCGCCACCACTAGGCAAATCTAGGCATTTGGCTAGGGCGCCGGCCACTGGAGGGCGGCATTTTGCCGCCCCCCCCCCCCCCCCCCATGCCGCGGGGGTACCTGTCCTGCGGCTGTATATATAAAGCTTGCGGCAGCGGGGGGTCCCTGCAGTCAATAAGAAATAACGAGCGCTATCCGCCTGGCTAAGCGGAAGCGCTTCTGTTGTGGAAACACTGGCCGCACGCTGATTGGCTGAGATTCAGCCAATCAACGTGCGCCGTGCGGCCAGTGTTTTCACAACAGAAGTGCTTCCGCATAGCCCGGCGGATAGCGCTCGTTATTTCTTATTGACTGCAGGGACCCCCCGCTGCCGCCACCACAAGCTTTATATACACAGCCGCAGGACAGGTACCCCCGGCAGCGGGGCGCCCCCACCCCGACTCGCCTGGGGCGCTCCGGTGCCTTGCACCGGCCCTGGTCTAATTGCAATAATATACATTTTGTTGGTTATTTAGGTGTCTGTTTATCAAATTGGCAGATTTTCAATAACAAATACCAGCATATTTCACATCCTGTTAAGATTATTATATACAACTCCACCATGCCGGGGCAGCTCTTGCATACAGTGGAACCACCTTCCAGGCAAAGGCTTTTGTTGCCAGTGCTCTGTTTAACTAATGTAAAATGCTTCTTCAATGCAGGCAATAATACGAATGTATTATGTATTATGAGTGGCGGTTTTTACCTATGGGCTGCAGGAGTGCCGTTCCCCCAGATAAAATCCTCCACTGTAGTGAAGCCAGATGAAGTCTGTGTGACTGCACTGGCTTCACTGTGACTGGCAGTGACTTCCTATTGGAAGTCGAGCTGCCAGTCACCCAAGGCAGGCCCATTGGGAGGTGTTCCCTCCCTCCGGGATCCCAGTGCAGAGCCGGCCCTAGCCTAAATGACACCCTAGGCAAGATTTTGGCTGGCGCCCCTTAGCACCGCCACTAGTTCTGCCTCTGACCCTGCTCCCCTTTCCCAGCACCATCAACCCTCATCATAGCAGTCATCATTTTGGTGCTCCTACCCGCAATATTTTAAATAGAAACAGTGCACACATTCTGTGCACAGCCCAAACAGGGGTGTGTTCTTGCTGGGAAGGGGAATGGCCTCACTCACACACAGAATATAGGCATGCTGCATATCATTTTAATCAGCAGAAGCTGCTGATGCCCCTAGGCATTCCAAATGCCCTAGGCAATTGCCTAGTTGGCCTATGCCTAAGGCCGGCCCTGTCCCAGTGTATGGGCTGCTGCGTGGCAGCCCATAAAATCCGGGATGATTTCACTTCTAGGGGCTGTTGCCGAAGCAGCCCATAGAAGTTGGCCGCATGCGCAGTACAGAGGTCGGTACTGCACATGCGCAAGTCGCGGCGCCTGTCCTCATTGTACAGGCACCGGGATCGATGCGGCTGGGACCAGGAGGAGTGGCGGTGGCAGGATGGTGCCAGCATTGCCCCCCTCTTACCATAAGGTAGGAGCCACCACTGCCCGCATGTATCCTGCATTGTATCCTGCATGACTAGCCGGTCCTCTGTATGTTCTGCTCAATTTGCTCTCCATTCAGATCCCCTTAGTGTGTAATTGTAACAACTGTATAAACATCTCTGGTACACTTCAATAAACCAGACACCTTGGGCTGTCTGCTGGATGCTGCTGGTGTCTATTATTTACCACTACAAATAGTGCAGACAAATCAACAAATACTAGGGGCGGGATATAATGCCACCCAAGTTAGGAGGCCATGAGGGATGCTGGACGAATTCAGCCATTTAAAAAAAAAAAATGGCAATACCTTACAAGGGCCCTTCTAAGCGATGTCATTTACTATATCATCTAGCGTTTACACTGAATTTCTTTAACAATCCCCCTCCCTCATTTGTACATGTACAGACGAGTCAGGACTGCCTTAACGAGGACCATGCTTTCCCGTCGCTCCCTTCCCACTGGCATTGGCATGTGTGTATGATCTTGCTGATGCCAGTACCGCGAGTTCCCGCTGACGCCAATATAGACTAGTGTGTATGGGGCTTAAGTGATTGCCCCTTTAAAACAACCAAGTTCATCCGGCATACCAAATGGCCACCGAACTTGGGTCAGCATTACATCCCGTATCAATTTTCATTCAAGCTCCGTCAGGGAAGATAGAGTAGGGCTGACTATCGACTATAGATCGTTTTCTACAATGGTGAAAAGATTTGCAGATAGGAAGCCATATTTTTTTCTCTCCTGGATATAGGGGTATGCATAATTTCGCCCCATTGCCAGAGTGGCCCACACACCTCCGAGACGTTGCTTGCACTTTGGTGATCAGCGATGGTGCATACTATTCATACTTCTCCATCATCGATATAAAGTACAGATGACACTGCCATCTGTAACGCAGTCTGCCTGCCAGACTGATGAGGGGAGGAGTACAGATGTACCATGGGAGGAGTTAGCACCAGATTTAGGTCTAAGTGGACATACTGTAACTTCCAACCACACACTGGTGAATGACAATTAATACGGCATTTATGGGACTGATGGCAGGGTAATTATAATTTGACGATTGAAACTGCATGGGATTACCAAAAGCTTATCCCCCTGGATATAGTATCATACTGATTTATAGTGGATAAATGTAATTATATACAGAGTAATTATAAAGATCTATAAGACCAGGGTTGCCAACTTTTTGAATCTCCTCTCTGGGAGCAGCAGAAGATCAGGGGCGGAGCTTGAGGAGCATTCCGACATTAAGCCCCACCCATCATGGGAATTACCCGGTTTGCCGATCACAGCAGATGGGGCAGTGCTAAAATGAAATGATTCTGCCACTTTAGCCCCTCCCCCTCATCGAAGATTGCCATATCCCACTATTTAAATGGCGGTACGGGGGAAGGGTTGCCCATCTTTCCGGGAGGCCGGGAGGGGGACCTGATTTTTCGGGACCCTCCCAGCCATTCCGGGAGGGTAGGTAACCCTATATAAGACAGAGTAGAATTTCATAGTACTGTATATAAACGCAATGCACATCATTGTAATCTCTTCATTCACTTTCAACACTTTTTCACACTTCACGTTATATTTTGCTGCTCTTCAGCAATTTTAGCTTTTGTACTAATAAAAGTTGAACGATTCCATGTGAGATGAGACGAGTCTTACAAATAAAGATTTGCCAAATGCCCCAAGATAGGAACTCTCTTCTTCTTTTTGTTTTCGTGTTAATACTGTACTTTCCTCGAGATACAGTCAGACTGGCCCACAGGGACATAGGTGTCGCTGGGTGTGGTGCACTGCATAGAGAAAAGACGTGGCCCCCTGATTTTATTGCACCTGGGTTTCATCCTCAGTGGCGGCGACACTAAAATGCCGCCTGATCCAAAGAGACAAGTGGGAAGTGACATTGCTGTGTTTGTGTGTTTTTGTACCTATTTCATTATTTTCCTTACTTTAGGACAGTGAGTCACAGTTTTAAACTGATGTTTTGCTAATTGTAATAGCCTGGGAGCTGACGGTTCTGGTGGATTTTTTAAGCGGCAATCGTTTATAAATCACAACCAACCTGGTTTTGCCTTGTAAATGATTGCCATTTTTAAAAATACAGGCATACTCACATAAAGGGGGGTATTCAATCCCGAGTTACTACTGTCGGACTGGCCGATAGCCCTGACCCTGTCCTGTCAGCTGGCTCGACTGGTAATCGGAAGGTGGGATTCAATGTCCCACCTGCTGAATGCTGAAAAGGGGGCGTGGCTGCGGGATACGGCAGTGGTTCGTCGAGCTGCGGCCGGGAGCTCGACAATCCACGGCCGTTCTCTGCACATCGTGCCTGACTGCTTCTAAAGTTAGGCACGTTCTGCAGAGATTTTTGTTCAATGCTGTCAGGGAAGACAGCATTGAGTAAGGCCCCGGTGCTATTTCCCCCATTGGGAATAGCGGCTGGAGATTGAATACCATCCAAAGTCACAGACCAGCGGCAGCTTGCTGTTTATTACATTTAGCCCATTATTAGGGGGGAGGGATACTCAGATACTGTTTTCCGGGTACTTGTTTCTTAGAAAGGCGCCCAGATTTCCTACGTACGGTACCGTAGGGAAATCGCATTGCATGGGCCGTTATAGCGGCATGCAATGCGATTTTTTTTTATGTCTTTTTTTCTATTGGCATTGTACCCCACTATATCGCATGGCATCATAGAAACATAGAATTTGACAGCAGATAAGAACCACTTGGCCCATCTAGTCTGCCCCTTTTTTTAAACATGTTACCTCAAACTATATTTGATCCTTATTTTTTTTTGTAAGGATATCAATATGCTTATCCCAAGCATGTTTAAATTGTACTACTGTATTTGCGTCTACCACCTCTGTTGGGAGGCTATTCCACTTATCTACTACTCTTTCTGTGAAAAAATTCTTCCTCACATTTCCCCTGAATCTTCCTCCCTCTAGTTTCAGTGCATGTCCTCGTGTTCTGTTGCTCCTCTTCCTGTGAAGAATGTCTCCCACCTGTACCTTGTTAAAACCCTTGATATATTTGAAAGTTTCTATCATGTCCCCCCTTTCCCTTCTCTGCTCTAAAGTATACATATTAGCATCGCATGTCCCGCAAAATTGCATGCGATCGCATGCGATTTTATAGGGTGTGCGATGCAATGACATTAGGTATACAATAATATGATTGTATGTTCCAAAAATAGGTTTAACGCACCCCCCTAATGTCATGGCATAGCATCCCACAAAATCGCATGCGATGCAATTTTTTTTACGCAGAATAGCCCTCTACGCAATCAACGTAGTGGGCGCGTGCTAGGAAACAAGTACTGTTTTCCGTGTGATAATGTATAAGGGATACTGAAGGGAATAAATTGCTGAATAACCCGCTGCTGACTCAGGGAGTGCTTGGATGGTATATAATTCACTCTCACACGGTCAACAGATTTCCCCCTGAGGCCAGTAATGCAAAATACCTATAAACACTGCTGCATTTCCAGGCTAAGAGATCACGGTGCCAGAGGTCTCTCATCTAGTGACTGGAGGGCTATCCTTTAACCTCTGGAGTGCAAGCAGAATGCATTTTTCCTGGTAGTAGTGACCATGGTTACTAAGCTAAGTGACAATATGTGACATACTGTAGGTCATATGTCCATTGGTACCTGTAGCCTGTAAATAGAAATGATCTATATCCCTGGCAGGAAAACAGTTAAAAAGTAAATGAAACAACTTGGAATTTTATGCCCATAGGTAAAAGTGAATAAACTAGTAGCAAAATGTAGCATAAGCAGCAGCAGATGTGGGAAGCTGAGGATACCGAGGTAATAAAAAGAGCATGGTGAGTTATTGTTATAAATCTGAAGGGGATTAAAGTTTATGTATTGGCACAATATGCTAGCAAATGTTCACATTGCAGACAGTGCCGAACACAAACTAGGAATTCCACCTAAGTTATATAGACATCATAAAAGAAGCTTGGTTCCACAATGCAGTAGGATGCATCTGATCGAATGGTTGTCTGATATTAGCTCCACAAAGTCTATGGTAAATCTCTCTCTCTCTCTCTCTCTCTCTCTCTCTTAGGGGGTTATTCAGAAATTATGTGTTATGTGTTAAAATATGATTGTTATTATGCGAGTTCATAATCATATCGATTATCGAATGACTGCACATGAGTAGGGAGTGGGACCCAGTGGCGTAACTATAGCTCCGCAGCCCCCGCGGTGGCGTGGGGGGGCGCAGAGAAATTGGGGTGCCGCCGGGGGGGCTGCGGGGCTATAGTTACCCGCGGTCTGCGTCTCGCCCAGCTCTCTGCCGGGACCTGCCTGACCGTCATGGTCCCGGCCGGCTCCTGCTGCAATGAAAACTGACAATTAGACAGTTTTCTGTCTGCAGTATGGGGGCAGCCATTTTCTAAGTATCCGTTTTCATTGTAGCAGCAGGAGCCGGCCGGGACCGTGACGGTCAGGAAGGTCCCGACAGAGAGCCAGGCGAGACGCAGACCGCGGGTAAGAAGGGGGGCAGGTTAGGTGTGTGGGGGGGGTCGCTGAATAAACGTGCGGCGGGGGGCGCTAAATAGTTAGTTACGCCCCTGGTGGGACCGTTACGCCCACGCACGAGCCAAAATAGCATTAGAAATAGCGAAAATATCTAATTGCAATCCTTTCACAATTTGACAGACGTGAAGCTGGCATCTATGGGTGGTAAACGGACATTTTCCGGGAGGGTCATGACATCAGCTATGGCTTCAATCAGCCTGTCTCTGTCTCAGGATTGTGGAAGGGTCATAGTTACTCACATTTCCACAGACTGGTAAAATGGTGAGTGAATAACGTATGGATTTACAGATAAAAGGGAATAGTGATCCACTTGCAATTCTCTCACACACTTGCACAGGGCAGGCTTTCAGTAAAAAGTCAGACGGGGCCAGATCATAACTGTAGGGGGCTGGGGATGCGGTGTGATGCCGTTCCGGGCCAGGCAGTTGTTGACTACGAAGCAGGTGTGGCTCGGTCCATTGTCATGATGCAGCTTCCAATTGGCGGCAATGCATTTTCTGGATCATGGCCTACGTCTCCATATCCGATTTTCTGAGTCACACACAGAATTTAATGATGTAGCGCTGTTTGATAGAATGTTGTATTTTTAAGCTTGAACTGAGCCACTAAAACCACGATACGAACAGCACGAAAGCTAGTAGGCGACTGAGGCTCGGTGCGTGTTGAAGCTGACGTCCCCTCTCCATCGAGGAGTGTCCCCTCTCCTGCCTGGAGCATGCACGCTGCGACGTACAGTCGCATCAGAAAAAAATAGGTCTCATTACTTTTTATACAAACCCTGTGTTGCAGAGAAAACCCACTAACACACCACTAACAAAAGACCCCTAAATGTTCTATATAGTAGAATATAGCTTTCAGCGTTCAATCTTGTACAACTGTGGCAAAAAAAAATCAGAGAGGATTATCTCTGAGAAAGGTAGAAAAAGACTAGGACATATGGGCAGCAGTGAAACTTCATTTTTAGACACAGGAAATGATTCAGGCCTGATCACTAATTTGAGAATTTGCAAATCAAGCGATTATCGAATAACTGCGCATGCGTAACATTTGCATCGTACATGCGCAAGAGGAAATATCGATAGAAAATGTGGATTTATCATAAATGAATTGTGGCAGGACTTTGACTTACAGGAATCCGGCATTTGGGGGCAGAAACCGTTTTCATGGTGTATCGGAAGAAATGCTGGTGTAATCAGGAGTTTACGAATAGGGCCTGTGACTTCCGCGTTTACCACGTGTCTCCAGGGCTGCCATCAGGAATTTTGGGGCTCAGGGCTCATTTCCCCTCCTCACTTGACTTACCATAACCCAGCTCCTGCTCCCCCATCTCCTCTTCCGCTGAGCTGCAGCCCGGAGGTCCCGGAGTGCAGGCTTATTTAACTCAGGATGCCGGCTGCCAATAAAAATGCAGCACCGGCTGGTGAGCCAATCAGAGCTCTGATTGGCTGCCGGTATGCGAGCTCTGATTGGCTCAAAAGCCGGTGCAGCATTTTAATTGGCCGCCGGCATCTTGGGTTGAATAAGCCTGCACTCCGGAACCTGCTTTGTTCAGTGCACTGAGCGCAGCGCAACAGCGGCAGTTGCTGATGTTCAAGTGGGCAAAATTAGCTGCCCGGGCCCTTCCAGAATCCGGGGGCCCGGGACAGCTTTACCCACAGCACCTCCCTATTGGTGGCCCTGCTTTTCTCAGTCGCAGATTTGTGGAAGCCTCAAACCTACTCACATTTGCACAGACTTCAAAAATTGTTTGATGGTTCGAGAATAGCGTATGAATTTGATGAAGGGGCTGGGTGCCAATACACACCCCTCCCTACGCCCCTGTTTTACGAGCATGAATAGTTATCAGTGGAAAACTCATAAAAAAAGACTGTAAATTTTCATAATAATGATATTTCTTTAATGTTTACGGAAATATTTTCCGCAATGTTCTCACATAAAAATAAATCTCCTGACATCTGTGCCTCCAGGCGACGTGTTGCTACAACAAAGAGGTTGCGAAGCGCGGCCAGATATCCTGCAGCTCACCTGTAGGTAGCGCACACCTGTACAATCATGCGCAGCTTTCATGCTGCTCCTCAGGTTCTCTCCCAGCATTCAGTCCTGGACACCTGCCAACGCTTCCTACAAGCAACTTTGCATTTGTCAAGTAATGTGACCAATTTGATGAATGTATCGGAGCGCAACACAGCACGGTAGAAAGATCTCTGGCTGTAATAGCTATTATTAAGAGATAACGACTGTTTAAGCAAATATATCACTCCACGGTGAATAAATAATGTCCTAAATGAGACACTTCAAGTACAGCTCTGGGACGTGTGATATAATGGAAAGTAAAAAGTCATTAATAGCACTGCATTCGAGGAGATGTTCGAACATTCCTTTGATGTCAGATTTATAATGGATATTGTAATAGCGGCTGACTTCCAATATAATCCAACACAGCTGCGGAATTACCACTTCTCTGAATTCCGCCCCCCCTCTGAGATTCAGATAAGGAGGAATTCAAGTTTAATTGACTTAAGGTAGACTTGAAGCAACATGGTATGTCGATGTGTACAGGCACATCAATCGATACACACGCACCCGGAGGCATACGCCTGGTCCTGATCAAATGCCCATTATCTGCTAGGAAATACAGAAGGCACCCAGACCTTTAACCTCGTGAGAGCGGCTAATGATCACCAGCCCGAACCTCACAAATGTCACAGTTCTTATAAAAATCCCTTTCAAGTATTTGTTAGGAAACCGACGCTTTGAAATCATGGGTCGTCTGCAGTTTGTGGTTCATGTCCGTCATGTTAAGCACACATCTGTATTTGGTTTCAGATCAGCCCTTTTATAGCTCGATCTATCAAGGATTAACACTCAACATTCAATGGAGCAAATTTCAGACTGACCGCATTGCTAATTGTACCTAGTGAGCAGGATCTATCAGTAGAGGGTCTTCCTCCCGGCATCAGCACTGGTGCTTATATAGCATGTAAGTACATTGGGTCCGATTCAATCCTGATGATCGCACAGCGCCGGTTATCAATGTACTGTGCCTCAGTGGTGTGCGGTGGGGTGAGGCAGGTGAGGCACAGCCTTTCTTGTCATACTAGCGTATATGACGGCGTTTTGAATTTATAAAGTATGTCAAAAATACAAAGAATATATTTAAAAAAATCTTATTTTTATTATTCTAGTCATTTTTATAGTCAAAACTCTGGAGTAAAAAAATTTATGGCAGGTGAGGCAGTGCCTCACCTGGCTACCTTTTCTGCACATCTCTTATCAAAACTCAGTGAATCTCCAGCAGTACACACTGCTGCCCATGTGTATAATGCTGGTATGTTCCCCATGGCTCATATATTGTGTGCAAATCTGGCTCTGGTACTTGCCAGGGACTCTTTACCTCACCGCACGTCCCTGCTGTGCCTGTATATGGGCCGCATTAGGCGATGCTCGGCTGCGATCAAATCCTGCAAATATTTCTCTTCGCTGGCTGTGACTGGCAGGCAGTGGGCGTGTGGGGTGGTAACCGACCGTTTCTTGGGAGTGGCGAAAAAAATTCTGGGAGTGTCAGGGAAAACGCAGGGGTGAGGGGCTTGTTAGGGGAGGGTGTGTGATGCCAGTATCAGCCCGGATGGGCCTGGATATCGCAGCCGCCGTGTAAGGCCTGGGCTATGCAGCGCCTGCAATGACTGGTGCCCAGTGTAAAAATCATTCTACGGTAAGCAGCTTCTGATGGGATTTGTCATTTTCACTCGGATGCGAATGGATGTGGACACGTACACATCTATTCGTATAGCGTGCACATTCATTGTCAAGGCGGGATTTCACTGGAGCGGGGCTATGAATTTGTGGTCGTGCAGTTAGGTCCATTGTCTATAAGCTTTTGAGTTCATTCATTTATATATCATACACAGAATGCCAGGGAAGGGCTGGCAAGTCTCGGACTACTTTGTTCGTTCGCGGCTGAGGTCTGACACTAGGACATGGAGAATGTTTCGTCCATCGATGCATGGACGTCCATCGCGCAGAGACTGTACATAGCTGTCTGAGACATCACTCACAAATATTCCATGAGTTATTGATTAGGTTCAGGACTTGTGACTCAAAAGGTCGTGACAAATGGATAACATCAGTGTGGTGCTCCATCAAAGCACTGAGCAACTGATGAAAATACTGTGTGCACAGCAGGGTTGGCATGTACACAACGGCAGAATTGTTTTACCCAATCAGAAGTAGTGTGATTTAACTAGTAGTGTGGCCTACTGATAGGAGAAGGTGCAGTTGTACTCACTGTTACACTAGATGAGGCATGAAGCAGAGCAGCGTTGGGACAGCTCTGATACCGGTCACTGGGCTCTTGATGAGGGCAGAGGTGCAGACATAGGCGAATAGAAATATGGTAATGTGTGGTACCAGATCCAAGTACCGAAGCAGGTAGGACCTTTGCGCGGTGAAGCAGTGAGGCAAAAAAGGGGGCGTGGTCTCGTGGAAAGGAGGCGTGTCATCACAGAAAGGGGCGTGGTATTACACATTAGACCACACACCGTAATGCCCATTACACAATTTAGCAAACTACCCATTACAAATAAAGCCACACGCCGTAATGCCAATTACACATAAGACCACACGCCGTAATGCCAATTACACATCATGATGCCCTTTACATACTATATAACAAACCGTAATGCCATTACATATTTGCCGCTTACCTACATGTTCATTGCTAGGGGGTTCTTGCTTGATGCAAAGTGGGGGAGAAGGGAAAGAGGACTCTTTTTGTGGGGCACTCTTGTATCTGAATTTGTAATAACATTTTTCTTTTAATATGTTTTTAATTAAGATAGAGTGGACATACACTGTCAAAACAAACAAAAAGACACAAAAATAAACAAAGTGTATGTCCACTCTATTCTAATTAAAAACATATTAAAAGTTCAATTTTATTACAAATTCAGATACAAGAGTGCCCCACAAAAAGAGTCCTCTTTCCCTTCTCCCCCACTTTGCATTTAAACTGGACTCAGGGGAGCACCACCAACACACAAAGTCCCTTTACCCGTTCAGGGACATAACGTCTATAAAAGTTGGTACCAGGCTACCCAGGCCGAACCCCACCAAAAGGTGAAAGAGGTCTCCTTTGACCTACTTCACACTAGGTGGGTACAACCTTGTGCGGTTCCCAAAACCCCGCCGGTTCTTGCTTGATGCCAGGGGCTTCATGCTCGATGCAAGGGGCTTCATGCTCTATGCCAAGGGGGCTTTATGCTCGTTGCCAAGGGGGAATACATGCTTGCTGACAAGAGGGAGTGTTAAATGCTCATTGCAGTGGGAAGTGGGGATTGCTCATTGCTAAGGGGGAATACATGCTTGTTGCCAAGAGAGAGTGAATTGTCCCTAGCCTAGGGGGAGTTAAATGCTCATTGCAAAAGGGGAGTGAATTTGCTTGTTGGGGGGGGATTGCTCGTTGCCAAAGGCGATTGCTCGTTGCCAGAGGGGAGTAAAATTGCTTGTTGCCAGGGGTGGGTGGGAATCGCTCATTGCCAAGGGGGAAGGAATTGCTAGTTGCCAAGGGGGAGGGTATTGCTCGTTGCCAAGGGGGAGTGACACCGGGCACACGCAATTTATATAGATATGACAGCCTGGCAGAAAGGACTGTGCACTGCCGCTGCCCGGCTGTATAGTCACTGTCTAACTTCTAAGCAAAGCAGCAGCTCCATCCCTGTCAATATATTCAATGCTCCCACTGGACCGCGAGCCAGAGCTTGCGGCCGGCAGCCAATCAGGGGCGGCATTGGTGGTATTGGTGGCCACTCCTGTTTGGCTGCTGGACCGTGAGCTCCTATTGGCAGCAGCAGCAGATGGAGACAGCAACAATGGTGAGTTACACTCTGCTGGTGGGAAATTCTGGCATTGTGGGGGCATATGCGTTTCTGGCACTGTGGGAGCATACCGGCACTGTGGGGGCATACCGGCACTGTGGGGGCATATGTGTATCTGACACTGTGGGGGCATTCCTGGCACTGTGGGGGCATATGTGTATCTGACACTGTGGGGCAAAGATGTATCTGGCACTGTGGGGGCATATGTGTATCTGGCACTGTGGGGGCATATGTACATTCAGCACTGTGGGGGCATCATGGTATGGGGCGTAATGTGTAATGGGCATTACGGTGTAGGGAGCATTGGGTAATTGCCATCACAGTGTAGGGTGTAATGGGCATCAAGGTGTGCAACATAATGTGTAATTACCATCACAGTGAGCAGCATATTGTGTAATTAGCATTGCGGTATAGGGCGTAATGTATTGTTGGCATCACGGTGTGCGGCATAATGGCATTACGTCATGTGGCTTTACGTGTAATGGGTATTACAGAGTTTGCTAAAATGTGCATTCTGCAGGTACACAATACAATCATGGTACAGGCGACACCCCCTTCTGATAGACCAATCCCCTAATTTTTTCAGCCGCCTCCGACGCACACCAGCATCCCGTCTCCATCTTCCAGAAATTTGGGGGCGTGACACCGTGAGTTACTACACCGGGTGACACCAACCCTATTGACGCCACTGATTAGGTCGACATGAGTCTAGGTTGACCCGGTCATTAGGTCAACAGGGTCATTAGGTTACATGATTCTATGAATGGGGTTAGTATGCTTAAACATTTTTACCCCAAATGTGCACAGGTGAGACATTGCTGAAAAATGCTCAGAGGGGGAATTCAATTAGGTGCCCTGAGGACGCGCTGGCCAAATTCACCGGATACTGCCACACTTTTTGGAGGCAGGGATCTCGCTGATAAGTGCTTGCTGACCATAGTCAGTGACCACTTTCAGGTGAATAAGGCCAGGTGTTTGAAGAGGAGGAATCGGGCTGCAGTTGCTGGTGTTAATACGTTGTGGGAACGGCTGATGTGCACCCTTCGAATCTAATTTAATTTGTCCCACTTCATAAGTTGGAGAAAAGAATGAAAACCAAATGAAAATAACAGCACTGACATACAGCTCATTATGTAAGAGACTTAATACCAGTCCGTCCATCCCCCCCCCCCATTTTTCCTCCCCATTGTAAATTACTGTGATGCACATCCCAGTGTAATACACTGCTGAATTAGAAACACAGAAGGCTGAATAAGCCTGAGGTGACATAAACCACTGAGGGTTCTCCCAGGGTACACTCTGCTGTTGGTCACATGCTATTGTAATGAGGATGGGCACAAGGCCTATCAGAGCAGGGGGAGGGTTTAGACAGGGTAGGAATGATCACGAGTTTAGAGTGATCACCCTCTGTTCAAGAAGCCCCACCCACCCTTCCCTATTTCTCTTCCTCTTCGGCGGCGGTAAAGAATGGTCATTCTTTAAGAACTCTGTGTGTGTGTGTAGGTAGTGGGGTGCACTCTCCCTCGACATCGATTGTCATGGGCCATGCTTCTGTCCGGGGAATGGCCGTCACCACCAGGCCTGGTGGCTGACCAGGGAGAGTGGTCACCCAGCGTTGTAAGTATGCTTAGTGATCTTTAACCCCACCTTTCCTATAGTGACCGTTCTTTAGTGCCGCCACCATTCATAGTCTTAGTTAATTGTCAAAATAAATTTGACATTCTTTTGGAAATGCCAGCACTTTGTGTCGTGTCTTTATTTTAAGTTAAGTTATATAAGGTTTAGAGTTAAGTTTGTATTTAGGTGTATCAACCGTCGGGGTGGGCCAGGGGGATACCTGATGGTGAGTTTATGTAGTAAACATTATAATATTTGAAATATCTGGGTGAGAATTCGCCAGGTACGGACATGTATCTCTCATTCTGATGCACCGCTAGATTTCTAAGAATTCTGTGTCATCTAGGGACTGCATAGAGAGCTAGTTCCACAGCTTCAGGACAGCTAATGATTTACTAATGGCAACATTGTGCATCAGATAAGATTGAGGGGCCTAGTCATTAATGATCTGGTTTTAGATCCCATAATTATCATTTCTATTGAACGCTTACTGCAGAAATAAAATATGATGTATATTGTGATTTAACACAATAGCTACTGCAAGCTTGGCCTGATGACTGAGCAGGTAGAAGAGTGTAGGGGGGAGGGATCTTATAGATCCTCTCCCAATAACTATTGTGATCAATAGCCGATAGGCTACAGTGGCTAACATCATCTTTATCTTGGGGCTGCTGTTACAAACGAAAATAAAGGAAATCGCAGCAGAAAGAAGAGATATCTGCTGTTGTCTATCATGAGATGATGATCCTTACATTTACAGACTACAAATTGATAACTATTGAACTCAGCACTGCTGCATCTCTACTGGCTACAAGACTATACTGCATCTCTACTGGCTACATCTAATCTGCATCTATACTGCCTCATCTGTATTGGCTACATCTAATCTGCATCTGTACTTGTTACATCTTTACTGCAGCTATACTGGCTACATCTATACTACATCTATACTGGCTACATCTATACTGCATCTATATTGGCTACATCTATACTGCATCTATACTGGCTACATCTATACTACATCTATACTGGCTACATCTAATCTGCATCTATACTGGATCTTTACTGGCTACATCTAATCTGCATCTATACTGGATCTTTACTGGCTACATCTAATCTGCATCTATACTGCATCATCTATATTGGCTACATCTAATCTGCATCTGTACTTGTTACATCTATACTGCAGCTATACTGGCTACATCTATACTACATCTATACTGGCTACATCTATACTGCATCTATATTGGCTACATCTATACTGGCTACATCTATACTACATCTATCCTGGCTACATCTAATCTGCATCTATACTGGATCTTTACTGGCTACATCTAATCTGCATCTATACTGGCTACATCTATACTGCATCTATACTGGCTACATCTAATCTGCATCTATACTGGCTACATCTATACTGCATCTATACTGGCTACATCTATACTGCATCTATATTGGCTACATCTATACTGCATCTATACTGGCTACATCTATACTGCATCTATACTGGCTACATCTAATCTGCATCTATACCGCATCTATATTGGCTACATCTAATCTACATCTACAGTATACTGGCTACATCTATACTGCATCTATACTGGCTACTACATAGTTTACTACTACATAGGTGTGTGAAAGCAACACTTGCTATGCTGTATGGGGCTGATTCAGTCCTGATCGCAGGACTGCAAAGATCAGAGGACCGCACACGGGCAGGGTCCACAATGGACATGTGCAAGCCCTCCATGCGGCAACAGCCAGCGACATTCTTCGATTGCAGGCTGTACGCTGTCTGATTGACAGCCATCCTGCATTTGTTGGCAGCACCCCAGTGTTTTCTAGGAGTGCCGCACATAAATGCAGGTGGGCCCGACAATCACGTCATCAGCGGCCCCGATCTCTCCACAGCTTGAGTAAGTATGGCACATGGGGGGTTTAATTCAAGGGTGATTGAATTCCCCCCCTCTTCACATGGGGCAGGAGGGTAGTAACTGATCGCAGGGCTGCAAAAGCCCTACCATCAGATCTGAATCGGTTCCTATGTGTGTGTGGTGCTGCAGAGGACACGTACTGCTTCATTTCTGTTTTATGTAATATTTTCCATGTTATATAACAGTTGCATACTACACCCAGTTTTGCAAAGTAAAAACACCATAAGAGGTCACAGAAAGTATCTACACAGAGAGCTAATATGTCTGCTCCCCCCAACTGTCCTGATTTTGTGGGACAATCCCACTTTCTGGAACTGTACTGCTGTGTCCCACCTGTGGGTTGTAGTGTCATGCGTGCAGAGGGAGTTTGGGGGGGAGGGGGGTTGGGAAGTGGGAGAACAGCGCAGGATGGATGACAGGCATGTGCTCATCATCCACACACACACTGGGCCTTATTCTGGTTCACTCCTGGCAAATTCCTTCTTAGATGGACAAAACCATGTGCACTGCAGGGGGGCAGATGTAAAATGTGCAGAGAAAATTAGACTTGGGTGAGTTATTTTGTTTCTGTGCAAGGTAAATACTGACTGCTTTATTTTTACACTGCAATATAGATCTCACTTTGAAGTAAAACCCCACCCAAATCTAATTCTCTCTGCACAAGTAACATCTGCCCCACCTGCAGTGCACATGGTTTTGCCCATCTAAGAAGGATTTTGTCAGAAAGAATGAACCAAAATAAGGCCCCAGGTTACAACAACCCGCTTGGTAACTTGCTGATGAAAGAAAATTCCTCTTTTAAAGGCCATTTCTGTGTATTACTCTTTCCTTCAAGACCCCCTGAACTATGAAACTCAACAGACGGGGTTGGCACACTGGAGAGACCAGTTCCCATTACTCCCAACATTAGAACTATCTGTTGAATTAGTCCCAGCGACATCTTATTTTTTTTTAATCTTTCTATTTTTGTATTAAATATAGTATTTATAGTGTGTGCATTTGCTGTGAATTGTGTGATGGAGTTTTTTCTTTCTTCTTACTTACAGTACATGTTGTAATAATCACACATTTTATTTTGTGCAAAGTGATTGCAATTCTAGTGTACTTTTTGGTCCCACACCTTATATATAAGTATATAATAGAACAATTCAGAAATTAGTTCTATAAATCTTGTTAGATTGCACTATTCACATTATCATTTATTTTAAACAAAAACATTGTTTGGCAGTCATACCTAGGATTAGAACCTGCGACCTGTCTCACTGGAGACAGACACCTTACTGCACAGTAAGCCTACAGATTCTGACTACAGTATGTATAATTGTTGGTCCAAAACCATTATTAAGCAGAGCTGTGTAGTGTCATATAGCATACCTCCCAACTGTCACGATTTTAGAGGGACAGTCCCGATTTTCGGGTCCTGTCCCGCTGTCCCACCCGCGGCAGGCATTGTCTATTCTCGTATGAAAATGAGGTCGCGGCTAATTAGCATAAGCCGCGCCCACATTTGCATACGCCCCGCCCCAGCCCCTTTTCGGGAGTGTCCCTATTTCTTCAGGTCAAAAGTTGGGAGGTATGTATAGCTAGAATTTGCAAGCTTCCTATGCAGGTGCAATAGCTCTATCAGTAAGGTATCGGCTTCTGGAACAGGCCATGGGTTCACAGGGTGTGGCACTTGCAAAAATGATAAAGAATAAACAGAGTGTGACCTCTAAGGTCCTGCTAGGAGGAGGAGTCAGCCACAGAAGCCATATGGATGCCTTTTAATTAACTGATTCAAACTTTCAGGGGAGGAGAGGTGCCCCTTTAGGAGCAGGAGCCTTTTTGCAGATCACTCCATTGCCTCCCAACGTTACAACTCTGCAGCATAGTAAGGATTGAGTGCCATTTTGCTACATCCCATTAATGATATACAGCCCCATATGTGCACCTGTTTAGCCTTTAGTTTTGATGTTGATTGGTCATTTATAGATAGAGAAGTGTAAAACAGCCCATACACGCTGCAATGCGGGCTGTCCGATGTGTGCTTTGGGGTGCGCGCTCCCGCAGCACCTCATCGCACAGTACAAAAAGTATGTGCTTGCACATACTTTTTGTTCTTCGTTTTCATCACATTGCATCGCATTGCATGCACAACGCATGCACAGGCAATGCAATGTGATGTGATGCGTGCTAGTTAAGCACTGAAGGCACACCCGTATTGGGACGTGTATGGGCGGTTTAACTGCTTGTTTTTTTACTACATGGCACTTTATTAACATGAGGCTTATTCAGATTGATTAGTTATTTCAACCCACAGCAGGTATTCAACATTGATATATTTACCAGCCGTATTCTACATCTAATGGGTACGACTACATGCATTCGTACCCAGTTTAGTAAATTTCGGTACTTGTGTAATATGTGGGCGCCCGATTTTTTCATTGTATTGCATCGCATCGCACTACTTAAGGCATGCAATGCAATGCAATGTGATTTTTCATTGTAAAGACCAGATTTTTAATTGTATAGTCACCCATGGGTGATTTCATACCCCCACTATCCAACTACGCATGGAGTTGATTTTATATAGTGTGGCGAGCGCAGCGAGCCACCGAGCCCGAAGCGTGGCGAGCGCAGCGTGCCCCGCGAGGGGAAGCAGAATACATGTAAAGTAATCCGCGTCGGGCACGGTGGCTCGCTGCGCTCGCCACACTATATAAAATCAACTCCATGCGTAGTTGGATAGTGGGGGTATGAAATCACCCATGGGTGACTATACAATTAAAAATTGGGTCTTTACAATGAAAAATCACATTGCATCGCATTGCATCGCATTACATGCCTTAAGTAGTGGCATGCAATGAAAAAATTGGGTGCCCAGATAATACACAAGTACCTAAATTTCCTCATGAGTCTTTAGTACGGGAGCTGCAAGCAATGATGAGTAAAGGAGCATGGGAGTCTGAATCTTGAGCAAGAGAGTCACATGCTACAGTAAGTGAAGAAGCATTGGAGTCTCAGTCCTGTGTAAGGGAGCCGCACACAATGCTGAGTAAGGGAGCACTGGAGTCTGAATCTTGAGCAAGGGAGCCACATGCTACGCTAAGTGAAGAAGCATTGGAGTCTGAGTCCTGAGTAAGGGAGCCGCACATAATGCTGAGTAAAGGAGCATTGGAGTCTGAATCTTGAGCAAGGGAGCCACATGCTACGCTAAGTGAAGAAGCATTGGAGTCTGAGTCCTGAGAAAGGGAGACGCACGCAATGACAAGTAAAGGAGCATTGGAGTCTGATTCTTGAGCAAGGGAGCCGCATGCCATGCTAAGTGAAGAAGCAATGGAGTCTGAGTCCTCAATAAAGGAGCCTCACACGCAATGCCGATTTGTGTACAAAATTAACCAAAGTTTTGCTATTGCACATGTGATATAATATAACTGGTAGGACACTTGTGAGTGCATGCACAGAGGTGGTGACTGGGAGGTGAATCGGAAGCACAAAGATAAACTCTTTTGCCCACAGGTCTCTTCCCAGGCACCGAGAATAAGGTTTTCTTACATACACCAGTTACTTTGTGTCGCAATGCTTTAGCCATGCAATAAATCATACACTTGAGTAATTATTACGCAAAAAATAATGAAATAAAATGTTGCCACAAGGTCATTATTAAGGAAAGAATTCTCCTTTTCCGCTTTGATGTTGTCTTCTTTGATGTTGTCATGTCATTGATTATAGTGCACCGTTCTCTAGGGGTACCTACTATTGTCAGCGCAATATGTTGTCAGACGCTGCGTACATGTGAGCTGACACAAACCGTACATAAGACAATAAATAAAAACTTAAAGATTTAAGGTAACAAAAATCTCCCAAATCTGTTCTCTAATGAAAGCTTTAGAATAAAATAAAATCACAATCTCCAGTCCTTCACACAGATGTTTATAACCTTGTGGTTGTACACAACCAAAGAACCTGTGGTTGTGCAGACAGGGCTGTGAAGATGTGTGCTATCTATCAGCCGGGAACCTGCATACCTGTTCTACTGCAGATACAGTTTTCAAAAGCATATATAGAAAACAAATCCTGAATGTATCACATGCAGCATTCTGACATCAAAGAGACTGTAGGCACTGAGGAATGTTCCAGCTGCAGACAGGGGACGTGTAAACTGGAGGTTTGCACCAGTCGGTCTCAAGCACCGGCAGGCATTATTCCCATCCTTTTACTGGGACTATCAGACAGTCTAAACAAATTCTGGCAAAACCTTCTTATGATTAAAGGCACATGTTCTGCGATGCCAGAGGATGGAGTACCAGATCATAAAAAAAAATCTGCATGTAACAGATGGAGCAGGGAACTGGGGATGATTGTGGCTGTAGTGGAAATGCTAATTGTTGTGAAACATCTCTAGAAAAAAATAGATATCCAATCTATGTTAACTCTTTCAAGCCTCCCCCAGATAATGGTGTGGAGGTTAGAATTAAGGCCCCCATACACCTGAAAGACATTAAACCCAATCATACAAAATCAAGGGATTGTATGATGATCGTGTGCACACAATCGTGCAATGCGCGGCCCCGCAGGTTGGAGGATCGGTCCTCTGATCAGATGTGCTGCATCAGTTAATCAGTTGGAATTGGGAGCCGATTGCATGTGCTTTTAAACACATGCAATTTGTAATTTGACTGGTCACACAATCGGCGTCATTTGAATGGCAGTTTTTCAGGCATTTTAGGTGCATACAATCGATTGGGAGATGACCGGTCATATGCAGTGGAGATGACTGGTCATATGCAGCAGCTGGATTGTACAACAGATTGTATGACGGATTGTGAGCACATTGTGTGTCCAAAAACCACCAAGAACTGCCGGGGAGTTGAAGGGAAAGTTGGACACAATAATGATTGTAAGCAGGTCTTTCTGATGTATGGCCACCTTAATTCCACGTGTGACAAAGCCTTAAAAATATGCTTAAAGTAAGTTGTTGACTTATATACTAATCGCCAATGGCTGTAATACTGATGACTGATAACGCACTGCATTACAGTAGGCACACGGGACTGTCCCACCACCGGCCACTACAATACAGTTGTTGTTCTTCTGCCACTTTATGTACTGTATCAATGTGTTCCACACACCACTTTCCGACGTGTCCATATTAGATATCTCTGTTCAGGTTATGCCAAATACGCCCTAATTAACGAACCACAGCACGTCTTATACTAGGCAAAAGAGGAAGGACTGATACGAATGTGGCCCTCTCTGTGCTTAATCTGTGACACAAATTCCTTTGCAATAAAAGTAGTAATCTAGTCAGTGGCACCGAGATTAATCAGGATTAAGAGCATGTGGCGGAGCTGGCACAGGAAGACCTCCCCACTTTAGCGACACGCAACAGGACCTCCCCACTTTAGCGGTATAGGTCATTAGTCTACATGCATTGGGTCAACCACTGATGTTGACTAATAAATCAACATGGCCAAGGTCAACACAAGCAGTAGGTCGACAATGGCTAGGTCTATAGTCAAAAAGTCGACATGAGTTTTTTTAAAGGTTTTTTGAGCCGACATGTACCATCTACTAGAGCGAAGAGGGAGAATAGAATAGTGTGCCAAGTGTAGCGGGGCACCGTGCCCGAAGCATGCAAGGGGAAGCGGTGCACTTTGACAGTGTCCATGTCGACTATGTCAACATTCTGCACAAAAAACTTGAACAATTTATGTCAACCTTTTGACTGTTGACCTAGCCTTTTTTGACCTAATGCATGTGTCGACCTTCCAACCCCGTTGATCTTAGCCATGTCGATTTCGTGTGTCAACCTAAGCCATGTTGACCTTCTGTGGTCGACCCAATGCATATGGGTTGACCTAATGACCCATACCCACTTTAGCTGGGTCACTCATGTGGGTAGTCAATCACCTGATTGGGGGGGTCTCATTGCGGCACACCTGGGCCTACTGCCTATATCCGTGACCTCAGGTCCACAGATACACACATATGCACATATGGCCCTTATTCTGATTGAGTCGGACGGCTGCGTGTTCGGTCGGACAGCCTATGTATTGTGTTTGCGCATGTGCAGAGGCGTTTCTGCGCATGTGCGGACGCCTTGCACATCCAAACACGGCGTGAATTACAGTCAGAAAAGGATCGTATGGATCCATCCGAGCAGGGGGAGGAGAGGGGTGTATAGGGCTGTTTGGGATCATTACCATATGCGTACGCCCCGCATGTCATGGGCGTTCCCTTTAAAACGCTGGGCGTACGTATGGTAATCCTGCCGCATGTGTGGGGGGCGGACAGCTGACATAGCCGGATGCCAGCTGCCCGCCCATATCCCTGAAAAATGTCATAGTGGTCTGGAGCACTCGGTGCTGCCTGACCGCTCGGTCCATCATTCGATGGTCGGTGACCATCGGAGGATGGGGGAATTTCCGACAGATTGGGAAGGTGTTCACATGAAACATCCACTTGTGGTCCGTTTGCTCGGCGTCTTTCGCATTATGACAGTGTGAGCGATCCGTACGGTAGGCGGGGCTAAGAACACTCGGTGGCCATCTGAAAATACACCTCTGTCCGAGTCAACAAGAATAAGGGCCAGTGATTGTTACTGCAGCAAGTAAATAAATGTACACATTTGTGAGTATCTCTTTCCGATTCCGAGGCGGATGATCTCTGCAGGTTTATTTTGCATGAAATAAGTGTTATGAATTGGAACTGGGCAGTGACAATGCATTGGCACTGTACTGTATTGTGGGTGTATCAAAGGAGTGTCATGGGTATGTAGCATAGCAGGAGTCTTGTTCTACAGTATTCATGGCAAGGGAAGCCAGTTTCAGACAAGTTTCTTGCACCTACAGTAGTCTTCAGCATTACAGGATCCATAATTTTTTTCCAGGCATTTGGGTTGTATGCAATTGCAGTTTTTCTAGTGAATGTATTAAGGGTCTGATTCAAAGGTGATTGCAAAGCAAATTTTTCTCTATTGGACAAAACCATGTGCACTGCAGGTGGGGCAGATGTGACATTTAATGAGATGCAAAATGGGTGACATTTAATAATAGGCGAAAATTAGATTTTTGCGATTTTTAGGCAATAAACCGCCGAAATCGCACTTTTTCCCCCAATTCCTATTTTTTATGAGATGCGAAAAAGGCAAAATCGCACATTCTGAAAGTGCGATTTTTAGTCGCGCTGGAACTCGCATCCAGATGTTTTCCCAATGAAAAGTATACAATTTGCATATTGAATGAGATGTGAATTCGGAAAAACGTGTCTAAAGATCGCCACACATGCAGAGCAGGATCTGACAGGTGAATTGGCAATAACCCTGCACATGGAGACGCATCGGCTAACCACGCTAGCAGGCTGTCAGTGCGGGATGAGCTGGCTCTGCAGCAGAGAGACCAGCGCTGGACCCTGGATTGGTTATGCTCCAGGGCTGGTTATGCTCAGGAGGGGGGACCCCACACCATTTTTTGTTCTTTTTTTTAAAACACAAATTCACACATTTCCTCAAACTTGCACATTTTCATGCCTAAAAACCTCACATTATTGCACTTAATCGCACTTTTTTGCCCAGAATACGCACCTCATTAAATATGCAAATTCGTGGCAAAAAATGCATTCTATTAAATGTCACCCAACGTGTGTTAAATTTGCGTGAGTTGTTTTCTTTCTATGCAGGGTAAATATTGTCTGCTTTATTTTTTTGCACTGCAATTTAGATCTCAGTTTGCACACACCCCACCAAAATGTAACTCTCTCTGCACATTTGCCTCTCTTGTAGTACAATATCACACCTTACAACTGTCAAGATTTTTGCAGGACACATTACACTATTACATTTGTTGATAAAAAAGGAATGGGAGACAGATACATTTACATTGAATCATCAGCCCCATTTCCCAGCACTTTACCAAGTATAGTATCTCTTACTAACTGCTTTGGGGCTCATCTACATTTGGATATAAGTAATTTTAAAAGATTCCTCTAGCAGTACACACCCACACTTCTAGGTGCCACGTTCACAATCTCTTTTCACAATCTCACCATATATGGACCTAGACACGCCCTTTGGGTGGAGCATGGCACGCCCCCTGAATGGGGCGCTGTGCAAAATTCTACTACCAACTATAATCTCCCTGAAACTAGTTTTCAAAAGTAGGCAAGTACGCCTAAGTGTGAGAATATATATAGTACACATGTGGTTGGGAATATAGATTGTAAGCTCCTTTGGGACAGGGACTGATGTGAATGTTGAAATATTCCCTGTAAAGCGCTGCGGAATGTAATGTGCACTATATAAGAAACTTAATAAATAATAAATGCACAATGTCCCTGAATGTTGTTGCAGGGTGGAACCCAACAACATAGTTCTAGGAGTAGACATGCTACAGTCATGACTAGAGACAGGATTATATGCAACATAAAAAGCTTGAAATATGCATGCAAATATGCCTGAAAAATACTTAAAATATGCATGAAAAGTGTTAAAATATGCTACATTAAATAATAATAAAAAGTAATTTTTAACTTATTTATTAAAAAAATCAGCATAAAATTAGTTGCAAATAAACCTCAAATATAGGCCCACAGCATCTGCAGATGTCTAGTGCTGTACACAGGATTTTTTTTTCTTCCTGGCTGCTACAGCAGGCTGCAGCGTCCTAGGCTCTTCTTGCATCAACTACACAGACCCTCATCTCCAGCGCCGATGGATCAAATGTCATCATAGCGTGTGAGGGCGGCGCAGTGGAAGGCTTCCTCCCTGCGCCGCATACTCACTGTGACATGGCATTTTCTCTGCGCCACGTGATGTCACAACCCTTCTGCCCACCTCCACTGCTGCAGAAGTCTGTATCTTGGTGTAAAGTCCCAGGCCAGGGGCAGGCAAAGGTTCAGGAGCTTCGTAATGGCATCCACTCCGACTGACTTTTATCAACATGGATAGGCAGCCTAGAGCAGTGTCAGACATAGCGTACATCCAAGGTTCCCCACACTGCGCACATATTGCCCCAGCCTGCACACTCTACCACTACCTGGCCAGCAGCAGCAGGGCAAAGCAGTGCTGTGACTCGCGGGTGGAAAGGGAGCGGGGCCTAAAATATGCACCATCACTAGATTTTAGGTAAAATATGCAATAACCAGTGAGAATGGGCAAAATATGCAAATGCATATGCAAATATGCAAAGGCATATAATCCTGTCTCTAGTCATGACAATAAGCATGAAACTGTATTGTTAGGGTTGTAGGGTATTAATCCAATCGCTGCTACATTTTATGTTGCTGTCCTTCACATATAATATGATGTTTGTCTAGAGGCAGTTTACTGTGCAGGCCATGGAGAAGGCCGACCAATTTGCAAACAGTTAATGTTCGTCACATCTGGAGCATAAAGCCACCGGACATGCCAGATGTGTGACTATCTCCTGAAGGTTGGCATCCTGAGGAAGACGGGCCCTCCATGCCTGCTGACTGGGAAGCCAGATATTAAAGAGAGAAAATGAAGAAGTCTCCTTGAAAATAGTATAAATGTATGAAGTGTGAAATTGCTGAGTGCTGTAATAACTGGAGCAGCGCAGGACTATTAGGATGCACAGTATGCTCTGTTACACAGCAGAAGTGGTTCTGCCTAGCCACAGCTACAGCCTCACTGCCATTAATCCATAATACAGGTAAACATAGAGGCAGGGCTGCCAGACTAATATTAGCTGCAGAACTGGACATTTCTTTGGCCTGGGTCTGCATGAATTTTATTTTTTCCCTCTTTTTGTTTTAGCATTGTGACCAAACAGGTGATATTGTATATCACTGGCTGTCATATTAATTTATGACTTATACCAGTGCAACGCCTCAGCCGGTGTGATGCTCGCTGAAGGTGTTTGCACAGGGGGTCTGCGCATACGAACTGTCCTGAATCAGACCCATTGTTTCCACCAGAGAAAATGTACAGTAATAACTGTATAGAGCGCTTGTCAAGGCTGTCTGCTTAATATGAGCAGCTGCAGGAGGGGCTAGTCAGACCCCTGCGAGATAAAACGTGAACAAAGAAGGATACGCAGCGCTCGGTTAATGATTCAAACAATTATAATGATTAAAAGTGAATTTAGTAAATTAAAAGATAAGCAAAATTAAAAACTACATAAATGTACATATAATAAAACCATGAGTCACTGAGACCTGAATAATTAATGGTGATATAACCTGCTCTGGTCAGTCAATCTCCCAATGCGAGATCCACTTGTGGGCCAATGGTAACCCCTGGAGTCAGTGGTATTCCAAGATGGACGCTGGAGGTGTCCCAGTACGATGTAGGACATACAAATGTAGGGGGATCCTCTCTAACGTGTGATATGTACTTGGGAGGTCCAGTGGGGCCAAAATAAAGATAATAGCTGGAGGCAATTTGTAATCCAAGGTATCCGCTGGAGGTGTCCCAGTCCTGTGAGGACTAGCAGAGATGGGGGGATCCTCTCTAAAGTGTGTGGGTACTTGGAGAAGTAAAGTGCTCGAGATTAGCCATTAGTAGGAGAAAAGTGTTACTGATATCATTTATGCTGCTTTCACATTGCAAATGCCGTGTCGCACTTGGTATTTGGACATGGGTACGTCCCGGGAGTGACCCGAGCTTTGTGGTTCCGGGTCGCTGACATCATCTAAGAGCGGAGTTGCGGCGTATCAAGTGGGGGCGGGGGAGGAAACAGCTGCCTCCACAGAACTAAACAGGACCCGGGTTACACATTCACGCTGCCCAGTAACCCAGGTCCGACCTGAGTAGAACCCTTCTTTTTACCCGGGTCGTATTGCTGGACCTGGTATTTTTCAAAAGGCCCTTTCACACCGGCAATAACCCAGGTCCAGCAGTGTGAAAGATGTGTGGTGGGGCAAACAATGGCCCATATTCTGGTTCACTAGCAAAGCCTAATTCCTTCTCAAATGGACAAAACCATGTGCACTGCAGGTGGGGCAGATGTCACATGTGCAGAGAGAGTTACATTTGGGTGGGTTATTTTGTTTCTGTGGAGGAAAAATACTGACTGCTTTATTTTTACACTGCAATATACTGTAGATCTCACTTTGAAGTAAAACCCCACCCAAATCTAATTCTCTCTGCACATGTTACATCTGCCCCACCTGCAGTGCACATGGTTTTGAATAAGACCCAATGTAATTTTCTCGTTTTGCCCCAGTCCACCCCAACCTGCAACAATATGCAACAAGGCAGTAGGTCACAGGGAGAGACAGGGGAAGACAGAGTGTGACAGGGAAAAACAGTGGGTGACAGGGGCAACAGTGGGCCCATCTGCTGCATGTGGTACTTCCGTCTCTGTCCGAGTATGTACATGGTGCAACATGTATTGGGAAAAAAAAAAGCTGCGGTTGCAACATTCTAGCAGTGTTTTAAAATAGATTATTTTTTCCATAAAGTTTATAAATATTGACATAAATAATATATTTAACAATTTCTTTTCATGTTCCTAATACATAGCTACTATGCATGCTTATTATGTAGCACACATGCTTTTTTCATTAAAAACCACAAGTCAGATAATTGTTTACAATAGTCTAACTCCTTCCACTCTAATACATAACAAAGCAAAAATGTGTCCGGAGCCATTGGCTAGCCATTACAGCAAACATCCAGCAGCTACTGTACTTCATGTTTCTTGGCCAATACATAACAAAGCAAAATGTGTCCGGAGCATACCTGCCTACTTTTGAAAACTAGTTTCAGGGAGATTATAGTTGGAAATAGATTTTTGCAAAGCGCCCCATTGAGGGGGCATTTCTTGCTCCACCCAAAGGGCGTGTCTAGTTCCATATATGGAGAGATTGTGAAAAATGATTGTGAACGTGGCACCTAGAAGCGTGGGTGTGTACTGCTACATCTGAGAGGAATCTTTTACAATGACTTATATACAAATGTAGATGAGCCCCAAAGCTGTTAGTAAGAGATACTATACTTGGTAAAGTGCTGGGAAATGGTGCTGATGATTTAATGTAAATGTATCTGTCTCTCGTTCCTTTTTTTCACCAAAAATGTAACATTGTAATGTGGGATAGGTGACATGAGGGAGATTGCTATACTAATAAGGGAGAGAGGGAGATTGCTGTTATTTCAGGGAGTCTCCTGCAGAATGCAGGAGGGTAGGCAACTATGGTCCGGAGCCATTGGCTAGCCATTACAGCAAACATCCAGCAGCTACTGTACTTCATGTTTCTTGGCCAATACATAAACCAAGAACCTTGATTATTGCGCAATATGTGACAGAAGAACTTAACATAGTTTTTTTTATTTGTAGAACTACAAGTCCCAGCATGATGGCTCCTCTTGATACACGTGTGTAATAACGTGCGCACTCCAAGATTCCTTCGCCCCATGTACTTCAAATGAGGTCTGTCTGTAAAAATATCATCATAGTGATTTGCGCACAAAGAATTTCCATGAATAGTAAAGGTGATATTTTATTCTTCAAAATCACATTCTGCACTGGCTGAGCCTGATCAGTGTCCCATGGTAATGTAACAGGAGCCCAGCGTCATAAACAGGCCATAAATGCCAGGTTTCATAGGCAGTTACAGGCTGGATGGAGAATGTACAAGATTCATGCATTGCATTACACCATGGGCCCGATTCAGAGCTGCATACACTGCTGCAAATTCGCAGCACACACGATTATCAGATGACTGCACATGTGCACGGTATGCTAGCCTTTGCTGGCTGCTCGCAGGGTGATTGCGGCCATTTGGGGGCAGGAACCTTCCCTGGTCATTGGTAGGGAAGGCCCCTGATGTCATCAGGGGCCTCGTTCTCCCCACGGCCTTCGCAGTGCCAGTGGCGTCGAGAGGGGGGGGGGGGTAGCTAATTCATTTTTACCTGGACCTGGGTCTGGGCCCCCTCCCAAGTTGCAGGGAGCCAGGCACTAGGGAGAGAGATGACAGGCTTCCATTGCAGCACAGCCTCTCTCCCCAGCTCAGCACATGGAGCTCCGGGGTAGATGTATGAAGCAGTGATAAGGGAGGAGTAGAGATAAAGTGCCTGGTATTTTATCACTCCCCAATCAGCTCCTGACTGTTACATTACAGGCTGGTTTTAATAAGGGACAGGGAAGAGCTGATTGGCCGGTGATAAAGTACCAGGCACTTTATCACTTCTCCTTTATCACTGCTTCATAAATCTACCCCTCAGTGCCGTGCGCTGAGCTGAGGAGAGAGACAGCTGCAGCCTGTCATCTCTCTCCCTCTGTATCCCACACAATTATTATTTTTTCAATGGGGCCACACCTTTACATCGCATTTTCATATGTATCAATGGGTAGCCGCAGACTTTCCATAAGCAGTAGGAGGCGCCCAGGCGTAGGAGGTGAGGGAGACCCGCGAGGATCCTCTCACTCGGCGCCGGCGGCTTCACATAGGGAAAGGCAGCTCTTTTCGGAAGAGCTTCCCTTTGTACTACTAATCACATATTTAATATACTGTATATGAAATTAGTATTGTTGAGATAATTGGCGGGATGTATTTGAAATTGTTACAATACTACTGGCATAGAAAAACTGAACTGAAGGCATTATCAGCCATTGGGGGAGATGTGTTATTATTTTGTTTACATTTGCCGGCACCCGTTACCCCCCTTGCCATGAAAAGGACAGCTGTTATGTCTTGTGCCCACGGCTCTCCTTATCGGCGCCCCGGCAGCAATACGCATGCGCACTTTTTAAAAAAAAACCTCTTTCCCCCCGGCCGGCTGTAATGGGCATGCGCAAAATCTCTCTATTATTGTGAGATCTCGAGGGCAGCCCAGAGCCAGCAACCGGACCAGCGCTTTCTCTGCAGTGGGAATAGGACAACACTAGCCCTCGGCGGCTTAATGGGCGATGCATACCTCCCAACTGTCCCGCTAAACGCGGGAACGTCCTGTTTTTTGGGGAAGCTCCCACAGCCGGCAGTGTCGCTGTGGGGGGGGGGGGGCAGTTGGGAGTCGTCCCCCCAATCTGACAGAATAGACGCTGTGCACATGCACATGCGCAGTGTCTATTTGCGACCGAAAATGGGGCGTGGCCTAATTAGCCTAAGCAGCACCCTCATTTACATACGCCACGCCCCTTTCCGGGGGCTTGCGCGGAAAAGTGTCCGTATTATCAGATTGATAAAGTTGTGAGGTATGGCGATGCATGACCGGCTGGGGGTTTGAAGGGGACAGTGGGCTGCCCCTAATGCATGTTAAGTGCACTCTTATTACATGTTAAAAAAACATTTACCCCCCCAATAACCAGTGTTAAGTGCAGCATATGCACTTATTCCTGGTTAATACATCTACCCCAATGTTTTAGAATGCCAGGCATGCACAAGAGCATTTACATTTATGTTTATTGTTACATTTATTTAATTGTTTATTGAATCTTCAGTTATATTTTCACTTAGCATTAAGGGCCTTATTCTGATTCACTGCTTCTGACAAAATCCTTCTTAGATGGACAAAACCATGTGCACTGCAGGGGGGCAGATGTAAAATGTGCAGAGATAATTAGATTTTGTGAGTTATTTTGTTTCTGTGCAGGGTAAATACTGACTGCTTTATTTTTACACTGCAATATAGATCTCACTTTGAAGTAAAACCCCACCCAAAACTAATTCTCTCTGCACAAGTAACATCTGCCCCACCTGCAGTGCACATGGTTTTGTCCATCTAAGAAGGAATTTGCTGTGCAATTCTTCTTTTCCTTCTCAAGAAAATGCCTATTTAAAAAGCATGGTATTCAATAAAAGCCTCCATGGAATTCTTGAAAATATCATGGGCAGCCTGGCAAGGGTAAATTTACCCCCTGCTGCCAGCAAAGGCTCCTTATATCAACTAAAGAGTAGCGGGTCCGGATCTCCGGGATCTGTCAGTTCCGAATATGGTGATCCGGGTCAGGATCCGAGTCGGCTCAGGAGTTCCCGCCTGAATTCCGGAACGAAAACGAGGCAAAACGTCATCATCGTGCTGTCGGATTCTCGCGGGATCTGGATTCTATATAAGACGCACGCGCGCCCCGCCATCTTCACTCCATTATAGAGGGAAGAGGGTGGTTGGGATCCGTGCTCTGTGCTCCGTGATCCATGCCCTGTGCCCTGTGCTGTGATTTATTTAGTGACTGATTTTTTATTTTGATGTAAACTAGGTTCTGCAGTGCTCACATGCAGGGGCTGCAGTGCTGCTGACTGTACACTCAGTGTACAGGTGGAGAAGTAACCAGTGTATAGGGGGCGCTGGATTCTTGTTGACCCAATGTGGTAGCTGTCCAATGGCTCATACAGATTTATGAGGAAAAACAAAAATGACAAAAAAGGACAGCAATCATTAAGGGGTCTGTGTATGGATAATAGACAGAAGGTTTGAGGGGCGCAATAGAAAAGACTCCCAAGGGGATATCGTACCCTCACTCACATGAAACAGTGCGTGTACATCCACATCAGGGTATCTTTAGGTTTTTCAGAAAGAACACCTCCGTGTATGGGAATGGGTTTGAAACAGGTGCGTACCGTACTCACATATGTACAAGTGATGGTACTCCTATCAAGGTATCTTTGGGTCCCAGTTGGTTAGTGGGATTTTCAATGATTACCTCCAATGTTCTCAGTATGGCATGAAAGAAAACAGGTTCTCTCTCAGTATAGATATATTTTTGACAGCAAATGTTATTGGACAGTGATCAATGAGGGGTCTGTATACAGATAGTGGACAGAAGGTTTAATAGAAAGAACTCCCAAGGGAATATCGTACCCTCACTCACATGAAACAATGCGTGCACATCCACATCAAGGTATCTTTGGTTTCAACAGAACACCTCCGTGCATGGGAATAGATTTGCAACAGGTGTGTACAATACTCACATGTACACTAGTGATGGTACTCCTATCAAGGTATCTTTGGGTCCCAGTTGGTTGGTGGGATCTTCAATGATTACCTCCAATGTACCCGGTATAGCATAAAGGGAGACAAGGTTCTATCTCAGTACAAATGTTATTTTATTGAACGGGATAACGTGGTGTGCTTAAAAACAAAATGCACCAAATGGATGCAAAAAAACAAGGGGAAACAATACCTGAAAGGCAATGTATGGCCATCCACTGTCAGCCAGGTAGTCCCCAGATGGTACAGATAGTGTAGATGCACAGCTCCTCTCCACCAACGCGTTTCGACAGATTCCCTGTCTTTTTCAAGGCTGGAGAGGAGATGTGCTGAGTAGTGGTATTTATACCAGTGGTTCAATCTTCCTGGTAACTCCCACAATGGGGAGGGGATACAGCCTGGAAGTTCCTCATGTTGCTGGGGAATTCATATTTAGATAAGCCCCCATCCTTAGTCTAATAAATGTAGGCATATCGCTTTTCCTAATAAGTTGAACTATATAATTTACAACGAATTAATATGAACATAACCTCGTTTTTTGGGCTCATAAAACATATCCGGAAACGGCTAGTGACACGCACATGGAGCGCATACGTCACGTCCGTTTATATTACAGGCCAATCAGTAAGGGTCCCTGTCACCGGATGTGCATGTCCGGTATTTTGGAGCACGTATAATTGACTTCCCCAATCACTACATTCCCTCACATATGAGACATAGCAGAGCGGCGGGTGACACGCACGCTCGCGGAAGACGTCACTTCCGCCGCTCGTGCGTGTAGTACTAGCTTACTCTGGATGATAGTGCTCCCGGAAGTGAACATTTGGAACGCAAATGGAGCGCATCCAACACTTCCTTAATAGCTCAAATGCGGGGACTTAGTAAATAATCGAGGTTACAACCCAACACCTTATATTATGGTTACTGTTGGGAGCTCAAATAAAGTGCATCATTACTGTAGTTAGAGAGACAGCAAATATGAATATAAAATGCTTGACTGTAGTGTATTATTCCTATAGTAGTGCAAAAGAGCAGTTGTAAATAATATTGAATAAATATAGGGGATATGTAACAAAAAGCAAACCACTTATAAATACCCATACTTTTACAAAAATATACATATAAAAGAACAATAAAATATAATAAAAGTAGATATACATTTAAAATGATTAAAAAACATATAAAAAACATTTTAGTTCGAAGTCAGAGTTAAGACCATGGGGTGAAAGGGTGTTTATGTCATAAATCCACCTCATTTCTTTTTTAGCTAATTGGATGTCTTTATTATTGTTCCTCCAATTATCCCTAACCTGCTCTAAACCTCAGAAGCCCACAATACCATTGGGTGAACTCTGATGGTTGGTTTTAAAGTGCATCGAGAATGGATGGTCCATATGCGCCCTTTTTATGTTACGGATATGCTCCGACCATCTTATCTTAAGGGTCCTTGTAGTTTTCCCTATATAAACCTTATTACATGAGCACATAATGGCATAGATGGCATACTTTGAGTTGCAGGTTAAAAACTGTTTGATCTTAAAATTTTGATTATTTAAAATGAGATCCGTGGTTTTCTTTTCAGTAGTATTGCAGGCTTTACACATAGAGCAGTCGCCGCATCTATGGAAGCCCTGACTTCTGATTTGGCCCCCTATAGGTTTACTCATAAAAGCACTTGATACGACTTTGTCTTTGACTGTCGGGGCTCTGCGATATATAAACCGTGGTCTCGGTGGCAAGATAGTGGTTAAGGCAGGATCTTTTAAAAGAAGGTTCCAATTCCTCTGGAAAATCTGTTCCACATATTTGTGGTGACCCGAATATTGTAGAATCATCGGCATATTAAGATTAGTGTTCCCTGAGTCACTTGATTCCTTCGGGGCTAATAATTGCTCCCTTGAGAGTTTGGACACATCTTCTAATGCATTATCTAATATATCGTTCCTATACCCCTTATTTAGGAATTTTTGTTTCATGGTCATACTACTAATGTCATATGACTCTTTTTTCGAACAATTCCGTTTTAAACGGATGAATTGGCTCTTCGGAACATTAGTAAGCCATCTTTTGAGATGGTTGCTTTTAGGGTCAATAAAAGTATTAGAGTCCGAAGGTTTTATAAAAACAGAGGTTTCCAGGGAGTTGTTCTCTACATATATTTTTAAATCTAAAAAATCAACAGTAGTCTTGCTGATATTAAAAGATAGTTTTATATTGAGGGAATTGGAGTTTAAAAAGCCACAAAAGTCGTTTAAAATTGATTCTCCGCCGTTCCAAATAAACAGAACGTCATCAATATATCTCCACCACTTGACCAGGTTTGCCCCCCATTCATGGCCCCGCCATACCATTTTATCCTCCCAGCAGGCCATGAAGGTATTGGCATAACTAGGGGCAAACCTGGTCCCCATAGCGGTACCAATTTCTTGGTTGTAAAATGATCCATCAAAATTAAAATAATTTTTATGAAGAATAACATTGATGCCCTCTAAAATAAAATTTTGAAGGTTGGGGTCCATATCTGTCATATTGTGAGTGTATTTTATTGCCTCGATGCCGTCCCTATGATTAATGATTGTATACAGGGACGTTACATCGGCTGTTACAAGAAAATAGTTTTCATCCCAATGGACACTTTTGATTTTATTCAAAATGTCTTTGGTGTCCTGTAAATAGGATTTATTGCAGACCACCAGGGGTTGTAGGTGATGGTCAATAAAATATGACAAATTGGAAGTTATGGATAATTGGACGACCGGGAGGTTCTGTCAGACTTTTGTGGACTTTCGGGAGTAAATAAATTACTGGGACTGAATAATCCTCTTTTATTAGAAAGTCTGCTACATCGCTGGTGATAGTACCCAACTCTGAATATGTAGTAATAAAAGTTTTGAAATTCTTAAAAACTTTTTGGGAGGGATCCGTTCTTAATTTTTTATAAGTCTTCCCATCCTTCAGTTGTCTGAACACCTCTTCCATATATTTTGCTCGATCTAAAATAACGACCCCCCCCCCCCGCCTTTATCGGCGGGTTTAATTATAATTTCACTGTTCGTTTCCAAATCCTTTAAAGCATTCCTCTCTTTAGTGGACAAATTATGTTTATGAGCTGGAAGATTGTCTTTAAGAGAACGGATTTCGTCATTTACAATCTTTTGAAAGGTGTTGATGAAACATCCCTTCATGTGACTGGGATTGAATGTGGATTTCTTTTTGAATGGATTTATATTGCCACCTTCAAATTCCTCAGTATCTTTAGTTGCAAAAAATGTCTTTAGAGACAATTTCCTTATAAATTTCTCTACATCTATAAACAAATCGAAGAAATTAATCTGGTTGCTAGGACAAAATTTAAGTCCTTTTTGTAAAACTGATGTTTCTTCTTGTGTTAGCTTATGAGTACTCAGATTGAATATCTTTGTACCTAAATTTGGGTCAGGAAGAGGGGGTGCTTTAGGTTTAATAGCCCTTTGTGTGTGGAGGCGTTTACGTTTACCTCCTCTTTTACCCCTTTTCCGGACCCGACTGGTGGTAGTTTCTACTATACGTTTCGCCAGGGTGCCCGTCTCTTGAATAAAAAATCCTCACGGCTGTTTTGTAAGGGGGCATATCTATTTTGTGTTCTTAAGTAGTCATTTCTAGATTCATGTCGTCTATTTTCATTGAATGTTTGGGATCTATACTCGTCATTTCTCTCTGAGTTATCGATCTTTTCTGGATATACTGGGATATTTCTTCTATTTTCCCAGTTATAGATGGGTTTCTCAGAACGATTAGACTGATTGAAGGCACTATTTCTTGGTCTGTTATGAGAAACCTGTCTCCAACTCTCTCGATCAACCCTCTTTGGAGTGTTCTGAAAATGTGTCTGATTTCTGTTATTGGGGTTTCTATGATTACTCCTGACTACTTCGGAATACAGTCTGTTATTAGTATTTTTATTCTTGTTTTTGGATTTATTTTTATTTCTGGGTGTACTGGGCTCTATTCTTTGTGGAATAATTGGGAGAGTGACCGATGGCCCTGGACCGGGTCTCTCGGATACTTTAATCTCTTGTTCTTCCATAGCCGTCATACGGTCCCTATGAAATTTTCTCTGTTTTCGTTGAAGAATCTCAGCCTAATTTTTCTTAATTTTTTGTTGTATATTGTCTTCTAAGTCTTTATATTCTTTCTGAGTTTTAAAAGGAGCTAACAGAGGTTCGAGTTTCTTAATTTCTTCCTCTAGTTTATCTTTCTCATTATTTTGCTCAGAGATAATAATTTCCATCAGAGAGAAGGAACAAGTTAGCAACGTTTGATCCCACCTTTTCTTAAACTCATCGGACATAGTAATAAAAGAGGCGTTTTTTATTATTTTCAACCCTTTCGGTACCAATTTGGTGGCGAGGTATCTTTCAAGCGACACAACTTCCCACCAAATACGGTACTCTTTGATCACAAGTTTCTCAAGTTTAGACATTATACTTTCTAGGGTATCGTCTAATATTTCAATGGGTTCTGTATTGTCTAATGAAAACGCTTTGTTAAGCAGTTGTTGTCTGTTAGCTCGATGGGTGAACATGGCTGCAGCCTAGGACTAAAACTCAGGTGAAAAAGATACAAACAATACAACTCAGTGTACAGGGTCTGCAGTGTCCATAATACAAGGGGCTGTGTCCAGTGTGTCAGGGGCTTTGTCCAGTGTACAGGGGCTGTGTACAGGGGCTGTGTCCAGTGTACTGGGGCTGTGTCCACTGTCCAGGGGCTGTGTCCACTGTCCAGGGGCTGTGTCCACTGTCCAGGGGCTGTGTCCATTGTCCAGGGGCTGTGTCCATTGTCCAGGGGCTGTGTCCAGGGTGACGGGCTGTATCGAGTGTCCAGTGTAAAGGGCTGTGTCCAGTGTGACGGCATATATCTAGTGTCCAGGGTGACGGACTATATCCAGTGTCCAGTGTGACGGACTATATCCAGTGTCCAGTGTGACGGCCTATATCCAGTGTCCAGTGTGACGGGCTATATCTAGTGTCCAGTGTGATGACTGTGTCCAGTGTACAGGAGCTGTGTCCAGGGGCGGTGTCCAGAGGCTGTGTCCAGGGTGACAGGCTGTGTCCGGTGGCAGTGTCCAGTGTGACGGCTATGTCCAGTGTACAGGAGCTGTGTCCAGAAGCTATGTCCATTGTCCAGGGGCTGTGTCCAGGGTGACGGGCTGTGTCCAGTGTCCAAGGGCAGTGTCCAGTGTGATGGCTGTGTCCAGTGTACAGGAGCTGTGTCCAGGGGCGGTGTCCAGAGGCTGTGTCCAGTGTCCAGGGGCAGTAGCGCACGCAGGGGGGGTTTCTGAGTACCCAGAAACTCCCCCCCTAGGAATCTGAGGTCCCTAGTCTGAAAGCTGAGGGTCCCCTCTTTCCATGGGTACAAGAATTGTAAAAATCGGCCCTTGGGAACCGGAGATATCTGACTTCAAAGCAGTGGTCCCCATCCAAGCCTGTTAATTGTTATTCCCAGTCAAATATTTCAGGTTCTATCTGACTTGAGTTTTTCTGAGATTATATTCCAAAAGCTGGGACTCTCCCCCTTTGAAGGACACTAGTAGCTTGTCTCTTCTGTTCCAAGAACCAGAGATATCAGCCTTCCAGCAGGTGGTAACTGCTCCAGCTCCACACACTTGGTATGCAGTTTTATATTCTCGTGGGAAGATTGCTTTGCCTCCTGAACTCTGATCCCCTAGTCACCAATACCATTTGGTAGGTGGGATTCTCTAGTTTTTAATTCCATTAACATCTAAGAAATCTATTTCCGGGAACTGGAGATATCTGCAGTCAAGCAAGCTGTTCTCCCACCAGACAATTATGAATAATAAGCCCACTCCACTACACACCCCTCCCCTGCGTATTAAACATCCTCTACCACCCTGGAAGTTATGTATCAGGGCCCCTTCATTCAGCCCAATGCCCCCTTCTCTCACCCCATCTCCCACCATATGTGCAGTAAAGGGGTAATTAGTGGAAATTACTGATCCAGGCCCTACATGCTGAACGGTTGATATAATACCCCCTACCACCCGCGGGACATCAAAGCTTCCCCCACCCCTACTGCTGGAGGATCGGTAGGGGCCCCAATACATTATATATTTTTATTATTATTATTATTAATATACATTTGGTCTATATATAATACTTTAACTGACCCGGCATATATTGGGTCACCTAAGTGTCCATCTCAGTGCTTTGCTCCGCCCCTCTGGAAACCCCTTTCTGAAAATCCTGCGTTTGCCACTGAGGGGCTGTGTCCAGTGTGAACGGCTGTGTCCAGTGTACAGGAGCTGTGTCCAGGAGCGGTGTCCAGAGGCGGTGTCCATTGTCCAGGGGCTGTGTCCAGGGGCTGTGTCCAGGCTGACGGGCTGTGTCCAGGGGCAGTGTCCAGTGTCCAGGGGCTGTGTCCAGTGTGACAGGCTGTGTCCAGTGTAAAGTAAGAAAAATAAATAAAAGTAATAAATTAAATAAAAACACATTTTTGGAGGATGATGGAGGAGGAAATAGTGGGAGATCAGCAACCTGATAGAAGTGCTGAAGCTGCTACCACCAGTCATGACAAGGCCGATACCTCTTTGTATTTTTTGCTCTTTGGAGCATTTCTCTTTTTGTTGGGGTAATTTATTAAATTGCCACCCTGTCTGCCCCTGCAGTGCCGCTCTGCTTCCAAGATTGTGCCAGTTTGGAAGTGTAAGGTCCAAATGTATGTGATGCCCACTGCTGTGGCTTAGCTTAGTCATCCAGCTCCCTCGGTATACCCTTTTGACCCAACTACAATGAAAACAATTTTGTGAGCTGTGAAGTGATCAAAATTGACTAGAAATGAGTGGAAACTAATGTTATTGAGGTCAATAATACTTTAGGGGCAAAAACAGGCCCAAATTCTGTTATTTTAGCATTTTTAGCATTTTTTCATAAAAATCCAGATCCAAAACCAAAACCCGCAAGGGTGGTTTTGCCAAAACCAATACAGATCCAAAACACGAAGGGAGATCCAGATCCAAAACCAAAACCCGAAAAAGTGGCAGCCGCACATCTCTAATATTAACATGTTTTCCTAACTATTCCCAAATATACTGTACAGCATATTCTGTAGATGAGAGCTTCAGGACTATCACTTACAAACAGTGACCTCTAGTGGTCAAAGAAAATTATTCAACCGACAAGTAAATACACCACTTTTTTTCCTTATTAACAAAGCTGTTTTTGAATATATTCTTATTTCAAATGCCTCTAATTTCCAGGTACAGACCCTGTTTGACCATGGAAATATCCCTATTTATTATTGACTAAATGTGTGCTTGTTGCTATCAGCGGTGTAGCTAGGTGCCATGGTGCCCGGAGCAAGGGCATATTTCGCGCCCCCCTTCCCTGTAATTAATTGGGGGCGTGGTATGTTACATTTAAAAATATATAAGACACTGTAACGCAATCTGCTGCGCTATATAAGACACTGTAACGGAATCTGCTGCACTATATAAGACACTGTAACGGAATCTGCTGCGCTATATAAGACACTGTAACGGAATCTGCTGCGCTATATAAGACACTGTAAGGGAATCTGCTGCGCTATATAAGACACTGTAACGGAATCTGCAGCGCTATATAAGACACTGTAATGGAATCTTCTGCGCTATATAACAACCTATAACGGAATCTACTGCGCTATATAAGACCCTGTAACGGAATCTGCTGCGCTATATAAGACACTGTAACGGAATCTGCTGCGCTATATAATATGCTGACAGTTGTAAATAAATAAATATATATACAGATAAAGATATATACAGCACAGCAGGGTGGCAGCAGAAGCCAGAGAGATTCACTCTCCCCCCCTCCCCTCCCCTGGGCCCACGAATCCCCCAATGCCCAAGTTTATTACTATGTTTAGTAACATCATTAGCTGTTAAAAAAAAAAAAAAGAAGAAATCCACCTTGAATAATGAGATAACAGGGCGGAATGGGCGGCAGCAGAAAACCTTCTCCTCCTCCAGGCTGGTGACTCTGGGAGGAGTCTGGAGTGTTGCTGTACTGCGCTGCAATGAGGAGGAGAGAAAAAAAAGGGGAGAGAGAGAGTAAAAACGATGTGGGAGAAAAAGAGAGGGGAGAGAGAGGGAGTGAGACAGGGAAAGGGGGAGAGGGAGGGAGTGCGATAGAGGAGCTGAGACAATGCAAGAGGGTACGTGGAGACAAGGGCAGAAGAGGAGAGAGGAGGAGAGGGGCAAGAGGGGGAGGGGAGAGGCGGAGAGTAGAATGGGAAAAGAGGAGTAGAGGGGAAGGGGGGACAGAAGAGGAGGGAGGAGGAAGAGCGGGAGACATGAGGGGAGGGGATAGAGCAGACAGAGGGGTGTGCAATGATTTGAAACTTGGAACAGTGGCCAGGCATCACTTTAATTCCCCTCACCTCCCTCCCTCCAAGTACAGACTGGTCTATTTCTCACCTGCGTTGGAAGTAGTGGATGAATGTCCTCTGCTCAAGCAGGCTCCGGCAGTGGGGGTGGGGGGCGGTACTGTGTCCAGGCGTCAGCGGGTCAAAGCCCCAGCTCCAGCACTTGCCGCTGTGTGTAACTGCGTCCCAACGCCGGCAGTTCTTTTGTACACCAACTGTTGGGTGACCGGTGCAGTGTCCTGTTCCCTGTGCCTGGCGCCAGCTCCAGCGATCGCGGTGGTGGCGAGTGTGATGTTCTGCACCCTAGCGGGGGACACTGCTTGTCATCTGCGCGCACAGCCACTGAAGGGGTGGGGGGTGGGAACGGACGGGAGCGCGGCAATATATAAAATAATTAAAAGGGAGCAGGGGATAGCGTGCTGGGTCCTCGGGCCCCATAGCACTTACATCTCCTGCACCCATTGTAGTTATGCGCCACTGCTAGTTGAAGGGATCATTTGCGGAGGGGGGGGGGGGCGGGCCTGCGGCGCCATTCCACCAATTGGCGCCTGGAGCATGAGCTCCGGTGGCTCCGCCCTCCCTACGCCTCTGGTTGCTATATTAGTCTATGTCTGTATTCTCTGGGCTTTAGATATTAATACAGCAGTTACTCATAAGAAGACCATAATGAAGATGGTAGTGCTCCATTTTGCAATGACGCAATAGTTCATGTCCAGTGTGGACTGCATCAGATAGTGTAAGCAAGGAGTTCCAAGAAAATATGTTAAATAGTGATTATGCTCAAAGTATACTTCTACAGTGGGTTCAGCCTGAGTCATAGTTGCCTACCCTCCTGCATCCTGCGGAGACTCCTTGAACTAGCAGCAATCTCCCTCTCTCCCCCATTAGTCTAGCAATCTCCCTCATTTCACCTAGCCCACACAGGGGCAAACGCAGGAATTTCAGAAGGGGGTTTCCAGAGGGGCGGAGCAAAGCATGGAGATGGACACTTAGGTGACCCAGTATATGCTGGTTCAGTTAAAGTATTATAGATAGACCAAATGTATATAAATAATACTAATAATAAAAAATATATATATATACAGTATATGTATACATATATACATACACACACATATATATATATATATATATGTATATACATACATACATACATATATATACATACAGGGGCATCAACAGCAGTGTAGACCCCTGGGCATAGCAATGTATTGGGGCATCTACCGATCCTCCAGCGGTAGGGGTGGGGGAAGCTTTGATGTCCCCCGGGTGGTAGGGCGTATTATATCAACCGCTCAGCATGTAGGACCTTGATCAGTAATTTGCACTAATTACCCCCCCCCCCCCTTTACTGCACAGATGGTGAGAAATGAGGTGGGAGAAGGGGGCATTGGGCTGAATGAAGGTGCCCTGATACATAACTTCCAGGGTGGTAGAGGATGTTTAATATGCAGAGGAGGGGTGTATAGTGGAGTGGGCTTATTATTCATAATTTTCTTGTGGGCAGCTTGCTTTACTGCAGATATCTCCAGTTCCCGGAAATAGATTTCTTAGATTTGAATGGAATTAAAAACTAGAGAATCCCACCTACCAAATGGTATTGGGGACTAGGGGATCAGAGTTCAGGAGGCAGAGCAATCTGCCAACGAGTATATAAAACTACATACCAGGTGTGTGAAGCTGGAGCAGTTACCAGCTGCTGGAAGGCTGATATCTCTGGTTCTGGGGAAAGTAGAGACAATCAAAGGGGGAGAGTCCCAGCTTTTGGAATATACCCTCAGAAAAATTCTAAGTCAGACAGAACCTGAAATATATGACTGGGAAGAGCAATTAACAGGCTTGGATGGGGATCACTTCTTTGAAGTCAGATATCTCCGGTTCCCAAGGGCCGATTTTTTAAATTCTTGTACCCATGGAAAGAGGGGACCCTCAGGTTTCAGGCTAGACTCTGGGGGGGGGGGGGTTTCTGGGTACTCAGAAACCCCCCTGCGTGCGCTACTGCCACATTACACTGCTACATTTTTTGGGGGAAAAAGGAATGAGAGATAGATACATTTACATTGAATCATCAGCACCATTTCCCAGCACTTTAGCAAGTATAGTAGCTCTTACTAACTGCTGTGGGGCTATTTTTTGCACTAGACTAAACTAGACCCAGTTCAGTATACATCTGTTAAACTTCACTATGCTTGAATGCAATTCACTGATTCACGCTTGTGTAGGAGCAAGTGTTGGACGAGGGAACGAGGCAAAATGTTTTATGTACCCATAAAACATTGGCGCTCTGGACGACCGCCTTAGTTTGCCCAACAGTAGCGCCATACCTCTTTAAAAAAGCTTCCGTTGACAACTAAATACAGACGCACATCATTTTTCTAAAGTGGGAACAGCCCGTGCCGCAAAAGCTTGCCAGCTATGGATGCGAAAATGTTCTACTTCTTCATATTAACCATAAAAAAAAATCATTAATGTTCGCCTCCCAGCTGTGCGTCCATAAACTTCTGCTACAAGCCTTGATCTACAGCCAGTTTCACCCTGCTTCCCCAGCAGCTGAAACCTCTGCTCATGCTGCATTGATTTAGAATCAGAAGAAGCAAGTTTTTGTCCGTTTCCTTCTCTCCGTCCTTTATTACCCACGGGGCGGATAATTGGTCACTTCCAATGACTTTGTCAGTAACTTTAAGAGCTGCAATGTTATCCCTGTCACCCAGAGCTTTGCGGTGGACGTTTCTGTCTGTATAAGAGGTATAAATTAACTTTGTAGCAGGATCAACCTTGATTCAATTATTATGAGGTTCCACTATTGTCCTGGCGGAATATAAATGAGCCAGCTAATTGTCCTTTGCATCCCGAATCCTCGCTTTTGCAACCTTTTCTATTGTTGCAGCGTTGGACAGCGCCAGCCGCCATTGTAACCACCTGAGCAATGAAAGCTAATGGACATGGCAGTTGAAAGAAATGTGGGTAGCAATTTAAAACGTAAAATGAAAACGGTAAAAATGATTTATAATGGCTGGCGATTAAACAGTAGGCTGAAGAGGGACGTTTTAGTCTTAGAAGCATATTGAGAATGACGATTCATCCTAAATTCTCAGTAGTACAAAAAGCCTCCCCTATAATTAAACAACATATATTCTGTACTGTTAGGATTTATTTTCACTTTAATGGACAGTAAGGCATATGGAGTAGTTTACTAAATGTGCGGCGTGTGTGCGTGGTTGCCATTTAAGAGTTGCCTTAAGCATTGTGTGCGAATGGCAATTGTCAGCCTCCAATCCAGCATCCAGCACTCGCTCATATTTACTGGGAAAGGAAATGGGTAAAATACAGTATTTGTCTCCAGCCCTCAAACAGTGCTGCCCCAGGCCTGTGCCTGTATGATAAACACCGTTTTACTGGTAGTTCAGGGTTGCCGACCCTCCCGGAATTTGCGGGAGTCTCCCGAAAATCGGGTCCTTCCTCCCGCCCCCCGGAAGGGTGGGCAACCCTCCCGGAATCAGGGGGACCCCCACTGAGCCCCCCGATCGCGGCATTTATATGCCGCAATCCACGAGTCTCAGGGGAGGGGGCGGAGCTAAGACGGCACAATCGTGTCATTTTAGCCCCGCCCCCTCCATGGATATCACTTCTTTCGGCTATTTTCTGTAATGGGGGCGGGGCTTAATGCCGTCACAGTTAAGCCCCGCCCCCAAAAATCGTAATGCAAGATTCCTCTCCGGGCTTCTCCCGGAGAGGATTTGTTGAAAGTCGGCAACCCTGTGGTAGTTTCATTACCCTGCAATGAAGCTGACTCTGGTGTGCGTTTGTGGGGCTATCATAGGGAATATGAATAATAAACGAATGGAATGCATTGTATTCAATAAGATACCATACCCAAATGAAGAAAAACAGTGTATGTTTATGTAAAGCAGGGAGGGGAACCTTCAGCCCTCCAGCTGCTGTGGAACTACACATCCCATCATGCCTTGGTACAGTTTTGCTATGTGGCCATGCTACAACTGTTGCAAAGCATGCTGGGATGTGTAGTTGAACAACAGTTGGAGGGCCGAAGGTTCGCCATCCCTGGTGTAAAGGATACTATTTGTTATCTATATAATAAGTTGAAGAGTCTGTGTGCGTGTGTGTGTGTGTGTGTGTGTGTCCGTCGCATTGCGGACACACCGTGGCACTCAGAGACACCAAATTTGGCAACAAGATACCTCTGGACCCGGTGGTGTGCACCTCGAAGCCGTTTTTGGGAAATTTCCCTTAGAAATTTAAAAAACACCAAGTTATAATTTTCCTTCATTGATGTTCTGGGGAAAAGATCGATGATCTGGGAAACTGTTTGCGAAGGAACAACTCCACACCTGATTTCATTGCTGTCATTGAGTATGAATGACACATTCTAACATTATGGTGAAGGCTTTAAACAATTAGGAAATAATTGAGGATATACATAGACCACACAACACACAAACACATACACATTGTACACGCACACACACACACACACAGAACACCACATACGCACACATAGCACACAACACACACATTTATAAGTAGAGCACCTCACACACTTACACATTGGACAGATACACACACACACACACACAACACACCACATGCAGTACAATACAAATCCATACACACTACAACACACACCCAACAAACACACAGAACACACACACTTAAACATTGCCAGGATACGCAAAGCACACTACACACACATATATACGTAGCACACATCACAAACTTACACATTCGGCAGATACACACAACACAACACTCACAGTACAACACACACCCACACGACACACACAAAACACACACTTAAACATTGCACAGATACTCAAAGACACAACACACACATACTGTATATACGTAGCACACCTCACACACTTACGCATTGGACAGATACATACAATACAACACACACAACCACATACACTACAACACACACAAAAACAGTACAACACACACAAACACACAGAACACATAAAAAATAATTTGCCGTTTATTTAACCGTCTGTACCGTTTCTACTTTGTTCCCCATATCCGTCTCTCCAGTCCTCCAGCCTGTCACTGCGCTCCCCGGCCAGTTGCACTGAGAAATCTTTGTCCTGGTCAATGCACTCATTGATCAATACAAAGTGGGTACACTGCACTCACCCTGTTAGTCAGTTGGATATCAGGCACTGCTCTGCCTTAAGGGTTTCCCAGACTCTTTTGGTTCATAGATAATGTTTGGTCGATGGGCATGAGCGCTGCATGCATTTGTTTGAATGTTATGAGTGTAAGAAGTTGAAGAATAAGACTGAGATGAAGATTTGTCACGTTATAGTGTACAATTTACTCAATAAATCGTGAAAAAAATATGTGTACATAGAAGTACAGTACAATCGAGAAATGAAAGTAGAATTAAAAAATAAATTCTGATTCAAACTGATAATTGTTTGGATGGCGGTGGGTTGCGAAACAAATCTATAGGTGGAGGGGGTATGGATATTGTGGGCATAATTGGTGTTTGGTACACCTACAGGGGGTCCCCAGTTGAGGAGAAATTCTCACTACAGTGTCACCGTAGGGGGATTTCCAATTGGGGTTCAGGTGGTCTTTTAGGGACCCTTTACAATCCCGTTGGTCTCTTCTCCTGGAGCCTACGGTCTCCCTCAGTGATTGACTATCATTAAGGGAGACTGTAAGCTCAAGGAGAAGAGACCTACAGGATTGTAAAGGGTCCCTAAAAGACCACCTGGACCCCAATTGGGAATCCCCCTATGGTGACACTGTGACCGTGACAATGTAGTGAAAATCCCATCAATTGAGGGCCCCCTGTAGGTGTAACAAACACCAATTATGCCCACAATATCCATACCCCCACCTATAGATTTGTTTCACAACCCACCCCATCCAAACAATTATCAGTTTGAATCAGAACTTATTTTTTTATCCTACTTTCATTTCTTGATTGTACTTCTATGTACACTTACATTTTTTTCACGATTTATTGAGTAAATTGTACACTTTGTAACATGGCAATTCTTTTTCTCAGTCTTATTCTTCAACTTCTTAAACTCCAAACCTTATCAATGCATCCATTGATGATTGTGATGGCTGGATCAGTGGATTGGCCCGGCGGGTGTAGGGAAGAATTTGGCCCATTGCACCCATTCCCAGTGGTGCATTACAGTGGTGCGGATAGTGTGCGTTGCGTCATGACATCATGTGGCCAGGCCTGCGGACCTGCTCCCACACTCAGGGGCTGCCCCACTGTTTGGTAGAGATGCTCGGTGCATGTGCTTTACAGATCCCCAGACCTCAGAGACTGCTGCAGGCAGGTTCGGTGAGGGGAGTGGCAGTGGCAGGGAGCAGTGAATTTTTAATTAATTATGGCGCGGTAAGTAACGCCCACCCCGGACCCCACGCACTCAGCGCCTGTAATTACACACCCTAGAAACTGTACCATTGAAAGGTGTGGACATGTCCCTTTCTGATTTTGTACCGATTTCTGACCCTCAGATGTTGGAGGATATGTCATAGGTGCTAAATCTCAGGAGTGGATGTGGAATTCATCAACAGATACAAGTTTTCAACTCAGGAGCGTTGTGTTTCAAACAACAACACCACACCTGATTTCATTTCCATCATTGAGTATCAATGCAAACACATTCTAACATTATGGTGGAATCTATAACAAATTACAATCTTAGGTCTTTGTCACAGCATACTGTAAGATGACATTTTTCAGCAATTTTGGAAATAAAGAAACCCCAAGGTTTTCCCGGGCAACGCCGGGCGGGTCAGCTAGTAGATAATATTTGTCATTCACTGAAGTTCTGCCCCATTTGAGATTACAATCTAAATCCTCAACACTCAAGGGTACACCCTCATTTAGGCAGTTATTCATCATAACCTCATTTACAGTATATTAAAGGCAGGTGTAAATGAACAATTTCACCTACTTTTGTATAAACTGTCAGGGCCATTCATCGAGTTCTGACAAAGCACTTTTGTTTTGGAACTTGGTGGTGAGATAGCGTACCGCCCTGATAATCTACACAGGCTACAATTTTGTGTAGCAGAGGGATCTTTACAGATCCCTCCTCGCTGTGCACTGGTTATCTGGTTACCATTTAAAAATGGCGGTAGCTCATTGTAGCCTGTGGCCAATTACCACATTGCCTGCAGGGGTAATGCTATGCATGCGCAGACCCCCAGGCGCCTGGCTGAGAATAACGTGGGAATGGCTCCTGTCTCAGCATCTGTAGGAAATTACATTGCACTGATAGGATTGCATATTGCATTGCGAACCTGGCTGGTAAGATCCCGCCCAGATCGCATTGTATATGCGATCCTTAGTGAATGAGCCCTCGTGTGACGTGAGCCGCCCACCGCCCTCCCCCACCACCCACGTCATGCCGACATTTGCATGGAAATGCCCAATGTTTGCAATGGTACACCTATGAAACGTTGGGCATTCCCATGCCCCATGTCCGCCACTGCCCATGTAGGCCCCCCTCCCCCCACTGTGCCAGCGCCGCGCCGACAGTGCAGTGATGGCGCTCGCACAGATTGCCTGCACATCCGCATAACTATTTATGCGCAGGCCAAATTCATTGGTCCCCGATGCGAACGCGCAGGGGACTGATCAAACCAGAATGTGGGGCTTTGTTTGGGGAAGACTCTAGCTTGCTACATGCCAATTTTGCATGCTTCGTGGGTTGGTGGCAGTTACCCTAAAATCAAACATTTGCCCCACACCCCCCTCCTAACATACCCTCAAGAAATCCTACGTTTGCTCCTAAAGTTTTGCAGTAGATATCAATAATATCTGCTGCGGGCTTCTTTATATAAATACCAGAGTTACTTAGGGGGAGATTCTCTTAACTAAAAATGCGGTAAAAACACCGTTATCGGGGGTTTTACCGCATTTCGGGATGCTCTAAGCATCGCCAGGGGGCATCGCCAGAAAAATCTGGCGATGCCCCATAGAAGCCTATGGGCTTCTAACGCAAACCCACCGCCGCCCCGCACCGACCTACCGCTGCCCCGCACCGCCCCCCCCCCCTCATTTGTGTCCGGGCAGCACAGAGCTGTGCTGCCCGGACCTGTGACCTCCTCCTCCCTGCACTTTACATCCTCTTCCAGGTGCAGGGAGGAGGAGAGCCAGCCCCTCTGCAGCAGCAGCAGCCAGCCAGCTGGGTAAGAGAGGGAGGGGGGAGCCGCTGGGACCACTCATAACCCGGTCAATGCAAAAGACAGCTCTTAACGCAAGAGCTGTCTTTTGTGATAATTATCGCATATGTTACAGCATATGCGATAATCAGGTCTGCGGTAGCCGGCGATGGGCGGCGGTAAGGGGGCGCGGATGTTAGAGCATCCCCCCCTTAAACCTTTAAATGCCATGGGAATTTGTCAAAATAAGTGTGAAAATTGCCAAGCAAGCATTTTTATTTATCATATTGACCTGTAATGATACCTTTGTATAGGAAATGTCATCTTTTTTTTTACACATTTTTTATTTGAATTTATATAACAAATGTGAGCGACTGGCATTTTTAGCGGATATTTTGTGCATCTCTCATACAAATGTTGGCACTCAAAGGGTTAATAATTGTAGGCAGCCCCCCAAAAAACACCTATAAGTATTAATTTGATAGATAAGCGCATTAATGCAGTTAGTGACCATACAGAACACAGACTGAAGGGGAAATAATGATATCACTGTTGTGGTCAGTACATTATTACATCTACAGCATGGAACTGGATTTGTATGGTGTCAATCGTATTCCATAGGAAGAAGCAGATTGGAAAAAGTCAGATTATTCCAGTATGCAACAGGATAATATTTAGCATTTATCTGTTTTTTGTTTCCTTGTTCTCTTACATTGTACAGATACATTTGCATTGTCTGCATATGATGATTAGATTCAGACCAATGTTCTCCTCCTGAGTACAACTGCTGTGTACAAAACATCATGGTTGTTACCCTCAGCCATAGCTGCTGTCCGGGAGGCAAGCCCTGCTGATTCTGGCAATCGCTACACTCCAACCGGAGGTCTTCTTGAAACTTGTTTTTTCTTAAATAAATCAGCCATGTGGGTCTTTACTTAAAGTGACCCCAGCACTAATGCTGGCAACACATACTATACTATGTAATTGTACAATGTAATCTGTGGCTGCCCCAGTTATGTCCCTAGTTCCTATACGAATGGACAGCATTCCCATTCAGCCCATATAATGGTGTCATTGGGTCATGTAGACTTTATTTGTACTTACTATGCTTTTATTAGTTATATATATATATATATATATATATATATATATAGACTTTTCTTGTATCGCCGGGCACACCTCCAAGAATACTCAACTTTGCAGGTGCCTTCGTCCAGGGGTAGATGTAGACGGCAAAATGACGCGGCACTCCAGACCATATAGATAGTGCAAAAGACTTTTATTCGAGCAACGTTTCAATACGAGCCTGAAGAAAATACCCACGTATTGAAACGTTGCTTGAATAAAAGTCTTTTGCACTATCTATATGGTCTGGAGTGCCGCGTCATTTTGCCATATATATATATATATATATATACATACAGGAACATGCAGCACTCCATCACAGGTTCTTCGTTGCAAAATAACTTTTATTGTAGACAACGTTTCAATATCTGGTCGATATTTTCATCAGGTACCTGATATTGAAACGTTGTCTACAATAAAAGTTATTTTGCAACGAAGAACCTGTGTTGGAGTGCTGCACGTTCCTGTATTTCTATATTATCATCCTGGTGCGGGCACCCATAGATGACCATTTAAGGAGGATGCCCCGGGCACAATTGTCTATATATATATATATATATTGAACTGTCTGATATATATGTGCTGTCTGCTAACTACACATGTAATGACCTTCTGCGGTAACTTGCTGGGGTCCTGTCATTATTTTTAATGTCTGATGGGGTCCCAGAGCAAAATAGTTTGAGGACCCCTGTTCTATAAGATAATAGACAGAATCTTATTGGTTGCTATGGGCAAAATCCTATCTTAAATAGAACTCCCATCTTAGTAAATTTACCCCATGATTTATGTTGTGAATTTGGGACATTACTATGAATACACTCTGTACCTACTACTTTTGGCATACCTCCCAACTGTCCCGCTTATCGCGTGAATGTCCCGTTTTTTGGGAAGCATCCTGCCCCGGGCCAGCAGAGTGGCTGGGGGCATAACCAGCAGCTCACGGAGCTGTTGGGCATGCCCCCACAGTGGCGAAAATGGGGGCGTGTTAAGCAATTGGGTCTGGCTTGAATTAGAGACACTCCATTTTCAATGACTGGCATGTATAGTGGATGTTATGTAAGGGTATAAACAATGGGGCAACATGGACAGTGTAAAGGTTAACATTACGACCTCACTGCAAGAGGTCATGTGTTCAATCCCAACCAAAACCCCAACTGTGCGGAGTTTGTATATTCTCCCCGTACTTGCGTGGGTTTACTCCGGTTACTCCGGTTTCCTCCCACAATTCAAAAATATACTGGATGGTTAATTGACTCCCAACAAAATTCACCCTAGAATGTCTGTGTGTGCGTGTACACGTGGTAGGGAATATAGATTGTAAATTCTACTGGGGCAGGGACTGATGGGAATGTTCAAATATTTTCTGTAAAGTGCAAGTGAAATATGTGTGCGCTATATAAATAAATAATAAATATTACTGTGCACAGTAATGTGTTATTATCTAAACTGGACACTGTGAAGTTACAGTCTAAGGACTGGAGGCACTGTAATGTTGCACAGTATGATCTGGGAGCACTATAGTATGGGATTATATGGGCACTACAAGGCAGCATAATTTGATCTGGGTCCACAACAATGTGGTATAATAAGAACTGTGGACACTACAATGTGGCATTATATGATCTGGGTCCACTACAATGTGGTATAATATGAACTGGAGACACTATAATGTGGCATTATATGAACTGTGGACACTACAATGTGGCATAATATGACCTGGGGACAATACTATATGGCATAAATTAACAAAGGGGCATGTTATGAACTCGGGGACATTAATGTGGCATGTTTTAAACCGGTGGTACTAATATGTGGCATTTTAATATGAATTGAAGTGGTGAGTGGTGCAACTCTACTTGGCCGTACGACAGACAGATACCCAATGGCCGGCCAATACAGCTTTGCCTGCTGGCGCTCTATTCGAGGAACATTTCTCAGAGACTAGAGGGCAGGTTCAGTAGCTCCGTCTCCTGGCGCTTTGCTCAGCTGCCTGACATACAGAAATACAGTGGTGTGTTGCTATGCTACACGCCCCTGTGCACCATGTACGTTGCACACTAGCATGCCGATGCAGTTTCAGATTCTCAGTCCATCACTGAGAGCGAATATTGGTTTTGTAATCACCACCGCCCAGAGAAATTGGCATAGAACTTTTAATTTACTGTCGGCATCCTGATGTCTTTCGAAGTTCCAGTTACGGTGTTCTTATAGCAGTAGGGATGCCAGCATCAGACTGTGCGCCGGCATCCTGACTGATTCCTAGCAGCACCTAGACATACAGATGGGGCCGGGCTCATCTTTGCTGGCCAATCGCCAGAACGCCACCGCTGGCGATCTGCCAGCAGCCTGGCTCGCCATCTGACTGAGTCGCGCGTGCATCTCACGCGCATGCGCGTCTCAGTGTCCGTGCGCCGGGGCAATGGGACCCTGTCCGTCTCCGCTTCAAGGAGACGGACAGGGTTAGGGGGGGGGTGCGGGGAGGCAGTGGGGACCCCGGGTGACTGCCAACAAGCCGGCATCTCGTGCACGCGCGTCCCCTATCGCAAATACAGATGGTGGGTGGCGGGGGATGGTGTCGCCATCGCCATCCCCTGCAAAGAAGAGCCTGGCTCCATTTGTAACAGTTACACATATAAAAATGAATGCATTTAAGAAATGCAGTGGAGAGAAATGACTGTTAAAGGTCTGATCTACGTGATTGTCAGTGTACAGATGGAGCCAGCCTCAACTAGCCGTCTCTGGATAACCATAGTGAGTCATGCGGAGCCAATGGCTTTTTGTTCTCAGTTGCAATACAATACATAGAACAATAGAGTAGGGGATTAGCAGAGTAATTCCATTACTCACTTGATCCTGTTTAAGGGCTAAATGAGGATGGCTCAATTTGTATGCAGTTGGAGGATCATAAGCAAAGGGAAAGATCACAATCCAGACCAAAATAATGTTAGGAAATGTCATTTTGAACAGAAGATTATACCATTGCCACAACTGTGCAATGCTATCGCCGGGCAGATAATTGTCCTGCTCCCACATTCCACTTACAGTAACCAGTGTTCCCTCTAAGCTGTGCGCATGCACACAACTCACCGAGTGCGCACAGACATTACAACAGAGCGCACAAAGCAGCAATGGTCCCCTTTTTGCAGTTGTGGACTCAATGTGTGTTTCACCCATTAACTACATTGTCTGCTGTGTTTTGAATGTTTAATATCATTTTGAAGTAAAATTTACACAAATGCTGAACGTCGTTTTCCAGTTCTATATATAAGTGACGCACAAAATTATAAATTTCCTTCCAAAGTTGCACAGCCAATATTTTTTGCCGCACACAGACTTCGTAAAATTAGAGGGACCATTGACAGTAACTGCCTCCGGCATATGTGATGCCGTGGTACCATAAAACAAGCATCAGTGGAGCACTGTAGCACAATAATATGTGTCAGATTGCCTGCGCCTTTCTGTGTAGCGCTCGCCAGATGGATAAGGTTGCCGCCAGGGCATCAATCATCCCACCCCCTCAGCCTTTTGCCCTGGTCAGTGGCACTGGTTACATACCTCTCCCACTGCCTCTACAGAAGTTACACCCTTGGTTTCTTACATTTCAACATGCTCTAAAGCCTTATTTGAAGTGCAGTTTGGAATCCACACGGTGGTTGCGTCACGGTTAATTGGTGGAGTCCCTGGCACGATCACAGACATTAGCTGGGTGGATGTGGGATTTGGTACTGATTGAATCAAGAATGTTGGGATATTATTATATAACATTTGCTCTCCTTGTTTCACAATGCCAGAATTATTTCCCTCTGTTGCCAGATTTCATAGACTTATTTTGTTTTACGACGGCAGAGCAGACAATGGGATATTCACAGCATTGAAAACACAGCCTCGAAAGATAAGGAACCGAATACAGAGATTTAGTTACAGGGCCCAGAACATACAGGGAAACTGACATTAATAACTGATGCTAGCTTTTCCTGTCTAAAATCTATAATTTTTCCACAAGAATAAAATAATCAAACTTAAAAATATAGTGCGTTATCAAAGTGTATAATCAATTCTGAAGTGCTGGGATATAACTTAACTAGCGAGCCGCCCCAGCTTTGTATGGGAGCCATTCTGAATTTATATGTTTTACAACCTATATTTGGGTACAAACCCATGACCACCCACACTTCCAGCTGACTAAGATACCGACACCTGTGAGAACCCCGCAAGTAGATGAGCGGCGGGTGCACACGCTGCCACGTAACGGAAGACGGAGAGAGACTGACACGGAGCAAGTGTACCGGCAGTGGTGAGTATCAACAGGAGGGGGAGCAGGGCGAGCCAGCAGGGTTCTGTCCAAAGAGGTAAACGGTCACCGCAAAGGACTCCACATCCTGAAACGGTGAGCCACGACACCTCGCCAAGACAGGGAGCAGCGTCTGCATTTACTGAAGCCCGGTCAGCCGTGTTTCACACGGAGCTGCCGGTGCTCTACAGTACACAGACGTAGCACCCCCAGTCCGGGACCCGGGGATCCCCAGCAACCTCAACTTAGAAAAAAACGCTCCCGAACACGAAACACCGCGTGCACAGGTATCATCATTTCCTTTTCAGGAACCTTTCCACTACCAAAGGAATATAAATAGCGGGACGCCGCTTCATACTGCAAGACTGTAAAAACTTTCTTTCAGGAAATCCGACTTCATTGTGTACATATCCAATCCGAGTGTACACGCCATACAATATATTGGACATCTAATCCATGACCCAATTTATCTAATTTTTTCACTATTTTTTCCATTTTTTCTATTTCACATATTTTTTCGTTTAATTGTATTCTGATATTGTGTAATTCAGGCACAGCATCCATGTGCCATTCTGTAGACCATATCTACTGACCTTGAAGGAATACACCCTTTCAGCCCTAATGACTGGACAGTGTATTGAAAAGGCTAATTGTCATATGTATAAAAGCTACATTTGTAAATAAATAAAGAACAACATTTTATCAAACAACTGTAGAATTTCAGTGACGGAGCGCGGCACCACCACCCATTCCAGTATCTTGTACAAACGGACCCAGTCATCCGTTTATAGTGCAGCTGCTAGTCAAGGAAAACACAAATAGATTCAGTGCGCAGGTACAAAAACCTCTCTTCCGTACTCATGGGGAGGCAGCGGCACTCCTGTTGAGAGGAGTCAGAGGCACGCTTGATGAGGCAATGGGCAAAGGTACATATGGGGAGAGGAGATGATAGGTGCATATGTGGAGGTAGAGGCACTCATGGGAAGGGGGGGTCAGAGGCACACTTGATGAGGTAGGGTGCAGAGGTACAGAAGCAGAGGCACTTAGGGGGGTCAGGAGCACACTTGGGGAGCCAAGGGGCAGAGTTATAGACTTGCCTATATTACTGATGACTCATGAAAGCAGATAAAGGAGGAGAATTAAGGAGAGATGCGGGAGGGACATTTGTGAAGGTTGAGGTGTGATGATATCCTGATATCCTAAGTGTGAAGATGTCTATCAGAGCACAGCTACTGCAGTACCTCTCTTGGCCAATGTGAGCACTGTAGAGCACTACCACTCTTCTCTTACCAAAATTGGCACTAACTAAATTTGTAACAGTTCAGCTCCCTTTTGTCATAGATGGATGTTTCATACACCTAAGCATTCCCCGACAAATGCTCTATAAAATGGTGAAACCACATCCCAATTATCCAGCGGTTCTCAAGATTAGCCTGAACGAACAGACAGACAGAAAGACTCTTACCAGGGACTTTATTTTATATAGAGAGTGATATACTGTAGTTAGCAGTATATATACTTCTTACACACCTTGATTTATGGCACGTTTATATTTCTCATTTAGCTATTCTACAGGTTTATGTATAGATAGATACATAAAATCCAGTTCCTAATCCTTTTTCACTTACACCATGATAAATAACATATGTAACACCCTACACTCCAACATACTTGTATATGCAGTTAAGCATTTGCCATAAACCTGCCAGGAACTCATGTATCACCATGACACGCTAATGATGCAATGTAACGTTATTTTGATGTAGTTAGATAATTTATTCCTACCAGATCAATATTCGGTTTATGAGAAAATATCTGACTATTATATAACCTTTTCCTGAACCTGGGGCACTGATTCACACAAGTCCTGACTGGCATTTTTATGCCAATTCTTAACTACCAAACCTCCCAAGGCATTTTATCAGGATTGCGAAGATATTCATTTTGACCTTTACTTAGAAACGATATAAAACTTTAGTTTTTGTGGCTTTGCCTTTCCGGCTAAATTTATGGACTTTTGCAAGGCTTGACACACTGTTGCCCTAAGGGGAACTCCTCAAAAAATATAAATACTTATTAAAGACATGTGACATTACATCCTGTATTCAGGGCAGCTTGGGAGGTAAGTGGCCATTACAAAATTTGAAGAAATAGCCCGGCATGGGCAGTGGTCATGGCAGCATCATTGGATGGCACCTATTACCCATAAACCATATTTGATCCTTATTTCTTTGTAAGGATATCAATCTGCCTTTCCCAAGCATGTTTAAATTGTACTACTGTATTTGCCTCTACCACCTCTGATGGGAGACTCTTCCATTTATCCACTACTCTATCTGTGAAGTAATTCTTCCTCTAATTTCCCCTGAATCTTCCTCCCTCTAGTTTCAGTCCGTGTCCTCTTTTTCTGCTGCTCCTCTTCCTGTGAAGAATGTCTCCCACCTGTACCTTGTTAAAACCCTTGATATATTTGAAAGTTTCTATCATGTTAACCATTTCCCTTCTCTGCTCCAAAGTATACATATTAAGGGGATCCGGACAATGGGTCTACAGCAAAAAGGTCGACAAACAAGAAGGTCGACAAGCAAAATGGTCGATATGCAGAAAGGTCAACATTCAAAAAAGTTGATACAAGCATTAGGTCTACAGTGTCTAGGTCGACAGTCAAAAGGTCGACATGGGGTTTTTCACTGTTTTTTGACCTGACGTGCCAACAGATGGTATTTCATGCCCTACCATCCACTAGGGCGTGGTGGGAGAATAAAATAGTGTGCCGAGGGCAGCGATGCACCGTGCCTGAAGCAGGGGGATGCAGCGCACTTCAAACTGTGGCAAATGTATTACCGGTGGAATTAGGCGCTAATTACCTTTAAAAATAAATTGACAGTTCTATGATAATACTAAATTAGTAAAACAATGAGCAGCAATCTTCAGAAGGTATTCTTTGAAAAAGCCCTTTTGGAGGGGGAAACGCGTTAGAAGCTACCAGCTACCCAGCTAACCAGCCAACTACTTGCATGCCAGCAAACGATTGGATAACAGCCGCTGATTGCCCTCATCACCTCATGTGGAATGGCTCATCCATCAGCCTTCAACCTTTGCCCACTGTGCAGCGTGGAGAACGCTATTAGGAGCAGGTACAAGCATCCGTGAGTGAGAGTCACGGCATCGCATCATAGGACCCAGCACCACCGGCAGCGTGAGTGAGAGACACGCGTACCGGCCATAACATCAAGGTCCATCCATCAGTCTCCTTCAGGTGGGACACTCCACAATAAAACACCGCACAGGACTCCATCGCACGGCAGCACAGGTGATGTATGTGCTTACCGTGACTTGACTTGTTGTTTATAAGGACATAATCACAAAGGATTAACCGTCATTTCACAGAAAGACAAAGTGTTTACATATGCAAGTTTCCAGTTTATATATACAAATTCAAAGCCATTTATGATTCTTGAATCCAGAGCTATTTTAGCCTGTTTTTTGTTCTTAAAAATGTGTACACGATAATTAGTATCATATTATGTGCTAATAATATACACACTTGATTTTATAGGTGGCCACCTTATATAGTAGCAAATTATTTATATTTTGTATGCAATTAATAATTAAATTGTATTTGATTAATTTCTTTGAAGCAGTCTCCATCCTTTTGCTACACATGTGATCCCCTCCATGGTGTATTGGAAATTGATATATATATTTTTTACAAATTAGCGCAACCTTCATATTCCCTTTGGGTAATTTGCACTTCAAACTGTGTCCATTCGGGTCAAAAAACATTGAAAAACCCCATGTCGACTTTTTGACTGTCGACCTAGACCGACCTAATGCTTGTGTCAACCTTTTTGCATGTCGGCCTTTTTGCTTGTCGACCTTTTTGCTGTAGACCCCTTGTCCCACTTCCCATATTAAGATCTTTTAGTCTCTCGGGGTAAGTTTTGTATTGTAGGTAATGCACCATTTTAGTTGCCCTTCTTTGTACAGTCTCTAATGTATTTATATCCTTCTGGAGATATAGCCTCCAGAACTGAACACAGTACTCTAGATGAGGTCGTACCAATGACCTATACAGTGGCATTATTACTTTTTTCTTTCTACTGCTGATACCTCACCCTACGCAACCAAGCATCTGACTTGCCTTCTTCATTGCTTTGTTACATTGCCTGCCTGCCTGCCTTACGTCACCTGAAATAGTGACACCTAGATCCCTCTCTTCCTCAGTAGCTCCCATTATAGTGCCATTTATACTATATTTAGTATTTGGGTTTTTGAAACCCAAGTGCATGATTTTGCATTGTTTGCCATTAAACTGTAGTTGCCATTCTCTTGACCATTCTTCTAATCTACCTAGATCATAAATCATTTGTTTTACCCCTCCTGTTGCATATCTTTGTGTCATCTGCAAAAAAGGCATATTTTACCCTCAATTCCATTCTGAATGTCACCAATAAAGATAATAATAAATATCACTGGTCCGGGGGCGTGGCTAGCCGGCCAACAGGGAGGACGCCGAATCTGTGAGCTCCAGCTCAACGCTACTTACAGAGCCCTCTCTGCGGGACTTCACTCTCCCCAAATCCTCCTGCACGACGCTCCTGCCTCCCCCCTGCATTCCGGTGGCCGTCGGGCAACGCTGCGGAGCCGGGGAGTGTATCTATACACTCCTGCAGGTTGCGGCCTAGCCCGGCGACGGAAGCCCCGGCCTCAATTTCGGGGGCGGAGAAACTGCGAACGCCCGACCTCGTCGCCGGGGGAGCTCCTGAAGAGAGCAGAAACCCGGACGAGCGCTGGTGAGTGTCCGGGGGTTGTGACTGGAGATAGTCACTGTGCCCCGCTACCCCATCTCTCTGCACGCCGCACGGAGCTGCAGAGCTCCAGGGGGACCAGTCCATCAGCCCCTTCGCCCCCACGCATTGCACAGCAGCAGAAGGAATTGGCTACCAACCCCATTACCATCTTCCATACCTCCCACTGTAACTCACCACAAGGAGCCCGGCTCTCTCCCCAGGGACAGGGAGACCTGGGCTGCTATTCTCCTCTCTGGGTGCCTCTCCCTGCAGAGGGCACACAAGCTCCGGCCGCCATCTTGACTCTGCAGCTGCTATCACTAATCCTGCAGCCAGACACCTCCTCAGCTGCTCCTGCATAAACCCCAATATTCCCTGTGCCCTATCTACCGCTCCTGCTTTTATCATCACCAAGGGATCCCAGGGCAGTACACTGGGAGATATCCCACTTTACAGCAGCACAGAGCAGTCAGACACAGAGAGAAGACCTGGTTCAGTTATAGGAAGTTACCTTGAATCCTCTCTGTTCCCCCCCCAGATTCAGCTAATTTGGACTTCAAGCTGCAATACATCTCACAATATAAGCTCACTGGAACTGCAATTAACCCTCTGAGCCCCTGCCGCTGTACCCCCAGAAGTTCCACTATGTAATCTAGATGAAGCCCTCCCACCCCCCCACGGGTTTAATGCCTATCGGATACATTTAACGGATCACCCACGAGCCTCCGCCTCCAACCATCTCCTGCTCTAATCGCTACTCGCTTGGACACTGTGATAAATTATTATGCCCCCCAAGAGATCCAGAGGGGTCCTCCCCAGAAAGTGACCTTCCCTGCTCAGAAGCCTCCCCCTGTCCACAACACAATGCCGGGTACCTCCCCGAACCAGCCGCCCCAGATGTCTGCCCCTCACCCCCCCTCACCGGCCTCAGCATTTGACCCTGAGTCGGAGGCTCCTCTCACTGTGAAAACGCTATGTCAGGCTTTGGCCACTCTCAAATCTGAATTGGCACAAGACTTTACAGCTGCTCTCCGAGAGGTTAAGTCGGATGTGAGTGCCATCGGAGAACGCACCGATCATCTGGAAAAGAAACTGGAGGAACTAGTTTCTTCCCACAATGACCTCATCACGGCCCATGACCAACAACAAAGCGACCTAGATGCCTTCAAGGACAAGATTGCAGATATGGAAGACCGTTCTAGACGGAATAATATCAAGATTCGCGGGATCCCTGATTCGGTAGCAAATGCTGAGCTGGAAGGCTATGCCCTCTCACTATTTCACAAATTGCTCCCCGACCTGGACCGCAGAGATCTTATGATTGACAGAATCCACCGTTTACCAAGACCTCGCTCGATTGCCTCCTCGCTTCCCAGAGACACCCTCCTGAGGGTACACTTTTTCACAACAAAGGAACGCATCCTGAGGGCGGCGAGAGAAGCGGCTGGATCAGGCACCCTTGGAGGCCTCCAGCTATTTCCAGATTTCTCTGCTCTCACACTTGCCAAGAGAAGAGCCCTACTTCCTATCACGTCTGCTTTGCGCTCTCAAGAGATTCCATACAAATGGGGTTTCCCCGTTAAATTAATCATTTCCCATGACAGCTCGACCCATACAGTCGCCTCACTGGATGAAGGGGTGAAGCTCCTCCTAGAGTGGGACATATCGGTGGATCGCCCTGATGGAGCGAAAAAACGCCAACCAACACCACCAGAATGGGCTATTACTTGAGTCGCCTTACTGACTGAGGTTGTCACATTCCCTATGTGCTGGACTTCACTATGCTGGGACTTTACCTCTACTTGGTTGGGACCCCCCCGGCCAAGCGCCTTTGATTATGTAAGTGAATGTTGTTTCTAGTTCAGTTGACTGGAGGCCTTTACTCCTGTATTTTAGTTATTACCTACATGTTGCCTGTATATCTCTATTGTACGCTTAATGTATACTGGGCCTTGCTCCCCGTAGCCTATACTAGATTGTACCTATGTATCCCATTTACTAGATATAGTTGGGGGTGGTCATACGCACAGGACATACGTTCATAATTTCATAGGTTAGTGGCCCCCCATCAGGGTATATCACAACAATTGTTTATGTACTACCAGGGGGTGTGCTACCACAGGACAAAAATTGTATACAGATTCAAGTTGAAAGAAGGAAAGGTTTGTCACGATAGTGGTGCACCTCAAATAATTGTAGAGACTTAAAACATAATTTTTATTAAATCACTTAAAAAAGGCTGCGAAATATGACAGACAACATGTAACATATAACATAAACAGTGCTAACGTGAGTTTAAAAGGCTTGGGCTCATGCGGCGTCCCTTAATATTGATAAGTGGTATAATTTTAATGATTCTCACCCTTGGTGCTGGCTATGTTGCCTATTATGCACCCAGGGGGATTTCTATGTCTTGTTTTAAATAAACAGTTGTACTTCTGCCTGTGTCTTTTTATTTATACATCACTCTTTAATATATGTGGAAGGTAATTTCCTTTTTATGCATAGTAGGGTGCTGACAGCTGGATAATTTCTCTTGAAATCACTGGAATGCACTGCTATATATTCGGATAGTGTTTGTTACCTCGATATGAGTCAACACTGTGCAGCGTAAAGATCCTAAAGATGGATCAACGCAGTGTCGAGGTGGGGTAATGGGCAGTATTGGCGTAATCGCCTAATGTGTGCTGCTCAAGTTGCCCTCTTAAGAGTCACTTCTCATACAGGTGCATGAAAATAACCAGAATTATTTATCAAGAAGTAAATAAATGGGTGGAATTTCCAGCATACAGCAGGTGTCTGCAGTATCATAGATAATGTCACGTATGATCTAGCTACTGTGTCCCGTCTCTGCCAGGTCATGGGGTCACACGTAAGTATCCCCCAGGGCTGGCAGGCTGAATGGACTAACAATTAGCTTATGGAAGAAAATTTCCTTGCATACGTGTTTTTAGGCAGCTGAACAGTCTCTGTTAATTTTGGCTGGAACGCACTACTGTGTTCATACACTGGTGGTTATCTTAATTACCCAGGCATGAGTAGACGCTGTGCGGTATGAGATACTGTAATTGGATTAGTACAGTGTCACAGTGGGTTTCTGCGAGCAGTTGGCGCAGTCACCTAATGTGTACTGCTCAATCACCCTCCGGGTCAGATATCTTACAGGTGCGTACAAATGACCAGTCTATTAGCACAAAATATGTGTGGTCAGAGTTTCAGCATGTAGCATATATCTATAGTGTTGCAGATAGAGTCACATAGGGTCTGGCTGCTGTGTCCCGTCCTTGTCAGGTCATGGGGCTACAGGTAGGTATACCCCAGCGCCGACAGGGGGAATTGACTGTCAGCTAGCTCAGATCTCCTAGTGCTACTAAAAGACGTGATGTACATAGGATAAAGACAATGGTTTAAATAAACATTAGAGTCCTTAAAAGGACTAGAAATGATGGCAATCAGGCAGGAAAAAAACAAAACTAAGGGAGCGACCGCACGGCTTGTGGAGGCCGGCGTACGCTTCGCAGTAGGTCGCCCTGAAGAAGAACTGCGAAGCGTACGCCGGCCTCCACAAGCCGTGCGGTCGCTCCCTTAGTTTTGTTTTTTTCCTGCCTGATTGCCATCATTTCTAGTCCTTTTAAGGACTCTAATGTTTATTTAAACCATTGTCTTTATCCTATGTACATCACGTCTTTTAGTAGCACTAGGAGATCTGAGCTAGCTGACAGTCAATTCCGCCTGTCGGCGCTGGGGTATACCTACCTGTAGCCCCATGACCTGACAAGGACGGGACACAGCAGCCAGACCCTATGTGACTCTATCTGCAACACTATAGATATATGCTACATGCTGAAACTCTGACCACACATATTTTGTGCTAATAGACTGGTCATTTGTATGCACCTGTAAGATATCTGACCCGGAGGGTGATTGAGCAGTACACATTAGGTGACTGCGCCAACTGCTCGCAGAAACCCACTGTGACACTGTACTAATCCAATTACAGTATCTCATACCGCACAGCGTCTACTCATGCCTGGGTAATTAAGATAACCACCAGTGTATGAACACAGTAGTGCGTTCCAGCCAAAATTAACAGAGACTGTTCAGCTGCCTAAAAACACGTATGCAAGGAAATTTTCTTCCATAAGCTAATTGTTAGTCCATTCAGCCTGCCAGCCCTGGGGGATACTTACGTGTGACCCCATGACCTGGCAGAGACGGGACACAGTAGCTAGATCATACGTGACATTATCTATGATACTGCAGACACCTGCTGTATGCTGGAAATTCCACCCATTTATTTACTTCTTGATAAATAATTCTGGTTATTTTCATGCACCTGTATGAGAAGTGACTCTTAAGAGGGCAACTTGAGCAGCACACATTAGGCGATTACGCCAATACTGCCCATTACCCCACCTCGACACTGCGTTGATCCATCTTTAGGATCTTTACGCTGCACAGTGTTGACTCATATCGAGGTAACAAACACTATCCGAATATATAGCAGTGCATTCCAGTGATTTCAAGAGAAATTATCCAGCTGTCAGCACCCTACTATGCATAAAAAGGAAATTACCTTCCACATATATTAAAGAGTGATGTATAAATAAAAAGACACAGGCAGAAGTACAACTGTTTATTTAAAACAAGACATAGAAATCCCCCTGGGTGCATAATAGGCAACATAGCCAGCACCAAGGGTGAGAATCATTAAAATTATACCACTTATCAATATTAAGGGACGCCGCATGAGCCCAAGCCTTTTAAACTCACGTTAGCACTGTTTATGTTATATGTTACATGTTGTCTGTCATATTTCGCAGCCTTTTTTAAGTGATTTAATAAAAATTATGTTTTAAGTCTCTACAATTATTTGAGGTGCACCACTATCGTGACAAACCTTTCCTTCTTTCAACTTGTATCCCATTTACTAGTGGTTCAAAATATTCCCCGTGGGTGGCGGTGCTACGCCACGTGTTAACCCCCTCATGACACTACTGCAAACTATCCCTACCCCTGCAGTAGTCACTCCGTCCCGATATACTGGGATGTTTTGGTTTTTGTTATTTCCCCTTATTTCCCTTACTTTTCCTGCCTTCCCCTTGGTCACCGGTCACTCAAATCAGATAAATATTATACTACTGTACACCTTCAACCCTCCATTTTTTCACCAGGTATTACCCTTTAATTTCTATAGAAATGTACCGATTTACCTATGACTCAGATACTCTCTCTTAACGTGAAAGGGTTGAACTCTCCTAATAAAAGGCGATTAGCATTAAAGTACTTTGCTAAACAGAGAGCAGACATTGTCGCCCTCCAGGAGACCCACTTCTCGTCCCTGAACCCTCCCCTACTTAAAGATAATCAGTACCCTGTTGGTTTTTTTGCTAACGGCCCTTTCAAGAGGAACGGAGTGGCAATACTATTTAATAAATCTCACAACTTCGCATTGACCTCCCAAGTTGCAGATAAAAATGGCCGCTATCTTATCCTGACAGGTTCCCTTGACGACAGAGAAGTCACCTTAGTTTCTGTTTATGCCCCAAATTCAAACCAAGTAGCCTTCCTCCGCAAACTCCTTCTGGAAGTTCAGAAAGTCCGCAAAGGCCCCCTCTACATTCTAGGAGATTTCAATTTAGTTTTAGACCCTAAACTAGATAAATCTTCCACCCCCCCCCCTCAGCCTCATCCTCACATCTCAATTCTACCTCACTAGAATTTCGTAGGCTGCTCATAGAATTTGATCTATACGACATTTGGCGTGTACACAACCCCTCGGGACGGGAATACACTTATCATTCCCCAGTACACAATACATACTCCCGCATCGACTACATCTTGACTGACAAATGGACACTCCAGCAGGTGAAAACCAGTGATATTCTCCCCATCACATGGTCGGACCACGCCCCGATAACTATACGTTGGAACTTCCTGAACCAATCTCCCCAACGCCGCCCCTGGAGATTATCCCCTCACCTACTAACTGACCCGACATCTAAGAAATTAATAGAAGATGCTATTTCACAATTCCAGCATTGTAATACCCCTCATGACACCTCCATATTGAACCACTGGTGCGCCCTGAAGGCAGTTACTAGAGGGGTTGCTATTCAGGCAGAAGCTAGGTTAAAGAAGGCACACCAACAAAAAATAGTCGATCTAGAGTCCTCCATAAAAGATTTGGAAAACCTAAATAAAAAAAAACCCTCCAAAAAGCTCCAAAGGCAACTCACTGAGACTAGAACCCAGCTCCATAAACTTCTCCTTGTAAGAGCTCAAGCCGCACTGAACAGACTTAAGCGGAGGTTCTATCTGGTGGGGAATAGAGCTGGGAAAATGCTCGCCCGTAAATTGCGAGTCCAACAAGCCAGAAACAGAATACACTGCATCAAAACCCCAGCCAATAAGATACTCTCTAATCCCTCTGACATCTCTAACCAATTCGCCTCTTTTTACTCTCAACTCTACAATCTATCGTCAGACGCTACTACTCCCCAGCCTACTCTCCTCACCATTAATTCCTTCCTATCTGACCTTAGCCTTCCCTCTATAACTGACGACCAATTAGAATCCTTAAATGCCCCGTGGACCCTATCAGAAATCTGCGAAACCATTAAGTCACTACCCAAAAACAAGGCGCCAGGACCAGATGGCTTTACTAATGACTTCTATGCCCTATTCCACTCCCTGCTAGCTCCTACCCTTCTAGAGGTTTTTAACGAGATAGCAACCAGAGGTAAAATCCCTGCAGAAATGCTAGAAGCCCAAATTGTCACCATTCCCAAACCAGGGAAAGACCCCTCCTCCTGCCAAAATTATCGCCCTATATCTTTATTAAATGGCGACATTAAACTCTATGCTAAACTAATTGCCTCTCGACTGAATGCCCTTCTTCCCTCCCTGATACACCCAGACCAGGTGGGATTTGTCTCAGGAAGACAAGCATCCGACAATACACGGAAAGTCTTTGATCTGCTCGATTCCCTCCCGAGAAACCGGGGCCTTCTTTTACTGTCACTAGATGCGGAGAAGGCCTTCGATCGCCTTAATTGGACATATATGCGTGAAGTCCTCCTCAAATTTGGCCTGCGTGATAAGATCCTCTCAGCGATATTGGCTCTCTACAGCTCCCCATCCGCCAGGGTTTATAGTAACGGCTTTCTATCCAACCCTTTCTCGATTCACAATGGAACCCGTCAGGGGTGCCCTCTCTCGCCACTGATCTTTGTACTAGCAATAGAACCATTAGCAGCTAAAATACGCGCGGAGGCTAATTTCCCTGGAATCTCACTAGGGTCAGCCTCTCACAAGCTCTGCATGTTTGCTGACGATGTTCTCTTGCTGGTCTCAGATCCATTGGTATCTCTCCCTTATCTACATAAAATCTTAGACTCATATTCAATGGCGTCTTACTATAAGCTCAATACTTCCAAGACCGATGCTCTCCCTATAAATTTAGACCACTCCATAGACACGCTACGTTCCATATATCAATATAATTGGCAAACGACTAAAATTCGATATCTTGGTGTTCAAGTTACTCCCTCCCCCTCCTCAACCTTTGAGGCCAATGTCCCTGAGCTCCTAGATTCGATTTCCGCTCTGACCAAATCTTGGATCAACTATGATATCTCCTGGTTGGGACGAATAGCTGCCTTTAAAATGTCCCTGCTTCCCAAACTGATGTTCCTTTTCCGCACCATCCCTTATTCCTTCCCAAAGAAATATTTGAATAAAGCCAATTCTATCATGACCTCCTATGTTTGGGCATCCCATCCCCCCAGGCTAGCTAGAACCAAAATGTGTATGCCCAAAGAACGGGGTGGACTTAATCTACCAAACCTGGCATTATACCATGAGGCGGCCTTATTGGCCCAATTGAGACACTTCTTCTCACATAATTCCAGAGAAAGCTGGGTGGGAATAGAAGAGAGGGCATGCCTTAAATTCCCACTGAGTGACCTGTTCTGGCTACCCCCAGGTCTACGTCCTACTCCCCTTAAACTTCTCCCATCTACTCAAGTCTCTCTTGCTGCTTGGGACAGATTGACCCATACCCTCTCCAGTAAATTCCATAATTTACCTTTAATATCCCTTTATACTGTAGCTCATATCCTCCCTAACTTCAATGCATCCAAATGGTTTAAATTAGGTATTAAAACACTAGGAGACCTGTTGAATGGCTCTCTTCTATGCTCGTTCACAGACCTACAACGTCGTTTCTTAATTCCTGATACGGACAGGTTACAATATTACCAGATCAAACACTGGTGGACCAGCCTCTCTATCTCCTCTGTTACGTTACCTCCGACTCTATCACGAATAATTGATAGACTCCGAGGAGGGATACACAAGGGAGAGATCTCCTTTTGGTATAGAACCCTTGTAGAACTTATACCCTCTCCTAAGTCTAAGGCACAAGTTAGATGGGAAACTGATATTGGTCAGACCTTACGGGAATCTCAATGGGAAAACATCTTTATCTCCTCATACAAAATGTCCAGATGTTTAAATCATTCCGAAATGCACATTAGACTTCTTCATAGGTTATACCTCACACCAGATAGGCTCCACTCGATTTGGCCCTCGTGTTCTAAGTTTTGCTGGTGACTATGTGGAGAGGTAGGCCATCAGTTCCATGTGTTTTGGTCTTGTCCTAGAATTACCCTTTATTGGGAAGCGGTATTTAAATTAATAAATAAAGTCTTAGCTCTATTCCTCTTACCTTCACCCCTCATAGCCCTGCTAAACTGTCTCCCTAATTCAGTACCTCCCCATCTCCTCTATGTACTAGGCCACATTTGCATCGCAGCACGCGCCTCGCTAGCACAGTGTTGGAAGCAAGCGGCCCCTCCCTCCTATCTGAGAGTCGTGCAGAAAACCCACATGCACTTTCTGATGGAAACGGACAATCCCCCAGGCCTCCCCTCCCCACCTACCTCTATGGCTCAGTGGAACCCCTGGAGAGAATTCTCAAACACAAAAGAAGGTGCTGAGTTAATCAAACATAGTATGAATGATCCCCCTCCCCCCAGCACTCCTACTCCACAGTAGGCAAAAGTGTATGTTTTTCCTCGACTTACGATCCTGGACTACGACTCTATTATACAGCTCCCTGTCATATCGTACTGTATTGCATCACCGCTATATTGCTTGACCTGTTATATCATGTACGAAATCAATAGCTATTATTGGTGACCACCTATTGAACGTTTGAATGCTTGATTACTATTGAAATGTTCCCTCTCTCCCCCTTCCCCTTTTCTCCTTTCTGTCCCCCCCTCCCCGTTCAATGTTTTTTTTTTGTATGTCTCATTTGTAAAAGCTGAAAAGTTTTCAAATAAAAATTTATTGAAGTTAAAAAAAAATATCACTGGTCCAAGAACAGATCCCTGGGGTACTCCACTGGTAACCTTTCCCTCCTGTGGCTGCATTCCATTTCCTACAACTCTCTGTTTTCTGTCCTGCAACCAAGATCTTATCCATTCAACCATCTTAGAATCCAATCCCAAGCTTTCAAGTTTATTCAACAGTCTGCAATGTGGGACAGTGTCAAAAGCCTTACTAAAGTCTAGATAAGCTACATCTATGCCCACGCCCCCCTATCTATTACTTTAGTCTCCCAGTCAAAAAAAGTCAATAAGATCTTTTGACATGATCTCCCCCAGTAAACCCATGCTGTTTACTATCCTGTAAGTTGCTGATTTTTAGAAATTCTACAACTTACCATCAGTTTCCCTACTACTGATGTACTGCTCACTGGTTGGTAGTGGCTTACCTATTGCTTGCTTCTACTTTTGTGCAGTGGGACTACATTTTCTATTTTCCAGTTAATGGTTTTACCAGCTCCCCTTTAAGTTATTTTAGTATCCTTGGATGTATCCCATCTGCCGCATTGATTTATCCACTTTCAGTTTTGACAGTTCTGTGAGGACTTTCTCCTCTGTAAATGTACTTGTTTCTCCCTCATTTTTCTGAATATACTTGCAACTTAATTGTGGCCCCTTCCCCTCTCTTTCAGCAGTGAATACTGAGCAGAAATAATTAGTAATATGATCTGTTATTACATTGTCCCCCTCAAGAAGACTTCCGTTCTCTTTAGTCTTATCATTCCACTTTTTGATTTTTTCCTTCCACTTTTATATCTAAAAAAAAGTTTTCCCCCTTTTAACCACTGACTGGGGAAAATTCTCCTCAACCTATGCTTTTGCACATCTGATTACCTTCTTAGCTTCCTTCTGATACAGCTCTTTGTCTTCATTATTCTGCGTCTGCTTATATTTCCTAAAGGCCTGCTTTTTTGCTTTCACAATATTTGCTATATCTATTGCCAACCGTACTGGCTTCCTTCTCCTTGTGTTTTTTCTAACTCTTTTGACACAAAGTCAGGTCTGTTGCTTTTAGTATTGCACTTTTGAATTTTTCCCTCTTCTCCTGCCCTACTTCCAAATTCCTCCAATCTGCCAAAGACTAGCTTACCCATCAGATCTGTCTGGTGGAAGTCATACAGAGATTTAGCAAATGCCAGGAACTGGCCTTTTATCATTGGGAAACTTGAGTCCCCATTTACATAGAGAAATTCCATTCAGAGAGTGGAACATCGTGAGGCGGGTTTCCATCCGGCACTTGGCCCTCCATCTATTTTAATTGCTTTAAGTTGGGAATTGAAAGGATCCAGTCCAGGTTTCATGGTGTTTGGATTTCCTATTGTCCGAGATTGTGGGATGTCTGATTAAGACCGCCATTGTACACAAGTGTCTGATCTCTCATTATTCTTTCTGTGTATACCATAAAAAAACCCTGAGGAAGCCTTTGTAAAAGGGCAAAACGCGTTGGGTTAACACGGCAACTTGAAAGAAATCATTGAATACAACTAAAGAAATTTTAAAGAAAAATCTTTTAATAAAAATAATTTGTTTTATGACATATCGTTGTATCGAATATGATTATGCTTGGAAACACTGCACACCAATCAGGTGGAGGATTGTATTAGCGCTCTCTATATCTTGGTATATATATATATATATATATATATATATATATATATCTCCTATATATTTGGCTACATCTGTCACTCAAAGTGGGTGTCTGTGTCTATAACGCTCTGTTCCTGGACTTTCCTCTTAATGTGTGATTGCCTTCATCTGTGCTGAACACCTTTCTGAGAAATTAACCTGTTTAAAACAGGTGATGGCAATCATACATTAAGGGGAAGTCTAGAAACAGAGCATTCTGTCCCTCCTGGAGAGGGTCATGTTCAGGGGCGAATTTAGAGGTCAGGCCGCCCCTAGGCACAACATTTTTGTGCCCCCCCCCCCTATTTTAATGTAATCATATATGTATATACATTGTTATTTATATATTTGTAGCCCACCTCAATATTTTTTTAAGCACTCTGGACTGCTCACTGTACGGAGGACCCGGAGGGAGGCACTTATTAGTACAGTGATTAGCACAGTGTCTCCATCAGTCTCTCTCACACTGCGACTAACTGAGCCTCAGATGCAGGGAGGATCTGCGCGCCACTCAGCTCAGCTGGATACACAGCAGCCAATAGACTGTGTGTGTGTAGAGTAGCCAATGGGCGACCGCCGGCAGCATTGAGCCTGAGCCATTTCTGGACGCGCAGGGAGACCATCGGACCCAGCCACTAAGCAGTGATGTAATGTGCATGGCAGAGTGGGTGGGCGGGTGACAAGCGGCGCTGCCGCTGACATATGATAATTCATGTCTGCGGCGGCGGCGCTCGTCACTCACCGCTGCCCACCCTCTGTGCCATGCTGCTATTTAACAGAATGTCAGCCTGCCTGCCGCCCTTAATTGGTGCCGCCCTGAGGCCGGTGCCTCACGGGCCTAGGCACAAATCCGGCCCTGGTCATGTTGGGAGGTATGTGACAGAGAACCAGCCCAGTGAGCCCACAGACAGTGCCAGACACCCACTGCCTTCCCATGTTGCCCAGCACTGCTACTCCACAGCCACCAGGTGAGCCCCCCCCTCCCGCGATTCGCTGCAAAAACACCCGCTCCCCCGCGACCCCCCCTACTGCGATTCGCAGCAAAAACACCCCCGCGACCCCCCCTCCTGCGATTCGCTGCAAAAAGAACCCCCCCACGACCCCTCCCGCAATTCGGGGCGGCACCCCCCCTGCGACCCCCCTCCCGCGATTCGCGGCACCCCCCCCCCCGCAATTCGCAGCAGCCCCAGGATTAAATGGCACATGCAAAACACTGACATGGCTATGGTCGACAATGAAAAAGGTTGACATGAGTTTTTGAAGATTTATTTTGAATTTTTTTAATTTTTTCATATTCATTGTCATGTGTCGACATGGACACCAATGAAGTGGCACACTTATGTCAACATTTACATGTGTTGACCTTTCTGTGTTGATTTTTTCTTGTGGCGATTCGCGTCACACACCCCCGCAACCCCCCCTCCCGCGATTCGCGGCAACCCCCGTGACCCCACACCTCCCGCAATTCGCGCAACCCCCCACCGGAACCCCTGTGAACCCCGCCCTCCCGCGATTCGCGGCACCCACCCCCGCGACCCCCCCTCCCGCAATTCGCGGCACCTCCAGAATTAAATTGCACATGGAAAACACTGACATGGCTATGGTCGACAATGAAAAAGGTTGACATGAGTTTTTGAAGTTTGTTTTTTTCATTTTTTGAATATTTTCATATTCATTCTCATGTGTCGACATGGATACCAATGAAGTGCCACACTTATGTCAACATTTACATGTGTTGACCTTTCTGTGTTGATTTTTTCTTGTGGCGATTTGCGTCACCCCCCCCCCCACGACCCCTCCCGCAATTCGGGGCGGCACCCCCCCTGCGACCCCCCTCCCGCGATTCGCGGCACCCCCCCCCCGCAATTCGCAGCAGCCCCAGGATTAAATGGCACATGCAAAACACTGACATGGCTATGGTCGACAATGAAAAAGGTTGACATGAGTTTTTGAAGATTTATTTTTAATTTTTTTAATTTTTTCATATTCATTGTCATGTGTCGACATGGACACCAATGAAGTGGCACACTTATGTCAACATTTACATGTGTTGACCTTTCTGTGTTGATTTTTTCTTGTGGCGATTCGCGTCACACCCCCCCGCAACCCCCCCTCCCGCGATTCACGGCACACACACACCCCCCCGCGATTCTCGGCACCCCACCCCGTGACCCCCCCTCCCGTGATTCACGGCACACCCCCCGCGACCCCCCCTACCATGATTCGCCGCAACCCCCGCCCCCGTAACCCCCCTCCCGCGATTCTCTGCAATCCCTCCCCTCCCGCGATTCGCAGCATCCACCCCCCCCACAACCCCCCCTCCTGCAATTCGCGGCACCCCCCGCGACCCCCACTCCTGCAATTCGCGGCACCCTCCGCGACCCCCCCTCCCGCGATTCGCGGACACCTAAGTTGCAATACAGGGCATCTTTCATACAATTCTAACCATATTTCTCATATACAAACGTTCACAAATTAAGGGGGCGCAGCCCCTTACGATGGTGTGAAGAGCGCCCGTAGGGCGCGATGAATCACCTAGTATATATATATATATGGACAACAGTTGTAAGTTGGCGCCCTTGTTGAACCTTCAGTAATTGGTTCTGTAATAGCCTTTAGTTAATTCCAAAGTAAATCAAAGTAAATCAAAGTAAAGTCCAAAATTTATAGGGGCGTGACCACGGAGAGGCAGGAGTGAGGAGTGAGCTCTCCTGATCCCCCGGCGAGACATCCGTAAGGGAGCCTGCTTTGCCCTTCCCCCCAGCTGTGTGAGCGCAATCCCGGCTACGAAGTGGAAAACGTCGCGGTGACGTAGGAGAACCGCGCCAGCTGAAGCCCTGCAGGCGTGGTATGCAGCACGCGGCAGGAGCACACCATACACAGCCGCAGAACCAGCGTGACGCTACCGAAGGCGGTGTGACGCCCGTGATACGGGAAATTCTGCCCGGTCAACAGGAGGATTCCCGGTGACCTTACGTCTACAACCCAGTCTGCGGTTTGCCGTGGGAGGCTAATTTTATAGCCGAGGCAGGAGAGGCGGCAGCGCAAAAACCGGCCAGCAGACAGACCAAGCAAGTGACTGCGACTGGGTGTCCCCCAGACGGCCTGTGTATCCAAGCAACCAAGCGACTGCGAATGTGTGTCCTCCGGACAGCCAGTGTATAAACAAAGATCCCCCGTGATAAAGAGGTTGGCAGTGCCAAATTTGGGTATTCTCGTGGAGGGAACTAATCGCGGTGAGTGACTAACAGCAAAGGCCTAGAAAGGCTGAACGGAGGCGGGTGAAAGGTACCAACCAGGTAAAAAATGTGTATGCTAATGCAGGCTGAGGAGGGTGGATTGTAGAACCCTGCTGTGGAAACTGCTTATACCTGGACAGAATTTTTTTTTTTTTTTTTTTTTTCTCTGTTCTGAGTGTGGAATATAGGAGTGCTGCAAGATTTCTATCTATATGTCACTCATTGATATTTTTTTTGTTGTTTCTGCGGAGAGAGACAGAATTAGGCATTGTATATACCTGTGAAACCTTGCAAGAATTAGCAGGACAGACTTTGCCTGACCCAATCTATTTTGTTATATCATATTAAATTGGACAGTTGATATCGGTATTACCGATTGTACAGATAACTGATTACAAAATGGGAAAAACTGGCAATACTGCGGCAGCAGCACGCCTTGAGAAGTATGCCAGAACGCAAACTGGCAATACATCGCAAGCATCTAATGCATCCACACCACAATCCACCCCAGTTAAGGGACCAAGTAACCCCCTCAGTACGCCTGCGCCCGTTTCAGACTCAAGTCTGCAACAGATCTTAGATGCGATTACGTGCAGCGAGAACAGACTACTCGAGAAGATTAATGATGTACAGTCAGATATACAGCAGATAAAACAAGACGTTGGTACAGTAAAAGATAGAATGAACGAAGCTGAGGCCCGAATCTCCAATCTAGAGGATGCAAATGTTAAAGTATTGAAGTCAGTTGATGCCCTGGTTAATCAGATTCGCGACATAAATACTAAGCTGACCGACGCCGAGGGTAGACTAAGACGCAACAATATAAGATTAATTGGGTTACCAGAAAGAGAAGAGGGGAAGAATGCACCGAAATTTATTGAACAGTTACTAAAAGATAACTATGGCAATGAATCTTTCTCGGCTCAACTTGCAGTTGAGAGGGCTCATCGAGTCCCAACAAAACCCCCACCACCTGGTGCTCCCCCGCGTACACTTATCTTCAAACTTTTGAACTATCAGGATCGTGATGCAATATTGAGATATTCACGCGAAAAAGGTCAGCTGGAACATAAAGGCACTAAACTTGCAGCCTTTCCTGATTTTTCAATAGAGGTACAAAAAAATAGAGCGAAGTTTGCTGAAGTGAAGAAGCGTCTAAGGGCCCTGGACATTAAATATTCGATGCAGTTTCCAGCGAAGCTAAGGGTTATCATTGACAATGACACTAAATTTTTCCACACAACTAAAGAGGCTGGTGAATGGCTTGACACTAAGTTTCCAGCCAGAAGACAATTGGCCTGATAAATCCATCTGCATGACTCCTATTGGTTGTGTTCTAGAATATTGTGAATTAACGTGAAGTGAACGTATAACACTAAAAAATGGTAGCTGGGGTTATAGGAGGGGCATAGGGGGGCTGTAAATGCTGTTAATAAAATGTAGTATTAGCCGGGGGAGGGGGAGGGGATCATGGCCTGGGTAGTAAGAAGTGGTCATAGGGATAGTAGCCTTACAGTGCTAGTAAGAAGAACGATTAGCATTGACGGTGGTGGGTGAGGGAGGGTATCTAGAAGTATGCCAAGGGGGGTAGGTATACAGGGTGGGGGGGGGGGGTATATGTTTTCTGTTGTTTTATTGTCTTTTTGATGCTGTTGAATTGGTTTAGAGATATTGACAAAATGGCAATATATGAGGGCCGATGGAGTTGGAGGGAGCTGAGATGGCAGGGTAAATCTATAACAGCGGCTTATGGTAAGATTGCTTTTATGGAATACCAGAGGTATTAATGATAAAATAAAACGGTCATTAGTTCTGCGTCATATCCAGGGCTATAAGCCAGACATTATATGTCTAACCGAGACACATCTTACAGGTGGAAAATTATTGGCATTAAAAAAGTCATGGGTGGGGTTTGCCGTCCATGCTCCCTTTACCTCCATGGCTCGTGGGGTCTCCATACTTGTAAAAAAAACAATTGGGTTCACACATTCAAGGATAGAGATTGACCCAGGAGGAAGGTTTATATTCATGGACTGTGTTATGAATAATCAACATGTATTATTGTTAACTGTGTACATTCCTCCACCATTCTCATTCGACGTCCTAATTAAGATGGTTGAATTTGTGGCACACACACCAACTGTACCTATAATCTGCTTGGGGGACTTTAACAACGTCCTAGACGTGAATTTGGATAGATGGAGTAAAAAGACAACAGGAGTAAGCAGCAAGAGTAGCTCTGGAAAATTTCGCACATTTATAGAGGAAATGGGATTAATTGACCCATGGAGAGAAAAAAATCCGGACAAAGTGCAGTATTCTTGCTTTTCTGCTACGCATACCGCATTTTCCCGAATTGATCTTGCTTTAATATCCACATCCCTGTTGCCATTGATAAAAGATGTTGATTACAAAACAAGGGGTATTTCAGACCATTCACCTTTAGTGATGGATCTGGATGAAAACTCAGAAAGGGGCAATACATTTTGGAAATGCGATGCTAAGTGGTTAAGCAACCCAGAGATAACAGCTGGCCTTGTAGATACATGGGAGGAGTTTTGGGAGGTAAATAGAGGCACAGCACCAGCAAACATCATTTGGGATACCTTTAAAGCCCACCTTAGGGGTATACTTAAAAAAAAAATTAGTATGGTCAAAAGAGCCAACAAACAAATGATAACAGAACTGGAAAACAAATGTAACGAACATGAAGCAACATTCCTGCTAGATGGTAAAGAGGAATCAAAAAATAAATGGGTAGAAGCTAAAGAGCGCTGGTTGGAATATATTAAAGAAATCAACATTAAGGGTATGAATCAAAATGCCCAATATCTATATAATAATGCGGATCGGGCAGGAAGATGCATGGCATTTTTGGCAAATGCTGACAAGCCATCCACAATAATATATAGAATAAAAGATGAATGTGGAGTAATGCGCACTAGTACCCCTGACATCGGTCATGCCTTTAAAAAATATTATAGTGAGCTGTACGAATCTAAAATAGCAAATAGTTCGATCCAAATAAATGATTATATAAATAAAATTGGACTGCCTACCCTTCCCACCCTAGCCTGTCAAGAGTTAGAAGCAGACATACAGATTGATGAAATAATAAGAGCCATTAAGGAATTACCAAACGGGAAATCCCCTGGATTGGATGGCATTCCTATAGAGCTCTACAAAGAGTTCATTGAATTCTTTGCACCGCTTCTTTCGGAAATATTTGCCAAATTTTTTGATGCGGGTGAATGCTCTGAGTCAGCTATGGAGGCAAGAATAATACTCATTCCTAAGCAAGGTAAGAACTGCGAGGAAATGGACGCATACCGGCCTATATCTCTTTTGCCTACAGAAGCAAAAATACTAGCAAAAATATTGGCCAATAGGCTGGGTAAAACCATTGATGAGATCATTCACCCGGATCAAACCGGCTTTATGCCGGGGAAATCTACGTTAATAAATATTAGAAAAGTATTTAGCCACATTCAAAACCCTAACAATAAGACAGACAAATCAGCGATAATGTCAATTGATGCAATAAAAGCATTTGATACAGTGGAATGGCCCTATTTGTGGGAAGTGTTAAGGTCATTTGGCTTTGGTCCAAAATATATCCAATGGGTACAGACACTATATGCAAAACCAAAAGCAAGAATTACAGTAAATGGGTGGACATCGGACCCCTTCTCCCTCTTTAGAGGGACAAGGCAAGGATGCCCACTATCGCCTTATTTATTTGCCTTGGCAATAGAACCAGTGGCATGTGCTATCAGGAACCACAGAGAAATTGTTGGTTATGATAATGGGTATTCATCGGATAAAGTTGCCATGTACGCTGACGACATCTTGCTATTTATGAAAGACTATACCCAATCAGTACCCAGAATACTGCAAATAATTAAAAAAATAGGTAGCTACTCAGGGTTAGCAATAAATGAAGCCAAGTCTAGTATTTTAGCAATAAATAAAACACCTATAAATGTGAACCAAGGGGATTTGAAAATTAAATGGACAGAGAACTTCAAATACTTAGGGGTATGGATTAGTAGAGAGCCTTTTGAATTTAATCAACTAAATATCCAGCCAATAATACAATATATGACAACTAAATTTAAGACCTGGAGTAAACTTCCCTTAACAATGTACGGCCGTGTAAATCTGATTAAGATGATTATCTTGCCAAAATGCTTATATATCCTGCAGCAGTCCCCCGTGTATTTACCAATGGCCATCTTCGATAGGATAAATAGCCTGATTACCTCCTTTATCTGGAATAACAGTAGAGCCAAAATAAAATTAGAGACATTAATGGTAAAAACAGGGCAGGGCGGTATAGCCCTCCCTAATTTTAGATTGTACTACTTGGCCGGCCAACTGCAACATCTTAGAGATTGGACAGTAGATGGTTTGGGAAGTGGCCTCGCTAAACTACTATTGAGGAATAGGAAATTGCCTACTAACTGTAGCCTAACACAACATCTGTTAGGGGGGAAACCCTTTAAATCAGATGTTCCCATAGCTATACAGGCAATAAAGATCTGGAGAGAAGCAGAGATTATACTGGGCCAAGCGGGATTAGATCCAGAGCATATACTAGCGGATTATAGATATTTTCCAGAATTTACTAAAATACAACCAGATATAATCTGGGGACCGTACGGAGTAAATACGATAGGCCAACTATATAATCCGGAGGGGTTAAAGTCCTTTGCACAACTTGCAGAAGAGTTTAATATACCTCGCGAATTTTTTTTTAGATTTCTTCAACTTAGAAGTGCTTTAAGGTCTAAATTCGGAAATAAAGATCCTTCCCTGGTAGAATCTCCGCTTAAGAGATTCCTAAAGGAAATAAGCAAAAATAAAAATAAAATTGTATCTAGGATATATAATCATTTATTGGATAATAAAAATACAGATAGTCTTAGTGTATTAAGAGCAAGATGGGCATGCGATGTGGGGACCCTCACGGAGGTAGAATGGCAAGGGACCCTTAAGAGCGTATCAATAGCTACAAACTCATTAAAAATCCAACAGATACAGCTGTTTATCATGCATAGAAGCTACTTGACCACAGCCAGACTATCACATATTAAAAAAAAGAGAATTAAATGCCCCAAATGTTCGACCGAGAGTGGTACGTTTTGGCATTTAATTTGGGACTGTGTAACAATTAACGAATTTTGGAAAAAAGTAATGCAAGTGTTGGTAGCAACAGGAATCCCAGGGAACATGTTGGAGCCAAAAACCTGTATCTTGGGGGCTGGTATGGATATGAGTCTTGACAAATATGATAAAATGTATGTAATCAATATATGTGCTCTGGCCAAAACAGTTATCGCAAGGAAATGGATGGCCGTAGAAGGGCCAGAATTCGAGGAGTGGGTCAGGGTGGTGAACTATATCGCTGCACAGGAGAAATTTGTGTATTTAAAAAGAAATAAGATAGATATATACCTAAGGATTTGGCACAGATGGAGAAACTCTAGTTATTCAACGTTATTCACGTAAGGGAAAAAAGGAAAAGGGGGAAAGGGAAAAAAAAAAAAAAAAAAAAAAGAAGAAAAAATTTATATATATAAAATTTATAAATACATAAACGCATGTATAAAGGCACATAAAAATGGTTAAAAGATTAATAACCACTTATTTAATGAAGCACGATTGAACGTAATGAATAAATCAACACACTATAAAGCACTTTATTAGACGTTAGAATTTAATGGTAATAGAAGGGTATCTGTGCAGTGATATGAAGTTAGAACAACTATGATCCTTAGAACTGATAACCTCCAACTAGAATATAAACCAACTTATTATATAATTAGACGCCTTTAACACTTAATTCAGCATTGATCTCTCTAGACTCAAAATATAGATAACACTATAAATTAAAGTCTCTAAAGAACAATAAATAAATATATGCATAATTGTGGTTAAGATAAAGATTATAATATGAATATAACAATTAATACATCATGCAATCGAAGTAACTGTGAGACAACTGATGTATATAAGAAAGAAAGAGAATACAAAAGGACTTGTTATTAACTCAACAGCTTTTTTTTTTTTTTTTTTGTCGTTTTTTGTTAAATGTATTGATGTTTTTGGTATGTATATTCTATACACAAGTAACTTCTGTGAAAAATATTAATGTAAAGAAAATGAATAACAAACAATGTGTAATGTGTAAGAATGTTTTTAATATGTTTGTGTAAAAAAAGAAAAAAATCCCCAATAAATTCAATTGAAAAAAAAAAAAAGTCCAAAATTTATAAACATTTATTAAAAAGTCTCTTATTCCACTTGGTATTGGTGGTTTTCCAGACCATAAAAAGACTTCAATAGTATATTTCAAATTAGCAAACAAACGTTCATCAGGGGTTTTCTACAAACATAAGAATATAAACTTTAAAAATACATAATCACAGTTCGTACATTTTTCATTTTGACAATAATAAAACAATCCAAGGACTTTACTATTATGATTAAGAGGTGCCCACCATATGCATAGGTCTACAGTAATATGAATGTATCTATATGTCCACAGCTGTCCACTCGATTACACGCAGATAAAGTCTGTGGCAGAGAAGTGAAGACCCTAGCACCAGCACAGATTTTAATAGAAACTTCCAGAATAAGATTGTAAGTGTTCCCAGTTTGGAAAATCTGAATCAATAGATTTGTGTATCTCAATGGAAGGGTGATTAGACTCTCAATGAGCAACTCCCCACTCTAGAAAAATAGACCAATAGGTTGAATGCAATGTGTTGCCATGTCCTAAAAGCAGTACATTATTTCCACCAGGAGCAGCAGTGCTTATAAAGGACCCATTGTTATAAAACGTCTAGTTGGAGACTCACCCTGTTTGAAAGTGTCGTGGGAATAGTTTCAAAATCATTTGGTATGTTACCTGAAATGTTATAACAGTCTTTCATCAACCCTCGTAGGATTTTGTTCTTTCCCTCACCTGTTCTTCCGTGTATTTGTTAACTTTCTTGAAAAGTTGTTTTACCCAGATGATTAAGCCAATCAAGTTACAATCATAATAGTAAAGTCCTTGGATTGTTTTATTATTGTCAAAATGAAAAATGTACGAACTGTGATTATGTATTTTTAAAGTTTATATTCTTATGTTTGTAGCAAACCCCTGAGGAAGTCCTTGATAGGACGAAACGCGTTGGTAACGTTTGTTTGCTAATTTGAAATATACTATTGAAGTCTTTTTTTGGTCTGGAAAACCACCAATACCAAGTGGAATAAGAGACTTTTTAATAAATGTTTATAAATTTTGGACTTTAATTTGATTTACTTTGATTTACTTTGGAATTAACTAAATGCTATTACAGAACCAATTACTGAAGGTTCAACAAGGGCGCCATGTTACAACTGTTGTCCACATTCTCCTTTCCCCCATCCAACAGGGGTCCTTGTAAGTCCGGCAGCCGAGAGTTAGTAATAAATAATAAGTTGGCGCGTAACAAGAGTCTGCTCCACATATATATATATATATATATATATATATATATATATATATGAAGTCTCTGAACCGGCACTCCCTGCTTAAACAATTGTCTTGCGCCCGGTGCCCGTCCTCCACCATGCATGTGGATATATACCTCAGTAATTGCCGGCACTCTGGGACGACTTAATCGACATAATCACAGCTGACACGCTTTAAAGCAGCAACGTTTCAATGATTTATTTCATTGTCATCAGGCTTCATTTATATATATATATATATATATATATACACATACACACATACATATATACATACATACTTTCCTAGAATTGTGCCGATTGGGTCCTAACCTGGCATATAATTTGGATGTCTGTAAATCTCCAAAGTGAACAAGGCACATTCCTAGGTACAGTATTTTTGTCAGTTGACAAAAGTTAGATTAGAGCCACATTTGGTTCTAATATAGAATTCGGAAGCTGGAACCCTTTGAAGTTGAGCATTTGTTTTGAATCATATTGTGACTAATTTGTCAAATGTCAGGAAGAAATGGGGGGATCACTTATACGGATTTCAAGTGAGGAAGCAAAAATCATGTAACAGTCCAGTTTTATGATGTTACACTTGTTCTCATAAATTACAATGTCATTGTCGTGTTTAGGAAGGAACTTTGTGCCAGTGGGAAGCTAGGGGTGATCTTATTTGCAGAATGATCATACAGGTAGAGGTAGAAGTCTCCTGGAATCACTTTTAACTTGGGGCATTCCTATCACTCCATGGAACAGGATTTGGTCATTTGTTTCAAACTGTATTTAGAATTAGCCAATTAAAAAGACCAAGCCATTCAGTACACAAGATGAATGGGAACAACACAAGGAGATACAGTAAAACAGGATGGGGCTGGGAGAGGAACAAAGAAGTCCAAGAAAAAAATATATATATTTGGAAACGCCTGAGGGCTGGTACTGATTTCGGCAGGCATGGGATGTTGGAGCAGGACCAATAGGTGAATGAATAAAGCTGGGCATCTGATTCAGCCCTTGCTCAAGGAGTGTAGAAAGTCAGAGGATACTGATAACTTAGAAATTGGTGTGAGCACTAGCTGGCTCGAAGACATGCATTGGTAAACAACAAATAACTTTATTTAACAGAAACAAGGAGTGCAACTGGAACTGAGCTTGGAGATGACCAGACTGGAATCAGAGGGTCACTGGAACCAGACTGGAAACTGTATACAAGTGGAATTGGATTGGACCCATAATACAACTGGAACAGGACTGGACCCAGGATACATGTGGAACCGGTATACAACTGGAATAAGACTGGAATCAGAATACAACCGGGTATGGTATAACACCCCGACAGTCAGGATTCCGACAGTCACTAGCCCGACTTGGAATCCTGACTGCCCAGACTCAGACACCGGGGGGGGGGGGGGGGGGGGGGTGAGTCCTCCGGCACCCCTGGAAGCAGACTGGACCCAGAATAGAGCTGGAACTGGACTTTAAAAAGAATACAGCTGGTACCAGACTGCACCCAGAATATAACTGGATCCAGACTGGAGGTGGAATAGTAGCTGGACTGGAACCAGAATAGTAGATTGAGCCAGACTGGTATCTGAATAGTGGTCCTCTAATTATATGAGTGGATTTGGAAAATGTAATGGCTATTATCCAGAGGTGAACTGAGACTGAGCAGAAACAACACATGACCTGGGAATTCCCAATGTCTGTAAAATTCCCCCATCCCCCTGTTGGAGAACACTAAGGGGGGTAGTCAATGTTTTCTGTTAATTCCGATTTTCAGAAATAACGGGAACGAGTATTCAATCCGTTCCTGTTCAACAGGGAAATGGCCGGGATTCACATGTGCAGATCTGGCTCTTTTAGAGATGGCTGCTAAATTTTCTAATTAGCATCGGTTTCCATGGAAAAAGATGTACAGTAGATTCATGGTTCCACGTCTTTTCTGTTTTTCAGGTTCATTCCGAAAATTGGGAAAAAATTTAAACCATTGAATAGATGAAATGCAAATACCATCTATTCTTTGCAAAGACGGATGCTATTTCATCACGGATCAGCAACATTAAATACCCCCATTATCAGTATAACCTTTATTTTATCAATGGACTCACATGTCTTATCATTTCTTTTCACTGACCAATTCTGTCTGGCCTGGATCTCAGGATATTTAAACATTGGCTGGCTGCTTATGTTCTGGACTTCTCAAAGCGAATAGAACAGTGGTCAGGGAACAGGGGTAAATTACCCCAAATGGGGTAAAAAGGAAATTCCAGGTGGTAATGGAATGTCGCGCTGCCGAGACACAGCCAGGCATGCATATGAATCTATAGGCATGCCCGACTGTGTCTCGGCAGTGCGACCATCCATTACCACCTGGAATTTTATTTCATTGCATATAGAATCTATATATAGATTCTATATGCATACCCAGGTGTTACAGTACTGTAGTGTACAAGGACCTGACACAGTGCAGTGCATCAGGCTCTTGTGTATAACACGCTTCTCTGCGTGATGCCCCAGGCCCCGCCTCCAAGTCTTCCCGCTTCTTCAGTCGATAAGTTGCTGCGCCATCTTGGCAGCGCGCAGTCTGTAGCGCCAAGTTTCTTTACCTGGTTATATGCTCCTGTCTTGGTATATGCATCTCTAGTCTAGGGAAAAAAATTACACAGACTGTCACCTATATCTTCTTGAAATACTGACACTAATAGTTATCTGAACGTCACATTATCAATGGCTATACCACACACAGCCTGGCAGCCATTGATGATGATGATGATGATAATGATTACCATGTATGGCTGTGTGTGGTACAAATCAAGGGGGTAATGTCAGCGTATCTAAAAATATTTGGGGTAAAACAGTTCCCTGACCCCTGTAATAGAATAATGATATCGGCATTAAATTGAGTCCCCCATTTAGAGGAATGGGTTGCCTACATGTCTGACACTTTTTACAAGCAAAGAGCATCCTGTGGGGATACGGTTGTATTGTCGACCCGACTTAGGTCGACATTCATTAGGTAGACACCGTTGGGTCTACAGGTAACAAGGTCGACAGGGTTCTAGGTCAACATGGATGAAGGTCAACAGGTGTCTAGGTCGACATGGTTTTAGGTCGACAAATGCTTTAGGTCGACACGGGTTAGGTGGTCAGGTCAGACATGGGTTTTTCCCTGTTTTTGAGCCAACATGTGCCGACAGGCGGTATTTCATGCCCTACCATCCACTAGGGTGGGGTGGGAGAAATGAGCAGCGAGGCACTGTGCCCGAAACATTGCGAGTGAAGCGAGGGGCTGCAGTTGACTTCCAACTGTGTCCATGTCAACTGTGTGGACATTTGGGTAAAAAAGAACAGTGAAAAAAAATATGTTAACCTCGCGACATGTCAACCTAACCCATGTTGACCTAACGCATTTGTCGACCTAAACCCATGTCGACCTTGTCCCATGTCTGTCGACATTCACCCATGTCAACCTAGAACCCTGTTGACCCAACGTGTCGACCTAATGACTGTTGACCTAAATCGGGTCAACAATACGATCCACACCCATCCTGTGTACAATTTGGAGGAAATCTACTCTCTTTTTAAAAATGTTTTTGAGGTCCGGCACCTAGACTAACATCACTTTCAAAAAGCCTAATGCCGCCCATACATGGTACGCTTTGGGCTGCCGATGCGATGAACGCTCCCGCGCACCTCACATTGTACAGTCCAAAAAGTATGTGCTGCAGGTACTTTTTGAACTAGATTGCATAATATCTACCATCATATAACGCACACTGCTTTAGCACATCGGATGCATTTTGAATGAAATACGATGCGATCTTGTTCAAAACGCATGGTGTATGGGCAGTATAAGACCTACATACAATGGCCATTATTCTGGTTCACTCGCAAAGGCAAATTCCCTCTCAAATAACAAAACCATGTGCACTGCTGGTGGGGCATATGTAACTTGAGCACAGAGATTTATATATGGGTGACTTATATTGTTTCTGTGCTTTATTTTTACACTGATATAGATGTTACTTTGAAGTAAAACCTCACCCAAATCTAATTCTCTCTGCACAAGTTACATCTGCCCCACCTGCAGTGAACATGGCATTGTCCATTTGAGAAGGAATTTGCCTTTGTGAGTAAACCAGAATAAGGGCCATTGTCGCCTCCATGTTAAGAGGAAGCCTCTTTTTGAATCCAAGATAGACAATGTGAGAACTACTGAGGAGGAGAGAACAGCAGTGACCAAAGACCAGGGGAGTTGTTCTTGAGGCCTAATTTATATGTTCACAAACCCATTGTTTGCATACAAATACGATGTTTGAGGTCTGCACAGGTGCAAGACCTTTATTGAGACCAGGTCCTGCAATATCGCATGCAGGACTCGTCAGCTGCAGCATGATTGACACCCAGCACTGTTCTTCAAAATTGAATTGATGTCAGGAGGTATCTACCTCCTTCAGGCGCCTCTGGCAGCATTACAATTAATAATCATTAAGGTACTTGTTTAGTTTCACGGCGGCAGCGCGCACACTCGAGCTATGAATCTTGGCAGCGTGCTACATTATCAGCGTAGCATCTGTAATGAACTACATTGTCAGCATAGTGACTCCGCGGCAGCATAGCACTGACAGGTCATTGTGGTACTTGTAGTTTCACAGAGAAATGGACAGCCCGGCACACCACTAACAAAGGGGGTGTCTGAATTTTGCGTCTACTACTTAGACGCTATAGTAATACAGCATCTAAATTTTGGTCGGGTATAAGGGTACATAGGGGCGCAGTGTGCAAAACACTATTAAACCTGTTCACAACGACACTAGTCGACGTAACAGCTGTCTACCTTGTTTATTCCACCATCCACACCATCCTGAAGCGTGGCAAGCGCAGCGAACCCAGCGATGGGTGGCGGTACGCGTTCTCCAGACCTTTTCATATCCCCACTATCCACAATGGCGTGGAGTTCATTTTATAAAGTGTGGCGAGCGCAGCGAGCCACCGAGCCTGAAGCGTGGCGAGTGCAGCAGGCCCCTCGAGGGGACATGGATATCTTCACATGTATTCCGCAGCCCCTCGTGGGGATCGCTGCGCTCGCCACGCTACGGCATCGCGTGGATGGTGGAATAAACAAGGTAGACAGCTGTTACGTCAACTAGTGTCATTGTGAACAGGTTTAATAGTGTTTTGCACACTGCACCCCTATGTACCCCTATACGCGACTAAAATTTAGACGCTAAAGAGTGTAAATGAACAGTATGCTGGTGCTGTACTTATACTGTACGTAAGTAGTAGACGCAAAATTCAGACGCCCCCTTTGTTAGCGGTGTGCCGGACTGTCCATTTCTCTGTGGAACTACTAGTACCACAATGACCTGTCAGCGTTAGGCTGCCGTGGAGTCACTGTGCTGACAATGCAGTTCATTAGAGATGCTACGCTGATAACGTAGCACGTAGCTTCTGGCAGTCTGCCAAGCTGCCAAGATTCATAGCTCGAGTGTGCGCATACTGCCTCTGTGAAACTAAACAAGTACCATTATTAATTAAGAATTATTAATTAGTCATTAATAATTATTGACCAAACATAGGTGATAAGTAATTAAGAATTTCACCATTAGTTCAAAGCGGAACCATGGACCTGGAAGCTGGCTCCCAAATGTAATACTGACACAGGCCATCAAAGGTTAAGAACCTCAGCTATAGAGTAACCAAACAATAATAAACAAAGTACACTGTGTGTATGTTTTAGATTATACTGTTCCAAACCCTTGCTGTGCAGCGTCTAGTATGAAGACCACATGTGTAAGGTTCCATGCAACTAAAGCTGCACGTGTCAAAGTCAATTACTGAAGTCGCTTGCACTGAGAATTCATTCACACAGTGATCGACAAGAATGGGCCATTTGGAGGAGGTAACTGGTAGTGGCAACAAAAAGGTGCCTGACTGTAGGGTTATTCAGGAGGCCGATAATTGAAGGATCGGCAATCGCGCCGCATATTTTCAAACCAGAGTGTGTCACAATGCAAATCCTGATGGCTATTAGTATATTTGCACAGTGGGGGTCATCAGGAACCTCCACTAGGATGTGCAAAGTACAGATTATCGGTACTTTGTTCAGGCACAGGACCCATTCTGCACTGGAGTGAATGGGTTCTGCAACATCAGAGACAGAACAGCAGAAGACTGTCCTTAATTTGCAGTCTGCTGCAGTTCTGGGGGGTGGGGGCGCAGTCTCCTTTTGTGTAAATGGAGGTGTGCTGCCGCTGTTTAAGGGGAGGGAAGAGGTCAGGGATCTCCATCATAGGACAGAGATTTCCTTGCCTCTGCAATGGGGAACTATAAATTAGGCCCTAAGGCGCAGAAAATATTTTTCTTTACAAAATTACATAACAAGTATGGCACTTACTTACTTACACTGCCCCCCACTAATCCTAAATCTCATTTCTCATGGCCTAGCTATAAACCTCCATTGCAACCTAAACACAAGGCATCCACAGAGTGCTTAATCCTAAACTATCTAGGTCGTTGATCCACCTACCAGTCGTTGATCCAGTGTCGGCATCCTTATTAATGTTGGTGTTCTGGTGGCGGTCTTCTGCCCGTTGCTCGGAATGCCACGTGTGTATTAGCCTATGGCGTCTGGACTCCTAATCAAGTCCCTGTAGGTTTGCTTCTGTACATACTGTACTGTACTTCATGTACAGTGTGCTTCATAGCCTTAGGGTAACAGAAGTGGACCCATTAAAATTAGTGTAGTGGAGACACTGGCTGCCAAGAGAACTGTCAGCCCAGGTATATGGGACATGTCCACACATCGTTGTGAATATTTTGACTCTGTGAGATCCGCCATGGCACAGCTTATGCACAAAGTGTGTGGTCATGCCATCTTTAAGCTTGGATACACCTCACTGGCAGGTTCGAACTAACCTCTTGTCAGCCCTTGATTGAGACTCCGTGACCATCAATCTGAGCTCCTCAACTGGTGACCAATTCAAGTGGAAATGGACAGGAACCCCTTTACCCATCAAGGAACACCCGTGAAATATCGCCTCTCACCCCTTTATGGGTGTTCTCTTTCTCGCTCTCACCAAAACAGGAAACCGTGCATTACAAGGCCTATCATTTGTGTGCACTTATCCTATTAGAATGTTACATTTTACTGAGTATTTTGCTTAAAAACCGAATACTTTGTACTATTAAACATGAAATAAACTCTTTAACAATGTGTGATAGTTTTTTAATATATTCCGCTGACTTTAATTTTATATTTAATGTTGTGTTAACCACATCTATTTGCAAACTAAGTTTGTTTGCTTTGTACTGTACTTTGTTTGTACCCTGTTGAAAAATATGGTTTAATGGGACATAGCATTCTGCGGGCAAACGTTTGAATAGAAATCCCGACACATTTGGGATACATTTCCCAATTCGCTATTGTTTCATATGGTGCCTTTGAACCACATCTGTATATAGATTTCTTAAGCATTCCTTTCAGTGTTTATTTTTCTTTTACTTTTGCCCCTCACCTAGATTAAAGTGAGCAAAATATTTCAATCATGATTGAGGATGGGACAGTTCGGACATCAGTTGGAAGTTACCCTTGTTTGATCTAGAGATTGTCTGCTCAACATTCACTAGGTCATCAAAGGCTCACAAAAGATGGAACACTTGGAATAAATTAGTACACCCCCCAACTCTAAATGTACTTTGTGCAGACAAACAATACTTCTACTATATTTGTGTCTGCCCTCATTGTTTTGAGAAAAACAAACAATACCACCATAGTCACAACATTTGAATTAGTTTTACGGAAAGACAAAAAAAACATTTCACATGGGGACTGAGGGGTAGGTTTATGAAGCAGTGATAAGGGAGGAGAAGTGATAAAGTGCATGGTACTTTATCACTGGCCAATCAGCTTCTGACTGTTAAGTTACAGGCTGGGTTTAAATAGGAGCTGATTGGCCGGTGATAAATTACCAGGTACTGTATCACTTCTCCCTTATCACTGCTTCATAAATATACCCCTTAATTCTTTTTTTAAAAGAGTTAAATGAATACGGTAAATCAGAAGAGTAACATTTCCTATATTACACCTGTCACTTACTGCACCCACAGGGGAGGGGGAGTGTAATAGCCTCTAATTTTGAAAAAGTGGCACGTATTCAGAAGTTTTATGTCACCATATATAAGAAACTGCAAATAGACTTAAAGGGGGTGATGCAGTTGTGCCGAGCGCCCATGCTGGGCATCTAAATGAATGGGCATCTATTGGAACGATTTAGTTGCTTCTCTGATTAGGTGCCCATTAACCGTGGCAGACACATTTTTTGTCATAGCCTCTGGTGGTGCGAGAAAAAAATGTGTGAAAAAGTCATAGTTTTGGTGCCCAAAGTACCCAAGCCAGGACTTTAGATACCCAACAAGAACTTTAGTTACATACTAATGGTGTCTGATTGGAGCAACAAATGAATTGCTCTGATAGATGCCCATTTGTTTAGATGCCCAGCAGTGGGCGTCTGGTGTTTCCTACCTCTTGGACTGCTAATCTGGGCTGTGATAAGTAGAATGCTGATTTCCTATAGGAAGCCACTCCCTGTATTATCGCGGAACCCAATCCGGCTTCTGTGGACTGCAGTTGGTGCAGTCTATAGAAGCCAGGGGTTTGCTCATGCACAGTCACTCTGTGACTACCGAATCCATTGCGCAGGTGCTGCGGCACGGGGCTCGCAGCTGTCTCCTCTCAAGGCATAGGGTTAGCAGTGGCCCCCTGCCAAATGTAAGTTGGAGCCACCACTGTTTACATGGCACACATACAAGTAATCAATAGGATGTGACTTGTAAACATGCTGCGACTGAACCAGAGAAACAAGGGCAGCAAAATTGCCCCAATTTGAGACATTTTGAGATTGAGCTATATATCCAAACAAAACATAATATTCACATTAAACATATGTATTACTTTCATACGAATTAGTATTCCAAATATAATAAAAGTCATCCATGAGCCATAATTATTGATACAGTTTATTAATTGGGGGAAATTATATTTACAAATAATAACATTTAAAATGATAAAGACAATGTTTTCATTGAGGCTGTATTAATGGATGATATAAGTACATCCATGGTGGTACCTTATGACCAGTCGACCTTCCTCATGTCGACCTTTATGCCAAGTCGACCTTAAGTCATGTCGAACTTGGCCCATGTCGACCTTAAGTCAGGTCAACCTTCCTGCCAGTCGACCTAGTGGGGTCGACCTAATGACTGTAGACCTAAGTTCATTCTAATAGATGATCCACAACCAATTCAGCGATGTGCTGAACAGGATGGGGCTGTCACATTATGACAGGGGAACCCCACACTCAGGGTTGTTCCCTGTTATACAGTGTGACCCACAATAACTGTCATCACAGCCTGCTTCTGGTTGCAGTTTGTGGGGACATACTGTTTATCCCCTGGCAAATCCTATAACAAGCGCAGGCGATGAGATCACTCTAATAAGGGAAAGGCACAGTTTTCTTTTCATTCTAATTTGTCTTTGTAAATCTGAATTAAAAAGCTAAAATGATGGCAGACATCTCAATAGCACCATGGTGCACTTAAAATGTAACAGTTTAATAATTTAGGTGCATTTATAGGTTATACGGTACTTGTGTATTATCACGGCGCCCATCGCATCGCAGACCATAAGGCATGCGATGGAATGCGATGCGATGTTCCCCAATGTCATACAATGTTAAAATTGTATGGCATTGTATATGGCATTGTATATGGCATACAATGCCATACAATGCGATGCGATGCGATTATAAATTGGGTACTTGTGTAGTTTCACAGCGCCAGCATGGCGCCGTGCTACTTCCGGGTTCTACGCTTGCCACAACTATCTAAAATAAACTAACTTAACTCCATGCCAACATGGATAGTTCATACCCCCACTATCCATGTTGGCATGGAGTTGATTTTATATAGCGTTGCGAGCGCAGCGAGCCACCGAGCCCGCAGCGTGGGCGAGCGAAGCTCGCCCCGCAACGGGACTCAGACGCACGGCGCCATGAAACTACACAAGTATCATAAATTGTATAAGCACCCTAATGGGTGCTTACAATGTTAAATGCACCCTCCACGCCACCCCCAGTATGAACGTGAACCCGAAGCGTGGCGAGCGCAGCGAGCCTGCGAGGGGTGGCGGTACGCGTCCTCCGACCTTTTTCATACCCCCACTATCCACGTCGGCGTGGAGTTGATTTTATATAGTCCCGAAGCGTGGCGAGCGCAGTGAGCGCCGCGAGGGGACGCGCATTACTTTACAGGTATACGCATCCGCTCGCCACACTTCGTGCTCGGTGGCTCGCTGGGCTCGCCACACTATTCAAAATCGACTCCACGCCGACGTGTATAGTGGGGGTATGAAAAGGTCGGAGGACGCGTACCGCCGCCGCTCTCCACGCTTCTAGTTCACATTCATACTGGGGGGTGGCGTGCGGGTGCATTTAACATTGTAAGCACTAGGGTGCTTATACAATTTAACATCATATAGGGGGCTTACATAGCATCGCAGTGCATCGGGTGTATGGCATGCGATGGCATGCGATGCGATGAAAAATCGTGCGACTTAATATCGGGGGCACCGTGATAATACACAAGTACCGTTTATAAATTAGGCGATGACACTATTGATGAAGTTTGCTAGTAATTCTTATTTTCTTTCCAACAAGGCATATTTGCCCAAAGACCTGCTGCTCATTGGCTTGTTTGTTTTGAGCATAGGGTTCTTTAAACCACTTTGCGCTGCTAGTGGATATGTTGTTCAATTTAATATACCACTGGACAGAATAACACCGGACACACTGTTTAGATAATTATAAAATTTTATACATAAAATCAAGAAGTACACAGAAACATACATAAATGACAATGATTAAAATATATATAGGCAACAAGCAATCATAATTTGTGGTGCTTCAATAGCCATAAAAAGAGGGAGGGGGGGCGGGGTCACATTTGCAAACTTATTGTGGGAGCTCCGGGGTATAAGATTAGTGATTAGTAGCAGTCATGTAAATGATGGAGTGATGAAGCAGAATTAAATGAAGGATGAGATGAATTAGGGCAAACTGCCAACAGCACTGTCAGTTAGCTCAAAGCAGGGTTAGTGTAACAGTCAAGTGCCATGAATGGGCACTAAGTGCAGAAATAGGTTTAAATATCTCACCCTCCGTTTATGGGATGGTTTGGGGAGCTTCTGATGGAATGCAGGCTCTACCCGGTTGTATATTGATGCTGAGACGGGGAGCGAGTGCAGGCTCTACCCAGTTGTGGAGTAATGGTGAGACGGGGTACAAAGCTCTACCCGTGATGTCGTTGACAGGAGTGGAAGATGTAACGTCCAACAAGTGATCGGCTTAGTTGTACGCCGTACAGCGGGAATCGGGTCTCGACCGCTGACTTGTATCCAGCGGCTGCTGCCAGATGACGGTGGATCAGCTGTAATTGACCGCGGCAGACCAGCCTGTATGGAAAACAGTGAAGAGGAGGATCACGTGGGTTTGCAGACGTGACGTGACCTGTGACGTCGACGCGTTTCGTCTCAAGGGGCGGAGACTTTTTCAAGACAGATATGTACGGTGGCTTTGTGGTTGGTATTTAAGGGAAATGTAGCACTCATTTGGCTAATCGGAACATTCCTTTGGCAATAGAATCATTAGTGATATTGTGAAACAAGTGTGTCCAGTGTCAATATACATAAATTTAAATAACAAATAAAACGGCAAATACAAATGAAAAAAGCATGAATGGTTGTGTTCATTTAGGTATAAGAAATAACATAACCGATATTCATACTTATCGGGCATTACATTATATATCTACAACAGAATTACCATATTTAAAGGGGTATGTACTCGCATTTGCGATAAGGTGGAGAGAGATAAAAAATCTGGTGGTTGCAAGATTACTCAGTAACAGTATATAGAAATCTCAATAGGGGTACAAGTTAGTGATTCTTACATAATTATATAGAGAGGAGAGAGTATAGGAAGAAGGAGTAAAGAGAGATTACAAAACATTTTAAGAAGACAATTGATTAATTAACTGGAAATGTGCAAAGTTTTATTACTATAGCTTTTGATAAATGAAGGAATATATACATTAGGTGTTATGGGCGTATAAAATTCACCAATAGACATTAATAGTGCTGGCTATAAATAAAATAATAATTAAAAAAAACTATAATTTTAGTTAGTTGAAGAGCAATAAATAATAAATAATACATAAAAGTATATAATAAGAAGCATATGTGTAGACATATATATATTAATGGATCATTTTTTTTCTTTTTTTATTGTTTTTATTGGTAAGTGAATAAATAATAATAAAATAATAATATATGGATATCTATTGGTGCCTGTATATATAAACTAGTTCTTTAACAGATAACTAATTATTAGTCCAGCGGATTCTTTTATATTAATGCTATAATTCATATCCATGTGTATATTTCACATCCATGGGGATCAGGGGAAATTCCATCTGCAAACCCATGGTGTCATGGAGGGGTTGACCTCATCCAAGCATCATGAGTAGATGTCCTTCCCCCTGGTCTGCATGGAGTAGGGGGCACCAGAGACTATGAACAGTAATCACAGAAATATGTGGTTTATTTTCTAACTGTTAGTCCATGCAGGTTAGGTCCAAGGCTTCATTTAGACCTTGTGGATTAAGTGTGTCTAGTTTGAATATCCAGGAGGTTTCGGCTAGGCATAGTTTAGTAAACCTATCGCCTCCTTTTTTAGTGATAGGGATATGTTCTATGGCTGTGATGGTCAGGCCACATGGGTCACTATCATGATGTTGGGAGAAGTGACGGGGGATACTGTGATTTATGAGTTTCCTCAGGATTTTAGTCCTATGTTCCCTGAATCTGGTTTTGATGCTGCGTGTTGTCCTCCCCACATATTGCAATCTGCAGGGACATTCGAGGATATAAACACAATAGGTCGTATCACAGTTCATGAACTGTTTTAATACAAAACTTTTTTTATTGAATGATGATGTTATATTGTTTGCCTTATTAACCATATGTTTGCATGTCAGACAGATATTCTTATTGCATCTGAAATTCCCAGGGGGCAGTGACATGCGGTGAGGTCAGTGGTTGGTGAGGCAATGACAGTAGCATGACTTGGTACAGCGAGCAGCGAGTCCTACAATCATCAAGGGTGCCATAGCAGTGAGTTTCAGGAGCAGTGTAGGGGTAGTTGTATGAAACAGTGAGTGTATGGAAGAGTAAGGGGGATTGGTGTTGAGCACAAATTATGGATACCCTACCGCATCCCTATGTTACTCACCAGACCACTGCTTTACTGCCACGGTTCTCTATGGCTCCAGCCTTTTCCTGGATAAGGTCATCCGCTTTGCAGCCAGCGGTTGGGTAGAGGAGTACGGAGAGATGCCCACTCTGCAGCTGGAGAGAGGTGTGCAGAGGTCTGTTCTGGTGAAGGGAGAGGAAAGATTCGTTCGTCATGCACCCGCCAAGGGAGGGGGAGATGAATTCTCACTGTCGGCTTCCTGAACATGAGTATCCCAGGGATGGTTAGGGTTAGGTAATAGGAGAGGGAGGGTGGAGGATAGGATTAGGCAGTATAAGGGAGGTAAGGAGGGGTTAGGGTAACTCACTAAGAAGGGAAGGCCAGGTGGTGTGATTAGGAACAAAGGGGGGGCTAGGGTTAGGCTGCTTGTGCGGGTTGTTAGGCTTAGGCTGCAGGTAGGGAGGTTTGGGGTTAGGATGGTGGGGAGGTGTCAGGATTGTGCGCCTCGGGATACCACTGTCAGATTTCTGACCACTGGCATCCCAAGCTCCAGGATCTCGTACCCAACCCATATATATACTTCACATAAAAAAAATAGTTTCTTAACTTATTACAAGCCCTGTGGGTGCTGCCTGTTATTGACCCTCATACAGTATGTGTGTATATAATTAAATATATATGTATATACACGCATACACACCACTATTGCCACAGTACTTACAGTTCCCTCCTGCAAGACTTGCTGACACACACACACCACCATTACCAGTACACACACACACACACACACACACACCAGCATTACCACAGTTACACAAACACACACACCAGCATTACCACAGTTACACACACACCAGCATTACCACAGTTACACACACACACCAGCATTACCACAGTTACACACACACCAGAATTACCACAGTTACACACACACACACACACACACACACCAGCATTACCACTGTTACACACACATACACACACACACACACCAGCATTACCACAGTTACACACACACACACACACACACACACCAGCATTACCACAGTTACACACACACACCAGCATTACCACAGTTACACACACACACACACACACACACCAGCATTACCACAGTTACACACACACACACCAGCATTACCACAGTTACACACACACACACACACACACACACACCAGCATTACCACAGTCACACACACACACACACCAGCATTACCACAGTTACACACACACACACACACACACACACCAGCATTACCACAGTTACACACACACAGTGACAGTAAGCTGGCTCCCCCAGCAACACACCACGCAGTTATCTCCTACAAATCTCAGCAAAAATCGGGGGCATGACCTAGTCATATAGGCATGGCCACATCCCCTTTACAAAAAAATACCTCTAAAAACTTCCGCAGGCCAGGCGCTGTGCGAGCCCGCTGCCCGACCAGCAAAGCGGGTGCAGCGGGTCTTTAGTGGATGCCAGGTACGTCTGTACATGCACCCGCCGGGTAGGGAAATGGGGGTGCGGATGTCTGTGCAGCTGTCAGCCATGGAGAGGGGCTGGGGTGCGGAGGTCCGTGCACCTGCCGCTTGGGGAGGGGAGACGACGACGCGCAGCTGCTGGTGGGTCCCGGTGTGAGGAGGGGAGGGTTGCTGCGGGTTCGGCGCTGACAGGCAGGCACATAACCAGCAGACAGGCACACACCAATCACAGATCTGCCTCAGTGAGAGGGGTGTGCTTTCATATAGACAGAAAGCACGTCCCTGTCACTGAGGCACTTCTATAGTGCCGCTTATGCACGTTATTTTTAATGATCTTTTGCAGCTTGCTGCTTCGCTCTGCCCACCGCCCGCCCCATGATTCTGTCCTTCAACATTGTCAGCTGGAGGCACCGCTCTTGGTGCCTCCATAACCATTAAAGACAAAAATTATGTCGTAAAAAATATTAGACTAATACATAGCATATATATATATGACATATATTATGTGTCATAATTATTTTCTTTGTGGTTTTTTTTTTTATGTTCATCATTAATGACAGGGGAGGCACTGCCTCCCCTGCCTCCCCTGACTGCACGTCCCTGCCACTGGGTCTATTTGGAATCCAAGTGTTTTTAGATGTCGAAGGTAATGAGGGTAATAGGCTGGGTGCTATCTGATCTTTTATATTCCTATTCCTCCTAAAAACTATTTTTGGATTTTCTAGGACGCCCTTCAAGGTTTTATCGTAATTGAGGATCTCGAAATTTTTCAAAATTATTTTCCTTATGTTATTTAAAATTATTATAACATAATAGAAGGGGAAATAAACCTCAGGAAGACAAGTAGAGAAGTAACCAACAGCAATCAATAAGTTTTCAACTATCATTAGCAAGAACAAACATGAAAATGATAACTAGAAGCTTGCTGATTTGTGAAAGAAACTTATCTTCCTGTGTTCTTTAGTAGTTTTGATAATAGACTGAACTGTGGGAGCCGTCTGGGAGTCTTCTTTGTAGCGTTCCATCTGTTGCCCATTTTCCTGAGCATATCTGTATTTGGGCACATCATTAATCTCAGAGTGTATTTGTGGTCGGGCTACAGTATGTAAGCTCGGTAATTGTGCTGAGATAAATGTCCTGCAATGCTATAGATTTAGGGTGCAGCTGTATAAAATTACATTTATATGGTATCAATTCTGCTTTAAATGAGAAGTAATATACTTTGTGGGTGACCCAATTAGAGGCCCCATCTTTGGTGCATTTTGAACACTTGGATGTGAAGATGAATTTGTCCGATTTCCGTCCTGTGATTGGTAACAGTCTCCTAGCAGGAGTAGAGGAATTATGTGCTGGAAATTAAACTGATTTTAGATTTGGGGGATTTTTTTAGCCCCATCTGTGATCCCAAGAGAACTTGAGCACCTTCTGCTATGGCACCAGTTGTAAATAACTCTGCACATGTGTATTGTATTTCTTCTCTATTCTGGGCTTAAGTATTACTCCTTTTATTTTATATATTCTTATTTCTTCCAATTTAACTTTACGGCCAATGACGCTTGTTGTGACATATGCGTGTCTTTCAATATCATCTCACCTCACCGCATTGGCAGTTTTTATTCATTTCCAGGCCCACAGAAGGGCAGATTGCAGTGCACATATTGGTGATCATAATTATTCCATAATTCCATAATTAAAATTCCATGTGTAGTGAATAGTGGGGTTATGAACAGGTACAAAATCGCATCCGATCAAATCGCATCGCAAGCAATCGCATGCGGTTTATCTGCCGCCGTGAAACTAAACAAGTACCCAATACACAAACTCATGGCACTTCAGTACAGTTACACCATCAAATCCACCAAACTGTGTCCAATACAAACTCCTATATAGCAAAGTAGGGCTCACTGGTGCTCTGTGCTGGCTCCATCCCCCAAATGCATGACTTAAAGTGAGGGGGCGACTCTACAGGGTGTGTGCCCGGAGCAACCTGAAGTACTACTTGCATCAGGGTACCAATCCAAGCACCCTGCTAGCCAGATGCATTGGCATTGGGGCAGCCGCAGCAAAGGTGCTGCCTCCATGACCTCATACTCTAAGCGACGGCACTGGTCACACTCCCACCCCAGTGGTGGATCTATAATAGGTGCACAGTATGCAATGCACACAGATCCCTAGGTCCAGGGAAGCAGACACCACATGCCCTGCACCCATTTCTTGGATACTCATCTCTCCGGGATCCCACATAAGCGACAGCAGCACTGCACAAACCATGGGGAAAATGGTGTGGTGGACACTTTTCTTGCATTTCACAAGTGCGCAGTACGAAAATCACTGTGAAAATGGCCAATTGTTCCATTCTCTGGAGACCTGCGCATGCTCACAAGACTGTGGTACAGAGCTAGGGTCTCCTAGTAACCTGAGAACTTCAGAGTCTACTGCATACTTACCTAATTTAACAGCTTCCTCTCCTGGAGATGCCCACAGAGGAAAAGTAAGTGGATCTAGTCAAATTGAGGGAGGCGGCAGTATGCCCGGGGGGGAGGGGGTTGCTGGCGGCGGTATGCTGGGGGGGGGGCTCACCTGCTGCTGCTGTTCTTCAGCTGCCGGGTGGAGGGGGAACGAGAGCAGGGAGCCTGGGAGGTGCAGCCCTCCCGCGGCCATTTTTGATTTGGGCAAAGTGCTGCAGCCGCTGTCCGTGGCCCAGCCAGCCCAGGGGGAAGGCGGCCAGCGCCTTTTAATGAAATTCGGGCCGGCCCACCGGGAAATGGCCCGGTTTCCTGGTGGGCCAATCTGCCCCTGGGTGCAGCTGCTATGGGGCCCAGAGCTGCAGGGGGCCCATCTTTGCTGCTTAAGTAATATGTTTTACATATATTATCACCATCAGTTGCTAAATAGGGGGCCCATACAAACTTTTGCTATGGGGCCTAAGAATATCTAGTTACGCCCCTGCCTGTGAATCAGTGAAGTGTCCTGACTGATTGAAAATAAATTCACCCATCTATATGACAGTTGTTTGCCATAGTTCCAATAAATATCTATAGAGCAGTGGTCCGTGGCTTTATCATGTGCATTTCACTACACGTCTAGACTTGAAATCCCCCTAAGCAATGTAGCATTGGGACTACTGTATATTGGATCAAAAACTTTCTGTGTCCTGCCCCCTATTGCGTAATTACTGGATGGAGGTCTTCCAGTTGATCAATAAGGTCATGGGCCTCGCCCTCAACCCAGCCCCAACAATAGCATTACTGCACCTCTACCCCCCGGAAGTCCCACCCCATTGTAGATACTTGCTGGGACAAATGTGTATAGCGGTAAGGAAGTCCATTTATTTATATATGCAAAGTCTATCTAATTTATTCATTTCGCACGCAACCAATAATTGAATGTCCAGATTTATAATCAATGAATATTATTTATGAATGTAAACAGATGAAACTGTATCATGGATAATAAATATAACAATACAGGTATTATACATAATAACGATTATTATTCCAGCATCCTTAAACAAAGCTAACCTCAGTGATGTATAAATATATAAATGTGAATACAGAGCTGGGGGGGGGGGGTGGCTATACAGTAGCATGAAAGAGCTTTGATTGTCGGCCATTTTGGCCAGAACACATGTAAATCTGCAGCATGGCATTCCGCCATCTTAGATTCCACTACATAGCAGACAAAGGAACCTTAACAATCTTTTTGCTCAAACAGCTGCCTGGCAATCACACATATACTGCCTGTACTTTCCTTTGTCTTTCCACAACATTTACTCCAAATTAACCTCTAACCTGCATCATGCAATACTCACAATCCTATTATATAACTTGCACATTCATCAAACACACTTAAATGGCACTATACACTTCTAAGGACTAATCATATTATAATCACATCACAAGCTATTACACACACACCATCCGAGCATCATGCTATCAACATTTGTTACATATAAGTTGGTTCTATCCGATAGTTTATCTAGATATTCTCACTGGATATCACACAAAGTATTAACACTCTCCAATAGAAACAACTCAGGGCTAATCCATTCTGGGACGCAGACACACACACTTCAATACAAAGAATCCAGACAATATATTACAGAACTACATTACAACCACACTAAGACACACATGGGCCAGTCCAAAACTCCAATGTTAACCATTTACCTGCACCAAGGACACACTGCAGGCCGGGCCTGAGCGCATGTCTACAATGGATTCTAGGCCTCATTCTGCTTACATAGTAATAGCATCCACCATGCTCAAATCAGCATAATCACTACAGCTTATCCTTACAAATACCAATCTATATAATCTACCGACTGCTGCTATATGTAGCTATTGTGAACCACAATACAATCCATGATGATAGCACATGGCTGGGCACACAATCTTTCATGATACAGGGTTGTAAATCTCAATCTAACCAGTAAAACAATATCCTATCTTAACAGATCAAAACATCACTTTTGCTACTCATAATAAACCTCCACACGGTACAGGGCCAACACACCATTGATCCTGCTGATCCACCTATACTCCACTCACGATTCATAACTACAGGCTAGCTAAACATCATTCACACAGGTCACCCTCAACTACAGACAGAAGCTTTCTTTGTGTAACCATATGTAAACATACTCTGGGCCTATGCACATGTTAATATCTGAAGACAAACTAAGAATGGAAGTTAACTACTCTTAAACTCTCTAACATAATCCATATTCCATAACCGGGGTCCTAGTACACAATATATCGGTCCTACAAGTTTATACATTACTCAAAGCCATGTGCTCATCTTGTCCAGGAGTGCTGCATTCCATCTTCTCTGGTCGACTTTCCAAATTCAACTAACTGGATATGTTTCTTTCACTATCCAAGAAACTTTCTAGGGGGAGGGGTTGATCCTATTGTCTTTCCAGAGGCCATTCATTCACCTGGTATCCCTAGCCTATAGACACGCCCCTTTGTTTGCTGTATTCCTGTATGGTTCACTGGTGTTTGGGAAATGTTAATGACTTCATCTCTAATACTGGTTTTTCTGTGACTAACTTATAATTTGTTATAACATGTGAGTGTGACATGATATGAAATTCTAATAACTGTCATCTGATGGCTAGTGTAATTCTACACATTCAGAGACTAAACATGACATTATGGGCATGGTTATAATTATAATTATGGAAATTATATGCTGGGAAAAATTAGGCATTGACAGTCGTCCATTTGACAGTATATAAAACTGTCACATTAATAATGCATAATTTCCGCATTAATTTTCATAATTTATAAAATGTCAATATTTTTCATAAAAATATTTTTCATTGATAAAAAAAATTCTTTAAAGGGTGGAACTTATGTGTATATGTATAAAGAAGGGGATGTATCATTTTTGCACAATGGCTTAATCCGAGATTAATAATAAATGGGGGAGTGCATTTACTTAACGCCGGCATGTCCAGACCATGACCTCACAATAGTTGTAGGGCCACAGGCCAGACACACACGACTGAATGATACATTTGGGGAGTGTATGTGTAGTCTATGTGGGTGTAGTGTTCCTGCATAGGTGTTGTGTTACCTACCGCAGGGTGTACAGGGTTGAACAACCTTCATATGTCCTACAAAGGATGCTGGGAAAACATGGATGAACGACATAACAAAAAACAATTTAACAGAGTATTATAAAGATTTCCTGAACAACCTTCATATGTCCTACAAAGGATGCTGGGAAAACATGGATGAACGACATAACAAAAAACAATTTAACAGAGTATTATAAAGATTTCCTGAAAGAGTGGAGAACAGTCATTTCTCCTAGTGCAGTTAGTGGACTAAAAACCCGGCTAGACCTCCCAGGATAAAAACCGTTCTAACGCACTTTTGGGTCATTCCTAGTGTCTCTTGACATTAAAACTAAGGGTTAAAAAGTCTCTAGTGGGTCTTCTGCTCATCACGACGTGGGGGTCATCTAGGGGTCATCATTCTCTTGGTCGGCTTGTGTATTTCGTCGGCTCTTCGGGCTTTCTAGCTGGGTTCCTGTCTAGTCATCTGTCGGTATCCAAGTCGTCATCTCGAGGACCATCATCTGTCTACGGCTGGGCTCATCTCTCCTTCTCCATTGCATCTGTAGGAAAAAGAAGTATCAATATTTTTGCATTTCTACCTATTTTCCCTACCATTCTTGGCTTCTTGTATTCCATCCGATCCACTTGTAGACTTCCGATAGTTCTGTTGTCGACTTGTTTCCCTGCAGAGACATAAACAGAAAGAACTTCCCAAGCGTTAAAAGTATCCCGCCTCCCACATCTGTGAAGCTTCTACACTCTAGAGTGCTATAGTTTAACCCTCGCCTTACTGTCTTTTGACACTAGGTGGCGCTCTAGTTTATTTAAGGGTATTTCTACCCTGTACTACCAAACTTCTTTCAATTTAACCTCTATATCACTCCATATATTACAAATACAGTTTTCTGAGCCAGATAATCTGTGTTCTTCTTCGGAAAAATGTGACTAGAGGAAATCTGAGATATTCAGAATATTCAATCTCTCATTTTCCTCTTCTCTGTCTAATCACTAGGGACTATCAATTACTTGACATCTGGACCTAACACTCTCAATATCTTGAGATTTTTAAATCTCATTTAAAAACACTGTTATATATATCTCGTTGTCTAGGGGATTAAACTTTTTCAATGTTAGGTCCATACGCTCTCCATGCAATTAGGAGCAATAGGGGTTTCCAAATTCAATGCGTCACATTTGACCGGGTCCAATCACAGCTCTTTCTGGCTTAACTAAACAACAAACAGAAAAACAAATCTTTAGACACCTTACACGACATATGTCTGATTCTCCGAACCATTCAAAACAAACAATGACAATCAAACAAACAAAAGAGAGTACGTATAAACTAACTTCCATTTCTCCTTACTTGATTCCTAAGAACCTGGACTGACAATTACATCACATACAAGTCACCACTAGGTGGCTATTAACTTTTAACCACTTCCCTATATCTATGTGTTTACATACATATGTGTCATGGGAACTATATGTCATGTAATGAACAAGCATGTTTCAAAAACAAATTTCCCAATATGTCATTACCCTGGTACCGAGGGCGGATCGTATGCAGTACTCCTTTGAATAGAACATGTTATCTTGTTCTCTACCTTTCCTCGTGTTCTATACCTGTATGTCTTACCATAGTCTAAACCTTCATGTGTTCGCTGTAATATTGTGTTCTACTCTTAAATCTTTAATCTACTTGCTAAAGGGGAGAAAGAAAGTTTAGGAGTCTTGTTAGTTACCGTTCTTCATTTGCGCGACATCTCTGCTTCACTATACCTACAGCAGTTATTAACCTGGGGATGTAATTAACTTCAAATACAATTTGGCATTCTCAATTTATCTTGTTACCTTAATACTTATTACCTGAGTCAGTGTGAAACCAGTATACCTACTTCTCCAGCTGTGTCAATTTGGCATCGACTGTACCGTCTCTTACCACTTGGGGAAAAACAGCATCCTCTCTGGCTGTTTGACTCCGCCTTACATTCAACTTATCTTGTCTCGGAGATGACAGCGGTCTTGAATATTACGTCAACACTTACTAATCCTTAACAAGGAGTTGACACAGGGTATAGGTTAGTCAGTTTCACAATTACATCAGACACTTTAGAATAACTGGTCCCATTATATATGAATGGGGGGGGTATTGCTATTCTGCATTAACAGTCTAATTGCACTTGTCATCACTTTTCCTATTGCCATTTTCCTATACCACAGTTTTAAACAAACACTATTCCTCTTCTTACCTCGCGTTTGATGAGAGCAGACATATTTTCAATTCTTATTGTGTAATTCATCCGGTTTGAAGCTATCAACACTGGGAAATTCTAACTTGCTGCCTGTGTATTCCTTTTTCATTTCTTTTGGTAAACAACTGCTCGTTCACCGTGCTCACAGCACATAATAAAAGCAGCCGATCCTTTTGGTCGGCTTGCTTCCTCCCTAACATGCACGTTATCACAGCGTGACCCGTTATTACCCATAATTACAGGAATAAACGTTCACAGCTTAATAGATACCGGTGGGTTATTACTTGTCTGAGAGCTCCCCAAACACTCACTTCTACAGCTTCCTAGAACATCCCACAGTCAAGCAGGTGCGAAGGATACGAGGTATGATACTCAATCACCAAGTCTTTTAACTAGCAGCGAACTTCTAGCCAACTTGCAAGGTGCGGCCTAATTTCTCCAGGGCACAACAAACTTGTTTTCCTGTGCCCCCAGAAACTGGATTTCTAAAGTAGCTAATCGGAAACAACTGGGTTCCGATGTATCTTCTTGTACCCTCCTAGCGGAATTAGTTCCACTGAAGGGGCAGTTCCTATGTGTACGTCGGCACGTACACCCTGTCCTAATTGGACTGTCCTACACTGGACTACACTGCGCTGAGTCGTGCCGTCACACACCCGTTCGCCTCAGTTATGTTTCACACTGGGCGCTATACATCTTATGGTCTTATGCTTAAACTTGAAATATTTCTGTACAGAAAATCTTCCTAGGCTGGTAGCTCTTCTACTGGATGTCACACGAGTGTTCCCTTGACTATCAATGGGAATTTAATCAATACTATTTGAATTTCTTGAATTTTGAACAATAATAAAAGAATCCTGTTTGTAACTCAACAGGAGTCTTACTCAATTTATGAATTGTAATTATCACTCAATTAAGTATCACTACCCATCCTTGGGCACTTACCTGTACAGCGTACCTAGGCAATCACATGCGCCCGCACATGTGTCCATCACGCAAACAGTGTCTCACTGAGCGGCAGACGTTGACACCCATGTGTCCGAGTCCCGCCTTCTTTTGACTTTGCAAACATATTTTGCACTTCTACTTAACTTAACTATTCAAGAAATCCCAATAGCACACTCTTTCTATAACATTTGTGGTTAGCAAGGATATGGCACTATGAATTTAACACCTCTTACAATACTGTAGATATCTCACATTCACAGGGGAAAACAAATGCAATTTTACTCTTAACAGGTACAAACTCCACACAGTACAATACCTCTTACCAGTTTTTTTCATGCACTTATGCATTTGGGATAAAGATCACAATAGTTACAAAAAGAAATATTCTGTCTATTGAGCCTATTCAAAACTACAGTCTCTGCTGCTGAGAGAGAAAGCAAATAAATCAATCCTATTCAAATGCCCTCTTTCTAAGAGAAGTTGCTTTGTCTAAGTTTCAAGGTTAAATCTATTGTCTCAACACCTTAATTTACATCTAAATACCCTCTGGCTGGCACTTTTAAAAGTTAAGAATCTTTTTCTGTCTTTTAGCCTGGAATAAAAAAAAGAAAAATGTTATATATCATATTTGGTAACAATTTGTTTAAGTTTTAAATGTAACACTTTAGAGTAACATTCAAAATTTCATACTGCTTGGACTTTGTTGATTTTAACTGTACCTGATTTTTTCTATTGACTGGTATTTTATCTCTCTCTGCTTTTATCTTTCTAAAGCAAAAATACTTATGACTCAATCCTATCAATTATGGGAATGAAAGTTTACCATTAAACACTCTTAGCACTGTACAATGTTTTCCATTTTGCCTACTATTCTCATTACCATATGTTGAAAGGTATACTAAAAATAAAATAAATTTATTTAGTAGAAATAGCATTTTTACCCAGAATTCTTTGCAACATACAATTATACAATGGCTTTCTCAGGTTGAGATGGTCTGCAGTAAAATACCTGCAATTTTATGGCTATACATTATTCCCTTATAATCCGCTTCTGCTGCAATTATCAAAGATGTGCATTTATTTAAAATTTGCACTGCTTATAAAACAATTCAAATTTTGCTAGAACAATTCAACCTGAAACAGCCCTTGCCAATCATATCTGACTATTATTTAAAAGATAAACACCAAGAGAGATACCATCACATGAGAGAAAACAAATTATTATAACATATTTACTTATAGAATTGTATCTTGATATTTAAATATAAATAAATGTTTTTCCTTTTGTCCCAAAGTTCAAATTAGAGCTTTGTAATACTACAGATCCAACACAGGCCCCTAACCGGCAGTAATATGGAAACACACAAAACGCACCAGAAAAAAAAAATAAAAAAAAACTTTTTCTTCTTTTCTGGTAGATGATCCCACACCTGCCGATATTCGCAAACCTGCGCATATCCGCACATCGTCAAATGCTTAATCCCGAGGACTGAGGCCCCATCTAAGGAAGTCCATTTATTTATATATGCAAAGTCTATCTAATTTATTCATTTCGCACGCAACCAATAATTGAATGTCCAGATTTATAATCAATGAATATTATTTATGAATGTAAACAGATGAAACTGTATCATGGATAATAAATATAACAATACAGGTATTATACATAATAACGATTATTATTCCAGCATCCTTAAACAAAGCTAACCTCAGTGATGTATAAATATATAAATGTGAATACAGAGCTGGGGGGGGGGGGGGTGGCTATACAGTAGCATGAAAGAGCTTTGATTGTCGGACATTTTGGCCAGAACACATGTAAATCTGCAGCATGGCATTCCGCCATCTTAGATTCCACTACATAGCAGACAAAGGAACCTTAACAATCTTTTTGCTCAAACAGCTGCCTGGCAATCACACATATACTGCCTGTACTTTCCTTTGTCTTTCCACAACATTTACTCCAAATTAACCTCTAACCTGCATCATGCAATACTCACAATCCTATTATATAACTTGCACATTCATCAAACACACTTAAATGGCACTATACACTTCTAAGGACTAATCATATCATAATCACATCACAAGCTATTACACACACACCATCCGAGCATCATGCTATCAACATTTGTTACATATAAGTTGGTTCTATCCGATAGTTTATCTAGATATTCTCACTGGATATCACACAAAGTATTAACACTCTCCAATAGAAACAACTCAGGGCTAATCCATTCTGGGACGCAGACACACACACTTCAATACAAAGAATCCAGACAATATATTACAGAACTCCATTACAACCACACTAAGACACACATGGGCCAGTCCAAAACTCCAATGTTAACCATTTACCTGCACCAAGGACACACTGCAGGCCGGGCCTGAGCGCATGTCTACAATGGATTCTAGGCCTCATTCTGCTTACATAGTAATAGCATCCACCATGCTCAAATCAGTATAATCACTACAGCTTATCCTTACAAATACCAATCTATATAATCTACCGACTGCTGCTATATGTAGCTATTGTGAACCACAATACAATCCATGATGATAGCACATGGCTGGGCACACAATCTTTCATGATACAGGGTTGTAAATCTCAATCTAACCAGTTAAACAATATCCTATCTTAACAGATCAAAACATCACTTTTGCTACTCATAATAAACCTCCACACGGTACAGGGCCAACACACCATTGATCCTGCTGATCCACCTATACTCCACTCACGATTCATAACTACAGGCTAGCTAAACATCATTCACACAGGTCACCCTCAACTACAGACAGAAGCTTTCTTTGTGTAACCATATGTAAACATACTCTGGGCCTATGCACATGTTAATATCTGAAGACAAACTAAGAATGGAAGTTAACTACTCTTAAACTCTCTAATATAATCCATATTCCATAACCGGGGTCCTAGTACACAATATATCGGTCCTACAAGTTTATACATTACTCAAAGCCATGTGCTCATCTTGTCCAGGAGTGCTGCATTCCATCTTCTCTGGTCGACTTTCCAAATTCAACTAACTGGATATGTTTCTTTCACTATCCAAGAAACTTTCTAGGGGGAGGGGTTGATCCTATTGTCTTTCCAGAGGCCATTCATTCACCTGGTATCCCTAGCCTATAGACACGCCCCTTTGTTTGCTGTATTCCTGTATGGTTCACTGGTGTTTGGGAAATGTTAATGACTTCATCTCTAATGCTGGTTTTTCTGTGACTAACTTATAATTTGTTATAACATGTGAGTGTGACATGATATGAAATTCTAATAACTGTCATCTGATGGCTAGTGTAATTCTACACATTCAGAGACTAAACATGACATTATGGGCATGGTTATAATTATAATTATGGAAATTATATGCTGGGAAAAATTAGGCATTGACAGCGGCAAGGGCCACACTAGCCCAAGCATGGAAAAACCCTTTGCCCCCCCTGGTGATAAAAGTTTTTCATAAAATCCAATTCTACTTTACAATGGAAACCGAATTTGTCCCATATTCCTCCACACCATCCTCCCCAATTGTGAAATGGATGGCCTGGCATAACTATGTTACAGATGGTGAGGGAGCGGCTTTGGTATCCCAACCCTCTGGGTCATCCCCTCTGCAGTTCAGTCTGAACGAACCACCTGATACTTGTCGTGGGTATACTTCCTATTTCCTATGTTTTATCAAAATGTCTTATTCTTTGACCGAACACTGTATTGAGCTCTTTATTGTTATATATTGCATCCTTGTACTGATACTGTGTGCATCCCATACCCGTGTTTTTTTTTTTTTCTGTGTGTGTCCCCCCTCCCAATCTCTATTTTTCTGTATCCTATTCCTTTTGTTTGTTGAAAATTCAATAAAATATATTAATGAAAAAAAAAAAAACTTTCTGTGTCCTATTGTAATTGCTGCTATAAAAACCAGCTTCTAATCATATATTTCCCATAGGTTTGTGCAGACTGATCGAGGTTCCACTACATCACTTATCTTTAGTCATGTGGCCCAAAATGTTTACGTGTTGCTGAATAACTGGAGTATACCGGATCTCAGGGTACAATACCCAATGTGACATCAGTCTTCAGAAAATGAGTGATCATGACCACTGGACGTAAATAGAATGCTATGTTTAAAAATCAATTGTTCAGTTGGCAGAAAATAATATCTCTTGGTTTCAGCATAAGCATCACAGAACTGTTCATTTCTAATTTCCACAACATAAAGCAGTCTCATATCTTCTCTGTACACTTCATTTCATAGACAACAACCTTATCAGCAAACTTTACATTCGCTGCTTCTTTCTACACATTCATTTCATGCAACATAAGCTATCGCATTACGCATATAAACCATCATATTTCTACAGCACAAATACGGTCCGTGATCAATAAAACACAGCCCGCGGTTATCCGGCGCCTGAGGGTACATGCTGTTCTCCTCTCAATAGATTGGTGAATGTAAATTGTACACCTCACACATATTTACAACTTTAATCTAAATACATTTACATCATGCAGCCAGACTGTTCTTTCTAAATAAAATACACAGTAGGTACCTTAACTCGTTTTCTCATAGGGTGACTGACCCTGGGACTTTTCTTACCCTCCCTCTGTTGTTAGGAAAAAGGTGAACCTGAGACACTTAGGGGGAAATTTACTAAGATGTGTATTCTACTTCACATGTGATGTTGCTCTGGGCAACCAATCAGATCCTGTCTACTAACTTCTAGAGGGAGCTAAATAAATAAGAAGTAAAGGTACTCTTTACCTAGAAGGGCGCCCACGATTTTGATCTTGGGCATCGCAAGGTAAAAAATCGCGTCGGTTGCATCGCATGCGACCAAAAAATCGCATGCGATGCGACCGACGCGATTACCGCGATTTCCCATAGGGAACAATGTTAAATGTCCCAATTGACCCGATTTTACATAGGGAACAATGTTAAATGGCCCACAGACCCCAAATACCCACCCTGAAGTGTGAAATGGCCCCCCCAATTGTTAACGCCACCCCACGATCAACGTGAACCCGGAGCGTGGCGAGCGCAGTGAGCCCGCGAGGGGCGGCGGTACGCGTCCTACGACCTTTTCATACCCCCACTATCCACGTCGGCGTGGAGTTGAGAATAGAAAGTGTGGCGAGCCCGAAGCGTGGCGAGCGCAGCGAGCCCCGCGAGGGGACGCGGACACCTGTGAAGCCTGCGAGGTATCCGCGTCCGCTCGCCACGCTTCGGGCTCGCTGCGCTCGCCACACTTTCTATTCTCAACTCCACGCCGACGTGGATAGTGGGGGTATGAAAAGGTCGGAGGACGCGTACCGCCGCCCTTCGCGGGCTCACTGCGCTCGCCACGCTTCGGGTTCACGTTGATCGTGGGGTGGCGTTAACAATTGGGGGGGGGGCATTTCACACTTCAGGGTGCCTATTTGGCCTCTGTGGGCCATTTAACATTGTTCCCTATGTAAAATCGGGTCAATTGGGACATTTAACATTGTTCCCTATGGGAAATCGCGGTAATCGCGTCGGTCGCATCGCATGCGATTTTTTAGTCGCATGCGATGCGACCGATGCAATTTACTTTTTAACATGTATTTCTATGTAAAATCGCGGGCATCGGTCGCATCGCATGCCATTATAATGGCATGCGATGTACATGCGATGCCCGCGATGGGCGCCCTTCTAGGTAAAGAGTACCGAAGTAAATTCTGATTGGTTGCCCATAGCAACATCACATGTGAAGTAGAATACACATCTTAGTAAATTTCCCCCTTAGGGGGTATTCAATCCGGGGATTCCAACAGTCAGAATGCACCAACAGTCAGAAATCTGCAGTTTTCGGCTGATCTGATGCTGACTCGATAGTCGGAATTTAATGTTCCGACTGTTGAGTGTCGACAAAACGGCCACGGATTATTGGAAAACGGATGTGAATTTGACAATACTTGGCTGAATTCAGTAGGTGATTACCGATATCTCTTCTGTAATGAAATATCGGTACAGATTGAATACCCCCCCCCCCCCTTACTGTATGGGTAATGGGTAAATTAACTAAATCTTCTAAAAATTAAAAGAGGTGATGTTGCCCATATAGACCAATCAGATTCTATAATTTTCTAGGATGCAATAGAGAAGTGATAGACAGAGTCTGAATAATAATATTAATAATAATAATTTTATTTATATCTATTTTTCTCCACTAGGACTCAAGGCGCCTTACAGATAGAATGAATGTAATACAGTACAGGAACAATGAAGTACAGAAAAGCTTTTCATAAACAATATTTAAGGGAATGAAGGAAATGCTTGAGTAAACAGGAACGTCTTGAGTCTGTTTTTGAAGCATGCTACTAGAGCAGGGGGCTTTCGAACTGGGCGGGGAAGCGAGTTCCATCAAGTCGGAGCTGCATGGCTCAAAGCAATGGGCAACATTAACTCTTTTTGTTTTTAGAAGCTTTAGTAAGTGTATCCCTATTGACACCTAGTAACCTGTACAGCTGCTACGATCTCCAGTGGTGACCTGCAGTACCTGGAATGAGGGTCGGTCTATCTCTACGGGGTAAATTTACGAAAGCTACTAAAGTTGTCTCCGTCAACAATACTTCCCCTCTCGGAACTGTGCATCGGATCAGATGTCATACACATGCCGATTTGTGTGGTTTAAGTTGGTCTCTGACTTTATTCTAAGTCATACTGCTTGATGGTCACTGGTTCTCACTTGTCAAATATTCTGTCACCATTTGTAATTAAGACTGTTAATTGGATAATAATGATACGCATTTGATTTACTTTCATAGCAGCTCCTCCTGCGTATATACTGCGCATTTTCACATCAATGTCTTTGACATTTGGGAGAAAGTAGCGTACAGAGGCTCGCTTATCTTACGTTCCTAATACAATATCAGAGTACTCTCCTCTCTGTCCTTGAGGATAAACATTTTGCACTGGCTAAAAGCCAACATGACATTCGCAGGGCCGCCGACAGGGGGGTGCCAGGGGTATAACTGGACCGGGCAGCTGCCCACATTGGCACGGCACCACCACCTCCCCACCCGCACCCGCACAAATGCCCCCACCCAGCGCCAGCGGCCAGGCACTAACAATACACAGTGCAGCCTGCAGAGCGCCGAGCCTAGGATACAGAGAAGCTCAGCGCTCTGCAGGCTGCACTGTGCAGGTAAGTAATTGGGGTGGGAGGCGGGGTGCCGGCGCGCAGGGGGGGGGTGCCGGAGCGAGGAGGGAGGGTGCCACTGGGGACCTGGGCTGAAGGTCTGTCCCGGGCCCCAACATTACTAGTGGGGGCCCTGGACATTCGTCCAATAGGGCAGTGAAAGCAAATACCACTTGCTTTTTCCACATCCTGCTGCGACATACATGGTATTAGATCACAAACAGGCAGCCCCGAAGCAAACAGGACCTTTTCTTACTTAACCTACTGTACATGCTGCCCTGAAATATTATATGCCAAAATTGTTATTACAGGTACAGTACCTTACATCTAGGTGCCGATTCTGTGGGTACTCAAGGGCCCGAGCACCCACGGAAATTGATGAGCACCCACAGGCCCGAGTCCCGCTGCTGGGCCGCCATATTAACTTGCTAATTTGCGGCTGCAGCACCCACATCGCCGGAACCGCCACCTGGGAAACAGTATGCCAGGAAGAGTGTATTCTGTCCGCGGAGTACCTGCACTGTGGGGGCATTTATGGACCTGCACTGTGGGGGCATTTATGTATGTGGAACTCTGTAATTTGAATATTGGAGACAACTGTGCTCCATAATATAAATTGGTATTATTTTGTGGCCACACCCCTTCCCCATGAAGTCACCCCTCTATATTTTTGGCTTGAGCACCCACCAGCAAAAACATAAATTGGCACCTATGGTACCTTACATTAGACCCCTGGCAATGCTTATGGAGCTGGTTTAACCGTTATGTGCACGTATTAGGGTTACTGATAACAAATATAACAGAAATGTGATGTCTGTTACTCATTAGGACAATCCACTATCATTGTTATTTGAAATGATAAGATTTTGCAAGCAAGAAGGGATACAGCCCATACAAAATCTATTTATTTTATGACATATTCTTTCTTACCTGTGAAGGTATCCGAGTCCTCTTGCGGGGCTCGCTGCGCTCGCCACGCTTCGGGCTCGCTGTGCTCGCCACACTTTCTATTCTCAACTCCACGCCGACGTGGATAGTGGGGGTATGAAAAGGTCATAGGACGCGTACCGCCGCCCCTCGCGGGGCTCGCAGCACTCGCCACGCTTCAGGTTGGTGTACCCCTAGACCCAACTAAATTTAGATGCTTTAGCGTCTAAATTTAGATGTACCCCTAGTCCCAACTAAATTCAGAGGCTTTAAGCTCAGAAACCCCCGGCTTGTTACCGGCTAGCAGTTAGTCCGGTTTTCTGACGCTTTAGCGCCTAAGTCCAGAAACCCCGGCTTCTTAGCGGCTAGCAGCTAGTCTGGTTTTCTGACGCTTTAGCGCCTAAGTCCAGAAACCCCGGCTTGTTAGCGGCTAGCAGGTAGTCCGGTTTTCTGGCGCTTTTGCGTCTTAATTTAGCATCTGCATGGGGGACTCCACCTTTGATAGCGGTGTGCCGGGGTGTGCCCGGGGTGTCCACTTTTACATGCCCCCGTTGTCAGCGGTGCGCAGGACTGCCTATTTCACTGTGGAACTACAAGTACCATAGTGACCTGTCAGCGCCTGGGCAGCGCGATGCTGCTGCTGCTGCCCGGCGCTTTGCTGATAACGCAAGCTGACAATACATAGCTTACAGCTAGAGCGGCACGCGCACAGTTAAACAGAGCTTCTGGCAGGCTGCCAAGTTTCAGAGACAGAGTGTGCATGTGAAACTACACAAGTACCCCGTTGTATTCAATTGACCTTTCCTCATTACTGCACCTATCTATATATTAATTATGTGAAAATTTGTGTTATGTTTGTAATGTGTTACAATAGGGAATCCTCTACCCCTGTTTTTCCAATTTATCTAATAATTTTAAAAGTTACGCATTATGGAGGGTATTCAGTCCGGGATTCCAACTGTCGGCTGTTTTTGCTTCTCTCGACCGCAACTCGACTGTTGGCATAGTACTGACAGTCGAGTGTCAGAAAGTCTGACTATTGGCAAAATGCCGGTGGATTGTTGACCAAATAGATCCAACGTGTTTTAAGTTCAGATCTGTTTTGTCAGAATCTGCCTTAAATGGGCGACGCACTGAATACCGGCCTATAACTGACAAGAGTACCCTCCAAACAAACGAGAGTACTTTTTCCTCACCCTACCTGAAACGGAACCTACTCTCTGGGGAGCACCGCCACAATTTTTGACTGGTTATCTTGTACCCACAAATTAACAGAACTGTGGATTTTACATCATACTTGCCGTCTTTTCTTTTCTCCTCTTCGGGAGAAGGTGACCCAATAGTAGGATGTTAGAACGGTGGGGCAAGATGGCCGTCACCAAGCCCCGCTCCGATGGCAGTCATACAAAGCAATTTGCAGGCCTGCGGATTGGGGGAGGGGCTATAATGATGCAAAATGATGTGATTCGCGACATTTAAGCCTCACAACAAAAATCTGTGTTAGGTGTAGCACGGAAGGAGGGTGTGCGGGTGACTGCTTGGCCAATGTGGGAGGATTGCCCACATTCCCAGGTGGGGGCGGGAGTGGGACACGATTTTCGGGAGCCTCCCGGCAATTCGGGGAGGGTAGACAAGCCTGTTTTACATATACAAAATTGACATATACTGAGCATGATTATTTATGGCTTAAGTACACAGGTTCTCTCCCCGTCCCCCCTTATCCCTGATTTCTGTGTAGTTATTTGTGCAAACATTTATAAATGTATATTTCTTTGCTGTATTTTTCCCATTATACTTTTTTGGCTGGATTTGTGTAGATTGTGGGATACCCTGCCAGACAATCATGTTGTGAAATAATTTACAGTTCTACATGTGTTTTATTTTAGATTGTACAAAGCAATGCAAACTTTAAATAAAATCCACTTACAAAAACCATATAGAGTTGACATTTAATAAATGGAAAAAATATTTTAAAAAAAGTCATTTAATTAGTTCCTGTCATATAAACAGAGTGATGATTATATCCAGATAGAAACAGCATTTGTACAGTACACAATTTACCAATAAGACAAGGAAGCTGACATTTGAGCTCTATCCCTATTGCATAATTGCCTGTGACTACTTCAATCGCTTTTAAAGGATTTACATATGAATTTCAATAGCACATGTCACCACAAAATCATTTTTTCATTTTCAACAGTTATTAAAAATGTCTCTAACGCCATTATTCCCAGAGAGTTTACTTACTAAGTTATTTGTTTTTAAGATATGTTTGATTAGGGCTAGATCATCTTAGAACAGACAAGACATTTTAATACAGGTTTAAACTCCCACAAATAAGTTTTTAATAGTGGGATCTCATGCCATTGGGTGCCTAAGATTCATGAAATACTGATATTTAAGGCATAGTAGCCTACCCTCCTGCATTCTGCAGGAGACTCCCTGACATAGCAGCAATCTCCCTCTCTCCTCATTAGTCTGGCTATCTCCCTCATGTCACCTAGCCCACATTATGTAGCTGTTATATTTTGGGGGGGAAAAGGAATCAGATATAGAAGATACGTTTATATTGAATCATCAGCACCATTTCCCAGCACTGGTGATAAAACACAATGGGCCAGATGTATCAAGCTTCAAAAGTGATAAAGTGCAGAGTGATAAACAACCAAACAATTAGCTCCTACCTGTCATTTTTCAAACCCAGGAGACGTTTTTTGTTCGGGTCCCGCACTGGATACTCCACTAAACTGACTTGGTTTGTCAATGGTTAAGTGAGTGGGGTGAATAATTAAACATAAATCCAAATCCTGTCACAATTTTTTGAAAGGGTTCCTCCTCTCAAAAAGAGGGGGGGATCCTTTGGTATTTATAGGTTGGAGGTGCACCCAGAGTCAGAAGTGAATATATGTTAAATAACATGGAGAAAAAGAAGACTTTTTTTTGGGGCACTCTTGAGAAATAATTTACATATACATATTTGCAAATACAAATACCTATAAGCTATCAAAGTATGCGGAAGGAAATTGCACGAGTATGAAATATTGATAATTTTTAAAACTTAACTTTTAATATTCTAATTTGTATTAATATAAGTGGTAATACACACAATATGTAACAATAACGTTTAAAAAATGCACTACAACTCAGTTATCCTGTCTAGGGACAATTATCATTATCTGAGCAAGAAAAGAGAGCTCCTTATTCAATACAGAATATTTGTGAAAATTATAACTAAGGGCTCATCGGAATATCAACCGCTGGGTTTGGTTTAGAAATTTTGACAAAAAAGTAGCAGGTGCACCCCACTACATACACTCGTAAACACTTAGTGTATACTATTCAGGTAGTATCGGTTTAACAAGCCTTGGTGTATGTTGTTGCTTACAGAGAGAGAGAGAGATAAGGTGGACGATAGATCTCTCACCGACAAACTGATCTCTCGTCCACCTTATCTCTCTCTGTATATATGTATATGTAAATTATTTCTCAAGAGTGCCCCAAAAAAGAGTCTTCTTTTTCTCCATGTTATTTAACATTTTTCAAACCCAGCCTGTAACATGACAGATAAGAGCTGATTGGCTGTCTTTTTATCACTCTCCATTTTATCACTTTTTGAAGCTTGAAACTTCTGGCCCAATGATCCCTATAGCTACATGCATGTCTTGTGGCCATTTATATGGAACCACATGTAAAACACAATAGATGAGCAATACCTGACACGTATCAGTGACTTTTCTTTAGCAAGTATAGTATCTTTTACTAACTGCTTTGGGGCTCATCTACATTTGGATATAAGTAATTTAAAAAGATGCCTCTCAGATGTAGCAATACACACCCACGCTTCTAGGAGCCTCATTCACAATCTCTTCAAATATGGAACTAGACAAGCTGTGCAATATTCCACTACCAACTATAATCTCCCTGAAACTCGTTTTCAAAAGTATTATTTAAGGAGTTGCGCAAATATCTGTGAACTGTGTAAACCTAAGTTGCTCTGTGCACAGAGGCGTAGCTAGGGCGGAGCCAGCGGAGCACCACCTCCGGGCGCCGACATGTCACCTGGCGCCAGAGCTCTGCCGCCGGCTCCCCCACCCTGCTCGCCCGCTCCCCTCTGTGCCGTGGATCCCGTTGTGCCTGTGTAGGGGGGCGGAACAAGGAGTCCACATTAGGAGAGGAAGAGGAAGCCTGGGGTCGGGGGTCAGCGCGACGAGGAGGAGGAGAAGGAGAGTGAAGCTGCGTGGCGATGGGGCAGGAGGAGGAAGAGCAGCCAGCAGCGTTGCCAGCAGCGCGTGGGAGCAGAGCAGAGAGAGGACGGAGCGGAGATTGACAGCTCCAGTCCCCGACACCCACCAGCAGCGCCCGATACCCGGCAGCCGCAACACCGCATCAGTCCACGGCACCTGGCTGCCGGGGATCGGGCGCTGCTGTCGGGTGCCGGGGACTGGAGCTGTCAATCTCCGCTCCGTCCTCTCTCTGCTCCCATGCACTGCTGGCCACGCTGCTGCTCTTCCTCCTCCTGCCCCTCGCCATGCAGCTTCAGTCTCCTCCTCCTCGTCGCACTGATCCCTGACCTCGGGCTTCCTCTCCAGGGATCAGGCACTTCTCCTCTCCATGGCCAATGTGGCATCCTTGATCCGCAAGTCCTGGTGGCCACAAGTCCTGGTGGCCACAGGAGTGAAGGAGAGCCCAGGCCTCGCACCCAGCAACTGGCCACAGTACACAGTGTCGCATGGGCAACAGCCAGAGCGGCAGGGAGCCAGCACCTACCTGGCCACAGCAACTGACTCTCCCACATCAGGCAGCGACCAGTGATGGCCCCCAGCATCCGGTGGCACAGAATAGGAAGGTCTCAGACCACCCAGACACCAGCCCAGGGCACGTGAGTTGGCCAGAGTGGCCCTATCTCCAAAGGTACCCAGAGGAACAGCATACCTCCCAACATGACCCTCTCCAGGAGGGACACATTGCTCTATTTCTGGACTTCTCCCTTAATTAATGATTGCCATTACCTGTGTTGAAGCACCGTTCGAATCAATTAACCTGTGTGAAACAGGTGATGTCAATCATAAATGAAGAGGGAAGTGCAAAAACAGAGCAATGTATCCCTCCTAGAGAGGGTCATGTTGGGAGGTATGGAACAGGCAGGACTAATCCTTAACCCCTATCTGTGCGTTTTACTAGCAGAGGAGAGGGGGGGGGGGGGGGGGCGCGAAACATGCCCTTGCTCCGGGCACCGTGGAACCAAGCTACACCACTGTCTGTGCATGTCCCAAGGTGCCTTAAGGTCCATAGACATCAAATAACATTCATAACAATTTTGGAGATTCTGACGGGTCACAACATACACACTGCTTGCTTAATGTCGCTAATTGATGCACCTGCTGCAGGGCCGACAGAAGACTGATAGCAGCGGGTTATGCTGCAGAATGCAACATGGCAACCGCTCCCTCCCCCACATCATTCCCCCTCACTTTCAACATTGCAGGGTCCCCCTTGTTCCGGATCTCACTCACCCACCAGAAAAAATGGAAATCGGTGCCCCTGAACGGCATTACCCTCAATAAAAGCAAAACAACTGTACCAAATGTGCAGGAGGAAGAATGCGCACACAACGGATGGGTTTTTTTTCCCCTTCCTCTTACTGGGCCCTTTAAACAAGCCCAGGCCCAGACCATTCTCCCCTGCTGTCTTTCCATCTTTGCCTATAATGCACTGATTGCGAAGTGCCCAGACTATTATTGCCCAGGGCAGAGGTTCTACTGTCCCACCAAGAAGACTTAACCGTGGACCTCTTGGTGGCCTATTTGCCCAGGAGCTTAGTTTTGTAGGACTGTGCTGTAAATCATTTCACAAGTACCATGTTCTCCCGTATCCCTATGTAGGGCAGTGCTCTGAGGAATATTAAAAGTCTTTGAAATCTTTTTATATCCTTCCATTGATGGTTCCTTTTCAACACGCATTTCTCACATTTGCTTTCAGTGTCCTTTGAACTTCATGATTAGGCTTCTGCTTTAAAGTACACTGACCAGTGGTCAGCCCATTTACGGACTGGGGTATATATTTTAAAATCAAATGAAGTACTTTAAATGTATACCTTACCAAAGCAAGAGAACAAGTACAGTAGGCACTCAAATCTTGCCTGTTATATATTTGTAATTAATTAAGAAGTTTTTATTTTCTGTTGACCAACTATAAATATAACTCATGTGATTCCATTTTGATTCCAGTAAAATAAAATGTGAAACAGGACAGAGGGGGTAATTACTTATTATAGTCAACAAAAAGTGAGCAGTACATTAGCAAACAGGGGTAGTGAGTTCTGCAGCGGTGTCCCTGTGTCTGGTGAGACCTGGAACACGCTGAAAAGAGACTTGGCCACATGAGAAGGAGGAGATACCACGTGGAATGCCACTGTTAGCATCACTTTAAGGGCATTCCCAGCATTCCTGAAAATGCTAGAAACCCCCAGAGACTCCACATTCACTGCTGCCTCCTTCTCAATGACAGGAGCCAGGTGCTATATGATTTGGTCCATATGAATGGGGTTGGAATCTCAAATGTTTAAACAAACTCCAAGATGAATAATCCAAGAGGTCCCAAATGTGTCAGTATCCCGACATCGGAATCCCAACTGCCGGTGTTCCGACAGGGGGGCGAGTGCAAAGAAGCCCCTTGCGGGCTTCAGTCACCATAGGTTCTATTCTCCCTCTATGGGGGTCGTGGACCCCCACAAGGGAGAAAAGCCCCCGTCAGTCAGTATCCCCCCCTGTCGGAGCACCGGCAGTCAGGATGCTTATGTCGGGATACTGACCGTCAGGATATCCGGCACCCGACCCAAACTACAGAGACAATCTCCCTTGCATCATGGTAATGATGGGAGACAAAAAGGAAGACATTGAAAAATGCTCTATCCCGGATTCCCAGGATTCGCCTCCCTAATAACAATAACATTTTGTCGTTACACCCCCCCCCCCCCAAGACCGTCCAGGTTTGGCCTCCCTAATAAAAATAAAATGTCGGTATTAGGCCCTATATTCACCAAAAAGCTAAATCCTTATAGCAGTATAATACACGCACAGTAATCAATCTTAATAAAGAAAAGAAAACAAGAGCCAGCTGTCACACTTGGAAAATGTACCTGATTATTCGGAGAACGTGGAACATGATAGGCCCTTGGGACCAGGCATTAAAAGAAGAGCATCTAGAAAGCATAATATTTAATGATTTCATGTCTTTCACAGTACATATAAATTCAATTCATACAGTAGTAGACGCAATACATCTATATGAAATCCTATACATAATCTATGTTTACCCATAACTCCTCGGCTCCTAGTAAGTTACAGCTCAGAGGAGGAAAATTAAATAAATCGCCGAGGGACAGTGCCTGGCTAACTGAAAACACATTTCCTTTCCGATTATTGATTCCATTGAAGAACACATTTCCAAAAGCCTGTAGACGGAACGCACTTTGAACCGTGCAGTCTGTTAGAGCTCGCAATCTATTATTTGTAGATCAAAAGGTGCAGTCTGTTGCTCAAGATGGCAAATTTCTCTTCAAGAAGCTTTAACACGTTCTACTGTCTTTAGAGAACCTTAACACAATACTGGAATGGCAGCAGAGCTTGCAGAACCCCGGGCCTGGCTCGCAAAAGAAACTTTCCTGTAATTGTCACTTAAACAAGTAGACACTGAATTGGGTTTTGAAATATATCTAGACAAGAAAAAGCTTGGAGCAACTCGCAAGACTGCAAGATGGGCCCTCGTCTAAGGAAAATTAATTAACTGGAAAGACTAATGGAAAGAAAATAAATGTTTTACTTAAAATGAAATATAATCAATAAATGAAAGTTGTTTGAAATATCTATTAATAAATATTAAAGTGATCAATTGCTATTTAGCATAGCCTTAAATCAATTTTGCAATCATTAAACTGGGAGCTGTAATGAGTTTTATCAAACGGCCTTATTCAGAGGTGCACACAAAAATGCAGGCCATTCATAGACCAAAAATGTGTCCAAAATTATTAATATTATTAATGTTCTAAACTGTATGCAGTTATGATGTCAGCAACTGGGATGCCGGCGGTTGAAATTCCTTAGCCAGAATAATGACCAGTGGCCACAACTCCAGCGCTGGAATCACAATATCAGTGGAGATGCCAACTCACGAAAACCAACAATTGTAAATATGCAGGGGTGGCCTAGTGTTAGGCTGGGGGAGGGGGTTTAGGTACTAGGGGGGATTAAGCATGAAAAGGGGGGTTAGGCACTAAGGGACGATGGCTAGGGTTAAGCTGGAGGGTGGGTTGGCCACTATTGGGGAGGGCTAAGTTGCATGTGGGGAGGGATAGGGGGGTAGAGGGCAAGTATACTTACCCAGCCTCTATCGGGATTCTGATTTGCTGTCTTCTAACCAATGGCACCTTATCCGCCAGTCATGTATACTGAAGCCTCTGAGGCAGTTGCAATTTTCAAGTGTACATAAGGAGATAAATGCTTATCATAAGGTACATAGGGGTAGATGTATGAAGCATTGATGAGAGGAGAAGTGATAAAGTGCCTGGTACTTTATCACCGGCCAATCAGCTCCTAACTGTCCTTTCTTAAAGCCAGCCTGTAACTAAACAGTCAGGAGCTGATTGGCCGGTGATAAAGTATCAGGCACTTTATCACTTTTCCTCCATTATCACTGCTTCATACATCTATCCCAGAGTCCAACATGTAAAATCCACGTTCCCGAGTTGCATTTTTTTAGTCATCGTAATTGAAATACAAATTTCCACTTGCAATTATCAATCTTTGGGTGATCTGATCAAGGATTAGTATAGCTGAGAAATGTGTATAGCTAAGGTATTCCAAATGATAGCCAGTCCTGCTGAGCACTACCTATAGACTCCTGCACATATCTGAGATACTCCAATCGTAATCCAGTCCTGCTGAACACTATAATCAGACTCATACAGTATGCCTGAGTTACTCCAAGCACTATCCATAGTCTCCTGTGTGCTGCTGTTACACAACAGGTGTTGTCATTGCTACCGAGCTCTCCCACAGTTTCCAATGTATTCCTTAAATCCTTTCAGCTACAGCAGAGTGCATCTCTTGTTGCTCTGCCGTCTACTCTTGAATAACTAAAGCCCAGTACACACTGGGCAATAAAATCAGCAATATCGCTAATTTTAGCCCTTCTGAGCGATATTACTCAGTATATCGCCCAGTGTGTATGCGCCCAACGATGGCCGTTGTGGGCTCCCGCGTGTCGTTAAAACCCACTCCAGCAGCTGTCCATGTACAGATGGGGAGGGAATCGTTAGCACACTACCACAACCCCCCCTCCCGCCACCTTTCTCATTGCATTGTATGTACTTGCTGATGTAGGCACTCAGCCGGGTCCCTGTTGCTGCTGATATTGCCCATTGGAAAGTGTGTATGCACTTGCACCCCACCAGGTCTTTGCTGCCGCCAATAAACTGGTCCCCAATGCTGTCAATGTTGTCCATAGCAACCAATCACATTCTAACTATTACCTAGAATGTCCTAAGTAAGTAGAATCTGATTGGTTGCTATAAGCAACATCCCATCATCAATAGAACTACCTTCTTAGAAAATTGACCCCCAATGGGTTAGCCAATTAGTGTCCCTGGCTGTCAGTATAGATCTTGTATGTGATTTCTCCCACCACTGCACGAGATACAGGAACTATTGGACCATGGTGGTGGTGGTAGTGGATCAGGATGGGGAGTTGTTAAGCAGTGTCCAGGAATGCTTGGTTTCCCTACTGTGTCATTTAAATTTGTTATAGAAAGGAGAGTCACTTTAATCTTGGCCACCAGCAGGCTCGGACTGGCCCAGCAGGGAACCGGGGGATCCTCCGGTAGGCCCCGGTAATTTTATGACCCTCCCACTTGTTTAGGGGGGCGGGGCCTGACGCAGCCACGATTGCAGCCAGGGCCAACATGTTGGCCACGCTGGGATTGGTGCTCGATTGTCTATTGGAGGAGAATGGACAGAGGAGCGGGGCCAGGCGCAGCAGGGAAGTCAGTGACTGCGGGCTCCCAGCAGCAGCATCTGGTCACCGGTGAACGACGCCCCGCACTCCTCCTCAGTCACCAGCACCGAGCGATTGGTTCCCCACCTCTACCAGGACACGGATGCCAGGTACATGCCGCTAAGTGACCGCGCTGCCCGCTCACTGACTGGGCTCCCTCCCTCTGCTCTGACTAGGGTGACCAACTTTCCAATGGCCCAACCCGGGACAGGTCTGGGCGGGCTCGACACCCCCCCGCGCGCGCGCGCACCAACCGCCGCGCCCCGCCCGGAATGTCGGGTAAGACACTGTAACGGAAGCTGTTGCGCTATATATAAGACGCTGTAACGGGATATGCTGCACACTATATAAGACACTGTACCAGAATCTGCTGCTCTATATATACATTTACAGGTCACAAATAGAATTAGGCCCCAACATGTCTTTGAAACAAATGAAGGTGCATTAGCCACAAGTACAAACCTAGTAGGCCCCAACATGTCTTTGAACAAATGAAGGTGCATTAGCCACAAGTACAAACCTAGTAGGCCCCAACATGTCTTTGAACAAATGAAGGTGCAATAGTCACAAGTACAAACCTAGTAGGCACCAACATGTCTTTGAACAAATTAAAGTGCAATAGCCACAAGTACAAACCTAGTAGGCCCCAACATGTCTTTGAACAAATGAAGGTGCAATAGTCACAAGTACAAACCTAGTAGGCACCAACATGTCTTTGAACAAATTACTGGAACGTCCTCCTCGAGGCGGCCAGGCCTACTAGACTACTCTCTGACTCTCACTCTCACTGTGAGTGTGAGAGTCTCACACACAGGCTCAGGCTGAGGCGAGCCGCTCAGCACAGCAGCAGCACACTGACAGGAAGCACGACTCACGAGCGAGCAGCGAGCGAGGGTAGGCCGCAGTAGGCCAGAGTCTACTCACTCACAGTCTCCTCCGCAGCTCCGACCGCTCCTCCTCGCTCTCCCTCCAGGAGTCCACGCACTGCACTGCGCTGTCTCATGCGGTGGACGGTGCGAGTGGTGACCCGCTGCCGCGTCTCTCCTCGGCTCGTGGCGTGGCCTGGGCGGTGGTGGTGACGGACGGTAGTCTACGCGCCGTGGTCCATCTCCGTCTTCTTGCGCGCCTGCCCCACCCCAGCATGCGCAGCACAGCTTTATATGGGGAGTGTGTGGGAGGTGTCCGGCCGGGTCACGGGTGGCTAAATAACCAATAACAAGGAAGCGGGAGGCCGGAGGGTGGGCGTAAGAGTTCCCTCCCCTCCCCCTGACCCCCTCACACTCATTTTTATGCTGCGCGGCTGCGCCGGTAATTGTTTGCACGCGGAGGGATCAAAACCCGGGACTTTCTGCGTCCCGGCATGGGTTCCCCCGGGACGCGGGATTTCACTATTGAAAACCAGGACAGTCCCGGCAAAAACGGGACGGTTGGTCACCCTAGCTCTGACATATACAGCTCCATTATTCCCAGCCATGCTCCACACAACCCTATTGTGCCCAGTGTTGCTCCCATTCCCATCCTCATTGTGCCCAGTCTACTCCCATCCCCAATGCTGCTGCCATCCTCACTGTGCCCAGTGCTGCTGCTACTACTCCCTTTCCAGCTGTAAGCACTGCTTCTCCCATCTCTAGTGTTCCCTGCTGTGCCCACTGCTGCACAGATCCCCAGTGTCCCCCCACTGCTGCACAGATCCCCAGTGTCCCCCCACTGCTGCACCGATCCCCAGTGTCCCCCTACTGCTGCACCAATCCCCAGTGCCCCCCACTGCTGCACCATCCCCAGTGCCCCCCACTGCTGCACCGTCCCCAGTGCCCCCCACTGCTGCACCGTCCCCAGTGCCCCCCACTGCTGCACCGTCCCCAGTGCCCCCCCTGCACCGTCCCCAGTGCCGCCCCCCCCCCCCCCACTGCTGCACCAATCCGTTGTTCCCCACTGCTGCACAGCTCCCCAGTTGCCCCCCCCCCAACTGCTGCACGGATCCCCAGTGGGGGGCACTGCTGCACTGTTCCCCAGTGTCCCCCACTGCTGCACAGATCCCCAGTGTCTCCTCACTGCGTGCAAATGATACTCAGATCCCTATTTTTCCCCACTGTGCCTAAATGCTACAGCAATCCCTATTGGTCCCCACTATTGGTCATTACTACTTTGATCCTTGTTGTTCCCCACCTCTATACAGATCCCTAATTATTTCTCAATCTGCATTTATTTTGTACAGAGCTGTAGCGTATCCCACTGCTCCCAAATGTTCCCAACTGCACTTCTCAGATGGCTGTTGCCCCACCACTGTGCTCCACTGCTACTCTGAACCCCATTGTTCCTCATTAGATAGATAGATAGATAGATAGATAGATAGATAGATAGATAGATAGATAGATAGATAGATAGATAGATAGATACTGTAGATAGATGGATAGAGGATCAGGGCACTCACCAGACATCAGTTTTAGTTATTTATTCCTTCATGTCAAAATAAGATAGTAAGCCGACGTTTCGGACCCAGCATGGGTCACAACCTTAAATAGAGCTATGATTGTATTGACCCACTACACTTGTGCTCCGAGGTCAGGTGTCATAGACACCCCCCCCCCCCATTCAATCCCTGCATTTGTATATAATGTTAATATCAAAGAGGACTACCCAAATTTTATATACAATAACAGATTGATATATATATTCAACAAAGCATACATTGTGCCAAAACTACACAATTTCTCAGCAATCAAAATATCCAAATATACATACTTCAGACTGTTCCTTTAGCTATAATCAGCCTGGTATACGGCCGTCA